>NC_080866.1:30765200-33165200 GCF_030435755.1 Ochotona princeps | reverse complement strand
CTCAAAATTCAGAACTCGGCACTCACAAAATGTAATTCACAACAAAATCTCAAATCTCAGAATTCAAAACTCAGAAAATAGAACTAACCACTCGGAATTCAAATTCAGATCTCAGAGTGTAGCACTTTGGATTGAGAACTCATTCCTCAGAACGCAGGACTCAGAACTCAGAATTCAGAAATTAGATTCATATCTCAGAACTCAGAACTCAGAATTCAGAACTCAGAGTTGAGAACTCAGCATGACAACTCAGTATTCAGATCTCGCAGTTCAGCACACAGAATTGACAACTTAGAAATCAGAACACACAATACAGTGATCAGTATTCAGAATTCAGCACGCAGAACTCAAACTCACAATTCAGAACTCAGCACTCAGAACTCAGAATGCAGACCTCAGGAACCAGAACTCAGAGTTTACAACCCTGAATTCAGAACTCTAATTTCAGAACTCAATTTCATAACTCAGAACACAAGACTCAGAAGTCAGAACTCAGAATTCAGAACTCAAAACTCAGAACTCAGAACTCGATATTTAGACTTCAAAATAGAGCACTCAGATATTCGGACTCCTAACTCAGACAAAGAAGTCAGAGTTGAAATTTCAGAACTCAGAAGTCACAATTCGCAACACAGAATTTGTGACTAGGAATTCATAAATGAGGCTCAGTTCTCAAAATTCACAAATCAGAATTCAGAAATCCAAATTCAGAACCCAGAACACAGAATTCGGAACTCAGAACTCAAAATTCAGTACTCAGAATTCAGAACTCACAACTCACAACTCTGAATTCTGATCTCAGAATCCACAACTCTGAATTCAGAATACAGGCTGCAGTTTACAACTCCGAACTCAGATCTCAGAACTAAGAGTTGAGAATTCATAACTCAGAACTCAGAATTCAGAAATGATGACTCAGAACTTGGAATTCAGAATTCAGAAATCACAACTCAGTATTCAGAACCCAGAATTCATAACCCAGAATTCTCACCTTCGAATTCTGAACTCAGAATTCAAACTCGAATATCAGAACTGGGAAATGAGTATTTGGAACTCAGAATACGGACTTCATAACTTAGAATTCAGAACAAAGAACTCAGACATCAGAACTCAAGACTCATAACAAAGAACTCAGTTCTCAGCACTCAGAATTCAGAACACACAATTCAGAACTCAAAACGCAGGAATCAGAACTGTAACTCAGAATTGTGAAATCAGAACTCAGAATTCAGAACGCAATTGAGAACTTTGAAGTCAGAACTCAGAATAAATTCCTCACAATACTAATTCAGAATCGGCGACTCAGAAATCAGAACTGAGATACAGATCTCAGAATTCAAAATTCAGAATTCACAAGTCCGAATTCAGAACCGGAACACAGAATTCGGGACTCAGAACTCAAAATTCAGTACTCAGTACTCAGAACTCAGAAATCACCACTCTGAATTCTGGTCACAGAATTCACAACTCTGAAATCAGAATACAGACTGTAGAATTTAGACTCCGAACTCAGATCTAAGAGCTAAGAGTTGAGAATTCATAACTCAGTATTCAGAACTGGGAAATGAGAACTCAGAACTCAGATTTCACAGCGAAGAATTCAGAACTCAGTTATCAGAACTCATAATTCAGAACGCAGAACACAAAATTCAGAACTCAGTAGTCAGAACTAGAAACTGTGAACTCAGAATTTGTAACTCAGAATTCTGAACGCAATTGAAAAATTTGAACTCAGAACTCAGAATACAGTACTCAAGATTCAGACCTCAAAATTCAGAACTCGGCACTCACAAAATGTAATTCACAACAAAATCTCAAATCTCAGAATTCAAAACTCAGAAAATAGAACTAACCACTCGGAATTCAAATTCAGATCTCAGAGTGTAGCACTTTGGATTGAGAACTCATTCCTCAGAACGCAGGACTCAGAACTCAGAATTCAGAAATTAGATTCATATCTCAGAACTCAGAACTCAGAATTCAGAACTCAGAGTTGAGAACTCAGCATGACAACTCAGTATTCAGATCTCGCAGTTCAGCACACAGAATTGACAACTTAGAAATCAGAACACACAATACAGTGATCAGTATTCAGAATTCAGCACGCAGAACTCAAACTCACAATTCAGAACTCAGCACTCAGAACTCAGAATGCAGACCTCAGGAACCAGAACTCAGAGTTTACAACCCTGAATTCAGAACTCTAATTTCAGAACTCAATTTCATAACTCAGAACACAAGACTCAGAAGTCAGAACTCAGAATTCAGAACTCAAAACTCAGAACTCAGAACTCGATATTTAGACTTCAAAATAGAGCACTCAGATATTCGGACTCCTAACTCAGACAAAGAAGTCAGAGTTGAAATTTCAGAACTCAGAAGTCACAATTCGCAACACAGAATTTGTGACTAGGAATTCATAAATGAGGCTCAGTTCTCAAAATTCACACATCAGAATTCAGAAATCCAAATTCAGAACCCAGAACACAGAATTCGGAACTCAGAACTCAAAATTCAGTACTCAGAATTCAGAACTCACAACTCACAAGTCTGAATTCTGATCTCAGAATCCACAACTCTGAATTCAGAATACAGGCTGCAGTTTACAACTCCGAACTCAGATCTCAGAACTAAGAGTTGAGAATTCATAACTCAAAACTCAGAATTCAGAAATGATGACTCAGAACTTGGAATTCAGAACTCAGAAATCACAACTCAGTATTCAGAACCCAGAATTCATAACCCAGAATTCTCACCTTCGAATTCTGAACTCAGAATTCAAACTCGAATATCAGAACTGGGAAATGAGTATTTGGAACTCAGAATACGGACTTCATAACTTAGAATTCAGAACAAAGAACTCAGACATCAGAACTCAAGACTCATAACAAAGAACTCAGTTCTCAGCACTCAGAATTCAGAACACACAATTCAGAACTCAAAACGCAGGAATCAGAACTGTAACTCAGAATTGTGAAATCAGAACTCAGAATTCAGAACGCAATTGAGAACTTTGAAGTCAGAACTCAGAATAAATTCCTCACAATACTAACTCAGAATCGGCGACTCAGAAATCAGAACTGAGATACAGATCTCAGAATTCAAAATTCAGAATTCAGAAGTCCGAATTCAGAACCGGAACACAGAATTCGGGACTCAGAACTCAAAATTCAGTACTCAGTACTCAGAACTCAGAAATCACCACTCTGAATTCTGGTCACAGAATTCACAACTCTGAAATCAGAATACAGACTGTAGAATTTAGACTCCGAACTCAGATCTAAGAGCTAAGAGTTGAGAATTCATAACTCAGTATTCAGAACTGGGAAATGAGAACTCAGAACTCAGATTTCACAGCGAAGAATTCAGAACTCACTTATCAGAACTCAGAATTCAGAACGCAGAACACAAAATTCAGAACTCAGTAGTCAGAACTAGAAACTGTGAACTCAGAATTTGTAACTCAGAATTCTGAACGCAATTGAAAAATTTGAACTCAGAACTCAGAATACAGTACTCAAGATTCAGACCTCAAAATTCAGAACTCGGCACTCACAAAATGTAATTCACAACAAAATCTCAAATCTCAGAATTCAAAACTCAGAAAATAGAACTAACCACTCGGAATTCAAATTCAGATCTCAGAGTGTAGCACTTTGGATTGAGAACTCATTCCTCAGAACGCAGGACTCAGAACTCAGAATTCAGAAATTAGATTCATATCTCAGAACTCCGAACTCAGAATTCAGAACTCAGAGTTGAGAACTCAGCATGACAACTCAGTATTCAGATCTCGCAGTTCAGCACACAGAATTGACAACTTAGAAATCAGAACACACAATACAGTGATCAGTATTCAGAATTCAGCACGCAGAACTCAAACTCACAATTCAGAACTCAGCACTCAGAACTCAGAATGCAGACCTCAGGAACCAGAACTCAGAGTTTACAACCCTGAATTCAGAACTCTAATTTCAGAACTCAATTTCATAACTCAGAACACAAGACTCAGAAGTCAGAACTCAGAATTCAGAACTCAAAACTCAGAACTCAGAACTCGATATTTAGACTTCAAAATAGAGCACTCAGATATTCGGACTCCTAACTCAGACAAAGAAGTCAGAGTTGAAATTTCAGAACTCAGAAGTCACAATTCGCAACACAGAATTTGTGACTAGGAATTCATAAATGAGGCTCAGTTCTCAAAATTCACAAATCAGAATTCAGAAATCCAAATTCAGAACCCAGAACACAGAATTCGGAACTCAGAACTCAAAATTCAGTACTCAGAATTCACAACTCACAACTCACAACTCTGATCTCAGAATCCACAACTCTGAATTCAGAATACAGGCTGCAGTTTACAACTCCGAACTCTGATCTCAGAACTAAGAGTTGAGAATTCATAACTCAGAACTCAGAATTCAGAAATGATGACTCAGAACTTGGAATTCAGAACTCAGAAATCACAACTCAGTATTCAGAACCCAGAATTCATAACCCAGAATTCTCACCTTCGAATTCTGAACTCAGAATTCAAACTCGAATATCAGAACTGGGAAATGAGTATTTGGAACTCAGAATACGGACTTCATAACTTAGAATTCAGAACAAAGAACTCAGACATCAGAACTCAAGACTCATAACAAAGAACTCAGTTCTCAGCACTCAGAATTCAGAACACACAATTCAGAACTCAAAACGCAGGAATCAGAACTGTAACTCAGAATTGTGAAATCAGAACTCAGAATTCAGAACGCAATTGAGAACTTTGAAGTCAGAACTCAGAATAAATTCCTCACAATACTAACTCAGAATCGGCGACTCAGAAATCAGAACTGAGATACAGATCTCAGAATTCAAAATTCAGAATTCAGAAGTCCGAATTCAGAACCGGAACACAGAATTCGGGACTCAGAACTCAAAATTCAGTACTCAGTACTCAGAAATCACCACTCTGAATTCTGGTCACAGAATTCACAACTCTGAAATCAGAATACAGACTGTAGAATTTAGACTCCGAACTCAGATCTAAGAGCTAAGAGTTGAGAATTCATAACTCAGTATTCAGAACTGGGAAATGAGAACTCAGAACTCAGATTTCACAGCGAAGAATTCAGAACTCACTTATCAGAACTCAGAATTCAGAACGCAGAACACAAAATTCAGAACTCAGTAGTCAGAACTAGAAACTGTGAACTCAGAATTTGTAACTCAGAATTCTGAACGCAATTGAAAAATTTGAACTCAGAACTCAGAATACAGTACTCAAGATTCAGACCTCAAAATTCAGAACTCGGCACTCACAAAATGTAATTCACAACAAAATCTCAAATCTCAGAATTCAAAACTCAGAAAATAGAACTAACCACTCGGAATTCAAATTCAGATCTCAGAGTGTAGCACTTTGGATTGAGAACTCATTCCTCAGAACGCAGGACTCAGAACTCAGAATTCAGAAATTAGATTCATATCTCAGAACTCCGAACTCAGAATTCAGAACTCAGAGTTGAGAACTCAGCATGACAACTCAGTATTCAGATCTCGCAGTTCAGCACACAGAATTGACAACTTAGAAATCAGAACACACAATACAGTGATCAGTATTCAGAATTCAGCACGCAGAACTCAAACTCACAATTCAGAACTCAGCACTCAGAACTCAGAATGCAGACCTCAGGAACCAGAACTCAGAGTTTACAACCCTGAATTCAGAACTCTAATTTCAGAACTCAATTTCATAACTCAGAACACAAGACTCAGAAGTCAGAACTCAGAATTCAGAACTCAAAACTCAGAACTCAGAACTCGATATTTAGACTTCAAAATAGAGCACTCAGATATTCGGACTCCTAACTCAGACAAAGAAGTCAGAGTTGAAATTTCAGAACTCAGAAGTCACAATTCGCAACACAGAATTTGTGACTAGGAATTCATAAATGAGGCTCAGTTCTCAAAATTCACAAATCAGAATTCAGAAATCCAAATTCAGAACCCAGAACACAGAATTCGGAACTCAGAACTCAAAATTCAGTACTCAGAATTCAGAACTCACAACTCACAACTCTGAATTCTGATCTCAGAATCCACAACTCTGAATTCAGAATACAGGCTGCAGTTTACAACTCCGAACTCAGATCTCAGAACTAAGAGTTGAGAATTCATAACTCAGAACTCAGAATTCAGAAATGATGACTCAGAACTTGGAATTCAGAACTCAGAAATCACAACTCAGTATTCAGAACCCAGAATTCATAACCCAGAATTCTCACCTTCGAATTCTGAACTCAGAATTCAAACTCGAATATCAGAACTGGGAAATGAGTATTTGCAACTCAGAATACGGACTTCATAACTTAGAATTCAGAACAAAGAACTCAGACATCAGAACTCAAGACTCATAACAAAGAACTCAGTTCTCAGCACTCAGAATTCAGAACACACAATTCAGAACTCAAAACGCAGGAATCAGAACTGTAACTCAGAATTGTGAAATCAGAACTCAGAATTCAGAACGCAATTGAGAACTTTGAAGTCAGAACTCAGAATAAATTCCTCACAATACTAACTCAGAATCGGCGACTCAGAAATCAGAACTGAGATACAGATCTCAGAATTCAAAATTCAGAATTCAGAAGTCCGAATTCAGAACCGGAACACAGAATTCGGGACTCAGAACTCAAAATTCAGTACTCAGTACTCAGAACTCAGAAATCACCACTCTGAATTCTGGTCACAGAATTCACAACTCTGAAATCAGAATACAGACTGTAGAATTTAGACTCCGAACTCAGATCTAAGAGCTAAGAGTTGAGAATTCATAACTCAGTATTCAGAACTGGGAAATGAGAACTCAGAACTCAGATTTCACAGCGAAGAATTCAGAACTCAGTTATCAGAACTCAGAACTCAGAACGCAGAACACAAAATTTAGAACTCAGTAGTCAGAACTAGAAACTGTGAACTCAGAATTTGTAACTCAGAATTCTGAACGCAATTGAAAAATTTGAACTCAGAACTCAGAATACAGTACTCAAGATTCAGACCTCAAAATTCAGAACTCGGCACTCACAAAATGTAATTCACAACAAAATCTCAAATCTCAGAATTCAAAACTCAGAAAATAGAACTAACCACTCGGAATTCAAATTCAGATCTCAGAGTGTAGCACTTTGGATTGAGAACTCATTCCTCAGAACGCAGGACTCAGAACTCAGAATTCAGAAATTAGATTCATATCTCAGAACTCCGAACTCAGAATTCAGAACTCAGAGTTGAGAACTCAGCATGACAACTCAGTATTCAGATCTCGCAGTTCAGCACACAGAATTGACAACTTAGAAATCAGAACACACAATACAGTGATCAGTATTCAGAATTCAGCACGCAGAACTCAAACTCACAATTCAGAACTCAGCACTCAGAACTCAGAATGCAGACCTCAGGAACCAGAACTCAGAGTTTACAACCCTGAATTCAGAACTCTAATTTCAGAACTCAATTTCATAACTCAGAACACAAGACTCAGAAGTCAGAACTCAGAATTCAGAACTCAAAACTCAGAACTCAGAACTCGATATTTAGACTTCAAAATAGAGCACTCAGATATTCGGACTCCTAACTCAGACAAAGAAGTCAGAGTTGAAATTTCAGAACTCAGAAGTCACAATTCGCAACACAGAATTTGTGACTAGGAATTCATAAATGAGGCTCAGTTCTCAAAATTCACAAATCAGAATTCAGAAATCCAAATTCAGAACCCAGAACACAGAATTCGGAACTCAGAACTCAAAATTCAGTACTCAGAATTCAGAACTCACAACTCACAACTCTGAATTCTGATCTCAGAATCCACAACTCTGAATTCAGAATACAGGCTGCAGTTTACAACTCCGAACTCAGATCTCAGAACTAAGAGTTGAGAATTCATAACTCAGAACTCAGAATTCAGAAATGATGACTCAGAACTTGGAATTCAGAACTCAGAAATCACAACTCAGTATTCAGAACCCAGAATTCATAACCCAGAATTCTCACCTTCGAATTCTGAACTCAGAATTCAAACTCGAATATCAGAACTGGGAAATGAGTATTTGGAACTCAGAATACGGACTTCATAACTTAGAATTCAGAACAAAGAACTCAGACATCAGAACTCAAGACTCATAACAAAGAACTCAGTTCTCAGCACTCAGAATTCAGAACACACAATTCAGAACTCAAAACGCAGGAATCAGAACTGTAACTCAGAATTGTGAAATCAGAACTCAGAATTCAGAACGCAATTGAGAACTTTGAAGTCAGAACTCAGAATAAATTCCTCACAATACTAACTCAGAATCGGCGACTCAGAAATCAGAACTGAGATACAGATCTCAGAATTCAAAATTCAGAATTCACAAGTCCGAATTCAGAACCGGAACACAGAATTCGGGACTCAGAACTCAAAATTCAGTACTCAGTACTCAGAACTCAGAAATCACCACTCTGAATTCTGGTCACAGAATTCACAACTCTGAAATCAGAATACAGACTGTAGAATTTAGACTCCGAACTCAGATCTAAGAGCTAAGAGTTGAGAATTCATAACTCAGTATTCAGAACTGGGAAATGAGAACTCAGAACTCAGATTTCACAGCGAAGAATTCAGAACTCAGTTATCAGAACTCATAATTCAGAACGCAGAACACAAAATTCAGAACTCAGTAGTCAGAACTAGAAACTGTGAACTCAGAATTTGTAACTCAGAATTCTGAACGCAATTGAAAAATTTGAACTCAGAACTCAGAATACAGTACTCAAGATTCAGACCTCAAAATTCAGAACTCGGCACTCACAAAATGTAATTCACAACAAAATCTCAAATCTCAGAATTCAAAACTCAGAAAATAGAACTAACCACTCGGAATTCAAATTCAGATCTCAGAGTGTAGCACTTTGGATTGAGAACTCATTCCTCAGAACGCAGGACTCAGAACTCAGAATTCAGAAATTAGATTCATATCTCAGAACTCAGAACTCAGAATTCAGAACTCAGAGTTGAGAACTCAGCATGACAACTCAGTATTCAGATCTCGCAGTTCAGCACACAGAATTGACAACTTAGAAATCAGAACACACAATACAGTGATCAGTATTCAGAATTCAGCACGCAGAACTCAAACTCACAATTCAGAACTCAGCACTCAGAACTCAGAATGCAGACCTCAGGAACCAGAACTCAGAGTTTACAACCCTGAATTCAGAACTCTAATTTCAGAACTCAATTTCATAACTCAGAACACAAGACTCAGAAGTCAGAACTCAGAATTCAGAACTCAAAACTCAGAACTCAGAACTCGATATTTAGACTTCAAAATAGAGCACTCAGATATTCGGACTCCTAACTCAGACAAAGAAGTCAGAGTTGAAATTTCAGAACTCAGAAGTCACAATTCGCAACACAGAATTTGTGACTAGGAATTCATAAATGAGGCTCAGTTCTCAAAATTCACAAATCAGAATTCAGAAATCCAAATTCAGAACCCAGAACACAGAATTCGGAACTCAGAACTCAAAATTCAGTACTCAGAATTCAGAACTCACAACTCACAACTCTGAATTCTGATCTCAGAATCCACAACTCTGAATTCAGAATACAGGCTGCAGTTTACAACTCCGAACTCAGATCTCAGAACTAAGAGTTGAGAATTCATAACTCAGAACTCAGAATTCAGAAATGATGACTCAGAACTTGGAATTCAGAATTCAGAAATCACAACTCAGTATTCAGAACCCAGAATTCATAACCCAGAATTCTCACCTTCGAATTCTGAACTCAGAATTCAAACTCGAATATCAGAACTGGGAAATGAGTATTTGGAACTCAGAATACGGACTTCATAACTTAGAATTCAGAACAAAGAACTCAGACATCAGAACTCAAGACTCATAACAAAGAACTCAGTTCTCAGCACTCAGAATTCAGAACACACAATTCAGAACTCAAAACGCAGGAATCAGAACTGTAACTCAGAATTGTGAAATCAGAACTCAGAATTCAGAACGCAATTGAGAACTTTGAAGTCAGAACTCAGAATAAATTCCTCACAATACTAATTCAGAATCGGCGACTCAGAAATCAGAACTGAGATACAGATCTCAGAATTCAAAATTCAGAATTCACAAGTCCGAATTCAGAACCGGAACACAGAATTCGGGACTCAGAACTCAAAATTCAGTACTCAGTACTCAGAACTCAGAAATCACCACTCTGAATTCTGGTCACAGAATTCACAACTCTGAAATCAGAATACAGACTGTAGAATTTAGACTCCGAACTCAGATCTAAGAGCTAAGAGTTGAGAATTCATAACTCAGTATTCAGAACTGGGAAATGAGAACTCAGAACTCAGATTTCACAGCGAAGAATTCAGAACTCAGTTATCAGAACTCATAATTCAGAACGCAGAACACAAAATTCAGAACTCAGTAGTCAGAACTAGAAACTGTGAACTCAGAATTTGTAACTCAGAATTCTGAACGCAATTGAAAAATTTGAACTCAGAACTCAGAATACAGTACTCAAGATTCAGACCTCAAAATTCAGAACTCGGCACTCACAAAATGTAATTCACAACAAAATCTCAAATCTCAGAATTCAAAACTCAGAAAATAGAACTAACCACTCGGAATTCAAATTCAGATCTCAGAGTGTAGCACTTTGGATTGAGAACTCATTCCTCAGAACGCAGGACTCAGAACTCAGAATTCAGAAATTAGATTCATATCTCAGAACTCAGAACTCAGAATTCAGAACTCAGAGTTGAGAACTCAGCATGACAACTCAGTATTCAGATCTCGCAGTTCAGCACACAGAATTGACAACTTAGAAATCAGAACACACAATACAGTGATCAGTATTCAGAATTCAGCACGCAGAACTCAAACTCACAATTCAGAACTCAGCACTCAGAACTCAGAATGCAGACCTCAGGAACCAGAACTCAGAGTTTACAACCCTGAATTCAGAACTCTAATTTCAGAACTCAATTTCATAACTCAGAACACAAGACTCAGAAGTCAGAACTCAGAATTCAGAACTCAAAACTCAGAACTCAGAACTCGATATTTAGACTTCAAAATAGAGCACTCAGATATTCGGACTCCTAACTCAGACAAAGAAGTCAGAGTTGAAATTTCAGAACTCAGAAGTCACAATTCGCAACACAGAATTTGTGACTAGGAATTCATAAATGAGGCTCAGTTCTCAAAATTCACACATCAGAATTCAGAAATCCAAATTCAGAACCCAGAACACAGAATTCGGAACTCAGAACTCAAAATTCAGTACTCAGAATTCAGAACTCACAACTCACAAGTCTGAATTCTGATCTCAGAATCCACAACTCTGAATTCAGAATACAGGCTGCAGTTTACAACTCCGAACTCAGATCTCAGAACTAAGAGTTGAGAATTCATAACTCAAAACTCAGAATTCAGAAATGATGACTCAGAACTTGGAATTCAGAACTCAGAAATCACAACTCAGTATTCAGAACCCAGAATTCATAACCCAGAATTCTCACCTTCGAATTCTGAACTCAGAATTCAAACTCGAATATCAGAACTGGGAAATGAGTATTTGGAACTCAGAATACGGACTTCATAACTTAGAATTCAGAACAAAGAACTCAGACATCAGAACTCAAGACTCATAACAAAGAACTCAGTTCTCAGCACTCAGAATTCAGAACACACAATTCAGAACTCAAAACGCAGGAATCAGAACTGTAACTCAGAATTGTGAAATCAGAACTCAGAATTCAGAACGCAATTGAGAACTTTGAAGTCAGAACTCAGAATAAATTCCTCACAATACTAACTCAGAATCGGCGACTCAGAAATCAGAACTGAGATACAGATCTCAGAATTCAAAATTCAGAATTCAGAAGTCCGAATTCAGAACCGGAACACAGAATTCGGGACTCAGAACTCAAAATTCAGTACTCAGTACTCAGAACTCAGAAATCACCACTCTGAATTCTGGTCACAGAATTCACAACTCTGAAATCAGAATACAGACTGTAGAATTTAGACTCCGAACTCAGATCTAAGAGCTAAGAGTTGAGAATTCATAACTCAGTATTCAGAACTGGGAAATGAGAACTCAGAACTCAGATTTCACAGCGAAGAATTCAGAACTCACTTATCAGAACTCAGAATTCAGAACGCAGAACACAAAATTCAGAACTCAGTAGTCAGAACTAGAAACTGTGAACTCAGAATTTGTAACTCAGAATTCTGAACGCAATTGAAAAATTTGAACTCAGAACTCAGAATACAGTACTCAAGATTCAGACCTCAAAATTCAGAACTCGGCACTCACAAAATGTAATTCACAACAAAATCTCAAATCTCAGAATTCAAAACTCAGAAAATAGAACTAACCACTCGGAATTCAAATTCAGATCTCAGAGTGTAGCACTTTGGATTGAGAACTCATTCCTCAGAACGCAGGACTCAGAACTCAGAATTCAGAAATTAGATTCATATCTCAGAACTCCGAACTCAGAATTCAGAACTCAGAGTTGAGAACTCAGCATGACAACTCAGTATTCAGATCTCGCAGTTCAGCACACAGAATTGACAACTTAGAAATCAGAACACACAATACAGTGATCAGTATTCAGAATTCAGCACGCAGAACTCAAACTCACAATTCAGAACTCAGCACTCAGAACTCAGAATGCAGACCTCAGGAACCAGAACTCAGAGTTTACAACCCTGAATTCAGAACTCTAATTTCAGAACTCAATTTCATAACTCAGAACACAAGACTCAGAAGTCAGAACTCAGAATTCAGAACTCAAAACTCAGAACTCAGAACTCGATATTTAGACTTCAAAATAGAGCACTCAGATATTCGGACTCCTAACTCAGACAAAGAAGTCAGAGTTGAAATTTCAGAACTCAGAAGTCACAATTCGCAACACAGAATTTGTGACTAGGAATTCATAAATGAGGCTCAGTTCTCAAAATTCACAAATCAGAATTCAGAAATCCAAATTCAGAACCCAGAACACAGAATTCGGAACTCAGAACTCAAAATTCAGTACTCAGAATTCACAACTCACAACTCACAACTCTGATCTCAGAATCCACAACTCTGAATTCAGAATACAGGCTGCAGTTTACAACTCCGAACTCTGATCTCAGAACTAAGAGTTGAGAATTCATAACTCAGAACTCAGAATTCAGAAATGATGACTCAGAACTTGGAATTCAGAACTCAGAAATCACAACTCAGTATTCAGAACCCAGAATTCATAACCCAGAATTCTCACCTTCGAATTCTGAACTCAGAATTCAAACTCGAATATCAGAACTGGGAAATGAGTATTTGGAACTCAGAATACGGACTTCATAACTTAGAATTCAGAACAAAGAACTCAGACATCAGAACTCAAGACTCATAACAAAGAACTCAGTTCTCAGCACTCAGAATTCAGAACACACAATTCAGAACTCAAAACGCAGGAATCAGAACTGTAACTCAGAATTGTGAAATCAGAACTCAGAATTCAGAACGCAATGGAGAACTTTGAAGTCAGAACTCAGAATAAATTCCTCACAATACTAACTCAGAATCGGCGACTCAGAAATCAGAACTGAGATACAGATCTCAGAATTCAAAATTCAGAATTCAGAAGTCCGAATTCAGAACCGGAACACAGAATTCGGGACTCAGAACTCAAAATTCAGTACTCAGTACTCAGAAATCACCACTCTGAATTCTGGTCACAGAATTCACAACTCTGAAATCAGAATACAGACTGTAGAATTTAGACTCCGAACTCAGATCTAAGAGCTAAGAGTTGAGAATTCATAACTCAGTATTCAGAACTGGGAAATGAGAACTCAGAACTCAGATTTCACAGCGAAGAATTCAGAACTCACTTATCAGAACTCAGAATTCAGAACGCAGAACACAAAATTCAGAACTCAGTAGTCAGAACTAGAAACTGTGAACTCAGAATTTGTAACTCAGAATTCTGAACGCAATTGAAAAATTTGAACTCAGAACTCAGAATACAGTACTCAAGATTCAGACCTCAAAATTCAGAACTCGGCACTCACAAAATGTAATTCACAACAAAATCTCAAATCTCAGAATTCAAAACTCAGAAAATAGAACTAACCACTCGGAATTCAAATTCAGATCTCAGAGTGTAGCACTTTGGATTGAGAACTCATTCCTCAGAACGCAGGACTCAGAACTCAGAATTCAGAAATTAGATTCATATCTCAGAACTCCGAACTCAGAATTCAGAACTCAGAGTTGAGAACTCAGCATGACAACTCAGTATTCAGATCTCGCAGTTCAGCACACAGAATTGACAACTTAGAAATCAGAACACACAATACAGTGATCAGTATTCAGAATTCAGCACGCAGAACTCAAACTCACAATTCAGAACTCAGCACTCAGAACTCAGAATGCAGACCTCAGGAACCAGAACTCAGAGTTTACAACCCTGAATTCAGAACTCTAATTTCAGAACTCAATTTCATAACTCAGAACACAAGACTCAGAAGTCAGAACTCAGAATTCAGAACTCAAAACTCAGAACTCAGAACTCGATATTTAGACTTCAAAATAGAGCACTCAGATATTCGGACTCCTAACTCAGACAAAGAAGTCAGAGTTGAAATTTCAGAACTCAGAAGTCACAATTCGCAACACAGAATTTGTGACTAGGAATTCATAAATGAGGCTCAGTTCTCAAAATTCACAAATCAGAATTCAGAAATCCAAATTCAGAACCCAGAACACAGAATTCGGAACTCAGAACTCAAAATTCAGTACTCAGAATTCAGAACTCACAACTCACAACTCTGAATTCTGATCTCAGAATCCACAACTCTGAATTCAGAATACAGGCTGCAGTTTACAACTCCGAACTCAGATCTCAGAACTAAGAGTTGAGAATTCATAACTCAGAACTCAGAATTCAGAAATGATGACTCAGAACTTGGAATTCAGAACTCAGAAATCACAACTCAGTATTCAGAACCCAGAATTCATAACCCAGAATTCTCACCTTCGAATTCTGAACTCAGAATTCAAACTCGAATATCAGAACTGGGAAATGAGTATTTGCAACTCAGAATACGGACTTCATAACTTAGAATTCAGAACAAAGAACTCAGACATCAGAACTCAAGACTCATAACAAAGAACTCAGTTCTCAGCACTCAGAATTCAGAACACACAATTCAGAACTCAAAACGCAGGAATCAGAACTGTAACTCAGAATTGTGAAATCAGAACTCAGAATTCAGAACGCAATTGAGAACTTTGAAGTCAGAACTCAGAATAAATTCCTCACAATACTAACTCAGAATCGGCGACTCAGAAATCAGAACTGAGATACAGATCTCAGAATTCAAAATTCAGAATTCAGAAGTCCGAATTCAGAACCGGAACACAGAATTCGGGACTCAGAACTCAAAATTCAGTACTCAGTACTCAGAACTCAGAAATCACCACTCTGAATTCTGGTCACAGAATTCACAACTCTGAAATCAGAATACAGACTGTAGAATTTAGACTCCGAACTCAGATCTAAGAGCTAAGAGTTGAGAATTCATAACTCAGTATTCAGAACTGGGAAATGAGAACTCAGAACTCAGATTTCACAGCGAAGAATTCAGAACTCAGTTATCAGAACTCAGAACTCAGAACGCAGAACACAAAATTTAGAACTCAGTAGTCAGAACTAGAAACTGTGAACTCAGAATTTGTAACTCAGAATTCTGAACGCAATTGAAAAATTTGAACTCAGAACTCAGAATACAGTACTCAAGATTCAGACCTCAAAATTCAGAACTCGGCACTCACAAAATGTAATTCACAACAAAATCTCAAATCTCAGAATTCAAAACTCAGAAAATAGAACTAACCACTCGGAATTCAAATTCAGATCTCAGAGTGTAGCACTTTGGATTGAGAACTCATTCCTCAGAACGCAGGACTCAGAACTCAGAATTCAGAAATTAGATTCATATCTCAGAACTCCGAACTCAGAATTCAGAACTCAGAGTTGAGAACTCAGCATGACAACTCAGTATTCAGATCTCGCAGTTCAGCACACAGAATTGACAACTTAGAAATCAGAACACACAATACAGTGATCAGTATTCAGAATTCAGCACGCAGAACTCAAACTCACAATTCAGAACTCAGCACTCAGAACTCAGAATGCAGACCTCAGGAACCAGAACTCAGAGTTTACAACCCTGAATTCAGAACTCTAATTTCAGAACTCAATTTCATAACTCAGAACACAAGACTCAGAAGTCAGAACTCAGAATTCAGAACTCAAAACTCAGAACTCAGAACTCGATATTTAGACTTCAAAATAGAGCACTCAGATATTCGGACTCCTAACTCAGACAAAGAAGTCAGAGTTGAAATTTCAGAACTCAGAAGTCACAATTCGCAACACAGAATTTGTGACTAGGAATTCATAAATGAGGCTCAGTTCTCAAAATTCACAAATCAGAATTCAGAAATCCAAATTCAGAACCCAGAACACAGAATTCGGAACTCAGAACTCAAAATTCAGTACTCAGAATTCAGAACTCACAACTCACAACTCTGAATTCTGATCTCAGAATCCACAACTCTGAATTCAGAATACAGGCTGCAGTTTACAACTCCGAACTCAGATCTCAGAACTAAGAGTTGAGAATTCATAACTCAGAACTCAGAATTCAGAAATGATGACTCAGAACTTGGAATTCAGAACTCAGAAATCACAACTCAGTATTCAGAACCCAGAATTCATAACCCAGAATTCTCACCTTCGAATTCTGAACTCAGAATTCAAACTCGAATATCAGAACTGGGAAATGAGTATTTGGAACTCAGAATACGGACTTCATAACTTAGAATTCAGAACAAAGAACTCAGACATCAGAACTCAAGACTCATAACAAAGAACTCAGTTCTCAGCACTCAGAATTCAGAACACACAATTCAGAACTCAAAACGCAGGAATCAGAACTGTAACTCAGAATTGTGAAATCAGAACTCAGAATTCAGAACGCAATTGAGAACTTTGAAGTCAGAACTCAGAATAAATTCCTCACAATACTAACTCAGAATCGGCGACTCAGAAATCAGAACTGAGATACAGATCTCAGAATTCAAAATTCAGAATTCACAAGTCCGAATTCAGAACCGGAACACAGAATTCGGGACTCAGAACTCAAAATTCAGTACTCAGTACTCAGAACTCAGAAATCACCACTCTGAATTCTGGTCACAGAATTCACAACTCTGAAATCAGAATACAGACTGTAGAATTTAGACTCCGAACTCAGATCTAAGAGCTAAGAGTTGAGAATTCATAACTCAGTATTCAGAACTGGGAAATGAGAACTCAGAACTCAGATTTCACAGCTAAGAATTCAGAACTCAGTGTTCAGAACTCAGAATTCAGAATTCAGAACTCAGAACGCAGAACCCAAAATTCAGAACTCAGTAGCCAGAACTAGAAACTGTGAACTCAGAATTTGTAACTCAGAATTCTGAACGCAATTGAAAAATTTGAACTCAGAACTCAGAATACAGTACTCAAGATTCAGACCTCAAAATTCAGAACTCGGCACTCACAAAATGTAATTCACAACAAAATCTCAAATCTCAGAATTCAAAACTCAGAAAATAGAACTAACCACTCGGAATTCAAATTCAGATCTCAGAGTGTAGCACTTTGGATTGAGAACTCATTCCTCAGAACGCAGGACTCAGAACTCAGAATTCAGAAATTAGATTCATATCTCAGAACTCCGAACTCAGAATTCAGAACTCAGAGTTGAGAACTCAGCATGACAACTCAGTATTCAGATCTCGCAGTTCAGCACACAGAATTGACAACTTAGAAATCAGAACACACAATACAGTGATCAGTATTCAGAATTCAGCACGCAGAACTCAAACTCACAATTCAGAACTCAGCACTCAGAACTCAGAATGCAGACCTCAGGAACCAGAACTCAGAGTTTACAACCCTGAATTCAGAACTCTAATTTCAGAACTCAATTTCATAACTCAGAACACAAGACTCAGAAGTCAGAACTCAGAATTCAGAACTCAAAACTCAGAACTCAGAACTCGATATTTAGACTTCAAAATAGAGCACTCAGATATTCGGACTCCTAACTCAGACAAAGAAGTCAGAGTTGAAATTTCAGAACTCAGAAGTCACAATTCGCAACACAGAATTTGTGACTAGGAATTCATAAATGAGGCTCAGTTCTCAAAATTCACAAATCAGAATTCAGAAATCCAAATTCAGAACCCAGAACACAGAATTCGGAACTCAGAACTCAAAATTCAGTACTCAGAATTCAGAACTCACAACTCACAACTCTGAATTCTGATCTCAGAATCCACAACTCTGAATTCAGAATACAGGCTGCAGTTTACAACTCCGAACTCAGATCTCAGAACTAAGAGTTGAGAATTCATAACTCAGAACTCAGAATTCAGAAATGATGACTCAGAACTTGGAATTCAGAACTCAGAAATCACAACTCAGTATTCAGAACCCAGAATTCATAACCCAGAATTCTCACCTTCGAATTCTGAACTCAGAATTCAAACTCGAATATCAGAACTGGGAAATGAGTATTTGGAACTCAGAATACGGACTTCATAACTTAGAATTCAGAACAAAGAACTCAGACATCAGAACTCAAGACTCATAACAAAGAACTCAGTTCTCAGCACTCAGAATTCAGAACACACAATTCAGAACTCAAAACGCAGGAATCAGAACTGTAACTCAGAATTGTGAAATCAGAACTCAGAATTCAGAACGCAATTGAGAACTTTGAAGTCAGAACTCAGAATAAATTCCTCACAATACTAACTCAGAATCGGCGACTCAGAAATCAGAACTGAGATACAGATCTCAGAATTCAAAATTCAGAATTCACAAGTCCGAATTCAGAACCGGAACACAGAATTCGGGACTCAGAACTCAAAATTCAGTACTCAGTACTCAGAACTCAGAAATCACCACTCTGAATTCTGGTCACAGAATTCACAACTCTGAAATCAGAATACAGACTGTAGAATTTAGACTCCAAACTCAGATCTAAGAGCTAAGAGTTGAGAATTCATAACTCAGTATTCAGAACTGGGAAATGAGAACTCAGAACTCAGATTTCACAGCTAAGAATTCAGAACTCAGTGTTCAGAACTCAGAATTCAGAATTCAGAACTCAGAACGCAGAACACAAAATTCAGAACTCAGTAGCCAGAACTAGAAACTGTGAACTCAGAATTTGTAACTCAGAATTCTGAACGCAATTGAAAAATTTGAACTCAGAACTCAGAATACAGTACTCAAGATTCAGACCTCAAAATTCAGAACTCGGCACTCACAAAATGTAATTCACAACAAAATCTCAAATCTCAGAATTCAAAACTCAGAAAATAGAACTAACCACTCGGAATTCAAATTCAGATCTCAGAGTGTAGCACTTTGGATTGAGAACTCATTCCTCAGAACGCAGGACTCAGAACTCAGAATTCAGAAATTAGATTCATATCTCAGAACTCCGAACTCAGAATTCAGAACTCAGAGTTGAGAACTCAGCATGACAACTCAGTATTCAGATCTCGCAGTTCAGCACACAGAATTGACAACTTAGAAATCAGAACACACAATACAGTGATCAGTATTCAGAATTCAGCACGCAGAACTCAAACTCACAATTCAGAACTCAGCACTCAGAACTCAGAATGCAGACCTCAGGAACCAGAACTCAGAGTTTACAACCCTGAATTCAGAACTCTAATTTCAGAACTCAATTTCATAACTCAGAACACAAGACTCAGAAGTCAGAACTCAGAATTCAGAACTCAAAACTCAGAACTCAGAACTCGATATTTAGACTTCAAAATAGAGCACTCAGATATTCGGACTCCTAACTCAGACAAAGAAGTCAGAGTTGAAATTTCAGAACTCAGAAGTCACAATTCGCAACACAGAATTTGTGACTAGGAATTCATAAATGAGGCTCAGTTCTCAAAATTCACAAATCAGAATTCAGAAATCCAAATTCAGAACCCAGAACACAGAATTCGGAACTCAGAACTCAAAATTCAGTACTCAGAATTCACAACTCACAACTCTGAATTCTGATCTCAGAATCCACAACTCTGAATTCAGAATACAGGCTGCAGTTTACAACTCCGAACTCAGATCTCAGAACTAAGAGTTGAGAATTCATAACTCAGAACTCAGAATTCAGAAATGATGACTCAGAACTTGGAATTCAGAACTCAGAAATCACAACTCAGTATTCAGAACCCAGAATTCATAACCCAGAATTCTCACCTTCGAATTCTGAACTCAGAATTCAAACTCGAATATCAGAACTGGGAAATGAGTATTTGGAACTCAGAATACGGACTTCATAACTTAGAATTCAGAACAAAGAACTCAGACATCAGAACTCAAGACTCATAACAAAGAACTCAGTTCTCAGCACTCAGAATTCAGAACACACAATTCAGAACTCAAAACGCAGGAATCAGAACTGTAACTCAGAATTGTGAAATCAGAACTCAGAATTCAGAACGCATTTGAGAACTTTGAAGTCAGAACTCAGAATAAATTCCTCACAATACTAACTCAGAATCGGCGACTCAGAAATCAGAACTGAGATACAGATCTCAGAATTCAAAATTCAGAATTCACAAGTCCGAATTCAGAACCGGAACACAGAATTCGGGACTCAGAACTCAAAATTCAGTACTCAGTACTCAGAACTCAGAAATCACCACTCTGAATTCTGGTCACAGAATTCACAACTCTGAAATCAGAATACAGACTGTAGAATTTAGACTCCAAACTCAGATCTAAGAGCTAAGAGTTGAGAATTCATAACTCAGTATTCAGAACTGGGAAATGAGAACTCAGAACTCAGATTTCACAGCTAAGAATTCAGAACTCAGTTATCAGAACTCAGAATTCAGAATTCAGAACTCAGAACGCAGAACACAAAATTCAGAACTCAGTAGCCAGAACTAGAAACTGTGAACTCAGAATTTGTAACTCAGAATTCTGAACGCAATTGAAAAATTTGAACTCAGAACTCAGAATACAGTACTCAAGATTCAGACCTCAAAATTCAGAACTCGGCACTCACAAAATGTAATTCACAACAAAATCTCAAATCTCAGAATTCAAAACTCAGAAAATAGAACTAACCACTCGGAATTCAAATTCAGATCTCAGAGTGTAGCACTTTGGATTGAGAACTCATTCCTCAGAACGCAGGACTCAGAACTCAGAATTCAGAAATTAGATTCATATCTCAGAACTCAGAACTCAGAATTCAGAACTCAGAGTTGAGAACTCAGCATGACAACTCAGTATTCAGATCTCGCAGTTCAGCACACAGAATTGACAACTTAGAAATCAGAACACACAATACAGTGATCAGTATTCAGAATTCAGCACGCAGAACTCAAACTCACAATTCAGAACTCAGCACTCAGAACTCAGAATGCAGACCTCAGGAACCAGAGCTCAGAGTTTACAACCCTGAATTCAGAACTCTAATTTCAGAACTCAATTTCATAACTCAGAACACAAGACTCAGAAGTCAGAACTCAGAATTCAGAACTCAAAACTCAGAACTCAGAACTCGATATTTAGACTTCAAAATAGAGCACTCAGATATTCGGACTCCTAACTCAGACAAAGAAGTCAGAGTTGAAATTTCAGAACTCAGAAGTCACAATTCGCAACACAGAATTTGTGACTAGGAATTCATAAATGAGGCTCAGTTCTCAAAATTCACAAATCAGAATTCAGAAATCCAAATTCAGAACCCAGAACACAGAATTCGGAACTCAGAACTCAAAATTCAGTACTCAGAATTCAGAACTCACAACTCACATCTCTGAATTCTGATCTCAGAATCCACAACTCTGAATTCAGAATACAGGCTGCAGTTTACAACTCCGAACTCTGATCTCACAACTAAGAGTTGAGAATTCATAACTCAGAACTCAGAATTCAGAAATGATGACTCAGAACTTGGAATTCAGAACTCAGAAATCACAACTCAGTATTCAGAACCCAGAATTCATAACCCAGAATTCTCACCTTCGAATTCTGAACTCAGAATTCAAACTCGAATATCAGAACTGGGAAATGAGTATTTGGAACTCAGAATACGGACTTCATAACTTAGAATTCAGAACAAAGAACTCAGACATCAGAACTCAAGACTCATAACAAAGAACTCAGTTCTCAGCACTCAGAATTCAGAACACACAATTCAGAAGTCAAAACGCAGAAATCAGAACTGTAACTCAGAATTGTGAAATCAGAACTCAGAATTCAGAACGCAATTGAGAACTTTGAAGTCAGAACTCAGAATAAATTCCTCACAATACTAACTCAGAATCGGTGACTCAGAAATCAGAACTGAGATACAGATCTCAGAATTCAAAATTCAGAATTCAGAAGTCCGAATTCAGAACCGGAACACAGAATTCGGGACTCAGAACTCAAAATTCAGTACTCAGTACTCAGAACTCAGAAATCACCACTCTGAATTCTGGTCACAGAATTCACAACTCTGAAATCAGAATACAGACTGTAGAATTTAGACTCCAAACTCAGATCTAAGAGCTAAGAGTTGAGAATTCATAACTCAGTATTCAGAACTGGGAAATGAGAACTCAGAACTCAGATTTCACAGCTAAGAATTCAGAACTCAGTTATCAGAACTCAGAATTCAGAATTCAGAACTCAGAACGCAGAACACAAAATTCAGAACTCAGTAGCCAGAACTAGAAACTGTGAACTCAGAATTTGTAACTCAGAATTCTGAACGCAATTGAAAAATTTGAACTCAGAACTCAGAATACAGTACTCAAGATTCAGACCTCAAAATTCAGAACTCGGCACTCACAAAATGTAATTCACAACAAAATCTCAAATCTCAGAATTCAAAACTCAGAAAATAGAACTAACCACTCGGAATTCAAATTCAGATCTCAGAGTGTAGCACTTTGGATTGAGAACTCATTCCTCAGAACGCAGGACTCAGAACTCAGAATTCAGAAATTAGATTCATATCTCAGAACTCAGAACTCAGAATTCAGAACTCAGAGTTGAGAACTCAGCATGACAACTCAGTATTCAGATCTCGCAGTTCAGCACACAGAATTGACAACTTAGAAATCAGAACACACAATACAGTGATCAGTATTCAGAATTCAGCACGCAGAACTCAAACTCACAATTCAGAACTCAGCACTCAGAACTCAGAATGCAGACCTCAGGAACCAGAACTCAGAGTTTACAACCCTGAATTCAGAACTCTAATTTCAGAACTCAATTTCATAACTCAGAACACAAGACTCAGAAGTCAGAACTCAGAATTCAGATCTCAAAACTCAGAACTCAGAATTCGATATTTAGACTTCAAAATAGAGCACTCAGATATTCGGACTCCTAACTCAGACAAAGAAGTCAGAGTTGAAATTTCAGAACTCAGAAGTCACAATTCGCAACACAGAATTTGTGACTAGGAATTCATAAATGAGGCTCAGTTCTCAAAATTCACAAATCAGAATTCAGAAATCCAAATTCAGAACCCAGAACACAGAATTCGGAACTCAGAACTCAAAATTCAGTACTCAGAATTCAGAACTCACAACTCACAACTCTGAATTCTGATCTCAGAATCCACAACTCTGAATTCAGAATACAGGCTGCAGTTTACAACTCCGAACTCAGATCTCAGAACTAAGAGTTGAGAATTCATAACTCAGAACTCAGAATTCAGAAATGATGACTCAGAACTTGGAATTCAGAACTCAGAAATCACAACTCAGTATTCAGAACCCAGAATTCATAACCCAGAATTCTCACCTTCGAATTCTGAACTCAGAATTCAAACTCGAATATCAGAACTGGGAAATGAGTATTTGGAACTCAGAATACGGACTTCATAACTTAGAATTCAGAACAAAGAACTCAGACATCAGAACTCAAGACTCATAACAAAGAACTCAGTTCTCAGCACTCAGAATTCAGAACACACAATTCAGAACTCAAAACGCAGGAATCAGAACTGTAACTCAGAATTGTGAAATCAGAACTCAGAATTCAGAACGCAATTGAGAACTTTGAAGTCAGAACTCAGAATAAATTCCTCACAATACTAACTCAGAATCGGCGACTCAGAAATCAGAACTGAGATACAGATCTCAGAATTCAAAATTCAGAATTCAGAAGTCCGAATTCAGAACCGGAACACAGAATTCGGGACTCAGAACTCAAAATTCAGTACTCAGTACTCAGAACTCAGAAATCACCACTCTGAATTCTGGTCACAGAATTCACAACTCTGAAATCAGAATACAGACTGTAGAATTTAGACTCCGAACTCAGATCTAAGAGCGAAGAGTTGAGAATTCATAACTCAGTATTCAGAACTGGGAAATGAGAACTCAGAACTCAGATTTCACAGCTAAGAATTCAGAACTCAGTTATCAGAACTCAGAATTCAGAATTCAGAACTCAGAACGCAGAACACAAAATTCAGAACTCAGTAGTCAGAACTAGAAACTGTGAACTCAGAATTTGTAACTCAGAATTCTGAACGCAATTGAAAAATTTGAACTCAGAACTCAGAATACAGTACTCAAGATTCAGACCTCAAAATTCAGAACTCGGCACTCACAAAATGTAATTCACAACAAAATCTCAAATCTCAGAATTCAAAACTCAGAAAATAGAACTAACCACTCGGAATTCAAATTCAGATCTCAGAGTGTAGCACTTTGGATTGAGAACTCATTCCTCAGAACGCAGAACTCAGAACTCAGAATTCAGAAATTAGATTCATATCTCAGAACTCAGAACTCAGAATTCAGAACTCAGAGTTGAGAACTCAGCATGACAACTCAGTATTCAGATCTCGCAGTTCAGCACACAGAATTGACAACTTAGAAATCAGAACACACAATACAGTGATCAGTATTCAGAATTCAGCACGCAGAACTCAAACTCACAATTCAGAACTCAGCACTCAGAACTCAGAATGCAGACCTCAGGAACCAGAGCTCAGAGTTTACAACCCTGAATTCAGAACTCTAATTTCAGAACTCAATTTCATAACTCAGAACACAAGACTCAGAAGTCAGAACTCAGAATTCAGAACTCAAAACTCAGAACTCAGAACTCGATATTTAGACTTCAAAATAGAGCACTCAGATATTCGGACTCCTAACTCAGACAAAGAAGTCAGAGTTGAAATTTCAGAACTCAGAAGTCACAATTCGCAACACAGAATTTGTGACTAGGAATTCATAAATGAGGCTCAGTTCTCAAAATTCACAAATCAGAATTCAGAAATCCAAATTCAGAACCCAGAACACAGAATTCGGAACTCAGAACTCAAAATTCAGTACTCAGAATTCAGAACTCACAACTCACAACTCTGAATTCTGATCTCAGAATCCACAACTCTGAATTCAGAATACAGGCTGCAGTTTACAACTCCGAAGTCAGATCTCAGAACTAAGAGTTGAGAATTCATAACTCAGAACTCAGAACTCAGAAATGATGACTCAGAACTTGGAATTCAGAACTCAGAAATCACAACTCAGTATTCAGAACCCAGAATTCATAACCCAGAATTCTCACCTTCGAATTCTGAACTCAGAATTCAAACTCGAATATCAGAACTGGGAAATGAGTATTTGGAACTCAGAATACGGACTTCATAACTTAGAATTCAGAACAAAGAACTCAGACATCAGAACTCAAGACTCATAACAAAGAACTCAGTTCTCAGCACTCGGAATTCAGAACACACAATTCAGAACTCAAAACGCAGGAATCAGAACTGTAACTCAGAATTGTGAAATCAGAACTCAGAATTCAGAACGCAATTGAGAACTTTGAAGTCAGAACTCAGAATAAATTCCTCACAATACTAACTCAGAATCGGCGACTCAGAAATCAGAACTGAGATACAGATCTCAGAATTCAAAATTCAGAATTCAAAAGTCCGAATTCAGAACCGGAACACAGAATTCGGGACTCAGAACTCAAAATTCAGTACTCAGTATTCAGAACTCAGAAATCACCACTCTGAATTCTGGTCACAGAATTCACAACTCTGAAATCAGAATACAGACTGTAGAATTTAGACTCCGAACTCAGATCTAAGAGCTAAGAGTTGAGAATTCATAACTCAGTATTCAGAACTGGGAAATGAGAACTCAGAACTCAGATTTCACAGCTAAGAATTCAGAACTCAGTTATCAGAACTCAGAACTCAGAACGCAGAACACAAAATTCAGAACTCAGTAGTCAGAAGTAGAAACTGTGAACTCAGAATTTGTAACTCAGAATTCTGAACGCAATTGAAAAATTTGAACTCAGAACTCAGAATACAGTACTCAAGATTCAGACCTCAAAATTCAGAACTCGGCACTCACAAAATGTAATTCACAACAAAACCTCAAATCTCAGAATTCAAAACTCAGAAAATAGAACTAACCACTCGGAATTCAAATTCAGATCTCAGAGTGTAGCACTTTGGATTGAGAACTCATTCCTCAGAACGCAGAACTCAGAACTCAGAATTCAGAAATTAGATTCATATCTCAGAACTCCGAACTCAGAATTCAGAACTCAGAGTTGAGAACTCAGCATGACAACTCAGTATTCAGATCTCGCAGTTCAGCACACAGAATTGACAACTTAGAAATCAGAACACACAATACAGTGATCAGTATTCAGAATTCAGCACGCAGAACTCAAACTCACAATTCAGAACTCAGCACTCAGAACTCAGAATGCAGACCTCAGGAACCAGAACTCAGAGTTTACAACCCTGAATTCAGAACTCTAATTTCAGAACTCAATTTCATAACTCAGAACACAAGACTCAGAAGTCAGAACTCAGAATTCAGAACTCAAAACTCAGAACTCAGAACTCGATATTTAGACTTCAAAATAGAGCACTCAGATATTCGGACTCCTAACTCAGACAAAGAAGTCAGAGTTGAAATTTCAGAACTCAGAAGTCACAATTCGCAACACAGAATTTGTGACTAGGAATTCATAAATGAGGCTCAGTTCTCAAAATTCACAAATCAGAATTCAGAAATCCAAATTCAGAACCCAGAACACAGAATTCGGAACTCAGAACTCAAAATTCAGTACTCAGAATTCAGAACTCACAACTCTGAATTCTGATCTCAGAATCCACAACTCTGAATTCAGAATACAGGCTGCAGTTTACAACTCCGAACTCAGATCTCAGAACTAAGAGTTGAGAATTCATAACTCAGAACTCAGAATTCAGAAATGATGACTCAGAACTTGGAATTCAGAACTCAGAAATCACAACTCAGTATTCAGAACCCAGAATTCATAACCCAGAATTCTCACCTTCGAATTCTGAACTCAGAATTCAAACTCGAATATCAGAACTGGGAAATGAGTATTTGGAACTCAGAATACGGACTTCATAACTTAGAATTCAGAACAAAGAACTCAGACATCAGAACTCAAAACTCATAACAAAGAACTCAGTTCTCAGCACTCGGAATTCAGAACACACAATTCAGAACTCAAAACGCAGGAATCAGAACTGTAACTCAGAATTGTGAAATCAGAACTCAGAATTCAGAACGCAATGGAGAACTTTGAAGTCAGAACTCAGAATAAATTCCTCACAATACTAACTCAGAATCGGCGACTCAGAAATCAGAACTGAGATACAGATCTCAGAATTCAAAATTCAGAATTCAGAAGTCCGAATTCAGAACCGGAACACAGAATTCGGGACTCAGAACTCAAAATTCAGTACTCAGTACTCAGAACTCAGAAATCACCACTCTGAATTCTGGTCACAGAATTCACAACTCTGAAATCAGAATACAGACTGTAGAATTTAGACTCCGAACTCAGATCTAAGAGCTAAGAGTTGAGAATTCATGACTCAGTATTCAGAACTGGGAAATGAGAACTCAGAACTCAGATTTCACAGCTAAGAATTCAGAACTCAGTTATCAGAACTCAGAACGCAGAACGCAGAACACAAAATTCAGAACTCAGTAGTCAGAACTAGAAACTGTGAACTCAGAATTTGTAACTCAGAATTCTGAACGCAATTGAAAAATTTGAACTCAGAACTCAGAATACAGTACTCAAGATTCAGACCTCAAAATTCAGAACTCGGCACTCACAAAATGTAATTCACAACAAAATCTCAAATCTCAGAATTCAAAACTCAGAAAATAGAACTAACCACTCGGAATTCAAATTCAGATCTCAGAGTGTAGCACTTTGGATTGAGAACTCATTCCTCAGAACGCAGAACTCAGAACTCAGAATTCAGAAATTAGATTCATATCTCAGAACTCAGAACTCAGAATTCAGAACTCAGAGTTGAGAACTCAGCATGACAACTCAGTATTCAGATCTCGCAGTTCAGCACACAGAATTGACAACTTAGAAATCAGAACACACAATACAGTGATCAGTATTCAGAATTCAGCACGCAGAACTCAAACTCACAATTCAGAACTCAGCACTCAGAACTCAGAATGCAGACCTCAGGAACCAGAACTCAGAGTTTACAACCCTGAATTCAGAACTCTAATTTCAGAACTCAATTTCATAACTCAGAACACAAGACTCAGAAGTCAGAACTCAGAATTCAGAACTCAAAACTCAGAACTCAGAACTCGATATTTAGACTTCAAAATAGAGCACTCAGATATTCGGACTCCTAACTCAGACAAAGAAGTCAGAGTTGAAATTTCAGAACTCAGAAGTCACAATTCGCAACACAGAATTTGTGACTAGGAATTCATAAATGAGGCTCAGTTCTCAAAATTCACAAATCAGAATTCAGAAATCCAAATTCAGAACCCAGAACACAGAATTCGGAACTCAGAACTCAAAATTCAGTACTCAGAATTCAGAACTCACAACTCTGAATTCTGATCTCAGAATCCACAACTCTGAATTCAGAATACAGGCTGCAGTTTACAACTCCGAACTCAGATCTCAGAACTAAGAGTTGAGAATTCATAACTCAGAACTCAGAATTCAGAAATGATGACTCAGAACTTGGAATTCAGAACTCAGAAATCACAACTCAGTATTCAGAACCCAGAATTCATAACCCAGAATTCTCACCTTCGAATTCTGAACTCAGAATTCAAACTCGAATATCAGAACTGGGAAATGAGTATTTGGAACTCAGAATACGGACTTCATAACTTAGAATTCAGAATAAAGAACTCAGACATCAGAACTCAAGACTCATAACAAAGAACTCAGTTCTCAGCACTCAGAATTCAGAACACACAATTCAGAACTCAAAACGCAGAAATCAGAACTGTAACTCAGAATTGTGAAATCAGAACTCAGAATTCAGAACGCAATTGAGAACTTTGAAGTCAGAACTCAGAATAAATTCCTCACAATACTAACTCAGAATCGGCGACTCAGAAATCAGAACTGAGATACAGATCTCAGAATTCAAAATTCAGAATTCAGAAGTCCGAATTCAGAACCGGAACACAGAATTCGGGACTCAGAACTCAAAATTCAGTACTCAGTACTCAGAACTCAGAAATCACCACTCTGAATTCTGGTCACAGAATTCACAACTCTGAAATCAGAATACAGACTGTAGAATTTAGACTCCAAACTCAGATCTAAGAGCTAAGAGTTGAGAATTCATAACTCAGTATTCAGAACTGGGAAATGAGAACTCAGAACTCAGATTTCACAGCGAAGAATTCAGAACTCAGTTATCAGAACTCAGAATTCAGAATTCAGAACTCAGAATGCAGAACACAAAATTCAGAACTCAGTAGCCAGAACTAGAAACTGTGAACTCAGAATTTGTAACTCAGAATTCTGAACGCAATTGAAAAATTTGAACTCAGAACTCAGAATACAGTACTCAAGATTCAGACCTCAAAATTCAGAACTCGGCACTCACAAAATGTAATTCACAACAAAATCTCAAATCTCAGAATTCAAAACTCAGAAAATAGAACTAACCACTCGGAATTCAAATTCAGATCTCAGAGTGTAGCACTTTGGATTGAGAACTCATTCCTCAGAACGCAGAACTCAGAACTCAGAATTCAGAAATTAGATTCATATCTCAGAACTCAGAACTCAGAATTCAGAACTCAGAGTTGAGAACTCAGCATGACAACTCAGTATTCAGATCTCGCAGTTCAGCAAACAGAATTGACAACTTAGAAATCAGAACACACAATACAGTGATCAGTATTCAGAATTCAGCACGCAGAACTCAAACTCACAATTCAGAACTCAGCACTCAGAACTCAGAATGCAGACCTCAGGAACCAGAACTCAGAGTTTACAACCCTGAATTCAGAACTCTAATTTCAGAACTCAATTTCATAACTCAGAACACAAGACTCAGAAGTCAGAACTCAGAATTCAGAACTCAAAACTCAGAACTCAGAACTCGATATTTAGACTTCAAAATAGAGCACTCAGATATTCGGACTCCTAACTCAGACAAAGAAGTCAGAGTTGAAATTTCAGAACTCAGAAGTCACAATTCGCAACACAGAATTTGTGACTAGGAATTCATAAATGAGGCTCAGTTCTCAAAATTCACAAATCAGAATTCAGAAATCCAAATTCAGAACCCAGAACACAGAATTCGGAACTCAGAACTCAAAATTCAGTACTCAGAATTCAGAACTCACAACTCTGAATTCTGATCTCAGAATCCACAACTCTGAATTCAGAATACAGGCTGCAGTTTACAACTCCGAACTCAGATCTCAGAACTAAGAGTTGAGAATTCATAACTCAGAACTCAGAATTCAGAAATGATGACTCAGAACTTGGAATTCAGAACTCAGAAATCACAACTCAGTATTCAGAACCCAGAATTCATAACCCAGAATTCTCACCTTCGAATTCTGAACTCAGAATTCAAACTCGAATATCAGAACTGGGAAATGAGTATTTGGAACTCAGAATACGGACTTCATAACTTAGAATTCAGAATAAAGAACTCAGACATCAGAACTCAAGACTCATAACAAAGAACTCAGTTCTCAGCACTCAGAATTCAGAACACACAATTCAGAACTCAAAACGCAGAAATCAGAACTGTAACTCAGAATTGTGAAATCAGAACTCAGAATTCAGAACGCAATTGAGAACTTTGAAGTCAGAACTCAGAATAAATTCCTCACAATACTAACTCAGAATCGGCGACTCAGAAATCAGAACTGAGATACAGATCTCAGAATTCAAAATTCAGAATTCAGAAGTCCGAATTCAGAACCGGAACACAGAATTCGGGACTCAGAACTCAAAATTCAGTACTCAGTACTCAGAACTCAGAAATCACCACTCTGAATTCTGGTCACAGAATTCACAACTCTGAAATCAGAATACAGACTGTAGAATTTAGACTCCAAACTCAGATCTAAGAGCTAAGAGTTGAGAATTCATAACTCAGTATTCAGAACTGGGAAATGAGAACTCAGAACTCAGATTTCACAGCGAAGAATTCAGAACTCAGTTATCAGAACTCAGAATTCAGAATTCAGAACTCAGAATGCAGAACACAAAATTCAGAACTCAGTAGCCAGAACTAGAAACTGTGAACTCAGAATTTGTAACTCAGAATTCTGAACGCAATTGAAAAATTTGAACTCAGAACTCAGAATACAGTACTCAAGATTCAGACCTCAAAATTCAGAACTCGGCACTCACAAAATGTAATTCACAACAAAATCTCAAATCTCAGAATTCAAAACTCAGAAAATAGAACTAACCACTCGGAATTCAAATTCAGATCTCAGAGTGTAGCACTTTGGATTGAGAACTCATTCCTCAGAACGCAGAACTCAGAACTCAGAATTCAGAAATTAGATTCATATCTCAGAACTCAGAACTCAGAATTCAGAACTCAGAGTTGAGAACTCAGCATGACAACTCAGTATTCAGATCTCGCAGTTCAGCAAACAGAATTGACAACTTAGAAATCAGAACACACAATACAGTGATCAGTATTCAGAATTCAGCACGCAGAACTCAAACTCACAATTCAGAACTCAGCACTCAGAACTCAGAATGCAGACCTCAGGAACCAGAACTCAGAGTTTACAACCCTGAATTCAGAACTCTAATTTCAGAACTCAATTTCATAACTCAGAACACAAGACTCAGAAGTCAGAACTCAGAATTCAGAACTCAAAACTCAGAACTCAGAACTCGATATTTAGACTTCAAAATAGAGCACTCAGATATTCGGACTCCTAACTCAGACAAAGAAGTCAGAGTTGAAATTTCAGAACTCAGAAGTCACAATTCGCAACACAGAATTTGTGACTAGGAATTCATAAATGAGGCTCAGTTCTCAAAATTCACAAATCAGAATTCAGAAATCCAAATTCAGAACCCAGAACACAGAATTCGGAACTCAGAACTCAAAATTCAGTACTCAGAATTCAGAACTCACAACTCTGAATTCTGATCTCAGAATCCACAACTCTGAATTCAGAATACAGGCTGCAGTTTACAACTCCGAACTCAGATCTCAGAACTAAGAGTTGAGAATTCATAACTCAGAACTCAGAATTCAGAAATGATGACTCAGAACTTGGAATTCAGAACTCAGAAATCACAACTCAGTATTCAGAACCCAGAATTCATAACCCAGAATTCTCACCTTCGAATTCTGAACTCAGAATTCAAACTCGAATATCAGAACTGGGAAATGAGTATTTGGAACTCAGAATACGGACTTCATAACTTAGAATTCAGAACAAAGAACTCAGACATCAGAACTCAAGACTCATAACAAAGAACTCAGTTCTCAGCACTCAGAATTCAGAACACACAATTCAGAACTCAAAACGCAGAAATCAGAACTGTAACTCAGAATTGTGAAATCAGAACTCAGAATTCAGAACGCAATGGAGAACTTTGAAGTCAGAACTCAGAATAAATTCCTCACAATACTAACTCAGAATCGGTGACTCAGAAATCAGAACTGAGATACAGATCTCAGAATTCAAAATTCAGAATTCAGAAGTCCGAATTCAGAACCGGAACACAGAATTCGGGACTCAGAACTCAAAATTCAGTACTCAGTACTCAGAACTCAGAAATCACCACTCTGAATTCTGGTCACAGAATTCACAACTCTGAAATCAGAATACAGACTGTAGAATTTAGACTCCAAACTCAGATCTAAGAGCTAAGAGTTGAGAATTCATAACTCAGTATTCAGAACTGGGAAATGAGAACTCAGAACTCAGATTTCACAGCGAAGAATTCAGAACTCAGTTATCAGAACTCAGAATTCAGAATTCAGAACTCAGAACGCAGAACACAAAATTCAGAACTCAGTAGCCAGAACTAGAAACTGTGAACTCAGAATTTGTAACTCAGAATTCTGAACGCAATTGAAAAATTTGAACTCAGAACTCAGAATACAGTACTCAAGATTCAGTCCTCAAAATTCAGAACTCGGCACTCACAAAATGTAATTCACAACAAAACCTCAAATCTCAGAATTCAAAACTCAGAAAATAGAACTAACCACTCGGAATTCAAATTCAGATCTCAGAGTGTAGCACTTTGGATTGAGAACTCATTCCTCAGAACGCAGAACTCAGAACTCAGAATTCAGAAATTAGATTCATATCTCAGAACTCAGAACTCAGAATTCAGAACTCAGAGTTGAGAACTCAGCATGACAACTCAGTATTCAGATCTCGCAGTTCAGCAAACAGAATTGACAACTTAGAAATCAGAACACACAATACAGTGATCAGTATTCAGAATTCAGCACGCAGAACTCAAACTCACAATTCAGAACTCAGCACTCAGAACTCAGAATGCAGACCTCAGGAACCAGAACTCAGAGTTTACAACCCTGAATTCAGAACTCTAATTTCAGAACTCAATTTCATAACTCAGAACACAAGACTCAGAAGTCAGAACTCAGAATTCAGAACTCAAAACTCAGAACTCAGAACTCGATATTTAGACTTCAAAATAGAGCACTCAGATATTCGGACTCCTAACTCAGACAAAGAAGTCAGAGTTGAAATTTCAGAACTCAGAAGTCACAATTCGCAACACAGAATTTGTGACTAGGAATTCATAAATGAGGCTCAGTTCTCAAAATTCACAAATCAGAATTCAGAAATCCAAATTCAGAACCCAGAACACAGAATTCGGAACTCAGAACTCAAAATTCAGTACTCAGAATTCAGAACTCACAACTCTGAATTCTGATCTCAGAATCCACAACTCTGAATTCAGAATACAGGCTGCAGTTTACAACTCCGAACTCAGATCTCAGAACTAAGAGTTGAGAATTCATAACTCAGAACTCAGAATTCAGAAATGATGACTCAGAACTTGGAATTCAGAACTCAGAAATCACAACTCAGTATTCAGAACCCAGAATTCATAACCCAGAATTCTCACCTTCGAATTCTGAACTCAGAATTCAAACTCGAATATCAGAACTGGGAAATGAGTATTTGGAACTCAGAATACGGACTTCATAACTTAGAATTCAGAACAAAGAACTCAGACATCAGAACTCAAGACTCATAACAAAGAACTCAGTTCTCAGCACTCAGAATTCAGAACACACAATTCAGAACTCAAAACGCAGAAATCAGAACTGTAACTCAGAATTGTGAAATCAGAACTCAGAATTCAGAACGCAATGGAGAACTTTGAAGTCAGAACTCAGAATAAATTCCTCACAATACTAACTCAGAATCGGTGACTCAGAAATCAGAACTGAGATACAGATCTCAGAATTCAAAATTCAGAATTCAGAAGTCCGAATTCAGAACCGGAACACAGAATTCGGGACTCAGAACTCAAAATTCAGTACTCAGTACTCAGAACTCAGAAATCACCACTCTGAATTCTGGTCACAGAATTCACAACTCTGAAATCAGAATACAGACTGTAGAATTTAGACTCTGAACTCAGATCTAAGAGCTAAGAGTTGAGAACTCATAACTCAGTATTCAGAACTGGGAAATGAGAACTCAGAACTCAGATTTCACAGCTAAGAATTCAGAACTCAGTTATCAGAACTCAGAACTCAGAACGCAGAACACAAAATTCAGAACTCAGTAGTCAGAAGTAGAAACTGTGAACTCAGAATTTGTAACTCAGAATTCTGAACGCAATTGAAAAATTTGAACTCAGAACTCAGAATACAGTACTCAAGATTCAGACCTCAAAATTCAGAACTCGGCACTCACAAAATGTAATTCACAACAAAATCTGAAATCTCAGAATTCAAAACTCAGAAAATAGAACTAACCACTCGGAATTCAAATTCAGATCTCAGAGTGTAGCACTTTGGATTGAGAACTCATTCCTCAGAACGCAGAACTCAGAACTCAGAATTCAGAAATTAGATTCATATCTCAGAACTCAGAACTCAGAACTCAGAACTCAGAGTTGAGAACTCAGCATGACAACTCAGTATTCAGATCTCGCAGTTCAGCACACAGAATTGACAACTTAGAAATCAGAACACACAATACAGTGATCAGTATTCAGAATTCAGCACGCAGAACTCAAACTCACAATTCAGAACTCAGCACTCAGAACTCAGAATGCAGACCTCAGGAACCAGAACTCAGAGTTTACAACCCTGAATTCAGAACTCTAATTTCAGAACTCAATTTCATAACTCAGAACACAAGACTCAGAAGTCAGAACTCAGAATTCAGAACTCAAAACTCAGAACTCAGAACTCGATATTTAGACTTCAAAATAGAGCACTCAGATATTCGGACTCCTAACTCAGACAAAGAAGTCAGAGTTGAAATTTCAGAACTCAGAAGTCACAATTCGCAACACAGAATTTGTGACTAGGAATTCATAAATGAGGCTCAGTTCTCAAAATTCACAAATCAGAATTCAGAAATCCAAATTCAGAACCCAGAACACAGAATTCGGAACTCAGAACTCAAAATTCAGTACTCAGAATTCAGAACTCACAACTCACAACTCTGAATTCTGATCTCAGAATCCACAACTCTGAATTCAGAATACAGGCTGCAGTTTACAACTCCGAACTCAGATCTCAGAACTAAGAGTTGAGAATTCATAACTCAGAACTCAGAATTCAGAAATGATGACTCAGAACTTGGAATTCAGAACTCAGAAATCACAACTCAGTATTCAGAACCCAGAATTCATAACCCAGAATTCTCACCTTCGAATTCTGAACTCAGAATTCAAACTCGAATATCAGAACTGGGAAATGAGTATTTGGAACTCAGAATACGGACTTCATAACTTAGAATTCAGAACAAAGAACTCAGACATCAGAACTCAAGACTCATAACAAAGAACTCAGTTCTCAGCACTCAGAATTCAGAACACACAATTCAGAACTCAAAATGCAGGAATCAGAACTGTAACTCAGAATTGTGAAATCAGAACTCAGAATTCAGAACGCAATTGAGAACTTTGAAGTCAGAACTCAGAATAAATTCCTCACAATACTAACTCAGAATCGGCGACTCAGAAATCAGAACTGAGATACAGATCTCAGAATTCAAAATTCAGAATTCAGAAGTCCGAATTCAGAACCGGAACACAGAATTCGGGACTCAGAACTCAAAATTCAGTACTCAGTACTCAGAACTCAGAAATCACCACTCTGAATTCTGGTCACAGAATTCACAACTCTGAAATCAGAATACAGACTGTAGAATTTAGACTCCGAACTCAGATCTAAGAGCGAAGAGTTGAGAATTCATAACTCAGTATTCAGAACTGGGAAATGAGAACTCAGACCTCAGATTTCACAGCTAAGAATTCAGAACTCAGTTATCAGAACTCAGAATTCAGAATTCAGAACTCAGAACGCAGAACACAAAATTCAGAACTCAGTAGCCAGAACTAGAAACTGTGAACTCAGAATTTGTAACTCAGAATTCTGAACGCAATTGAAAAATTTGAACTCAGAACTCAGAATACAGTACTCAAGATTCAGACCTCAAAATTCAGAACTCGGCACTCACAAAATGTAATTCACAACAAAATCTCAAATCTCAGAATTCAAAACTCAGAAAATAGAACTAACCACTCGGAATTCAAATTCAGATCTCAGAGTGTAGCACTTTGGATTGAGAACTCATTCCTCAGAACGCAGGACTCAGAACTCAGAATTCAGAAATTAGATTCATATCTCAGAACTCAGAACTCAGAATTCAGAACTCAGAGTTGAGAACTCAGCATGACAACTCAGTATTCAGATCTCGCAGTTCAGCACACAGAATTGACAACTTAGAAATCAGAACACACAATACAGTGATCAGTATTCAGAATTCAGCACGCAGAACTCAAACTCACAATTCAGAACTCAGCACTCAGAACTCAGAATGCAGACCTCAGGAACCAGAGCTCAGAGTTTACAACCCTGAATTCAGAACTCTAATTTCAGAACTCAATTTCATAACTCAGAACACAAGACTCAGAAGTCAGAACTCAGAATTCAGAACTCAAAACTCAGAACTCAGAACTCGATATTTAGACTTCAAAATAGAGCACTCAGATATTCGGACTCCTAACTCAGACAAAGAAGTCAGAGTTGAAATTTCAGAACTCAGAAGTCACAATTCGCAACACAGAATTTGTGACTAGGAATTCATAAATGAGGCTCAGTTCTCAAAATTCACAAATCAGAATTCAGAAATCCAAATTCAGAACCCAGAACACAGAATTCGGAACTCAGAACTCAAAATTCAGTACTCAGAATTCAGAACTCACAACTCACATCTCTGAATTCTGATCTCAGAATCCACAACTCTGAATTCAGAATACAGGCTGCAGTTTACAACTCCGAACTCTGATCTCACAACTAAGAGTTGAGAATTCATAACTCAGAACTCAGAATTCAGAAATGATGACTCAGAACTTGGAATTCAGAACTCAGAAATCACAACTCAGTATTCAGAACCCAGAATTCATAACCCAGAATTCTCACCTTCGAATTCTGAACTCAGAATTCAAACTCGAATATCAGAACTGGGAAATGAGTATTTGGAACTCAGAATACGGACTTCATAACTTAGAATTCAGAACAAAGAACTCAGACATCAGAACTCAAGACTCATAACAAAGAACTCAGTTCTCAGCACTCAGAATTCAGAACACACAATTCAGAACTCAAAACGCAGGAATCAGAACTGTAACTCAGAATTGTGAAATCAGAACTCAGAATTCAGAACGCAATTGAGAACTTTGAAGTCAGAACTCAGAATAAATTCCTCACAATACTAACTCAGAATCGGCGACTCAGAAATCAGAACTGAGATACAGATCTCAGAATTCAAAATTCAGAATTCAGAAGTCCGAATTCAGAACCGGAACACAGAATTCGGGACTCAGAACTCAAAATTCAGTACTCAGTACTCAGAACTCAGAAATCACCACTCTGAATTCTGGTCACAGAATTCACAACTCTGAAATCAGAATACAGACTGTAGAATTTAGACTCCGAACTCAGATCTAAGAGCTAAGAGTTGAGAATTCATAACTCAGTATTCAGAACTGGGAAATGAGAACTCAGAACTCAGATTTCACAGCTAAGAATTCAGAACTCAGTTATCAGAACTCAGAATTCAGAATTCAGAACTCAGAACGCAGAACACAAAATTCAGAACTCAGTAGTCAGAACTAGAAACTGTGAACTCAGAATTTGTAACTCAGAATTCTGAACGCAATTGAAAAATTTGAACTCAGAACTCAGAATACAGTACTCAAGATTCAGACCTCAAAATTCAGAACTCGGCACTCACAAAATGTAATTCACAACAAAATCTCAAATCTCAGAATTCAAAACTCAGAAAATAGAACTAACCACTCGGAATTCAAATTCAGATCTCAGAGTGTAGCACTTTGGATTGAGAACTCATTCCTCAGAACGCAGAACTCAGAACTCAGAATTCAGAAATTAGATTCATATCTCAGAACTCAGAACTCAGAATTCAGAACTCAGAGTTGAGAACTCAGCATGACAACTCAGTATTCAGATCTCGCAGTTCAGCACACAGAATTGACAACTTAGAAATCAGAACACACAATACAGTGATCAGTATTCAGAATTCAGCACGCAGAACTCAAACTCACAATTCAGAACTCAGCACTCAGAACTCAGAATGCAGACCTCAGGAACCAGAGCTCAGAGTTTACAACCCTGAATTCAGAACTCTAATTTCAGAACTCAATTTCATAACTCAGAACACAAGACTCAGAAGTCAGAACTCAGAATTCAGAACTCAAAACTCAGAACTCAGAACTCGATATTTAGACTTCAAAATAGAGCACTCAGATATTCGGACTCCTAACTCAGACAAAGAAGTCAGAGTTGAAATTTCAGAACTCAGAAGTCACAATTCGCAACACAGAATTTGTGACTAGGAATTCATAAATGAGGCTCAGTTCTCAAAATTCACAAATCAGAATTCAGAAATCCAAATTCAGAACCCAGAACACAGAATTCGGAACTCAGAACTCAAAATTCAGTACTCAGAATTCAGAACTCACAACTCACAACTCTGAATTCTGATCTCAGAATCCACAACTCTGAATTCAGAATACAGGCTGCAGTTTACAACTCCGAAGTCAGATCTCAGAACTAAGAGTTGAGAATTCATAACTCAGAACTCAGAACTCAGAAATGATGACTCAGAACTTGGAATTCAGAACTCAGAAATCACAACTCAGTATTCAGAACCCAGAATTCATAACCCAGAATTCTCACCTTCGAATTCTGAACTCAGAATTCAAACTCGAATATCAGAACTGGGAAATGAGTATTTGGAACTCAGAATACGGACTTCATAACTTAGAATTCAGAACAAAGAACTCAGACATCAGAACTCAAGACTCATAACAAAGAACTCAGTTCTCAGCACTCGGAATTCAGAACACACAATTCAGAACTCAAAACGCAGGAATCAGAACTGTAACTCAGATTTGTGAAATCAGAACTCAGAATTCAGAACGCAATTGAGAACTTTGAAGTCAGAACTCAGAATAAATTCCTCACAATACTAACTCAGAATCGGCGACTCAGAAATCAGAACTGAGATACAGATCTCAGAATTCAAAATTCAGAATTCAAAAGTCCGAATTCAGAACCGGAACACAGAATTCGGGACTCAGAACTCAAAATTCAGTACTCAGTATTCAGAACTCAGAAATCACCACTCTGAATTCTGGTCACAGAATTCACAACTCTGAAATCAGAATACAGACTGTAGAATTTAGACTCCGAACTCAGATCTAAGAGCTAAGAGTTGAGAATTCATAACTGGGATGAATTCAGAACTGGGAAATGAGAACTCAGAACTCAGATTTCACAGCTAAGAATTCAGAACTCAGTTATCAGAACTCAGTTATCAGAACTCAGAACTCAGAACGCAGAACACAAAATTCAGAACTCAGTAGCCAGAACTAGAAACTGTGAACTCAGAATTTGTAACTCAGAATTCTGAACGCAATTGAAAAATTTGAACTCAGAACTCAGAATACAGTACTCAAGATTCAGACCTCAAAATTCAGAACTCGGCACTCACAAAATGTAATTCACAACAAAACCTCAAATCTCAGAATTCAAAACTCAGAAAATAGAACTAACCACTCGGAATTCAAATTCAGATCTCAGAGTGTAGCACTTTGGATTGAGAACTCATTCCTCAGAACGCAGAACTCAGAACTCAGAATTCAGAAATTAGATTCATATCTCAGAACTCCGAACTCAGAATTCAGAACTCAGAGTTGAGAACTCAGCATGACAACTCAGTATTCAGATCTCGCAGTTCAGCACACAGAATTGACAACTTAGAAATCAGAACACACAATACAGTGATCAGTATTCAGAATTCAGCACGCAGAACTCAAACTCACAATTCAGAACTCAGCACTCAGAACTCAGAATGCAGACCTCAGGAACCAGAACTCAGAGTTTACAACCCTGAATTCAGAACTCTAATTTCAGAACTCAATTTCATAACTCAGAACACAAGACTCAGAAGTCAGAACTCAGAATTCAGAACTCAAAACTCAGAACTCAGAACTCGATATTTAGACTTCAAAATAGAGCACTCAGATATTCGGACTCCTAACTCAGACAAAGAAGTCAGAGTTGAAATTTCAGAACTCAGAAGTCACAATTCGCAACACAGAATTTGTGACTAGGAATTCATAAATGAGGCTCAGTTCTCAAAATTCACAAATCAGAATTCAGAAATCCAAATTCAGAACCCAGAACACAGAATTCGGAACTCAGAACTCAAAATTCAGTACTCAGAATTCAGAACTCACAACTCTGAATTCTGATCTCAGAATCCACAACTCTGAATTCAGAATACAGGCTGCAGTTTACAACTCCGAACTCAGATCTCAGAACTAAGAGTTGAGAATTCATAACTCAGAACTCAGAATTCAGAAATGATGACTCAGAACTTGGAATTCAGAACTCAGAAATCACAACTCAGTATTCAGAACCCAGAATTCATAACCCAGAATTCTCACCTTCGAATTCTGAACTCAGAATTCAAACTCGAATATCAGAACTGGGAAATGAGTATTTGGAACTCAGAATACGGACTTCATAACTTAGAATTCAGAACAAAGAACTCAGACATCAGAACTCAAAACTCATAACAAAGAACTCAGTTCTCAGCACTCGGAATTCAGAACACACAATTCAGAACTCAAAACGCAGGAATCAGAACTGTAACTCAGAATTGTGAAATCAGAACTCAGAATTCAGAACGCAATGGAGAACTTTGAAGTCAGAACTCAGAATAAATTCCTCACAATACTAACTCAGAATCGGCGACTCAGAAATCAGAACTGAGATACAGATCTCAGAATTCAAAATTCAGAATTCAGAAGTCCGAATTCAGAACCGGAACACAGAATTCGGGACTCAGAACTCAAAATTCAGTACTCAGTACTCAGAACTCAGAAATCACCACTCTGAATTCTGGTCACAGAATTCACAACTCTGAAATCAGAATACAGACTGTAGAATTTAGACTCCGAACTCAGATCTAAGAGCTAAGAGTTGAGAATTCATGACTCAGTATTCAGAACTGGGAAATGAGAACTCAGAACTCAGATTTCACAGCTAAGAATTCAGAACTCAGTTATCAGAACTCAGAACGCAGAACGCAGAACACAAAATTCAGAACTCAGTAGTCAGAACTAGAAACTGTGAACTCAGAATTTGTAACTCAGAATTCTGAACGCAATTGAAAAATTTGAACTCAGAACTCAGAATACAGTACTCAAGATTCAGACCTCAAAATTCAGAACTCGGCACTCACAAAATGTAATTCACAACAAAATCTCAAATCTCAGAATTCAAAACTCAGAAAATAGAACTAACCACTCGGAATTCAAATTCAGATCTCAGAGTGTAGCACTTTGGATTGAGAACTCATTCCTCAGAACGCAGAACTCAGAACTCAGAATTCAGAAATTAGATTCATATCTCAGAACTCAGAACTCAGAATTCAGAACTCAGAGTTGAGAACTCAGCATGACAACTCAGTATTCAGATCTCGCAGTTCAGCACACAGAATTGACAACTTAGAAATCAGAACACACAATACAGTGATCAGTATTCAGAATTCAGCACGCAGAACTCAAACTCACAATTCAGAACTCAGCACTCAGAACTCAGAATGCAGACCTCAGGAACCAGAACTCAGAGTTTACAACCCTGAATTCAGAACTCTAATTTCAGAACTCAATTTCATAACTCAGAACACAAGACTCAGAAGTCAGAACTCAGAATTCAGAACTCAAAACTCAGAACTCAGAACTCGATATTTAGACTTCAAAATAGAGCACTCAGATATTCGGACTCCTAACTCAGACAAAGAAGTCAGAGTTGAAATTTCAGAACTCAGAAGTCACAATTCGCAACACAGAATTTGTGACTAGGAATTCATAAATGAGGCTCAGTTCTCAAAATTCACAAATCAGAATTCAGAAATCCAAATTCAGAACCCAGAACACAGAATTCGGAACTCAGAACTCAAAATTCAGTACTCAGAATTCAGAACTCACAACTCTGAATTCTGATCTCAGAATCCACAACTCTGAATTCAGAATACAGGCTGCAGTTTACAACTCCGAACTCAGATCTCAGAACTAAGAGTTGAGAATTCATAACTCAGAACTCAGAATTCAGAAATGATGACTCAGAACTTGGAATTCAGAACTCAGAAATCACAACTCAGTATTCAGAACCCAGAATTCATAACCCAGAATTCTCACCTTCGAATTCTGAACTCAGAATTCAAACTCGAATATCAGAACTGGGAAATGAGTATTTGGAACTCAGAATACGGACTTCATAACTTAGAATTCAGAACAAAGAACTCAGACATCAGAACTCAAGACTCATAACAAAGAACTCAGTTCTCAGCACTCAGAATTCAGAACACACAATTCAGAACTCAAAACGCAGAAATCAGAACTGTAACTCAGAATTGTGAAATCAGAACTCAGAATTCAGAACGCAATTGAGAACTTTGAAGTCAGAACTCAGAATAAATTCCTCACAATACTAACTCAGAATCGGCGACTCAGAAATCAGAACTGAGATACAGATCTCAGAATTCAAAATTCAGAATTCAGAAGTCCGAATTCAGAACCGGAACACAGAATTCGGGACTCAGAACTCAAAATTCAGTACTCAGTACTCAGAACTCAGAAATCACCACTCTGAATTCTGGTCACAGAATTCACAACTCTGAAATCAGAATACAGACTGTAGAATTTAGACTCCAAACTCAGATCTAAGAGCTAAGAGTTGAGAATTCATAACTCAGTATTCAGAACTGGGAAATGAGAACTCAGAACTCAGATTTCACAGCGAAGAATTCAGAACTCAGTTATCAGAACTCAGAATTCAGAATTCAGAACTCAGAATGCAGAACACAAAATTCAGAACTCAGTAGCCAGAACTAGAAACTGTGAACTCAGAATTTGTAACTCAGAATTCTGAACGCAATTGAAAAATTTGAACTCAGAACTCAGAATACAGTACTCAAGATTCAGACCTCAAAATTCAGAACTCGGCACTCACAAAATGTAATTCACAACAAAATCTCAAATCTCAGAATTCAAAACTCAGAAAATAGAACTAACCACTCGGAATTCAAATTCAGATCTCAGAGTGTAGCACTTTGGATTGAGAACTCATTCCTCAGAACGCAGGACTCAGAACTCAGAATTCAGAAATTAGATTCATATCTCAGAACTCCGAACTCAGAATTCAGAACTCAGAGTTGAGAACTCAGCATGACAACTCAGTATTCAGATCTCGCAGTTCAGCACACAGAATTGACAACTTAGAAATCAGAACACACAATACAGTGATCAGTATTCAGAATTCAGCACGCAGAACTCAAACTCACAATTCAGAACTCAGCACTCAGAACTCAGAATGCAGACCTCAGGAACCAGAACTCAGAGTTTACAACCCTGAATTCAGAACTCTAATTTCAGAACTCAATTTCATAACTCAGAACACAAGACTCAGAAGTCAGAACTCAGAATTCAGAACTCAAAACTCAGAACTCAGAACTCGATATTTAGACTTCAAAATAGAGCACTCAGATATTCGGACTCCTAACTCAGACAAAGAAGTCAGAGTTGAAATTTCAGAACTCAGAAGTCACAATTCGCAACACAGAATTTGTGACTAGGAATTCATAAATGAGGCTCAGTTCTCAAAATTCACAAATCAGAATTCAGAAATCCAAATTCAGAACCCAGAACACAGAATTCGGAACTCAGAACTCAAAATTCAGTACTCAGAATTCACAACTCACAACTCACAACTCTGATCTCAGAATCCACAACTCTGAATTCAGAATACAGGCTGCAGTTTACAACTCCGAACTCAGATCTCAGAACTAAGAGTTGAGAATTCATAACTCAGAACTCAGAATTCAGAAATGATGACTCAGAACTTGGAATTCAGAACTCAGAAATCACAACTCAGTATTCAGAACCCAGAATTCATAACCCAGAATTCTCACCTTCGAATTCTGAACTCAGAATTCAAACTCGAATATCAGAACTGGGAAATGAGTATTTGGAACTCAGAATACGGACTTCATAACTTAGAATTCAGAACAAAGAACTCAGACATCAGAACTCAAGACTCATAACAAAGAACTCAGTTCTCAGCACTCAGAATTCAGAACACACAATTCAGAACTCAAAACGCAGAAATCAGAACTGTAACTCAGAATTGTGAAATCAGAACTCAGAATTCAGAACGCAATTGAGAACTTTGAAGTCAGAACTCAGAATAAATTCCTCACAATACTAACTCAGAATCGGTGACTCAGAAATCAGAACTGAGATACAGATCTCAGAATTCAAAATTCAGAATTCAGAAGTCCGAATTCAGAACCGGAACACAGAATTCGGGACTCAGAACTCAAAATTCAGTACTCAGTACTCAGAACTCAGAAATCACCACTCTGAATTCTGGTCACAGAATTCACAACTCTGAAATCAGAATACAGACTGTAGAATTTAGACTCCAAACTCAGATCTAAGAGCTAAGAGTTGAGAATTCATAACTCAGTATTCAGAACTGGGAAATGAGAACTCAGAACTCAGATTTCACAGCGAAGAATTCAGAACTCAGTTATCAGAACTCAGAATTCAGAATTCAGAACTCAGAACGCAGAACACAAAATTCAGAACTCAGTAGCCAGAACTAGAAACTGTGAACTCAGAATTTGTAACTCAGAATTCTGAACGCAATTGAAAAATTTGAACTCAGAACTCAGAATACAGTACTCAAGATTCAGACCTCAAAATTCAGAACTCGGCACTCACAAAATGTAATTCACAACAAAACCTCAAATCTCAGAATTCAAAACTCAGAAAATAGAACTAACCACTCGGAATTCAAATTCAGATCTCAGAGTGTAGCACTTTGGATTGAGAACTCATTCCTCAGAACGCAGAACTCAGAACTCAGAATTCAGAAATTAGATTCATATCTCAGAACTCAGAACTCAGAATTCAGAACTCAGAGTTGAGAACTCAGCATGACAACTCAGTATTCAGATCTCGCAGTTCAGCAAACAGAATTGACAACTTAGAAATCAGAACACACAATACAGTGATCAGTATTCAGAATTCAGCACGCAGAACTCAAACTCACAATTCAGAACTCAGCACTCAGAACTCAGAATGCAGACCTCAGGAACCAGAACTCAGAGTTTACAACCCTGAATTCAGAACTCTAATTTCAGAACTCAATTTCATAACTCAGAACACAAGACTCAGAAGTCAGAACTCAGAATTCAGAACTCAAAACTCAGAACTCAGAACTCGATATTTAGACTTCAAAATAGAGCACTCAGATATTCGGACTCCTAACTCAGACAAAGAAGTCAGAGTTGAAATTTCAGAACTCAGAAGTCACAATTCGCAACACAGAATTTGTGACTAGGAATTCATAAATGAGGCTCAGTTCTCAAAATTCACAAATCAGAATTCAGAAATCCAAATTCAGAACCCAGAACACAGAATTCGGAACTCAGAACTCAAAATTCAGTACTCAGAATTCAGAACTCACAACTCTGAATTCTGATCTCAGAATCCACAACTCTGAATTCAGAATACAGGCTGCAGTTTACAACTCCGAACTCAGATCTCAGAACTAAGAGTTGAGAATTCATAACTCAGAACTCAGAATTCAGAAATGATGACTCAGAACTTGGAATTCAGAACTCAGAAATCACAACTCAGTATTCAGAACCCAGAATTCATAACCCAGAATTCTCACCTTCGAATTCTGAACTCAGAATTCAAACTCGAATATCAGAACTGGGAAATGAGTATTTGGAACTCAGAATACGGACTTCATAACTTAGAATTCAGAACAAAGAACTCAGACATCAGAACTCAAGACTCATAACAAAGAACTCAGTTCTCAGCACTCAGAATTCAGAACACACAATTCAGAACTCAAAACGCAGAAATCAGAACTGTAACTCAGAATTGTGAAATCAGAACTCAGAATTCAGAACGCAATGGAGAACTTTGAAGTCAGAACTCAGAATAAATTCCTCACAATACTAACTCAGAATCGGTGACTCAGAAATCAGAACTGAGATACAGATCTCAGAATTCAAAATTCAGAATTCAGAAGTCCGAATTCAGAACCGGAACACAGAATTCGGGACTCAGAACTCAAAATTCAGTACTCAGTACTCAGAACTCAGAAATCACCACTCTGAATTCTGGTCACAGAATTCACAACTCTGAAATCAGAATACAGACTGTAGAATTTAGACTCTGAACTCAGATCTAAGAGCTAAGAGTTGAGAACTCATAACTCAGTATTCAGAACTGGGAAATGAGAACTCAGAACTCAGATTTCACAGCTAAGAATTCAGAACTCAGTTATCAGAACTCAGAACTCAGAACGCAGAACACAAAATTCAGAACTCAGTAGTCAGAAGTAGAAACTGTGAACTCAGAATTTGTAACTCAGAATTCTGAACGCAATTGAAAAATTTGAACTCAGAACTCAGAATACAGTACTCAAGATTCAGACCTCAAAATTCAGAACTCGGCACTCACAAAATGTAATTCACAACAAAATCTGAAATCTCAGAATTCAAAACTCAGAAAATAGAACTAACCACTCGGAATTCAAATTCAGATCTCAGAGTGTAGCACTTTGGATTGAGAACTCATTCCTCAGAACGCAGAACTCAGAACTCAGAATTCAGAAATTAGATTCATATCTCAGAACTCAGAACTCAGAACTCAGAACTCAGAGTTGAGAACTCAGCATGACAACTCAGTATTCAGATCTCGCAGTTCAGCACACAGAATTGACAACTTAGAAATCAGAACACACAATACAGTGATCAGTATTCAGAATTCAGCACGCAGAACTCAAACTCACAATTCAGAACTCAGCACTCAGAACTCAGAATGCAGACCTCAGGAACCAGAACTCAGAGTTTACAACCCTGAATTCAGAACTCTAATTTCAGAACTCAATTTCATAACTCAGAACACAAGACTCAGAAGTCAGAACTCAGAATTCAGAACTCAAAACTCAGAACTCAGAACTCGATATTTAGACTTCAAAATAGAGCACTCAGATATTCGGACTCCTAACTCAGACAAAGAAGTCAGAGTTGAAATTTCAGAACTCAGAAGTCACAATTCGCAACACAGAATTTGTGACTAGGAATTCATAAATGAGGCTCAGTTCTCAAAATTCACAAATCAGAATTCAGAAATCCAAATTCAGAACCCAGAACACAGAATTCGGAACTCAGAACTCAAAATTCAGTACTCAGAATTCAGAACTCACAACTCACAACTCTGAATTCTGATCTCAGAATCCACAACTCTGAATTCAGAATACAGGCTGCAGTTTACAACTCCGAACTCAGATCTCAGAACTAAGAGTTGAGAATTCATAACTCAGAACTCAGAATTCAGAAATGATGACTCAGAACTTGGAATTCAGAACTCAGAAATCACAACTCAGTATTCAGAACCCAGAATTCATAACCCAGAATTCTCACCTTCGAATTCTGAACTCAGAATTCAAACTCGAATATCAGAACTGGGAAATGAGTATTTGGAACTCAGAATACGGACTTCATAACTTAGAATTCAGAACAAAGAACTCAGACATCAGAACTCAAGACTCATAACAAAGAACTCAGTTCTCAGCACTCAGAATTCAGAACACACAATTCAGAACTCAAAACGCAGGAATCAGAACTGTAACTCAGAATTGTGAAATCAGAACTCAGAATTCAGAACGCAATTGAGAACTTTGAAGTCAGAACTCAGAATAAATTCCTCACAATACTAACTCAGAATCGGCGACTCAGAAATCAGAACTGAGATACAGATCTCAGAATTCAAAATTCAGAATTCAGAAGTCCGAATTCAGAACCGGAACACAGAATTCGGGACTCAGAACTCAAAATTCAGTACTCAGTACTCAGAACTCAGAAATCACCACTCTGAATTCTGGTCACAGAATTCACAACTCTGAAATCAGAATACAGACTGTAGAATTTAGACTCCGAACTCAGATCTAAGAGCGAAGAGTTGAGAATTCATAACTCAGTATTCAGAACTGGGAAATGAGAACTCAGACCTCAGATTTCACAGCTAAGAATTCAGAACTCAGTTATCAGAACTCAGAATTCAGAATTCAGAACTCAGAACGCAGAACACAAAATTCAGAACTCAGTAGCCAGAACTAGAAACTGTGAACTCAGAATTTGTAACTCAGAATTCTGAACGCAATTGAAAAATTTGAACTCAGAACTCAGAATACAGTACTCAAGATTCAGACCTCAAAATTCAGAACTCGGCACTCACAAAATGTAATTCACAACAAAATCTCAAATCTCAGAATTCAAAACTCAGAAAATAGAACTAACCACTCGGAATTCAAATTCAGATCTCAGAGTGTAGCACTTTGGATTGAGAACTCATTCCTCAGAACGCAGAACTCAGAACTCAGAATTCAGAAATTAGATTCATATCTCAGAACTCAGAACTCAGAATTCAGAACTCAGAGTTGAGAACTCAGCATGACAGCTCAGTATTCAGATCTCGCAGTTCAGCAAACAGAATTGACAACTTAGAAATCAGAACACACAATACAGTGATCAGTATTCAGAATTCAGCACGCAGAACTCAAACTCACAATTCAGAACTCAGCACTCAGAACTCAGAATGCAGACCTCAGGAACCAGAACTCAGAGTTTACAACCCTGAATTCAGAACTCTAATTTCAGAACTCAATTTCATAACTCAGAACACAAGACTCAGAAGTCAGAACTCAGAATTCAGAACTCAAAACTCAGAACTCAGAACTCGATATTTAGACTTCAAAATAGAGCACTCAGATATTCGGACTCCTAACTCAGACAAAGAAGTCAGAGTTGAAATTTCAGAACTCAGAAGTCACAATTCGCAACACAGAATTTGTGACTAGGAATTCATAAATGAGGCTCAGTTCTCAAAATTCACAAATCAGAATTCAGAAATCCAAATTCAGAACCCAGAACACAGAATTCGGAACTCAGAACTCAAAATTCAGTACTCAGAATTCAGAACTCACAACTCACAACTCTGAATTCTGATCTCAGAATCCACAACTCTGAATTCAGAATACAGGCTGCAGTTTACAACTCCGAACTCAGATCTCAGAACTAAGAGTTGAGAATTCATAACTCAGAACTCAGAATTCAGAAATGATGACTCAGAACTTGGAATTCAGAACTCAGAAATCACAACTCAGTATTCAGAACCCAGAATTCATAACCCAGAATTCTCACCTTCGAATTCTGAACTCAGAATTCAAACTCGAATATCAGAACTGGGAAATGAGTATTTGGAACTCAGAATACGGACTTCATAACTTAGAATTCAGAATAAAGAACTCAGACATCAGAACTCAAGACTCATAACAAAGAACTCAGTTCTCAGCACTCAGAATTCAGAACACACAATTCAGAACTCAAAACGCAGAAATCAGAACTGTAACTCAGAATTGTGAAATCACAACTCAGAATTCAGAACGCAATGGAGAACTTTGAAGTCAGAACTCAGAATAAATTCCTCACAATACTAACTCAGAATCGGTGACTCAGAAATCAGAACTGAGATACAGATCTCAGAATTCAAAATTCAGAATTCAGAAGTCCGAATTCAGAACCGGAACACAGAATTCGGGACTCAGAACTCAAAATTCAGTACTCAGTACTCAGAACTCAGAAATCACCACTCTGAATTCTGGTCACAGAATTCACAACTCTGAAATCAGAATACAGACTGTAGAATTTAGACTCCGAACTCAGATCTAAGAGCGAAGAGTTGAGAATTCATAACTCAGTATTCAGAACTGGGAAATGAGAACTCAGAACTCAGATTTCACAGCTAAGAATTCAGAACTCAGTTATCAGAACTCAGAACTCAGAACGCAGAACACAAAATTCAGAACTCAGTAGTCAGAACTAGAAACTGTGAACTCAGAATTTGTAACTCAGAATTCTGAACGCAATTGAAAAATTTGAACTCAGAACTCAGAATACAGTACTCAAGATTCAGACCTCAAAATTCAGAACTCGGCACTCACAAAATGTAATTCACAACAAAACCTCAAATCTCAGAATTCAAAACTCAGAAAATAGAACTAACCACTCGGAATTCAAATTCAGATCTCAGAGTGTAGCACTTTGGATTGAGAACTCATTCCTCAGAACGCAGAACTCAGAACTCAGAATTCAGAAATTAGATTCATATCTCAGAACTCAGAACTCAGAATTCAGAACTCAGAGTTGAGAACTCAGCATGACAACTCAGTATTCAGATCTCGCAGTTCAGCACACAGAATTGACAACTTAGAAATCAGAACACACAATACAGTGATCAGTATTCAGAATTCAGCACGCAGAACTCAAACTCACAATTGAGAACTCAGCACTCAGAACTCAGAATGCAGACCTCAGGAACCAGAGCTCAGAGTTTACAACCCTGAATTCAGAACTCTAATTTCAGAACTCAATTTCATAACTCAGAACACAAGACTCACAAGTCAGAACTCAGAATTCAGAACTCAAAACTCAGAACTCAGAACTCGATATTTAGACTTCAAAATAGAGCACTCAGATATTCGGACTCCTAACTCAGACAAAGAAGTCAGAGTTGAAATTTCAGAACTCAGAAGTCACAATTCGCAACACAGAATTTGTGACTAGGAATTCATAAATGAGGCTCAGTTCTCAAAATTCACAAATCAGAATTCAGAAATCCAAATTCAGAACCCAGAACACAGAATTCGGAACTCAGAACTCAAAATTCAGTACTCAGAATTCAGAACTCACAACTCTGAATTCTGATCTCAGAATCCACAACTCTGAATTCAGAATACAGGCTGCAGTTTACAACTCCGAACTCAGATCTCAGAACTAAGAGTTGAGAATTCATAACTCAGAACTCAGAATTCAGAAATGATGACTCAGAACTTGGAATTCAGAACTCAGAAATCACAACTCAGTATTCAGAACCCAGAATTCATAACCCAGAATTCTCACCTTCGAATTCTGAACTCAGAATTCAAACTCGAATATCAGAACTGGGAAATGAGTATTTGGAACTCAGAATACGGACTTCATAACTTACAATTCAGAACAAAGAACTCAGACATCAGAACTCAAGACTCATAACAAAGAACTCAGTTCTCAGCACTCAGAATTCAGAACACACAATTCAGAACTCAAAACGCAGAAATCAGAACTGTAACTCAGAATTGTGAAATCAGAACTCAGAATTCAGAACGCAATTGAGAACTTTGAAGTCAGAACTCAGAATAAATTCCTCACAATACTAACTCAGAATCGGTGACTCAGAAATCAGAACTGAGATACAGATCTCAGAATTCAAAATTCAGAATTCAGAAGTCCGAATTCAGAACCGGAACACAGAATTCGGGACTCAGAACTCAAAATTCAGTACTCAGTACTCAGAACTCAGAAATCACCACTCTGAATTCTGGTCACAGAATTCACAACTCTGAAATCAGAATACAGATTGTAGAATTTAGACTCCGAACTCAGATCTAAGAGCTAAGAGTTGAGAATTCATAACTCAGTATTCAGAACTGGGAAATGAGAACTCAGAACTCAGATTTCACAGCTAAGAATTCAGAACTCAGTTATCAGAACTCAGAACTCAGAACGCAGAACTCAGAACGCAGAACACAAAATTCAGAACTCAGTAGCCAGAACTAGAAACTGTGAACTCAGAATTTGTAACTCAGAATTCTGAACGCAATTGAAAAATTTGAACTCAGAACTCAGAATACAGTACTCAAGATTCAGACCTCAAAATTCAGAACTCGGCACTCACAAAATGTAATTCACAACAAAATCTCAAATCTCAGAATTCAAAACTCAGAAAATAGAACTAACCACTCGGAATTCAAATTCAGATCTCAGAGTGTAGCACTTTGGATTGAGAACTCATTCCTCAGAACGCAGGACTCAGAACTCAGAATTCAGAAATTAGATTCATATCTCAGAACTCAGAACTCAGAATTCAGAACTCAGAGTTGAGAACTCAGCATGACAACTCAGTATTCAGATCTCGCAGTTCAGCACACAGAATTGACAACTTAGAAATCAGAACACACAATACAGTGATCAGTATTCAGAATTCAGCACGCAGAACTCAAACTCACAATTCAGAACTCAGCACTCAGAACTCAGAATGCAGACCTCAGGAACCAGAACTCAGAGTTTACAACCCTGAATTCAGAACTCTAATTTCAGAACTCAATTTCATAACTCAGAACACAAGACTCAGAAGTCAGAACTCAGAATTCAGAACTCAAAACTCAGAACTCAGAACTCGATATTTAGACTTCAAAATAGAGCACTCAGATATTCGGACTCCTAACTCAGACAAAGAAGTCAGAGTTGAAATTTCAGAACTCAGAAGTCACAATTCGCAACACAGAATTTGTGACTAGGAATTCATAAATGAGGCTCAGTTCTCAAAATTCACAAATCAGAATTCAGAAATCCAAATTCAGAACCCAGAACACAGAATTCGGAACTCAGAACTCAAAATTCAGTACTCAGAATTCAGAACTCACAACTCACAACTCTGAATTCTGATCTCAGAATCCACAACTCTGAATTCAGAATACAGGCTGCAGTTTACAACTCCGAACTCAGATCTCAGAACTAAGAGTTGAGAATTCATAACTCAGAACTCAGAATTCAGAAATGATGACTCAGAACTTGGAATTCAGAACTCAGAAATCACAACTCAGTATTCAGAACCCAGAATTCATAACCCAGAATTCTCACCTTCGAATTCTGAACTCAGAATTCAAACTCGAATATCAGAACTGGGAAATGAGTATTTGGAACTCAGAATACGGACTTCATAACTTAGAATTCAGAACAAAGAACTCAGACATCAGAACTCAAGACTCATAACAAAGAACTCAGTTCTCAGCACTCAGAATTCAGAACACACAATTCAGAACTCAAAACGCAGAAATCAGAACTGTAACTCAGAATTGTGAAATCAGAACTCAGAATTCAGAACGCAATTGAGAACTTTGAAGTCAGAACTCAGAATAAATTCCTCACAATACTAACTCAGAATCGGTGACTCAGAAATCAGAACTGAGATACAGATCTCAGAATTCAAAATTCAGAATTCAGAAGTCCGAATTCAGAACCGGAACACAGAATTCGGGACTCAGAACTCAAAATTCAGTACTCAGTACTCAGAACTCAGAAATCACCACTCTGAATTCTGGTCACAGAATTCACAACTCTGAAATCAGAATACAGACTGTAGAATTTAGACTCCAAACTCAGATCTAAGAGCTAAGAGTTGAGAATTCATAACTCAGTATTCAGAACTGGGAAATGAGAACTCAGAACTCAGATTTCACAGCTAAGAATTCAGAACTCAGTTATCAGAACTCAGAATTCAGAATTCAGAACTCAGAACGCAGAACACAAAATTCAGAACTCAGTAGCCAGAACTAGAAACTGTGAACTCAGAATTTGTAACTCAGAATTCTGAACGCAATTGAAAAATTTGAACTCAGAACTCAGAATACAGTACTCAAGATTCAGACCTCAAAATTCAGAACTCGGCACTCACAAAATGTAATTCACAACAAAATCTCAAATCTCAGAATTCAAAACTCAGAAAATAGAACTAACCACTCGGAATTCAAATTCAGATCTCAGAGTGTAGCACTTTGGATTGAGAACTCATTCCTCAGAACGCAGAACTCAGAACTCAGAATTCAGAAATTAGATTCATATCTCAGAACTCAGAACTCAGAATTCAGAACTCAGAGTTGAGAACTCAGCATGACAGCTCAGTATTCAGATCTCGCAGTTCAGCACACAGAATTGACAACTTAGAAATCAGAACACACAATACAGTGATCAGTATTCAGAATTCAGCACGCAGAACTCAAACTCACAATTCAGAACTCAGCACTCAGAACTCAGAATGCAGACCTCAGGAACCAGAACTCAGAGTTTACAACCCTGAATTCAGAACTCTAATTTCAGAACTCAATTTCATAACTCAGAACACAAGACTCAGAAGTCAGAACTCAGAATTCAGAACTCAAAACTCAGAACTCAGAACTCGATATTTAGACTTCAAAATAGAGCACTCAGATATTCGGACTCCTAACTCAGACAAAGAAGTCAGAGTTGAAATTTCAGAACTCAGAAGTCACAATTCGCAACACAGAATTTGTGACTAGGAATTCATAAATGAGGCTCAGTTCTCAAAATTCACAAATCAGAATTCAGAAATCCAAATTCAGAACCCAGAACACAGAATTCGGAACTCAGAACTCAAAATTCAGTACTCAGAATTCACAACTCACAACTCTGAATTCTGATCTCAGAATCCACAACTCTGAATTCAGAATACAGGCTGCAGTTTACAACTCCGAACTCAGATCTCAGAACTAAGAGTTGAGAATTCATAACTCAGAACTCAGAATTCAGAAATGATGACTCAGAACTTGGAATTCAGAACTCAGAAATCACAACTCAGTATTCAGAACCCAGAATTCATAACCCAGAATTCTCACCTTCGAATTCTGAACTCAGAATTCAAACTCGAATATCAGAACTGGGAAATGAGTATTTGGAACTCAGAATACGGACTTCATAACTTAGAATTCAGAACAAAGAACTCAGACATCAGAACTCAAGACTCATAACAAAGAACTCAGTTCTCAGCACTCAGAATTCAGAACACACAATTCAGAACTCAAAACGCAGAAATCAGAACTGTAACTCAGAATTGTGAAATCAGAACTCAGAATTCAGAACGCAATTGAGAACTTTGAAGTCAGAACTCAGAATAAATTCCTCACAATACTAACTCAGAATCGGTGACTCAGAAATCAGAACTGAGATACAGATCTCAGAATTCAAAATTCAGAATTCAGAAGTCCGAATTCAGAACCGGAACACAGAATTCGGGACTCAGAACTCAAAATTCAGTACTCAGTACTCAGAACTCAGAAATCACCACTCTGAATTCTGGTCACAGAATTCACAACTCTGAAATCAGAATACAGACTGTAGAATTTAGACTCCGAACTCAGATCTAAGAGCTAAGAGTTGAGAACTCATAACTCAGTATTCAGAACTGGGAAATGAGAACTCAGAACTCAGATTTCACAGCTAAGAATTCAGAACTCAGTTATCAGAACTCAGAACTCAGAACGCAGAACTCAGAACGCAGAACACAAAATTCAGAACTCAGTAGCCAGAACTAGAAACTGTGAACTCAGAATTTGTAACTCAGAATTCTGAACGCAATTGAAAAATTTGAACTCAGAACTCAGAATACAGTACTCAAGATTCAGACCTCAAAATTCAGAACTCGGCACTCACAAAATGTAATTCACAACAAAACCTCAAATCTCAGAATTCAAAACTCAGAAAATAGAACTAACCACTCGGAATTCAAATTCAGATCTCAGAGTGTAGCACTTTGGATTGAGAACTCATTCCTCAGAACGCAGAACTCAGAACTCAGAATTCAGAAATTAGATTCATATCTCAGAATTCAGAACTCAGAATTCAGAACTCAGAGTTGAGAACTCAGCATGACAACTCAGTATTCAGATCTCGCAGTTCAGCACACAGAATTGACAACTTAGAAATCAGAACACACAATACAGTGATCAGTATTCAGAATTCAGCACGCAGAACTCAAACTCACAATTGAGAACTCAGCACTCAGAACTCAGAATGCAGACCTCAGGAACCAGAGCTCAGAGTTTACAACCCTGAATTCAGAACTCTAATTTCAGAACTCAATTTCATAACTCAGAACACAAGACTCAGAAGTCAGAACTCAGAATTCAGAACTCAAAACTCAGAACTCAGAACTCGATATTTAGACTTCAAAATAGAGCACTCAGATATTCGGACTCCTAACTCAGACAAAGAAGTCAGAGTTGAAATTTCAGAACTCAGAAGCCACAATTCGCAACACAGAATTTGTGACTAGGAATTCATAAATGAGGCTCAGTTCTCAAAATTCACAAATCAGAATTCAGAAATCCAAATTCAGAACCCAGAACACAGAATTCGGAACTCAGAACTCAAAATTCAGTACTCAGAATTCAGAACTCACAACTCTGAATTCTGATCTCAGAATCCACAACTCTGAATTCAGAATACAGGCTGCAGTTTACAACTCCGAACTCAGATCTCAGAACTAAGAGTTGAGAATTCATAACTCAGAACTCAGAACTCAGAAATGATGACTCAGAACTTGGAATTCAGAACTCAGAAATCACAACTCAGTATTCAGAACCCAGAATTCATAACCCAGAATTCTCACCTTCGAATTCTGAACTCAGAATTCAAACTCGAATATCAGAACTGGGAAATGAGTATTTGGAACTCAGAATACGGACTTCATAACTTAGAATTCAGAACAAAGAACTCAGACATCAGAACTCAAGACTCATAACAAAGAACTCAGTTCTCAGCACTCAGAATTCAGAACACACAATTCAGAACTCAAAACGCAGGAATCAGAACTGTAACTCAGAATTGTGAAATCAGAACTCAGAATTCAGAACGCAATTGAGAACTTTGAAGTCAGAACTCAGAATAAATTCCTCACAATACTAACTCAGAATCGGTGACTCAGAAATCAGAACTGAGATACAGATCTCAGAATTCAAAATTCAGAATTCAGAAGTCCGAATTCAGAACCGGAACACAGAATTCGGGACTCAGAACTCAAAATTCAGTACTCAGTACTCAGAACTCAGAAATCACCACTCTGAATTCTGGTCACAGAATTCACAACTCTGAAATCAGAATACAGACTGTAGAATTTAGACTCCGAACTCAGATCTAAGAGCTAAGAGTTGAGAATTCATAACTCAGTATTCAGAACTGGGAAATGAGAACTCAGAACTCAGATTTCACAGCTAAGAATTCAGAACTCAGTTATCAGAACTCAGAATTCAGAATTCAGAACTCAGAACGCAGAACACAAAATTCAGAACTCAGTAGCCAGAACTAGAAACTGTGAACTCAGAATTTGGAACTCAGAATTCTGAACGCAATTGAAAAATTTGAACTCAGAACTCAGAATACAGTACTCAAGATTCAGACCTCAAAATTCAGAACTCGGCACTCACAAAATGTAATTCACAACAAAACCTCAAATCTCAGAATTCAAAACTCAGAAAATAGAACTAACCACTCGGAATTCAAATTCAGATCTCAGAGTGTAGCACTTTGGATTGAGAACTCATTCCTCAGAACGCAGAACTCAGAACTCAGAATTCAGAAATTAGATTCATATCTCAGAACTCAGAACTCAGAACTCAGAACTCAGAGTTGAGAACTCAGCATGACAACTCAGTATTCAGATCTCGCAGTTCAGCACACAGAATTGACAACTTAGAAATCAGAACACACAATACAGTGATCAGTATTCAGAATTCAGCACGCAGAACTCAAACTCACAATTCAGAACTCAGCACTCAGAACTCAGAATGCAGACCTCAGGAACCAGAACTCAGAGTTTACAACCCTGAATTCAGAACTCTAATTTCAGAACTCAATTTCATAACTCAGAACACAAGACTCAGAAGTCAGAACTCAGAATTCAGAACTCAAAACTCAGAACTCAGAACTCGATATTTAGACTTCAAAATAGAGCACTCAGATATTCGGACTCCTAACTCAGACAAAGAAGTCAGAGTTGAAATTTCAGAACTCAGAAGTCACAATTCGCAACACAGAATTTGTGACTAGGAATTCATAAATGAGGCTCAGTTCTCAAAATTCACAAATCAGAATTCAGAAATCCAAATTCAGAACCCAGAACACAGAATTCGGAACTCAGAACTCAAAATTCAGTACTCAGAATTCAGAACTCACAACTCTGAATTCTGATCTCAGAATCCACAACTCTGAATTCAGAATACAGGCTGCAGTTTACAACTCCGAACTCAGATCTCAGAACTAAGAGTTGAGAATTCATAACTCAGAACTCAGAATTCAGAAATGATGACTCAGAACTTGGAATTCAGAACTCAGAAATCACAACTCAGTATTCAGAACCCAGAATTCATAACCCAGAATTCTCACCTTCGAATTCTGAACTCAGAATTCAAACTCGAATATCAGAACTGGGAAATGAGTATTTGGAACTCAGAATACGGACTTCATAACTTAGAATTCAGAACAAAGAACTCAGACATCAGAACTCAAGACTCATAACAAAGAACTCAGTTCTCAGCACTCAGAATTCAGAACACACAATTCAGAACTCAAAACGCAGGAATCAGAACTGTAACTCAGAATTGTGAAATCAGAACTCAGAATTCAGAACGCAATTGAGAACTTTGAAGTCAGAACTCAGAATAAATTCCTCACAATACTAACTCAGAATCGGCGACTCAGAAATCAGAACTGAGATACAGATCTCAGAATTCAAAATTCAGAATTCAAAATTCAGAATTCAGAACCGGAACACAGAATTCGGGACTCAGAACTCAAAATTCAGTACTCAGTACTCAGAACTCAGAAATCACCACTCTGAATTCTGGTCACAGAATTCACAACTCTGAAATCAGAATACAGACTGTAGAATTTAGACTCCGAACTCAGATCTAAGAGCTAAGAGTTGAGAATTCATAACTCAGTATTCAGAACTGGGAAATGAGAACTCAGAACTCAGATTTCACAGCTAAGAATTCAGAACTCAGTTATCAGAACTCAGAATTCAGAATTCAGAACTCAGAACGCAGAACACAAAATTCAGAACTCAGTAGCCAGAACTAGAAACTGTGAACTCAGAATTTGTAACTCAGAATTCTGAACGCAATTGAAAAATTTGAACTCAGAACTCAGAATACAGTACTCAAGATTCAGACCTCAAAATTCAGAACTCGGCACTCACAAAATGTAATTCACAACAAAACCTCAAATCTCAGAATTCAAAACTCAGAAAATAGAACTAACCACTCGGAATTCAAATTCAGATCTCAGAGTGTAGCACTTTGGATTGAGAACTCATTCCTCAGAACGCAGAACTCAGAACTCAGAATTCAGAAATTAGATTCATATCTCAGAACTCAGAACTCAGAATTCAGAACTCAGAGTTGAGAACTCAGCATGACAACTCAGTATTCAGATCTCGCAGTTCAGCACACAGAATTGACAACTTAGAAATCAGAACACACAATACAGTGATCAGTATTCAGAATTCAGCATGCAGAACTCAAACTCACAATTCAGAACTCAGCACTCAGAACTCAGAATGCAGACCTCAGGAACCAGAACTCAGAGTTTACAACCCTGAATTCAGAACTCTAATTTCAGAACTCAATTTCATAACTCAGAACACAAGACTCAGAAGTCAGAACTCAGAATTCAGAACTCAAAACTCAGAACTCAGAACTCGATATTTAGACTTCAAAATAGAGCACTCAGATATTCGGACTCCTAACTCAGACAAAGAAGTCAGAGTTGAAATTTCAGAACTCAGAAGTCACAATTCGCAACACAGAATTTGTGACTAGGAATTCATAAATGAGGCTCAGTTCTCAAAATTCACAAATCAGAATTCAGAAATCCAAATTCAGAACCCAGAACACAGAATTCGGAACTCAGAACTCAAAATTCAGTACTCAGAATTCAGAACTCACAACTCACAACTCTGAATTCTGATCTCAGAATCCACAACTCTGAATTCAGAATACAGGCTGCAGTTTACAACTCCGAACTCAGATCTCAGAACTAAGAGTTGAGAATTCATAACTCAGAACTCAGAATTCAGAAATGATGACTCAGAACTTGGAATTCAGAACTCAGAAATCACAACTCAGTATTCAGAACCCAGAATTCATAACCCAGAATTCTCACCTTCGAATTCTGAACTCAGAATTCAAACTCGAATATCAGAACTGGGAAATGAGTATTTGGAACTCAGAATACGGACTTCATAACTTAGAATTCAGAACAAAGAACTCAGACATCAGAACTCAAGACTCATAACAAAGAACTCAGTTCTCAGCACTCAGAATTCAGAACACACAATTCAGAACTCAAAACGCAGGAATCAGAACTGTAACTCAGAATTGTGAAATCACAACTCAGAATTCAGAACGCAATTGAGAACTTTGAAGTCAGAACTCAGAATAAATTCCTCACAATACTAACTCAGAATCGGCGACTCAGAAATCAGAACTGAGATACAGATCTCAGAATTCAAAATTCAGAATTCAGAAGTCCGAATTCAGAACCGGAACACAGAATTCGGGACTCAGAACTCAAAATTCAGTACTCAGTACTCAGAACTCAGAAATCACCACTCTGAATTCTGGTCACAGAATTCACAACTCTGAAATCAGAATACAGACTGTAGAATTTAGACTCCGAACTCAGATCTAAGAGCTAAGAGTTGAGAATTCATAACTCAGTATTCAGAACTGGGAAATGAGAACTCAGAACTCAGATTTCACAGCGAAGAATTCAGAACTCAGTTATCAGAACTCAGAATTCAGAATTCAGAACTCAGAACGCAGAACACAAAATTCAGAACTCAGTAGTCAGAACTAGAAACTGTGAACTCAGAATTTGGAACTCAGAATTCTGAACGCAATTGAAAAATTTGAACTCAGAACTCAGAATACAGTACTCAAGATTCAGACCTCAAAATTCAGAACTTGGCACTCACAAAATGTAATTCACAACAAAACCTCAAATCTCAGAATTCAAAACTCAGAAAATAGAACTAACCACTCGGAATTCAAATTCAGATCTCAGAGTGTAGCACTTTGGATTGAGAACTCATTCCTCAGAACGCAGAACTCAGAACTCAGAATTCAGAAATTAGATTCATATCTCAGAACTCAGAACTCAGAACTCAGAACTCAGAGTTGAGAACTCAGCATGACAACTCAGTATTCAGATCTCGCAGTTCAGCACACAGAATTGACAACTTAGAAATCAGAACACACAATACAGTGATCAGTATTCAGAATTCAGCACGCAGAACTCAAACTCACAATTCAGAACTCAGCACTCAGAACTCAGAATGCAGACCTCAGGAACCAGAACTCAGAGTTTACAACCCTGAATTCAGAACTCTAATTTCAGAACTCAATTTCATAACTCAGAACACAAGACTCAGAAGTCAGAACTCAGAATTCAGAACTCAAAACTCAGAACTCAGAACTCGATATTTAGACTTCAAAATAGAGCACTCAGATATTCGGACTCCTAACTCAGACAAAGAAGTCAGAGTTGAAATTTCAGAACTCAGAAGTCACAATTCGCAACACAGAATTTGTGACTAGGAATTCATAAATGAGGCTCAGTTCTCAAAATTCACAAATCAGAATTCAGAAATCCAAATTCAGAACCCAGAACACAGAATTCGGAACTCAGAACTCAAAATTCAGTACTCAGAATTCAGAACTCACAACTCACAACTCTGAATTCTGATCTCAGAATCCACAACTCTGAATTCAGAATACAGGCTGCAGTTTACAACTCCGAACTCAGATCTCAGAACTAAGAGTTGAGAATTCATAACTCAGAACTCAGAATTCAGAAATGATGACTCAGAACTTGGAATTCAGAACTCAGAAATCACAACTCAGTATTCAGAACCCAGAATTCATAACCCAGAATTCTCACCTTCGAATTCTGAACTCAGAATTCAAACTCGAATATCAGAACTGGGAAATGAGTATTTGGAACTCAGAATACGGACTTCATAACTTAGAATTCAGAACAAAGAACTCAGACATCAGAACTCAAGACTCATAACAAAGAACTCAGTTCTCAGCACTCAGAATTCAGAACAGACAATTCAGAACTCAAAACGCAGGAATCAGAACTGTAACTCAGAATTGTGAAATCACAACTCAGAATTCAGAACGCAATTGAGAACTTTGAAGTCAGAACTCAGAATAAATTCCTCACAATACTAACTCAGAATCGGCGACTCAGAAATCAGAACTGAGATACAGATCTCAGAATTCAAAATTCAGAATTCAAAATTCAGAATTCAGAACCGGAACACAGAATTCGGGACTCAGAACTCAAAATTCAGTACTCAGTACTCAGAACTCAGAAATCACCACTCTGAATTCTGGTCACAGAATTCACAACTCTGAAATCAGAATACAGACTGTAGAATTTAGACTCCGAACTCAGATCTAAGAGCTAAGAGTTGAGAATTCATAACTCAGTATTCAGAACTGGGAAATGAGAACTCAGAACTCAGATTTCACAGCTAAGAATTCAGAACTCAGTTATCAGAACTCAGAATTCAGAATTCAGAACTCAGAACGCAGAACACAAAATTCAGAACTCAGTAGCCAGAACTAGAAACTGTGAACTCAGAATTTGTAACTCAGAATTCTGAACGCAATTGAAAAATTTGAACTCAGAACTCAGAATACAGTACTCAAGATTCAGACCTCAAAATTCAGAACTCGGCACTCACAAAATGTAATTCACAACAAAACCTCAAATCTCAGAATTCAAAACTCAGAAAATAGAACTAACCACTCGGAATTCAAATTCAGATCTCAGAGTGTAGCACTTTGGATTGAGAACTCATTCCTCAGAACGCAGAACTCAGAACTCAGAATTCAGAAATTAGATTCATATCTCAGAACTCAGAACTCAGAATTCAGAACTCAGAGTTGAGAACTCAGCATGACAACTCAGTATTCAGATCTCGCAGTTCAGCACACAGAATTGACAACTTAGAAATCAGAACACACAATACAGTGATCAGTATTCAGAATTCAGCATGCAGAACTCAAACTCACAATTCAGAACTCAGCACTCAGAACTCAGAATGCAGACCTCAGGAACCAGAACTCAGAGTTTACAACCCTGAATTCAGAACTCTAATTTCAGAACTCAATTTCATAACTCAGAACACAAGACTCAGAAGTCAGAACTCAGAATTCAGAACTCAAAACTCAGAACTCAGAACTCGATATTTAGACTTCAAAATAGAGCACTCAGATATTCGGACTCCTAACTCAGACAAAGAAGTCAGAGTTGAAATTTCAGAACTCAGAAGTCACAATTCGCAACACAGAATTTGTGACTAGGAATTCATAAATGAGGCTCAGTTCTCAAAATTCACAAATCAGAATTCAGAAATCCAAATTCAGAACCCAGAACACAGAATTCGGAACTCAGAACTCAAAATTCAGTACTCAGAATTCAGAACTCACAACTCTGAATTCTGATCTCAGAATCCACAACTCTGAATTCAGAATACAGGCTGCAGTTTACAACTCCGAACTCAGATCTCAGAACTAAGAGTTGAGAATTCATAACTCAGAACTCAGAATTCAGAAATGATGACTCAGAACTTGGAATTCAGAACTCAGAAATCACAACTCAGTATTCAGAACCCAGAATTCATAACCCAGAATTCTCACCTTCGAATTCTGAACTCAGAATTCAAACTCGAATATCAGAACTGGGAAATGAGTATTTGGAACTCAGAATACGGACTTCATAACTTAGAATTCAGAACAAAGAACTCAGACATCAGAACTCAAGACTCATAACAAAGAACTCAGTTCTCAGCACTCAGAATTCAGAACACACAATTCAGAACTCAAAACGCAGGAATCAGAACTGTAACTCAGAATTGTGAAATCACAACTCAGAATTCAGAACGCAATTGAGAACTTTGAAGTCAGAACTCAGAATAAATTCCTCACAATACTAACTCAGAATCGGCAACTCAGAAATCAGAACTGAGATACAGATCTCAGAATTCAAAATTCAGAATTCAGGAGTCCGAATTCAGAACCGGAACACAGAATTCGGGACTCAGAACTCAAAATTCAGTACTCAGTACTCAGAACTCAGAAATCACCACTCTGAATTCTGGTCACAGAATTCACAACTCTGAAATCAGAATACAGACTGTAGAATTTAGACTCCAAACTCAGATCTAAGAGCTAAGAGTTGAGAATTCGGGACTCAGTATTCAGAACTGGGAAATGAGAACTCAGAACTCAGATTTCACAGCTAAGAATTCAGAACTCAGTTATCAGAACTCAGAATTCAGAATTCAGAACTCAGAACGCAGAACACAAAATTCAGAACTCAGTAGTCAGAACTAGAAACTGTGAACTCAGAATTTGGAACTCAGAATTCTGAACGCAATTGAAAAATTTGAACTCAGAACTCAGAATACAGTACTCAAGATTCAGACCTCAAAATTCAGAACTCGGCACTCACAAAATGTAATTCACAACAAAATCTCAAATCTCAGAATTCAAAACTCAGAAAATAGAACTAACCACTCGGAATTCAAATTCAGATCTCAGAGTGTAGCACTTTGGATTGAGAACTCATTCCTCAGAACGCAGGACTCAGAACTCAGAATTCAGAAATTAGATTCATATCTCAGAACTCAGAACTCAGAATTCAGAACTCAGAGTTGAGAACTCAGCATGACAACTCAGTATTCAGATCTCGCAGTTCAGCACACAGAATTGACAACTTAGAAATCAGAACACACAATACAGTGATCAGTATTCAGAATTCAGCACGCAGAACTCAAACTCACAATTCAGAACTCAGCACTCAGAACTCAGAATGCAGACCTCAGGAACCAGAACTCAGAGTTTACAACCCTGAATTCAGAACTCTAATTTCAGAACTCAATTTCATAACTCAGAACACAAGACTCAGAAGTCAGAACTCAGAATTCAGAACTCAAAACTCAGAACTCAGAACTCGATATTTAGACTTCAAAATAGAGCACTCAGATATTCGGACTCCTAACTCAGACAAAGAAGTCAGAGTTGAAATTTCAGAACTCAGAAGTCACAATTCGCAACACAGAATTTGTGACTAGGAATTCATAAATGAGGCTCAGTTCTCAAAATTCACAAATCAGAATTCAGAAATCCAAATTCAGAACCCAGAACACAGAATTCGGAACTCAGAACTCAAAATTCAGTACTCAGAATTCAGAACTCACAACTCACAACTCTGAATTCTGATCTCAGAATCCACAACTCTGAATTCAGAATACAGGCTGCAGTTTACAACTCCGAACTCAGATCTCAGAACTAAGAGTTGAGAATTCATAACTCAGAACTCAGAATTCAGAAATGATGACTCAGAACTTGGAATTCAGAACTCAGAAATCACAACTCAGTATTCAGAACCCAGAATTCATAACCCAGAATTCTCACCTTCGAATTCTGAACTCAGAATTCAAACTCGAATATCAGAACTGGGAAATGAGTATTTGGAACTCAGAATACGGACTTCATAACTTAGAATTCAGAACAAAGAACTCAGACTTCAGAACTCAAGACTCATAACAAAGAACTCAGTTCTCAGCACTCGGAATTCAGAACACACAATTCAGAACTCAAAACGCAGGAATCAGAACTGTAACTCAGAATTGTGAAATCACAACTCAGAATTCAGAACGCAATTGAGAACTTTGAAGTCAGAACTCAGAATAAATTCCTCACAATACTAACTCAGAATCGGCGACTCAGAAATCAGAACTGAGATACAGATCTCAGAATTCAAAATTCAGAATTCAGAAGTCCGAATTCAGAACCGGAACACAGAATTCGGGACTCAGAACTCAAAATTCAGTACTCAGTACTCAGAACTCAGAAATCACCACTCTGAATTCTGGTCACAGAATTCACAACTCTGAAATCAGAATACAGACTGTAGAATTTAGACTCCAAACTCAGATCTAAGAGCTAAGAGTTGAGAATTCGGGACTCAGTATTCAGAACTGGGAAATGAGAACTCAGAACTCAGATTTCACAGCTAAGAATTCAGAACTCAGTTATCAGAACTCAGAATTCAGAATTCAGAACTCAGAACGCAGAACACAAAATTCAGAACTCAGTAGTCAGAACTAGAAACTGTGAACTCAGAATTTGGAACTCAGAATTCTGAACGCAATTGAAAAATTTGAACTCAGAACTCAGAATACAGTACTCAAGATTCAGACCTCAAAATTCAGAACTCGGCACTCACAAAATGTAATTCACAACAAAATCTCAAATCTCAGAATTCAAAACTCAGAAAATAGAACTAACCACTCGGAATTCAAATTCAGATCTCAGAGTGTAGCACTTTGGATTGAGAACTCATTCCTCAGAACGCAGGACTCAGAACTCAGAATTCAGAAATTAGATTCATATCTCAGAACTCAGAACTCAGAATTCAGAACTCAGAGTTGAGAACTCAGCATGACAACTCAGTATTCAGATCTCGCAGTTCAGCACACAGAATTGACAACTTAGAAATCAGAACACACAATACAGTGATCAGTATTCAGAATTCAGCACGCAGAACTCAAACTCACAATTCAGAACTCAGCACTCAGAACTCAGAATGCAGACCTCAGGAACCAGAACTCAGAGTTTACAACCCTGAATTCAGAACTCTAATTTCAGAACTCAATTTCATAACTCAGAACACAAGACTCAGAAGTCAGAACTCAGAATTCAGAACTCAAAACTCAGAACTCAGAACTCGATATTTAGACTTCAAAATAGAGCACTCAGATATTCGGACTCCTAACTCAGACAAAGAAGTCAGAGTTGAAATTTCAGAACTCAGAAGTCACAATTCGCAACACAGAATTTGTGACTAGGAATTCATAAATGAGGCTCAGTTCTCAAAATTCACAAATCAGAATTCAGAAATCCAAATTCAGAACCCAGAACACAGAATTCGGAACTCAGAACTCAAAATTCAGTACTCAGAATTCAGAACTCACAACTCACAACTCTGAATTCTGATCTCAGAATCCACAACTCTGAATTCAGAATACAGGCTGCAGTTTACAACTCCGAACTCAGATCTCAGAACTAAGAGTTGAGAATTCATAACTCAGAACTCAGAACTCAGAAATGATGACTCAGAACTTGGAATTCAGAACTCAGAAATCACAACTCAGTATTCAGAACCCAGAATTCATAACCCAGAATTCTCACCTTCGAATTCTGAACTCAGAATTCAAACTCGAATATCAGAACTGGGAAATGAGTATTTGGAACTCAGAATACGGACTTCATAACTTAGAATTCAGAACAAAGAACTCAGACTTCAGAACTCAAGACTCATAACAAAGAACTCAGTTCTCAGCACTCGGAATTCAGAACACACAATTCAGAACTCAAAACGCAGGAATCAGAACTGTAACTCAGAATTGTGAAATCACAACTCAGAATTCAGAACGCAATTGAGAACTTTGAAGTCAGAACTCAGAATAAATTCCTCACAATACTAACTCAGAATCGGCGACTCAGAAATCAGAACTGAGATACAGATCTCAGAATTCAAAATTCAGAATTCAGAAGTCCGAATTCAGAACCGGAACACAGAATTCGGGACTCAGAACTCAAAATTCAGTACTCAGTACTCAGAACTCAGAAATCACCACTCTGAATTCTGGTCACAGAATTCACAACTCTGAAATCAGAATACAGACTGTAGAATTTAGACTCCGAACTCAGATCTAAGAGCTAAGAGTTGAGAATTCATAACTCAGTATTCAGAACTGGGAAATGAGAACTCAGAACTCAGATTTCACAGCTAAGAATTCAGAACTCAGTTATCAGAACTCAGAATTCAGAATTCAGAACTCAGAACGCAGAACACAAAATTCAGAACTCAGTAGCCAGAACTAGAAACTGTGAACTCAGAATTTGTAACTCAGAATTCTGAACGCAATTGAAAAATTTGAACTCAGAACTCAGAATACAGTACTCAAGATTCAGACCTCAAAATTCAGAACTCGGCACTCACAAAATGTAATTCACAACAAAACCTCAAATCTCAGAATTCAAAACTCAGAAAATAGAACTAACCACTCGGAATTCAAATTCAGATCTCAGAGTGTAGCACTTTGGATTGAGAACTCATTCCTCAGAACGCAGAACTCAGAACTCAGAATTCAGAAATTAGATTCATATCTCAGAACTCAGAACTCAGAATTCAGAACTCAGAGTTGAGAACTCAGCATGACAACTCAGTATTCAGATCTCGCAGTTCAGCACACAGAATTGACAACTTAGAAATCAGAACACACAATACAGTGATCAGTATTCAGAATTCAGCACGCAGAACTCAAACTCACAATTGAGAACTCAGCACTCAGAACTCAGAATGCAGACCTCAGGAACCAGAACTCAGAGTTTACAACCCTGAATTCAGAACTCTAATTTCAGAACTCAATTTCATAACTCAGAACACAAGACTCAGAAGTCAGAACTCAGAATTCAGAACTCAAAACTCAGAACTCAGAACTCGATATTTAGACTTCAAAATAGAGCACTCAGATATTCGGACTCCTAACTCAGACAAAGAAGTCAGAGTTGAAATTTCAGAACTCAGAAGTCACAATTTGCAACACAGAATTTGTGACTAGGAATTCATAAATGAGGCTCAGTTCTCAAAATTCAGTACTCAGAATTCAGAACTCACAACTCACAACTCTGAATTCTGATCTCAGAATCCACAACTCTGAATTCAGAATACAGGCTGCAGTTTACAACTCCGAACTCAGATCTCAGAACTAAGAGTTGAGAATTCATAACTCAGAACTCAGAACTCAGAAATGATGACTCAGAACTTGGAATTCAGAACTCAGAAATCACAACTCAGTATTCAGAACCCAGAATTCATAACCCAGAATTCTCACCTTCGAATTCTGAACTCAGAATTCAAACTCGAATATCAGAACTGGGAAATGAGTATTTGGAACTCAGAATACGGACTTCATAACTTAGAATTCAGAACAAAGAACTCAGACATCAGAACTCAAGACTCATAACAAAGAACTCAGTTCTCAGCACTCAGAATTCAGAACACACAATTCAGAACTCAAAACGCAGGAATCAGAACTGTAACTCAGAATTGTGAAATCAGAACTCAGAATTCAGAACGCAATGGAGAACTTTGAAGTCAGAACTCAGAATAAATTCCTCACAATACTAACTCAGAATCGGCGACTCAGAAATCAGAACTGAGATACAGATCTCAGAATTCAAAATTCAGAATTCAGAAGTCCGAATTCAGAACCGGAACACAGAATTCGGGACTCAGAACTCAAAATTCAGTACTCAGTACTCAGAACTCAGAAATCACCACTCTGAATTCTGGTCACAGAATTCACAACTCTGAAATCAGAATACAGACTGTAGAATTTAGACTCCGAACTCAGATCTAAGAGCTAAGAGTTGAGAATTCATAACTCAGTATTCAGAACTGGGAAATGAGAACTCAGAACTCAGATTTCACAGCTAAGAATTCAGAACTCAGTTATCAGAACTCAGAATTCAGAATTCAGAACTCAGAACGCAGAACACAAAATTCAGAACTCAGTAGCCAGAACTAGAAACTGTGAACTCAGAATTTGTAACTCAGAATTCTGAACGCAATTGAAAAATTTGAACTCAGAACTCAGAATACAGTACTCAAGATTCAGACCTCAAAATTCAGAACTCGGCACTCACAAAATGTAATTCACAACAAAACCTCAAATCTCAGAATTCAAAACTCAGAAAATAGAACTAACCACTCGGAATTCAAATTCAGATCTCAGAGTGTAGCACTTTGGATTGAGAACTCATTCCTCAGAACGCAGAACTCAGAACTCAGAATTCAGAAATTAGATTCATATCTCAGAACTCAGAACTCAGAACTCAGAACTCAGAGTTGAGAACTCAGCATGACAACTCAGTATTCAGATCTCGCAGTTCAGCACACAGAATTGACAACTTAGAAATCAGAACACACAATACAGTGATCAGTATTCAGAATTCAGCACGCAGAACTCAAACTCACAATTCAGAACTCAGCACTCAGAACTCAGAATGCAGACCTCAGGAACCAGAACTCAGAGTTTACAACCCTGAATTCAGAACTCTAATTTCAGAACTCAATTTCATAACTCAGAACACAAGACTCAGAAGTCAGAACTCGATATTTAGACTTAAAATAGAGCACTCAGATATTCGGACTCCTAACTCAGACAAAGAAGTCAGAGTTGAAATTTCAGAACTCAGAAGTCACAATTCGCAACACAGAATTTGTGACTAGGAATTCACAAATGAGGCTCAGTTCTCAAAATTCACAAATCAGAATTCAGAAATCCAAATTCAGAACCCAGAACACAGAATTCGGAACTCAGAACTCAAAATTCAGTACTCAGAATTCAGAACTCACAACTCACAACTCTGAATTCTGATCTCAGAATCCACAACTCTGAATTCAGAATACAGGCTGCAGTTTACAACTCCGAACTCAGATCTCAGAACTAAGAGTTGAGAATTCATAACTCAGAACTCAGAATTCAGAAATGATGACTCAGAACTTGGAATTCAGAACTCAGAAATCACAACTCAGTACTCAGAACCCAGAATTCATAACCCAGAATTCTCACCTTCGAATTCTGAACTCAGAATTCAAACTCGAATATCAGAACTGGGAAATGAGTATTTGGAACTCAGAATACGGACTTCATAACTTAGAATTCAGAACAAAGAACTCAGACATCAGAACTCAAGACTCATAACAAAGAACTCAGTTCTCAGCACTCAGAATTCAGAACACACAATTCAGAACTCAAAACGCAGAAATCAGAACTGTAACTCAGAATTGTGAAATCAGAACTCAGAATTCAGAACGCAATTGAGAACTTTGAAGTCAGAACTCAGAATAAATTCCTCACAATACTAGCTCAGAATCGGTGACTCAGAAATCAGAACTGAGATACAGATCTCAGAATTCAAAATTCAGAATTCAGGAGTCCGGATTCAGAACCGGAACACAGAATTCGGGACTCAGAACTCAAAATTCAGTACTCAGTACTCAGAACTCAGAAATCACCACTCTGAATTCTGGTCACAGAATTCACAACTCTGAAATCAGAATACAGACTGTAGAATTTAGACTCCGAACTCAGATCTAAGAGCTAAGAGTTGAGAATTCGGGACTCAGTATTCAGAACTGGGAAATGAGAACTCAGAACTCAGATTTCAGAGCTAAGAATTCAGAACTCAGTTATCAGAACTCAGAATTCAGAATTCAGAACTCAGAACGCAGAACACAAAATTCAGAACTCAGTAGTCAGAACTAGAAACTGTGAACTCAGAATTTGGAACTCAGAATTCTGAACGCAATTGAAAAATTTGAACTCAGAACTCAGAATACAGTACTCAAGATTCAGACCTCAAAATTCAGAACTCGGCACTCACAAAATGTAATTCACAACAAAATCTCAAATCTCAGAATTCAAAACTCAGAAAATAGAACTAACCACTCGGAATTCAAATTCAGATCTCAGAGTGTAGCACTTTGGATTGAGAACTCATTCCTCAGAACGCAGAACTCAGAACTCAGAATTCAGAAATTAGATTCATATCTCAGAACTCAGAACTCAGAATTCAGAACTCAGAGTTGAGAACTCAGCATGACAACTCAGTATTCAGATCTCGCAGTTCAGCACACAGAATTGACAACTTAGAAATCAGAACACACAATACAGTGATCAGTATTCAGAATTCAGCACGCAGAACTCAAACTCACAATTCAGAACTCAGCACTCAGAACTCAGAATGCAGACCTCAGGAACCAGAACTCAGAGTTTACAACCCTGAATTCAGAACTCTAATTTCAGAACTCAAAACTCAGAACTCAGAACTCAATATTTAGACTTCAAAATAGAGCACTCAGATATTCGGACTCCTAACTCAGACAAAGAAGTCAGAGTTGAAATTTCAGAACTCAGAAGTCACAATTCGCAACACAGAATTTGTGACTAGGAATTCATAAATGAGGCTCAGTTCTCAAAATTCACAAATCAGAATTCAGAAATCCAAATTCAGAACCCAGAACACAGAATTCGGAACTCAGAACTCAAAATTCAGTACTCAGAATTCAGAACTCACAACTCACAACTCTGAATTCTGATCTCAGAATCCACAACTCTGAATTCAGAATACAGGCTGCAGTTTACAACTCCGAACTCAGATCTCAGAACTAAGAGTTGAGAATTCATAACTCAGAACTCAGAATTCAGAAATGATGACTCAGAACTTGGAATTCAGAACTCAGAAATCAAAACTCAGTACTCAGAACCCAGAATTCATAACCCAGAATTCTCACCTTCGAATTCTGAACTCAGAATTCAAACTCGAATATCAGAACTGGGAAATGAGTATTTGGAACTCAGAATACGGACTTCATAACTTAGAATTCAGAACAAAGAACTCAGACATCAGAACTCAAGACTCATAACAAAGAACTCAGTTCTCAGCACTCAGAATTCAGAACACACAATTCAGAACTCAAAACGCAGAAATCAGAACTGTAACTCAGAATTGTGAAATCAGAACTCAGAATTCAGAACGCAATTGAGAACTTTGAAGTCAGAACTCAGAATAAATTCCTCACAATACTAGCTCAGAATCGGTGACTCAGAAATCAGAACTGAGATACAGATCTCAGAATTCAAAATTCAGAATTCAGGAGTCCGGATTCAGAACCGGAACACAGAATTCGGGACTCAGAACTCAAAATTCAGTACTCAGTACTCAGAACTCAGAAATCACCACTCTGAATTCTGGTCACAGAATTCACAACTCTGAAATCAGAATACAGACTGTAGAATTTAGACTCCGAACTCAGATCTAAGAGCTAAGAGTTGAGAATTCGGGACTCAGTATTCAGAACTGGGAAATGAGAACTCAGAACTCAGATTTCAGAGCTAAGAATTCAGAACTCAGTTATCAGAACTCAGAATTCAGAATTCAGAACTCAGAACGCAGAACACAAAATTCAGAACTCAGTAGTCAGAACTAGAAACTGTGAACTCAGAATTTGGAACTCAGAATTCTGAACGCAATTGAAAAATTTGAACTCAGAACTCAGAATACAGTACTCAAGATTCAGACCTCAAAATTCAGAACTCGGCACTCACAAAATGTAATTCACAACAAAATCTCAAATCTCAGAATTCAAAACTCAGAAAATAGAACTAACCACTCGGAATTCAAATTCAGATCTCAGAGTGTAGCACTTTGGATTGAGAACTCATTCCTCAGAACGCAGAACTCAGAACTCAGAATTCAGAAATTAGATTCATATCTCAGAACTCAGAACTCAGAATTCAGAACTCAGAGTTGAGAACTCAGCATGACAACTCAGTATTCAGATCTCGCAGTTCAGCACACAGAATTGACAACTTAGAAATCAGAACACACAATACAGTGATCAGTATTCAGAATTCAGCACGCAGAACTCAAACTCACAATTCAGAATTCAGCACTCAGAACTCAGAATGCAGACCTCAGGAACCAGAACTCAGAGTTTACAACCCTGAATTCAGAACTCTAATTTCAGAACTCAATTTCATAACTCAGAACACAAGACTCAGAAGTCAGAACTCAGAATTCAGAACTCAAAACTCAGAACTCAGAACTCGATATTTAGACTTCAAAATAGAGCACTCAGATATTCGGACTCCTAACTCAGACAAAGAAGTCAGAGTTGAAATTTCAGAACTCAGAAGTCACAATTCGCAACACAGAATTTGTGACTAGGAATTCATAAATGAGGCTCAGTTCTCAAAATTCACAAATCAGAATTCAGAAATCCAAATTCAGAACCCAGAACACAGAATTCGGAACTCAGAACTCAAAATTCAGTACTCAGAATTCAGAACTCACAACTCACATCTCTGAATTCTGATCTCAGAATCCACAACTCTGAATTCAGAATACAGGCTGCAGTTTACAACTCCGAACTCAGATCTCAGAACTAAGAGTTGAGAATTCATAACTCAGAACTCAGAATTCAGAAATGATGACTCAGAACTTGGAATTCAGAACTCAGAAATCACAACTCAGTATTCAGAACGCAGAATTCTCACCTTCGAATACTGAACTCAGAATTCAAACTCGAATATCAGAACTGGGAAATGAGTATTTGGAACTCAGAATACGGACTTCATAACTTAGAATTCAGAACAAAGAACTCAGACATCAGAACTCAAGACTCATAACAAAGAACTCAGTTCTCAGCACTCAGAATTCAGAACACACAATTCAGAACTCAAAACGCAGAAATCAGAACTGTAACTCAGAATTGTGAAATCAGAACTCAGAATTCAGAACGCAATTGAGAACTTTGAAGTCAGAACTCAGAATAAATTCCTCACAATACTAGCTTAGAATCGGCGACTCAGAAATCAGAACTGAGATACAGATCTCAGAATTCAAAATTCAGAATTCAGAAGTCCGAATTCAGAACCGGAACACAGAATTCGGGACTGAGAACTCAAAATTCAGTACTCAGTACTCAGAACTCAGAAATCACCACTCTGAATTCTGGTCACAGAATTCACAACTCTGAAATCAGAATACAGACTGTAGAATTTAGACTCCGAACTCAGATCTAAGAGCTAAGAGTTGAGAATTCATAACTCAGTATTCAGAACTGGGAAATGAGAACTCAGAACTCAGATTTCACAGCTAAGAATTCAGAACTCAGTTATCAGAACTCAGAACTCAGAACGCAGAACACAAAATTCAGAACTCAGTAGTCAGAACTAGAAACTGTGAACTCAGAATTTGTAACTCAGAATTCTGAACGCAATTGAAAAATTTGAACTCAGAACTCAGAATACAGTACTCAAGATTCAGACCTCAAAATTCAGAACTCGGCACTCACAAAATGTAATTCACAACAAAACCTCAAATCTCAGAATTCAAAACTCAGAAAATAGAACTAACCACTCGGAATTCAAATTCAGATCTCAGAGTGTAGCACTTTGGATTGAGAACTCATTCCTCAGAACGCAGAACTCAGAATTCAGAATTCAGAAATTAGATTCATATCTCAGAACTCAGAACTCAGAATTCAGAACTCAGAGTTGAGAACTCAGCATGACAACTCAGTATTCAGATCTCGCAGTTCAGCACACAGAATTAACAACTTAGAAATCAGAACACACAATACAGTGATCAGTATTCAGAATTCAGCACGCAGAACTCAAACTCACAATTCAGAACTCAGCACTCAGAACTCAGAATGCAGACCTCAGGAACCAGAACTCAGAGTTTACAACCCTGAATTCAGAACTCTAATTTCAGAACTCAATTTCATAACTCAGAACACAAGACTCAGAAGTCAGAACTCAGAATTCAGAACTCAAAACTCAGAACTCAGAACTCAATATTTAGACTTCAAAATAGAGCACTCAGATATTCGGACTCCTAACTCAGACAAAGAAGTCAGAGTTGAAATTTCAGAACTCAGAAGTCACAATTCGCAACACAGAATTTGTGACTAGGAATTCATAAATGAGGCTCAGTTCTCAAAATTCACAAATCAGAATTCAGAAATCCAAATTCAGAACCCAGAACACAGAATTCGGAACTCAGAACTCAAAATTCAGTACTCAGAATTCAGAACTCACAACTCACAACTCTGAATTCTGATCTCAGAATCCACAACTCTGAATTCAGAATACAGGCTGCAGTTTACAACTCCGAACTCAGATCTCAGAACTAAGAGTTGAGAATTCATAACTCAGAACTCAGAATTCAGAAATGATGACTCAGAACTTGGAATTCAGAACTCAGAAATCACAACTCAGTATTCATAACGCAGAATTCTCACCTTCGAATTCTGAACTCAGAATTCAAACTCGAATATCAGAACTGGGAAATGAGAATTTGGAACTCAGAATACGGACTTCATAACTTAGAATTCAGAACAAAGAACTCAGACATCAGAACTCAAGACTCATAACAAAGAACTCAGTTCTCAGCACTCAGAATTCAGAACACACAATTCAGAACTCAAAACGCAGAAATCAGAACTGTAACTCAGAATTGTGAAATCAGAACTCAGAATTCAGAACGCAATTGAGAACTTTGAAGTCAGAACTCAGAATAAATTCCTCACAATACTAGCTCAGAATCGGCGACTCAGAAATCAGAACTGAGATACAGATCTCAGAATTCAAAATTCAGAATTCAGGAGTCCGAATTCAGAACCGGAACACAGAATTCGGGACTCAGAACTCAAAATTCAGTACTCAGTACTCAGAACTCAGAAATCACCACTCTGAATTCTGGTCACAGAATTCACAACTCTGAAATCAGAATACAGACTGTAGAATTTAGACTCCGAACTCAGATCTAAGAGCTAAGAGTTGAGAATTCATGACTCAGTATTCAGAACTGGGAAATGAGAACTCAGAACTCAGATTTCACAGCTAAGAATTCAGAACTCAGTTATCAGAACTCAGAATTCAGAATTCAGAACTCCGAACGCAGAACACAAAATTCAGAACTCAGTAGTCAGAACTAGAAACTGTGAACTCAGAATTTGTAACTCAGAATTCTGAACGCAATTGAAAAATTTGAACTCAGAACTCAGAATACAGTACTCAAGATTCAGACCTCAAAATTCAGAACTCGGCACTCACAAAATGTAATTCACAACAAAATCTCAAATCTCAGAATTCAAAACTCAGAAAATAGAACTAACCACTCGGAATTCAAATTCAGATCTCAGAGTGTAGCACTTTGGATTGAGAACTCATTCCTCAGAACGCAGAACTCAGAACTCAGAATTCAGAAATTAGATTCATATCTCAGAACTCAGAACTCAGAATTCAGAACTCAGAGTTGAGAACTCAGCATGACAACTCAGTATTCAGATCTCGCAGTTCAGCACACAGAATTGACAACTTAGAAATCAGAACACACAATACAGTGATCAGTATTCAGAATTCAGCACGCAGAACTCAAACTCACAATTCAGAACTCAGCACTCAGAACTCAGAATGCAGACCTCAGGAACCAGAACTCAGAGTTTACAACCCTGAATTCAGAACTCTAATTTCAGAACTCAATTTCATAACTCAGAACACAAGACTCAGAAGTCAGAACTCAGAATTCAGAACTCAAAACTCAGAACTCAGAACTCGATATTTAGACTTCAAAATAGAGCACTCAGATATTCGGACTCCTAACTCAGACAAAGAAGTCAGAGTTGAAATTTCAGAACTCAGAAGTCACAATTCGCAACACAATTTGTGACTAGGAATTCATAAATGAGGCTCAGTTCTCAAAATTCACAAATCAGAATTCAGAAATCCAAATTCAGAACCCAGAACACAGAATTCGGAACTCAGAACTCAAAATTCAGTACTCAGAATTCAGAACTCACAACTCACAACTCTGAATTCTGATCTCAGAATCCACAACTCTGAATTCAGAATACAGGCTGCAGTTTACAACTCCGAACTCAGATCTCAGAACTAAGAGTTGAGAATTCATAACTCAGAACTCAGAATTCAGAAATGATGACTCAGAACTTGGAATTCAGAACTCAGAAATCACAACTCAGTATTCAGAACCCAGAATTCATAACGCAGAATTCTCACCTTCGAATTCTGAACTCAGAATTCAAACTCGAATATCAGAACTGGGAAATGAGTATTTGCAACTCAGAATACGGACTTCATAACTTAGAATTCAGAACAAAGAACTCAGGCATCAGAACTCAAGACTCATAACAAAGAACTCAGTTCTCAGCACTCAGAATTCAGAACACACAATTCAGAACTCAAAACGCAGAAATCAGAACTGTAACTCAGAATTGTGAAATCAGAACTCAGAATTCAGAACGCAATTGAGAACTTTGAAGTCAGAACTCAGAATAAATTCCTCACAATACTAGCTCAGAATCGGCGACTCAGAAATCAGAACTGAGATACAGATCTCAGAATTCAAAATTCAGAATTCAGGAGTCCGAATTCAGAACCGGAACACAGAATTCGGGACTCAGAACTCAAAATTCAGTACTCAGAACTCAGAAATCACCACTCTGAATTCTGGTCACAGAATTCACAACTCTGAAATCAGAACACAGACTGTAGAATTTAGACTCCGAACTCAGATCTAAGAGCTAAGAGTTGAGAATTCATAACTCAGTATTCAGAACTGGGAAATGAGAACTCAGAACTCAGATTTCACAGCTAAGAATTCAGAACTCAGTTATCAGAACTCAGAACTCAGAATTCAGAATTCAGAACTCAGAACACAGAACACAAAATTCAGAACTCAGTAGTCAGAACTAGAATCTGTAAACTCAGAATTCTGAACTCAGAATTCTGAACGCAATTGAAAAATTTGAACTCAGAACTCAGAATACAGTACTCAAGATTCAGACCTCAAAATTCAGAACTCGGCACTCACAAAATGTAATTCACAACAAAATCTCAAATCTCAGAATTCAAAACTCAGAAAATAGAACTAACCACTCGGAATTCAAATTCAGATCTCAGAGTGTAGCACTTTGGATTGAGAACTCATTCCTCAGAACGCAGAACTCAGAACTCAGAATTCAGAAATTAGATTCATATCTCAGAACTCAGAACTCAGAATTCAGAACTCAGAGTTGAGAACTCAGCATGACAACTCAGTATTCAGATCTCGCAGTTCAGCACACAGAATTGACAACTTAGAAATCAGAACACACAATACAGTGATCAGTATTCAGAATTCAGCACGCAGAACTCAAACTCACAATTCAGAACTCAGCACTCAGAACTCAGAATGCAGACCTCAGGAACCAGAACTCAGAGTTTACAACCCTGAATTCAGAACTCTAATTTCAGAACTCAATTTCATAACTCAGAACACAAGACTCAGAAGTCAGAACTCAGAATTCAGAACTCAAAACTCAGAACTCAGAACTCGATATTTAGACTTCAAAATAGAGCACTCAGATATTCGGACTCCTAACTCAGACAAAGAAGTCAGAGTTGAAATTTCAGAACTCAGAAGTCACAATTCGCAACACAATTTGTGACTAGGAATTCATAAATGAGGCTCAGTTCTCAAAATTCACAAATCAGAATTCAGAAATCCAAATTCAGAACCCAGAACACAGAATTCGGAACTCAGAACTCAAAATTCAGTACTCAGAATTCAGAACTCACAACTCACAACTCTGAATTCTGATCTCAGAATCCACAACTCTGAATTCAGAATACAGGCTGCAGTTTACAACTCCGAACTCAGATCTCAGAACTAAGAGTTGAGAATTCATAACTCAGAACTCAGAATTCAGAAATGATGACTCAGAACTTGGAATTCAGAACTCAGAAATCACAACTCAGTATTCAGAACCCAGAATTCATAACGCAGAATTCTCACCTTCGAATTCTGAACTCAGAATTCAAACTCGAATATCAGAACTGGGAAATGAGTATTTGCAACTCAGAATACGGACTTCATAACTTAGAATTCAGAACAAAGAACTCAGGCATCAGAACTCAAGACTCATAACAAAGAACTCAGTTCTCAGCACTCAGAATTCAGAACACACAATTCAGAACTCAAAACGCAGAAATCAGAACTGTAACTCAGAATTGTGAAATCAGAACTCAGAATTCAGAACGCAATTGAGAACTTTGAAGTCAGAACTCAGAATAAATTCCTCACAATACTAGCTCAGAATCGGCGACTCAGAAATCAGAACTGAGATACAGATCTCAGAATTCAAAATTCAGAATTCAGGAGTCCGAATTCAGAACCGGAACACAGAATTCGGGACTCAGAACTCAAAATTCAGTACTCAGAACTCAGAAATCACCACTCTGAATTCTGGTCACAGAATTCACAACTCTGAAATCAGAACACAGACTGTAGAATTTAGACTCCGAACTCAGATCTAAGAGCTAAGAGTTGAGAATTCATAACTCAGTATTCAGAACTGGGAAATGAGAACTCAGAACTCAGATTTCACAGCTAAGAATTCAGAACTCAGTTATCAGAACTCAGAACTCAGAATTCAGAATTCAGAACTCAGAACACAGAACACAAAATTCAGAACTCAGTAGTCAGAACTAGAATCTGTAAACTCAGAATTCTGAACTCAGAATTCTGAACGCAATTGAAAAATTTGAACTCAGAACTCAGAATACAGTACTCAAGATTCAGACCTCAAAATTCAGAACTCGGCACTCACAAAATGTAATTCACAACAAAATCTCAAATCTCAGAATTCAAAACTCAGAAAATAGAACTAACCACTCGGAATTCAAATTCAGATCTCAGAGTGTAGCACTTTGGATTGAGAACTCATTCCTCAGAACGCAGAACTCAGAACTCAGAATTCAGAAATTAGATTCATATCTCAGAACTCAGAACTCAGAATTCAGAACTCAGAGTTGAGAACTCAGCATGACAACTCAGTATTCAGATCTCGCAGTTCAGCACACAGAATTGACAACTTAGAAATCAGAACACACAATACAGTGATCAGTATTCAGAATTCAGCACGCAGAACTCAAACTCACAATTCAGAACTCAGCACTCAGAACTCAGAATGCAGACCTCAGGAACCAGAACTCAGAGTTTACAACCCTGAATTCAGAACTCTAATTTCAGAACTCAATTTCATAACTCAGAACACAAGACTCAGAAGTCAGAACTCAGAATTCAGAACTCAAAACTCAGAACTCAGAACTCGATATTTAGACTTCAAAATAGAGCACTCAGATATTCGGACTCCTAACTCAGACAAAGAAGTCAGAGTTGAAATTTCAGAACTCAGAAGTCACAATTCGCAACACAATTTGTGACTAGGAATTCATAAATGAGGCTCAGTTCTCAAAATTCACAAATCAGAATTCAGAAATCCAAATTCAGAACCCAGAACACAGAATTCGGAACTCAGAACTCAAAATTCAGTACTCAGAATTCAGAACTCACAACTCACAACTCTGAATTCTGATCTCAGAATCCACAACTCTGAATTCAGAATACAGGCTGCAGTTTACAACTCCGAACTCAGATCTCAGAACTAAGAGTTGAGAATTCATAACTCAGAACTCAGAATTCAGAAATGATGACTCAGAACTTGGAATTCAGAACTCAGAAATCACAACTCAGTATTCAGAACCCAGAATTCATAACGCAGAATTCTCACCTTCGAATTCTGAACTCAGAATTCAAACTCGAATATCAGAACTGGGAAATGAGTATTTGCAACTCAGAATACGGACTTCATAACTTAGAATTCAGAACAAAGAACTCAGGCATCAGAACTCAAGACTCATAACAAAGAACTCAGTTCTCAGCACTCAGAATTCAGAACACACAATTCAGAACTCAAAACGCAGAAATCAGAACTGTAACTCAGAATTGTGAAATCAGAACTCAGAATTCAGAACGCAATTGAGAACTTTGAAGTCAGAACTCAGAATAAATTCCTCACAATACTAGCTCAGAATCGGCGACTCAGAAATCAGAACTGAGATACAGATCTCAGAATTCAAAATTCAGAATTCAGGAGTCCGAATTCAGAACCGGAACACAGAATTCGGGACTCAGAACTCAAAATTCAGTACTCAGAACTCAGAAATCACCACTCTGAATTCTGGTCACAGAATTCACAACTCTGAAATCAGAACACAGACTGTAGAATTTAGACTCCGAACTCAGATCTAAGAGCTAAGAGTTGAGAATTCATAACTCAGTATTCAGAACTGGGAAATGAGAACTCAGAACTCAGATTTCACAGCTAAGAATTCAGAACTCAGTTATCAGAACTCAGAACTCAGAATTCAGAATTCAGAACTCAGAACACAGAACACAAAATTCAGAACTCAGTAGTCAGAACTAGAATCTGTAAACTCAGAATTCTGAACTCAGAATTCTGAACGCAATTGAAAAATTTGAACTCAGAACTCAGAATACAGTACTCAAGATTCAGACCTCAAAATTCAGAACTCGGCACTCACAAAATGTAATTCACAACAAAATCTCAAATCTCAGAATTCAAAACTCAGAAAATAGAACTAACCACTCGGAATTCAAATTCAGATCTCAGAGTGTAGCACTTTGGATTGAGAACTCATTCCTCAGAACGCAGAACTCAGAACTCAGAATTCAGAAATTAGATTCATATCTCAGAACTCAGAACTCAGAATTCAGAACTCAGAGTTGAGAACTCAGCATGACAACTCAGTATTCAGATCTCGCAGTTCAGCACACAGAATTGACAACTTAGAAATCAGAACACACAATACAGTGATCAGTATTCAGAATTCAGCACGCAGAACTCAAACTCACAATTCAGAACTCAGCACTCAGAACTCAGAATGCAGACCTCAGGAACCAGAACTCAGAGTTTACAACCCTGAATTCAGAACTCTAATTTCAGAACTCAATTTCATAACTCAGAACACAAGACTCAGAAGTCAGAACTCAGAATTCAGAACTCAAAACTCAGAACTCAGAACTCGATATTTAGACTTCAAAATAGAGCACTCAGATATTCGGACTCCTAACTCAGACAAAGAAGTCAGAGTTGAAATTTCAGAACTCAGAAGTCACAATTCGCAACACAATTTGTGACTAGGAATTCATAAATGAGGCTCAGTTCTCAAAATTCACAAATCAGAATTCAGAAATCCAAATTCAGAACCCAGAACACAGAATTCGGAACTCAGAACTCAAAATTCAGTACTCAGAATTCAGAACTCACAACTCACAACTCTGAATTCTGATCTCAGAATCCACAACTCTGAATTCAGAATACAGGCTGCAGTTTACAACTCCGAACTCAGATCTCAGAACTAAGAGTTGAGAATTCATAACTCAGAACTCAGAATTCAGAAATGATGACTCAGAACTTGGAATTCAGAACTCAGAAATCACAACTCAGTATTCAGAACCCAGAATTCATAACGCAGAATTCTCACCTTCGAATTCTGAACTCAGAATTCAAACTCGAATATCAGAACTGGGAAATGAGTATTTGCAACTCAGAATACGGACTTCATAACTTAGAATTCAGAACAAAGAACTCAGGCATCAGAACTCAAGACTCATAACAAAGAACTCAGTTCTCAGCACTCAGAATTCAGAACACACAATTCAGAACTCAAAACGCAGAAATCAGAACTGTAACTCAGAATTGTGAAATCAGAACTCAGAATTCAGAACGCAATTGAGAACTTTGAAGTCAGAACTCAGAATAAATTCCTCACAATACTAGCTCAGAATCGGCGACTCAGAAATCAGAACTGAGATACAGATCTCAGAATTCAAAATTCAGAATTCAGGAGTCCGAATTCAGAACCGGAACACAGAATTCGGGACTCAGAACTCAAAATTCAGTACTCAGTACTCAGAACTCAGAAATCACCACTCTGAATTCTGGTCACAGAATTCACAACTCTGAAATCAGAACACAGACTGTAGAATTTAGACTCCGAACTCAGATCTAAGAGCTAAGAGTTGAGAATTCATAACTCAGTATTCAGAACTGGGAAATGAGAACTCAGAACTCAGATTTCACAGCTAAGAATTCAGAACTCAGTTATCAGAACTCAGAACTCAGAATTCAGAATTCAGAACTCAGAACACAGAACACAAAATTCAGAACTCAGTAGTCAGAACTAGAATCTGTAAACTCAGAATTCTGAACTCAGAATTCTGAACGCAATTGAAAAATTTGAACTCAGAACTCAGAATACAGTACTCAAGATTCAGACCTCAAAATTCAGAACTCGGCACTCACAAAATGTAATTCACAACAAAATCTCAAATCTCAGAATTCAAAACTCAGAAAATAGAACTAACCACTCGGAATTCAAATTCAGATCTCAGAGTGTAGCACTTTGGATTGAGAACTCATTCCTCAGAACGCAGAACTCAGAACTCAGAATTCAGAAATTAGATTCATATCTCAGAACTCAGAACTCAGAATTCAGAACTCAGAGTTGAGAACTCAGCATGACAACTCAGTATTCAGATCTCGCAGTTCAGCACACAGAATTGACAACTTAGAAATCAGAACACACAATACAGTGATCAGTATTCAGAATTCAGCACGCAGAACTCAAACTCACAATTCAGAACTCAGCACTCAGAACTCAGAATGCAGACCTCAGGAACCAGAACTCAGAGTTTACAACCCTGAATTCAGAACTCTAATTTCAGAACTCAATTTCATAACTCAGAACACAAGACTCAGAAGTCAGAACTCAGAATTCAGAACTCAAAACTCAGAACTCAGAACTCGATATTTAGACTTCAAAATAGAGCACTCAGATATTCGGACTCCTAACTCAGACAAAGAAGTCAGAGTTGAAATTTCAGAACTCAGAAGTCACAATTCGCAACACAATTTGTGACTAGGAATTCATAAATGAGGCTCAGTTCTCAAAATTCACAAATCAGAATTCAGAAATCCAAATTCAGAACCCAGAACACAGAATTCGGAACTCAGAACTCAAAATTCAGTACTCAGAATTCAGAACTCACAACTCACAACTCTGAATTCTGATCTCAGAATCCACAACTCTGAATTCAGAATACAGGCTGCAGTTTACAACTCCGAACTCAGATCTCAGAACTAAGAGTTGAGAATTCATAACTCAGAACTCAGAATTCAGAAATGATGACTCAGAACTTGGAATTCAGAACTCAGAAATCACAACTCAGTATTCAGAACCCAGAATTCATAACGCAGAATTCTCACCTTCGAATTCTGAACTCAGAATTCAAACTCGAATATCAGAACTGGGAAATGAGTATTTGCAACTCAGAATACGGACTTCATAACTTAGAATTCAGAACAAAGAACTCAGGCATCAGAACTCAAGACTCATAACAAAGAACTCAGTTCTCAGCACTCAGAATTCAGAACACACAATTCAGAACTCAAAACGCAGAAATCAGAACTGTAACTCAGAATTGTGAAATCAGAACTCAGAATTCAGAACGCAATTGAGAACTTTGAAGTCAGAACTCAGAATAAATTCCTCACAATACTAGCTCAGAATCGGCGACTCAGAAATCAGAACTGAGATACAGATCTCAGAATTCAAAATTCAGAATTCAGGAGTCCGAATTCAGAACCGGAACACAGAATTCGGGACTCAGAACTCAAAATTCAGTACTCAGAACTCAGAAATCACCACTCTGAATTCTGGTCACAGAATTCACAACTCTGAAATCAGAACACAGACTGTAGAATTTAGACTCCGAACTCAGATCTAAGAGCTAAGAGTTGAGAATTCATAACTCAGTATTCAGAACTGGGAAATGAGAACTCAGAACTCAGATTTCACAGCTAAGAATTCAGAACTCAGTTATCAGAACTCAGAACTCAGAATTCAGAATTCAGAACTCAGAACACAGAACACAAAATTCAGAACTCAGTAGTCAGAACTAGAATCTGTAAACTCAGAATTCTGAACTCAGAATTCTGAACGCAATTGAAAAATTTGAACTCAGAACTCAGAATACAGTACTCAAGATTCAGACCTCAAAATTCAGAACTCGGCACTCACAAAATGTAATTCACAACAAAATCTCAAATCTCAGAATTCAAAACTCAGAAAATAGAACTAACCACTCGGAATTCAAATTCAGATCTCAGAGTGTAGCACTTTGGATTGAGAACTCATTCCTCAGAACGCAGAACTCAGAACTCAGAATTCAGAAATTAGATTCATATCTCAGAACTCAGAACTCAGAATTCAGAACTCAGAGTTGAGAACTCAGCATGACAACTCAGTATTCAGATCTCGCAGTTCAGCACACAGAATTGACAACTTAGAAATCAGAACACACAATACAGTGATCAGTATTCAGAATTCAGCACGCAGAACTCAAACTCACAATTCAGAACTCAGCACTCAGAACTCAGAATGCAGACCTCAGGAACCAGAACTCAGAGTTTACAACCCTGAATTCAGAACTCTAATTTCAGAACTCAATTTCATAACTCAGAACACAAGACTCAGAAGTCAGAACTCAGAATTCAGAACTCAAAACTCAGAACTCAGAACTCGATATTTAGACTTCAAAATAGAGCACTCAGATATTCGGACTCCTAACTCAGACAAAGAAGTCAGAGTTGAAATTTCAGAACTCAGAAGTCACAATTCGCAACACAATTTGTGACTAGGAATTCATAAATGAGGCTCAGTTCTCAAAATTCACAAATCAGAATTCAGAAATCCAAATTCAGAACCCAGAACACAGAATTCGGAACTCAGAACTCAAAATTCAGTACTCAGAATTCAGAACTCACAACTCACAACTCTGAATTCTGATCTCAGAATCCACAACTCTGAATTCAGAATACAGGCTGCAGTTTACAACTCCGAACTCAGATCTCAGAACTAAGAGTTGAGAATTCATAACTCAGAACTCAGAATTCAGAAATGATGACTCAGAACTTGGAATTCAGAACTCAGAAATCACAACTCAGTATTCAGAACCCAGAATTCATAACGCAGAATTCTCACCTTCGAATTCTGAACTCAGAATTCAAACTCGAATATCAGACCTGGGAAATGAGTATTTGCAACTCAGAATACGGACTTCATAACTTAGAATTCAGAACAAAGAACTCAGACATCAGAACTCAAGACTCATAACAAAGAACTCAGTTCTCAGCACTCAGAATTCAGAACACACAATTCAGAACTCAAAACGCAGAAATCAGAACTGTAACTCAGAATTGTGAAATCAGAACTCAGAATTCAGAACGCAATTGAGAACTTTGAAGTCAGAACTCAGAATAAATTCCTCACAATACTAGCTCAGAATCGGCGACTCAGAAATCAGAACTGAGATACAGATCTCAGAATTCAAAATTCAGAATTCAGGAGTCCGAATTCAGAACCGGAACACAGAATTCGGGACTCAGAACTCAAAATTCAGTACTCAGTACTCAGAAATCACCACTCTGAATTCTGGTCACAGAATTCACAACTCTGAAATCAGAACACAGACTGTAGAATTTAGACTCCGAACTCAGATCTAAGAGCTAAGAGTTGAGAATTCATAACTCAGTATTCAGAACTGGGAAATGAGAACTCAGAACTCAGATTTCACAGCTAAGAATTCAGAACTCAGTTATCAGAACTCAGAATTCAGAATTCAGAACTCAGAACGCAGAACACAAAATTCAGAACTCAGTAGTCAGAACTAGAAACTGTGAACTCAGAATTTGGAACTCAGAATTCTGAACGCAATTGAAAAATTTGAACTCAGAACTCAGAATACAGTACTCAAGATTCAGACCTCAAAATTCAGAACTCGGCACTCACAAAATGTAATTCACAACAAAATCTCAAATCTCAGAATTCAAAACTCAGAAAATAGAACTAACCACTCGGAATTCAAATTCAGATCTCAGAGTGTAGCACTTTGGATTGAGAACTCATTCCTCAGAACGCAGAACTCAGAACTCAGAATTCAGAAATTAGATTCATATCTCAGAACTCAGAACTCAGAATTCAGAACTCAGAGTTGAGAACTCAGCATGACAACTCAGTATTCAGATCTCGCAGTTCAGCACACAGAATTGACAACTTAGAAATCAGAACACACAATACAGTGATCAGTATTCAGAATTCAGCACGCAGAACTCAAACTCACAATTCAGAACTCAGCACTCAGAACTCAGAATGCAGACCTCAGGAACCAGAACTCAGAGTTTACAACCCTGAATTCAGAACTCTAATTTCAGAACTCAATTTCATAACTCAGAACACAAGACTCAGAAGTCAGAACTCAGAATTCAGAACTCAAAACTCAGAACTCAGAACTCGATATTTAGACTTCAAAATAGAGCACTCAGATATTCGGACTCCTAACTCAGACAAAGAAGTCAGAGTTGAAATTTCAGAACTCAGAAGTCACAATTCGCAACACAATTTGTGACTAGGAATTCATAAATGAGGCTCAGTTCTCAAAATTCACAAATCAGAATTCAGAAATCCAAATTCAGAACCCAGAACACAGAATTCGGAACTCAGAACTCAAAATTCAGTACTCAGAATTCAGAACTCACAACTCACAACTCTGAATTCTGATCTCAGAATCCACAACTCTGAATTCAGAATACAGGCTGCAGTTTACAACTCCGAACTCAGATCTCAGAACTAAGAGTTGAGAATTCATAACTCAGAACTCAGAATTCAGAAATGATGACTCAGAACTTGGAATTCAGAACTCAGAAATCACAACTCAGTATTCAGAACCCAGAATTCATAACGCAGAATTCTCACCTTCGAATTCTGAACTCAGAATTCAAACTCGAATATCAGAACTGGGAAATGAGTATTTGCAACTCAGAATACGGACTTCATAACTTAGAATTCAGAACAAAGAACTCAGACATCAGAACTCAAGACTCATAACAAAGAACTCAGTTCTCAGCACTCAGAATTCAGAACACACAATTCAGAACTCAAAACGCAGAAATCAGAACTGTAACTCAGAATTGTGAAATCAGAACTCAGAATTCAGAACGCAATTGAGAACTTTGAAGTCAGAACTCAGAATAAATTCCTCACAATACTAGCTCAGAATCGGCGACTCAGAAATCAGAACTGAGATACAGATCTCAGAATTCAAAATTCAGAATTCAGGAGTCCGAATTCAGAACCGGAACACAGAATTCGGGACTCAGAACTCAAAATTCAGTACTCAGTACTCAGAAATCACCACTCTGAATTCTGGTCACAGAATTCACAACTCTGAAATCAGAACACAGACTGTAGAATTTAGACTCCGAACTCAGATCTAAGAGCTAAGAGTTGAGAATTCATAACTCAGTATTCAGAACTGGGAAATGAGAACTCAGAACTCAGATTTCACAGCTAAGAATTCAGAACTCAGTTATCAGAACTCAGAACTCAGAATTCAGAATTCAGAACTCAGAACACAGAACACAAAATTCAGAACTCAGTAGTCAGAACTAGAATCTGTAAACTCAGAATTTGTAACTCAGAATTCTGAACGCAATTGAAAAATTTGAACTCAGAACTCAGAATACAGTACTCAAGATTCAGACCTCAAAATTCAGAACTCGGCACTCACAAAATGTAATTCACAACAAAACCTCAAATCTCAGAATTCAAAACTCAGAAAATAGAACTAACCACTCGGAATTCAAATTCAGATCTCAGAGTGTAGCACTTTGGATTGAGAACTCATTCCTCAGAACGCAGAACTCAGAACTCAGAATTCAGAAATTAGATTCATATCTCAGAACTCAGAACTCAGAATTCAGAACTCAGAGTTGAGAACTCAGCATGACAACTCAGTATTCAGATCTCGCAGTTCAGCACACAGAATTGACAACTTAGAAATCAGAACACACAATACAGTGATCAGTATTCAGAATTCAGCACGCAGAACTCAAACTCACAATTCAGAACTCAGCACTCAGAACTCAGAATGCAGACCTCAGGAACCAGAACTCAGAGTTTACAACCCTGAATTCAGAACTCTAATTTCAGAACTCAATTTCATAACTCAGAACACAAGACTCAGAAGTCAGAACTCAGAATTCAGAACTCAAAACTCAGAACTCAGAACTCGATATTTAGACTTCAAAATAGAGCACTCAGATATTCGGACTCCTAACTCAGACAAAGAAGTCAGAGTTGAAATTTCAGAACTCAGAAGTCACAATTCGCAACACAGAATTTGTGACTAGGAATTCATAAATGAGGCTCAGTTCTCAAAATTCACAAATCAGAATTCAGAAATCCAAATTCAGAACCCAGAACACAGAATTCAGAACTCAGAACTCAAAATTCAGTACTCAGAATTCAGAACTCACAACTCACAAATCTGAATTCTGATCTCAGACTCCACAACTCTGAATTCAGAATACAGGCTGCAGTTTACAACTCTGAACTCAGATCTCCGAACTCAGAGTTGAGAATTCATAACTCAGTATTCAGAACTGGGAAATGAGAACTCAGAACTCAGATTTCACAGCTAAGAATTCAGAACTCAGTTATCAGAACTCAGAATTCAGAATTCAGAACTCAGAACGCAGAACACAAAATTCAGAACTCAGTAGTCAGAACTAGAAACTGTAAACTCAGAATTTGTAACTCAGAATTCTGAACGCAATTGAAAAATTTGAACTCAGAACTCAGAATACAGTACTCAAGATTCAGACCTCAAAATTCAGAACTCGGCACTCACAAAATGTAATTCACAACAAAATCTCAAATCTCAGAATTCAAAACTCAGAAAATAGAACTAACCACTCGGAATTCAAATTCAGATCTCAGAGTGTAGCACTTTGGATTGAGAACTCATTCCTCAGAACGCAGAACTCAGAACTCAGAATTCAGAAATTAGATTCATATCTCAGAACTCAGAACTCAGAATTCAGAACTCAGAGTTGAGAACTCAGCATGACAACTCAGTATTCAGATCTCGCAGTTCAGCACACAGAATTGACAACTTAGAAATCAGAACACACAATACAGTGATCAGTATTCAGAATTCAGCACGCAGAACTCAAACTCACAATTCAGAACTCAGCACTCAGAACTCAGAATGCAGACCTCAGGAACCAGAACTCAGAGTTTACAACCCTGAATTCAGAACTCTAATTTCAGAACTCAATTTCATAACTCAGAACACAAGACTCAGAAGTCAGAACTCAGAATTCAGAACTCAAAACTCAGAACTCAGAACTCGATATTTAGACTTCAAAATAGAGCACTCAGATATTCGGACTCCTAACTCAGACAAAGAAGTCAGAGTTGAAATTTCAGAACTCAGAAGTCACAATTCGCAACACAATTTGTGACTAGGAATTCATAAATGAGGCTCAGTTCTCAAAATTCACAAATCAGAATTCAGAAATCCAAATTCAGAACCCAGAACACAGAATTCAGAACTCAGAACTCAAAATTCAGTACTCAGAATTCAGAACTCACAACTCACAACTCTGAATTCTGATCTCAGAATCCACAACTCTGAATTCAGAATACAGGCTGCAGTTTACAACTCCGAACTCAGATCTCAGAACTAAGAGTTGAGAATTCATAACTCAGAACTCAGAATTCAGAAATGATGACTCAGAACTTGGAATTCAGAACTCAGAAATCACAACTCAGTATTCAGAACCCAGAATTCATAACGCAGAATTCTCACCTTCGAATTCTGAACTCAGAATTCAAACTCGAATATCAGAACTGGGAAATGAGTATTTGCAACTCAGAATACGGACTTCATAACTTAGAATTCAGAACAAAGAACTCAGACATCAGAACTCAAGACTCATAACAAAGAACTCAGTTCTCAGCACTCAGAATTCAGAACACACAATTCAGAACTCAAAACGCAGAAATCAGAACTGTAACTCAGAATTGTGAAATCAGAACTCAGAATTCAGAACGCAATTGAGAACTTTGAAGTCAGAACTCAGAATAAATTCCTCACAATACTAGCTCAGAATCGGCGACTCAGAAATCAGAACTGAGATACAGATCTCAGAATTCAAAATTCAGAATTCAGGAGTCCGAATTCAGAACCGGAACACAGAATTCGGGACTCAGAACTCAAAATTCAGTACTCAGTACTCAGAAATCACCACTCTGAATTCTGGTCACAGAATTCACAACTCTGAAATCAGAACACAGACTGTAGAATTTAGACTCCGAACTCAGATCTAAGAGCTAAGAGTTGAGAATTCATAACTCAGTATTCAGAACTGGGAAATGAGAACTCAGAACTCAGATTTCACAGCTAAGAATTCAGAACTCAGTTATCAGAACTCAGAATTCAGAATTCAGAACTCAGAACGCAGAACACAAAATTCAGAACTCAGTAGTCAGAACTAGAAACTGTGAACTCAGAATTTGGAACTCAGAATTCTGAACGCAATTGAAAAATTTGAACTCAGAACTCAGAATACAGTACTCAAGATTCAGACCTCAAAATTCAGAACTCGGCACTCACAAAATGTAATTCACAACAAAATCTCAAATCTCAGAATTCAAAACTCAGAAAATAGAACTAACCACTCGGAATTCAAATTCAGATCTCAGAGTGTAGCACTTTGGATTGAGAACTCATTCCTCAGAACGCAGAACTCAGAACTCAGAATTCAGAAATTAGATTCATATCTCAGAACTCAGAACTCAGAATTCAGAACTCAGAGTTGAGAACTCAGCATGACAACTCAGTATTCAGATCTCGCAGTTCAGCACACAGAATTGACAACTTAGAAATCAGAACACACAATACAGTGATCAGTATTCAGAATTCAGCACGCAGAACTCAAACTCACAATTCAGAACTCAGCACTCAGAACTCAGAATGCAGACCTCAGGAACCAGAACTCAGAGTTTACAACCCTGAATTCAGAACTCTAATTTCAGAACTCAATTTCATAACTCAGAACACAAGACTCAGAAGTCAGAACTCAGAATTCAGAACTCAAAACTCAGAACTCAGAACTCGATATTTAGACTTCAAAATAGAGCACTCAGATATTCGGACTCCTAACTCAGACAAAGAAGTCAGAGTTGAAATTTCAGAACTCAGAAGTCACAATTCGCAACACAATTTGTGACTAGGAATTCATAAATGAGGCTCAGTTCTCAAAATTCACAAATCAGAATTCAGAAATCCAAATTCAGAACCCAGAACACAGAATTCGGAACTCAGAACTCAAAATTCAGTACTCAGAATTCAGAACTCACAACTCACAACTCTGAATTCTGATCTCAGAATCCACAACTCTGAATTCAGAATACAGGCTGCAGTTTACAACTCCGAACTCAGATCTCAGAACTAAGAGTTGAGAATTCATAACTCAGAACTCAGAATTCAGAAATGATGACTCAGAACTTGGAATTCAGAACTCAGAAATCACAACTCAGTATTCAGAACCCAGAATTCATAACGCAGAATTCTCACCTTCGAATTCTGAACTCAGAATTCAAACTCGAATATCAGAACTGGGAAATGAGTATTTGCAACTCAGAATACGGACTTCATAACTTAGAATTCAGAACAAAGAACTCAGACATCAGAACTCAAGACTCATAACAAAGAACTCAGTTCTCAGCACTCAGAATTCAGAACACACAATTCAGAACTCAAAACGCAGAAATCAGAACTGTAACTCAGAATTGTGAAATCAGAACTCAGAATTCAGAACGCAATTGAGAACTTTGAAGTCAGAACTCAGAATAAATTCCTCACAATACTAGCTCAGAATCGGCGACTCAGAAATCAGAACTGAGATACAGATCTCAGAATTCAAAATTCAGAATTCAGGAGTCCGAATTCAGAACCGGAACACAGAATTCGGGACTCAGAACTCAAAATTCAGTACTCAGTACTCAGAAATCACCACTCTGAATTCTGGTCACAGAATTCACAACTCTGAAATCAGAACACAGACTGTAGAATTTAGACTCCGAACTCAGATCTAAGAGCTAAGAGTTGAGAATTCATAACTCAGTATTCAGAACTGGGAAATGAGAACTCAGAACTCAGATTTCACAGCTAAGAATTCAGAACTCAGTTATCAGAACTCAGAATTCAGAATTCAGAACTCAGAACGCAGAACACAAAATTCAGAACTCAGTAGTCAGAACTAGAAACTGTGAACTCAGAATTTGTAACTCAGAATTCTGAACGCAATTGAAAAATTTGAACTCAGAACTCAGAATACAGTACTCAAGATTCAGACCTCAAAATTCAGAACTCGGCACTCACAAAATGTAATTCACAACAAAATCTCAAATCTCAGAATTCAAAACTCAGAAAATAGAACTAACCACTCGGAATTCAAATTCAGATCTCAGAGTGTAGCACTTTGGATTGAGAACTCATTCCTCAGAACGCAGAACTCAGAACTCAGAATTCAGAAATTAGATTCATATCTCAGAACTCAGAACTCAGAATTCAGAACTCAGAGTTGAGAACTCAGCATGACAACTCAGTATTCAGATCTCGCAGTTCAGCACACAGAATTGACAACTTAGAAATCAGAACACACAATACAGTGATCAGTATTCAGAATTCAGCACGCAGAACTCAAACTCACAATTCAGAACTCAGCACTCAGAACTCAGAATGCAGACCTCAGGAACCAGAACTCAGAGTTTACAACCCTGAATTCAGAACTCTAATTTCAGAACTCAATTTCATAACTCAGAACACAAGACTCGGAAGTCAGAACTCAGAATTCAGAACTCAAAACTCAGAACTCAGAACTCGATATTTAGACTTCAAAATAGAGCACTCAGATATTCGGACTCCTAACTCAGACAAAGAAGTCAGAGTTGAAATTTCAGAACTCAGAAGTCACAATTCGCAACACAATTTGTGACTAGGAATTCATAAATGAGGCTCAGTTCTCAAAATTCACAAATCAGAATTCAGAAATCCAAATTCAGAACCCAGAACACAGAATTCGGAACTCAGAACTCAAAATTCAGTACTCAGAATTCAGAACTCACAACTCACAACTCTGAATTCTGATCTCAGAATCCACAACTCTGAATTCAGAATACAGGCTGCAGTTTACAACTCCGAACTCAGATCTCAGAACTAAGAGTTGAGAATTCATAACTCAGAACTCAGAATTCAGAAATGATGACTCAGAACTTGGAATTCAGAACTCAGAAATCACAACTCAGTATTCAGAACCCAGAATTCATAACGCAGAATTCTCACCTTCGAATTCTGAACTCAGAATTCAAACTCGAATATCAGAACTGGGAAATGAGTATTTGCAACTCAGAATACGGACTTCATAACTTAGAATTCAGAACAAAGAACTCAGACATCAGAACTCAAGACTCATAACAAAGAACTCAGTTCTCAGCACTCAGAATTCAGAACACACAATTCAGAACTCAAAACGCAGAAATCAGAACTGTAACTCAGAATTGTGAAATCAGAACTCAGAATTCAGAACGCAATTGAGAACTTTGAAGTCAGAACTCAGAATAAATTCCTCACAATACTAGCTCAGAATCGGCGACTCAGAAATCAGAACTGAGATACAGATCTCAGAATTCAAAATTCAGAATTCAGGAGTCCGAATTCAGAACCGGAACACAGAATTCGGGACTCAGAACTCAAAATTCAGTACTCAGTACTCAGAAATCACCACTCTGAATTCTGGTCACAGAATTCACAACTCTGAAATCAGAATACAGACTGTAGAATTTAGACTCCGAACTCAGATCTAAGAGCTAAGAGTTGAGAATTCATAACTCAGTATTCAGAACTGGGAAATGAGAACTCAGAACTCAGATTTCACAGCTAAGAATTCAGAACTCAGTTATCAGAACTCAGAATTCAGAATTCAGAACTCAGAACGCAGAACACAAAATTCAGAACTCAGTAGTCAGAACTAGAAACTGTGAACTCAGAATTTGTAACTCAGAATTCTGAACGCAATTGAAAAATTTGAACTCAGAACTCAGAATACAGTACTCAAGATTCAGACCTCAAAATTCAGAACTCGGCACTCACAAAATGTAATTCACAACAAAATCTCAAATCTCAGAATTCAAAACTCAGAAAATAGAACTAACCACTCGGAATTCAAATTCAGATCTCAGAGTGTAGCACTTTGGATTGAGAACTCATTCCTCAGAACGCAGAACTCAGAACTCAGAATTCAGAAATTAGATTCATATCTCAGAACTCAGAACTCAGAATTCAGAACTCAGAGTTGAGAACTCAGCATGACAACTCAGTATTCAGATCTCGCAGTTCAGCACACAGAATTGACAACTTAGAAATCAGAACACACAATACAGTGATCAGTATTCAGAATTCAGCACGCAGAACTCAAACTCACAATTCAGAACTCAGCACTCAGAACTCAGAATGCAGACCTCAGGAACCAGAACTCAGAGTTTACAACCCTGAATTCAGAACTCTAATTTCAGAACTCAATTTCATAACTCAGAACACAAGACTCAGAAGTCAGAACTCAGAATTCAGAACTCAAAACTCAGAACTCAGAACTCGATATTTAGACTTCAAAATAGAGCACTCAGATATTCGGACTCCTAACTCAGACAAAGAAGTCAGAGTTGAAATTTCAGAACTCAGAAGTCACAATTCGCAACACAATTTGTGACTAGGAATTCATAAATGAGGCTCAGTTCTCAAAATTCACAAATCAGAATTCAGAAATCCAAATTCAGAACCCAGAACACAGAATTCGGAACTCAGAACTCAAAATTCAGTACTCAGAATTCAGAACTCACAACTCACAACTCTGAATTCTGATCTCAGAATCCACAACTCTGAATTCAGAATACAGGCTGCAGTTTACAACTCCGAACTCAGATCTCAGAACTAAGAGTTGAGAATTCATAACTCAGAACTCAGAATTCAGAAATGATGACTCAGAACTTGGAATTCAGAACTCAGAAATCACAACTCAGTATTCAGAACCCAGAATTCATAACGCAGAATTCTCACCTTCGAATTCTGAACTCAGAATTCAAACTCGAATATCAGAACTGGGAAATGAGTATTTGCAACTCAGAATACGGACTTCATAACTTAGAATTCAGAACAAAGAACTCAGACATCAGAACTCAAGACTCATAACAAAGAACTCAGTTCTCAGCACTCAGAATTCAGAACACACAATTCAGAACTCAAAACGCAGAAATCAGAACTGTAACTCAGAATTGTGAAATCAGAACTCAGAATTCAGAACGCAATTGAGAACTTTGAAGTCAGAACTCAGAATAAATTCCTCACAATACTAGCTCAGAATCGGCGACTCAGAAATCAGAACTGAGATACAGATCTCAGAATTCAAAATTCAGAATTCAGGAGTCCGAATTCAGAACCGGAACACAGAATTCGGGACTCAGAACTCAAAATTCAGTACTCAGTACTCAGAAATCACCACTCTGAATTCTGGTCACAGAATTCACAACTCTGAAATCAGAACACAGACTGTAGAATTTAGACTCCGAACTCAGATCTAAGAGCTAAGAGTTGAGAATTCATAACTCAGTATTCAGAACTGGGAAATGAGAACTCAGAACTCAGATTTCACAGCTAAGAATTCAGAACTCAGTTATCAGAACTCAGAATTCAGAATTCAGAACTCAGAACGCAGAACACAAAATTCAGAACTCAGTAGTCAGAACTAGAAACTGTGAACTCAGAATTTGTAACTCAGAATTCTGAACGCAATTGAAAAATTTGAACTCAGAACTCAGAATACAGTACTCAAGATTCAGACCTCAAAATTCAGAACTCGGCACTCACAAAATGTAATTCACAACAAAATCTCAAATCTCAGAATTCAAAACTCAGAAAATAGAACTAACCACTCGGAATTCAAATTCAGATCTCAGAGTGTAGCACTTTGGATTGAGAACTCATTCCTCAGAACGCAGAACTCAGAACTCAGAATTCAGAAATTAGATTCATATCTCAGAACTCAGAACTCAGAATTCAGAACTCAGAGTTGAGAACTCAGCATGACAACTCAGTATTCAGATCTCGCAGTTCAGCACACAGAATCGACAACTTAGAAATCAGAACACACAATACAGTGATCAGTATTCAGAATTCAGCACGCAGAACTCAAACTCACAATTCAGAACTCAGCACTCAGAACTCAGAATGCAGACCTCAGGAACCAGAACTCAGAGTTTACAACCCTGAATTCAGAACTCTAATTTCAGAACTCAATTTCATAACTCAGAACACAAGACTCAGAAGTCAGAACTCAGAATTCAGAACTCAAAACTCAGAACTCAGAACTCGATATTTAGACTTCAAAATAGAGCACTCAGATATTCGGACTCCTAACTCAGACAAAGAAGTCAGAGTTGAAATTTCAGAACTCAGAAGTCACAATTCGCAACACAATTTGTGACTAGGAATTCATAAATGAGGCTCAGTTCTCAAAATTCACAAATCAGAATTCAGAAATCCAAATTCAGAACCCAGAACACAGAATTCGGAACTCAGAACTCAAAATTCAGTACTCAGAATTCAGAACTCACAACTCACAACTCTGAATTCTGATCTCAGAATCCACAACTCTGAATTCAGAATACAGGCTGCAGTTTACAACTCCGAACTCAGATCTCAGAACTAAGAGTTGAGAATTCATAACTCAGAACTCAGAATTCAGAAATGATGACTCAGAACTTGGAATTCAGAACTCAGAAATCACAACGCAGTATTCAGAACCCAGAATTCATAACGCAGAATTCTCACCTTCGAATTCTGAACTCAGAATTCAAACTCGAATATCAGAACTGGGAAATGAGTATTTGCAACTCAGAATACGGACTTCATAACTTAGAATTCAGAACAAAGAACTCAGGCATCAGAACTCAAGACTCATAACAAAGAACTCAGTTCTCAGCACTCAGAATTCAGAACACACAATTCAGAACTCAAAACGCAGAAATCAGAACTGTAACTCAGAATTGTGAAATCAGAACTCAGAATTCAGAACGCAATTGAGAACTTTGAAGTCAGAACTCAGAATAAATTCCTCACAATACTAGCTCAGAATCGGCGACTCAGAAATCAGAACTGAGATACAGATCTCAGAATTCAAAATTCAGAATTCAGGAGTCCGAATTCAGAACCGGAATACAGAATTCGGGACTCAGAACTCAAAATTCAGTACTCAGTACTCAGAAATGACCACTCTGAATTCTGGTCACAGAATTCACAACTCTGAAATCAGAACACAGACTGTAGAATTTAGACTCCGAACTCAGATCTAAGAGCTAAGAGTTGAGAATTCATAACTCAGTATTCAGAACTGGGAAATGAGAACTCAGAACTCAGATTTCACAGCTAAGAATTCAGAACTCAGTTATCAGAACTCAGAACTCAGAATTCAGAATTCAGAACTCAGAACGCAGAACACAAAATTCAGAACTCAGTAGTCAGAACTGGAATCTGTGAACTCAGAATTCTGAACTCAGAATTCTGAACGCAATTGCAAAATTTGAACTCAGAACTCAGAATACAGTACTCAAGATTCAGACCTCAAAATTCAGAACTCGGCACTCACAAAATGTAATTCACAACAAAATCTCAAATCTCAGAATTCAAAACTCAGAAAATAGAACTAACCACTCGGAATTCAAATTCAGATCTCAGAGTGTAGCACTTTGGATTGAGAACTCATTCCTCAGAACGCAGAACTCAGAACTCAGAATTCAGAAATTAGATTCATATCTCAGAACTCAGAACTCAGAATTCAGAACTCAGAGTTGAGAACTCAGCATGACAACTCAGTATTCAGATCTCGCAGTTCAGCACACAGAATTGACAACTTAGAAATCAGAACACACAATACAGTGATCAGTATTCAGAATTCAGCACGCAGAACTCAAACTCACAATTCAGAACTCAGCACTCAGAACTCAGAATGCAGACCTCAGGAACCAGAACTCAGAGTTTACAACCCTGAATTCAGAACTCTAATTTCAGAACTCAATTTCATAACTCAGAACACAAGACTCAGAAGTCAGAACTCAGAATTCAGAACTCAAAACTCAGAACTCAGAACTCGATATTTAGACTTCAAAATAGAGCACTCAGATATTCGGACTCCTAACTCAGACAAAGAAGTCAGAGTTGAAATTTCAGAACTCAGAAGTCACAATTCGCAACACAATTTGTGACTAGGAATTCATAAATGAGGCTCAGTTCTCAAAATTCACAAATCAGAATTCAGAAATCCAAATTCAGAACCCAGAACACAGAATTCGGAACTCAGAACTCAAAATTCAGTACTCAGAATTCAGAACTCACAACTCACAACTCTGAATTCTGATCTCAGAATCCACAACTCTGAATTCAGAATACAGGCTGCAGTTTACAACTCCGAACTCAGATCTCAGAACTAAGAGTTGAGAATTCATAACTCAGAACTCAGAATTCAGAAATGATGACTCAGAACTTGGAATTCAGAACTCAGAAATCACAACTCAGTATTCAGAACCCAGAATTCATAACGCAGAATTCTCACCTTCGAATTCTGAACTCAGAATTCAAACTCGAATATCAGAACTGGGAAATGAGTATTTGCAACTCAGAATACGGACTTCATAACTTAGAATTCAGAACAAAGAACTCAGGCATCAGAACTCAAGACTCATAACAAAGAACTCAGTTCTCAGCACTCAGAATTCAGAACACACAATTCAGAACTCAAAACGCAGAAATCAGAACTGTAACTCAGAATTGTGAAATCAGAACTCAGAATTCAGAACGCAATTGAGAACTTTGAAGTCAGAACTCAGAATAAATTCCTCACAATACTAGCTCAGAATCGGCGACTCAGAAATCAGAACTGAGATACAGATCTCAGAATTCAAAATTCAGAATTCAGGAGTCCGAATTCAGAACCGGAACACAGAATTCGGGACTCAGAACTCAAAATTCAGTACTCAGAACTCAGAAATCACCACTCTGAATTCTGGTCACAGAATTCACAACTCTGAAATCAGAACACAGACTGTAGAATTTAGACTCCGAACTCAGATCTAAGAGCTAAGAGTTGAGAATTCATAACTCAGTATTCAGAACTGGGAAATGAGAACTCAGAACTCAGATTTCACAGCTAAGAATTCAGAACTCAGTTATCAGAACTCAGAACTCAGAATTCAGAATTCAGAACTCAGAACACAGAACACAAAATTCAGAACTCAGTAGTCAGAACTAGAATCTGTAAACTCAGAATTCTGAACTCAGAATTCTGAACGCAATTGAAAAATTTGAACTCAGAACTCAGAATACAGTACTCAAGATTCAGACCTCAAAATTCAGAACTCGGCACTCACAAAATGTAATTCACAACAAAATCTCAAATCTCAGAATTCAAAACTCAGAAAATAGAACTAACCACTCGGAATTCAAATTCAGATCTCAGAGTGTAGCACTTTGGATTGAGAACTCATTCCTCAGAACGCAGAACTCAGAACTCAGAATTCAGAAATTAGATTCATATCTCAGAACTCCGAACTCAGAATTCAGAACTCAGAGTTGAGAACTCAGCATGACAACTCAGTATTCAGATCTCGCAGTTCAGCACACAGAATTGACAACTTAGAAATCAGAACACACAATACAGTGATCAGTATTCAGAATTCAGCACGCAGAACTCAAACTCACAATTCAGAACTCAGCACTCAGAACTCAGAATGCAGACCTCAGGAACCAGAACTCAGAGTTTACAACCCTGAATTCAGAACTCTAATTTCAGAACTCAATTTCATAACTCAGAACACAAGACTCAGAAGTCAGAACTCAGAATTCAGAACTCAAAACTCAGAACTCAGAACTCGATATTTAGACTTCAAAATAGAGCACTCAGATATTCGGACTCCTAACTCAGACAAAGAAGTCAGAGTTGAAATTTCAGAACTCAGAAGTCACAATTCGCAACACAATTTGTGACTAGGAATTCATAAATGAGGCTCAGTTCTCAAAATTCACAAATCAGAATTCAGAAATCCAAATTCAGAACCCAGAACACAGAATTCGGAACTCAGAACTCAAAATTCAGTACTCAGAATTCAGAACTCACAACTCACAACTCTGAATTCTGATCTCAGAATCCACAACTCTGAATTCAGAATACAGGCTGCAGTTTACAACTCCGAACTCAGATCTCAGAACTAAGAGTTGAGAATTCATAACTCAGAACTCAGAATTCAGAAATGATGACTCAGAACTTGGAATTCAGAACTCAGAAATCACAACTCAGTATTCAGAACCCAGAATTCATAACGCAGAATTCTCACCTTCGAATTCTGAACTCAGAATTCAAACTCGAATATCAGAACTGGGAAATGAGTATTTGCAACTCAGAATACGGACTTCATAACTTAGAATTCAGAACAAAGAACTCAGGCATCAGAACTCAAGACTCATAACAAAGAACTCAGTTCTCAGCACTCAGAATTCAGAACACACAATTCAGAACTCAAAACGCAGAAATCAGAACTGTAACTCAGAATTGTGAAATCAGAACTCAGAATTCAGAACGCAATTGAGAACTTTGAAGTCAGAACTCAGAATAAATTCCTCACAATACTAGCTCAGAATCGGCGACTCAGAAATCAGAACTGAGATACAGATCTCAGAATTCAAAATTCAGAATTCAGGAGTCCGAATTCAGAACCGGAACACAGAATTCGGGACTCAGAACTCAAAATTCAGTACTCAGAACTCAGAAATCACCACTCTGAATTCTGGTCACAGAATTCACAACTCTGAAATCAGAACACAGACTGTAGAATTTAGACTCCGAACTCAGATCTAAGAGCTAAGAGTTGAGAATTCATAACTCAGTATTCAGAACTGGGAAATGAGAACTCAGAACTCAGATTTCACAGCTAAGAATTCAGAACTCAGTTATCAGAACTCAGAACTCAGAATTCAGAATTCAGAACTCAGAACACAGAACACAAAATTCAGAACTCAGTAGTCAGAACTAGAATCTGTAAACTCAGAATTTGTAACTCAGAATTCTGAACGCAATTGAAAAATTTGAACTCAGAACTCAGAATACAGTACTCAAGATTCAGACCTCAAAATTCAGAACTCGGCACTCACAAAATGTAATTCACAACAAAATCTCAAATCTCAGAATTCAAAACTCAGAAAATAGAACTAACCACTCGGAATTCAAATTCAGATCTCAGAGTGTAGCACTTTGGATTGAGAACTCATTCCTCAGAACGCAGAACTCAGAACTCAGAATTCAGAAATTAGATTCATATCTCAGAACTCAGAACTCAGAATTCAGAACTCAGAGTTGAGAACTCAGCATGACAACTCAGTATTCAGATCTCGCAGTTCAGCACACAGAATTGACAACTTAGAAATCAGAACACACAATACAGTGATCAGTATTCAGAATTCAGCACGCAGAACTCAAACTCACAATTCAGAACTCAGCACTCAGAACTCAGAATGCAGACCTCAGGAACCAGAACTCAGAGTTTACAACCCTGAATTCAGAACTCTAATTTCAGAACTCAATTTCATAACTCAGAACACAAGACTCAGAAGTCAGAACTCAGAATTCAGAACTCAAAACTCAGAACTCAGAACTCGATATTTAGACTTCAAAATAGAGCACTCAGATATTCGGACTCCTAACTCAGACAAAGAAGTCAGAGTTGAAATTTCAGAACTCAGAAGTCACAATTCGCAACACAATTTGTGACTAGGAATTCATAAATGAGGCTCAGTTCTCAAAATTCACAAATCAGAATTCAGAAATCCAAATTCAGAACCCAGAACACAGAATTCGGAACTCAGAACTCAAAATTCAGTACTCAGAATTCAGAACTCACAACTCACAACTCTGAATTCTGATCTCAGAATCCACAACTCTGAATTCAGAATACAGGCTGCAGTTTACAACTCCGAACTCAGATCTCAGAACTAAGAGTTGAGAATTCATAACTCAGAACTCAGAATTCAGAAATGATGACTCAGAACTTGGAATTCAGAACTCAGAAATCACAACTCAGTATTCAGAACCCAGAATTCATAACGCAGAATTCTCACCTTCGAATTCTGAACTCAGAATTCAAACTCGAATATCAGAACTGGGAAATGAGTATTTGCAACTCAGAATACGGACTTCATAACTTAGAATTCAGAACAAAGAACTCAGGCATCAGAACTCAAGACTCATAACAAAGAACTCAGTTCTCAGCACTCAGAATTCAGAACACACAATTCAGAACTCAAAACGCAGAAATCAGAACTGTAACTCAGAATTGTGAAATCAGAACTCAGAATTCAGAACGCAATTGAGAACTTTGAAGTCAGAACTCAGAATAAATTCCTCACAATACTAGCTCAGAATCGGCGACTCAGAAATCAGAACTGAGATACAGATCTCAGAATTCAAAATTCAGAATTCAGGAGTCCGAATTCAGAACCGGAACACAGAATTCGGGACTCAGAACTCAAAATTCAGTACTCAGTACTCAGAAATCACCACTCTGAATTCTGGTCACAGAATTCACAACTCTGAAATCAGAACACAGACTGTAGAATTTAGACTCCGAACTCAGATCTAAGAGCTAAGAGTTGAGAATTCATAACTCAGTATTCAGAACTGGGAAATGAGAACTCAGAACTCAGATTTCACAGCTAAGAATTCAGAACTCAGTTATCAGAACTCAGAATTCAGAATTCAGAACTCAGAACGCAGAACACAAAATTCAGAACTCAGTAGTCAGAACTAGAAACTGTGAACTCAGAATTTGGAACTCAGAATTCTGAACGCAATTGAAAAATTTGAACTCAGAACTCAGAATACAGTACTCAAGATTCAGACCTCAAAATTCAGAACTCGGCACTCACAAAATGTAATTCACAACAAAATCTCAAATCTCAGAATTCAAAACTCAGAAAATAGAACTAACCACTCGGAATTCAAATTCAGATCTCAGAGTGTAGCACTTTGGATTGAGAACTCATTCCTCAGAACGCAGAACTCAGAACTCAGAATTCAGAAATTAGATTCATATCTCAGAACTCAGAACTCAGAATTCAGAACTCAGAGTTGAGAACTCAGCATGACAACTCAGTATTCAGATCTCGCAGTTCAGCACACAGAATTGACAACTTAGAAATCAGAACACACAATACAGTGATCAGTATTCAGAATTCAGCACGCAGAACTCAAACTCACAATTCAGAACTCAGCACTCAGAACTCAGAATGCAGACCTCAGGAACCAGAACTCAGAGTTTACAACCCTGAATTCAGAACTCTAATTTCAGAACTCAATTTCATAACTCAGAACACAAGACTCAGAAGTCAGAACTCAGAATTCAGAACTCAAAACTCAGAACTCAGAACTCGATATTTAGACTTCAAAATAGAGCACTCAGATATTCGGACTCCTAACTCAGACAAAGAAGTCAGAGTTGAAATTTCAGAACTCAGAAGTCACAATTCGCAACACAATTTGTGACTAGGAATTCATAAATGAGGCTCAGTTCTCAAAATTCACAAATCAGAATTCAGAAATCCAAATTCAGAACCCAGAACACAGAATTCGGAACTCAGAACTCAAAATTCAGTACTCAGAATTCAGAACTCACAACTCACAACTCTGAATTCTGATCTCAGAATCCACAACTCTGAATTCAGAATACAGGCTGCAGTTTACAACTCCGAACTCAGATCTCAGAACTAAGAGTTGAGAATTCATAACTCAGAACTCAGAATTCAGAAATGATGACTCAGAACTTGGAATTCAGAACTCAGAAATCACAACTCAGTATTCAGAACCCAGAATTCATAACGCAGAATTCTCACCTTCGAATTCTGAACTCAGAATTCAAACTCGAATATCAGAACTGGGAAATGAGTATTTGCAACTCAGAATACGGACTTCATAACTTAGAATTCAGAACAAAGAACTCAGGCATCAGAACTCAAGACTCATAACAAAGAACTCAGTTCTCAGCACTCAGAATTCAGAACACACAATTCAGAACTCAAAACGCAGAAATCAGAACTGTAACTCAGAATTGTGAAATCAGAACTCAGAATTCAGAACGCAATTGAGAACTTTGAAGTCAGAACTCAGAATAAATTCCTCACAATACTAGCTCAGAATCGGCGACTCAGAAATCAGAACTGAGATACAGATCTCAGAATTCAAAATTCAGAATTCAGGAGTCCGAATTCAGAACCGGAACACAGAATTCGGGACTCAGAACTCAAAATTCAGTACTCAGAACTCAGAAATCACCACTCTGAATTCTGGTCACAGAATTCACAACTCTGAAATCAGAACACAGACTGTAGAATTTAGACTCCGAACTCAGATCTAAGAGCTAAGAGTTGAGAATTCATAACTCAGTATTCAGAACTGGGAAATGAGAACTCAGAACTCAGATTTCACAGCTAAGAATTCAGAACTCAGTTATCAGAACTCAGAACTCAGAATTCAGAATTCAGAACTCAGAACACAGAACACAAAATTCAGAACTCAGTAGTCAGAACTAGAATCTGTAAACTCAGAATTCTGAACTCAGAATTCTGAACGCAATTGAAAAATTTGAACTCAGAACTCAGAATACAGTACTCAAGATTCAGACCTCAAAATTCAGAACTCGGCACTCACAAAATGTAATTCACAACAAAATCTCAAATCTCAGAATTCAAAACTCAGAAAATAGAACTAACCACTCGGAATTCAAATTCAGATCTCAGAGTGTAGCACTTTGGATTGAGAACTCATTCCTCAGAACGCAGAACTCAGAACTCAGAATTCAGAAATTAGATTCATATCTCAGAACTCAGAACTCAGAATTCAGAACTCAGAGTTGAGAACTCAGCATGACAACTCAGTATTCAGATCTCGCAGTTCAGCACACAGAATTGACAACTTAGAAATCAGAACACACAATACAGTGATCAGTATTCAGAATTCAGCACGCAGAACTCAAACTCACAATTCAGAACTCAGCACTCAGAACTCAGAATGCAGACCTCAGGAACCAGAACTCAGAGTTTACAACCCTGAATTCAGAACTCTAATTTCAGAACTCAATTTCATAACTCAGAACACAAGACTCAGAAGTCAGAACTCAGAATTCAGAACTCAAAACTCAGAACTCAGAACTCGATATTTAGACTTCAAAATAGAGCACTCAGATATTCGGACTCCTAACTCAGACAAAGAAGTCAGAGTTGAAATTTCAGAACTCAGAAGTCACAATTCGCAACACAATTTGTGACTAGGAATTCATAAATGAGGCTCAGTTCTCAAAATTCACAAATCAGAATTCAGAAATCCAAATTCAGAACCCAGAACACAGAATTCGGAACTCAGAACTCAAAATTCAGTACTCAGAATTCAGAACTCACAACTCACAACTCTGAATTCTGATCTCAGAATCCACAACTCTGAATTCAGAATACAGGCTGCAGTTTACAACTCCGAACTCAGATCTCAGAACTAAGAGTTGAGAATTCATAACTCAGAACTCAGAATTCAGAAATGATGACTCAGAACTTGGAATTCAGAACTCAGAAATCACAACTCAGTATTCAGAACCCAGAATTCATAACGCAGAATTCTCACCTTCGAATTCTGAACTCAGAATTCAAACTCGAATATCAGACCTGGGAAATGAGTATTTGCAACTCAGAATACGGACTTCATAACTTAGAATTCAGAACAAAGAACTCAGACATCAGAACTCAAGACTCATAACAAAGAACTCAGTTCTCAGCACTCAGAATTCAGAACACACAATTCAGAACTCAAAACGCAGAAATCAGAACTGTAACTCAGAATTGTGAAATCAGAACTCAGAATTCAGAACGCAATTGAGAACTTTGAAGTCAGAACTCAGAATAAATTCCTCACAATACTAGCTCAGAATCGGCGACTCAGAAATCAGAACTGAGATACAGATCTCAGAATTCAAAATTCAGAATTCAGGAGTCCGAATTCAGAACCGGAACACAGAATTCGGGACTCAGAACTCAAAATTCAGTACTCAGTACTCAGAAATCACCACTCTGAATTCTGGTCACAGAATTCACAACTCTGAAATCAGAACACAGACTGTAGAATTTAGACTCCGAACTCAGATCTAAGAGCTAAGAGTTGAGAATTCATAACTCAGTATTCAGAACTGGGAAATGAGAACTCAGAACTCAGATTTCACAGCTAAGAATTCAGAACTCAGTTATCAGAACTCAGAATTCAGAATTCAGAACTCAGAACGCAGAACACAAAATTCAGAACTCAGTAGTCAGAACTAGAAACTGTGAACTCAGAATTTGGAACTCAGAATTCTGAACGCAATTGAAAAATTTGAACTCAGAACTCAGAATACAGTACTCAAGATTCAGACCTCAAAATTCAGAACTCGGCACTCACAAAATGTAATTCACAACAAAATCTCAAATCTCAGAATTCAAAACTCAGAAAATAGAACTAACCACTCGGAATTCAAATTCAGATCTCAGAGTGTAGCACTTTGGATTGAGAACTCATTCCTCAGAACGCAGAACTCAGAACTCAGAATTCAGAAATTAGATTCATATCTCAGAACTCAGAACTCAGAATTCAGAACTCAGAGTTGAGAACTCAGCATGACAACTCAGTATTCAGATCTCGCAGTTCAGCACACAGAATTGACAACTTAGAAATCAGAACACACAATACAGTGATCAGTATTCAGAATTCAGCACGCAGAACTCAAACTCACAATTCAGAACTCAGCACTCAGAACTCAGAATGCAGACCTCAGGAACCAGAACTCAGAGTTTACAACCCTGAATTCAGAACTCTAATTTCAGAACTCAATTTCATAACTCAGAACACAAGACTCAGAAGTCAGAACTCAGAATTCAGAACTCAAAACTCAGAACTCAGAACTCGATATTTAGACTTCAAAATAGAGCACTCAGATATTCGGACTCCTAACTCAGACAAAGAAGTCAGAGTTGAAATTTCAGAACTCAGAAGTCACAATTCGCAACACAATTTGTGACTAGGAATTCATAAATGAGGCTCAGTTCTCAAAATTCACAAATCAGAATTCAGAAATCCAAATTCAGAACCCAGAACACAGAATTCGGAACTCAGAACTCAAAATTCAGTACTCAGAATTCAGAACTCACAACTCACAACTCTGAATTCTGATCTCAGAATCCACAACTCTGAATTCAGAATACAGGCTGCAGTTTACAACTCCGAACTCAGATCTCAGAACTAAGAGTTGAGAATTCATAACTCAGAACTCAGAATTCAGAAATGATGACTCAGAACTTGGAATTCAGAACTCAGAAATCACAACTCAGTATTCAGAACCCAGAATTCATAACGCAGAATTCTCACCTTCGAATTCTGAACTCAGAATTCAAACTCGAATATCAGAACTGGGAAATGAGTATTTGCAACTCAGAATACGGACTTCATAACTTAGAATTCAGAACAAAGAACTCAGACATCAGAACTCAAGACTCATAACAAAGAACTCAGTTCTCAGCACTCAGAATTCAGAACACACAATTCAGAACTCAAAACGCAGAAATCAGAACTGTAACTCAGAATTGTGAAATCAGAACTCAGAATTCAGAACGCAATTGAGAACTTTGAAGTCAGAACTCAGAATAAATTCCTCACAATACTAGCTCAGAATCGGCGACTCAGAAATCAGAACTGAGATACAGATCTCAGAATTCAAAATTCAGAATTCAGGAGTCCGAATTCAGAACCGGAACACAGAATTCGGGACTCAGAACTCAAAATTCAGTACTCAGTACTCAGAAATCACCACTCTGAATTCTGGTCACAGAATTCACAACTCTGAAATCAGAACACAGACTGTAGAATTTAGACTCCGAACTCAGATCTAAGAGCTAAGAGTTGAGAATTCATAACTCAGTATTCAGAACTGGGAAATGAGAACTCAGAACTCAGATTTCACAGCTAAGAATTCAGAACTCAGTTATCAGAACTCAGAACTCAGAATTCAGAATTCAGAACTCAGAACACAGAACACAAAATTCAGAACTCAGTAGTCAGAACTAGAATCTGTAAACTCAGAATTTGTAACTCAGAATTCTGAACGCAATTGAAAAATTTGAACTCAGAACTCAGAATACAGTACTCAAGATTCAGACCTCAAAATTCAGAACTCGGCACTCACAAAATGTAATTCACAACAAAACCTCAAATCTCAGAATTCAAAACTCAGAAAATAGAACTAACCACTCGGAATTCAAATTCAGATCTCAGAGTGTAGCACTTTGGATTGAGAACTCATTCCTCAGAACGCAGAACTCAGAACTCAGAATTCAGAAATTAGATTCATATCTCAGAACTCAGAACTCAGAATTCAGAACTCAGAGTTGAGAACTCAGCATGACAACTCAGTATTCAGATCTCGCAGTTCAGCACACAGAATTGACAACTTAGAAATCAGAACACACAATACAGTGATCAGTATTCAGAATTCAGCACGCAGAACTCAAACTCACAATTCAGAACTCAGCACTCAGAACTCAGAATGCAGACCTCAGGAACCAGAACTCAGAGTTTACAACCCTGAATTCAGAACTCTAATTTCAGAACTCAATTTCATAACTCAGAACACAAGACTCAGAAGTCAGAACTCAGAATTCAGAACTCAAAACTCAGAACTCAGAACTCGATATTTAGACTTCAAAATAGAGCACTCAGATATTCGGACTCCTAACTCAGACAAAGAAGTCAGAGTTGAAATTTCAGAACTCAGAAGTCACAATTCGCAACACAGAATTTGTGACTAGGAATTCATAAATGAGGCTCAGTTCTCAAAATTCACAAATCAGAATTCAGAAATCCAAATTCAGAACCCAGAACACAGAATTCAGAACTCAGAACTCAAAATTCAGTACTCAGAATTCAGAACTCACAACTCACAAATCTGAATTCTGATCTCAGACTCCACAACTCTGAATTCAGAATACAGGCTGCAGTTTACAACTCTGAACTCAGATCTCCGAACTCAGAGTTGAGAATTCATAACTCAGTATTCAGAACTGGGAAATGAGAACTCAGAACTCAGATTTCACAGCTAAGAATTCAGAACTCAGTTATCAGAACTCAGAATTCAGAATTCAGAACTCAGAACGCAGAACACAAAATTCAGAACTCAGTAGTCAGAACTAGAAACTGTAAACTCAGAATTTGTAACTCAGAATTCTGAACGCAATTGAAAAATTTGAACTCAGAACTCAGAATACAGTACTCAAGATTCAGACCTCAAAATTCAGAACTCGGCACTCACAAAATGTAATTCACAACAAAATCTCAAATCTCAGAATTCAAAACTCAGAAAATAGAACTAACCACTCGGAATTCAAATTCAGATCTCAGAGTGTAGCACTTTGGATTGAGAACTCATTCCTCAGAACGCAGAACTCAGAACTCAGAATTCAGAAATTAGATTCATATCTCAGAACTCCGAACTCAGAATTCAGAACTCAGAGTTGAGAACTCAGCATGACAACTCAGTATTCAGATCTCGCAGTTCAGCACACAGAATTGACAACTTAGAAATCAGAACACACAATACAGTGATCAGTATTCAGAATTCAGCACGCAGAACTCAAACTCACAATTCAGAACTCAGCACTCAGAACTCAGAATGCAGACCTCAGGAACCAGAACTCAGAGTTTACAACCCTGAATTCAGAACTCTAATTTCAGAACTCAATTTCATAACTCAGAACACAAGACTCAGAAGTCAGAACTCAGAATTCAGAACTCAAAACTCAGAACTCAGAACTCGATATTTAGACTTCAAAATAGAGCACTCAGATATTCGGACTCCTAACTCAGACAAAGAAGTCAGAGTTGAAATTTCAGAACTCAGAAGTCACAATTCGCAACACAATTTGTGACTAGGAATTCATAAATGAGGCTCAGTTCTCAAAATTCACAAATCAGAATTCAGAAATCCAAATTCAGAACCCAGAACACAGAATTCGGAACTCAGAACTCAAAATTCAGTACTCAGAATTCAGAACTCACAACTCACAACTCTGAATTCTGATCTCAGAATCCACAACTCTGAATTCAGAATACAGGCTGCAGTTTACAACTCCGAACTCAGATCTCAGAACTAAGAGTTGAGAATTCATAACTCAGAACTCAGAATTCAGAAATGATGACTCAGAACTTGGAATTCAGAACTCAGAAATCACAACTCAGTATTCAGAACCCAGAATTCATAACGCAGAATTCTCACCTTCGAATTCTGAACTCAGAATTCAAACTCGAATATCAGAACTGGGAAATGAGTATTTGCAACTCAGAATACGGACTTCATAACTTAGAATTCAGAACAAAGAACTCAGACATCAGAACTCAAGACTCATAACAAAGAACTCAGTTCTCAGCACTCAGAATTCAGAACACACAATTCAGAACTCAAAACGCAGAAATCAGAACTGTAACTCAGAATTGTGAAATCAGAACTCAGAATTCAGAACGCAATTGAGAACTTTGAAGTCAGAACTCAGAATAAATTCCTCACAATACTAGCTCAGAATCGGCGACTCAGAAATCAGAACTGAGATACAGATCTCAGAATTCAAAATTCAGAATTCAGGAGTCCGAATTCAGAACCGGAACACAGAATTCGGGACTCAGAACTCAAAATTCAGTACTCAGTACTCAGAAATCACCACTCTGAATTCTGGTCACAGAATGCACAACTCTGAAATCAGAACACAGACTGTAGAATTTAGACTCCGAACTCAGATCTAAGAGCTAAGAGTTGAGAATTCATAACTCAGTATTCAGAACTGGGAAATGAGAACTCAGAACTCAGATTTCACAGCTAAGAATTCAGAACTCAGTTATCAGAACTCAGAATTCAGAATTCAGAACTCAGAACGCAGAACACAAAATTCAGAACTCAGTAGTCAGAACTAGAAACTGTGAACTCAGAATTTGGAACTCAGAATTCTGAACGCAATTGAAAAATTTGAACTCAGAACTCAGAATACAGCACTCAAGATTCAGACCTCAAAATTCAGAACTCGGCACTCACAAAATGTAATTCACAACAAAATCTCAAATCTCAGAATTCAAAACTCAGAAAATAGAACTAACCACTCGGAATTCAAATTCAGATCTCAGAGTGTAGCACTTTGGATTGAGAACTCATTCCTCAGAACGCAGAACTCAGAACTCAGAATTCAGAAATTAGATTCATATCTCAGAACTCAGAACTCAGAATTCAGAACTCAGAGTTGAGAACTCAGCATGACAACTCAGTATTCAGATCTCGCAGTTCAGCACACAGAATTGACAACTTAGAAATCAGAACACACAATACAGTGATCAGTATTCAGAATTCAGCACGCAGAACTCAAACTCACAATTCAGAACTCAGCACTCAGAACTCAGAATGCAGACCTCAGGAACCAGAACTCAGAGTTTACAACCCTGAATTCAGAACTCTAATTTCAGAACTCAATTTCATAACTCAGAACACAAGACTCAGAAGTCAGAACTCAGAATTCAGAACTCAAAACTCAGAACTCAGAACTCGATATTTAGACTTCAAAATAGAGCACTCAGATATTCGGACTCCTAACTCAGACAAAGAAGTCAGAGTTGAAATTTCAGAACTCAGAAGTCACAATTCGCAACACAATTTGTGACTAGGAATTCATAAATGAGGCTCAGTTCTCAAAATTCACAAATCAGAATTCAGAAATCCAAATTCAGAACCCAGAACACAGAATTCGGAACTCAGAACTCAAAATTCAGTACTCAGAATTCAGAACTCACAACTCACAACTCTGAATTCTGATCTCAGAATCCACAACTCTGAATTCAGAATACAGGCTGCAGTTTACAACTCCGAACTCAGATCTCAGAACTAAGAGTTGAGAATTCATAACTCAGAACTCAGAATTCAGAAATGATGACTCAGAACTTGGAATTCAGAACTCAGAAATCACAACTCAGTATTCAGAACCCAGAATTCATAACGCAGAATTCTCACCTTCGAATTCTGAACTCAGAATTCAAACTCGAATATCAGAACTGGGAAATGAGTATTTGCAACTCAGAATACGGACTTCATAACTTAGAATTCAGAACAAAGAACTCAGACATCAGAACTCAAGACTCATAACAAAGAACTCAGTTCTCAGCACTCAGAATTCAGAACACACAATTCAGAACTCAAAACGCAGAAATCAGAACTGTAACTCAGAATTGTGAAATCAGAACTCAGAATTCAGAACGCAATTGAGAACTTTGAAGTCAGAACTCAGAATAAATTCCTCACAATACTAGCTCAGAATCGGCGACTCAGAAATCAGAACTGAGATACAGATCTCAGAATTCAAAATTCAGAATTCAGGAGTCCGAATTCAGAACCGGAACACAGAATTCGGGACTCAGAACTCAAAATTCAGTACTCAGTACTCAGAAATCACCACTCTGAATTCTGGTCACAGAATTCACAACTCTGAAATCAGAACACAGACTGTAGAATTTAGACTCCGAACTCAGATCTAAGAGCTAAGAGTTGAGAATTCATAACTCAGTATTCAGAACTGGGAAATGAGAACTCAGAACTCAGATTTCACAGCTAAGAATTCAGAACTCAGTTATCAGAACTCAGAATTCAGAATTCAGAACTCAGAACGCAGAACACAAAATTCAGAACTCAGTAGTCAGAACTAGAAACTGTGAACTCAGAATTTGTAACTCAGAATTCTGAACGCAATTGAAAAATTTGAACTCAGAACTCAGAATACAGTACTCAAGATTCAGACCTCAAAATTCAGAACTCGGCACTCACAAAATGTAATTCACAACAAAATCTCAAATCTCAGAATTCAAAACTCAGAAAATAGAACTAACCACTCGGAATTCAAATTCAGATCTCAGAGTGTAGCACTTTGGATTGAGAACTCATTCCTCAGAACGCAGAACTCAGAACTCAGAATTCAGAAATTAGATTCATATCTCAGAACTCAGAACTCAGAATTCAGAACTCAGAGTTGAGAACTCAGCATGACAACTCAGTATTCAGATCTCGCAGTTCAGCACACAGAATTGACAACTTAGAAATCAGAACACACAATACAGTGATCAGTATTCAGAATTCAGCACGCAGAACTCAAACTCACAATTCAGAACTCAGCACTCAGAACTCAGAATGCAGACCTCAGGAACCAGAACTCAGAGTTTACAACCCTGAATTCAGAACTCTAATTTCAGAACTCAATTTCATAACTCAGAACACAAGACTCGGAAGTCAGAACTCAGAATTCAGAACTCAAAACTCAGAACTCAGAACTCGATATTTAGACTTCAAAATAGAGCACTCAGATATTCGGACTCCTAACTCAGACAAAGAAGTCAGAGTTGAAATTTCAGAACTCAGAAGTCACAATTCGCAACACAATTTGTGACTAGGAATTCATAAATGAGGCTCAGTTCTCAAAATTCACAAATCAGAATTCAGAAATCCAAATTCAGAACCCAGAACACAGAATTCGGAACTCAGAACTCAAAATTCAGTACTCAGAATTCAGAACTCACAACTCACAACTCTGAATTCTGATCTCAGAATCCACAACTCTGAATTCAGAATACAGGCTGCAGTTTACAACTCCGAACTCAGATCTCAGAACTAAGAGTTGAGAATTCATAACTCAGAACTCAGAATTCAGAAATGATGACTCAGAACTTGGAATTCAGAACTCAGAAATCACAACTCAGTATTCAGAACCCAGAATTCATAACGCAGAATTCTCACCTTCGAATTCTGAACTCAGAATTCAAACTCGAATATCAGAACTGGGAAATGAGTATTTGCAACTCAGAATACGGACTTCATAACTTAGAATTCAGAACAAAGAACTCAGACATCAGAACTCAAGACTCATAACAAAGAACTCAGTTCTCAGCACTCAGAATTCAGAACACACAATTCAGAACTCAAAACGCAGAAATCAGAACTGTAACTCAGAATTGTGAAATCAGAACTCAGAATTCAGAACGCAATTGAGAACTTTGAAGTCAGAACTCAGAATAAATTCCTCACAATACTAGCTCAGAATCGGCGACTCAGAAATCAGAACTGAGATACAGATCTCAGAATTCAAAATTCAGAATTCAGGAGTCCGAATTCAGAACCGGAACACAGAATTCGGGACTCAGAACTCAAAATTCAGTACTCAGTACTCAGAAATCACCACTCTGAATTCTGGTCACAGAATTCACAACTCTGAAATCAGAACACAGACTGTAGAATTTAGACTCCGAACTCAGATCTAAGAGCTAAGAGTTGAGAATTCATAACTCAGTATTCAGAACTGGGAAATGAGAACTCAGAACTCAGATTTCACAGCTAAGAATTCAGAACTCAGTTATCAGAACTCAGAATTCAGAATTCAGAACTCAGAACGCAGAACACAAAATTCAGAACTCAGTAGTCAGAACTAGAAACTGTGAACTCAGAATTTGTAACTCAGAATTCTGAACGCAATTGAAAAATTTGAACTCAGAACTCAGAATACAGTACTCAAGATTCAGACCTCAAAATTCAGAACTCGGCACTCACAAAATGTAATTCACAACAAAATCTCAAATCTCAGAATTCAAAACTCAGAAAATAGAACTAACCACTCGGAATTCAAATTCAGATCTCAGAGTGTAGCACTTTGGATTGAGAACTCATTCCTCAGAACGCAGAACTCAGAACTCAGAATTCAGAAATTAGATTCATATCTCAGAACTCAGAACTCAGAATTCAGAACTCAGAGTTGAGAACTCAGCATGACAACTCAGTATTCAGATCTCGCAGTTCAGCACACAGAATTGACAACTTAGAAATCAGAACACACAATACAGTGATCAGTATTCAGAATTCAGCACGCAGAACTCAAACTCACAATTCAGAACTCAGCACTCAGAACTCAGAATGCAGACCTCAGGAACCAGAACTCAGAGTTTACAACCCTGAATTCAGAACTCTAATTTCAGAACTCAATTTCATAACTCAGAACACAAGACTCAGAAGTCAGAACTCAGAATTCAGAACTCAAAACTCAGAACTCAGAACTCGATATTTAGACTTCAAAATAGAGCACTCAGATATTCGGACTCCTAACTCAGACAAAGAAGTCAGAGTTGAAATTTCAGAACTCAGAAGTCACAATTCGCAACACAATTTGTGACTAGGAATTCATAAATGAGGCTCAGTTCTCAAAATTCACAAATCAGAATTCAGAAATCCAAATTCAGAACCCAGAACACAGAATTCGGAACTCAGAACTCAAAATTCAGTACTCAGAATTCAGAACTCACAACTCACAACTCTGAATTCTGATCTCAGAATCCACAACTCTGAATTCAGAATACAGGCTGCAGTTTACAACTCCGAACTCAGATCTCAGAACTAAGAGTTGAGAATTCATAACTCAGAACTCAGAATTCAGAAATGATGACTCAGAACTTGGAATTCAGAACTCAGAAATCACAACTCAGTATTCAGAACCCAGAATTCATAACGCAGAATTCTCACCTTCGAATTCTGAACTCAGAATTCAAACTCGAATATCAGAACTGGGAAATGAGTATTTGCAACTCAGAATACGGACTTCATAACTTAGAATTCAGAACAAAGAACTCAGACATCAGAACTCAAGACTCATAACAAAGAACTCAGTTCTCAGCACTCAGAACTCAGAACACACAATTCAGAACTCAAAACGCAGAAATCAGAACTGTAACTCAGAATTGTGAAATCAGAACTCAGAATTCAGAACGCAATTGAGAACTTTGAAGTCAGAACTCAGAATAAATTCCTCACAATACTAGCTCAGAATCGGCGACTCAGAAATCAGAACTGAGATACAGATCTCAGAATTCAAAATTCAGAATTCAGGAGTCCGAATTCAGAACCGGAACACAGAATTCGGGACTCAGAACTCAAAATTCAGTACTCAGTACTCAGAAATCACCACTCTGAATTCTGGTCACAGAATTCACAACTCTGAAATCAGAACACAGACTGTAGAATTTAGACTCCGAACTCAGATCTAAGAGCTAAGAGTTGAGAATTCATAACTCAGTATTCAGAACTGGGAAATGAGAACTCAGAACTCAGATTTCACAGCTAAGAATTCAGAACTCAGTTATCAGAACTCAGAATTCAGAATTCAGAACTCAGAACGCAGAACACAAAATTCAGAACTCAGTAGTCAGAACTAGAAACTGTGAACTCAGAATTTGTAACTCAGAATTCTGAACGCAATTGAAAAATTTGAACTCAGAACTCAGAATACAGTACTCAAGATTCAGACCTCAAAATTCAGAACTCGGCACTCACAAAATGTAATTCACAACAAAATCTCAAATCTCAGAATTCAAAACTCAGAAAATAGAACTAACCACTCGGAATTCAAATTCAGATCTCAGAGTGTAGCACTTTGGATTGAGAACTCATTCCTCAGAACGCAGAACTCAGAACTCAGAATTCAGAAATTAGATTCATATCTCAGAACTCAGAACTCAGAATTCAGAACTCAGAGTTGAGAACTCAGCATGACAACTCAGTATTCAGATCTCGCAGTTCAGCACACAGAATCGACAACTTAGAAATCAGAACACACAATACAGTGATCAGTATTCAGAATTCAGCACGCAGAACTCAAACTCACAATTCAGAACTCAGCACTCAGAACTCAGAATGCAGACCTCAGGAACCAGAACTCAGAGTTTACAACCCTGAATTCAGAACTCTAATTTCAGAACTCAATTTCATAACTCAGAACACAAGACTCAGAAGTCAGAACTCAGAATTCAGAACTCAAAACTCAGAACTCAGAACTCGATATTTAGACTTCAAAATAGAGCACTCAGATATTCGGACTCCTAACTCAGACAAAGAAGTCAGAGTTGAAATTTCAGAACTCAGAAGTCACAATTCGCAACACAATTTGTGACTAGGAATTCATAAATGAGGCTCAGTTCTCAAAATTTACAAATCAGAATTCAGAAATCCAAATTCAGAACCCAGAACACAGAATTCGGAACTCAGAACTCAAAATTCAGTACTCAGAATTCAGAACTCACAACTCACAACTCTGAATTCTGATCTCAGAATCCACAACTCTGAATTCAGAATACAGGCTGCAGTTTACAACTCCGAACTCAGATCTCAGAACTAAGAGTTGAGAATTCATAACTCAGAACTCAGAATTCAGAAATGATGACTCAGAACTTGGAATTCAGAACTCAGAAATCACAACGCAGTATTCAGAACCCAGAATTCATAACGCAGAATTCTCACCTTCGAATTCTGAACTCAGAATTCAAACTCGAATATCAGAACTGGGAAATGAGTATTTGCAACTCAGAATACGGACTTCATAACTTAGAATTCAGAACAAAGAACTCAGGCATCAGAACTCAAGACTCATAACAAAGAACTCAGTTCTCAGCACTCAGAATTCAGAACACACAATTCAGAACTCAAAACGCAGAAATCAGAACTGTAACTCAGAATTGTGAAATCAGAACTCAGAATTCAGAACGCAATTGAGAACTTTGAAGTCAGAACTCAGAATAAATTCCTCACAATACTAGCTCAGAATCGGCGACTCAGAAATCAGAACTGAGATACAGATCTCAGAATTCAAAATTCAGAATTCAGGAGTCCGAATTCAGAACCGGAATACAGAATTCGGGACTCAGAACTCAAAATTCAGTACTCAGTACTCAGAAATGACCACTCTGAATTCTGGTCACAGAATTCACAACTCTGAAATCAGAACACAGACTGTAGAATTTAGACTCCGAACTCAGATCTAAGAGCTAAGAGTTGAGAATTCATAACTCAGTATTCAGAACTGGGAAATGAGAACTCAGAACTCAGATTTCACAGCTAAGAATTCAGAACTCAGTTATCAGAACTCAGAACTCAGAATTCAGAACTCAGAACTCAGAACGCAGAACACAAAATTCAGAACTCAGTAGTCAGAACTGGAATCTGTGAACTCAGAATTCTGAACTCAGAATTCTGAACGCAATTGCAAAATTTGAACTCAGAACTCAGAATACAGTACTCAAGATTCAGACCTCAAAATTCAGAACTCGGCACTCACAAAATGTAATTCACAACAAAATCTCAAATCTCAGAATTCAAAACTCAGAAAATAGAACTAACCACTCGGAATTCAAATTCAGATCTCAGAGTGTAGCACTTTGGATTGAGAACTCATTCCTCAGAACGCAGAACTCAGAACTCAGAATTCAGAAATTAGATTCATATCTCAGAACTCAGAACTCAGAATTCAGAACTCAGAGTTGAGAACTCAGCATGACAACTCAGTATTCAGATCTCGCAGTTCAGCACACAGAATTGACAACTTAGAAATCAGAACACACAATACAGTGATCAGTATTCAGAATTCAGCACGCAGAACTCAAACTCACAATTCAGAACTCAGCACTCAGAACTCAGAATGCAGACCTCAGGAACCAGAACTCAGAGTTTACAACCCTGAATTCAGAACTCTAATTTCAGAACTCAATTTCATAACTCAGAACACAAGACTCAGAAGTCAGAACTCAGAATTCAGAACTCAAAACTCAGAACTCAGAACTCGATATTTAGACTTCAAAATAGAGCACTCAGATATTCGGACTCCTAACTCAGACAAAGAAGTCAGAGTTGAAATTTCAGAACTCAGAAGTCACAATTCGCAACACAATTTGTGACTAGGAATTCATAAATGAGGCTCAGTTCTCAAAATTCACAAATCAGAATTCAGAAATCCAAATTCAGAACCCAGAACACAGAATTCGGAACTCAGAACTCAAAATTCAGTACTCAGAATTCAGAACTCACAACTCACAACTCTGAATTCTGATCTCAGAATCCACAACTCTGAATTCAGAATACAGGCTGCAGTTTACAACTCCGAACTCAGATCTCAGAACTAAGAGTTGAGAATTCATAACTCAGAACTCAGAATTCAGAAATGATGACTCAGAACTTGGAATTCAGAACTCAGAAATCACAACTCAGTATTCAGAACCCAGAATTCATAACGCAGAATTCTCACCTTCGAATTCTGAACTCAGAATTCAAACTCGAATATCAGAACTGGGAAATGAGTATTTGCAACTCAGAATACGGACTTCATAACTTAGAATTCAGAACAAAGAACTCAGGCATCAGAACTCAAGACTCATAACAAAGAACTCAGTTCTCAGCACTCAGAATTCAGAACACACAATTCAGAACTCAAAACGCAGAAATCAGAACTGTAACTCAGAATTGTGAAATCAGAACTCAGAATTCAGAACGCAATTGAGAACTTTGAAGTCAGAACTCAGAATAAATTCCTCACAATACTAGCTCAGAATCGGCGACTCAGAAATCAGAACTGAGATACAGATCTCAGAATTCAAAATTCAGAATTCAGGAGTCCGAATTCAGAACCGGAACACAGAATTCGGGACTCAGAACTCAAAATTCAGTACTCAGAACTCAGAAATCACCACTCTGAATTCTGGTCACAGAATTCACAACTCTGAAATCAGAACACAGACTGTAGAATTTAGACTCCGAACTCAGATCTAAGAGCTAAGAGTTGAGAATTCATAACTCAGTATTCAGAACTGGGAAATGAGAACTCAGAACTCAGATTTCACAGCTAAGAATTCAGAACTCAGTTATCAGAACTCAGAACTCAGAATTCAGAATTCAGAACTCAGAACACAGAACACAAAATTCAGAACTCAGTAGTCAGAACTAGAATCTGTAAACTCAGAATTCTGAACTCAGAATTCTGAACGCAATTGAAAAATTTGAACTCAGAACTCAGAATACAGTACTCAAGATTCAGACCTCAAAATTCAGAACTCGGCACTCACAAAATGTAATTCACAACAAAATCTCAAATCTCAGAATTCAAAACTCAGAAAATAGAACTAACCACTCGGAATTCAAATTCAGATCTCAGAGTGTAGCACTTTGGATTGAGAACTCATTCCTCAGAACGCAGAACTCAGAACTCAGAATTCAGAAATTAGATTCATATCTCAGAACTCCGAACTCAGAATTCAGAACTCAGAGTTGAGAACTCAGCATGACAACTCAGTATTCAGATCTCGCAGTTCAGCACACAGAATTGACAACTTAGAAATCAGAACACACAATACAGTGATCAGTATTCAGAATTCAGCACGCAGAACTCAAACTCACAATTCAGAACTCAGCACTCAGAACTCAGAATGCAGACCTCAGGAACCAGAACTCAGAGTTTACAACCCTGAATTCAGAACTCTAATTTCAGAACTCAATTTCATAACTCAGAACACAAGACTCAGAAGTCAGAACTCAGAATTCAGAACTCAAAACTCAGAACTCAGAACTCGATATTTAGACTTCAAAATAGAGCACTCAGATATTCGGACTCCTAACTCAGACAAAGAAGTCAGAGTTGAAATTTCAGAACTCAGAAGTCACAATTCGCAACACAGAATTTGTGACTAGGAATTCATAAATGAGGCTCAGTTCTCAAAATTCACAAATCAGAATTCAGAAATCCAAATTCAGAACCCAGAACACAGAATTCAGAACTCAGAACTCAAAATTCAGTACTCAGAATTCAGAACTCACAACTCACAAATCTGAATTCTGATCTCAGAATCCACAACTCTGAATTCAGAATACAGGCTGCAGTTTACAACTCTGAACTCAGATCTCCGAACTCAGAGTTGAGAATTCATAACTCAGTATTCAGAACTGGGAAATGAGAACTCAGAACTCAGATTTCACAGCTAAGAATTCAGAACTCAGTTATCAGAACTCAGAATTCAGAATTCAGAACTCAGAACGCAGAACACAAAATTCAGAACTCAGTAGTCAGAACTAGAAACTGTGAACTCAGAATTTGTAACTCAGAATTCTGAACGCAATTGAAAAATTTGAACTCAGAACTCAGAATACAGTACTCAAGATTCAGACCTCAAAATTCAGAACTCGGCACTCACAAAATGTAATTCACAACAAAATCTCAAATCTCAGAATTCAAAACTCAGAAAATAGAACTAACCACTCGGAATTCAAATTCAGATCTCAGAGTGTAGCACTTTGGATTGAGAACTCATTCCTCAGAACGCAGAACTCAGAACTCAGAATTCAGAAATTAGATTCATATCTCAGAACTCAGAACTCAGAATTCAGAACTCAGAGTTGAGAACTCAGCATGACAACTCAGTATTCAGATCTCGCAGTTCAGCACACAGAATTGACAACTTAGAAATCAGAACACACAATACAGTGATCAGTATTCAGAATTCAGCACGCAGAACTCAAACTCACAATTCAGAACTCAGCACTCAGAACTCAGAATGCAGACCTCAGGAACCAGAACTCAGAGTTTACAACCCTGAATTCAGAACTCTAATTTCAGAACTCAATTTCATAACTCAGAACACAAGACTCAGAAGTCAGAACTCAGAATTCAGAACTCAAAACTCAGAACTCAGAACTCGATATTTAGACTTCAAAATAGAGCACTCAGATATTCGGACTCCTAACTCAGACAAAGAAGTCAGAGTTGAAATTTCAGAACTCAGAAGTCACAATTCGCAACACAGAATTTGTGACTAGGAATTCATAAATGAGGCTCAGTTCTCAAAATTCACAAATCAGAATTCAGAAATCCAAATTCAGAACCCAGAACACAGAATTCAGAACTCAGAACTCAAAATTCAGTACTCAGAATTCAGAACTCACAACTCACAAATCTGAATTCTGATCTCAGAATCCACAACTCTGAATTCAGAATACAGGCTGCAGTTTACAACTCTGAACTCAGATCTCCGAACTCAGAGTTGAGAATTCATAACTCAGTATTCAGAACTGGGAAATGAGAACTCAGAACTCAGATTTCACAGCTAAGAATTCAGAACTCAGTTATCAGAACTCAGAATTCAGAATTCAGAACTCAGAACGCAGAACACAAAATTCAGAACTCAGTAGTCAGAACTAGAAACTGTGAACTCAGAATTTGTAACTCAGAATTCTGAACGCAATTGAAAAATTTGAACTCAGAACTCAGAATACAGTACTCAAGATTCAGACCTCAAAATTCAGAACTCGGCACTCACAAAATGTAATTCACAACAAAATCTCAAATCTCAGAATTCAAAACTCAGAAAATAGAACTAACCACTCGGAATTCAAATTCAGATCTCAGAGTGTAGCACTTTGGATTGAGAACTCATTCCTCAGAACGCAGAACTCAGAACTCAGAATTCAGAAATTAGATTCATATCTCAGAACTCAGAACTCAGAATTCAGAACTCAGAGTTGAGAACTCAGCATGACAACTCAGTATTCAGATCTCGCAGTTCAGCACACAGAATTGACAACTTAGAAATCAGAACACACAATACAGTGATCAGTATTCAGAATTCAGCACGCAGAACTCAAACTCACAATTCAGAACTCAGCACTCAGAACTCAGAATGCAGACCTCAGGAACCAGAACTCAGAGTTTACAACCCTGAATTCAGAACTCTAATTTCAGAACTCAATTTCATAACTCAGAACACAAGACTCACAAGTCAGAACTCAGAATTCAGAACTCAAAACTCAGAACTCAGAACTCGATATTTAGACTTCAAAATAGAGCACTCAGATATTCGGACTCCTAACTCAGACAAAGAAGTCAGAGTTGAAATTTCAGAACTCAGAAGTCACAATTCGCAACACAATTTGTGACTAGGAATTCATAAATGAGGCTCAGTTCTCAAAATTCACAAATCAGAATTCAGAAATCCAAATTCAGAACCCAGAACACAGAATTCGGAACTCAGAACTCAAAATTCAGTACTCAGAATTCAGAACTCACAACTCACAACTCTGAATTCTGATCTCAGAATCCACAACTCTGAATTCAGAATACAGGCTGCAGTTTACAACTCCGAACTCAGATCTCAGAACTAAGAGTTGAGAATTCATAACTCAGAACTCAGAATTCAGAAATGATGACTCAGAACTTGGAATTCAGAACTCAGAAATCACAACTCAGTATTCAGAACCCAGAATTCATAACGCAGAATTCTCACCTTCGAATTCTGAACTCAGAATTCAAACTCGAATATCAGAACTGGGAAATGAGTATTTGCAACTCAGAATACGGACTTCATAACTTAGAATTCAGAACAAAGAACTCAGACATCAGAACTCAAGACTCATAACAAAGAACTCAGTTCTCAGCACTCAGAATTCAGAACACACAATTCAGAACTCAAAACGCAGAAATCAGAACTGTAACTCAGAATTGTGAAATCAGAACTCAGAATTCAGAACGCAATTGAGAACTTTGAAGTCAGAACTCAGAATAAATTCCTCACAATACTAGCTCAGAATCGGCGACTCAGAAATCAGAACTGAGATACAGATCTCAGAATTCAAAATTCAGAATTCAGGAGTCCGAATTCAGAACAGGAACACAGAATTCGGGACTCAGAACTCAAAATTCAGTACTCAGAACTCAGAAATCACCACTCTGAATTCTGGTCACAGAATTCACAACTCTGAAATCAGAACACAGACTGTAGAATTTAGACTCCGAACTCAGATCTAAGAGCTAAGAGTTGAGAATTCATAACTCAGTATTCAGAACTGGGAAATGAGAACTCAGAACTCAGATTTCACAGCTAAGAATTCAGAACTCAGTTATCAGAACTCAGAACTCAGAATTCAGAATTCAGAACTCAGAACACAGAACACAAAATTCAGAACTCAGTAGTCAGAACTAGAATCTGTAAACTCAGAATTCTGAACTCAGAATTCTGAACGCAATTGAAAAATTTGAACTCAGAACTCAGAATACAGTACTCAAGATTCAGACCTCAAAATTCAGAACTCGGCACTCACAAAATGTAATTCACAACAAAATCTCAAATCTCAGAATTCAAAACTCAGAAAATAGAACTAACCACTCGGAATTCAAATTCAGATCTCAGAGTGTAGCACTTTGGATTGAGAACTCATTCCTCAGAACGCAGAACTCAGAACTCAGAATTCAGAAATTAGATTCATATCTCAGAACTCAGAACTCAGAATTCAGAACTCAGAGTTGAGAACTCAGCATGACAACTCAGTATTCAGATCTCGCAGTTCAGCACACAGAATTGACAACTTAGAAATCAGAACACACAATACAGTGATCAGTATTCAGAATTCAGCACGCAGAACTCAAACTCACAATTCAGAACTCAGCACTCAGAACTCAGAATGCAGACCTCAGGAACCAGAACTCAGAGTTTACAACCCTGAATTCAGAACTCTAATTTCAGAACTCAATTTCATAACTCAGAACACAAGACTCAGAAGTCAGAACTCAGAATTCAGAACTCAAAACTCAGAACTCAGAACTCGATATTTAGACTTCAAAATAGAGCACTCAGATATTCGGACTCCTAACTCAGACAAAGAAGTCAGAGTTGAAATTTCAGAACTCAGAAGTCACAATTCGCAACACAATTTGTGACTAGGAATTCATAAATGAGGCTCAGTTCTCAAAATTCACAAATCAGAATTCAGAAATCCAAATTCAGAACCCAGAACACAGAATTCGGAACTCAGAACTCAAAATTCAGTACTCAGAATTCAGAACTCACAACTCACAACTCTGAATTCTGATCTCAGAATCCACAACTCTGAATTCAGAATACAGGCTGCAGTTTACAACTCCGAACTCAGATCTCAGAACTAAGAGTTGAGAATTCATAACTCAGAACTCAGAATTCAGAAATGATGACTCAGAACTTGGAATTCAGAACTCAGAAATCACAACTCAGTATTCAGAACCCAGAATTCATAACGCAGAATTCTCACCTTCGAATTCTGAACTCAGAATTCAAACTCGAATATCAGAACTGGGAAATGAGTATTTGCAACTCAGAATACGGACTTCATAACTTAGAATTCAGAACAAAGAACTCAGGCATCAGAACTCAAGACTCATAACAAAGAACTCAGTTCTCAGCACTCAGAATTCAGAACACACAATTCAGAACTCAAAACGCAGAAATCAGAACTGTAACTCAGAATTGTGAAATCAGAACTCAGAATTCAGAACGCAATTGAGAACTTTGAAGTCAGAACTCAGAATAAATTCCTCACAATACTAGCTCAGAATCGGCGACTCAGAAATCAGAACTGAGATACAGATCTCAGAATTCAAAATTCAGAATTCAGGAGTCCGAATTCAGAACCGGAACACAGAATTCGGGACTCAGAACTCAAAATTCAGTACTCAGTACTCAGAAATCACCACTCTGAATTCTGGTCACAGAATTCACAACTCTGAAATCAGAACACAGACTGTAGAATTTAGACTCCGAACTCAGATCTAAGAGCTAAGAGTTGAGAATTCATAACTCAGTATTCAGAACTGGGAAATGAGAACTCAGAACTCAGATTTCACAGCTAAGAATTCAGAACTCAGTTATCAGAACTCAGAATTCAGAATTCAGAACTCAGAACGCAGAACACAAAATTCAGAACTCAGTAGTCAGAACTAGAAACTGTGAACTCAGAATTTGTAACTCAGAATTCTGAACGCAATTGAAAAATTTGAACTCAGAACTCAGAATACAGTACTCAAGATTCAGACCTCAAAATTCAGAACTCGGCACTCACAAAATGTAATTCACAACAAAATCTCAAATCTCAGAATTCAAAACTCAGAAAATAGAACTAACCACTCGGAATTCAAATTCAGATCTCAGAGTGTAGCACTTTGGATTGAGAACTCATTCCTCAGAACGCAGAACTCAGAACTCAGAATTCAGAAATTAGATTCATATCTCAGAACTCAGAACTCAGAATTCAGAACTCAGAGTTGAGAACTCAGCATGACAACTCAGTATTCAGATCTCGCAGTTCAGCACACAGAATTGACAACTTAGAAATCAGAACACACAATACAGTGATCAGTATTCAGAATTCAGCACGCAGAACTCAAACTCACAATTCAGAACTCAGCACTCAGAACTCAGAATGCAGACCTCAGGAACCAGAACTCAGAGTTTACAACCCTGAATTCAGAACTCTAATTTCAGAACTCAATTTCATAACTCAGAACACAAGACTCAGAAGTCAGAACTCAGAATTCAGAACTCAAAACTCAGAACTCAGAACTCTATATTTAGACTTCAAAATAGAGCACTCAGATATTCGGACTCCTAACTCAGACAAAGAAGTCAGAGTTGAAATTTCAGAACTCAGAAGTCACAATTCGCAACACAGAATTTGTGACTAGGAATTCATAAATGAGGCTCAGTTCTCAAAATTCACAAATCAGAATTCAGAAATCCAAATTCAGAACCCAGAACACAGAATTCAGAACTCAGAACTCAAAATTCAGTACTCAGAATTCAGAACTCACAACTCACAAATCTGAATTCTGATCTCAGAATCCACAACTCTGAATTCAGAATACAGGCTGCAGTTTACAACTCTGAACTCAGATCTCCGAACTCAGAGTTGAGAATTCATAACTCAGTATTCAGAACTGGGAAATGAGAACTCAGAACTCAGATTTCACAGCTAAGAATTCAGAACTCAGTTATCAGAACTCAGAATTCAGAATTCAGAACTCAGAACGCAGAACACAAAATTCAGAACTCAGTAGTCAGAACTAGAAACTGTGAACTCAGAATTTGTAACTCAGAATTCTGAACGCAATTGAAAAATTTGAACTCAGAACTCAGAATACAGTACTCAAGATTCAGACCTCAAAATTCAGAACTCGGCACTCACAAAATGTAATTCACAACAAAATCTCAAATCTCAGAATTCAAAACTCAGAAAATAGAACTAACCACTCGGAATTCAAATTCAGATCTCAGAGTGTAGCACTTTGGATTGAGAACTCATTCCTCAGAACGCAGAACTCAGAACTCAGAATTCAGAAATTAGATTCATATCTCAGAACTCAGAACTCAGAATTCAGAACTCAGAGTTGAGAACTCAGCATGACAACTCAGTATTCAGATCTCGCAGTTCAGCACACAGAATTGACAACTTAGAAATCAGAACACACAATACAGTGATCAGTATTCAGAATTCAGCACGCAGAACTCAAACTCACAATTCAGAACTCAGCACTCAGAACTCAGAATGCAGACCTCAGGAACCAGAACTCAGAGTTTACAACCCTGAATTCAGAACTCTAATTTCAGAACTCAATTTCATAACTCAGAACACAAGACTCAGAAGTCAGAACTCAGAATTCAGAACTCAAAACTCAGAACTCAGAACTCGATATTTAGACTTCAAAATAGAGCACTCAGATATTCGGACTCCTAACTCAGACAAAGAAGTCAGAGTTGAAATTTCAGAACTCAGAAGTCACAATTCGCAACACAATTTGTGACTAGGAATTCATAAATGAGGCTCAGTTCTCAAAATTCACAAATCAGAATTCAGAAATCCAAATTCAGAACCCAGAACACAGAATTCGGAACTCAGAACTCAAAATTCAGTACTCAGAATTCAGAACTCACAACTCACAACTCTGAATTCTGATCTCAGAATCCACAACTCTGAATTCAGAATACAGGCTGCAGTTTACAACTCCGAACTCAGATCTCAGAACTAAGAGTTGAGAATTCATAACTCAGAACTCAGAATTCAGAAATGATGACTCAGAACTTGGAATTCAGAACTCAGAAATCACAACTCAGTATTCAGAACCCAGAATTCATAACGCAGAATTCTCACCTTCGAATTCTGAACTCAGAATTCAAACTCGAATATCAGAACTGGGAAATGAGTATTTGGAACTCAGAATACGGACTTCATAACTTAGAATTCAGAACAAAGAACTCAGACATCAGAACTCAAGACTCATAACAAAGAACTCAGTTCTCAGCACTCAGAATTCAGAACACACAATTCAGAACTCAAAACGCAGAAATCAGAACTGTAACTCAGAATTGTGAAATCAGAACTCAGAATTCAGAACGCAATTGAGAACTTTGAAGTCAGAACTCAGAATAAATTCCTCACAATACTAGCTCAGAATCGGCGACTCAGAAATCAGAACTGAGATACAGATCTCAGAATTCAAAATTCAGAATTCAGGAGTCCGAATTCAGAACAGGAACACAGAATTCGGGACTCAGAACTCAAAATTCAGTACTCAGAACTCAGAAATCACCACTCTGAATTCTGGTCACAGAATTCACAACTCTGAAATCAGAACACAGACTGTAGAATTTAGACTCCGAACTCAGATCTAAGAGCTAAGAGTTGAGAATTCATAACTCAGTATTCAGAACTGGGAAATGAGAACTCAGAACTCAGATTTCACAGCTAAGAATTCAGAACTCAGTTATCAGAACTCAGAACTCAGAATTCAGAATTCAGAACTCAGAACACAGAACACAAAATTCAGAACTCAGTAGTCAGAACTAGAATCTGTAAACTCAGAATTCTGAACTCAGAATTCTGAACGCAATTGAAAAATTTGAACTCAGAACTCAGAATACAGTACTCAAGATTCAGACCTCAAAATTCAGAACTCGGCACTCACAAAATGTAATTCACAACAAAATCTCAAATCTCAGAATTCAAAACTCAGAAAATAGAACTAACCACTCGGAATTCAAATTCAGATCTCAGAGTGTAGCACTTTGGATTGAGAACTCATTCCTCAGAACGCAGAACTCAGAACTCAGAATTCAGAAATTAGATTCATATCTCAGAACTCAGAACTCAGAATTCAGAACTCAGAGTTGAGAACTCAGCATGACAACTCAGTATTCAGATCTCGCAGTTCAGCACACAGAATTGACAACTTAGAAATCAGAACACACAATACAGTGATCAGTATTCAGAATTCAGCACGCAGAACTCAAACTCACAATTCAGAACTCAGCACTCAGAACTCAGAATGCAGACCTCAGGAACCAGAACTCAGAGTTTACAACCCTGAATTCAGAACTCTAATTTCAGAACTCAATTTCATAACTCAGAACACAAGACTCAGAAGTCAGAACTCAGAATTCAGAACTCAAAACTCAGAACTCAGAACTCGATATTTAGACTTCAAAATAGAGCACTCAGATATTCGGACTCCTAACTCAGACAAAGAAGTCAGAGTTGAAATTTCAGAACTCAGAAGTCACAATTCGCAACACAATTTGTGACTAGGAATTCATAAATGAGGCTCAGTTCTCAAAATTCACAAATCAGAATTCAGAAATCCAAATTCAGAACCCAGAACACAGAATTCGGAACTCAGAACTCAAAATTCAGTACTCAGAATTCAGAACTCACAACTCACAACTCTGAATTCTGATCTCAGAATCCACAACTCTGAATTCAGAATACAGGCTGCAGTTTACAACTCCGAACTCAGATCTCAGAACTAAGAGTTGAGAATTCATAACTCAGAACTCAGAATTCAGAAATGATGACTCAGAACTTGGAATTCAGAACTCAGAAATCACAACTCAGTATTCAGAACCCAGAATTCATAACGCAGAATTCTCACCTTCGAATTCTGAACTCAGAATTCAAACTCGAATATCAGAACTGGGAAATGAGTATTTGCAACTCAGAATACGGACTTCATAACTTAGAATTCAGAACAAAGAACTCAGGCATCAGAACTCAAGACTCATAACAAAGAACTCAGTTCTCAGCACTCAGAATTCAGAACACACAATTCAGAACTCAAAACGCAGAAATCAGAACTGTAACTCAGAATTGTGAAATCAGAACTCAGAATTCAGAACGCAATTGAGAACTTTGAAGTCAGAACTCAGAATAAATTCCTCACAATACTAGCTCAGAATCGGCGACTCAGAAATCAGAACTGAGATACAGATCTCAGAATTCAAAATTCAGAATTCAGGAGTCCGAATTCAGAACCGGAACACAGAATTCGGGACTCAGAACTCAAAATTCAGTACTCAGTACTCAGAAATCACCACTCTGAATTCTGGTCACAGAATTCACAACTCTGAAATCAGAACACAGACTGTAGAATTTAGACTCCGAACTCAGATCTAAGAGCTAAGAGTTGAGAATTCATAACTCAGTATTCAGAACTGGGAAATGAGAACTCAGAACTCAGATTTCACAGCTAAGAATTCAGAACTCAGTTATCAGAACTCAGAATTCAGAATTCAGAACTCAGAACGCAGAACACAAAATTCAGAACTCAGTAGTCAGAACTAGAAACTGTGAACTCAGAATTCTGAACTCACAATTCTGAACGCAATTGAAAAATTTGAACTCAGAACTCAGAATACAGTACTCAAGATTCAGACCTCAAAATTCAGAACTCGGCACTCACAAAATGTAATTCACAACAAAATCTCAAATCTCAGAATTCAAAACTCAGAAAATAGAACTAACCACTCGGAATTCAAATTCAGATCTCAGAGTGTAGCACTTTGGATTGAGAACTCATTCCTCAGAACGCAGAACTCAGAACTCAGAATTCAGAAATTAGATTCATATCTCAGAACTCAGAACTCAGAATTCAGAACTCAGAGTTGAGAACTCAGCATGACAACTCAGTATTCAGATCTCGCAGTTCAGCACACAGAATTGACAACTTAGAAATCAGAACACACAATACAGTGATCAGTATTCAGAATTCAGCACGCAGAACTCAAACTCACAATTCAGAACTCAGCACTCAGAACTCAGAATGCAGACCTCAGGAACCAGAACTCAGAGTTTACAACCCTGAATTCAGAACTCTAATTTCAGAACTCAATTTCATAACTCAGAACACAAGACTCAGAAGTCAGAACTCAGAATTCAGAACTCAAAACTCAGAACTCAGAACTCGATATTTAGACTTCAAAATAGAGCACTCAGATATTCGGACTCCTAACTCAGACAAAGAAGTCAGAGTTGAAATTTCAGAACTCAGAAGTCACAATTCGCAACACAGAATTTGTGACTAGGAATTCATAAATGAGGCTCAGTTCTCAAAATTCACAAATCAGAATTCAGAAATCCAAATTCAGAACCCAGAACACAGAATTCAGAACTCAGAACTCAAAATTCAGTACTCAGAATTCAGAACTCACAACTCACAAATCTGAATTCTGATCTCAGAATCCACAACTCTGAATTCAGAATACAGGCTGCAGTTTACAACTCCGAACTCAGATCTCCGAACTCAGAGTTGAGAATTCATAACTCAGTATTCAGAACTGGGAAATGAGAACTCAGAACTCAGATTTCACAGCTAAGAATTCAGAACTCAGTTATCAGAACTCAGAATTCAGAATTCAGAACTCAGAACGCAGAACACAAAATTCAGAACTCAGTAGTCAGAACTAGAAACTGTGAACTCAGAATTCTGAACTCACAATTCTGAACGCAATTGAAAAATTTGAACTCAGAACTCAGAATACAGTACTCAAGATTCAGACCTCAAAATTCAGAACTCGGCACTCACAAAATGTAATTCACAACAAAATCTCAAATCTCAGAATTCAAAACTCAGAAAATAGAACTAACCACTCGGAATTCAAATTCAGATCTCAGAGTGTAGCACTTTGGATTGAGAACTCATTCCTCAGAACGCAGAACTCAGAACTCAGAATTCAGAAATTAGATTCATATCTCAGAACTCAGAACTCAGAATTCAGAACTCAGAGTTGAGAACTCAGCATGACAACTCAGTATTCAGATCTCGCAGTTCAGCACACAGAATTGACAACTTAGAAATCAGAACACACAATACAGTGATCAGTATTCAGAATTCAGCACGCAGAACTCAAACTCACAATTCAGAACTCAGCACTCAGAACTCAGAATGCAGACCTCAGGAACCAGAACTCAGAGTTTACAACCCTGAATTCAGAACTCTAATTTCAGAACTCAATTTCATAACTCAGAACACAAGACTCAGAAGTCAGAACTCAGAATTCAGAACTCAAAACTCAGAACTCAGAACTCAATATTTAGACTTCAAAATAGAGCACTCAGATATTCGGACTCCTAACTCAGACAAAGAAGTCAGAGTTGAAATTTCAGAACTCAGAAGTCACAATTCGCAACACAATTTGTGACTAGGAATTCATAAATGAGGCTCAGTTCTCAAAATTCACAAATCAGAATTCAGAAATCCAAATTCAGAACCCAGAACACAGAATTCGGAACTCAGAACTCAAAATTCAGTACTCAGAATTCAGAACTCACAACTCACAACTCTGAATTCTGATCTCAGAATTTACAACTCTGAATTCAGAATACAGGCTGCAGTTTACAACTCCGAACTCAGATCTCAGAACTGAGTTGAGAATTCATAACTCAGTATTCAGAACTGGGAAATGAGAACTCAGAACTCAGATTTCACAGCTAAGAATTCAGAACTCAGTTGTCAGTACTCAGAATTCAGAATTCAGAACTCAGAACGCAGAACACAAAATTCAGAACTCAGTAGTCAGAACTAGAATCTGTGAACTCAGAATTCTGAACTCAGAATTCTGAACGCAATTGAAAAATTTGAACTCAGAACTCAGAATACAGTACTCAAGATTCAGACCTCAAAATTCAGAACTCGGCACTCACAAAATGTAATTCACAACAAAATCTCAAATCTCAGAATTCAAAACTCAGAAAATAGAACTAACCACTCGGAATTCAAATTCAGATCTCAGAGTGTAGCACTTTGGATTGAGAACTCAGTCCTCAGAACGCAGAACTCAGAACTCAGAATTCAGAAATTAGATTCATATCTCAGAACTCAGAACTCAGAATTCAGAACTCAGAGTTGAGAACTCAGCATGACAACTCAGTATTCAGATCTCGCAGTTCAGCACACAGAATTGACAACTTAGAAATCAGAACACACAATACAGTGATCAGTATTCAGAATTCAGCACGCAGAACTCAAACTCACAATTCAGAACTCAGCACTCAGAACTCAGAATGCAGACCTCAGGAACCAGAACTCAGAGTTTACAACCCTGAATTCAGAACTCTAATTTCAGAACTCAATTTCATAACTCAGAACACAAGACTCAGAAGTCAGAACTCAGAATTCAGAACTCAAAACTCAGAACTCAGAACTCGATATTTAGACTTCAAAATAGAGCACTCAGATATTCGGACTCCTAACTCAGACAAAGAAGTCAGAGTTGAAATTTCAGAACTCAGAAGTCACAATTCGCAACACAAAATTTGTGACTAGGAATTCATAAATGAGGCTCAGTTCTCAAAATTCACAAATCAGAATTCAGAAATCCAAATTCAGAACCCAGAACACAGAATTCGGAACTCAGAACTCAAAATTCAGTACTCAGAATTCAGAACTCAAAACTCAGAACTCAGAACTCGATATTTAGACTTCAAAATAGAGCACTCAGATATTCGGACTCCTAACTCAGACAAAGAAGTCAGAGTTGAAATTTCAGAACTCAGAAGTCACAATTCGCAACACAATTTGTGACTAGGAATTCATAAATGAGGCTCAGTTCTCAAAATTCACAAATCAGAATTCAGAAATCCAAATTCAGAACCCAGAACACAGAATTCGGAACTCAGAACTCAAAATTCAGTACTCAGAATTCAGAACTCACAACTCACAACTCTGAATTCTGATCTCAGAATCCACAACTCTGAATTCAGAATACAGGCTGCAGTTTACAACTCCGAACTCAGATCTCAGAACTAAGAGTTGAGAATTCATAACTCAGAACTCAGAATTCAGAAATGATGACTCAGAACTTGGAATTCAGAACTCAGAAATCACAACTCAGTATTCAGAACCCAGAATTCATAACGCAGAATTCTCACCTTCGAATTCTGAACTCAGAATTCAAACTCGAATATCAGAACTGGGAAATGAGTATTTGCAACTCAGAATACGGACTTCATAACTTAGAATTCAGAACAAAGAACTCAGACATCAGAACTCAAGACTCATAACAAAGAACTCAGTTCTCAGCACTCAGAATTCAGAACACACAATTCAGAACTCAAAACGCAGAAATCAGAACTGTAACTCAGAATTGTGAAATCAGAACTCAGAATTCAGAACGCAATTGAGAACTTTGAAGTCAGAACTCAGAATAAATTCCTCACAATACTAGCTCAGAATCGGCGACTCAGAAATCAGAACTGAGATACAGATCTCAGAATTCAAAATTCAGAATTCAGGAGTCCGAATTCAGAACCGGAACACAGAATTCGGGACTCAGAACTCAAAATTCAGTACTCAGAACTCAGAAATCACCACTCTGAATTCTGGTCACAGAATTCACAACTCTGAAATCAGAACACAGACTGTAGAATTTAGACTCCGAACTCAGATCTAAGAGCTAAGAGTTGAGAATTCATAACTCAGTATTCAGAACTGGGAAATGAGAACTCAGAACTCAGATTTCACAGCTAAGAATTCAGAACTCAGTTATCAGAACTCAGAACTCAGAACTCAGAACTCAGAACGCAGAACACAAAATTCAGAACTCAGTAGTCAGAACTAGAATCTGTGAACTCAGAATTCTGAACTCAGAATTCTGAACGCAATTGAAAAATTTGAACTCAGAACTCAGAATACAGTACTCAAGATTCAGACCTCAAAATTCAGAACTCGGCACTCACAAAATGTAATTCACAACAAAATCTCAAATCTCAGAATTCAAAACTCAGAAAATAGAACTAACCACTCGGAATTCAAATTCAGATCTCAGAGTGTAGCACTTTGGATTGAGAACTAATTCCTCAGAACGCAGAACTCAGAACTCAGAATTCAGAAATTAGATTCATATCTCAGAACTCAGAACTCAGAATTCAGAACTCAGAGTTGAGAACTCAGCATGACAACTCAGTATTCAGATCTCGCAGTTCAGCACACAGAATTGACAACTTAGAAATCAGAACACACAATACAGTGATCAGTATTCAGAATTCAGCACGCAGAACTCAAACTCACAATTCAGAACTCAGCACTCAGAACTCAGAATGCAGACCTCAGGAACCAGAACTCAGAGTTTACAACCCTGAATTCAGAACTCTAATTTCAGAACTCAATTTCATAACTCAGAACACAAGACTCAGAAGTCAGAACTCAGAATTCAGAACTCAAAACTCAGAACTCAGAACTCGATATTTAGACTTCAAAATAGAGCACTCAGATATTCGGACTCCTAACTCAGACAAAGAAGTCAGAGTTGAAATTTCAGAACTCAGAAGTCACAATTCGCAACACAGAATTTGTGACTAGGAATTCATAAATGAGGCTCAGTTCTCAAAATTCACAAATCAGAATTCAGAAATCCAAATTCAGAACCCAGAACACAGAATTCAGAACTCAGAACTCAAAATTCAGTACTCAGAATTCAGAACTCACAACTCACAAATCTGAATTCTGATCTCAGAATCCACAACTCTGAATTCAGAATACAGGCTGCAGTTTACAACTCCGAACTCAGATCTCAGAACTAAGAGTTGAGAATTCATAACTCAGTATTCAGAACTGGGAAATGAGAACTCAGAACTCATATTTCACAGCTAAGAATTCAGAACTCAGTTATCAGAACTCAGAATTCAGAATTCAGAACTCAGAACGCAGAACACAAAATTCAGAACTCAGTAGTCAGAACTAGAAACTGTGAACTCAGAATTCTGAACTCACAATTCTGAACGCAATTGAAATTTTGAACTCAGAACTCAGAATACAGTACTCAAGATTCAGACCTCAAAATTCAGAACTCGGCACTCACAAAATGTAATTCACAACAAAATCTCAAATCTCAGAATTCAAAACTCAGAAAATAGAACTAACCACTCGGAATTCAAATTCAGATCTCAGAGTGTAGCACTTTGGATTGAGAACTCATTCCTCAGAACGCAGAACTCAGAACTCAGAATTCAGAAATTAGATTCATATCTCAGAACTCAGAACTCAGAATTCAGAACTCAGAGTTGAGAACTCAGCATGACAACTCAGTATTCAGATCTCGCAGTTCAGCACACAGAATTGACAACTTAGAAATCAGAACACACAATACAGTGATCAGTATTCAGAATTCAGCACGCAGAACTCAAACTCACAATTCAGAACTCAGCACTCAGAACTCAGAATGCAGACCTCAGGAACCAGAACTCAGAGTTTACAACCCTGAATTCAGAACTCTAATTTCAGAACTCAATTTCATAACTCAGAACACAAGACTCAGAAGTCAGAACTCAGAATTCAGAACTCAAAACTCAGAACTCAGAACTCGATATTTAGACTTCAAAATAGAGCACTCAGATATTCGGACTCCTAACTCAGACAAAGAAGTCAGAGTTGAAATTTCAGAACTCAGAAGTCACAATTCGCAACACAATTTGTGACTAGGAATTCATAAATGAGGCTCAGTTCTCAAAATTCACAAATCAGAATTCAGAAATCCAAATTCAGAACCCAGAACACAGAATTCGGAACTCAGAACTCAAAATTCAGTACTCAGAATTCAGAACTCACAACTCACAACTCTGAATTCTGATCTCAGAATCCACAACTCTGAATTCAGAATACAGGCTGCAGTTTACAACTCCGAACTCAGATCTCAGAACTAAGAGTTGAGAATTCATAACTCAGAACTCAGAATTCAGAAATGATGACTCAGAACTTGGAATTCAGAACTCAGAAATCACAACTCAGTATTCAGAACCCAGAATTCATAACGCAGAATTCTCACCTTCGAATTCTGAACTCAGAATTCAAACTCGAATATCAGAACTGGGAAATGAGTATTTGCAACTCAGAATACGGACTTCATAACTTAGAATTCAGAACAAAGAACTCAGACATCAGAACTCAAGACTCATAACAAAGAACTCAGTTCTCAGCACTCAGAATTCAGAACACACAATTCAGAACTCAAAACGCAGAAATCAGAACTGTAACTCAGAATTGTGAAATCAGAACTCAGAATTCAGAACGCAATTGAGAACTTTGAAGTCAGAACTCAGAATAAATTCCTCACAATACTAGCTCAGAATCGGCGACTCAGAAATCAGAACTGAGATACAGATCTCAGAATTCAAAATTCAGAATTCAGGAGTCCGAATTCAGAACCGGAACACAGAATTCGGGACTCAGAACTCAAAATTCAGTACTCAGTACTCAGAAATCACCACTCTGAATTCTGGTCACAGAATTCACAACTCTGAAATCAGAACACAGACTGTAGAATTTAGACTCCGAACTCAGATCTAAGAGCTAAGAGTTGAGAATTCATAACTCAGTATTCAGAACTGGGAAATGAGAACTCAGAACTCAGATTTCACAGCTAAGAATTCAGAACTCAGTTATCAGAACTCAGAATTCAGAATTCAGAACTCAGAACGCAGAACACAAAATTCAGAACTCAGTAGTCAGAACTAGAAACTGTGAACTCAGAATTTGTAACTCAGAATTCTGAACGCAATTGAAAAATTTGAACTCAGAACTCAGAATACAGTACTCAAGATTCAGACCTCAAAATTCAGAACTCGGCACTCACAAAATGTAATTCACAACAAAATCTCAAATCTCAGAATTCAAAACTCAGAAAATAGAACTAACCACTCGGAATTCAAATTCAGATCTCAGAGTGTAGCACTTTGGATTGAGAACTCATTCCTCAGAACGCAGAACTCAGAACTCAGAATTCAGAAATTAGATTCATATCTCAGAACTCAGAACTCAGAATTCAGAACTCAGAGTTGAGAACTCAGCATGACAACTCAGTATTCAGATCTCGCAGTTCAGCACACAGAATTGACAACTTAGAAATCAGAACACACAATACAGTGATCAGTATTCAGAATTCAGCACGCAGAACTCAAACTCACAATTCAGAACTCAGCACTCAGAACTCAGAATGCAGACCTCAGGAACCAGAACTCAGAGTTTACAACCCTGAATTCAGAACTCTAATTTCAGAACTCAATTTCATAACTCAGAACACAAGACTCAGAAGTCAGAACTCAGAATTCAGAACTCAAAACTCAGAACTCAGAACTCGATATTTAGACTTCAAAATAGAGCACTCAGATATTCGGACTCCTAACTCAGACAAAGAAGTCAGAGTTGAAATTTCAGAACTCAGAAGTCACAATTCGCAACACAATTTGTGACTAGGAATTCATAAATGAGGCTCAGTTCTCAAAATTCACAAATCAGAATTCAGAAATCCAAATTCAGAACCCAGAACACAGAATTCGGAACTCAGAACTCAAAATTCAGTACTCAGAATTCAGAACTCACAACTCACAACTCTGAATTCTGATCTCAGAATCCACAACTCTGAATTCAGAATACAGGCTGCAGTTTACAACTCCGAACTCAGATCTCAGAACTAAGAGTTGAGAATTCATAACTCAGAACTCAGAATTCAGAAATGATGACTCAGAACTTGGAATTCAGAACTCAGAAATCACAACTCAGTATTCAGAACCCAGAATTCATAACGCAGAATTCTCACCTTCGAATTCTGAACTCAGAATTCAAACTCGAATATCAGAACTGGGAAATGAGTATTTGCAACTCAGAATACGGACTTCATAACTTAGAATTCAGAACAAAGAACTCAGACATCAGAACTCAAGACTCATAACAAAGAACTCAGTTCTCAGCACTCAGAATTCAGAACACACAATTCAGAACTCAAAACGCAGAAATCAGAACTGTAACTCAGAATTGTGAAATCAGAACTCAGAATTCAGAACGCAATTGAGAACTTTGAAGTCAGAACTCAGAATAAATTCCTCACAATACTAGCTCAGAATCGGCGACTCAGAAATCAGAACTGAGATACAGATCTCAGAATTCAAAATTCAGAATTCAGGAGTCCGAATTCAGAACCGGAACACAGAATTCGGGACTCAGAACTCAAAATTCAGTACTCAGAACTCAGAAATCACCACTCTGAATTCTGGTCACAGAATTCACAACTCTGAAATCAGAACACAGACTGTAGAATTTAGACTCCGAACTCAGATCTAAGAGCTAAGAGTTGAGAATTCATAACTCAGTATTCAGAACTGGGAAATGAGAACTCAGAACTCAGATTTCACAGCTAAGAATTCAGAACTCAGTTATCAGAACTCAGAACTCAGAATTCAGAATTCAGAACTCAGAACACAGAACACAAAATTCAGAACTCAGTAGTCAGAACTAGAATCTGTAAACTCAGAATTCTGAACTCAGAATTCTGAACGCAATTGAAAAATTTGAACTCAGAACTCAGAATACAGTACTCAAGATTCAGACCTCAAAATTCAGAACTCGGCACTCACAAAATGTAATTCACAACAAAATCTCAAATCTCAGAATTCAAAACTCAGAAAATAGAACTAACCACTCGGAATTCAAATTCAGATCTCAGAGTGTAGCACTTTGGATTGAGAACTCATTCCTCAGAACGCAGAACTCAGAACTCAGAATTCAGAAATTAGATTCATATCTCAGAACTCAGAACTCAGAATTCAGAACTCAGAGTTGAGAACTCAGCATGACAACTCAGTATTCAGATCTCGCAGTTCAGCACACAGAATTGACAACTTAGAAATCAGAACACACAATACAGTGATCAGTATTCAGAATTCAGCACGCAGAACTCAAACTCACAATTCAGAACTCAGCACTCAGAACTCAGAATGCAGACCTCAGGAACCAGAACTCAGAGTTTACAACCCTGAATTCAGAACTCTAATTTCAGAACTCAATTTCATAACTCAGAACACAAGACTCAGAAGTCAGAACTCAGAATTCAGAACTCAAAACTCAGAACTCAGAACTCGATATTTAGACTTCAAAATAGAGCACTCAGATATTCGGACTCCTAACTCAGACAAAGAAGTCAGAGTTGAAATTTCAGAACTCAGAAGTCACAATTCGCAACACAATTTGTGACTAGGAATTCATAAATGAGGCTCAGTTCTCAAAATTCACAAATCAGAATTCAGAAATCCAAATTCAGAACCCAGAACACAGAATTCGGAACTCAGAACTCAAAATTCAGTACTCAGAATTCAGAACTCACAACTCACAACTCTGAATTCTGATCTCAGAATCCACAACTCTGAATTCAGAATACAGGCTGCAGTTTACAACTCCGAACTCAGATCTCAGAACTAAGAGTTGAGAATTCATAACTCAGAACTCAGAATTCAGAAATGATGACTCAGAACTTGGAATTCAGAACTCAGAAATCACAACTCAGTATTCAGAACCCAGAATTCATAACGCAGAATTCTCACCTTCGAATTCTGAACTCAGAATTCAAACTCGAATATCAGAACTGGGAAATGAGTATTTGGAACTCAGAATACGGACTTCATAACTTAGAATTCAGAACAAAGAACTCAGACATCAGAACTCAAGACTCATAACAAAGAACTCAGTTCTCAGCACTCAGAATTCAGAACACACAATTCAGAACTCAAAACGCAGAAATCAGAACTGTAACTCAGAATTGTGAAATCAGAACTCAGAATTCAGAACGCAATTGAGAACTTTGAAGTCAGAACTCAGAATAAATTCCTCACAATACTAGCTCAGAATCGGCGACTCAGAAATCAGAACTGAGATACAGATCTCAGAATTCAAAATTCAGAATTCAGGAGTCCGAATTCAGAACCGGAACACAGAATTCGGGACTCAGAACTCAAAATTCAGTACTCAGAACTCAGAAATCACCACTCTGAATTCTGGTCACAGAATTCAGAACTCTGAAATCAGAACACAGACTGTAGAATTTAGACTCCGAACTCAGATCTAAGAGCTAAGAGTTGAGAATTCATAACTCAGTATTCAGAACTGGGAAATGAGAACTCAGAACTCAGATTTCACAGCTAAGAATTCAGAACTCAGTTATCAGAACTCAGAACTCAGAATTCAGAATTCAGAACTCAGAACACAGAACACAAAATTCAGAACTCAGTAGTCAGAACTAGAATCTGTAAACTCAGAATTCTGAACTCAGAATTCTGAACGCAATTGAAAAATTTGAACTCAGAACTCAGAATACAGTACTCAAGATTCAGACCTCAAAATTCAGAACTCGGCACTCACAAAATGTAATTCACAACAAAATCTCAAATCTCAGAATTCAAAACTCAGAAAATAGAACTAACCACTCGGAATTCAAATTCAGATCTCAGAGTGTAGCACTTTGGATTGAGAACTCATTCCTCAGAACGCAGAACTCAGAACTCAGAATTCAGAAATTAGATTCATATCTCAGAACTCAGAACTCAGAATTCAGAACTCAGAGTTGAGAACTCAGCATGACAACTCAGTATTCAGATCTCGCAGTTCAGCACACAGAATTGACAACTTAGAAATCAGAACACACAATACAGTGATCAGTATTCAGAATTCAGCACGCAGAACTCAAACTCACAATTCAGAACTCAGCACTCAGAACTCAGAATGCAGACCTCAGGAACCAGAACTCAGAGTTTACAACCCTGAATTCAGAACTCTAATTTCAGAACTCAATTTCATAACTCAGAACACAAGACTCAGAAGTCAGAACTCAGAATTCAGAACTCAAAACTCAGAACTCAGAACTCGATATTTAGACTTCAAAATAGAGCACTCAGATATTCGGACTCCTAACTCAGACAAAGAAGTCAGAGTTGAAATTTCAGAACTCAGAAGTCACAATTCGCAACACAGAATTTGTGACTAGGAATTCATAAATGAGGCTCAGTTCTCAAAATTCACAAATCAGAATTCAGAAATCCAAATTCAGAACCCAGAACACAGAATTCGGAACTCAGAACTCAAAATTCAGTACTCAGAATTCAGAACTCACAACTCACAACTCTGAATTCTGATCTCAGAATCCACAACTCTGAATTCAGAATACAGGCTGCAGTTTACAACTCCGAACTCAGATCTCAGAACTAAGAGTTGAGAATTCATAACTCAGAACTCAGAATTCAGAAATGATGACTCAGAACTTGGAATTCAGAACTCAGAAATCACAACTCAGTATTCAGAACCCAGAATTCATAACGCAGAATTCTCACCTTCGAATTCTGAACTCAGAATTCAAACTCGAATATCAGAACTGGGAAATGAGTATTTGGAACTCAGAATACGGACTTCATAACTTAGAATTCAGAACAAAGAACTCAGACATCAGAACTCAAGACTCATAACAAAGAACTCAGTTCTCAGCACTCAGAATTCAGAACACACAATTCAGAACTCAAAACGCAGAAATCAGAACTGTAACTCAGAATTGTGAAATCAGAACTCAGAATTCAGAACGCAATTGAGAACTTTGAAGTCAGAACTCAGAATAAATTCCTCACAATACTAGCTCAGAATCGGCGACTCAGAAATCAGAACTGAGATACAGATCTCAGAATTCAAAATTCAGAATTCAGGAGTCCGAATTCAGAACCGGAACACAGAATTCGGGACTCAGAACTCAAAATTCAGTACTCAGTACTCAGAACTCAGAAATCACCACTCTGAATTCTGGTCACAGAATTCACAACTCTGAAATCAGAACACAGACTGTAGAATTTAGACTCCGAACTCAGATCTAAGAGCTAAGAGTTGAGAATTCATAACTCAGTATTCAGAACTGGGAAATGAGAACTCAGAACTCAGATTTCACAGCTAAGAATTCAGAACTCAGTTATCAGAACTCAGAACTCAGAATTCAGAATTCAGAACTCAGAACACAGAACACAAAATTCAGAACTCAGTAGTCAGAACTAGAATCTGTAAACTCAGAATTCTGAACTCAGAATTCTGAACGCAATTGAAAAATTTGAACTCAGAACTCAGAATACAGTACTCAAGATTCAGACCTCAAAATTCAGAACTCGGCACTCACAAAATGTAATTCACAACAAAATCTCAAATCTCAGAATTCAAAACTCAGAAAATAGAACTAACCACTCGGAATTCAAATTCAGATCTCAGAGTGTAGCACTTTGGATTGAGAACTCATTCCTCAGAACGCAGAACTCAGAACTCAGAATTCAGAAATTAGATTCATATCTCAGAACTCAGAACTCAGAATTCAGAACTCAGAGTTGAGAACTCAGCATGACAACTCAGTATTCAGATCTCGCAGTTCAGCACACAGAATTGACAACTTAGAAATCAGAACACACAATACAGTGATCAGTATTCAGAATTCAGCACGCAGAACTCAAACTCACAATTCAGAACTCAGCACTCAGAACTCAGAATGCAGACCTCAGGAACCAGAACTCAGAGTTTACAACCCTGAATTCAGAACTCTAATTTCAGAACTCAATTTCATAACTCAGAACACAAGACTCAGAAGTCAGAACTCAGAATTCAGAACTCAAAACTCAGAACTCAGAACTCTATATTTAGACTTCAAAATAGAGCACTCAGATATTCGGACTCCTAACTCAGACAAAGAAGTCAGAGTTGAAATTTCAGAACTCAGAAGTCACAATTCGCAACACAGAATTTGTGACTAGGAATTCATAAATGAGGCTCAGTTCTCAAAATTCACAAATCAGAATTCAGAAATCCAAATTCAGAACCCAGAACACAGAATTCAGAACTCAGAACTCAAAATTCAGTACTCAGAATTCAGAACTCACAACTCACAAATCTGAATTCTGATCTCAGAATCCACAACTCTGAATTCAGAATACAGGCTGCAGTTTACAACTCCGAACTCAGATCTCAGAACTGAGTTGAGAATTCATAACTCAGTATTCAGAACTGGGAAATGAGAACTCAGAACTCAGATTTCACAGCTAAGAATTCAGAACTCAGTTATCAGAACTCAGAATTCAGAATTCAGAACTCAGAACGCAGAACACAAAATTCAGAACTCAGTAGTCAGAACTAGAAACTGTGAACTCAGAATTCTGAACTCACAATTCTGAACGCAATTGAAAAATTTGAACTCAGAACTCAGAATACAGTACTCAAGATTCAGACCTCAAAATTCAGAACTCGGCACTCACAAAATGTAATTCACAACAAAATCTCAAATCTCAGAATTCAAAACTCAGAAAATAGAACTAACCACTCGGAATTCAAATTCAGATCTCAGAGTGTAGCACTTTGGATTGAGAACTCATTCCTCAGAACGCAGAACTCAGAACTCAGAATTCAGAAATTAGATTCATATCTCAGAACTCAGAACTCAGAATTCAGAACTCAGAGTTGAGAACTCAGCATGACAACTCAGTATTCAGATCTCGCAGTTCAGCACACAGAATTGACAACTTAGAAATCAGAACACACAATACAGTGATCAGTATTCAGAATTCAGCACGCAGAACTCAAACTCACAATTCAGAACTCAGCACTCAGAACTCAGAATGCAGACCTCAGGAACCAGAACTCAGAGTTTACAACCCTGAATTCAGAACTCTAATTTCAGAACTCAATTTCATAACTCAGAACACAAGACTCAGAAGTCAGAACTCAGAATTCAGAACTCAAAACTCAGAACTCAGAACTCTATATTTAGACTTCAAAATAGAGCACTCAGATATTCGGACTCCTAACTCAGACAAAGAAGTCAGAGTTGAAATTTCAGAACTCAGAAGTCACAATTCGCAACACAGAATTTGTGACTAGGAATTCATAAATGAGGCTCAGTTCTCAAAATTCACAAATCAGAATTCAGAAATCCAAATTCAGAACCCAGAACACAGAATTCAGAACTCAGAACTCAAAATTCAGTACTCAGAATTCAGAACTCACAACTCACAAATCTGAATTCTGATCTCAGAATCCACAACTCTGAATTCAGAATACAGGCTGCAGTTTACAACTCCGAACTCAGATCTCCGAACTCAGAGTTGAGAATTCATAACTCAGTATTCAGAACTGGGAAATGAGAACTCAGAACTCAGATTTCACAGCTAAGAATTCAGAACTCAGTTATCAGAACTCAGAATTCAGAATTCAGAACTCAGAACGCAGAACACAAAATTCAGAACTCAGTAGTCAGAACTAGAAACTGTGAACTCAGAATTCTGAACTCACAATTCTGAACGCAATTGAAAAATTTGAACTCAGAACTCAGAATACAGTACTCAAGATTCAGACCTCAAAATTCAGAACTCGGCACTCACAAAATGTAATTCACAACAAAATCTCAAATCTCAGAATTCAAAACTCAGAAAATAGAACTAACCACTCAGAATTCAAATTCAGATCTCAGAGTGTAGCACTTTGGATTGAGAACTCATTCCTCAGAACGCAGAACTCAGAACTCAGAATTCAGAAATTAGATTCATATCTCAGAACTCAGAACTCAGAATTCAGAACTCAGAGTTGAGAACTCAGCATGACAACTCAGTATTCAGATCTCGCAGTTCAGCACACAGAATTGACAACTTAGAAATCAGAACACACAATACAGTGATCAGTATTCAGAATTCAGCACGCAGAACTCAAACTCACAATTCAGAACTCAGCACTCAGAACTCAGAATGCAGACCTCAGGAACCAGAACTCAGAGTTTACAACCCTGAATTCAGAACTCTAATTTCAGAACTCAATTTCATAACTCAGAACACAAGACTCAGAAGTCAGAACTCAGAATTCAGAACTCAAAACTCAGAACTCAGAACTCAATATTTAGACTTCAAAATAGAGCACTCAGATATTCGGACTCCTAACTCAGACAAAGAAGTCAGAGTTGAAATTTCAGAACTCAGAAGTCACAATTCGCAACACAGAATTTGTGACTAGGAATTCATAAATGAGGCTCAGTTCTCAAAATTCACAAATCAGAATTCAGAAATCCAAATTCAGAACCCAGAACACAGAATTCGGAACTCAGAACTCAAAATTCAGTACTCAGAATTCAGAACTCACAACTCACAACTCTGAATTCTGATCTCAGAATTTACAACTCTGAATTCAGAATACAGGCTGCAGTTTACAACTCCGAACTCAGATCTCAGAACTGAGTTGAGAATTCATAACTCAGTATTCAGAACTGGGAAATGAGAACTCAGAACTCAGATTTCACAGCTAAGAATTCAGAACTCAGTTGTCAGAACTCAGAATTCAGAATTCAGAACTCAGAACGCAGAACACAAAATTCAGAACTCAGTAGTCAGAACTAGAATCTGTGAACTCAGAATTCTGAACTCAGAATTCTGAACGCAATTGAAAAATTTGAACTCAGAACTCAGAATACAGTACTCAAGATTCAGACCTCAAAATTCAGAACTCGGCACTCACAAAATGTAATTCACAACAAAATCTCAAATCTCAGAATTCAAAACTCAGAAAATAGAACTAACCACTCGGAATTCAAATTCAGATCTCAGAGTGTAGCACTTTGGATTGAGAACTCAGTCCTCAGAACGCAGAACTCAGAACTCAGAATTCAGAAATTAGATTCATATCTCAGAACTCAGAACTCAGAATTCAGAACTCAGAGTTGAGAACTCAGCATGACAACTCAGTATTCAGATCTCGCAGTTCAGCACACAGAATTGACAACTTAGAAATCAGAACACACAATACAGTGATCAGTATTCAGAATTCAGCACGCAGAACTCAAACTCACAATTCAGAACTCAGCACTCAGAACTCAGAATGCAGACCTCAGGAACCAGAACTCAGAGTTTACAACCCTGAATTCAGAACTCTAATTTCAGAACTCAATTTCATAACTCAGAACACAAGACTCAGAAGTCAGAACTCAGAATTCAGAACTCAAAACTCAGAACTCAGAACTCGATATTTAGACTTCAAAATAGAGCACTCAGATATTCGGACTCCTAACTCAGACAAAGAAGTCAGAGTTGAAATTTCAGAACTCAGAAGTCACAATTCGCAACACAAAATTTGTGACTAGGAATTCATAAATGAGGCTCAGTTCTCAAAATTCACAAATCAGAATTCAGAAATCCAAATTCAGAACCCAGAACACAGAATTCGGAACTCAGAACTCAAAATTCAGTACTCAGAATTCAGAACTCACAACTCACAACTCTGAATTCTGATCTCAGAATCCACAACTCTGAATTCAGAATACAGGCTGCAGTTTACAACTCCGAACTCAGATCTCAGAACTAAGAGTTGAGAATTCATAACTCAGAACTCAGAATTCAGAAATGATGACTCAGAACTTGGAATTCAGAACTCAGAAATCACAACTCAGTATTCAGAACCCAGAATTCATAACGCAGAATTCTCACCTTCGAATTCTGAACTCAGAATTCAAACTCGAATATCAGAACTGGGAAATGAGTATTTGCAACTCAGAATACGGACTTCATAACTTAGAATTCAGAACAAAGAACTCAGGCATCAGAACTCAAGACTCATAACAAAGAACTCAGTTCTCAGCACTCAGAATTCAGAACACACAATTCAGAACTCAAAACGCAGAAATCAGAACTGTAACTCAGAATTGTGAAATCAGAACTCAGAATTCAGAACGCAATTGAGAACTTTGAAGTCAGAACTCAGAATAAATTCCTCACAATACTAGCTCAGAATCGGCGACTCAGAAATCAGAACTGAGATACAGATCTCAGAATTCAAAATTCAGAATTCAGGAGTCCGAATTCAGAACCGGAACACAGAATTCGGGACTCAGAACTCAAAATTCAGTACTCAGAACTCAGAAATCACCACTCTGAATTCTGGTCACAGAATTCACAACTCTGAAATCAGAACACAGACTGTAGAATTTAGACTCCGAACTCAGATCTAAGAGCTAAGAGTTGAGAATTCATAACTCAGTATTCAGAACTGGGAAATGAGAACTCAGAACTCAGATTTCACAGCTAAGAATTCAGAACTCAGTTATCAGAACTCAGAATTCAGAATTCAGAACTCAGAACGCAGAACACAAAATTCAGAACTCAGTAGTCAGAACTAGAAACTGTGAACTCAGAATTCTGAACTCAGAATTCTGAACGCAATTGAAAAATTTGAACTCAGAACTCAGAATACAGTACTCAAGATTCAGACCTCAAAATTCAGAACTCGGCACTCACAAAATGTAATTCACAACAAAATCTCAAATCTCAGAATTCAAAACTCAGAAAATAGAACTAACCACTCGGAATTCAAATTCAGATCTCAGAGTGTAGCACTTTGGATTGAGAACTCATTCCTCAGAACGCAGGACTCAGAACTCAGAATTCAGAAATTAGATTCATATCTCAGAACTCAGAACTCAGAATTCAGAACTCAGAGTTGAGAACTCAGCATGACAACTCAGTATTCAGATCTCGCAGTTCAGCACACAGAATTGACAACTTAGAAATCAGAACACACAATACAGTGATCAGTATTCAGAATTCAGCACGCAGAACTCAAACTCACAATTCAGAACTCAGCACTCAGAACTCAGAATGCAGACCTCAGGAACCAGAACTCAGAGTTTACAACCCTGAATTCAGAACTCTAATTTCAGAACTCAATTTCATAACTCAGAACACAAGACTCAGAAGTCAGAACTCAGAATTCAGAACTCAAAACTCAGAACTCAGAACTCAATATTTAGACTTCAAAATAGAGCACTCAGATATTCGGACTCCTAACTCAGACAAAGAAGTCAGAGTTGAAATTTCAGAACTCAGAAGTCACAATTCGCAACACAATTTGTGACTAGGAATTCATAAATGAGGCTCAGTTCTCAAAATTCACAAATCAGAATTCAGAAATCCAAATTCAGAACCCAGAACACAGAATTCGGAACTCAGAACTCAAAATTCAGTACTCAGAATTCAGAACTCACAACTCACAACTCTGAATTCTGATCTCAGAATCCACAACTCTGAATTCAGAATACAGGCTGCAGTTTACAACTCCGAACTCAGATCTCAGAACTAAGAGTTGAGAATTCATAACTCAGAACTCAGAATTCAGAAATGATGACTCAGAACTTGGAATTCAGAACTCAGAAATCACAACTCAGTATTCAGAACCCAGAATTCATAACCCAGAATTCTCACCTTCGAATTCTGAACTCAGAATTCAAACTCGAATATCAGAACTGGGAAATGAGTATTTGGAACTCAGAATACGGACTTCATAACTTAGAATTCAGAACAAAGAACTCAGACATCAGAACTCAAGACTCATAACAAAGAACTCAGTTCTCAGCACTCAGAATTCAGAACACACAATTCAGAACTCAAAACGCAGAAATCAGAACTGTAACTCAGAATTGTGAAATCAGAACTCAGAATTCAGAACGCAATTGAGAACTTTGAAGTCAGAACTCAGAATAAATTCCTCACAATACTAGCTCAGAATCGGCGACTCAGAAATCAGAACTGAGATACAGATCTCAGAATTCAAAATTCAGAATTCAGGAGTCCGAATTCAGAACCGGAACACAGAATTCGGGACTCAGAACTCAAAATTCAGTACTCAGTACTCAGAACTCAGAAATCACCACTCTGAATTCTGGTCACAGAATTCACAACTCTGAAATCAGAACACAGACTGTAGAATTTAGACTCCGAACTCAGATCTAAGAGCTAAGAGTTGAGAATTCATAACTCAGTATTCAGAAATGGGAAATGAGAACTCAGAACTCAGATTTCACAGCTAAGAATTCAGAACTCAGTTATCAGAACTCAGAATTCAGAATTCAGAACTCAGAACGCAGAACACAAAATTCAGAACTCAGTAGTCAGAACTAGAATCTGTGAACTCAGAATTTGTAACTCAGAATTCTGAACGCAATTGAAAAATTTGAACTCAGAACTCAGAATACAGTACTCAAGATACAGACCTCAAAATTCAGAACTCGGCACTCACAAAATGTAATTCACAACAAAATCTCAAATCTCAGAATTCAAAACTCAGAAAATAGAACTAACCACTCGGAATTCAAATTCAGATCTCAGAGTGTAGCACTTTGGATTGAGAACTCATTCCTCAGAACGCAGGACTCAGAACTCAGAATTCAGAAATTAGATTCATATCTCAGAACTCAGAACTCAGAATTCAGAACTCAGAGTTGAGAACTCAGCATGACAACTCAGTATTCAGATCTCGCAGTTCAGCACACAGAATTGACAACTTAGAAATCAGAACACACAATACAGTGATCAGTATTCAGAATTCAGCACGCAGAACTCAAACTCACAATTCAGAACTCAGCACTCAGAACTCAGAATGCAGACCTCAGGAACCAGAACTCAGAGTTTACAACCCTGAATTCAGAACTCTAATTTCAGAACTCAATTTCATAACTCAGAACACAAGACTCAGAAGTCAGAACTCAGAATTCAGAACTCAAAACTCAGAACTCAGAACTCAATATTTAGACTTCAAAATAGAGCACTCAGATATTCGGACTCCTAACTCAGACAAAGAAGTCAGAGTTGAAATTTCAGAACTCAGAAGTCACAATTCGCAACACAATTTGTGACTAGGAATTCATAAATGAGGCTCAGTTCTCAAAATTCACAAATCAGAATTCAGAAATCCAAATTCAGAACCCAGAACACAGAATTCGGAACTCAGAACTCAAAATTCAGTACTCAGAATTCAGAACTCACAACTCACAACTCTGAATTCTGATCTCAGAATCCACAACTCTGAATTCAGAATACAGGCTGCAGTTTACAACTCCGAACTCAGATCTCAGAACTAAGAGTTGAGAATTCATAACTCAGAACTCAGAATTCAGAAATGATGACTCAGAACTTGGAATTCAGAACTCAGAAATCACAACTCAGTATTCAGAACCCAGAATTCATAACCCAGAATTCTCACCTTCGAATTCTGAACTCAGAATTCAAACTCGAATATCAGAACTGGGAAATGAGTATTTGCAACTCAGAATACGGACTTCATAACTTAGAATTCAGAACAAAGAACTCAGACATCAGAACTCAAGACTCATAACAAAGAACTCAGTTCTCAGCACTCAGAATTCAGAACACACAATTCAGAACTCAAAACGCAGAAATCAGAACTGTAACTCAGAATTGTGAAATCAGAACTCAGAATTCAGAACGCAATTGAGAACTTTGAAGTCAGAACTCAGAATAAATTCCTCACAATACTAGCTCAGAATCGGCGACTCAGAAATCAGAACTGAGATACAGATCTCAGAATTCAAAATTCAGAATTCAGGAGTCCGAATTCAGAACCGGAACACAGAATTCGGGACTCAGAACTCAAAATTCAGTACTCAGTACTCAGAACTCAGAAATCACCACTCTGAATTCTGGTCACAGAATTCACAACTCTGAAATCAGAACACAGACTGTAGAATTTAGACTCCGAACTCAGATCTAAGAGCTAAGAGTTGAGAATTCATAACTCAGTATTCAGAAATGGGAAATGAGAACTCAGAACTCAGATTTCACAGCTAAGAATTCAGAACTCAGTTATCAGAACTCAGAATTCAGAATTCAGAACTCAGAACGCAGAACACAAAATTCAGAACTCAGTAGTCAGAACTAGAATCTGTGAACTCAGAATTTGTAACTCAGAATTCTGAACGCAATTGAAAAATTTGAACTCAGAACTCAGAATACAGTACTCAAGATTCAGACCTCAAAATTCAGAACTCGGCACTCACAAAATGTAATTCACAACAAAATCTCAAATCTCAGAATTCAAAACTCAGAAAATAGAACTAACCACTCGGAATTCAAATTCAGATCTCAGAGTGTAGCACTTTGGATTGAGAACTCATTCCTCAGAACGCAGGACTCAGAACTCAGAATTCAGAAATTAGATTCATATCTCAGAACTCAGAACTCAGAATTCAGAACTCAGAGTTGAGAACTCAGCATGACAACTCAGTATTCAGATCTCGCAGTTCAGCACACAGAATTGACAACTTAGAAATCAGAACACACAATACAGTGATCAGTATTCAGAATTCAGCACGCAGAACTCAAACTCACAATTCAGAACTCAGCACTCAGAACTCAGAATGCAGACCTCAGGAACCAGAACTCAGAGTTTACAACCCTGAATTCAGAACTCTAATTTCAGAACTCAATTTCATAACTCAGAACACAAGACTCAGAAGTCAGAACTCAGAATTCAGAACTCAAAACTCAGAACTCAGAACTCGATATTTAGACTTCAAAATAGAGCACTCAGATATTCGGACTCCTAACTCAGACAAAGAAGTCAGAGTTGAAATTTCAGAACTCAGAAGTCACAATTCGCAACACAGAATTTGTGACTAGGAATTCATAAATGAGGCTCAGTTCTCAAAATTCACAAATCAGAATTCAGAAATCCAAATTCAGAACCCAGAACACAGAATTCGGAACTCAGAACTCAAAATTCAGTACTCAGAATTCAGAACTCACAACTCACAACTCTGAATTCTGATCTCAGAATCCACAACTCTGAATTCAGAATACAGGCTGCAGTTTACAACTCCGAACTCAGATCTCAGAACTAAGAGTTGAGAATTCATAACTCAGAACTCAGAATTCAGAAATGATGACTCAGAACTTGGAATTCAGAACTCAGAAATCACAACTCAGTATTCAGAACCCAGAATTCATAACCCAGAATTCTCACCTTCGAATTCTGAACTCAGAATTCAAACTCGAATATCAGAACTGGGAAATGAGTATTTGGAACTCAGAATACGGACTTCATAACTTAGAATTCAGAACAAAGAACTCAGACATCAGAACTCAAGACTCATAACAAAGAACTCAGTTCTCAGCACTCAGAATTCAGAACACACAATTCAGAACTCAAAACGCAGAAATCAGAACTGTAACTCAGAATTGTGAAATCAGAACTCAGAATTCAGAACGCAATTGAGAACTTTGAAGTCAGAACTCAGAATAAATTCCTCACAATACTAGCTCAGAATCGGCGACTCAGAAATCAGAACTGAGATACAGATCTCAGAATTCAAAATTCAGAATTCAGGAGTCCGAATTCAGAACCGGAACACAGAATTCGGGACTCAGAACTCAAAATTCAGTACTCAGTACTCAGAACTCAGAAATCACCACTCTGAATTCTGGTCACAGAATTCACAACTCTGAAATCAGAATACAGACTGTAGAATTTAGACTCCGAACTCAGATCTAAGAGCTAAGAGTTGAGAATTCATAACTCAGTATTCAGAACTGGGAAATGAGAACTCAGAACTCAGATTTCACAGCTAAGAATTCAGAACTCAGTTATCAGAACTCAGAATTCAGAATTCAGAACTCAGAACGCAGAACACAAAATTCAGAACTCAGTAGTCAGAACTAGAATCTGTGAACTCAGAATTCTGAACTCAGAATTCTGAACGCAATTGAAAAATTTGAACTCAGAACTCAGAATACAGTACTCAAGATTCAGACCTCAAAATTCAGAACTCGGCACTCACAAAATGTAATTCACAACAAAATCTCAAATCTCAGAATTCAAAACTCAGAAAATAGAACTAACCACTCGGAATTCAAATTCAGATCTCAGAGTGTAGCACTTTGGATTGAGAACTCATTCCTCAGAACGCAGAACTAGAACTCAGAATTCAGAAATTAGATTCATATCTCAGAACTCAGAACTCAGAATTCAGAACTCAGAGTTGAGAACTCAGCATGACAACTCAGTATTCAGATCTCGCAGTTCAGCACACAGAATTGACAACTTAGAAATCAGAACACACAATACAGTGATCAGTATTCAGAATTCAGCACGCAGAACTCAAACTCACAATTCAGAACTCAGCACTCAGAACTCAGAATGCAGACCTCAGGAACCAGAACTCAGAGTTTACAACCCTGAATTCAGAACTCTAATTTCAGAACTCAATTTCATAACTCAGAACACAAGACTCAGAAGTCAGAACTCAGAATTCAGAACTCAAAACTCAGAACTCAGAACTCAATATTTAGACTTCAAAATAGAGCACTCAGATATTCGGACTCCTAACTCAGACAAAGAAGTCAGAGTTGAAATTTCAGAACTCAGAAGTCACAATTCGCAACACAATTTGTGACTAGGAATTCATAAATGAGGCTCAGTTCTCAAAATTCACAAATCAGAATTCAGAAATCCAAATTCAGAACCCAGAACACAGAATTCGGAACTCAGAACTCAAAATTCAGTACTCAGAATTCAGAACTCACAACTCACAACTCTGAATTCTGATCTCAGAATCCACAACTCTGAATTCAGAATACAGGCTGCAGTTTACAACTCCGAACTCAGATCTCAGAACTAAGAGTTGAGAATTCATAACTCAGAACTCAGAATTCAGAAATGATGACTCAGAACTTGGAATTCAGAACTCAGAAATCACAACTCAGTATTCAGAACCCAGAATTCATAACGCAGAATTCTCACCTTCGAATTCTGAACTCAGAATTCAAACTCGAATATCAGAACTGGGAAATGAGTATTTGCAACTCAGAATACGGACTTCATAACTTAGAATTCAGAACAAAGAACTCAGACATCAGAACTCAAGACTCATAACAAAGAACTCAGTTCTCAGCACTCAGAATTCAGAACACACAATTCAGAACTCAAAACGCAGAAATCAGAACTGTAACTCAGAATTGTGAAATCAGAACTCAGAATTCAGAACGCAATTGAGAACTTTGAAGTCAGAACTCAGAATAAATTCCTCACAATACTAGCTCAGAATCGGCGACTCAGAAATCAGAACTGAGATACAGATCTCAGAATTCAAAATTCAGAATTCAGGAGTCCGAATTCAGAACCGGAACACAGAATTCGGGACTCAGAACTCAAAATTCAGTACTCAGTACTCAGAACTCAGAAATCACCACTCTGAATTCTGGTCACAGAATTCACAACTCTGAAATCAGAACACAGACTGTAGAATTTAGACTCCGAACTCAGATCTAAGAGCTAAGAGTTGAGAATTCATAACTCAGTATTCAGAAATGGGAAATGAGAACTCAGAACTCAGATTTCACAGCTAAGAATTCAGAACTCAGTTATCAGAACTCAGAATTCAGAATTCAGAACTCAGAACGCAGAACACAAAATTCAGAACTCAGTAGTCAGAACTAGAATCTGTGAACTCAGAATTCTGAACTCAGAATTCTGAACGCAATTGAAAAATTTGAACTCAGAACTCAGAATACAGTACTCAAGATTCAGACCTCAAAATTCAGAACTCGGCACTCACAAAATGTAATTCACAACAAAATCTCAAATCTCAGAATTCAAAACTCAGAAAATAGAACTAACCACTCGGAATTCAAATTCAGATCTCAGAGTGTAGCACTTTGGATTGAGAACTCATTCCTCAGAACGCAGGACTCAGAACTCAGAATTCAGAAATTAGATTCATATCTCAGAACTCAGAACTCAGAATTCAGAACTCAGAGTTGAGAACTCAGCATGACAACTCAGTATTCAGATCTCGCAGTTCAGCACACAGAATTGACAACTTAGAAATCAGAACACACAATACAGTGATCAGTATTCAGAATTCAGCACGCAGAACTCAAACTCACAATTCAGAACTCAGCACTCAGAACTCAGAATGCAGACCTCAGGAACCAGAACTCAGAGTTTACAACCCTGAATTCAGAACTCTAATTTCAGAACTCAATTTCATAACTCAGAACACAAGACTCAGAAGTCAGAACTCAGAATTCAGAACTCAAAACTCAGAACTCAGAACTCGATATTTAGACTTCAAAATAGAGCACTCAGATATTCGGACTCCTAACTCAGACAAAGAAGTCAGAGTTGAAATTTCAGAACTCAGAAGTCACAATTCGCAACACAGAATTTGTGACTAGGAATTCATAAATGAGGCTCAGTTCTCAAAATTCACAAATCAGAATTCAGAAATCCAAATTCAGAACCCAGAACACAGAATTCGGAACTCAGAACTCAAAATTCAGTACTCAGAATTCAGAACTCACAACTCACAACTCTGAATTCTGATCTCAGAATCCACAACTCTGAATTCAGAATACAGGCTGCAGTTTACAACTCCGAACTCAGATCTCAGAACTAAGAGTTGAGAATTCATAACTCAGAACTCAGAATTCAGAAATGATGACTCAGAACTTGGAATTCAGAACTCAGAAATCACAACTCAGTATTCAGAACCCAGAATTCATAACCCAGAATTCTCACCTTCGAATTCTGAACTCAGAATTCAAACTCGAATATCAGAACTGGGAAATGAGTATTTGGAACTCAGAATACGGACTTCATAACTTAGAATTCAGAACAAAGAACTCAGACATCAGAACTCAAGACTCATAACAAAGAACTCAGTTCTCAGCACTCAGAATTCAGAACACACAATTCAGAACTCAAAACGCAGAAATCAGAACTGTAACTCAGAATTGTGAAATCAGAACTCAGAATTCAGAACGCAATTGAGAACTTTGAAGTCAGAACTCAGAATAAATTCCTCACAATACTAGCTCAGAATCGGCGACTCAGAAATCAGAACTGAGATACAGATCTCAGAATTCAAAATTCAGAATTCAGGAGTCCGAATTCAGAACCGGAACACAGAATTCGGGACTCAGAACTCAAAATTCAGTACTCAGTACTCAGAACTCAGAAATCACCACTCTGAATTCTGGTCACAGAATTCACAACTCTGAAATCAGAATACAGACTGTAGAATTTAGACTCCGAACTCAGATCTAAGAGCTAAGAGTTGAGAATTCATAACTCAGTATTCAGAACTGGGAAATGAGAACTCAGAACTCAGATTTCACAGCTAAGAATTCAGAACTCAGTTATCAGAACTCAGAATTCAGAATTCAGAACTCAGAACGCAGAACACAAAATTCAGAACTCAGTAGTCAGAACTAGAATCTGTGAACTCAGAATTCTGAACTCAGAATTCTGAACGCAATTGAAAAATTTGAACTCAGAACTCAGAATACAGTACTCAAGATTCAGACCTCAAAATTCAGAACTCGGCACTCACAAAATGTAATTCACAACAAAATCTCAAATCTCAGAATTCAAAACTCAGAAAATAGAACTAACCACTCGGAATTCAAATTCAGATCTCAGAGTGTAGCACTTTGGATTGAGAACTCATTCCTCAGAACGCAGGACTCAGAACTCAGAATTCAGAAATTAGATTCATATCTCAGAACTCAGAACTCAGAATTCAGAACTCAGAGTTGAGAACTCAGCATGACAACTCAGTATTCAGATCTCGCAGTTCAGCACACAGAATTGACAACTTAGAAATCAGAACACACAATACAGTGATCAGTATTCAGAATTCAGCACGCAGAACTCAAACTCACAATTCAGAACTCAGCACTCAGAACTCAGAATGCAGACCTCAGGAACCAGAACTCAGAGTTTACAACCCTGAATTCAGAACTCTAATTTCAGAACTCAATTTCATAACTCAGAACACAAGACTCAGAAGTCAGAACTCAGAATTCAGAACTCAAAACTCAGAACTCAGAACTCGATATTTAGACTTCAAAATAGAGCACTCAGATATTCGGACTCCTAACTCAGACAAAGAAGTCAGAGTTGAAATTTCAGAACTCAGAAGTCACAATTCGCAACACAGAATTTGTGACTAGGAATTCATAAATGAGGCTCAGTTCTCAAAATTCACAAATCAGAATTCAGAAATCCAAATTCAGAACCCAGAACACAGAATTCGGAACTCAGAACTCAAAATTCAGTACTCAGAATTCAGAACTCACAACTCACAACTCTGAATTCTGATCTCAGAATCCACAACTCTGAATTCAGAATACAGGCTGCAGTTTACAACTCCGAACTCAGATCTCAGAACTAAGAGTTGAGAATTCATAACTCAGAACTCAGAATTCAGAAATGATGACTCAGAACTTGGAATTCAGAACTCAGAAATCACAACTCAGTATTCAGAACCCAGAATTCATAACCCAGAATTCTCACCTTCGAATTCTGAACTCAGAATTCAAACTCGAATATCAGAACTGGGAAATGAGTATTTGGAACTCAGAATACGGACTTCATAACTTAGAATTCAGAACAAAGAACTCAGACATCAGAACTCAAGACTCATAACAAAGAACTCAGTTCTCAGCACTCAGAATTCAGAACACACAATTCAGAACTCAAAACGCAGAAATCAGAACTGTAACTCAGAATTGTGAAATCAGAACTCAGAATTCAGAACGCAATTGAGAACTTTGAAGTCAGAACTCAGAATAAATTCCTCACAATACTAGCTCAGAATCGGCAACTCAGAAATCAGAACTGAGATACAGATCTCAGAATTCAAAATTCAGAATTCAGGAGTCCGAATTCAGAACCGGAACACAGAATTCGGGACTCAGAACTCAAAATTCAGTACTCAGTACTCAGAACTCAGAAATCACCACTCTGAATTCTGGTCACAGAATTCACAACTCTGAAATCAGAATACAGACTGTAGAATTTAGACTCCGAACTCAGATCTAAGAGCTAAGAGTTGAGAATTCATAACTCAGTATTCAGAACTGGGAAATGAGAACTCAGAACTCAGATTTCACAGCTAAGAATTCAGAACTCAGTTATCAGAACTCAGAATTCAGAATTCAGAACTCAGAACGCAGAACACAAAATTCAGAACTCAGTAGTCAGAACTAGAATCTGTGAACTCAGAATTCTGAACTCAGAATTCTGAACGCAATTGAAAAATTTGAACTCAGAACTCAGAATACAGTACTCAAGATTCAGACCTCAAAATTCAGAACTCGGCACTCACAAAATGTAATTCACAACAAAATCTCAAATCTCAGAATTCAAAACTCAGAAAATAGAACTAACCACTCGGAATTCAAATTCAGATCTCAGAGTGTAGCACTTTGGATTGAGAACTCATTCCTCAGAACGCAGGACTCAGAACTCAGAATTCAGAAATTAGATTCATATCTCAGAACTCAGAACTCAGAATTCAGAACTCAGAGTTGAGAACTCAGCATGACAACTCAGTATTCAGATCTCGCAGTTCAGCACACAGAATTGACAACTTAGAAATCAGAACACACAATACAGTGATCAGTATTCAGAATTCAGCACGCAGAACTCAAACTCACAATTCAGAACTCAGCACTCAGAACTCAGAATGCAGACCTCAGGAACCAGAACTCAGAGTTTACAACCCTGAATTCAGAACTCTAATTTCAGAACTCAATTTCATAACTCAGAACACAAGACTCAGAAGTCAGAACTCAGAATTCAGAACTCAAAACTCAGAACTCAGAACTCGATATTTAGACTTCAAAATAGAGCACTCAGATATTCGGACTCCTAACTCAGACAAAGAAGTCAGAGTTGAAATTTCAGAACTCAGAAGTCACAATTCGCAACACAGAATTTGTGACTAGGAATTCATAAATGAGGCTCAGTTCTCAAAATTCACAAATCAGAATTCAGAAATCCAAATTCAGAACCCAGAACACAGAATTCGGAACTCAGAACTCAAAATTCAGTACTCAGAATTCAGAACTCACAACTCACAACTCTGAATTCTGATCTCAGAATCCACAACTCTGAATTCAGAATACAGGCTGCAGTTTACAACTCCGAACTCAGATCTCAGAACTAAGAGTTGAGAATTCATAACTCAGAACTCAGAATTCAGAAATGATGACTCAGAACTTGGAATTCAGAACTCAGAAATCACAACTCAGTATTCAGAACCCAGAATTCATAACCCAGAATTCTCACCTTCGAATTCTGAACTCAGAATTCAAACTCGAATATCAGAACTGGGAAATGAGTATTTGGAACTCAGAATACGGACTTCATAACTTACAATTCAGAACAAAGAACTCAGACATCAGAACTCAAGACTCATAACAAAGAACTCAGTTCTCAGCACTCAGAATTCAGAACACACAATTCAGAACTCAAAACGCAGAAATCAGAACTGTAACTCAGAATTGTGAAATCAGAACTCAGAATTCAGAACGCAATTGAGAACTTTGAAGTCAGAACTCAGAATAAATTCCTCACAATACTAGCTCAGAATCGGCGACTCAGAAATCAGAACTGAGATACAGATCTCAGAATTCAAAATTCAGAATTCAGGAGTCCGAATTCAGAACCGGAACACAGAATTCGGGACTCAGAACTCAAAATTCAGTACTCAGTACTCAGAACTCAGAAATCACCACTCTGAATTCTGGTCACAGAATTCACAACTCTGAAATCAGAATACAGACTGTAGAATTTAGACTCCGAACTCAGATCTAAGAGCTAAGAGTTGAGAATTCATAACTCAGTATTCAGAACTGGGAAATGAGAACTCAGAACTCAGATTTCACAGCTAAGAATTCAGAACTCAGTTATCAGAACTCAGAATTCAGAATTCAGAACTCAGAACGCAGAACACAAAATTCAGAACTCAGTAGTCAGAACTAGAAACTGTGAACTCAGAATTTGTAACTCAGAATTCTGAGCGCAATTGAAAAATTTGAACTCAGAACTCAGAATACAGTACTCAAGATTCAGACCTCAAAATTCAGAACTCGGCACTCACAAAATGTAATTCACAACAAAATCTCAAATCTCAGAATTCAAAACTCAGAAAATAGAACTAACCACTCGGAATTCAAATTCAGATCTCAGGGTGTAGCACTTTGGATTGAGAACTCATTCCTCAGAACGCAGGACTCAGAACTCAGAATTCAGAAATTAGATTCATATCTCAGAACTCAGAACTCAGAATTCAGAACTCAGAGTTGAGAACTCAGCATGACAACTCAGTATTCAGATCTCGCAGTTCAGCACACAGAATTGACAACTTAGAAATCAGAACACACAATACAGTGATCAGTATTCAGAATTCAGCACGCCGAACTCAAACTCACAATTCAGAACTCAGCACTCAGAACTCAGAATGCAGACCTCAGGAACCAGAACTCAGAGTTTACAACCCTGAATTCAGAACTCTAATTTCAGAACTCAATTTCATAACTCAGAACACAAGACTCAGAAGTCAGAACTCAGAATTCAGAACTCAAAACTCAGAACTCAGAACTCGATATTTAGACTTCAAAATAGAGCACTCAGATATTCGGACTCCTAACTCAGACAAAGAAGTCAGAGTTGAAATTTCAGAACTCAGAAGTCACAATTCGCAACACAGAATTTGTGACTAGGAATTCATAAATGAGGCTCAGTTCTCAAAATTCACAAATCAGAATTCAGAAATCCAAATTCAGAACCCAGAACACAGAATTCGGAACTCAGAACTCAAAATTCAGTACTCAGAATTCAGAACTCACAACTCACAACTCTGAATTCTGATCTCAGAATCCACAACTCTGAATTCAGAATACAGGCTGCAGTTTACAACTCCGAACTCAGATCTCAGAACTAAGAGTTGAGAATTCATAACTCAGAACTCAGAATTCAGAAATGATGACTCAGAACTTGGAATTCAGAACTCAGAAATCACAACTCAGTATTCAGAACCCAGAATTCATAACCCAGAATTCTCACCTTCGAATTCTGAACTCAGAATTCAAACTCGAATATCAGAACTGGGAAATGAGTATTTGGAACTCAGAATACGGACTTCATAACTTAGAATTCAGAACAAAGAACTCAGACATCAGAACTCAAGACTCATAACAAAGAACTCAGTTCTCAGCACTCAGAATTCAGAACACACAATTCAGAACTCAAAACGCAGAAATCAGAACTGTAACTCAGAATTGTGAAATCAGAACTCAGAATTCAGAACGCAATTGAGAACTTTGAAGTCAGAACTCAGAATAAATTCCTCACAATACTAGCTCAGAATCGGCGACTCAGAAATCAGAACTGAGATACAGATCTCAGAATTCAAAATTCAGAATTCAGGAGTCCGAATTCAGAACCGGAACACAGAATTCGGGACTCAGAACTCAAAATTCAGTACTCAGTACTCAGAACTCAGAAATCACCACTCTGAATTCTGGTCACAGAATTCACAACTCTGAAATCAGAATACAGACTGTAGAATTTAGACTCCGAACTCAGATCTAAGAGCTAAGAGTTGAGAATTCATAACTCAGTATTCAGAACTGGGAAATGAGAACTCAGAACTCAGATTTCACAGCTAAGAATTCAGAACTCAGTTATCAGAACTCAGAATTCAGAATTCAGAACTCAGAACGCAGAACACAAAATTCAGAACTCAGTAGTCAGAACTAGAAACTGTGAACTCAGAATTTGTAACTCAGAATTCTGAACGCAATTGAAAAATTTGAACTCAGAACTCAGAATACAGTACTCAAGATTCAGACCTCAAAATTCAGAACTCGGCACTCACAAAATGTAATTCACAACAAAATCTCAAATCTCAGAATTCAAAACTCAGAAAATAGAACTAACCACTCGGAATTCAAATTCAGATCTCAGAGTGTAGCACTTTGGATTGAGAACTCATTCCTCAGAACGCAGGACTCAGAACTCAGAATTCAGAAATTAGATTCATATCTCAGAACTCAGAACTCAGAATTCAGAACTCAGAGTTGAGAACTCAGCATGACAACTCAGTATTCAGATCTCGCAGTTCAGCACACAGAATTGACAACTTAGAAATCAGAACACACAATACAGTGATCAGTATTCAGAATTCAGCACGCAGAACTCAAACTCACAATTCAGAACTCAGCACTCAGAACTCAGAATGCAGACCTCAGGAACCAGAACTCAGAGTTTACAACCCTGAATTCAGAACTCTAATTTCAGAACTCAATTTCATAACTCAGAACACAAGACTCAGAAGTCAGAACTCAGAATTCAGAACTCAAAACTCAGAACTCAGAACTCGATATTTAGACTTCAAAATAGAGCACTCAGATATTCGGACTCCTAACTCAGACAAAGAAGTCAGAGTTGAAATTTCAGAACTCAGAAGTCACAATTCGCAACACAGAATTTGTGACTAGGAATTCATAAATGAGGCTCAGTTCTCAAAATTCACAAATCAGAATTCAGAAATCCAAATTCAGAACCCAGAACACAGAATTCGGAACTCAGAACTCAAAATTCAGTACTCAGAATTCAGAACTCACAACTCACAACTCTGAATTCTGATCTCAGAATCCACAACTCTGAATTCAGAATACAGGCTGCAGTTTACAACTCCGAACTCAGATCTCAGAACTAAGAGTTGAGAATTCATAACTCAGAACTCAGAATTCAGAAATGATGACTCAGAACTTGGAATTCAGAACTCAGAAATCACAACTCAGTATTCAGAACCCAGAATTCATAACCCAGAATTCTCACCTTCGAATTCTGAACTCAGAATTCAAACTCGAATATCAGAACTGGGAAATGAGTATTTGGAACTCAGAATACGGACTTCATAACTTAGAATTCAGAACAAAGAACTCAGACATCAGAACTCAAGACTCATAACAAAGAACTCAGTTCTCAGCACTCAGAATTCAGAACACACAATTCAGAACTCAAAACGCAGAAATCAGAACTGTAACTCAGAATTGTGAAATCAGAACTCAGAATTCAGAACGCAATTGAGAACTTTGAAGTCAGAACTCAGAATAAATTCCTCACAATACTAGCTCAGAATCGGCAACTCAGAAATCAGAACTGAGATACAGATCTCAGAATTCAAAATTCAGAATTCAGGAGTGCGAATTCAGAACCGGAACACAGAATTCGGGACTCAGAACTCAAAATTCAGTACTCAGTACTCAGAACTCAGAAATCACCACTCTGAATTCTGGTCACAGAATTCACAACTCTGAAATCAGAATACAGACTGTAGAATTTAGACTCCGAACTCAGATCTAAGAGCTAAGAGTTGAGAATTCATAACTCAGTATTCAGAACTGGGAAATGAGAACTCAGAACTCAGATTTCACAGCTAAGAATTCAGAACTCAGTTATCAGAACTCAGAATTCAGAATTCAGAACTCAGAACGCAGAACACAAAATTCAGAACTCAGTAGTCAGAACTAGAATCTGTGAACTCAGAATTTGTAACTCAGAATTCTGAACGCAATTGAAAAATTTGAACTCAGAACTCAGAATACAGTACTCAAGATTCAGACCTCAAAATTCAGAACTCGGCACTCACAAAATGTAATTCACAACAAAATCTCAAATCTCAGAATTCAAAACTCAGAAAATAGAACTAACCACTCGGAATTCAAATTCAGATCTCAGAGTGTAGCACTTTGGATTGAGAACTCATTCCTCAGAACGCAGGACTCAGAACTCAGAATTCAGAAATTAGATTCATATCTCAGAACTCAGAACTCAGAATTCAGAACTCAGAGTTGAGAACTCAGCATGACAACTCAGTATTCAGATCTCGCAGTTCAGCACACAGAATTGACAACTTAGAAATCAGAACACACAATACAGTGATCAGTATTCAGGATTCAGCACGCAGAACTCAAACTCACAATTCAGAACTCAGCACTCAGAACTCAGAATGCAGACCTCAGGAACCAGAACTCAGAGTTTACAACCCTGAATTCAGAACTCTAATTTCAGAACTCAATTTCATAACTCAGAACACAAGACTCAGAAGTCAGAACTCAGAATTCAGAACTCAAAACTCAGAACTCAGAACTCGATATTTAGACTTCAAAATAGAGCACTCAGATATTCGGACTCCTAACTCAGACAAAGAAGTCAGAGTTGAAATTTCAGAACTCAGAAGTCACAATTCGCAACACAGAATTTGTGACTAGGAATTCATAAATGAGGCTCAGTTCTCAAAATTCACAAATCAGAATTCAGAAATCCAAATTCAGAACCCAGAACACAGAATTCGGAACTCAGAACTCAAAATTCAGTACTCAGAATTCAGAACTCACAACTCACAACTCTGAATTCTGATCTCAGAATCCACAACTCTGAATTCAGAATACAGGCTGCAGTTTACAACTCCGAACTCAGATCTCAGAACTAAGAGTTGAGAATTCATAACTCAGAACTCAGAATTCAGAAATGATGACTCAGAACTTGGAATTCAGAACTCAGAAATCACAACTCAGTATTCAGAACCCAGAATTCATAACCCAGAATTCTCACCTTCGAATTCTGAACTCAGAATTCAAACTCGAATATCAGAACTGGGAAATGAGTATTTGGAACTCAGAATACGGACTTCATAACTTAGAATTCAGAACAAAGAACTCAGACATCAGAACTCAAGACTCATAACAAAGAACTCAGTTCTCAGCACTCAGAATTCAGAACACACAATTCAGAACTCAAAACGCAGAAATCAGAACTGTAACTCAGAATTGTGAAATCAGAACTCAGAATTCAGAACGCAATTGAGAACTTTGAAGTCAGAACTCAGAATAAATTCCTCACAATACTAGCTCAGAATCGGCAACTCAGAAATCAGAACTGAGATACAGATCTCAGAATTCAAAATTCAGAATTCAGGAGTCCGAATTCAGAACCGGAACACAGAATTCGGGACTCAGAACTCAAAATTCAGTACTCAGTACTCAGAACTCAGAAATCACCACTCTGAATTCTGGTCACAAAATTCACAACTCTGAAATCAGAATACAGACTGTAGAATTTAGACTCCGAACTCAGATCTAAGAGCTAAGAGTTGAGAATTCATAACTCAGTATTCAGAACTGGGAAATGAGAACTCAGAACTCAGATTTCACAGCTAAGAATTCAGAACTCAGTTATCAGAACTCAGAATTCAGAATTCAGAATTCAGAACGCAGAACACAAAATTCAGAACTCAGTAGTCAGAACTAGAATCTGTGAACTCAGAATTCTGAACTCAGAATTCTGAACGCAATTGAAAAATTTGAACTCAGAACTCAGAATACAGTACTCAAGATTCAGACCTCAAAATTCAGAACTCGGCACTCACAAAATGTAATTCACAACAAAATCTCAAATCTCAGAATTCAAAACTCAGAAAATAGAACTAACCACTCGGAATTCAAATTCAGATCTCAGAGTGTAGCACTTTGGATTGAGAACTCATTCCTCAGAACGCAGGACTCAGAACTCAGAATTCAGAAATTAGATTCATATCTCAGAACTCAGAACTCAGAATTCAGAACTCAGAGTTGAGAACTCAGCATGACAACTCAGTATTCAGATCTCGCAGTTCAGCACACAGAATTGACAACTTAGAAATCAGAACACACAATACAGTGATCAGTATTCAGAATTCAGCACGCAGAACTCAAACTCACAATTCAGAACTCAGCACTCAGAACTCAGAATGCAGACCTCAGGAACCAGAACTCAGAGTTTACAACCCTGAATTCAGAACTCTAATTTCAGAACTCAATTTCATAACTCAGAACACAAGACTCACAAGTCAGAACTCAGAATTCAGAACTCAAAACTCAGAACTCAGAACTCGATATTTAGACTTCAAAATAGAGCACTCAGATATTCGGACTCCTAACTCAGACAAAGAAGTCAGAGTTGAAATTTCAGAACTCAGAAGTCACAATTCGCAACACAGAATTTGTGACTAGGAATTCATAAATGAGGCTCAGTTCTCAAAATTCACAAATCAGAATTCAGAAATCCAAATTCAGAACCCAGAACACAGAATTCGGAACTCAGAACTCAAAATTCAGTACTCAGAATTCAGAACTCACAACTCACAACTCTGAATTCTGATCTCAGAATCCACAACTCTGAATTCAGAATACAGGCTGCAGTTTACAACTCCGAACTCAGATCTCAGAACTAAGAGTTGAGAATTCATAACTCAGAACTCAGAATTCAGAAATGATGACTCAGAACTTGGAATTCAGAACTCAGAAATCACAACTCAGTATTCAGAACCCAGAATTCATAACGCAGAATTCTCACCTTCGAATTCTGAACTCAGAATTCAAACTCGAATATCAGAACTGGGAAATGAGTATTTGGAACTCAGAATACGGACTTCATAACTTAGAATTCAGAACAAAGAACTCAGACATCAGAACTCAAGACTCATAACAAAGAACTCAGTTCTCAGCACTCAGAATTCAGAACACACAATTCAGAACTCAAAACGCAGAAATCAGAACTGTAACTCAGAATTGTGAAATCAGAACTCAGAATTCAGAACGCAATTGAGAACTTTGAAGTCAGAACTCAGAATAAATTCCTCACAATACTAGCTCAGAATCGGCGACTCAGAAATCAGAACTGAGATACAGATCTCAGAATTCAAAATTCAGAATTCAGGAGTCCGAATTCAGAACCGGAACACAGAATTCGGGACTCAGAACTCAAAATTCAGTACTCAGTACTCAGAACTCAGAAATCACCACTCTGAATTCTGGTCACAGAATTCACAACTCTGAAATCAGAATACAGACTGTAGAATTTAGACTCCGAACTCAGATCTAAGAGCTAAGAGTTGAGAATTCATAACTCAGTATTCAGAACTGGGAAATGAGAACTCAGAACTCAGATTTCACAGCTAAGAATTCAGAACTCAGTTATCAGAACTCAGAATTCAGAATTCAGAACTCAGAACGCAGAACACAAAATTCAGAACTCAGTAGTCAGAACTAGAAACTGTGAACTCAGAATTTGTAACTCAGAATTCTGAACGCAATTGAAAAATTTGAACTCAGAACTCAGAATACAGTACTCAAGATTCAGACCTCAAAATTCAGAACTCGGCACTCACAAAATGTAATTCACAACAAAATCTCAAATCTCAGAATTCAAAACTCAGAAAATAGAACTAACCACTCGGAATTCAAATTCAGATCTCAGAGTGTAGCACTTTGGATTGAGAACTCATTCCTCAGAACGCAGGACTCAGAACTCAGAATTCAGAAATTAGATTCATATCTCAGAACTCAGAACTCAGAATTCAGAACTCAGAGTTGAGAACTCAGCATGACAACTCAGTATTCAGATCTCGCAGTTCAGCACACAGAATTGACAACTTAGAAATCAGAACACACAATACAGTGATCAGTATTCAGAATTCAGCACGCAGAACTCAAACTCACAATTCAGAACTCAGCACTCAGAACTCAGAATGCAGACCTCAGGAACCAGAACTCAGAGTTTACAACCCTGAATTCAGAACTCTAATTTCAGAACTCAATTTCATAACTCAGAACACAAGACTCAGAAGTCAGAACTCAGAATTCAGAACTCAAAACTCAGAACTCAGAACTCGATATTTAGACTTCAAAATAGAGCACTCAGATATTCGGACTCCTAACTCAGACAAAGAAGTCAGAGTTGAAATTTCAGAACTCAGAAGTCACAATTCGCAACACAGAATTTGTGACTAGGAATTCATAAATGAGGCTCAGTTCTCAAAATTCACAAATCAGAATTCAGAAATCCAAATTCAGAACCCAGAACACAGAATTCGGAACTCAGAACTCAAAATTCAGTACTCAGAATTCAGAACTCACAACTCACAACTCTGAATTCTGATCTCAGAATCCACAACTCTGAATTCAGAATACAGGCTGCAGTTTACAACTCCGAACTCGGATCTCAGAACTAAGAGTTGAGAATTCATAACTCAGAACTCAGAATTCAGAAATGATGACTCAGAACTTGGAATTCAGAACTCAGAAATCACAACTCAGTATTCAGAACCCAGAATTCATAACCCAGAATTCTCACCTTCGAATTCTGAACTCAGAATTCAAACTCGAATATCAGAACTGGGAAATGAGTATTTGGACCTCAGAATACGGACTTCATAACTTAGAATTCAGAACAAAGAACTCAGACATCAGAACTCAAGACTCATAATAAAGAACTCAGTTCTCAGCACTCAGAATTCAGAACACACAATTCAGAACTCAAAACGCAGAAATCAGAACTGTAACTCAGAATTGTGAAATCAGAACTCAGAATTCAGAACGCAATTGAGAACTTTGAAGTCAGAACTCAGAATAAATTCCTCACAATACTAGCTCAGAATCGGCAACTCAGAAATCAGAACTGAGATACAGATCTCAGAATTCAAAATTCAGAATTCAGGAGTCCGAATTCAGAACCGGAACACAGAATTCGGGACTCAGAACTCAAAATTCAGTACTCAGTACTCAGAACTCAGAAATCACCACTCTGAATTCTGGTCACAGAATTCACAACTCTGAAATCAGAATACAGACTGTAGAATTTAGACTCCGAACTCAGATCTAAGAGCTAAGAGTTGAGAATTCATAACTCAGTATTCAGAACTGGGAAATGAGAACTCAGAACTCAGATTTCACAGCTAAGAATTCAGAACTCAGTTATCAGAACTCAGAATTCAGAATTCAGAACTCAGAACGCAGAACACAAAATTCAGAACTCAGTAGTCAGAACTAGAATCTGTGAACTCAGAATTCTGAACTCAGAATTCTGAACGCAATTGAAAAATTTGAACTCAGAACTCAGAATACAGTACTCAAGATTCAGACCTCAAAATTCAGAACTCGGCACTCACAAAATGTAATTCACAACAAAATCTCAAATCTCAGAATTCAAAACTCAGAAAATAGAACTAACCACTCGGAATTCAAATTCAGATCTCAGAGTGTAGCACTTTGGATTGAGAACTCATTCCTCAGAACGCAGGACTCAGAACTCAGAATTCAGAAATTAGATTCATATCTCAGAACTCAGAACTCAGAATTCAGAACTCAGAGTTGAGAACTCAGCATGACAACTCAGTATTCAGATCTCGCAGTTCAGCACACAGAATTGACAACTTAGAAATCAGAACACACAATACAGTGATCAGTATTCAGAATTCAGCACGCAGAACTCAAACTCACAATTCAGAACTCAGCACTCAGAACTCAGAATGCAGACCTCAGGAACCAGAACTCAGAGTTTACAACCCTGAATTCAGAACTCTAATTTCAGAACTCTAATTTCATAACTCAGAACACAAGACTCAGAAGTCAGAACTCAGAATTCAGAACTCAAAACTCAGAACTCAGAACTCGATATTTAGACTTCAAAATAGAGCACTCAGATATTCGGACTCCTAACTCAGACAAAGAAGTCAGAGTTGAAATTTCAGAACTCAGAAGTCACAATTCGCAACACAGAATTTGTGACTAGGAATTCATAAATGAGGCTCAGTTCTCAAAATTCACAAATCAGAATTCAGAAATCCAAATTCAGAACCCAGAACACAGAATTCGGAACTCAGAACTCAAAATTCAGTACTCAGAATTCAGAACTCACAACTCACAACTCTGAATTCTGATCTCAGAATCCACAACTCTGAATTCAGAATACAGGCTGCAGTTTACAACTCCGAACTCAGATCTCAGAACTAAGAGTTGAGAATTCATAACTCAGAACTCAGAATTCAGAAATGATGACTCAGAACTTGGAATTCAGAACTCAGAAATCACAACTCAGTATTCAGAACCCAGAATTCATAACCCAGAATTCTCACCTTCGAATTCTGAACTCAGAATTCAAACTCGAATATCAGAACTGGGAAATGAGTATTTGGACCTCAGAATACGGACTTCATAACTTACAATTCAGAACAAAGAACTCAGACATCAGAACTCAAGACTCATAACAAAGAACTCAGTTCTCAGCACTCAGAATTCAGAACACACAATTCAGAACTCAAAACGCAGAAATCAGAACTGTAACTCAGAATTGTGAAATCAGAACTCAGAATTCAGAACGCAATTGAGAACTTTGAAGTCAGAACTCAGAATAAATTCCTCACAATACTAGCTCAGAATCGGCGACTCAGAAATCAGAACTGAGATACAGATCTCAGAATTCAAAATTCAGAATTCAGAAGTCCGAATTCAGAACCGGAACACAGAATTCGGGACTCAGAACTCAAAATTCAGTACTCAGTACTCAGAACTCAGAAATCACCACTCTGAATTCTGGTCACAGAATTCACAACTCTGAAATCAGAATACAGACTGTAGAATTTAGACTCCGAACTCAGATCTAAGAGCTAAGAGTTGAGAATTCATAACTCAGTATTCAGAACTGGGAAATGAGAACTCAGAACTCAGATTTCACAGCTAAGAATTCAGAACTCAGTTATCAGAACTCAGAACGCAGAACGCAGAACACAAAATTCAGAACTCAGTAGTCAGAACTAGAAACTGTGAACTCAGAATTTGTAACTCAGAATTCTGAGCGCAATTGAAAAATTTGAACTCAGAACTCAGAATACAGTACTCAAGATTCAGACCTCAAAATTCAGAACTCGGCACTCACAAAATGTAATTCACAACAAAATCTCAAATCTCAGAATTCAAAACTCAGAAAATAGAACTAACCACTTGGAATTCAAATTCAGATCTCAGAGTGTAGCACTTTGGATTGAGAACTCATTCCTCAGAACGCAGGACTCAGAACTCAGAATTCAGAAATTAGATTCATATCTCAGAACTCAGAACTCAGAATTCAGAACTCAGAGTTGAGAACTCAGCATGACAACTCAGTATTCAGATCTCGCAGTTCAGCACACAGAATTGACAACTTAGAAATCAGAACACACAATACAGTGATCAGTATTCGGAATTCAGCACGCAGAACTCAAACTCACAATTCAGAACTCAGCACTCAGAACTCAGAATGCAGACCTCAGGAACCAGAACTCAGAGTTTACAACCCTGAATTCAGAACTCTAATTTCAGAACTCAATTTCATAACTCAGAACACAAGACTCACAAGTCAGAACTCAGAATTCAGAACTCAAAACTCAGAACTCAGAACTCGATATTTAGACTTCAAAATAGAGCACTCAGATATTCGGACTCCTAACTCAGACAAAGAAGTCAGAGTTGAAATTTCAGAACTCAGAAGTCACAATTTGCAACACAGAATTTGTGACTAGGAATTCATAAATGAGGCTCAGTTCTCAAAATTCACAAATCAGAATTCAGAAATCCAAATTCAGAACCCAGAACACAGAATTCGGAACTCAGAACTCAAAATTCAGTACTCAGAATTCAGAACTCACAACTCACAACTCTGAATTCTGATCTCAGAATCCACAACTCTGAATTCAGAATACAGGCTGCAGTTTACAACTCCGAACTCAGATCTCAGAACTAAGAGTTGAGAATTCATAACTCAGAACTCAGAATTCAGAAATGATGACTCAGAACTTGGAATTCAGAACTCAGAAATCACAACTCAGTATTCAGAACCCAGAATTCATAACCCAGAATTCTCACCTTCGAATTCTGAACTCAGAATTCAAACTCGAATATCAGAACTGGGAAATGAGTATTTGGACCTCAGAATACGGACTTCATAACTTACAATTCAGAACAAAGAACTCAGACATCAGAACTCAAGACTCATAACAAAGAACTCAGTTCTCAGCACTCAGAATTCAGAACACACAATTCAGAACTCAAAACGCAGAAATCAGAACTGTAACTCAGAATTGTGAAATCAGAACTCAGAATTCAGAACGCAATTGAGAACTTTGAAGTCAGAACTCAGAATAAATTCCTCACAATACTAGCTCAGAATCGGCGACTCAGAAATCAGAACTGAGATACAGATCTCAGAATTCAAAATTCAGAATTCAGAAGTCCGAATTCAGAACCGGAACACAGAATTCGGGACTCAGAACTCAAAATTCAGTACTCAGTACTCAGAACTCAGAAATCACCACTCTGAATTCTGGTCACAGAATTCACAACTCTGAAATCAGAATACAGACTGTAGAATTTAGACTCCGAACTCAGATCTAAGAGCTAAGAGTTGAGAATTCATAACTCAGTATTCAGAACTGGGAAATGAGAACTCAGAACTCAGATTTCACAGCTAAGAATTCAGAACTCAGAATTCAGAATTCAGAATTCAGAACGCAGAACACAAAATTCAGAACTCAGTAGTCAGAACTAGAAACTGTGAACTCAGAATTTGTAACTCAGAATTCTGAACGCAATTGAAAAATTTGAACTCAGAACTCAGAATACAGTACTCAAGATTCAGACCTCAAAATTCAGAACTCGGCACTCACAAAATGTAATTCACAACAAAATCTCAAATCTTAGAATTCAAAACTCAGAAAATAGAACTAACCACTCGGAATTCAAATTCAGATCTCAGAGTGTAGCACTTTGGATTGAGAACTCATTCCTCAGAACGCAGGACTCAGAACTCAGAATTCAGAAATTAGATTCGTATCTCAGAACTCAGAACTCAGAATTCAGAACTCAGAGTTGAGAACTCAGCATGACAACTCAGTATTCAGATCTCGCAGTTCAGCACACAAAATTGACAACTTAGAAATCAGAACACACAATACAGTGATCAGTATTCGGAATTCAGCACGCAGAACTCAAACTCACAATTCAGAACTCAGCACTCAGAACTCAGAATGCAGACCTCAGGAACCAGAACTCAGAGATTACAATCCTGAATTCAGAAATCTAATTTCAGAACTCAATTTCATAACTCAGAACACAAGACTCACAAGTCAGAACTCGATATTTAGACTTCAAAATAGAGCACTCAGATATTCGGACTCCTAACTCAGACAAAGAAGTCAGAGTTGAAATTTCAGAACTCAGAAGTCACAATTCGCAACACAGAATTTGTGACTAGGAATTCATAAATGAGGCTCAGTTCTCAAAATTCACAAATCAGAATTCAGAAATCCAAATTCAGAACCCAGAACACAGAATTCGGAACTCAGAACTCAAAATTCAGTACTCAGAATTCAGAACTCACAACTCACAACTCTGAATTCTGATCTCAGAATCCACAACTCTGAATTCAGAATACAGGCTGCAGTTTACAACTCCGAACTCAGATCTCAGAACTAAGAGTTGAGAATTCATAACTCAGAACTCAGAATTCAGAAATGATGACTCAGAACTTGGAATTCAGAACTCAGAAATCACAACTCAGTATTCAGAACCCAGAATTCAGAACCCAGAATTCTCACCTTCGAATTCTGAACTCAGAATTCAAACTCGAATATCAGAACTGGGAAATGAGTATTTGGAACTCAGAATACGGACTTCATAACTTACAATTCAGAACAAAGAACTCAGACATCAGAACTCAAGACTCATAACAAAGAACTCAGTTCTCAGCACTCAGAATTCAGAACACACAATTCAGAACTCAAAACGCAGAAATCAGAACTGTAACTCAGAATTGTGAAATCAGAACTCAGAATTCAGAACGCAATTGAGAACTTTGAAGTCAGAACTCAGAATAAATTCCTCACAATACTAGCTCAGAATCGGCGACTCAGAAATCAGAACTGAGATACAGATCTCAGAATTCAAAATTCAGAATTCAGAAGTCCGAATTCAGAACCGGAACACAGAATTCGGGACTCAGAACTCAAAATTCAGTACTCAGTACTCAGAACTCAGAAATCACCACTCTGAATTCTGGTCACAGAATTCACAACTCTGAAATCAGAATACAGACTGTAGAATTTAGACTCCGAACTCAGATCTAAGAGCTAAGAGTTGAGAATTCATAACTCAGTATTCAGAACTGGGAAATGAGAACTCAGAACTCAGATTTCACAGCTAAGAATTCAGAACTCAGAATTCAGAATTCAGAATTCAGAACGCAGAACACAAAATTCAGAACTCAGTAGTCAGAACTAGAAACTGTGAACTCAGAATTTGTAACTCAGAATTCTGAGCGCAATTGAAAAATTTGAACTCAGAACTCAGAATACAGTACTCAAGATTCAGACCTCAAAATTCAGAACTCGGCACTCACAAAATGTAATTCACAACAAAATCTCAAATCTCAGAATTCAAAACTCAGAAAATAGAACTAACCACTCAAATTCAAATTCAGATCTCAGAGTGTAGCACTTTGGATTGAGAACTCATTCCTCAGAACGCAGGACTCAGAACTCAGAATTCAGAAATTAGATTCATATCTCAGAACTCAGAACTCAGAATTCAGAACTCAGAGTTGAGAACTCAGCATGACAACTCAGTATTCAGATCTCGCAGTTCAGCACACAGAATTGAAAACTTAGAAATCAGAACACACAATACAGTGATCAGTATTCGGAATTCAGCACGCAGAACTCAAACTCACAATTCAGAACTCAGCACTCAGAACTCAGAATGCAGACCTCAGGAACCAGAACTCAGAGTTTACAACCCTGAATTCAGAACTCTAATTTCAGAACTCAATTTCATAACTCAGAACACAAGACTCACAAGTCAGAACTCAGAATTCAGAACTCAAAACTCAGAACTCAGAACTCTATATTTAGACTTCAAAATAGAGCACTCAGATATTCGGACTCCTAACTCAGACAAAGAAGTCAGAGTTGAAATTTCAGAACTCAGAAGTCACAATTTGCAACACAGAATTTGTGACTAGGAATTCATAAATGAGGCTCAGTTCTCAAAATTCACAAATCAGAATTCAGAAATCCAAATTCAGAACCCAGAACACAGAATTCGGAACTCAGAACTCAAAATTCAGTACTCAGAATTCAGAACTCACAACTCACAACTCTGAATTCTGATCTCAGAATCCACAACTCTGAATTCAGAATACAGGCTGCAGTTTACAACTCCGAACTCAGATCTCAGAACTAAGAGTTGAGAATTCATAACTCAGAACTCAGAATTCAGAAATGATGACTCAGAACTTGGAATTCAGAACTCAGAAATCACAACTCAGTATTCAGAACCCAGAATTCATAACCCAGAATTCTCACCTTCGAATTCTGAACTCAGAATTCAAACTCGAATATCAGAACTGGGAAATGAGTATTTGGAACTCAGAATACGGACTTCATAACTTACAATTCAGAACAAAGAACTCAGACATCAGAACTCAAGACTCATAACAAAGAACTCAGTTCTCAGCACTCAGAATTCAGAACACACAATTCAGAACTCAAAACGCAGAAATCAGAACTGTAACTCAGAATTGTGAAATCAGAACTCAGAATTCAGAACGCAATTGAGAACTTTGAAGTCAGAACTCAGAATAAATTCCTCACAATACTAGCTCAGAATCGGCGACTCAGAAATCAGAACTGAGATACAGATCTCAGAATTCAAAATTCAGAATTCAGAAGTCCGAATTCAGAACCGGAACACAGAATTCGGGACTCAGAACTCAAAATTCAGTACTCAGTACTCAGAACTCAGAAATCACCACTCTGAATTCTGGTCACAGAATTCACAACTCTGAAATCAGAATACAGACTGTAGAATTTAGACTCCGAACTCAGATCTAAGAGCTAAGAGTTGAGAATTCATAACTCAGTATTCAGAACTGGGAAATGAGAACTCAGAACTCAGATTTCACAGCTAAGAATTCAGAACTCAGAATTCAGAATTCAGAATTCAGAACGCAGAACACAAAATTCAGAACTCAGTAGTCAGAACTAGAAACTGTGAACTCAGAATTTGTAACTCAGAATTCTGAGCGCAATTGAAAAATTTGAACTCAGAACTCAGAATACAGTACTCAAGATTCAGACCTCAAAATTCAGAACTCGGCACTCACAAAATGTAATTCACAACAAAATCTCAAATCTCAGAATTCAAAACTCAGAAAATAGAACTAACCACTCAAATTCAAATTCAGATCTCAGAGTGTAGCACTTTGGATTGAGAACTCATTCCTCAGAACGCAGGACTCAGAACTCAGAATTCAGAAATTAGATTCATATCTCAGAACTCAGAACTCAGAATTCAGAACTCAGAGTTGAGAACTCAGCATGACAACTCAGTATTCAGATCTCGCAGTTCAGCACACAGAATTGACAACTTAGAAATCAGAACACACAATACAGTGATCAGTATTCGGAATTCAGCACGCAGAACTCAAACTCACAATTCAGAACTCAGCACTCAGAACTCAGAATGCAGACCTCAGGAACCAGAACTCAGAGTTTACAACCCTGAATTCAGAACTCTAATTTCAGAACTCAATTTCATAACTCAGAACACAAGACTCACAAGTCAGAACTCAGAATTCAGAACTCAAAACTCAGAACTCAGAACTCGATATTTAGACTTCAAAATAGAGCACTCAGATATTCGGACTCCTAACTCAGACAAAGAAGTCAGAGTTGAAATTTCAGAACTCAGAAGTCACAATTCGCAACACAGAATTTGTGACTAGGAATTCATAAATGAGGCTCAGTTCTCAAAATTCACAAATCAGAATTCAGAAATCCAAATTCAGAACCCAGAACACAGAATTCGGAACTCAGAACTCAAAATTCAGTACTCAGAATTCAGAACTCACAACTCACAACTCTGAATTCTGATCTCAGAATCCACAACTCTGAATTCAGAATACAGGCTGCAGTTTACAACTCCGAACTCAGATCTCAGAACTAAGAGTTGAGAATTCATAACTCAGAACTCAGAATTCAGAAATGATGACTCAGAACTTGGAATTCAGAACTCAGAAATCACAACTCAGTATTCAGAACCCAGAATTCATAACCCAGAATTCTCACCTTCGAATTCTGAACTCAGAATTCAAACTCGAATATCAGAACTGGGAAATGAGTATTTGGAACTCAGAATACGGACTTCATAACTTAGAATTCAGAACAAAGAACTCAGACATCAGAACTCAAGACTCATAACAAAGAACTCAGTTCTCAGCACTCAGAATTCAGAACACACAATTCAGAACTCAAAACGCAGAAATCAGAACTGTAACTCAGAATTGTGAAATCAGAACTCAGAATTCAGAACGCAATTGAGAACTTTGAAGTCAGAACTCAGAATAAATTCCTCACAATACTAGCTCAGAATCGGCGACTCAGAAATCAGAACTGAGATACAGATCTCAGAATTCAAAATTCAGAATTCAGAAGTCCGAATTCAGAACCGGAACACAGAATTCGGGACTCAGAACTCAAAATTCAGTACTCAGTACTCAGAACTCAGAAATCACCACTCTGAATTCTGGTCACAGAATTCACAACTCTGAAATCAGAATACAGACTGTAGAATTTAGACTCCGAACTCAGATCTAAGAGCTAAGAGTTGAGAATTCATAACTCAGTATTCAGAACTGGGAAATGAGAACTCAGAACTCAGATTTCACAGCTAAGAATTCAGAACTCAGAATTCAGAATTCAGAATTCAGAACGCAGAACACAAAATTCAGAACTCAGTAGTCAGAACTAGAAACTGTGAACTCAGAATTTGTAACTCAGAATTCTGAGCGCAATTGAAAAATTTGAACTCAGAACTCAGAATACAGTACTCAAGATTCAGACCTCAAAATTCAGAACTCGGCACTCACAAAATGTAATTCACAACAAAATCTCAAATCTCAGAATTCAAAACTCAGAAAATAGAACTAACCACTCAAATTCAAATTCAGATCTCAGAGTGTAGCACTTTGGATTGAGAACTCATTCCTCAGAACGCAGGACTCAGAACTCAGAATTCAGAAATTAGATTCATATCTCAGAACTCAGAACTCAGAATTCAGAACTCAGAGTTGAGAACTCAGCATGACAACTCAGTATTCAGATCTCGCAGTTCAGCACACAGAATTGACAACTTAGAAATCAGAACACACAATACAGTGATCAGTATTCAGAATTCAGCACGCAGAACTCAAACTCACAATTCAGAACTCAGCACTCAGAACTCAGAATGCAGACCTCAGGAACCAGAACTCAGAGTTTACAACCCTGAATTCAGAACTCTAATTTCAGAACTCAATTTCATAACTCAGAACACAAGACTCACAAGTCAGAACTCAGAATTCAGAACTCAAAACTCAGAACTCAGAACTCGATATTTAGACTTCAAAATAGAGCACTCAGATATTCGGACTCCTAACTCAGACAAAGAAGTCAGAGTTGAAATTTCAGAACTCAGAAGTCACAATTCGCAACACAGAATTTGTGACTAGGAATTCATAAATGAGGCTCAGTTCTCAAAATTCACAAATCAGAATTCAGAAATCCAAATTCAGAACCCAGAACACAGAATTCGGAACTCAGAACTCAAAATTCAGTACTCAGAATTCAGAACTCACAACTCACAACTCTGAATTCTGATCTCAGAATCCACAACTCTGAATTCAGAATACAGGCTGCAGTTTACAACTCCGAACTCAGATCTCAGAACTAAGAGTTGAGAATTCATAACTCAGAACTCAGAATTCAGAAATGATGACTCAGAACTTGGAATTCAGAACTCAGAAATCACAACTCAGTATTCAGAACCCAGAATTCATAACCCAGAATTCTCACCTTCGAATTCTGAACTCAGAATTCAAACTCGAATATCAGAACTGGGAAATGAGTATTTGGAACTCAGAATACGGACTTCATAACTTACAATTCAGAACAAAGAACTCAGACATCAGAACTCAAGACTCATAACAAAGAACTCAGTTCTCAGCACTCAGAATTCAGAACACACAATTCAGAACTCAAAACGCAGAAATCAGAACTGTAACTCAGAATTGTGAAATCAGAACTCAGAATTCAGAACGCAATTGAGAACTTTGAAGTCAGAACTCAGAATAAATTCCTCACAATACTAGCTCAGAATCGGCGACTCAGAAATCAGAACTGAGATACAGATCTCAGAATTCAAAATTCAGAATTCAGGAGTCCGAATTCAGAACCGGAACACAGAATTCGGGACTCAGAACTCAAAATTCAGTACTCAGTACTCAGAACTCAGAAATCACCACTCTGAATTCTGGTCACAGAATTCACAACTCTGAAATCAGAATACAGACTGTAGAATTTAGACTCCGAACTCAGATCTAAGAGCTAAGAGTTGAGAATTCATAACTCAGTATTCAGAACTGGGAAATGAGAACTCAGAACTCAGATTTCACAGCTAAGAATTCAGAACTCAGTTATCAGAACTCAGAATTCAGAATTCAGAACGCAGAACACAAAATTCAGAACTCAGTAGTCAGAACTAGAAACTGTGAACTCAGAATTTGTAACTCAGAATTCTGAGCGCAATTGAAAAATTTGAACTCAGAACTCAGAATACAGTACTCAAGATTCAGACCTCAAAATTCAGAACTCGGCACTCACAAAATGTAATTCACAACAAAATCTCAAATCTCAGAATTCAAAACTCAGAAAATAGAACTAACCACTTGGAATTCAAATTCAGATCTCAGAGTGTAGCACTTTGGATTGAGAACTCATTCCTCAGAACGCAGGACTCAGAACTCAGAATTCAGAAATTAGATTCATATCTCAGAACTCAGAACTCAGAATTCAGAACTCAGAGTTGAGAACTCAGCATGACAACTCAGTATTCAGATCTCGCAGTTCAGCACACAGAATTGACAACTTAGAAATCAGAACACACAATACAGTGATCAGTATTCGGAATTCAGCACGCAGAACTCAAACTCACAATTCAGAACTCAGCACTCAGAACTCAGAATGCAGACCTCAGGAACCAGAACTCAGAGTTTACAACCCTGAATTCAGAACTCTAATTTCAGAACTCAATTTCATAACTCAGAACACAAGACTCACAAGTCAGAACTCAGAATTCAGAACTCAAAACTCAGAACTCAGAACTCGATATTTAGACTTCAAAATAGAGCACTCAGATATTCGGACTCCTAACTCAGACAAAGAAGTCAGAGTTGAAATTTCAGAACTCAGAAGTCACAATTTGCAACACAGAATTTGTGACTAGGAATTCATAAATGAGGCTCAGTTCTCAAAATTCACAAATCAGAATTCAGAAATCCAAATTCAGAACCCAGAACACAGAATTCGGAACTCAGAACTCAAAATTCAGTACTCAGAATTCAGAACTCACAACTCACAACTCTGAATTCTGATCTCAGAATCCACAACTCTGAATTCAGAATACAGGCTGCAGTTTACAACTCCGAACTCAGATCTCAGAACTAAGAGTTGAGAATTCATAACTCAGAACTCAGAATTCAGAAATGATGACTCAGAACTTGGAATTCAGAACTCAGAAATCACAACTCAGTATTCAGAACCCAGAATTCATAACCCAGAATTCTCACCTTCGAATTCTGAACTCAGAATTCAAACTCGAATATCAGAACTGGGAAATGAGTATTTGGAACTCAGAATACGGACTTCATAACTTACAATTCAGAACAAAGAACTCAGACATCAGAACTCAAGACTCATAACAAAGAACTCAGTTCTCAGCACTCAGAATTCAGAACACACAATTCAGAACTCAGAACGCAGAAATCAGAACTGTAACTCAGAATTGTGAAATCAGAACTCAGAATTCAGAACGCAATTGAGAACTTTGAAGTCAGAACTCAGAATAAATTCCTCACAATACTAGCTCAGAATCGGCGACTCAGAAATCAGAACTGAGATACAGATCTCAGAATTCAAAATTCAGAATTCAGAAGTCCAAATTCAGAACCGGAACACAGAATTCGGGACTCAGAACTCAAAATTCAGTACTCAGTACTCAGAACTCAGAAATCACCACTCTGAATTCTGGTCACAGAATTCACAACTCTGAAATCAGAATACAGACTGTAGAATTTAGACTCCGAACTCAGATCTAAGAGCTAAGAGTTGAGAATTCATAACTCAGTATTCAGAACTGGGAAATGAGAACTCAGAACTCAGATTTCACAGCTAAGAATTCAGAACTCAGTTATCAGAACTCAGAATTCAGAATTCAGAACTCAGAACGCAGAACACAAAATTCAGAACTCAGTAGTCAGAACTAGAAACTGTGAACTCAGAATTTGTAACTCAGAATTCTGAACGCAATTGAAAAATTTGAACTCAGAACTCAGAATACAGTACTCAAGATTCAGACCTCAAAATTCAGAACTCGGCACTCACAAAATGTAATTCACAACAAAATCTCAAATCTCAGAATTCAAAACTCAGAAAATAGAACTAACCACTCGGAATTCAAATTCAGATCTCAGAGTGTAGCACTTTGGATTGAGAACTCATTCCTCAGAACGCAGGACTCAGAACTCAGAATTCAGAAATTAGATTCATATCTCAGAACTCAGAACTCAGAATTCAGAACTCAGAGTTGAGAACTCAGCATGACAACTCAGTATTCAGATCTCGCAGTTCAGCACACAGAATTGACAACTTAGAAATCAGAACACACAATACAGTGATCAGTATTCAGAATTCAGCACGCAGAACTCAAACTCACAATTCAGAACTCAGCACTCAGAACTCAGAATGCAGACCTCAGGAACCAGAACTCAGAGTTTACAACCCTGAATTCAGAACTCTAATTTCAGAACTCAATTTCATAACTCAGAACACAAGACTCAGAAGTCAGAACTCAGAATTCAGAACTCAAAACTCAGAACTCAGAACTCGATATTTAGACTTCAAAATAGAGCACTCAGATATTCGGACTCCTAACTCAGACAAAGAAGTCAGAGTTGAAATTTCAGAACTCAGAAGTCACAATTCGCAACACAGAATTTGTGACTAGGAATTCATAAATGAGGCTCAGTTCTCAAAATTCACAAATCAGAATTCAGAAATCCAAATTCAGAACCCAGAACACAGAATTCGGAACTCAGAACTCAAAATTCAGTACTCAGAATTCAGAACTCACAACTCACAACTCTGAATTCTGATCTCAGAATCCACAACTCTGAATTCAGAATACAGGCTGCAGTTTACAACTCCGAACTCAGATCTCAGAACTAAGAGTTGAGAATTCATAACTCAGAACTCAGAATTCAGAAATGATGACTCAGAACTTGGAATTCAGAACTCAGAAATCACAACTCAGTATTCAGAACCCAGAATTCATAACCCAGAATTCTCACCTTCGAATTCTGAACTCAGAATTCAAACTCGAATATCAGAACTGGGAAATGAGTATTTGGAACTCAGAATACGGACTTCATAACTTACAATTCAGAACAAAGAACTCAGACATCAGAACTCAAGACTCATAATAAAGAACTCAGTTCTCAGCACTCAGAATTCAGAACACACAATTCAGAACTCAAAACGCAGAAATCAGAACTGTAACTCAGAATTGTGAAATCAGAACTCAGAATTCAGAACGCAATTGAGAACTTTGAAGTCAGAACTCAGAATAAATTCCTCACAATACTAGCTCAGAATCGGCGACTCAGAAATCAGAACTGAGATACAGATCTCAGAATTCAAAATTCAGAATTCAGAAGTCCGAATTCAGAACCGGAACACAGAATTCGGGACTCAGAACTCAAAATTCAGTACTCAGTACTCAGAACTCAGAAATCACCACTCTGAATTCTGGTCACAGAATTCACAACTCTGAAATCAGAATACAGACTGTAGAATTTAGACTCCGAACTCAGATCTAAGAGCTAAGAGTTGAGAATTCATAACTCAGTATTCAGAACTGGGAAATGAGAACTCAGAACTCAGATTTCACAGCTAAGAATTCAGAACTCAGAATTCAGAATTCAGAATTCAGAACGCAGAACACAAAATTCAGAACTCAGTAGTCAGAACTAGAAACTGTGAACTCAGAATTTGTAACTCAGAATTCTGAGCGCAATTGAAAAATTTGAACTCAGAACTCAGAATACAGTACTCAAGATTCAGACCTCAAAATTCAGAACTCGGCACTCACAAAATGTAATTCACAACAAAATCTCAAATCTCAGAATTCAAAACTCAGAAAATAGAACTAACCACTCAAATTCAAATTCAGATCTCAGAGTGTAGCACTTTGGATTGAGAACTCATTCCTCAGAACGCAGGACTCAGAACTCAGAATTCAGAAATTAGATTCATATCTCAGAACTCAGAACTCAGAATTCAGAACTCAGAGTTGAGAACTCAGCATGACAACTCAGTATTCAGATCTCGCAGTTCAGCACACAGAATTGACAACTTAGAAATCAGAACACACAATACAGTGATCAGTATTCGGAATTCAGCACGCAGAACTCAAACTCACAATTCAGAACTCAGCACTCAGAACTCAGAATGCAGACCTCAGGAACCAGAACTCAGAGTTTACAACCCTGAATTCAGAACTCTAATTTCAGAACTCAATTTCATAACTCAGAACACAAGACTCACAAGTCAGAACTCAGAATTCAGAACTCAAAACTCAGAACTCAGAACTCGATATTTAGACTTCAAAATAGAGCACTCAGATATTCGGACTCCTAACTCAGACAAAGAAGTCAGAGTTGAAATTTCAGAACTCAGAAGTCACAATTTGCAACACAGAATTTGTGACTAGGAATTCATAAATGAGGCTCAGTTCTCAAAATTCACAAATCAGAATTCAGAAATCCAAATTCAGAACCCAGAACACAGAATTCGGAACTCAGAACTCAAAATTCAGTACTCAGAATTCAGAACTCACAACTCACAACTCTGAATTCTGATCTCAGAATCCACAACTCTGAATTCAGAATACAGGCTGCAGTTTACAACTCCGAACTCAGATCTCAGAACTAAGAGTTGAGAATTCATAACTCAGAACTCAGAATTCAGAAATGATGACTCAGAACTTGGAATTCAGAACTCAGAAATCACAACTCAGTATTCAGAACCCAGAATTCATAACCCAGAATTCTCACCTTCGAATTCTGAACTCAGAATTCAAACTCGAATATCAGAACTGGGAAATGAGTATTTGGAACTCAGAATACGGACTTCATAACTTACAATTCAGAACAAAGAACTCAGACATCAGAACTCAAGACTCATAACAAAGAACTCAGTTCTCAGCACTCAGAATTCAGAACACACAATTCAGAACTCAAAACGCAGAAATCAGAACTGTAACTCAGAATTGTGAAATCAGAACTCAGAATTCAGAACGCAATTGAGAACTTTGAAGTCAGAACTCAGAATAAATTCCTCACAATACTAGCTCAGAATCGGCGACTCAGAAATCAGAACTGAGATACAGATCTCAGAATTCAAAATTCAGAATTCAGAAGTCCGAATTCAGAACCGGAACACAGAATTCGGGACTCAGAACTCAAAATTCAGTACTCAGTACTCAGAACTCAGAAATCACCACTCTGAATTCTGGTCACAGAATTCACAACTCTGAAATCAGAATACAGACTGTAGAATTTAGACTCCGAACTCAGATCTAAGAGCTAAGAGTTGAGAATTCATAACTCAGTATTCAGAACTGGGAAATGAGAACTCAGAACTCAGATTTCACAGCTAAGAATTCAGAACTCAGAATTCAGAATTCAGAATTCAGAACGCAGAACACAAAATTCAGAACTCAGTAGTCAGAACTAGAAACTGTGAACTCAGAATTTGTAACTCAGAATTCTGAGCGCAATTGAAAAATTTGAACTCAGAACTCAGAATACAGTACTCAAGATTCAGACCTCAAAATTCAGAACTCGGCACTCACAAAATGTAATTCACAACAAAATCTCAAATCTCAGAATTCAAAACTCAGAAAATAGAACTAACCACTCAAATTCAAATTCAGATCTCAGAGTGTAGCACTTTGGATTGAGAACTCATTCCTCAGAACGCAGGACTCAGAACTCAGAATTCAGAAATTAGATTCATATCTCAGAACTCAGAACTCAGAATTCAGAACTCAGAGTTGAGAACTCAGCATGACAACTCAGTATTCAGATCTCGCAGTTCAGCACACAGAATTGACAACTTAGAAATCAGAACACACAATACAGTGATCAGTATTCGGAATTCAGCACGCAGAACTCAAACTCACAATTCAGAACTCAGCACTCAGAACTCAGAATGCAGACCTCAGGAACCAGAACTCAGAGTTTACAACCCTGAATTCAGAACTCTAATTTCAGAACTCAATTTCATAACTCAGAACACAAGACTCACAAGTCAGAACTCAGAATTCAGAACTCAAAACTCAGAACTCAGAACTCGATATTTAGACTTCAAAATAGAGCACTCAGATATTCGGACTCCTAACTCAGACAAAGAAGTCAGAGTTGAAATTTCAGAACTCAGAAGTCACAATTTGCAACACAGAATTTGTGACTAGGAATTCATAAATGAGGCTCAGTTCTCAAAATTCACAAATCAGAATTCAGAAATCCAAATTCAGAACCCAGAACACAGAATTCGGAACTCAGAACTCAAAATTCAGTACTCAGAATTCAGAACTCACAACTCACAACTCTGAATTCTGATCTCAGAATCCACAACTCTGAATTCAGAATACAGGCTGCAGTTTACAACTCCGAACTCAGATCTCAGAACTAAGAGTTGAGAATTCATAACTCAGAACTCAGAATTCAGAAATGATGACTCAGAACTTGGAATTCAGAACTCAGAAATCACAACTCAGTATTCAGAACCCAGAATTCATAACCCAGAATTCTCACCTTCGAATTCTGAACTCAGAATTCAAACTCGAATATCAGAACTGGGAAATGAGTATTTGGAACTCAGAATACGGACTTCATAACTTAGAATTCAGAACAAAGAACTCAGACATCAGAACTCAAGACTCATAACAAAGAACTCAGTTCTCAGCACTCAGAATTCAGAACACACAATTCAGAACTCAGAACGCAGAAATCAGAACTGTAACTCAGAATTGTGAAATCAGAACTCAGAATTCAGAACGCAATTGAGAACTTTGAAGTCAGAACTCAGAATAAATTCCTCACAATACTAGCTCAGAATCGGCGACTCAGAAATCAGAACTGAGATACAGATCTCAGAATTCAAAATTCAGAATTCAGAAGTCCAAATTCAGAACCGGAACACAGAATTCGGGACTCAGAACTCAAAATTCAGTACTCAGTACTCAGAACTCAGAAATCACCACTCTGAATTCTGGTCACAGAATTCACAACTCTGAAATCAGAATACAGACTGTAGAATTTAGACTCCGAACTCAGATCTAAGAGCTAAGAGTTGAGAATTCATAACTCAGTATTCAGAACTGGGAAATGAGAACTCAGAACTCAGATTTCACAGCTAAGAATTCAGAACTCAGTTATCAGAACTCAGAATTCAGAATTCAGAACTCAGAACGCAGAACACAAAATTCAGAACTCAGTAGTCAGAACTAGAAACTGTGAACTCAGAATTTGTAACTCAGAATTCTGAACGCAATTGAAAAATTTGAACTCAGAACTCAGAATACAGTACTCAAGATTCAGACCTCAAAATTCAGAACTCGGCACTCACAAAATGTAATTCACAACAAAATCTCAAATCTCAGAATTCAAAACTCAGAAAATAGAACTAACCACTCGGAATTCAAATTCAGATCTCAGAGTGTAGCACTTTGGATTGAGAACTCATTCCTCAGAACGCAGGACTCAGAACTCAGAATTCAGAAATTAGATTCATATCTCAGAACTCAGAACTCAGAATTCAGAACTCAGAGTTGAGAACTCAGCATGACAACTCAGTATTCAGATCTCGCAGTTCAGCACACAGAATTGACAACTTAGAAATCAGAACACACAATACAGTGATCAGTATTCAGAATTCAGCACGCAGAACTCAAACTCACAATTCAGAACTCAGCACTCAGAACTCAGAATGCAGACCTCAGGAACCAGAACTCAGAGTTTACAACCCTGAATTCAGAACTCTAATTTCAGAACTCAATTTCATAACTCAGAACACAAGACTCAGAAGTCAGAACTCAGAATTCAGAACTCAAAACTCAGAACTCAGAACTCGATATTTAGACTTCAAAATAGAGCACTCAGATATTCGGACTCCTAACTCAGACAAAGAAGTCAGAGTTGAAATTTCAGAACTCAGAAGTCACAATTCGCAACACAGAATTTGTGACTAGGAATTCATAAATGAGGCTCAGTTCTCAAAATTCACAAATCAGAATTCAGAAATCCAAATTCAGAACCCAGAACACAGAATTCGGAACTCAGAACTCAAAATTCAGTACTCAGAATTCAGAACTCACAACTCACAACTCTGAATTCTGATCTCAGAATCCACAACTCTGAATTCAGAATACAGGCTGCAGTTTACAACTCCGAACTCGGATCTCAGAACTAAGAGTTGAGAATTCATAACTCAGAACTCAGAATTCAGAAATGATGACTCAGAACTTGGAATTCAGAACTCAGAAATCACAACTCAGTATTCAGAACCCAGAATTCATAACCCAGAATTCTCACCTTCGAATTCTGAACTCAGAATTCAAACTCGAATATCAGAACTGGGAAATGAGTATTTGGACCTCAGAATACGGACTTCATAACTTAGAATTCAGAACAAAGAACTCAGACATCAGAACTCAAGACTCATAATAAAGAACTCAGTTCTCAGCACTCAGAATTCAGAACACACAATTCAGAACTCAAAACGCAGAAATCAGAACTGTAACTCAGAATTGTGAAATCAGAACTCAGAATTCAGAACGCAATTGAGAACTTTGAAGTCAGAACTCAGAAAAAATTCCTCACAATACTAGCTCAGAATCGGCAACTCAGAAATCAGAACTGAGATACAGATCTCAGAATTCAAAATTCAGAATTCAGGAGTCCGAATTCAGAACCGGAACACAGAATTCGGGACTCAGAACTCAAAATTCAGTACTCAGTACTCAGAACTCAGAAATCACCACTCTGAATTCTGGTCACAGAATTCACAACTCTGAAATCAGAATACAGACTGTAGAATTTAGACTCCGAATTCAGATCTAAGAGCTAAGAGTTGAGAATTCATAACTCAGTATTCAGAACTGGGAAATGAGAACTCAGAACTCAGATTTCACAGCTAAGAATTCAGAACTCAGTTATCAGAACTCAGAATTCAGAATTCAGAACTCAGAACGCAGAACACAAAATTCAGAACTCAGTAGTCAGAACTAGAATCTGTGAACTCAGAATTCTGAACTCAGAATTCTGAACGCAATTGAAAAATTTGAACTCAGAACTCAGAATACAGTACTCAAGATTCAGACCTCAAAATTCAGAACTCGGCACTCACAAAATGTAATTCACAACAAAATCTCAAATCTCAGAATTCAAAACTCAGAAAATAGAACTAACCACTCGGAATTCAAATTCAGATCTCAGAGTGTAGCACTTTGGATTGAGAACTCATTCCTCAGAACGCAGGACTCAGAACTCAGAATTCAGAAATTAGATTCATATCTCAGAACTCAGAACTCAGAATTCAGAACTCAGAGTTGAGAACTCAGCATGACAACTCAGTATTCAGATCTCGCAGTTCAGCACACAGAATTGACAACTTAGAAATCAGAACACACAATACAGTGATCAGTATTCAGAATTCAGCACGCAGAACTCAAACTCACAATTCAGAACTCAGCACTCAGAACTCAGAATGCAGACCTCAGGAACCAGAACTCAGAGTTTACAACCCTGAATTCAGAACTCTAATTTCAGAACTCAATTTCATAACTCAGAACACAAGACTCACAAGTCAGAACTCAGAATTCAGAACTCAAAACTCAGAACTCAGAACTCGATATTTAGACTTCAAAATAGAGCACTCAGATATTCGGACTCCTAACTCAGACAAAGAAGTCAGAGTTGAAATTTCAGAACTCAGAAGTCACAATTCGCAACACAGAATTTGTGACTAGGAATTCATAAATGAGGCTCAGTTCTCAAAATTCACAAATCAGAATTCAGAAATCCAAATTCAGAACCCAGAACACAGAATTCGGAACTCAGAACTCAAAATTCAGTACTCAGAATTCAGAACTCACAACTCACAACTCTGAATTCTGATCTCAGAATCCACAACTCTGAATTCAGAATACAGGCTGCAGTTTACAACTCCGAACTCAGATCTCAGAACTAAGAGTTGAGAATTCATAACTCAGAACTCAGAATTCAGAAATGATGACTCAGAACTTGGAATTCAGAACTCAGAAATCACAACTCAGTATTCAGAACCCAGAATTCATAACCCAGAATTCTCACCTTCGAATTCTGAACTCAGAATTCAAACTCGAATATCAGAACTGGGAAATGAGTATTTGGAACTCAGAATACGGACTTCATAACTTAGAATTCAGAACAAAGAACTCAGACATCAGAACTCAAGACTCATAACAAAGAACTCAGTTCTCAGCACTCAGAATTCAGAACACACAATTCAGAACTCAAAACGCAGAAATCAGAACTGTAACTCAGAATTGTGAAATCAGAACTCAGAATTCAGAACGCAATTGAGAACTTTGAAGTCAGAACTCAGAATAAATTCCTCACAATACTAGCTCAGAATCGGCAACTCAGAAATCAGAACTGAGATACAGATCTCAGAATTCAAAATTCAGAATTCAGGAGTCCGAATTCAGAACCGGAACACAGAATTCGGGACTCAGAACTCAAAATTCAGTACTCAGTACTCAGAACTCAGAAATCACCACTCTGAATTCTGGTCACAGAATTCACAACTCTGAAATCAGAATACAGACTGTAGAATTTAGACTCCGAACTCAGATCTAAGAGCTAAGAGTTGAGAATTCATAACTCAGTATTCAGAACTGGGAAATGAGAACTCAGAACTCAGATTTCACAGCTAAGAATTCAGAACTCAGAATTCAGAATTCAGAATTCAGAACGCAGAACACAAAATTCAGAACTCAGTAGTCAGAACTAGAAACTGTGAACTCAGAATTTGTAACTCAGAATTCTGAGCGCAATTGAAAAATTTGAACTCAGAACTCAGAATACAGTACTCAAGATTCAGACCTCAAAATTCAGAACTCGGCACTCACAAAATGTAATTCACAACAAAATCTCAAATCTCAGAATTCAAAACTCAGAAAATAGAACTAACCACTCAAATTCAAATTCAGATCTCAGAGTGTAGCACTTTGGATTGAGAACTCATTCCTCAGAACGCAGGACTCAGAACTCAGAATTCAGAAATTAGATTCATATCTCAGAACTCAGAACTCAGAATTCAGAACTCAGAGTTGAGAACTCAGCATGACAACTCAGTATTCAGATCTCGCAGTTCAGCACACAGAATTGACAACTTAGAAATCAGAACACACAATACAGTGATCAGTATTCGGAATTCAGCACGCAGAACTCAAACTCACAATTCAGAACTCAGCACTCAGAACTCAGAATGCAGACCTCAGGAACCAGAACTCAGAGTTTACAACCCTGAATTCAGAACTCTAATTTCAGAACTCAATTTCATAACTCAGAACACAAGACTCACAAGTCAGAACTCAGAATTCAGAACTCAAAACTCAGAACTCAGAACTCGATATTTAGACTTCAAAATAGAGCACTCAGATATTCGGACTCCTAACTCAGACAAAGAAGTCAGAGTTGAAATTTCAGAACTCAGAAGTCACAATTTGCAACACAGAATTTGTGACTAGGAATTCATAAATGAGGCTCAGTTCTCAAAATTCACAAATCAGAATTCAGAAATCCAAATTCAGAACCCAGAACACAGAATTCGGAACTCAGAACTCAAAATTCAGTACTCAGAATTCAGAACTCACAACTCACAACTCTGAATTCTGATCTCAGAATCCACAACTCTGAATTCAGAATACAGGCTGCAGTTTACAACTCCGAACTCAGATCTCAGAACTAAGAGTTGAGAATTCATAACTCAGAACTCAGAATTCAGAAATGATGACTCAGAACTTGGAATTCAGAACTCAGAAATCACAACTCAGTATTCAGAACCCAGAATTCATAACCCAGAATTCTCACCTTCGAATTCTGAACTCAGAATTCAAACTCGAATATCAGAACTGGGAAATGAGTATTTGGAACTCAGAATACGGACTTCATAACTTAGAATTCAGAACAAAGAACTCAGACATCAGAACTCAAGACTCATAACAAAGAACTCAGTTCTCAGCACTCAGAATTCAGAACACACAATTCAGAACTCAGAACGCAGAAATCAGAACTGTAACTCAGAATTGTGAAATCAGAACTCAGAATTCAGAACGCAATTGAGAACGTTGAAGTCAGAACTCAGAATAAATTCCTCACAATACTAGCTCAGAATCGGCGACTCAGAAATCAGAACTGAGATACAGATCTCAGAATTCAAAATTCAGAATTCAGAAGTCCAAATTCAGAACCGGAACACAGAATTCGGGACTCAGAACTCAAAATTCAGTACTCAGTACTCAGAACTCAGAAATCACCACTCTGAATTCTGGTCACAGAATTCACAACTCTGAAATCAGAATACAGACTGTAGAATTTAGACTCCGAACTCAGATCTAAGAGCTAAGAGTTGAGAATTCATAACTCAGTATTCAGAACTGGGAAATGAGAACTCAGAACTCAGATTTCACAGCTAAGAATTCAGAACTCAGTTATCAGAACTCAGAATTCAGAATTCAGAACTCAGAACGCAGAACACAAAATTCAGAACTCAGTAGTCAGAACTAGAAACTGTGAACTCAGAATTTGTAACTCAGAATTCTGAACGCAATTGAAAAATTTGAACTCAGAACTCAGAATACAGTACTCAAGATTCAGACCTCAAAATTCAGAACTCGGCACTCACAAAATGTAATTCACAACAAAATCTCAAATCTCAGAATTCAAAACTCAGAAAATAGAACTAACCACTCGGAATTCAAATTCAGATCTCAGAGTGTAGCACTTTGGATTGAGAACTCATTCCTCAGAACGCAGGACTCAGAACTCAGAATTCAGAAATTAGATTCATATCTCAGAACTCAGAACTCAGAATTCAGAACTCAGAGTTGAGAACTCAGCATGACAACTCAGTATTCAGATCTCGCAGTTCAGCACACAGAATTGACAACTTAGAAATCAGAACACACAATACAGTGATCAGTATTCAGAATTCAGCACGCAGAACTCAAACTCACAATTCAGAACTCAGCACTCAGAACTCAGAATGCAGACCTCAGGAACCAGAACTCAGAGTTTACAACCCTGAATTCAGAACTCTAATTTCAGAACTCAATTTCATAACTCAGAACACAAGACTCAGAAGTCAGAACTCAGAATTCAGAACTCAAAACTCAGAACTCAGAACTCGATATTTAGACTTCAAAATAGAGCACTCAGATATTCGGACTCCTAACTCAGACAAAGAAGTCAGAGTTGAAATTTCAGAACTCAGAAGTCACAATTCGCAACACAGAATTTGTGACTAGGAATTCATAAATGAGGCTCAGTTCTCAAAATTCACAAATCAGAATTCAGAAATCCAAATTCAGAACCCAGAACACAGAATTCGGAACTCAGAACTCAAAATTCAGTACTCAGAATTCAGAACTCACAACTCACAACTCTGAATTCTGATCTCAGAATCCACAACTCTGAATTCAGAATACAGGCTGCAGTTTACAACTCCGAACTCGGATCTCAGAACTAAGAGTTGAGAATTCATAACTCAGAACTCAGAATTCAGAAATGATGACTCAGAACTTGGAATTCAGAACTCAGAAATCACAACTCAGTATTCAGAACCCAGAATTCATAACCCAGAATTCTCACCTTCGAATTCTGAACTCAGAATTCAAACTCGAATATCAGAACTGGGAAATGAGTATTTGGACCTCAGAATACGGACTTCATAACTTAGAATTCAGAACAAAGAACTCAGACATCAGAACTCAAGACTCATAATAAAGAACTCAGTTCTCAGCACTCAGAATTCAGAACACACAATTCAGAACTCAAAACGCAGAAATCAGAACTGTAACTCAGAATTGTGAAATCAGAACTCAGAATTCAGAACGCAATTGAGAACTTTGAAGTCAGAACTCAGAAAAAATTCCTCACAATACTAGCTCAGAATCGGCAACTCAGAAATCAGAACTGAGATACAGATCTCAGAATTCAAAATTCAGAATTCAGGAGTCCGAATTCAGAACCGGAACACAGAATTCGGGACTCAGAACTCAAAATTCAGTACTCAGTACTCAGAACTCAGAAATCACCACTCTGAATTCTGGTCACAGAATTCACAACTCTGAAATCAGAATACAGACTGTAGAATTTAGACTCCGAATTCAGATCTAAGAGCTAAGAGTTGAGAATTCATAACTCAGTATTCAGAACTGGGAAATGAGAACTCAGAACTCAGATTTCACAGCTAAGAATTCAGAACTCAGTTATCAGAACTCAGAATTCAGAATTCAGAACTCAGAACGCAGAACACAAAATTCAGAACTCAGTAGTCAGAACTAGAATCTGTGAACTCAGAATTCTGAACTCAGAATTCTGAACGCAATTGAAAAATTTGAACTCAGAACTCAGAATACAGTACTCAAGATTCAGACCTCAAAATTCAGAACTCGGCACTCACAAAATGTAATTCACAACAAAATCTCAAATCTCAGAATTCAAAACTCAGAAAATAGAACTAACCACTCGGAATTCAAATTCAGATCTCAGAGTGTAGCACTTTGGATTGAGAACTCATTCCTCAGAACGCAGGACTCAGAACTCAGAATTCAGAAATTAGATTCATATCTCAGAACTCAGAACTCAGAATTCAGAACTCAGAGTTGAGAACTCAGCATGACAACTCAGTATTCAGATCTCGCAGTTCAGCACACAGAATTGACAACTTAGAAATCAGAACACACAATACAGTGATCAGTATTCAGAATTCAGCACGCAGAACTCAAACTCACAATTCAGAACTCAGCACTCAGAACTCAGAATGCAGACCTCAGGAACCAGAACTCAGAGTTTACAACCCTGAATTCAGAACTCTAATTTCAGAACTCAATTTCATAACTCAGAACACAAGACTCACAAGTCAGAACTCAGAATTCAGAACTCAAAACTCAGAACTCAGAACTCGATATTTAGACTTCAAAATAGAGCACTCAGATATTCGGACTCCTAACTCAGACAAAGAAGTCAGAGTTGAAATTTCAGAACTCAGAAGTCACAATTCGCAACACAGAATTTGTGACTAGGAATTCATAAATGAGGCTCAGTTCTCAAAATTCACAAATCAGAATTCAGAAATCCAAATTCAGAACCCAGAACACAGAATTCGGAACTCAGAACTCAAAATTCAGTACTCAGAATTCAGAACTCACAACTCACAACTCTGAATTCTGATCTCAGAATCCACAACTCTGAATTCAGAATACAGGCTGCAGTTTACAACTCCGAACTCAGATCTCAGAACTAAGAGTTGAGAATTCATAACTCAGAACTCAGAATTCAGAAATGATGACTCAGAACTTGGAATTCAGAACTCAGAAATCACAACTCAGTATTCAGAACCCAGAATTCATAACCCAGAATTCTCACCTTCGAATTCTGAACTCAGAATTCAAACTCGAATATCAGAACTGGGAAATGAGTATTTGGAACTCAGAATACGGACTTCATAACTTAGAATTCAGAACAAAGAACTCAGACATCAGAACTCAAGACTCATAACAAAGAACTCAGTTCTCAGCACTCAGAATTCAGAACACACAATTCAGAACTCAAAACGCAGAAATCAGAACTGTAACTCAGAATTGTGAAATCAGAACTCAGAATTCAGAACGCAATTGAGAACTTTGAAGTCAGAACTCAGAATAAATTCCTCACAATACTAGCTCAGAATCGGCGACTCAGAAATCAGAACTGAGATACAGATCTCAGAATTCAAAATTCAGAATTCAGGAGTCCGAATTCAGAACCGGAACACAGAATTCGGGACTCAGAACTCAAAATTCAGTACTCAGTACTCAGAACTCAGAAATCACCACTCTGAATTCTGGTCACAGAATTCACAACTCTGAAATCAGAATACAGACTGTAGAATTTAGACTCCGAACTCAGATCTAAGAGCTAAGAGTTGAGAATTCATAACTCAGTATTCAGAACTGGGAAATGAGAACTCAGAACTCAGATTTCACAGCTAAGAATTCAGAACTCAGTTATCAGAACTCAGAATTCAGAATTCAGAACTCAGAACGCAGAACACAAAATTCAGAACTCAGTAGTCAGAACTAGAAACTGTGAACTCAGAATTTGTAACTCAGAATTCTGAACGCAATTGAAAAATTTGAACTCAGAACTCAGAATACAGTACTCAAGATTCAGACCTCAAAATTCAGAACTCGGCACTCACAAAATGTAATTCACAACAAAATCTCAAATCTCAGAATTCAAAACTCAGAAAATAGAACTAACCACTCGGAATTCAAATTCAGATCTCAGAGTGTAGCACTTTGGATTGAGAACTCATTCCTCAGAACGCAGGACTCAGAACTCAGAATTCAGAAATTAGATTCATATCTCAGAACTCAGAACTCAGAATTCAGAACTCAGAGTTGAGAACTCAGCATGACAACTCAGTATTCAGATCTCGCAGTTCAGCACACAGAATTGACAACTTAGAAATCAGAACACACAATACAGTGATCAGTATTCAGAATTCAGCACGCAGAACTCAAACTCACAATTCAGAACTCAGCACTCAGAACTCAGAATGCAGACCTCAGGAACCAGAACTCAGAGTTTACAACCCTGAATTCAGAACTCTAATTTCAGAACTCAATTTCATAACTCAGAACACAAGACTCACAAGTCAGAACTCAGAATTCAGAACTCAAAACTCAGAACTCAGAACTCGATATTTAGACTTCAAAATAGAGCACTCAGATATTCGGACTCCTAACTCAGACAAAGAAGTCAGAGTTGAAATTTCAGAACTCAGAAGTCACAATTCGCAACACAGAATTTGTGACTAGGAATTCATAAATGAGGCTCAGTTCTCAAAATTCACAAATCAGAATTCAGAAATCCAAATTCAGAACCCAGAACACAGAATTCGGAACTCAGAACTCAAAATTCAGTACTCAGAATTCAGAACTCACAACTCACAACTCTGAATTCTGATCTCAGAATCCACAACTCTGAATTCAGAATACAGGCTGCAGTTTACAACTCCGAACTCAGATCTCAGAACTAAGAGTTGAGAATTCATAACTCAGAACTCAGAATTCAGAAATGATGACTCAGAACTTGGAATTCAGAACTCAGAAATCACAACTCAGTATTCAGAACCCAGAATTCATAACCCAGAATTCTCACCTTCGAATTCTGAACTCAGAATTCAAACTCGAATATCAGAACTGGGAAATGAGTATTTGGAACTCAGAATACGGACTTCATAACTTAGAATTCAGAACAAAGAACTCAGACATCAGAACTCAAGACTCATAACAAAGAACTCAGTTCTCAGCACTCAGAATTCAGAACACACAATTCAGAACTCAAAACGTAGAAATCAGAACTGTAACTCAGAATTGTGAAATCAGAACTCAGAATTCAGAACGCAATTGAGAACTTTGAAGTCAGAACTCAGAATAAATTCCTCACAATACTAGCTCTGAATCGGCAACTCAGAAATCAGAACTGAGATACAGATCTCAGAATTCAAAATTCAGAATTCAGGAGTCCGAATTCAGAACCGGAACACAGAATTCGGGACTCAGAAGTCAAAATTCAGTACTCAGTACTCAGAACTCAGAAATCACCACTCTGAATTCTGGTCACAGAATTCACAACTCTGAAATCAGAATACAGACTGTAGAATTTAGACTCCGAACTCAGATCTAAGAGCTAAGAGTTGAGAATTCATAACTCAGTATTCAGAACTGGGAAATGAGAACTCAGAACTCAGATTTCACAGCTAAGAATTCAGAACTCAGTTATCAGAACTCAGAATTCAGAATTCAGAACTCAGAACGCAGAACACAAAATTCAGAACTCAGTAGTCAGAACTAGAAACTGTGAACTCAGAATTTGTAACTCAGAATTCTGAACGCAATTGAAAAATTTGAACTCAGAACTCAGAATACAGTACTCAAGATTCAGACCTCAAAATTCAGAACTCGGCACTCACAAAATGTAATTCACAACAAAATCTCAAATCTCAGAATTCAAAACTCAGAAAATAGAACTAACCACTCGGAATTCAAATTCAGATCTCAGAGTGTAGCACTTTGGATTGAGAACTCATTCCTCAGAACGCAGGACTCAGAACTCAGAATTCAGAAATTAGATTCATATCTCAGAACTCAGAACTCAGAATTCAGAACTCAGAGTTGAGAACTCAGCATGACAACTCAGTATTCAGATCTCGCAGTTCAGCACACAGAATTGACAACTTAGAAATCAGAACACACAATACAGTGATCAGTATTCAGAATTCAGCACGCAGAACTCAAACTCACAATTCAGAACTCAGCACTCAGAACTCAGAATGCAGACCTCAGGAACCAGAACTCAGAGTTTACAACCCTGAATTCAGAACTCTAATTTCAGAACTCAATTTCATAACTCAGAACACAAGACTCAGAAGTCAGAACTCAGAATTCAGAACTCAAAACTCAGAACTCAGAACTCGATATTTAGACTTCAAAATAGAGCACTCAGATATTCGGACTCCTAACTCAGACAAAGAAGTCAGAGTTGAAATTTCAGAACTCAGAAGTCACAATTCGCAACACAGAATTTGTGACTAGGAATTCATAAATGAGGCTCAGTTCTCAAAATTCACAAATCAGAATTCAGAAATCCAAATTCAGAACCCAGAACACAGAATTCGGAACTCAGAACTCAAAATTCAGTACTCAGAATTCAGAACTCACAACTCACAACTCTGAATTCTGATCTCAGAATCCACAACTCTGAATTCAGAATACAGGCTGCAGTTTACAACTCCGAACTCAGATCTCAGAACTAAGAGTTGAGAATTCATAACTCAGAACTCAGAATTCAGAAATGATGACTCAGAACTTGGAATTCAGAACTCAGAAATCACAACTCAGTATTCAGAACCCAGAATTCATAACCCAGAATTCTCACCTTCGAATTCTGAACTCAGAATTCAAACTCGAATATCAGAACTGGGAAATGAGTATTTGGAACTCAGAATACGGACTTCATAACTTACAATTCAGAACAAAGAACTCAGACATCAGAACTCAAGACTCATAACAAAGAACTCAGTTCTCAGCACTCAGAATTCAGAACACACAATTCAGAACTCAAAACGCAGAAATCAGAACTGTAACTCAGAATTGTGAAATCAGAACTCAGAATTCAGAACGCAATTGAGAACTTTGAAGTCAGAACTCAGAATAAATTCCTCACAATACTAGCTCAGAATCGGCAACTCAGAAATCAGAACTGAGATACAGATCTCAGAATTCAAAATTCAGAATTCAGGAGTCCGAATTCAGAACCGGAACACAGAATTCGGGACTCAGAACTCAAAATTCAGTACTCAGTACTCAGAACTCAGAAATCACCACTCTGAATTCTGGTCACAGAATTCACAACTCTGAAATCAGAATACAGACTGTAGAATTTAGACTCCGAACTCAGATCTAAGAGCTAAGAGTTGAGAATTCATAACTCAGTATTCAGAACTGGGAAATGAGAACTCAGAACTCAGATTTCACAGCTAAGAATTCAGAACTCAGTTATCAGAACTCAGAATTCAGAATTCAGAACTCAGAACGCAGAACACAAAATTCAGAACTCAGTAGTCAGAACTAGAATCTGTGAACTCAGAATTCTGAACTCAGAATTCTGAACGCAATTGAAAAATTTGAACTCAGAACTCAGAATACAGTACTCAAGATTCAGACCTCAAAATTCAGAACTCGGCACTCACAAAATGTAATTCACAACAAAATCTCAAATCTCAGAATTCAAAACTCAGAAAATAGAACTAACCACTCGGAATTCAAATTCAGATCTCAGAGTGTAGCACTTTGGATTGAGAACTCATTCCTCAGAACGCAGGACTCAGAACTCAGAATTCAGAAATTAGATTCATATCTCAGAACTCAGAACTCAGAATTCAGAACTCAGAGTTGAGAACTCAGCATGACAACTCAGTATTCAGATCTCGCAGTTCAGCACACAGAATTGACAACTTAGAAATCAGAACACACAATACAGTGATCAGTATTCAGAATTCAGCACGCAGAACTCAAACTCACAATTCAGAACTCAGCACTCAGAACTCAGAATGCAGACCTCAGGAACCAGAACTCAGAGTTTACAACCCTGAATTCAGAACTCTAATTTCAGAACTCAATTTCATAACTCAGAACACAAGACTCAGAAGTCAGAACTCAGAATTCAGAACTCAAAACTCAGAACTCAGAACTCGATATTTAGACTTCAAAATAGAGCACTCAGATATTCGGACTCCTAACTCAGACAAAGAAGTCAGAGTTGAGATTTCAGAACTCAGAAGTCACAATTCGCAACACAGAATTTGTGACTAGGAATTCATAAATGAGGCTCAGTTCTCAAAATTCACAAATCAGAATTCAGAAATCCAAATTCAGAACCCAGAACACAGAATTCGGAACTCAGAACTCAAAATTCAGTACTCAGAATTCAGAACTCACAACTCACAACTCTGAATTCTGATCTCAGAATCCACAACTCTGAATTCAGAATACAGGCTGCAGTTTACAACTCCGAACTCAGATCTCAGAACTAAGAGTTGAGAATTCATAACTCAGAACTCAGAATTCAGAAATGATGACTCAGAACTTGGAATTCAGAACTCAGAAATCACAACTCAGTATTCAGAACCCAGAATTCATAACCCAGAATTCTCACCTTCGAATTCTGAACTCAGAATTCAAACTCGAATATCAGAACTGGGAAATGAGTATTTGGAACTCAGAATACGGACTTCATAACTTAGAATTCAGAACAAAGAACTCAGACATCAGAACTCAAGACTCATAACAAAGAACTCAGTTCTCAGCACTCAGAATTCAGAACACACAATTCAGAACTCAAAACGCAGAAATCAGAACTGTAACTCAGAATTGTGAAATCAGAACTCAGAATTCAGAACGCAATTGAGAACTTTGAAGTCAGAACTCAGAATAAATTCCTCACAATACTAGCTCAGAATCGGCGACTCAGAAATCAGAACTGAGATACAGATCTCAGAATTCAAAATTCAGAATTCAGGAGTCCGAATTCAGAACCGGAACACAGAATTCGGGACTCAGAACTCAAAATTCAGTACTCAGTACTCAGAACTCAGAAATCACCACTCTGAATTCTGGTCACAGAATTCACAACTCTGAAATCAGAATACAGACTGTAGAATTTAGACTCCGAACTCAGATCTAAGAGCTAAGAGTTGAGAATTCATAACTCAGTATTCAGAACTAGGAAATGAGAACTCAGAACTCAGATTTCACAGCTAAGAATTCAGAACTCAGTTATCAGAACTCAGAATTCAGAATTCAGAACTCAGAACGCAGAACACAAAATTCAGAACTCAGTAGTCAGAACTAGAAACTGTGAACTCAGAATTTGTAACTCAGAATTCTGAACGCAATTGAAAAATTTGAACTCAGAACTCAGAATACAGTACTCAAGATTCAGACCTCAAAATTCAGAACTCGGCACTCACAAAATGTAATTCACAACAAAATCTCAAATCTCAGAATTCAAAACTCAGAAAATAGAACTAACCACTCGGAATTCAAATTCAGATCTCAGAGTGTAGCACTTTGGATTGAGAACTCATTCCTCAGAACGCAGGACTCAGAACTCAGAATTCAGAAATTAGATTCATATCTCAGAACTCAGAACTCAGAATTCAGAACTCAGAGTTGAGAACTCAGCATGACAACTCAGTATTCAGATCTCGCAGTTCAGCACACAGAATTGACAACTTAGAAATCAGAACACACAATACAGTGATCAGTATTCAGAATTCAGCACGCAGAACTCAAACTCACAATTCAGAACTCAGCACTCAGAACTCAGAATGCAGACCTCAGGAACCAGAACTCAGAGTTTACAACCCTGAATTCAGAACTCTAATTTCAGAACTCAATTTCATAACTCAGAACACAAGACTCAGAAGTCAGAACTCAGAATTCAGAACTCAAAACTCAGAACTCAGAACTCGATATTTAGACTTCAAAATAGAGCACTCAGATATTCGGACTCCTAACTCAGACAAAGAAGTCAGAGTTGAAATTTCAGAACTCAGAAGTCACAATTCGCAACACAGAATTTGTGACTAGGAATTCATAAATGAGGCTCAGTTCTCAAAATTCACAAATCAGAATTCAGAAATCCAAATTCAGAACCCAGAACACAGAATTCGGAACTCAGAACTCAAAATTCAGTACTCAGAATTCAGAACTCACAACTCACAACTCTGAATTCTGATCTCAGAATCCACAACTCTGAATTCAGAATACAGGCTGCAGTTTACAACTCCGAACTCAGATCTCAGAACTAAGAGTTGAGAATTCATAACTCAGAACTCAGAATTCAGAAATGATGACTCAGAACTTGGAATTCAGAACTCAGAAATCACAACTCAGTATTCAGAACCCAGAATTCATAACCCAGAATTCTCACCTTCGAATTCTGAACTCAGAATTCAAACTCGAATATCAGAACTGGGAAATGAGTATTTGGAACTCAGAATACGGACTTCATAACTTAGAATTCAGAACAAAGAACTCAGACATCAGAACTCAAGACTCATAACAAAGAACTCAGTTCTCAGCACTCAGAATTCAGAACACACAATTCAGAACTCAAAACGCAGAAATCAGAACTGTAACTCAGAATTGTGAAATCAGAACTCAGAATTCAGAACGCAATTGAGAACTTTGAAGTCAGAACTCAGAATAAATTCCTCACAATACTAGCTCAGAATCGGCAACTCAGAAATCAGAACTGAGATACAGATCTCAGAATTCAAAATTCAGAATTCAGGAGTCCGAATTCAGAACCGGAACACAGAATTCGGGACTCAGAACTCAAAATTCAGTACTCAGTACTCAGAACTCAGAAATCACCACTCTGAATTCTGGTCACAGAATTCACAACTCTGAAATCAGAATACAGACTGTAGAATTTAGACTCCGAACTCAGATCTAAGAGCTAAGAGTTGAGAATTCATAACTCAGTATTCAGAACTGGGAAATGAGAACTCAGAACTCAGATTTCACAGCTAAGAATTCAGAACTCAGTTATCAGAACTCAGAATTCAGAATTCAGAACTCAGAACGCAGAACACAAAATTCAGAACTCAGTAGTCAGAACTAGAATCTGTGAACTCAGAATTTGTAACTCAGAATTCTGAACGCAATTGAAAAATTTGAACTCAGAACTCAGAATACAGTACTCAAGATTCAGACCTCAAAATTCAGAACTCGGCACTCACAAAATGTAATTCACAACAAAATCTCAAATCTCAGAATTCAAAACTCAGAAAATAGAACTAACCACTCGGAATTCAAATTCAGATCTCAGAGTGTAGCACTTTGGATTGAGAACTCATTCCTCAGAACGCAGGACTCAGAACTCAGAATTCAGAAATTAGATTCATATCTCAGAACTCAGAACTCAGAATTCAGAACTCAGAGTTGAGAACTCAGCATGACAACTCAGTATTCAGATCTCGCAGTTCAGCACACAGAATTGACAACTTAGAAATCAGAACACACAATACAGTGATCAGTATTCAGAATTCAGCACGCAGAACTCAAACTCACAATTCAGAACTCAGCACTCAGAACTCAGAATGCAGACCTCAGGAACCAGAACTCAGAGTTTACAACCCTGAATTCAGAACTCTAATTTCAGAACTCAATTTCATAACTCAGAACACAAGACTCAGAAGTCAGAACTCAGAATTCAGAACTCAAAACTCAGAACTCAGAACTCGATATTTAGACTTCAAAATAGAGCACTCAGATATTCGGACTCCTAACTCAGACAAAGAAGTCAGAGTTGAGATTTCAGAACTCAGAAGTCACAATTCGCAACACAGAATTTGTGACTAGGAATTCATAAATGAGGCTCAGTTCTCAAAATTCACAAATCAGAATTCAGAAATCCAAATTCAGAACCCAGAACACAGAATTCGGAACTCAGAACTCAAAATTCAGTACTCAGAATTCAGAACTCACAACTCACAACTCTGAATTCTGATCTCAGAATCCACAACTCTGAATTCAGAATACAGGCTGCAGTTTACAACTCCGAACTCAGATCTCAGAACTAAGAGTTGAGAATTCATAACTCAGAACTCAGAATTCAGAAATGATGACTCAGAACTTGGAATTCAGAACTCAGAAATCACAACTCAGTATTCAGAACCCAGAATTCATAACCCAGAATTCTCACCTTCGAATTCTGAACTCAGAATTCAAACTCGAATATCAGAACTGGGAAATGAGTATTTGGAACTCAGAATACGGACTTCATAACTTAGAATTCAGAACAAAGAAATCAGACATCAGAACTCAAGACTCATAACAAAGAACTCAGTTCTCAGCACTCAGAATTCAGAACACACAATTCAGAACTCAAAACGCAGAAATCAGAACTGTAACTCAGAATTGTGAAATCAGAACTCAGAATTCAGAACGCAATTGAGAACTTTGAAGTCAGAACTCAGAATAAATTCCTCACAATACTAGCTCAGAATCGGCGACTCAGAAATCAGAACTGAGATACAGATCTCAGAATTCAAAATTCAGAATTCAGGAGTCCGAATTCAGAACCGGAACACAGAATTCGGGACTCAGAACTCAAAATTCAGTACTCAGTACTCAGAACTCAGAAATCACCACTCTGAATTCTGGTCACAGAATTCACAACTCTGAAATCAGAATACAGACTGTAGAATTTAGACTCCGAACTCAGATCTAAGAGCTAAGAGTTGAGAATTCATAACTCAGTATTCAGAACTGGGAAATGAGAACTCAGAACTCAGATTTCACAGCTAAGAATTCAGAACTCAGTTATCAGAACTCAGAATTCAGAATTCAGAACTCAGAACGCAGAACACAAAATTCAGAACTCAGTAGTCAGAACTAGAAACTGTGAACTCAGAATTTGTAACTCAGAATTCTGAACGCAATTGAAAAATTTGAACTCAGAACTCAGAATACAGTACTCAAGATTCAGACCTCAAAATTCAGAACTCGGCACTCACAAAATGTAATTCACAACAAAATCTCAAATCTCAGAATTCAAAACTCAGAAAATAGAACTAACCACTCGGAATTCAAATTCAGATCTCAGAGTGTAGCACTTTGGATTGAGAACTCATTCCTCAGAACGCAGGACTCAGAACTCAGAATTCAGAAATTAGATTCATATCTCAGAACTCAGAACTCAGAATTCAGAACTCAGAGTTGAGAACTCAGCATGACAACTCAGTATTCAGATCTCGCAGTTCAGCACACAGAATTGACAACTTAGAAATCAGAACACACAATACAGTGATCAGTATTCAGAATTCAGCACGCAGAACTCAAACTCACAATTCAGAACTCAGCACTCAGAACTCAGAATGCAGACCTCAGGAACCAGAACTCAGAGTTTACAACCCTGAATTCAGAACTCTAATTTCAGAACTCAATTTCATAACTCAGAACACAAGACTCAGAAGTCAGAACTCAGAATTCAGAACTCAAAACTCAGAACTCAGAACTCGATATTTAGACTTCAAAATAGAGCACTCAGATATTCGGACTCCTAACTCAGACAAAGAAGTCAGAGTTGAAATTTCAGAACTCAGAAGTCACAATTTGCAACACAGAATTTGTGACTAGGAATTCATAAATGAGGCTCAGTTCTCAAAATTCACAAATCAGAATTCAGAAATCCAAATTCAGAACCCAGAACACAGAATTCGGAACTCAGAACTCAAAATTCAGTACTCAGAATTCAGAACTCACAACTCACAACTCTGAATTCTGATCTCAGAATCCACAACTCTGAATTCAGAATACAGGCTGCAGTTTACAACTCCGAACTCAGATCTCAGAACTAAGAGTTGAGAATTCATAACTCAGAACTCAGAATTCAGAAATGATGACTCAGAACTTGGAATTCAGAACTCAGAAATCACAACTCAGTATTCAGAACCCAGAATTCATAACCCAGAATTCTCACCTTCGAATTCTGAACTCAGAATTCAAACTCGAATATCAGAACTGGGAAATGAGTATTTGGAACTCAGAATACGGACTTCATAACTTACAATTCAGAACAAAGAACTCAGACATCAGAACTCAAGACTCATAACAAAGAACTCAGTTCTCAGCACTCAGAATTCAGAACACACAATTCAGAACTCAAAACGCAGAAATCAGAACTGTAACTCAGAATTGTGAAATCAGAACTCAGAATTCAGAACGCAATTGAGAACTTTGAAGTCAGAACTCAGAATAAATTCCTCACAATACTAGCTCAGAATCGGCAACTCAGAAATCAGAACTGAGATACAGATCTCAGAATTCAAAATTCAGAATTCAGGAGTCCGAATTCAGAACCGGAACACAGAATTCGGGACTCAGAACTCAAAATTCAGTACTCAGTACTCAGAACTCAGAAATCACCACTCTGAATTCTGGTCACAGAATTCACAACTCTGAAATCAGAATACAGACTGTAGAATTTAGACTCCGAACTCAGATCTAAGAGCTAAGAGTTGAGAATTCATAACTCAGTATTCAGAACTGGGAAATGAGAACTCAGAACTCAGATTTCACAGCTAAGAATTCAGAACTCAGTTATCAGAACTCAGAATTCAGAATTCAGAACTCAGAACGCAGAACACAAAATTCAGAACTCAGTAGTCAGAACTAGAATCTGTGAACTCAGAATTCTGAACTCAGAATTCTGAACGCAATTGAAAAATTTGAACTCAGAACTCAGAATACAGTACTCAAGATTCAGACCTCAAAATTCAGAACTCGGCACTCACAAAATGTAATTCACAACAAAATCTCAAATCTCAGAATTCAAAACTCAGAAAATAGAACTAACCACTCGGAATTCAAATTCAGATCTCAGAGTGTAGCACTTTGGATTGAGAACTCATTCCTCAGAACGCAGGACTCAGAACTCAGAATTCAGAAATTAGATTCATATCTCAGAACTCAGAACTCAGAATTCAGAACTCAGAGTTGAGAACTCAGCATGACAACTCAGTATTCAGATCTCGCAGTTCAGCACACAGAATTGACAACTTAGAAATCAGAACACACAATACAGTGATCAGTATTCAGAATTCAGCACGCCGAACTCAAACTCACAATTCAGAACTCAGCACTCAGAACTCAGAATGCAGACCTCAGGAACCAGAACTCAGAGTTTACAACCCTGAATTCAGAACTCTAATTTCAGAACTCAATTTCATAACTCAGAACACAAGACTCAGAAGTCAGAACTCAGAATTCAGAACTCAAAACTCAGAACTCAGAACTCGATATTTAGACTTCAAAATAGAGCACTCAGATATTCGGACTCCTAACTCAGACAAAGAAGTCAGAGTTGAAATTTCAGAACTCAGAAGTCACAATTCGCAACACAGAATTTGTGACTAGGAATTCATAAATGAGGCTCAGTTCTCAAAATTCACAAATCAGAATTCAGAAATCCAAATTCAGAACCCAGAACACAGAATTCGGAACTCAGAACTCAAAATTCAGTACTCAGAATTCAGAACTCACAACTCACAACTCTGAATTCTGATCTCAGAATCCACAACTCTGAATTCAGAATACAGGCTGCAGTTTACAACTCCGAACTCAGATCTCAGAACTAAGAGTTGAGAATTCATAACTCAGAACTCAGAATTCAGAAATGATGACTCAGAACTTGGAATTCAGAACTCAGAAATCACAACTCAGTATTCAGAACCCAGAATTCATAACCCAGAATTCTCACCTTCGAATTCTGAACTCAGAATTCAAACTCGAATATCAGAACTGGGAAATGAGTATTTGGAACTCAGAATACGGACTTCATAACTTAGAATTCAGAACAAAGAACTCAGACATCAGAACTCAAGACTCATAACAAAGAACTCAGTTCTCAGCACTCAGAATTCAGAACACACAATTCAGAACTCAAAACGCAGAAATCAGAACTGTAACTCAGAATTGTGAAATCAGAACTCAGAATTCAGAACGCAATTGAGAACTTTGAAGTCAGAACTCAGAATAAATTCCTCACAATACTAGCTCAGAATCGGCGACTCAGAAATCAGAACTGAGATACAGATCTCAGAATTCAAAATTCAGAATTCAGGAGTCCGAATTCAGAACCGGAACACAGAATTCGGGACTCAGAACTCAAAATTCAGTACTCAGTACTCAGAACTCAGAAATCACCACTCTGAATTCTGGTCACAGAATTCACAACTCTGAAATCAGAATACAGACTGTAGAATTTAGACTCCGAACTCAGATCTAAGAGCTAAGAGTTGAGAATTCATAACTCAGTATTCAGAACTGGGAAATGAGAACTCAGAACTCAGATTTCACAGCTAAGAATTCAGAACTCAGTTATCAGAACTCAGAATTCAGAATTCAGAACTCAGAACGCAGAACACAAAATTCAGAACTCAGTAGTCAGAACTAGAATCTGTGAACTCAGAATTCTGAACTCAGAATTCTGAACGCAATTGAAAAATTTGAACTCAGAACTCAAAATACAGTACTCAAGATTCAGACCTCAAAATTCAGAACTCGGCACTCACAAAATGTAATTCACAACAAAATCTCAAATCTCAGAATTCAAAACTCAGAAAATAGAACTAACCACTTGGAATTCAAATTCAGATCTCAGAGTGTAGCACTTTGGATTGAGAACTCATTCCTCAGAACGCAGGACTCAGAACTCAGAATTCAGAAATTAGATTCATATCTCAGAACTCAGAACTCAGAATTCAGAACTCAGAGTTGAGAACTCAGCATGACAACTCAGTATTCAGATCTCGCAGTTCAGCACACAGAATTGACAACTTAGAAATCAGAACACACAATACAGTGATCAGTATTCAGAATTCAGCACGCAGAACTCAAACTCACAATTCAGAACTCAGCACTCAGAACTCAGAATGCAGACCTCAGGAACCAGAACTCAGAGTTTACAACCCTGAATTCAGAACTCTAATTTCAGAACTCAATTTCATAACTCAGAACACAAGACTCAGAAGTCAGAACTCAGAATTCAGAACTCAAAACTCAGAACTCAGAACTCGATATTTAGACTTCAAAATAGAGCACTCAGATATTCGGACTCCTAACTCAGACAAAGAAGTCAGAGTTGAAATTTCAGAACTCAGAAGTCACAATTCGCAACACAGAATTTGTGACTAGGAATTCATAAATGAGGCTCAGTTCTCAAAATTCACAAATCAGAATTCAGAAATCCAAATTCAGAACCCAGAACACAGAATTCGGAACTCAGAACTCAAAATTCAGTACTCAGAATTCAGAACTCACAACTCACAACTCTGAATTCTGATCTCAGAATCCACAACTCTGAATTCAGAATACAGGCTGCAGTTTACAACTCCGAACTCAGATCTCAGAACTAAGAGTTGAGAATTCATAACTCAGAACTCAGAATTCAGAAATGATGACTCAGAACTTGGAATTCAGAACTCAGAAATCACAACTCAGTATTCAGAACCCAGAATTCATAACCCAGAATTCTCACCTTCGAATTCTGAACTCAGAATTCAAACTCGAATATCAGAACTGGGAAATGAGTATTTGGAACTCAGAATACGGACTTCATAACTTAGAATTCAGAACAAAGAAATCAGACATCAGAACTCAAGACTCATAACAAAGAACTCAGTTCTCAGCACTCAGAATTCAGAACACACAATTCAGAACTCAAAACGCAGAAATCAGAACTGTAACTCAGAATTGTGAAATCAGAACTCAGAATTCAGAACGCAATTGAGAACTTTGAAGTCAGAACTCAGAATAAATTCCTCACAATACTAGCTCAGAATCGGCAACTCAGAAATCAGAACTGAGATACAGATCTCAGAATTCAAAATTCAGAATTCAGGAGTCCGAATTCAGAACCGGAACACAGAATTCGGGACTCAGAACTCAAAATTCAGTACTCAGTACTCAGAACTCAGAAATCACCACTCTGAATTCTGGTCACAGAATTCACAACTCTGAAATCAGAATACAGACTGTAGAATTTAGACTCCGAACTCAGATCTAAGAGCTAAGAGTTGAGAATTCATAACTCAGTATTCAGAACTGGGAAATGAGAACTCAGAACTCAGATTTCACAGCTAAGAATTCAGAACTCAGTTATCAGAACTCAGAATTCAGAGTTCAGAACTCAGAACGCAGAACACAAAATTCAGAACTCAGTAGTCAGAACTAGAATCTGTGAACTCAGAATTCTGAACTCAGAATTCTGAACGCAATTGAAAAATTTGAACTCAGAACTCAGAATACAGTACTCAAGATTCAGACCTCAAAATTCAGAACTCGGCACTCACAAAATGTAATTCACAACAAAATCTCAAATCTCAGAATTCAAAACTCAGAAAATAGAACTAACCACTCGGAATTCAAATTCAGATCTCAGAGTGTAGCACTTTGGATTGAGAACTCATTCCTCAGAACGCAGGACTCAGAACTCAGAATTCAGAAATTAGATTCATATCTCAGAACTCAGAACTCAGAATTCAGAACTCAGAGTTGAGAACTCAGCATGACAACTCAGTATTCAGATCTCGCAGTTCAGCACACAGAATTGACAACTTAGAAATCAGAACACACAATACAGTGATCAGTATTCAGAATTCAGCACGCAGAACTCAAACTCACAATTCAGAACTCAGCACTCAGAACTCAGAATGCAGACCTCAGGAACCAGAACTCAGAGTTTACAACCCTGAATTCAGAACTCTAATTTCAGAACTCAATTTCATAACTCAGAACACAAGACTCAGAAGTCAGAACTCAGAATTCAGAACTCAAAACTCAGAACTCAGAACTCGATATTTAGACTTCAAAATAGAGCACTCAGATATTCGGACTCCTAACTCAGACAAAGAAGTCAGAGTTGAAATTTCAGAACTCAGAAGTCACAATTCGCAACACAGAATTTGTGACTAGGAATTCATAAATGAGGCTCAGTTCTCAAAATTCACAAATCAGAATTCAGAAATCCAAATTCAGAACCCAGAACACAGAATTCGGAACTCAGAACTCAAAATTCAGTACTCAGAATTCAGAACTCACAACTCACAACTCTGAATTCTGATCTCAGAATCCACAACTCTGAATTCAGAATACAGGCTGCAGTTTACAACTCCGAACTCAGATCTCAGAACTAAGAGTTGAGAATTCATAACTCAGAACTCAGAATTCAGAAATGATGACTCAGAACTTGGAATTCAGAACTCAGAAATCACAACTCAGTATTCAGAACCCAGAATTCATAACCCAGAATTCTCACCTTCGAATTCTGAACTCAGAATTCAAACTCGAATATCAGAACTGGGAAATGAGTATTTGGAACTCAGAATACGGACTTCATAACTTAGAATTCAGAACAAAGAACTCAGACATCAGAACTCAAGACTCATAACAAAGAACTCAGTTCTCAGCACTCAGAATTCAGAACACACAATTCAGAACTCAAAACGCAGAAATCAGAACTGTAACTCAGAATTGTGAAATCAGAACTCAGAATTCAGAACGCAATTGAGAACTTTGAAGTCAGAACTCAGAATAAATTCCTCACAATACTAGCTCAGAATCGGCGACTCAGAAATCAGAACTGAGATACAGATCTCAGAATTCAAAATTCAGAATTCAGGAGTCCGAATTCAGAACCGGAACACAGAATTCGGGACTCAGAACTCAAAATTCAGTACTCAGTACTCAGAACTCAGAAATCACCACTCTGAATTCTGGTCACAGAATTCACAACTCTGAAATCAGAATACAGACTGTAGAATTTAGACTCCGAACTCAGATCTAAGAGCTAAGAGTTGAGAATTCATAACTCAGTATTCAGAACTGGGAAATGAGAACTCAGAACTCAGATTTCACAGCTAAGAATTCAGAACTCAGTTATCAGAACTCAGAATTCAGAATTCAGAACTCAGAACGCAGAACACAAAATTCAGAACTCAGTAGTCAGAACTAGAATCTGTGAACTCAGAATTCTGAACTCAGAATTCTGAACGCAATTGAAAAATTTGAACTCAGAACTCAGAATACAGTACTCAAGATTCAGACCTCAAAATTCAGAACTCGGCACTCACAAAATGTAATTCACAACAAAATCTCAAATCTCAGAATTCAAAACTCAGAAAATAGAACTAACCACTCGGAATTCAAATTCAGATCTCAGAGTGTAGCACTTTGGATTGAGAACTCATTCCTCAGAACGCAGGACTCAGAACTCAGAATTCAGAAATTAGATTCATATCTCAGAACTCAGAACTCAGAATTCAGAACTCAGAGTTGAGAACTCAGCATGACAACTCAGTATTCAGATCTCGCAGTTCAGCACACAGAATTGACAACTTAGAAATCAGAACACACAATACAGTGATCAGTATTCAGAATTCAGCACGCAGAACTCAAACTCACAATTCAGAACTCAGCACTCAGAACTCAGAATGCAGACCTCAGGAACCAGAACTCAGAGTTTACAACCCTGAATTCAGAACTCTAATTTCAGAACTCAATTTCATAACTCAGAACACAAGACTCAGAAGTCAGAACTCAGAATTCAGAACTCAAAACTCAGAACTCAGAACTCGATATTTAGACTTCAAAATAGAGCACTCAGATATTCGGACTCCTAACTCAGACAAAGAAGTCAGAGTTGAAATTTCAGAACTCAGAAGTCACAATTCGCAACACAGAATTTGTGACTAGGAATTCATAAATGAGGCTCAGTTCTCAAAATTCACAAATCAGAATTCAGAAATCCAAATTCAGAACCCAGAACACAGAATTCGGAACTCAGAACTCAAAATTCAGTACTCAGAATTCAGAACTCACAACTCACAACTCTGAATTCTGATCTCAGAATCCACAACTCTGAATTCAGAATACAGGCTGCAGTTTACAACTCCGAACTCAGATCTCAGAACTAAGAGTTGAGAATTCATAACTCAGAACTCAGAATTCAGAAATGATGACTCAGAACTTGGAATTCAGAACTCAGAAATCACAACTCAGTATTCAGAACCCAGAATTCATAACCCAGAATTCTCACCTTCGAATTCTGAACTCAGAATTCAAACTCGAATATCAGAACTGGGAAATGAGTATTTGGAACTCAGAATACGGACTTCATAACTTAGAATTCAGAACAAAGAACTCAGACATCAGAACTCAAGACTCATAACAAAGAACTCAGTTCTCAGCACTCAGAATTCAGAACACACAATTCAGAACTCAAAACGCAGAAATCAGAACTGTAACTCAGAATTGTGAAATCAGAACTCAGAATTCAGAACGCAATTGAGAACTTTGAAGTCAGAACTCAGAATAAATTCCTCACAATACTAGCTCAGAATCGGCAACTCAGAAATCAGAACTGAGATACAGATCTCAGAATTCAAAATTCAGAATTCAGGAGTCCGAATTCAGAACCGGAACACAGAATTCGGGACTCAGAACTCAAAATTCAGTACTCAGTACTCAGAACTCAGAAATCACCACTCTGAATTCTGGTCACAGAATTCACAACTCTGAAATCAGAATACAGACTGTAGAATTTAGACTCCGAACTCAGATCTAAGAGCTAAGAGTTGAGAATTCATAACTCAGTATTCAGAACTGGGAAATGAGAACTCAGAACTCAGATTTCACAGCTAAGAATTCAGAACTCAGTTATCAGAACTCAGAATTCAGAATTCAGAACTCAGAACGCAGAACACAAAATTCAGAACTCAGTAGTCAGAACTAGAAACTGTGAACTCAGAATTTGGAACTCAGAATTCTGAACGCAATTGAAAAAGTTGAACTCAGAACTCAGAATACAGTACTCAAGATTCAGACCTCAAAATTCAGAACTCGGCACTCACAAAATGTAATTCACAACAAAATCTCAAATCTCAGAATTCAAAACTCAGAAAATAGAACTAACCACTCGGAATTCAAATTCAGATCTCAGAGTGTAGCACTTTGGATTGAGAACTCATTCCTCAGAACGCAGGACTCAGAACTCAGAATTCAGAAATTAGATTCATATCTCAGAACTCAGAACTCAGAATTCAGAACTCAGAGTTGAGAACTCAGCATGACAACTCAGTATTCAGATCTCGCAGTTCAGCACACAGAATTGACAACTTAGAAATCAGAACACACAATACAGTGATCAGTATTCAGAATTCAGCACGCAGAACTCAAACTCACAATTCAGAACTCAGCACTCAGAACTCAGAATGCAGACCTCAGGAACCAGAACTCAGAGTTTACAACCCTGAATTCAGAACTCTAATTTCAGAACTCAATTTCATAACTCAGAACACAAGACTCAGAAGTCAGAACTCAGAATTCAGAACTCAAAACTCAGAACTCAGAACTCGATATTTAGACTTCAAAATAGAGCACTCAGATATTCGGACTCCTAACTCAGACAAAGAAGTCAGAGTTGAAATTTCAGAACTCAGAAGTCACAATTCGCAACACAGAATTTGTGACTAGGAATTCATAAATGAGGCTCAGTTCTCAAAATTCACAAATCAGAATTCAGAAATCCAAATTCAGAACCCAGAACACAGAATTCGGAACTCAGAACTCAAAATTCAGTACTCAGAATTCAGAACTCACAACTCACAACTCTGAATTCTGATCTCAGAATCCACAACTCTGAATTCAGAATACAGGCTGCAGTTTACAACTCCGAACTCAGATCTCAGAACTAAGAGTTGAGAATTCATAACTCAGAACTCAGAATTCAGAAATGATGACTCAGAACTTGGAATTCAGAACTCAGAAATCACAACTCAGTATTCAGAACCCAGAATTCATAACCCAGAATTCTCACCTTCGAATTCTGAACTCAGAATTCAAACTCGAATATCAGAACTGGGAAATGAGTATTTGGAACTCAGAATACGGACTTCATAACTTACAATTCAGAACAAAGAACTCAGACATCAGAACTCAAGACTCATAACAAAGAACTCAGTTCTCAGCACTCAGAATTCAGAACTCAAAACGCAGAAATCAGAACTGTAACTCAGAATTGTGAAATCAGAACTCAGAATTCAGAACGCAATTGAGAACTTTGAAGTCAGAACTCAGAATAAATTCCTCACAATACTAGCTCAGAATCGGCGACTCAGAAATCAGAACTGAGATACAGATCTCAGAATTCAAAATTCAGAATTCAGGAGTCCGAATTCAGAACCGGAACACAGAATTCGGGACTCAGAACTCAAAATTCAGTACTCAGTACTCAGAACTCAGAAATCACCACTCTGAATTCTGGTCACAGAATTCACAACTCTGAAATCAGAATACAGACTGTAGAATTTAGACTCCGAACTCAGATCTAAGAGCTAAGAGTTGAGAATTCATAACTCAGTATTCAGAACTGGGAAATGAGAACTCAGAACTCAGATTTCACAGCTAAGAATTCAGAACTCAGTTATCAGAACTCAGAATTCAGAATTCAGAACTCAGAACGCAGAACACAAAATTCAGAACTCAGTAGTCAGAACTAGAAACTGTGAACTCAGAATTTGTAACTCAGAATTCTGAACGCAATTGAAAAATTTGAACTCAGAACTCAGAATACAGTACTCAAGATTCAGACCTCAAAATTCAGAACTCGGCACTCACAAAATGTAATTCACAACAAAATCTCAAATCTCAGAATTCAAAACTCAGAAAATAGAACTAACCACTCGGAATTCAAATTCAGATCTCAGGGTGTAGCACTTTGGATTGAGAACTCATTCCTCAGAACGCAGGACTCAGAACTCAGAATTCAGAAATTAGATTCATATCTCAGAACTCAGAACTCAGAATTCAGAACTCAGAGTTGAGAACTCAGCATGACAACTCAGTATTCAGATCTCGCAGTTCAGCACACAGAATTGACAACTTAGAAATCAGAACACACAATACAGTGATCAGTATTCAGAATTCAGCACGCCGAACTCAAACTCACAATTCAGAACTCAGCACTCAGAACTCAGAATGCAGACCTCAGGAACCAGAACTCAGAGTTTACAACCCTGAATTCAGAACTCTAATTTCAGAACTCAATTTCATAACTCAGAACACAAGACTCAGAAGTCAGAACTCAGAATTCAGAACTCAAAACTCAGAACTCAGAACTCGATATTTAGACTTCAAAATAGAGCACTCAGATATTCGGACTCCTAACTCAGACAAAGAAGTCAGAGTTGAAATTTCAGAACTCAGAAGTCACAATTCGCAACACAGAATTTGTGACTAGGAATTCATAAATGAGGCTCAGTTCTCAAAATTCACAAATCAGAATTCAGAAATCCAAATTCAGAACCCAGAACACAGAATTCGGAACTCAGAACTCAAAATTCAGTACTCAGAATTCAGAACTCACAACTCACAACTCTGAATTCTGATCTCAGAATCCACAACTCTGAATTCAGAATACAGGCTGCAGTTTACAACTCCGAACTCAGATCTCAGAACTAAGAGTTGAGAATTCATAACTCAGAACTCAGAATTCAGAAATGATGACTCAGAACTTGGAATTCAGAACTCAGAAATCACAACTCAGTATTCAGAACCCAGAATTCATAACCCAGAATTCTCACCTTCGAATTCTGAACTCAGAATTCAAACTCGAATATCAGAACTGGGAAATGAGTATTTGGAACTCAGAATACGGACTTCATAACTTAGAATTCAGAACAAAGAACTCAGACATCAGAACTCAAGACTCATAACAAAGAACTCAGTTCTCAGCACTCAGAATTCAGAACACACAATTCAGAACTCAAAACGCAGAAATCAGAACTGTAACTCAGAATTGTGAAATCAGAACTCAGAATTCAGAACGCAATTGAGAACTTTGAAGTCAGAACTCAGAATAAATTCCTCACAATACTAGCTCAGAATCGGCGACTCAGAAATCAGAACTGAGATACAGATCTCAGAATTCAAAATTCAGAATTCAGGAGTCCGAATTCAGAACCGGAACACAGAATTCGGGACTCAGAACTCAAAATTCAGTACTCAGTACTCAGAACTCAGAAATCACCACTCTGAATTCTGGTCACAGAATTCACAACTCTGAAATCAGAATACAGACTGTAGAATTTAGACTCCGAACTCAGATCTAAGAGCTAAGAGTTGAGAATTCATAACTCAGTATTCAGAACTGGGAAATGAGAACTCAGAACTCAGATTTCACAGCTAAGAATTCAGAACTCAGTTATCAGAACTCAGAATTCAGAATTCAGAACTCAGAACGCAGAACACAAAATTCAAAACTCAGTAGTCAGAACTAGAAACTGTGAACTCAGAATTTGTAACTCAGAATTCTGAACGCAATTGAAAAATTTGAACTCAGAACTCAGAATACAGTACTCAAGATTCAGACCTCAAAATTCAGAACTCGGCACTCACAAAATGTAATTCACAACAAAATCTCAAATCTCAGAATTCAAAACTCAGAAAATAGAACTAACCACTCGGAATTCAAATTCAGATCTCAGAGTGTAGCACTTTGGATTGAGAACTCATTCCTCAGAACGCAGGACTCAGAACTCAGAATTCAGAAATTAGATTCATATCTCAGAACTCAGAACTCAGAATTCAGAACTCAGAGTTGAGAACTCAGCATGACAACTCAGTATTCAGATCTCGCAGTTCAGCACACAGAATTGACAACTTAGAAATCAGAACACACAATACAGTGATCAGTATTCAGAATTCAGCACGCAGAACTCAAACTCACAATTCAGAACTCAGCACTCAGAACTCAGAATGCAGACCTGAGGAACCAGAACTCAGAGTTTACAACCCTGAATTCAGAACTCTAATTTCAGAACTCAATTTCATAACTCAGAACACAAGACTCACAAGTCAGAACTCAGAATTCAGAACTCAAAACTCAGAACTCAGAACTCGATATTTAGACTTCAAAATAGAGCACTCAGATATTCGGACTCCTAACTCAGACAAAGAAGTCAGAGTTGAAATTTCAGAACTCAGAAGTCACAATTCGCAACACAGAATTTGTGACTAGGAATTCATAAATGAGGCTCAGTTCTCAAAATTCACAAATCAGAATTCAGAAATCCAAATTCAGAACCCAGAACACAGAATTCGGAACTCAGAACTCAAAATTCAGTACTCAGAATTCAGAACTCACAACTCACAACTCTGAATTCTGATCTCAGAATCCACAACTCTGAATTCAGAATACAGGCTGCAGTTTACAACTCCGAACTCGGATCTCAGAACTAAGAGTTGAGAATTCATAACTCAGAACTCAGAATTCAGAAATGATGACTCAGAACTTGGAATTCAGAACTCAGAAATCACAACTCAGTATTCAGAACCCAGAATTCATAACCCAGAATTCTCACCTTCGAATTCTGAACTCAGAATTCAAACTCGAATATCAGAACTGGGAAATGAGTATTTGGAACTCAGAATACGGACTTCATAACTTACAATTCAGAACAAAGAACTCAGACATCAGAACTCAAGACTCATAACAAAGAACTCAGTTCTCAGCACTCAGAATTCAGAACACACAATTCAGAACTCAAAACGCAGAAATCAGAACTGTAACTCAGAATTGTGAAATCAGAACTCAGAATTCAGAACGCAATTGAGAACTTTGAAGTCAGAACTCAGAATAAATTCCTCACAATACTAACTCAGAATCGGCGACTCAGAAATCAGAACTGAGATACAGATCTCAGAATTCAAAATTCAGAATTCAGAAGTCCGAATTCAGAACCGGAACACAGAATTCGGGACTCAGAACTCAAAATTCAGTACTCAGTAGTCAGAACTCAGAAATCACCACTCTGAATTCTGGTCACAGAATTCACAACTCTGAAATCAGAATACAGACTGTAGAATTTAGACTCCGAACTCAGATCTAAGAGCTAAGAGTTGAGAATTCATAACTCAGTATCAGGACTGGGAAATGAGAACTCAGAACTCAGATTTCACAGCTAAGAATTCAGAACTCAGTTATCAGAACTCAGAATTCAGAATTCAGAACTCAGAACGCAGAACACAAAATTCAGAACTCAGTAGTCAGAACTAGAAACTGTGAACTCAGAATTTGGAACTCAGAATTCTGAACGCAATTGAAAAAGTTGAACTCAGAACTCAGAATACAGTACTCAAGATTCAGACCTCAAAATTCAGAACTCGGCACTCACAAAATGTAATTCACAACAAAATCTCAAATCTCAGAATTCAAAACTCAGAAAATAGAACTAACCACTCGGAATTCAAATTCAGATCTCAGAGTGTAGCACTTTGGATTGAGAACTCATTCCTCAGAACGCAGGACTCAGAACTCAGAATTCAGAAATTAGATTCATATCTCAGAACTCAGAACTCAGAATTCAGAACTCAGAGTTGAGAACTCAGCATGACAACTCAGTATTCAGATCTCGCAGTTCAGCACACAGAATTGACAACTTAGAAATCAGAACACACAATACAGTGATCAGTATTCAGAATTCAGCACGCAGAACTCAAACTCACAATTCAGAACTCAGCACTCAGAACTCAGAATGCAGACCTCAGGAACCAGAACTCAGAGTTTACAACCCTGAATTCAGAACTCTAATTTCAGAACTCAATTTCATAACTCAGAACACAAGACTCAGAAGTCAGAACTCAGAATTCAGAACTCAAAACTCAGAACTCAGAACTCGATATTTAGACTTCAAAATAGAGCACTCAGATATTCGGACTCCTAACTCAGACAAAGAAGTCAGAGTTGAAATTTCAGAACTCAGAAGTCACAATTCGCAACACAGAATTTGTGACTAGGAATTCATAAATGAGGCTCAGTTCTCAAAATTCACAAATCAGAATTCAGAAATCCAAATTCAGAACCCAGAACACAGAATTCGGAACTCAGAACTCAAAATTCAGTACTCAGAATTCAGAACTCACAACTCACAACTCTGAATTCTGATCTCAGAATCCACAACTCTGAATTCAGAATACAGGCTGCAGTTTACAACTCCGAACTCGGATCTCAGAACTAAGAGTTGAGAATTCATAACTCAGAACTCAGAATTCAGAAATGATGACTCAGAACTTGGAATTCAGAACTCAGAAATCACAACTCAGTATTCAGAACCCAGAATTCATAACCCAGAATTCTCACCTTCGAATTCTGAACTCAGAATTCAAACTCGAATATCAGAACTGGGAAATGAGTATTTGGAACTCAGAATACGGACTTCATAACTTAGAATTCAGAACAAAGAACTCAGACATCAGAACTCAAGACTCATAATAAAGAACTCAGTTCTCAGCACTCAGAATTCAGAACACACAATTCAGAACTCAAAACGCAGAAATCAGAACTGTAACTCAGAATTGTGAAATCAGAACTCAGAATTCAGAACGCAATTGAGAACTTTGAAGTCAGAACTCAGAAAAAATTCCTCACAATACTAGCTCAGAATCGGCAACTCAGAAATCAGAACTGAGATACAGATCTCAGAATTCAAAATTCAGAATTCAGGAGTCCGAATTCAGAACCGGAACACAGAATTCGGGACTCAGAACTCAAAATTCAGTACTCAGTACTCAGAACTCAGAAATCACCACTCTGAATTCTGGTCACAGAATTCACAACTCTGAAATCAGAATACAGACTGTAGAATTTAGACTCCGAACTCAGATCTAAGAGCTAAGAGTTGAGAATTCATAACTCAGTATTCAGAACTGGGAAATGAGAACTCAGAACTCAGATTTCACAGCTAAGAATTCAGAACTCAGTTATCAGAACTCAGAATTCAGAATTCAGAACTCAGAACGCAGAACACAAAATTCAGAACTCAGTAGTCAGAACTAGAATCTGTGAACTCAGAATTCTGAACTCAGAATTCTGAACGCAATTGAAAAATTTGAACTCAGAACTCAGAATACAGTACTCAAGATTCAGACCTCAAAATTCAGAACTCGGCACTCACAAAATGTAATTCACAACAAAATCTCAAATCTCAGAATTCAAAACTCAGAAAATAGAACTAACCACTCGGAATTCAAATTCAGATCTCAGAGTGTAGCACTTTGGATTGAGAACTCATTCCTCAGAACGCAGGACTCAGAACTCAGAATTCAGAAATTAGATTCATATCTCAGAACTCAGAACTCAGAATTCAGAACTCAGAGTTGAGAACTCAGCATGACAACTCAGTATTCAGATCTCGCAGTTCAGCACACAGAATTGACAACTTAGAAATCAGAACACACAATACAGTGATCAGTATTCAGAATTCAGCACGCAGAACTCAAACTCACAATTCAGAACTCAGCACTCAGAACTCAGAATGCAGACCTCAGGAACCAGAACTCAGAGTTTACAACCCTGAATTCAGAACTCTAATTTCAGAACTCAAGTTCATAACTCAGAACACAAGACTCAGAAGTCAGAACTCAGAATTCAGAACTCAAAACTCAGAACTCAGAACTCGATATTTAGACTTCAAAATAGAGCACTCAGATATTCGGACTCCTAACTCAGACAAAGAAGTCAGAGTTGAAATTTCAGAACTCAGAAGTCACAATTCGCAACACAGAATTTGTGACTAGGAATTCATAAATGAGGCTCAGTTCTCAAAATTCACAAATCAGAATTCAGAAATCCAAATTCAGAACCCAGAACACAGAATTCGGAACTCAGAACTCAAAATTCAGTACTCAGAATTCAGAACTCACAACTCACAACTCTGAATTCTGATCTCAGAATCCACAACTCTGAATTCAGAATACAGGCTGCAGTTTACAACTCCGAACTCAGATCTCAGAACTAAGAGTTGAGAATTCATAACTCAGAACTCAGAATTCAGAAATGATGACTCAGAACTTGGAATTCAGAACTCAGAAATCACAACTCAGTATTCAGAACCCAGAATTCATAACCCAGAATTCTCACCTTCGAATTCTGAACTCAGAATTCAAACTCGAATATCAGAACTGGGAAATGAGTATTTGGAACTCAGAATACGGACTTCATAACTTACAATTCAGAACAAAGAACTCAGACATCAGAACTCAAGACTCATAACAAAGAACTCAGTTCTCAGCACTCAGAATTCAGAACACACAATTCAGAACTCAAAACGCAGAAATCAGAACTGTAACTCAGAATTGTGAAATCAGAACTCAGAATTCAGAACGCAATTGAGAACTTTGAAGTCAGAACTCAGAATAAATTCCTCACAATACTAGCTCAGAATCGGCAACTCAGAAATCAGAACTGAGATACAGATCTCAGAATTCAAAATTCAGAATTCAGGAGTCCGAATTCAGAACCGGAACACAGAATTCGGGACTCAGAACTCAAAATTCAGTACTCAGTACTCAGAACTCAGAAATCACCACTCTGAATTCTGGTCACAGAATTCACAACTCTGAAATCAGAATACAGACTGTAGAATTTAGACTCCGAACTCAGATCTAAGAGCTAAGAGTTGAGAATTCATAACTCAGTATTCAGAACTGGGAAATGAGAACTCAGAACTCAGATTTCACAGCTAAGAATTCAGAACTCAGTTATCAGAACTCAGAATTCAGAATTCAGAACTCAGAACGCAGAACACAAAATTCAGAACTCAGTAGTCAGAACTAGAAACTGTGAACTCAGAATTTGTAACTCAGAATTCTGAACGCAATTGAAAAATTTGAACTCAGAACTCAGAATACAGTACTCAAGATTCAGACCTCAAAATTCAGAACTCGGCACTCACAAAATGTAATTCACAACAAAATCTCAAATCTCAGAATTCAAAACTCAGAAAATAGAACTAACCACTTGGAATTCAAATTCAGATCTCAGAGTGTAGCACTTTGGATTGAGAACTCATTCCTCAGAACGCAGGACTCAGAACTCAGAATTCAGAAATTAGATTCATATCTCAGAACTCAGAACTCAGAATTCAGAACTCAGAGTTGAGAACTCAGCATGACAACTCAGTATTCAGATCTCGCAGTTCAGCACACAGAATTGACAACTTAGAAATCAGAACACACAATACAGTGATCAGTATTCGGAATTCAGCACGCAGAACTCAAACTCACAATTCAGAACTCAGCACTCAGAACTCAGAATGCAGACCTCAGGAACCAGAACTCAGAGTTTACAACCCTGAATTCAGAACTCTAATTTCAGAACTCAATTTCATAACTCAGAACACAAGACTCACAAGTCAGAACTCAGAATTCAGAACTCAAAACTCAGAACTCAGAACTCGATATTTAGACTTCAAAATAGAGCACTCAGATATTCGGACTCCTAACTCAGACAAAGAAGTCAGAGTTGAAATTTCAGAACTCAGAAGTCACAATTTGCAACACAGAATTTGTGACTAGGAATTCATAAATGAGGCTCAGTTCTCAAAATTCACAAATCAGAATTCAGAAATCCAAATTCAGAACCCAGAACACAGAATTCGGAACTCAGAACTCAAAATTCAGTACTCAGAATTCAGAACTCACAACTCACAACTCTGAATTCTGATCTCAGAATCCACAACTCTGAATTCAGAATACAGGCTGCAGTTTACAACTCCGAACTCGAGTTGAGAATTCATAACTCAGAACTCAGAATTCAGAAATGATGACTCAGAACTTGGAATTCAGAACTCAGAAATCACAACTCAGTATTCAGAACCCAGAATTCATAACCCAGAATTCTCACCTTCGAATTCTGAACTCAGAATTCAAACTCGAATATCAGAACTGGGAAATGAGTATTTGGAACTCAGAATACGGACTTCATAACTTACAATTCAGAACAAAGAACTCAGACATCAGAACTCAAGACTCATAACAAAGAACTCAGTTCTCAGCACTCAGAATTCAGAACACACAATTCAGAACTCAAAACGCAGAAATCAGAACTGTAACTCAGAATTGTGAAATCAGAACTCAGAATTCAGAACGCAATTGAGAACTTTGAAGTCAGAACTCAGAATAAATTCCTCACAATACTAGCTCAGAATCGGCGACTCAGAAATCAGAACTGAGATACAGATCTCAGAATTCAAAATTCAGAATTCAGAAGTCCGAATTCAGAACCGGAACACAGAATTCGGGACTCAGAACTCAAAATTCAGTACTCAGTACTCAGAACTCAGAAATCACCACTCTGAATTCTGGTCACAGAATTCACAACTCTGAAATCAGAATACAGACTGTAGAATTTAGACTCCGAACTCAGATCTAAGAGCTAAGAGTTGAGAATTCATAACTCAGTATTCAGAACTGGGAAATGAGAACTCAGAACTCAGATTTCACAGCTAAGAATTCAGAACTCAGAATTCAGAATTCAGAATTCAGAACGCAGAACACAAAATTCAGAACTCAGTAGTCAGAACTAGAAACTGTGAACTCAGAATTTGTAACTCAGAATTCTGAACGCAATTGAAAAATTTGAACTCAGAACTCAGAATACAGTACTCAAGATTCAGACCTCAAAATTCAGAACTCGGCACTCACAAAATGTAATTCACAACAAAATCTCAAATCTCAGAATTCAAAACTCAGAAAATAGAACTAACCACTCGGAATTCAAATTCAGATCTCAGAGTGTAGCACTTTGGATTGAGAACTCATTCCTCAGAACGCAGGACTCAGAACTCAGAATTCAGAAATTAGATTCGTATCTCAGAACTCAGAACTCAGAATTCAGAACTCAGAGTTGAGAACTCAGCATGACAACTCAGTATTCAGATCTCGCAGTTCAGCACACAAAATTGACAACTTAGAAATCAGAACACACAATACAGTGATCAGTATTCGGAATTCAGCACGCAGAACTCAAACTCACAATTCAGAACTCAGCACTCAGAACTCAGAATGCAGACCTCAGGAACCAGAACTCAGAGATTACAATCCTGAATTCAGAAATCTAATTTCAGAACTCAATTTCATAACTCAGAACACAAGACTCAGAAGTCAGAACTCGATATTTAGACTTCAAAATAGAGCACTCAGATATTCGGACTCCTAACTCAGACAAAGAAGTCAGAGTTGAAATTTCAGAACTCAGAAGTCACAATTTGCAACACAGAATTTGTGACTAGGAATTCATAAATGAGGCTCAGTTCTCAAAATTCACAAATCAGAATTCAGAAATCCAAATTCAGAACCCAGAACACAGAATTCGGAACTCAGAACTCAAAATTCAGTACTCAGAATTCAGAACTCACAACTCACAACTCTGAATTCTGATCTCAGAATCCACAACTCTGAATTCAGAATACAGGCTGCAGTTTACAACTCCGAACTCAGATCTCAGAACTAAGAGTTGAGAATTCATAACTCAGAACTCAGAATTCAGAAATGATGACTCAGAACTTGGAATTCAGAACTCAGAAATCACAACTCAGTATTCAGAACCCAGAATTCATAACCCAGAATTCTCACCTTCGAATTCTGAACTCAGAATTCAAACTCGAATATCAGAACTGGGAAATGAGTATTTGGAACTCAGAATACGGACTTCATAACTTAGAATTCAGAACAAAGAACTCAGACATCAGAACTCAAGACTCATAACAAAGAACTCAGTTCTCAGCACTCAGAATTCAGAACACACAATTCAGAACTCAAAACGCAGAAATCAGAACTGTAACTCAGAATTGTGAAATCAGAACTCAGAATTCAGAACGCAATTGAGAACTTTGAAGTCAGAACTCAGAATAAATTCCTCACAATACTAGCTCAGAATCGGCGACTCAGAAATCAGAACTGAGATACAGATCTCAGAATTCAAAATTCAGAATTCAGAAGTCCGAATTCAGAACCGGAACACAGAATTCGGGACTCAGAACTCAAAATTCAGTACTCAGTACTCAGAACTCAGAAATCACCACTCTGAATTCTGGTCACAGAATTCACAACTCTGAAATCAGAATACAGACTGTAGAATTTAGACTCCGAACTCAGATCTAAGAGCTAAGAGTTGAGAATTCATAACTCAGTATTCAGAACTGGGAAATGAGAACTCAGAACTCAGATTTCACAGCTAAGAATTCAGAACTCAGAATTCAGAATTCAGAATTCAGAACGCAGAACACAAAATTCAGAACTCAGTAGTCAGAACTAGAAACTGTGAACTCAGAATTTGTAACTCAGAATTCTGAGCGCAATTGAAAAATTTGAACTCAGAACTCAGAATACAGTACTCAAGATTCAGACCTCAAAATTCAGAACTCGGCACTCACAAAATGTAATTCACAACAAAATCTCAAATCTCAGAATTCAAAACTCAGAAAATAGAACTAACCACTCAAATTCAAATTCAGATCTCAGAGTGTAGCACTTTGGATTGAGAACTCATTCCTCAGAACGCAGGACTCAGAACTCAGAATTCAGAAATTAGATTCATATCTCAGAACTCAGAACTCAGAATTCAGAACTCAGAGTTGAGAACTCAGCATGACAACTCAGTATTCAGATCTCGCAGTTCAGCACACAGAATTGACAACTTAGAAATCAGAACACACAATACAGTGATCAGTATTCGGAATTCAGCACGCAGAACTCAAACTCACAATTCAGAACTCAGCACTCAGAACTCAGAATGCAGACCTCAGGAACCAGAACTCAGAGTTTACAACCCTGAATTCAGAACTCTAATTTCAGAACTCAATTTCATAACTCAGAACACAAGACTCACAAGTCAGAACTCAGAATTCAGAACTCAAAACTCAGAACTCAGAACTCGATATTTAGACTTCAAAATAGAGCACTCAGATATTCGGACTCCTAACTCAGACAAAGAAGTCAGAGTTGAAATTTCAGAACTCAGAAGTCACAATTTGCAACACAGAATTTGTGACTAGGAATTCATAAATGAGGCTCAGTTCTCAAAATTCACAAATCAGAATTCAGAAATCCAAATTCAGAACCCAGAACACAGAATTCGGAACTCAGAACTCAAAATTCAGTACTCAGAATTCAGAACTCACAACTCACAACTCTGAATTCTGATCTCAGAATCCACAACTCTGAATTCAGAATACAGGCTGCAGTTTACAACTCCGAACTCAGATCTCAGAACTAAGAGTTGAGAATTCATAACTCAGAACTCAGAATTCAGAAATGATGACTCAGAACTTGGAATTCAGAACTCAGAAATCACAACTCAGTATTCAGAACCCAGAATTCATAACCCAGAATTCTCACCTTCGAATTCTGAACTCAGAATTCAAACTCGAATATCAGAACTGGGAAATGAGTATTTGGAACTCAGAATACGGACTTCATAACTTACAATTCAGAACAAAGAACTCAGACATCAGAACTCAAGACTCATAACAAAGAACTCAGTTCTCAGCACTCAGAATTCAGAACACACAATTCAGAACTCAAAACGCAGAAATCAGAACTGTAACTCAGAATTGTGAAATCAGAACTCAGAATTCAGAACGCAATTGAGAAATTTGAAGTCAGAACTCAGAATAAATTCCTCACAATACTAGCTCAGAATCGGCGACTCAGAAATCAGAACTGAGATACAGATCTCAGAATTCAAAATTCAGAATTCAGAAGTCCGAATTCAGAACCGGAACACAGAATTCGGGACTCAGAACTCAAAATTCAGTACTCAGTACTCAGAACTCAGAAATCACCACTCTGAATTCTGGTCACAGAATTCACAACTCTGAAATCAGAATACAGACTGTAGAATTTAGACTCCGAACTCAGATCTAAGAGCTAAGAGTTGAGAATTCATAACTCAGTATTCAGAACTGGGAAATGAGAACTCAGAACTCAGATTTCACAGCTAAGAATTCAGAACTCAGAATTCAGAATTCAGAATTCAGAACGCAGAACACAAAATTCAGAACTCAGTAGTCAGAACTAGAAACTGTGAACTCAGAATTTGTAACTCAGAATTCTGAGCGCAATTGAAAAATTTGAACTCAGAACTCAGAATACAGTACTCAAGATTCAGACCTCAAAATTCAGAACTCGGCACTCACAAAATGTAATTCACAACAAAATCTCAAATCTCAGAATTCAAAACTCAGAAAATAGAACTAACCACTTGGAATTCAAATTCAGATCTCAGAGTGTAGCACTTTGGATTGAGAACTCATTCCTCAGAACGCAGGACTCAGAACTCAGAATTCAGAAATTAGATTCATATCTCAGAACTCAGAACTCAGAATTCAGAACTCAGAGTTGAGAACTCAGCATGACAACTCAGTATTCAGATCTCGCAGTTCAGCACACAGAATTGACAACTTAGAAATCAGAACACACAATACAGTGATCAGTATTCGGAATTCAGCACGCAGAACTCAAACTCACAATTCAGAACTCAGCACTCAGAACTCAGAATGCAGACCTCAGGAACCAGAACTCAGAGTTTACAACCCTGAATTCAGAACTCTAATTTCAGAACTCAATTTCATAACTCAGAACACAAGACTCACAAGTCAGAACTCAGAATTCAGAACTCAAAACTCAGAACTCAGAACTCGATATTTAGACTTCAAAATAGAGCACTCAGATATTCGGACTCCTAACTCAGACAAAGAAGTCAGAGTTGAAATTTCAGAACTCAGAAGTCACAATTTGCAACACAGAATTTGTGACTAGGAATTCATAAATGAGGCTCAGTTCTCAAAATTCACAAATCAGAATTCAGAAATCCAAATTCAGAACCCAGAACACAGAATTCGGAACTCAGAACTCAAAATTCAGTACTCAGAATTCAGAACTCACAACTCACAACTCTGAATTCTGATCTCAGAATCCACAACTCTGAATTCAGAATACAGGCTGCAGTTTACAACTCCGAACTCAGATCTCAGAACTAAGAGTTGAGAATTCATAACTCAGAACTCAGAATTCAGAAATGATGACTCAGAACTTGGAATTCAGAACTCAGAAATCACAACTCAGTATTCAGAACCCAGAATTCAGAACCCAGAATTCTCACCTTCGAATTCTGAACTCAGAATTCAAACTCGAATATCAGAACTGGGAAATGAGTATTTGGAACTCAGAATACGGACTTCATAACTTACAATTCAGAACAAAGAACTCAGACATCAGAACTCAAGACTCATAACAAAGAACTCAGTTCTCAGCACTCAGAATTCAGAACACACAATTCAGAACTCAAAACGCAGAAATCAGAACTGTAACTCAGAATTGTGAAATCAGAACTCAGAATTCAGAACGCAATTGAGAAATTTGAAGTCAGAACTCAGAATAAATTCCTCACAATACTAGCTCAGAATCGGCGACTCAGAAATCAGAACTGAGATACAGATCTCAGAATTCAAAATTCAGAATTCAGAAGTCCGAATTCAGAACCGGAACACAGAATTCGGGACTCAGAACTCAAAATTCAGTACTCAGTACTCAGAACTCAGAAATCACCACTCTGAATTCTGGTCACAGAATTCACAACTCTGAAATCAGAATACAGACTGTAGAATTTAGACTCCGAACTCAGATCTAAGAGCTAAGAGTTGAGAATTCATAACTCAGTATTCAGAACTGGGAAATGAGAACTCAGAACTCAGATTTCACAGCTAAGAATTCAGAACTCAGAATTCAGAATTCAGAATTCAGAACGCAGAACACAAAATTCAGAACTCAGTAGTCAGAACTAGAAACTGTGAACTCAGAATTTGTAACTCAGAATTCTGAGCGCAATTGAAAAATTTGAACTCAGAACTCAGAATACAGTACTCAAGATTCAGACCTCAAAATTCAGAACTCGGCACTCACAAAATGTAATTCACAACAAAATCTCAAATCTCAGAATTCAAAACTCAGAAAATAGAACTAACCACTCAAATTCAAATTCAGATCTCAGAGTGTAGCACTTTGGATTGAGAACTCATTCCTCAGAACGCAGGACTCAGAACTCAGAATTCAGAAATTAGATTCATATCTCAGAACTCAGAACTCAGAATTCAGAACTCAGAGTTGAGAACTCAGCATGACAACTCAGTATTCAGATCTCGCAGTTCAGCACACAGAATTGACAACTTAGAAATCAGAACACACAATACAGTGATCAGTATTCGGAATTCAGCACGCAGAACTCAAACTCACAATTCAGAACTCAGCACTCAGAACTCAGAATGCAGACCTCAGGAACCAGAACTCAGAGTTTACAACCCTGAATTCAGAACTCTAATTTCAGAACTCAATTTCATAACTCAGAACACAAGACTCACAAGTCAGAACTCAGAATTCAGAACTCAAAACTCAGAACTCAGAACTCGATATTTAGACTTCAAAATAGAGCACTCAGATATTCGGACTCCTAACTCAGACAAAGAAGTCAGAGTTGAAATTTCAGAACTCAGAAGTCACAATTTGCAACACAGAATTTGTGACTAGGAATTCATAAATGAGGCTCAGTTCTCAAAATTCACAAATCAGAATTCAGAAATCCAAATTCAGAACCCAGAACACAGAATTCGGAACTCAGAACTCAAAATTCAGTACTCAGAATTCAGAACTCACAACTCACAACTCTGAATTCTGATCTCAGAATCCACAACTCTGAATTCAGAATACAGGCTGCAGTTTACAACTCCGAACTCAGATCTCAGAACTAAGAGTTGAGAATTCATAACTCAGAACTCAGAATTCAGAAATGATGACTCAGAACTTGGAATTCAGAACTCAGAAATCACAACTCAGTATTCAGAACCCAGAATTCATAACCCAGAATTCTCACCTTCGAATTCTGAACTCAGAATTCAAACTCGAATATCAGAACTGGGAAATGAGTATTTGGAACTCAGAATACGGACTTCATAACTTACAATTCAGAACAAAGAACTCAGACATCAGAACTCAAGACTCATAACAAAGAACTCAGTTCTCAGCACTCAGAATTCAGAACACACAATTCAGAACTCAAAACGCAGAAATCAGAACTGTAACTCAGAATTGTGAAATCAGAACTCAGAATTCAGAACGCAATTGAGAACTTTGAAGTCAGAACTCAGAATAAATTCCTCACAATACTAGCTCAGAATCGGCGACTCAGAAATCAGAACTGAGATACAGATCTCAGAATTCAAAATTCAGAATTCAGAAGTCCGAATTCAGAACCGGAACACAGAATTCGGGACTCAGAACTCAAAATTCAGTACTCAGTACTCAGAACTCAGAAATCACCACTCTGAATTCTGGTCACAGAATTCACAACTCTGAAATCAGAATACAGACTGTAGAATTTAGACTCCGAACTCAGATCTAAGAGCTAAGAGTTGAGAATTCATAACTCAGTATTCAGAACTGGGAAATGAGAACTCAGAACTCAGATTTCACAGCTAAGAATTCAGAACTCAGAATTCAGAATTCAGAATTCAGAACGCAGAACACAAAATTCAGAACTCAGTAGTCAGAACTAGAAACTGTGAACTCAGAATTTGTAACTCAGAATTCTGAGCGCAATTGAAAAATTTGAACTCAGAACTCAGAATACAGTACTCAAGATTCAGACCTCAAAATTCAGAACTCGGCACTCACAAAATGTAATTCACAACAAAATCTCAAATCTCAGAATTCAAAACTCAGAAAATAGAACTAACCACTTGGAATTCAAATTCAGATCTCAGAGTGTAGCACTTTGGATTGAGAACTCATTCCTCAGAACGCAGGACTCAGAACTCAGAATTCAGAAATTAGATTCATATCTCAGAACTCAGAACTCAGAATTCAGAACTCAGAGTTGAGAACTCAGCATGACAACTCAGTATTCAGATCTCGCAGTTCAGCACACAGAATTGACAACTTAGAAATCAGAACACACAATACAGTGATCAGTATTCGGAATTCAGCACGCAGAACTCAAACTCACAATTCAGAACTCAGCACTCAGAACTCAGAATGCAGACCTCAGGAACCAGAACTCAGAGTTTACAACCCTGAATTCAGAACTCTAATTTCAGAACTCAATTTCATAACTCAGAACACAAGACTCACAAGTCAGAACTCAGAATTCAGAACTCAAAACTCAGAACTCAGAACTCGATATTTAGACTTCAAAATAGAGCACTCAGATATTCGGACTCCTAACTCAGACAAAGAAGTCAGAGTTGAAATTTCAGAACTCAGAAGTCACAATTTGCAACACAGAATTTGTGACTAGGAATTCATAAATGAGGCTCAGTTCTCAAAATTCACAAATCAGAATTCAGAAATCCAAATTCAGAACCCAGAACACAGAATTCGGAACTCAGAACTCAAAATTCAGTACTCAGAATTCAGAACTCACAACTCACAACTCTGAATTCTGATCTCAGAATCCACAACTCTGAATTCAGAATACAGGCTGCAGTTTACAACTCCGAACTCAGATCTCAGAACTAAGAGTTGAGAATTCATAACTCAGAACTCAGAATTCAGAAATGATGACTCAGAACTTGGAATTCAGAACTCAGAAATCACAACTCAGTATTCAGAACCCAGAATTCAGAACCCAGAATTCTCACCTTCGAATTCTGAACTCAGAATTCAAACTCGAATATCAGAACTGGGAAATGAGTATTTGGAACTCAGAATACGGACTTCATAACTTACAATTCAGAACAAAGAACTCAGACATCAGAACTCAAGACTCATAACAAAGAACTCAGTTCTCAGCACTCAGAATTCAGAACACACAATTCAGAACTCAAAACGCAGAAATCAGAACTGTAACTCAGAATTGTGAAATCAGAACTCAGAATTCAGAACGCAATTGAGAACTTTGAAGTCAGAACTCAGAATAAATTCCTCACAATACTAGCTCAGAATCGGCGACTCAGAAATCAGAACTGAGATACAGATCTCAGAATTCAAAATTCAGAATTCAGAAGTCCGAATTCAGAACCGGAACACAGAATTCGGGACTCAGAACTCAAAATTCAGTACTCAGTACTCAGAACTCAGAAATCACCACTCTGAATTCTGGTCACAGAATTCACAACTCTGAAATCAGAATACAGACTGTAGAATTTAGACTCCGAACTCAGATCTAAGAGCTAAGAGTTGAGAATTCATAACTCAGTATTCAGAACTGGGAAATGAGAACTCAGAACTCAGATTTCACAGCTAAGAATTCAGAACTCAGAATTCAGAATTCAGAATTCAGAACGCAGAACACAAAATTCAGAACTCAGTAGTCAGAACTAGAAACTGTGAACTCAGAATTTGTAACTCAGAATTCTGAGCGCAATTGAAAAATTTGAACTCAGAACTCAGAATACAGTACTCAAGATTCAGACCTCAAAATTCAGAACTCGGCACTCACAAAATGTAATTCACAACAAAATCTCAAATCTCAGAATTCAAAACTCAGAAAATAGAACTAACCACTCAAATTCAAATTCAGATCTCAGAGTGTAGCACTTTGGATTGAGAACTCATTCCTCAGAACGCAGGACTCAGAACTCAGAATTCAGAAATTAGATTCATATCTCAGAACTCAGAACTCAGAATTCAGAACTCAGAGTTGAGAACTCAGCATGACAACTCAGTATTCAGATCTCGCAGTTCAGCACACAGAATTGACAACTTAGAAATCAGAACACACAATACAGTGATCAGTATTCGGAATTCAGCACGCAGAACTCAAACTCACAATTCAGAACTCAGCACTCAGAACTCAGAATGCAGACCTCAGGAACCAGAACTCAGAGTTTACAACCCTGAATTCAGAACTCTAATTTCAGAACTCAATTTCATAACTCAGAACACAAGACTCACAAGTCAGAACTCAGAATTCAGAACTCAAAACTCAGAACTCAGAACTCGATATTTAGACTTCAAAATAGAGCACTCAGATATTCGGACTCCTAACTCAGACAAAGAAGTCAGAGTTGAAATTTCAGAACTCAGAAGTCACAATTTGCAACACAGAATTTGTGACTAGGAATTCATAAATGAGGCTCAGTTCTCAAAATTCACAAATCAGAATTCAGAAATCCAAATTCAGAACCCAGAACACAGAATTCGGAACTCAGAACTCAAAATTCAGTACTCAGAATTCAGAACTCACAACTCACAACTCTGAATTCTGATCTCAGAATCCACAACTCTGAATTCAGAATACAGGCTGCAGTTTACAACTCCGAACTCAGATCTCAGAACTAAGAGTTGAGAATTCATAACTCAGAACTCAGAATTCAGAAATGATGACTCAGAACTTGGAATTCAGAACTCAGAAATCACAACTCAGTATTCAGAACCCAGAATTCATAACCCAGAATTCTCACCTTCGAATTCTGAACTCAGAATTCAAACTCGAATATCAGAACTGGGAAATGAGTATTTGGAACTCAGAATACGGACTTCATAACTTACAATTCAGAACAAAGAACTCAGACATCAGAACTCAAGACTCATAACAAAGAACTCAGTTCTCAGCACTCAGAATTCAGAACACACAATTCAGAACTCAAAACGCAGAAATCAGAACTGTAACTCAGAATTGTGAAATCAGAACTCAGAATTCAGAACGCAATTGAGAACTTTGAAGTCAGAACTCAGAATAAATTCCTCACAATACTAGCTCAGAATCGGCGACTCAGAAATCAGAACTGAGATACAGATCTCAGAATTCAAAATTCAGAATTCAGAAGTCCGAATTCAGAACCGGAACACAGAATTCGGGACTCAGAACTCAAAATTCAGTACTCAGTACTCAGAACTCAGAAATCACCACTCTGAATTCTGGTCACAGAATTCACAACTCTGAAATCAGAATACAGACTGTAGAATTTAGACTCCGAACTCAGATCTAAGAGCTAAGAGTTGAGAATTCATAACTCAGTATTCAGAACTGGGAAATGAGAACTCAGAACTCAGATTTCACAGCTAAGAATTCAGAACTCAGAATTCAGAATTCAGAATTCAGAACGCAGAACACAAAATTCAGAACTCAGTAGTCAGAACTAGAAACTGTGAACTCAGAATTTGTAACTCAGAATTCTGAGCGCAATTGAAAAATTTGAACTCAGAACTCAGAATACAGTACTCAAGATTCAGACCTCAAAATTCAGAACTCGGCACTCACAAAATGTAATTCACAACAAAATCTCAAATCTCAGAATTCAAAACTCAGAAAATAGAACTAACCACTCAAATTCAAATTCAGATCTCAGAGTGTAGCACTTTGGATTGAGAACTCATTCCTCAGAACGCAGGACTCAGAACTCAGAATTCAGAAATTAGATTCATATCTCAGAACTCAGAACTCAGAATTCAGAACTCAGAGTTGAGAACTCAGCATGACAACTCAGTATTCAGATCTCGCAGTTCAGCACACAGAATTGACAACTTAGAAATCAGAACACACAATACAGTGATCAGTATTCGGAATTCAGCACGCAGAACTCAAACTCACAATTCAGAACTCAGCACTCAGAACTCAGAATGCAGACCTCAGGAACCAGAACTCAGAGTTTACAACCCTGAATTCAGAACTCTAATTTCAGAACTCAATTTCATAACTCAGAACACAAGACTCACAAGTCAGAACTCAGAATTCAGAACTCAAAACTCAGAACTCAGAACTCGATATTTAGACTTCAAAATAGAGCACTCAGATATTCGGACTCCTAACTCAGACAAAGAAGTCAGAGTTGAAATTTCAGAACTCAGAAGTCACAATTTGCAACACAGAATTTGTGACTAGGAATTCATAAATGAGGCTCAGTTCTCAAAATTCACAAATCAGAATTCAGAAATCCAAATTCAGAACCCAGAACACAGAATTCGGAACTCAGAACTCAAAATTCAGTACTCAGAATTCAGAACTCACAACTCACAACTCTGAATTCTGATCTCAGAATCCACAACTCTGAATTCAGAATACAGGCTGCAGTTTACAACTCCGAACTCAGATCTCAGAACTAAGAGTTGAGAATTCATAACTCAGAACTCAGAATTCAGAAATGATGACTCAGAACTTGGAATTCAGAACTCAGAAATCACAACTCAGTATTCAGAACCCAGAATTCATAACCCAGAATTCTCACCTTCGAATTCTGAACTCAGAATTCAAACTCGAATATCAGAACTGGGAAATGAGTATTTGGAACTCAGAATACGGACTTCATAACTTACAATTCAGAACAAAGAACTCAGACATCAGAACTCAAGACTCATAACAAAGAACTCAGTTCTCAGCACTCAGAATTCAGAACACACAATTCAGAACTCAAAACGCAGAAATCAGAACTGTAACTCAGAATTGTGAAATCAGAACTCAGAATTCAGAACGCAATTGAGAACTTTGAAGTCAGAACTCAGAATAAATTCCTCACAATACTAGCTCAGAATCGGCGACTCAGAAATCAGAACTGAGATACAGATCTCAGAATTCAAAATTCAGAATTCAGAAGTCCGAATTCAGAACCGGAACACAGAATTCGGGACTCAGAACTCAAAATTCAGTACTCAGTACTCAGAACTCAGAAATCACCACTCTGAATTCTGGTCACAGAATTCACAACTCTGAAATCAGAATACAGACTGTAGAATTTAGACTCCGAACTCAGATCTAAGAGCTAAGAGTTGAGAATTCATAACTCAGTATTCAGAACTGGGAAATGAGAACTCAGAACTCAGATTTCACAGCTAAGAATTCAGAACTCAGTTATCAGAACTCAGAACGCAGAACGCAGAACACAAAATTCAGAACTCAGTAGTCAGAACTAGAAACTGTGAACTCAGAATTTGTAACTCAGAATTCTGAGCGCAATTGAAAAATTTGAACTCAGAACTCAGAATACAGTACTCAAGATTCAGACCTCAAAATTCAGAACTCGGCACTCACAAAATGTAATTCACAACAAAATCTCAAATCTCAGAATTCAAAACTCAGAAAATAGAACTAACCACTCAAATTCAAATTCAGATCTCAGAGTGTAGCACTTTGGATTGAGAACTCATTCCTCAGAACGCAGGACTCAGAACTCAGAATTCAGAAATTAGATTCATATCTCAGAACTCAGAACTCAGAATTCAGAACTCAGAGTTGAGAACTCAGCATGACAACTCAGTATTCAGATCTCGCAGTTCAGCACACAGAATTGACAACTTAGAAATCAGAACACACAATACAGTGATCAGTATTCGGAATTCAGCACGCAGAACTCAAACTCACAATTCAGAACTCAGCACTCAGAACTCAGAATGCAGACCTCAGGAACCAGAACTCAGAGTTTACAACCCTGAATTCAGAACTCTAATTTCAGAACTCAATTTCATAACTCAGAACACAAGACTCAGAAGTCAGAACTCAGAATTCAGAACTCAAAACTCAGAACTCAGAACTCGATATTTAGACTTCAAAATAGAGCACTCAGATATTCGGACTCCTAACTCAGACAAAGAAGTCAGAGTTGAAATTTCAGAACTCAGAAGTCACAATTTGCAACACAGAATTTGTGACTAGGAATTCATAAATGAGGCTCAGTTCTCAAAATTCACAAATCAGAATTCAGAAATCCAAATTCAGAACCCAGAACACAGAATTGGGAATCAGAACTCAAAATTCAGTACTCAGTACTCAGAACTCAGAAATCACAACTCTGAATTCTGATCTCAGAATCCACAACTCTGAATTCAGAATACAGACTGTAGAATTTAGACTCCGAACTCAGATCTAAGAGCTAAGAGTTGAGAATTCATAACTCAGTATTCAGAACTGGGAAATGAGAACTCAGAACTCAGATTTCACAGCTAAGAATTCAGAACTCAGTTATCAGAACTCAGAACGCAGAACGCAGAACACAAAATTCAGAACTCAGTAGTCAGAACTAGAAACTGTGAACTCAGAATTTGTAACTCAGAATTCTGAACGCAATTGAAAAATTTGAACTCAGAACTCAGAATACAGTACTCAAGATTCAGACCTCAAAATTCAGAACTCGGCACTCACAAAATGTAATTCACAACAAAATCTCAAATCTCAGAATTCAAAACTCAGAAAATAGAACTAATCACTCGGAATTCAAATTCAGATCTCAGAGTGTAGCACTTTGGATTGAGAACTCATTCCTCAGAACGCAGGACTCAGAACTCAGAATTCAGAAATTAGATTCATATCTCAGAACTCAGAACTCAGAATTCAGAACTCAGAGTTGAGAACTCAGCATGACAACTCAGTATTCAGATCTCGCAGTTCAGCACACAAAATTGACAACTTAGAAATCAGAACACACAATACAGTGATCAGTATTCGGAATTCAGCACGCAGAACTCAAACTCACAATTCAGAACTCAGCACTCAGAACTCAGAATGCAGACCTCAGGAACCAGAACTCAGAGATTACAATCCTGAATTCAGAACTCTAATTTCAGAACTCAATTTCATAACTCAGAACACAAGACTCAGAAGTCAGAACTCGATATTTAGACTTCAAAATAGAGCACTCAGATATTCGGACTCCTAACTCAGACAAAGAAGTCAGAGTTGAAATTTCAGAACTCAGAAGTCACAATTCGCAACACAGAATTTGTGACTAGGAATTCATAAATGAGGCTCAGTTCTCAAAATTCACAAATCAGAATTCAGAAATCCAAATTCAGAACCCAGAACACAGAATTCGGAACTCAGAACTCAAAATTCAGTACTCAGAATTCAGAACTCACAACTCACAACTCTGAATTCTGATCTCAGAATCCACAACTCTGAATTCAGAATACAGGCTGCAGTTTACAACTCCGAACTCAGATCTCAGAACTAAGAGTTGAGAATTCATAACTCAGAACTCAGAATTCAGAAATGATGACTCAGAACTTGGAATTCAGAACTCAGAAATCACAACTCAGTATTCAGAACCCAGAATTCATAACCCAGAATTCTCACCTTCGAATTCTGAACTCAGAATTCAAACTCGAATATCAGAACTGGGAAATGAGTATTTGGAACTCAGAATACGGACTTCATAACTTACAATTCAGAACAAAGAACTCAGACATCAGAACTCAAGACTCATAACAAAGAACTCAGTTCTCAGCACTCAGAATTCAGAACACACAATTCAGAACTCAGAACGCAGAAATCAGAACTGTAACTCAGAATTGTGAAATCAGAACTCAGAATTCAGAACGCAATTGAGAACTTTGAAGTCAGAACTCAGAATAAATTCCTCACAATACTAGCTCAGAATCGGCGACTCAGAAATCAGAACTGAGATACAGATCTCAGAATTCAAAATTCAGAATTCAGAAGTCCAAATTCAGAACCGGAACACAGAATTCGGGACTCAGAACTCAAAATTCAGTACTCAGTACTCAGAACTCAGAAATCACCACTCTGAATTCTGGTCACAGAATTCACAACTCTGAAATCAGAATACAGACTGTAGAATTTAGACTCCGAACTCAGATCTAAGAGCTAAGAGTTGAGAACTCATAACTCAGTATTCAGAACTGGGAAATGAGAACTCAGAACTCAGATTTCACAGCTAAGAATTCAGAACTCAGTTATCAGAACTCAGAACGCAGAACGCAGAACACAAAATTCAGAACTCAGTAGTCAGAACTAGAAACTGTGAACTCAGAATTTGTAACTCAGAATTCTGAACGCAATTGAAAAATTTGAACTCAGAACTCAGAATACAGTACTCAAGATTCAGACCTCAAAATTCAGAACTCGGCACTCACAAAATGTAATTCACAACAAAATCTCAAATCTCAGAATTCAAAACTCAGAAAATAGAACTAACCACTCAAATTCAAATTCAGATCTCAGAGTGTAGCACTTTGGATTGAGAACTCATTCCTCAGAACGCAGGACTCAGAACTCAGAATTCAGAAATTAGATTCATATCTCAGAACTCAGAACTCAGAATTCAGAACTCAGAGTTGAGAACTCAGCATGACAACTCAGTATTCAGATCTCGCAGTTCAGCACACAGAATTGACAACTTAGAAATCAGAACACACATTACAGTGATCAGTATTCGGAATTCAGCACACAGAACTCAAACTCACAATTCAGAACTCAGCACTCAGAACTCAGAATGCAGACCTCAGGAACCAGAACTCAGAGTTTACAACCCTGAATTCAGAACTCTAATTTCAGAACTCAATTTCATAACTCAGAACACAAGACTCACAAGTCAGAACTCAGAATTCAGAACTCAAAACTCAGAACTCAGAACTCGATATTTAGACTTCAAAATAGAGCACTCAGATATTCGGACTCCTAACTCAGACAAAGAAGTCAGAGTTGAAATTTCAGAACTCAGAAGTCACAATTTGCAACACAGAATTTGTGACTAGGAATTCATAAATGAGGCTCAGTTCTCAAAATTCACAAATCAGAATTCAGAAATCCAAATTCAGAACCCAGAACACAGAATTCGGAACTCAGAACTCAAAATTCAGTACTCAGAATTCAGAACTCACAACTCACAACTCTGAATTCTGATCTCAGAATCCACAACTCTGAATTCAGAATACAGGCTGCAGTTTACAACTCCGAACTCAGATCTCAGAACTAAGAGTTGAGAATTCATAACTCAGAACTCAGAATTCAGAAATGATGACTCAGAACTTGGAATTCAGAACTCAGAAATCACAACTCAGTATTCAGAACCCAGAATTCAGAACCCAGAATTCTCACCTTCGAATTCTGAACTCAGAATTCAAACTCGAATATCAGAACTGGGAAATGAGTATTTGGAACTCAGAATACGGACTTCATAACTTACAATTCAGAACAAAGAACTCAGACATCAGAACTCAAGACTCATAACAAAGAACTCAGTTCTCAGCACTCAGAATTCAGAACACACAATTCAGAACTCAAAACGCAGAAATCAGAACTGTAACTCAGAATTGTGAAATCAGAACTCAGAATTCAGAACGCAATTGAGAACTTTGAAGTCAGAACTCAGAATAAATTCCTCACAATACTAGCTCAGAATCGGCGACTCAGAAATCAGAACTGAGATACAGATCTCAGAATTCAAAATTCAGAATTCAGAAGTCCGAATTCAGAACCGGAACACAGAATTCGGGACTCAGAACTCAAAATTCAGTACTCAGTACTCAGAACTCAGAAATCACCACTCTGAATTCTGGTCACAGAATTCACAACTCTGAAATCAGAATACAGACTGTAGAATTTAGACTCCGAACTCAGATCTAAGAGCTAAGAGTTGAGAATTCATAACTCAGTATTCAGAACTGGGAAATGAGAACTCAGAACTCAGATTTCACAGCTAAGAATTCAGAACTCAGAATTCAGAATTCAGAATTCAGAACGCAGAACACAAAATTCAGAACTCAGTAGTCAGAACTAGAAACTGTGAACTCAGAATTTGTAACTCAGAATTCTGAGCGCAATTGAAAAATTTGAACTCAGAACTCAGAATACAGTACTCAAGATTCAGACCTCAAAATTCAGAACTCGGCACTCACAAAATGTAATTCACAACAAAATCTCAAATCTCAGAATTCAAAACTCAGAAAATAGAACTAACCACTCAAATTCAAATTCAGATCTCAGAGTGTAGCACTTTGGATTGAGAACTCATTCCTCAGAACGCAGGACTCAGAACTCAGAATTCAGAAATTAGATTCATATCTCAGAACTCAGAACTCAGAATTCAGAACTCAGAGTTGAGAACTCAGCATGACAACTCAGTATTCAGATCTCGCAGTTCAGCACACAGAATTGACAACTTAGAAATCAGAACACACAATACAGTGATCAGTATTCGGAATTCAGCACGCAGAACTCAAACTCACAATTCAGAACTCAGCACTCAGAACTCAGAATGCAGACCTCAGGAACCAGAACCCAGAGTTTACAACCCTGAATTCAGAACTCTAATTTCAGAACTCAATTTCATAACTCAGAACACAAGACTCAGAAGTCAGAACTCAGAATTCAGAACTCAAAACTCAGAACTCAGAACTCGATATTTAGACTTCAAAATAGAGCACTCAGATATTCGGACTCCTAACTCAGACAAAGAAGTCAGAGTTGAAATTTCAGAACTCAGAAGTCACAATTTGCAACACAGAATTTGTGACTAGGAATTCATAAATGAGGCTCAGTTCTCAAAATTCACAAATCAGAATTCAGAAATCCAAATTCAGAACCCAGAACACAGAATTGGGAATCAGAACTCAAAATTCAGTACTCAGAATTCAGAACTCACAACTCACAACTCTGAATTCTGATCTCAGAATCCACAACTCTGAAATCAGAATACAGACTGTAGAATTTAGACTCCGAACTCAGATCTAAGAGCTAAGAGTTGAGAATTCATAACTCAGTATTCAGAACTGGGAAATGAGAACTCAGAACTCAGATTTCACAGCTAAGAATTCAGAACTCAGAATTCAGAATTCAGAATTCAGAACGCAGAACACAAAATTCAGAACTCAGTAGTCAGAACTAGAAACTGTGAACTCAGAATTTGTAACTCAGAATTCTGAACGCAATTGAAAAATTTGAACTCAGAACTCAGAATACAGTACTCAAGATTCAGACCTCAAAATTCAGAACTCGGAACTCACAAAATGTAATTCACAACAAAATCTCAAATCTCAGAATTCAAAACTCAGAAAATAGAACTAATCACTCGGAATTCAAATTCAGATCTCAGAGTGTAGCACTTTGGATTGAGAACTCATTCCTCAGAACGCAGGACTCAGAACTCAGAATTCAGAAATTAGATTCATATCTCAGAACTCAGAACTCAGAATTCAGAACTCAGAGTTGAGAACTCAGCATGACAACTCAGTATTCAGATCTCGCAGTTCAGCACACAAAATTGACAACTTAGAAATCAGAACACACAATACAGTGATCAGTATTCGGAATTCAGCACGCAGAACTCAAACTCACAATTCAGAACTCAGCACTCAGAACTCAGAATGCAGACCTCAGGAACCAGAACTCAGAGATTACAATCCTGAATTCAGAACTCTAATTTCAGAACTCAATTTCATAACTCAGAACACAAGACTCAGAAGTCAGAACTCGATATTTAGACTTCAAAATAGAGCACTCAGATATTCGGACTCCTAACTCAGACAAAGAAGTCAGAGTTGAAATTTCAGAACTCAGAAGTCACAATTCGCAACACAGAATTTGTGACTAGGAATTCATAAATGAGGCTCAGTTCTCAAAATTCACAAATCAGAATTCAGAAATCCAAATTCAGAACCCAGAACACAGAATTCGGAACTCAGAACTCAAAATTCAGTACTCAGAATTCAGAACTCACAACTCACAACTCTGAATTCTGATCTCAGAATCCACAACTCTGAATTCAGAATACAGGCTGCAGTTTACAACTCCGAACTCAGATCTCAGAACTAAGAGTTGAGAATTCATAACTCAGAACTCAGAATTCAGAAATGATGACTCAGAACTTGGAATTCAGAACTCAGAAATCACAACTCAGTATTCAGAACCCAGAATTCAGAACCCAGAATTCTCACCTTCGAATTCTGAACTCAGAATTCAAACTCGAATATCAGAACTGGGAAATGAGTATTTGGAACTCAGAACACGGACTTCATAACTTACAATTCAGAACAAAGAACTCAGACATCAGAACTCAAGACTCATAACAAAGAACTCAGTTCTCAGCACTCAGAATTCAGAACACACAATTCAGAACTCAGAACGCAGAAATCAGAACTGTAACTCAGAATTGTGAAATCAGAACTCAGAATTCAGAACGCAATTGAGAACTTTGAAGTCAGAACTCAGAATAAATTCCTCACAATACTAGCTCAGAATCGGCGACTCAGAAATCAGAACTGAGATACAGATCTCAGAATTCAAAATTCAGAATTCAGAAGTCCAAATTCAGAACCGGAACACAGAATTCGGGACTCAGAACTCAAAATTCAGTACTCAGTACTCAGAACTCAGAAATCACCACTCTGAATTCTGGTCACAGAATTCACAACTCTGAAATCAGAATACAGACTGTAGAATTTAGACTCCGAACTCAGATCTAAGAGCTAAGAGTTGAGAACTCATAACTCAGTATTCAGAACTGGGAAATGAGAACTCAGAACTCAGATTTCACAGCTAAGAATTCAGAACTCAGTTATCAGAACTCAGAACGCAGAACGCAGAACACAAAATTCAGAACTCAGTAGTCAGAACTAGAAACTGTGAACTCAGAATTTGTAACTCAGAATTCTGAACGCAATTGAAAAATTTGAACTCAGAACTCAGAATACAGTACTCAAGATTCAGACCTCAAAATTCAGAACTCGGCACTCACAAAATGTAATTCACAACAAAATCTCAAATCTCAGAATTCAAAACTCAGAAAATAGAACTAACCACTCAAATTCAAATTCAGATCTCAGAGTGTAGCACTTTGGATTGAGAACTCATTCCTCAGAACGCAGGACTCAGAACTCAGAATTCAGAAATTAGATTCATATCTCAGAACTCAGAACTCAGAATTCAGAACTCAGAGTTGAGAACTCAGCATGACAACTCAGTATTCAGATCTCGCAGTTCAGCACACAGAATTGACAACTTAGAAATCAGAACACACATTACAGTGATCAGTATTCGGAATTCAGCACACAGAACTCAAACTCACAATTCAGAACTCAGCACTCAGAACTCAGAATGCAGACCTCAGGAACCAGAACTCAGAGTTTACAACCCTGAATTCAGAACTCTAATTTCAGAACTCAATTTCATAACTCAGAACACAAGACTCAGAAGTCAGAACTCAGAATTCAGAACTCAAAACTCAGAACTCAGAACTCGATATTTAGACTTCAAAATAGAGCACTCAGATATTCGGACTCCTAACTCAGACAAAGAAGTCAGAGTTGAAATTTCAGAACTCAGAAGTCACAATTCGCAACACAGAATTTGTGACTAGGAATTCATAAATGAGGCTCAGTTCTCAAAATTCACAAATCAGAATTCAGAAATCCAAATTCAGAACCCAGAACACAGAATTCGGAACTCAGAACTCAAAATTCAGTACTCAGAATTCAGAACTCACAACTCACAACTCTGAATTCTGATCTCAGAATCCACAACTCTGAATTCAGAATACAGGCTGCAGTTTACAACTCCGAACTCAGATCTCAGAACTAAGAGTTGAGAATTCATAACTCAGAACTTAGAATTCAGAAATGATGACTCAGAACTTGGAATTCAGAACTCAGAAATCACAACTCAGTATTCAGAACCCAGAATTCATAACCCAGAATTCTCACCTTCGAATTCTGAACTCAGAATTCAAACTCGAATATCAGAACTGGGAAATGAGTATTTGGAACTCAGAATACGGACTTCATAACTTACAATTCAGAACAAAGAACTCAGACATCAGAACTCAAGACTCATAACAAAGAACTCAGTTCTCAGCACTCAGAATTCAGAACACACAATTCAGAACTCAAAACGCAGAAATCAGAACTGTAACTCAGAATTGTGAAATCAGAACTCAGAATTCAGAACGCAATTGAGAACTTTGAAGTCAGAACTCAGAATAAATTCCTCACAATACTAGCTCAGAATCGGCGACTCAGAAATCAGAACTGAGATACAGATCTCAGAATTCAAAATTCAGAATTCAGAAGTCCGAATTCAGAACCGGAACACAGAATTCGGGACTCAGAACTCAAAATTCAGTACTCAGTACTCAGAACTCAGAAATCACCACTCTGAATTCTGGTCACAGAATTCACAACTCTGAAATCAGAATACAGACTGTAGAATTTAGACTCCGAACTCAGATCTAAGAGCTAAGAGTTGAGAATTCATAACTCAGTATTCAGAACTGGGAAATGAGAACTCAGAACTCAGATTTCACAGCTAAGAATTCAGAACTCAGAATTCAGAATTCAGAATTCAGAACGCAGAACACAAAATTCAGAACTCAGTAGTCAGAACTAGAAACTGTGAACTCAGAATTTGTAACTCAGAATTCTGAGCGCAATTGAAAAATTTGAACTCAGAACTCAGAATACAGTACTCAAGATTCAGACCTCAAAATTCAGAACTCGGCACTCACAAAATGTAATTCACAACAAAATCTCAAATCTCAGAATTCAAAACTCAGAAAATAGAACTAACCACTTGGAATTCAAATTCAGATCTCAGAGTGTAGCACTTTGGATTGAGAACTCATTCCTCAGAACGCAGGACTCAGAACTCAGAATTCAGAAATTAGATTCATATCTCAGAACTCAGAACTCAGAATTCAGAACTCAGAGTTGAGAACTCAGCATGACAACTCAGTATTCAGATCTCGCAGTTCAGCACACAGAATTGACAACTTAGAAATCAGAACACACAATACAGTGATCAGTATTCGGAATTCAGCACGCAGAACTCAAACTCACAATTCAGAACTCAGCACTCAGAACTCAGAATGCAGACCTCAGGAACCAGAACTCAGAGTTTACAACCCTGAATTCAGAACTCTAATTTCAGAACTCAATTTCATAACTCAGAACACAAGACTCAGAAGTCAGAACTCAGAATTCAGAACTCAAAACTCAGAACTCAGAACTCGATATTTAGACTTCAAAATAGAGCACTCAGATATTCGGACTCCTAACTCAGACAAAGAAGTCAGAGTTGAAATTTCAGAACTCAGAAGTCACAATTTGCAACACAGAATTTGTGACTAGGAATTCATAAATGAGGCTCAGTTCTCAAAATTCACAAATCAGAATTCAGAAATCCAAATTCAGAACCCAGAACACAGAATTCGGAACTCAGAACTCAAAATTCAGTACTCAGAATTCAGAACTCACAACTCACAACTCTGAATTCTGATCTCAGAATCCACAACTCTGAATTCAGAATACAGGCTGCAGTTTACAACTCCGAACTCAGATCTCAGAACTAAGAGTTGAGAATTCATAACTCAGAACTCAGAATTCAGAAATGATGACTCAGAACTTGGAATTCAGAACTCAGAAATCACAACTCAGTATTCAGAACCCAGAATTCATAACCCAGAATTCTCACCTTCGAATTCTGAACTCAGAATTCAAACTCGAATATCAGAACTGGGAAATGAGTATTTGGAACTCAGAATACGGACTTCATAACTTACAATTCAGAACAAAGAACTCAGACATCAGAACTCAAGACTCATAACAAAGAACTCAGTTCTCAGCACTCAGAATTCAGAACACACAATTCAGAACTCAAAACGCAGAAATCAGAACTGTAACTCAGAATTGTGAAATCAGAACTCAGAATTCAGAACGCAATTGAGAACTTTGAAGTCAGAACTCAGAATAAATTCCTCACAATACTAGCTCAGAATCGGCGACTCAGAAATCAGAACTGAGATACAGATCTCAGAATTCAAAATTCAGAATTCAGAAGTCCGAATTCAGAACCGGAACACAGAATTCGGGACTCAGAACTCAAAATTCAGTACTCAGTACTCAGAACTCAGAAATCACCACTCTGAATTCTGGTCACAGAATTCACAACTCTGAAATCAGAATACAGACTGTAGAATTTAGACTCCGAACTCAGATCTAAGAGCTAAGAGTTGAGAATTCATAACTCAGTATTCAGAACTGGGAAATGAGAACTCAGAACTCAGATTTCACAGCTAAGAACTCAGAATTCAGAATTCAGAATTCAGAATTCAGAACGCAGAACACAAAATTCAGAACTCAGTAGTCAGAACTAGAAACTGTGAACTCAGAATTTGTAACTCAGAATTCTGAGCGCAATTGAAAAATTTGAACTCAGAACTCAGAATACAGTACTCAAGATTCAGACCTCAAAATTCAGAACTCGGCACTCACAAAATGTAATTCACAACAAAATCTCAAATCTCAGAATTCAAAACTCAGAAAATAGAACTAACCACTCAAATTCAAATTCAGATCTCAGAGTGTAGCACTTTGGATTGAGAACTCATTCCTCAGAACGCAGGACTCAGAACTCAGAATTCAGAAATTAGATTCATATCTCAGAACTCAGAACTCAGAATTCAGAACTCAGAGTTGAGAACTCAGCATGACAACTCAGTATTCAGATCTCGCAGTTCAGCACACAGAATTGACAACTTAGAAATCAGAACACACATTACAGTGATCAGTATTCGGAATTCAGCACACAGAACTCAAACTCACAATTCAGAACTCAGCACTCAGAACTCAGAATGCAGACCTCAGGAACCAGAACTCAGAGTTTACAACCCTGAATTCAGAACTCTAATTTCAGAACTCAATTTCATAACTCAGAACACAAGACTCAGAAGTCAGAACTCAGAATTCAGAACTCAAAACTCAGAACTCAGAACTCGATATTTAGACTTCAAAATAGAGCACTCAGATATTCGGACTCCTAACTCAGACAAAGAAGTCAGAGTTGAAATTTCAGAACTCAGAAGTCACAATTCGCAACACAGAATTTGTGACTAGGAATTCATAAATGAGGCTCAGTTCTCAAAATTCACAAATCAGAATTCAGAAATCCAAATTCAGAACCCAGAACACAGAATTCGGAACTCAGAACTCAAAATTCAGTACTCAGAATTCAGAACTCACAACTCACAACTCTGAATTCTGATCTCAGAATCCACAACTCTGAATTCAGAATACAGGCTGCAGTTTACAACTCCGAACTCAGATCTCAGAACTAAGAGTTGAGAATTCATAACTCAGAACTTAGAATTCAGAAATGATGACTCAGAACTTGGAATTCAGAACTCAGAAATCACAACTCAGTATTCAGAACCCAGAATTCATAACCCAGAATTCTCACCTTCGAATTCTGAACTCAGAATTCAAACTCGAATATCAGAACTGGGAAATGAGTATTTGGAACTCAGAATACGGACTTCATAACTTACAATTCAGAACAAAGAACTCAGACATCAGAACTCAAGACTCATAACAAAGAACTCAGTTCTCAGCACTCAGAATTCAGAACACACAATTCAGAACTCAAAACGCAGAAATCAGAACTGTAACTCAGAATTGTGAAATCAGAACTCAGAATTCAGAACGCAATTGAGAACTTTGAAGTCAGAACTCAGAATAAATTCCTCACAATACTAGCTCAGAATCGGCGACTCAGAAATCAGAACTGAGATACAGATCTCAGAATTCAAAATTCAGAATTCAGAAGTCCAAATTCAGAACCGGAACACAGAATTCGGGACTCAGAACTCAAAATTCAGTACTCAGTACTCAGAACTCAGAAATCACCACTCTGAATTCTGGTCACAGAATTCACAACTCTGAAATCAGAATACAGACTGTAGAATTTAGACTCCGAACTCAGATCTAAGAGCTAAGAGTTGAGAATTCATAACTCAGTATTCAGAACTGGGAAATGAGAACTCAGAACTCAGATTTCACAGCTAAGAATTCAGAACTCAGAATTCAGAATTCAGAATTCAGAACGCAGAACACAAAATTCAGAACTCAGTAGTCAGAACTAGAAACTGTGAACTCAGAATTTGTAACTCAGAATTCTGAGCGCAATTGAAAAATTTGAACTCAGAACTCAGAATACAGTACTCAAGATTCAGACCTCAAAATTCAGAACTCGGCACTCACAAAATGTAATTCACAACAAAATCTCAAATCTCAGAATTCAAAACTCAGAAAATAGAACTAACCACTTGGAATTCAAATTCAGATCTCAGAGTGTAGCACTTTGGATTGAGAACTCATTCCTCAGAACGCAGGACTCAGAACTCAGAATTCAGAAATTAGATTCATATCTCAGAACTCAGAACTCAGAATTCAGAACTCAGAGTTGAGAACTCAGCATGACAACTCAGTATTCAGATCTCGCAGTTCAGCACACAGAATTGACAACTTAGAAATCAGAACACACAATACAGTGATCAGTATTCGGAATTCAGCACGCAGAACTCAAACTCACAATTCAGAACTCAGCACTCAGAACTCAGAATGCAGACCTCAGGAACCAGAACTCAGAGTTTACAACCCTGAATTCAGAACTCTAATTTCAGAACTCAATTTCATAACTCAGAACACAAGACTCAGAAGTCAGAACTCAGAATTCAGAACTCAAAACTCAGAACTCAGAACTCGATATTTAGACTTCAAAATAGAGCACTCAGATATTCGGACTCCTAACTCAGACAAAGAAGTCAGAGTTGAAATTTCAGAACTCAGAAGTCACAATTTGCAACACAGAATTTGTGACTAGGAATTCATAAATGAGGCTCAGTTCTCAAAATTCACAAATCAGAATTCAGAAATCCAAATTCAGAACCCAGAACACAGAATTCGGAACTCAGAACTCAAAATTCAGTACTCAGAATTCAGAACTCACAACTCACAACTCTGAATTCTGATCTCAGAATCCACAACTCTGAATTCAGAATACAGGCTGCAGTTTACAACTCCGAACTCAGATCTCAGAACTAAGAGTTGAGAATTCATAACTCAGAACTCAGAATTCAGAAATGATGACTCAGAACTTGGAATTCAGAACTCAGAAATCACAACTCAGTATTCAGAACCCAGAATTCATAACCCAGAATTCTCACCTTCGAATTCTGAACTCAGAATTCAAACTCGAATATCAGAACTGGGAAATGAGTATTTGGAACTCAGAATACGGACTTCATAACTTACAATTCAGAACAAAGAACTCAGACATCAGAACTCAAGACTCATAACAAAGAACTCAGTTCTCAGCACTCAGAATTCAGAACACACAATTCAGAACTCAAAACGCAGAAATCAGAACTGTAACTCAGAATTGTGAAATCAGAACTCAGAATTCAGAACGCAATTGAGAACTTTGAAGTCAGAACTCAGAATAAATTCCTCACAATACTAGCTCAGAATCGGCGACTCAGAAATCAGAACTGAGATACAGATCTCAGAATTCAAAATTCAGAATTCAGAAGTCCGAATTCAGAACCGGAACACAGAATTCGGGACTCAGAACTCAAAATTCAGTACTCAGTACTCAGAACTCAGAAATCACCACTCTGAATTCTGGTCACAGAATTCACAACTCTGAAATCAGAATACAGACTGTAGAATTTAGACTCCGAACTCAGATCTAAGAGCTAAGAGTTGAGAATTCATAACTCAGTATTCAGAACTGGGAAATGAGAACTCAGAACTCAGATTTCACAGCTAAGAACTCAGAATTCAGAATTCAGAATTCAGAATTCAGAACGCAGAACACAAAATTCAGAACTCAGTAGTCAGAACTAGAAACTGTGAACTCAGAATTTGTAACTCAGAATTCTGAGCGCAATTGAAAAATTTGAACTCAGAACTCAGAATACAGTACTCAAGATTCAGACCTCAAAATTCAGAACTCGGCACTCACAAAATGTAATTCACAACAAAATCTCAAATCTCAGAATTCAAAACTCAGAAAATAGAACTAACCACTCAAATTCAAATTCAGATCTCAGAGTGTAGCACTTTGGATTGAGAACTCATTCCTCAGAACGCAGGACTCAGAACTCAGAATTCAGAAATTAGATTCATATCTCAGAACTCAGAACTCAGAATTCAGAACTCAGAGTTGAGAACTCAGCATGACAACTCAGTATTCAGATCTCGCAGTTCAGCACACAGAATTGACAACTTAGAAATCAGAACACACAATACAGTGATCAGTATTCAGAATTCAGCACGCAGAACTCAAACTCACAATTCAGAACTCAGCACTCAGAACTCAGAATGCAGACCTCAGGAACCAGAACTCAGAGTTTACAACCCTGAATTCAGAACTCTAATTTCAGAACTCAATTTCATAACTCAGAACACAAGACTCACAAGTCAGAACTCAGAATTCAGAACTCAAAACTCAGAACTCAGAACTCGATATTTAGACTTCAAAATAGAGCACTCAGATATTCGGACTCCTAACTCAGACAATGAAGTCAGAGTTGAAATTTCAGAACTCAGAAGTCACAATTTGCAACACAGAATTTGTGACTAGGAATTCATAAATGAGGCTCAGTTCTCAAAATTCACAAATCAGAATTCAGAAATCCAAATTCAGAACCCAGAACACAGAATTCGGAACTCAGAACTCAAAATTCAGTACTCAGAATTCAGAACTCACAACTCACAACTCTGAATTCTGATCTCAGAATCCACAACTCTGAATTCAGAATACAGGCTGCAGTTTACAACTCCGAACTCAGATCTCAGAACTAAGAGTTGAGAATTCATAACTCAGAACTCAGAATTCAGAAATGATGACTCAGAACTTGGAATTCAGAACTCAGAAATCACAACTCAGTATTCAGAACCCAGAATTCATAACCCAGAATTCTCACCTTCGAATTCTGAACTCAGAATTCAAACTCGAATATCAGAACTGGGAAATGAGTATTTGGAACTCAGAATACGGACTTCATAACTTACAATTCAGAACAAAGAACTCAGACATCAGAACTCAAGACTCATAACAAAGAACTCAGTTCTCAGCACTCAGAATTCAGAACACACAATTCAGAACTCAAAACGCAGAAATCAGAACTGTAACTCAGAATTGTGAAATCAGAACTCAGAATTCAGAACGCAATTGAGAACTTTGAAGTCAGAACTCAGAATAAATTCCTCACAATACTAGCTCAGAATCGGCGACTCAGAAATCAGAACTGAGATACAGATCTCAGAATTCAAAATTCAGAATTCAGAAGTCCGAATTCAGAACCGGAACACAGAATTCGGGACTCAGAACTCAAAATTCAGTACTCAGTACTCAGAACTCAGAAATCACCACTCTGAATTCTGGTCACAGAATTCACAACTCTGAAATCAGAATACAGACTGTAGAATTTAGACTCCGAACTCAGATCTAAGAGCTAAGAGTTGAGAATTCATAACTCAGTATTCAGAACTGGGAAATGAGAACTCAGAACTCAGATTTCACAGCTAAGAATTCAGAACTCAGTTATCAGAACTCAGAACGCAGAACGCAGAACACAAAATTCAGAACTCAGTAGTCAGAACTAGAAACTGTGAACTCAGAATTTGTAACTCAGAATTCTGAGCGCAATTGAAAAATTTGAACTCAGAACTCAGAATACAGTACTCAAGATTCAGACCTCAAAATTCAGAACTCGGCACTCACAAAATGTAATTCACAACAAAATCTCAAATCTCAGAATTCAAAACTCAGAAAATAGAACTAACCACTCAAATTCAAATTCAGATCTCAGAGTGTAGCACTTTGGATTGAGAACTCATTCCTCAGAACGCAGGACTCAGAACTCAGAATTCAGAAATTAGATTCATATCTCAGAACTCAGAACTCAGAATTCAGAACTCAGAGTTGAGAACTCAGCATGACAACTCAGTATTCAGATCTCGCAGTTCAGCACACAGAATTGACAACTTAGAAATCAGAACACACAATACAGTGATCAGTATTCGGAATTCAGCACGCAGAACTCAAACTCACAATTCAGAACTCAGCACTCAGAACTCAGAATGCAGACCTCAGGAACCAGAACTCAGAGTTTACAACCCTGAATTCAGAACTCTAATTTCAGAACTCAATTTCATAACTCAGAACACAAGACTCAGAAGTCAGAACTCAGAATTCAGAACTCAAAACTCAGAACTCAGAACTCGATATTTAGACTTCAAAATAGAGCACTCAGATATTCGGACTCCTAACTCAGACAAAGAAGTCAGAGTTGAAATTTCAGAACTCAGAAGTCACAATTTGCAACACAGAATTTGTGACTAGGAATTCATAAATGAGGCTCAGTTCTCAAAATTCACAAATCAGAATTCAGAAATCCAAATTCAGAACCCAGAACACAGAATTGGGAATCAGAACTCAAAATTCAGTACTCAGTACTCAGAACTCAGAAATCACAACTCTGAATTCTGATCTCAGAATCCACAACTCTGAATTCAGAATACAGACTGTAGAATTTAGACTCCGAACTCAGATCTAAGAGCTAAGAGTTGAGAATTCATAACTCAGTATTCAGAACTGGGAAATGAGAACTCAGAACTCAGATTTCACAGCTAAGAATTCAGAACTCAGTTATCAGAACTCAGAACGCAGAACGCAGAACACAAAATTCAGAACTCAGTAGTCAGAACTAGAAACTGTGAACTCAGAATTTGTAACTCAGAATTCTGAACGCAATTGAAAAATTTGAACTCAGAACTCAGAATACAGTACTCAAGATTCAGACCTCAAAATTCAGAACTCGGCACTCACAAAATGTAATTCACAACAAAATCTCAAATCTCAGAATTCAAAACTCAGAAAATAGAACTAATCACTCGGAATTCAAATTCAGATCTCAGAGTGTAGCACTTTGGATTGAGAACTCATTCCTCAGAACGCAGGACTCAGAACTCAGAATTCAGAAATTAGATTCATATCTCAGAACTCAGAACTCAGAATTCAGAACTCAGAGTTGAGAACTCAGCATGACAACTCAGTATTCAGATCTCGCAGTTCAGCACACAAAATTGACAACTTAGAAATCAGAACACACAATACAGTGATCAGTATTCGGAATTCAGCACGCAGAACTCAAACTCACAATTCAGAACTCAGCACTCAGAACTCAGAATGCAGACCTCAGGAACCAGAACTCAGAGATTACAATCCTGAATTCAGAACTCTAATTTCAGAACTCAATTTCATAACTCAGAACACAAGACTCAGAAGTCAGAACTCGATATTTAGACTTCAAAATAGAGCACTCAGATATTCGGACTCCTAACTCAGACAAAGAAGTCAGAGTTGAAATTTCAGAACTCAGAAGTCACAATTCGCAACACAGAATTTGTGACTAGGAATTCATAAATGAGGCTCAGTTCTCAAAATTCACAAATCAGAATTCAGAAATCCAAATTCAGAACCCAGAACACAGAATTCGGAACTCAGAACTCAAAATTCAGTACTCAGAATTCAGAACTCACAACTCACAACTCTGAATTCTGATCTCAGAATCCACAACTCTGAATTCAGAATACAGGCTGCAGTTTACAACTCCGAACTCAGATCTCAGAACTAAGAGTTGAGAATTCATAACTCAGAACTCAGAATTCAGAAATGATGACTCAGAACTTGGAATTCAGAACTCAGAAATCACAACTCAGTATTCAGAACCCAGAATTCATAACCCAGAATTCTCACCTTCGAATTCTGAACTCAGAATTCAAACTCGAATATCAGAACTGGGAAATGAGTATTTGGAACTCAGAATACGGACTTCATAACTTACAATTCAGAACAAAGAACTCAGACATCAGAACTCAAGACTCATAACAAAGAACTCAGTTCTCAGCACTCAGAATTCAGAACACACAATTCAGAACTCAGAACGCAGAAATCAGAACTGTAACTCAGAATTGTGAAATCAGAACTCAGAATTCAGAACGCAATTGAGAACTTTGAAGTCAGAACTCAGAATAAATTCCTCACAATACTAGCTCAGAATCGGCGACTCAGAAATCAGAACTGAGATACAGATCTCAGAATTCAAAATTCAGAATTCAGAAGTCCAAATTCAGAACCGGAACACAGAATTCGGGACTCAGAACTCAAAATTCAGTACTCAGTACTCAGAACTCAGAAATCACCACTCTGAATTCTGGTCACAGAATTCACAACTCTGAAATCAGAATACAGACTGTAGAATTTAGACTCCGAACTCAGATCTAAGAGCTAAGAGTTGAGAACTCATAACTCAGTATTCAGAACTGGGAAATGAGAACTCAGAACTCAGATTTCACAGCTAAGAATTCAGAACTCAGTTATCAGAACTCAGAACGCAGAACGCAGAACACAAAATTCAGAACTCAGTAGTCAGAACTAGAAACTGTGAACTCAGAATTTGTAACTCAGAATTCTGAACGCAATTGAAAAATTTGAACTCAGAACTCAGAATACAGTACTCAAGATTCAGACCTCAAAATTCAGAACTCGGCACTCACAAAATGTAATTCACAACAAAATCTCAAATCTCAGAATTCAAAACTCAGAAAATAGAACTAACCACTCAAATTCAAATTCAGATCTCAGAGTGTAGCACTTTGGATTGAGAACTCATTCCTCAGAACGCAGGACTCAGAACTCAGAATTCAGAAATTAGATTCATATCTCAGAACTCAGAACTCAGAATTCAGAACTCAGAGTTGAGAACTCAGCATGACAACTCAGTATTCAGATCTCGCAGTTCAGCACACAGAATTGACAACTTAGAAATCAGAACACACATTACAGTGATCAGTATTCGGAATTCAGCACACAGAACTCAAACTCACAATTCAGAACTCAGCACTCAGAACTCAGAATGCAGACCTCAGGAACCAGAACTCAGAGTTTACAACCCTGAATTCAGAACTCTAATTTCAGAACTCAATTTCATAACTCAGAACACAAGACTCACAAGTCAGAACTCAGAATTCAGAACTCAAAACTCAGAACTCAGAACTCGATATTTAGACTTCAAAATAGAGCACTCAGATATTCGGACTCCTAACTCAGACAAAGAAGTCAGAGTTGAAATTTCAGAACTCAGAAGTCACAATTTGCAACACAGAATTTGTGACTAGGAATTCATAAATGAGGCTCAGTTCTCAAAATTCACAAATCAGAATTCAGAAATCCAAATTCAGAACCCAGAACACAGAATTCGGAACTCAGAACTCAAAATTCAGTACTCAGAATTCAGAACTCACAACTCACAACTCTGAATTCTGATCTCAGAATCCACAACTCTGAATTCAGAATACAGGCTGCAGTTTACAACTCCGAACTCAGATCTCAGAACTAAGAGTTGAGAATTCATAACTCAGAACTCAGAATTCAGAAATGATGACTCAGAACTTGGAATTCAGAACTCAGAAATCACAACTCAGTATTCAGAACCCAGAATTCAGAACCCAGAATTCTCACCTTCGAATTCTGAACTCAGAATTCAAACTCGAATATCAGAACTGGGAAATGAGTATTTGGAACTCAGAATACGGACTTCATAACTTACAATTCAGAACAAAGAACTCAGACATCAGAACTCAAGACTCATAACAAAGAACTCAGTTCTCAGCACTCAGAATTCAGAACACACAATTCAGAACTCAAAACGCAGAAATCAGAACTGTAACTCAGAATTGTGAAATCAGAACTCAGAATTCAGAACGCAATTGAGAACTTTGAAGTCAGAACTCAGAATAAATTCCTCACAATACTAGCTCAGAATCGGCGACTCAGAAATCAGAACTGAGATACAGATCTCAGAATTCAAAATTCAGAATTCAGAAGTCCGAATTCAGAACCGGAACACAGAATTCGGGACTCAGAACTCAAAATTCAGTACTCAGTACTCAGAACTCAGAAATCACCACTCTGAATTCTGGTCACAGAATTCACAACTCTGAAATCAGAATACAGACTGTAGAATTTAGACTCCGAACTCAGATCTAAGAGCTAAGAGTTGAGAATTCATAACTCAGTATTCAGAACTGGGAAATGAGAACTCAGAACTCAGATTTCACAGCTAAGAATTCAGAACTCAGAATTCAGAATTCAGAATTCAGAACGCAGAACACAAAATTCAGAACTCAGTAGTCAGAACTAGAAACTGTGAACTCAGAATTTGTAACTCAGAATTCTGAGCGCAATTGAAAAATTTGAACTCAGAACTCAGAATACAGTACTCAAGATTCAGACCTCAAAATTCAGAACTCGGCACTCACAAAATGTAATTCACAACAAAATCTCAAATCTCAGAATTCAAAACTCAGAAAATAGAACTAACCACTCAAATTCAAATTCAGATCTCAGAGTGTAGCACTTTGGATTGAGAACTCATTCCTCAGAACGCAGGACTCAGAACTCAGAATTCAGAAATTAGATTCATATCTCAGAACTCAGAACTCAGAATTCAGAACTCAGAGTTGAGAACTCAGCATGACAACTCAGTATTCAGATCTCGCAGTTCAGCACACAGAATTGACAACTTAGAAATCAGAACACACAATACAGTGATCAGTATTCGGAATTCAGCACGCAGAACTCAAACTCACAATTCAGAACTCAGCACTCAGAACTCAGAATGCAGACCTCAGGAACCAGAACCCAGAGTTTACAACCCTGAATTCAGAACTCTAATTTCAGAACTCAATTTCATAACTCAGAACACAAGACTCAGAAGTCAGAACTCAGAATTCAGAACTCAAAACTCAGAACTCAGAACTCGATATTTAGACTTCAAAATAGAGCACTCAGATATTCGGACTCCTAACTCAGACAAAGAAGTCAGAGTTGAAATTTCAGAACTCAGAAGTCACAATTTGCAACACAGAATTTGTGACTAGGAATTCATAAATGAGGCTCAGTTCTCAAAATTCACAAATCAGAATTCAGAAATCCAAATTCAGAACCCAGAACACAGAATTGGGAATCAGAACTCAAAATTCAGTACTCAGAATTCAGAACTCACAACTCACAACTCTGAATTCTGATCTCAGAATCCACAACTCTGAAATCAGAATACAGACTGTAGAATTTAGACTCCGAACTCAGATCTAAGAGCTAAGAGTTGAGAATTCATAACTCAGTATTCAGAACTGGGAAATGAGAACTCAGAACTCAGATTTCACAGCTAAGAATTCAGAACTCAGAATTCAGAATTCAGAATTCAGAACGCAGAACACAAAATTCAGAACTCAGTAGTCAGAACTAGAAACTGTGAACTCAGAATTTGTAACTCAGAATTCTGAACGCAATTGAAAAATTTGAACTCAGAACTCAGAATACAGTACTCAAGATTCAGACCTCAAAATTCAGAACTCGGAACTCACAAAATGTAATTCACAACAAAATCTCAAATCTCAGAATTCAAAACTCAGAAAATAGAACTAATCACTCGGAATTCAAATTCAGATCTCAGAGTGTAGCACTTTGGATTGAGAACTCATTCCTCAGAACGCAGGACTCAGAACTCAGAATTCAGAAATTAGATTCATATCTCAGAACTCAGAACTCAGAATTCAGAACTCAGAGTTGAGAACTCAGCATGACAACTCAGTATTCAGATCTCGCAGTTCAGCACACAAAATTGACAACTTAGAAATCAGAACACACAATACAGTGATCAGTATTCGGAATTCAGCACGCAGAACTCAAACTCACAATTCAGAACTCAGCACTCAGAACTCAGAATGCAGACCTCAGGAACCAGAACTCAGAGATTACAATCCTGAATTCAGAACTCTAATTTCAGAACTCAATTTCATAACTCAGAACACAAGACTCAGAAGTCAGAACTCGATATTTAGACTTCAAAATAGAGCACTCAGATATTCGGACTCCTAACTCAGACAAAGAAGTCAGAGTTGAAATTTCAGAACTCAGAAGTCACAATTCGCAACACAGAATTTGTGACTAGGAATTCATAAATGAGGCTCAGTTCTCAAAATTCACAAATCAGAATTCAGAAATCCAAATTCAGAACCCAGAACACAGAATTCGGAACTCAGAACTCAAAATTCAGTACTCAGAATTCAGAACTCACAACTCACAACTCTGAATTCTGATCTCAGAATCCACAACTCTGAATTCAGAATACAGGCTGCAGTTTACAACTCCGAACTCAGATCTCAGAACTAAGAGTTGAGAATTCATAACTCAGAACTCAGAATTCAGAAATGATGACTCAGAACTTGGAATTCAGAACTCAGAAATCACAACTCAGTATTCAGAACCCAGAATTCAGAACCCAGAATTCTCACCTTCGAATTCTGAACTCAGAATTCAAACTCGAATATCAGAACTGGGAAATGAGTATTTGGAACTCAGAACACGGACTTCATAACTTACAATTCAGAACAAAGAACTCAGACATCAGAACTCAAGACTCATAACAAAGAACTCAGTTCTCAGCACTCAGAATTCAGAACACACAATTCAGAACTCAGAACGCAGAAATCAGAACTGTAACTCAGAATTGTGAAATCAGAACTCAGAATTCAGAACGCAATTGAGAACTTTGAAGTCAGAACTCAGAATAAATTCCTCACAATACTAGCTCAGAATCGGCGACTCAGAAATCAGAACTGAGATACAGATCTCAGAATTCAAAATTCAGAATTCAGAAGTCCAAATTCAGAACCGGAACACAGAATTCGGGACTCAGAACTCAAAATTCAGTACTCAGTACTCAGAACTCAGAAATCACCACTCTGAATTCTGGTCACAGAATTCACAACTCTGAAATCAGAATACAGACTGTAGAATTTAGACTCCGAACTCAGATCTAAGAGCTAAGAGTTGAGAACTCATAACTCAGTATTCAGAACTGGGAAATGAGAACTCAGAACTCAGATTTCACAGCTAAGAATTCAGAACTCAGTTATCAGAACTCAGAACGCAGAACGCAGAACACAAAATTCAGAACTCAGTAGTCAGAACTAGAAACTGTGAACTCAGAATTTGTAACTCAGAATTCTGAACGCAATTGAAAAATTTGAACTCAGAACTCAGAATACAGTACTCAAGATTCAGACCTCAAAATTCAGAACTCGGCACTCACAAAATGTAATTCACAACAAAATCTCAAATCTCAGAATTCAAAACTCAGAAAATAGAACTAACCACTCAAATTCAAATTCAGATCTCAGAGTGTAGCACTTTGGATTGAGAACTCATTCCTCAGAACGCAGGACTCAGAACTCAGAATTCAGAAATTAGATTCATATCTCAGAACTCAGAACTCAGAATTCAGAACTCAGAGTTGAGAACTCAGCATGACAACTCAGTATTCAGATCTCGCAGTTCAGCACACAGAATTGACAACTTAGAAATCAGAACACACATTACAGTGATCAGTATTCGGAATTCAGCACACAGAACTCAAACTCACAATTCAGAACTCAGCACTCAGAACTCAGAATGCAGACCTCAGGAACCAGAACTCAGAGTTTACAACCCTGAATTCAGAACTCTAATTTCAGAACTCAATTTCATAACTCAGAACACAAGACTCAGAAGTCAGAACTCAGAATTCAGAACTCAAAACTCAGAACTCAGAACTCGATATTTAGACTTCAAAATAGAGCACTCAGATATTCGGACTCCTAACTCAGACAAAGAAGTCAGAGTTGAAATTTCAGAACTCAGAAGTCACAATTCGCAACACAGAATTTGTGACTAGGAATTCATAAATGAGGCTCAGTTCTCAAAATTCACAAATCAGAATTCAGAAATCCAAATTCAGAACCCAGAACACAGAATTCGGAACTCAGAACTCAAAATTCAGTACTCAGAATTCAGAACTCACAACTCACAACTCTGAATTCTGATCTCAGAATCCACAACTCTGAATTCAGAATACAGGCTGCAGTTTACAACTCCGAACTCAGATCTCAGAACTAAGAGTTGAGAATTCATAACTCAGAACTTAGAATTCAGAAATGATGACTCAGAACTTGGAATTCAGAACTCAGAAATCACAACTCAGTATTCAGAACCCAGAATTCATAACCCAGAATTCTCACCTTCGAATTCTGAACTCAGAATTCAAACTCGAATATCAGAACTGGGAAATGAGTATTTGGAACTCAGAATACGGACTTCATAACTTACAATTCAGAACAAAGAACTCAGACATCAGAACTCAAGACTCATAACAAAGAACTCAGTTCTCAGCACTCAGAATTCAGAACACACAATTCAGAACTCAAAACGCAGAAATCAGAACTGTAACTCAGAATTGTGAAATCAGAACTCAGAATTCAGAACGCAATTGAGAACTTTGAAGTCAGAACTCAGAATAAATTCCTCACAATACTAGCTCAGAATCGGCGACTCAGAAATCAGAACTGAGATACAGATCTCAGAATTCAAAATTCAGAATTCAGAAGTCCGAATTCAGAACCGGAACACAGAATTCGGGACTCAGAACTCAAAATTCAGTACTCAGTACTCAGAACTCAGAAATCACCACTCTGAATTCTGGTCACAGAATTCACAACTCTGAAATCAGAATACAGACTGTAGAATTTAGACTCCGAACTCAGATCTAAGAGCTAAGAGTTGAGAATTCATAACTCAGTATTCAGAACTGGGAAATGAGAACTCAGAACTCAGATTTCACAGCTAAGAATTCAGAACTCAGAATTCAGAATTCAGAATTCAGAACGCAGAACACAAAATTCAGAACTCAGTAGTCAGAACTAGAAACTGTGAACTCAGAATTTGTAACTCAGAATTCTGAGCGCAATTGAAAAATTTGAACTCAGAACTCAGAATACAGTACTCAAGATTCAGACCTCAAAATTCAGAACTCGGCACTCACAAAATGTAATTCACAACAAAATCTCAAATCTCAGAATTCAAAACTCAGAAAATAGAACTAACCACTTGGAATTCAAATTCAGATCTCAGAGTGTAGCACTTTGGATTGAGAACTCATTCCTCAGAACGCAGGACTCAGAACTCAGAATTCAGAAATTAGATTCATATCTCAGAACTCAGAACTCAGAATTCAGAACTCAGAGTTGAGAACTCAGCATGACAACTCAGTATTCAGATCTCGCAGTTCAGCACACAGAATTGACAACTTAGAAATCAGAACACACAATACAGTGATCAGTATTCGGAATTCAGCACGCAGAACTCAAACTCACAATTCAGAACTCAGCACTCAGAACTCAGAATGCAGACCTCAGGAACCAGAACTCAGAGTTTACAACCCTGAATTCAGAACTCTAATTTCAGAACTCAATTTCATAACTCAGAACACAAGACTCAGAAGTCAGAACTCAGAATTCAGAACTCAAAACTCAGAACTCAGAACTCGATATTTAGACTTCAAAATAGAGCACTCAGATATTCGGACTCCTAACTCAGACAAAGAAGTCAGAGTTGAAATTTCAGAACTCAGAAGTCACAATTTGCAACACAGAATTTGTGACTAGGAATTCATAAATGAGGCTCAGTTCTCAAAATTCACAAATCAGAATTCAGAAATCCAAATTCAGAACCCAGAACACAGAATTCGGAACTCAGAACTCAAAATTCAGTACTCAGAATTCAGAACTCACAACTCACAACTCTGAATTCTGATCTCAGAATCCACAACTCTGAATTCAGAATACAGGCTGCAGTTTACAACTCCGAACTCAGATCTCAGAACTAAGAGTTGAGAATTCATAACTCAGAACTCAGAATTCAGAAATGATGACTCAGAACTTGGAATTCAGAACTCAGAAATCACAACTCAGTATTCAGAACCCAGAATTCATAACCCAGAATTCTCACCTTCGAATTCTGAACTCAGAATTCAAACTCGAATATCAGAACTGGGAAATGAGTATTTGGAACTCAGAATACGGACTTCATAACTTACAATTCAGAACAAAGAACTCAGACATCAGAACTCAAGACTCATAACAAAGAACTCAGTTCTCAGCACTCAGAATTCAGAACACACAATTCAGAACTCAAAACGCAGAAATCAGAACTGTAACTCAGAATTGTGAAATCAGAACTCAGAATTCAGAACGCAATTGAGAACTTTGAAGTCAGAACTCAGAATAAATTCCTCACAATACTAGCTCAGAATCGGCGACTCAGAAATCAGAACTGAGATACAGATCTCAGAATTCAAAATTCAGAATTCAGAAGTCCGAATTCAGAACCGGAACACAGAATTCGGGACTCAGAACTCAAAATTCAGTACTCAGTACTCAGAACTCAGAAATCACCACTCTGAATTCTGGTCACAGAATTCACAACTCTGAAATCAGAATACAGACTGTAGAATTTAGACTCCGAACTCAGATCTAAGAGCTAAGAGTTGAGAATTCATAACTCAGTATTCAGAACTGGGAAATGAGAACTCAGAACTCAGATTTCACAGCTAAGAACTCAGAATTCAGAATTCAGAATTCAGAATTCAGAACGCAGAACACAAAATTCAGAACTCAGTAGTCAGAACTAGAAACTGTGAACTCAGAATTTGTAACTCAGAATTCTGAGCGCAATTGAAAAATTTGAACTCAGAACTCAGAATACAGTACTCAAGATTCAGACCTCAAAATTCAGAACTCGGCACTCACAAAATGTAATTCACAACAAAATCTCAAATCTCAGAATTCAAAACTCAGAAAATAGAACTAACCACTCAAATTCAAATTCAGATCTCAGAGTGTAGCACTTTGGATTGAGAACTCATTCCTCAGAACGCAGGACTCAGAACTCAGAATTCAGAAATTAGATTCATATCTCAGAACTCAGAACTCAGAATTCAGAACTCAGAGTTGAGAACTCAGCATGACAACTCAGTATTCAGATCTCGCAGTTCAGCACACAGAATTGACAACTTAGAAATCAGAACACACATTACAGTGATCAGTATTCGGAATTCAGCACACAGAACTCAAACTCACAATTCAGAACTCAGCACTCAGAACTCAGAATGCAGACCTCAGGAACCAGAACTCAGAGTTTACAACCCTGAATTCAGAACTCTAATTTCAGAACTCAATTTCATAACTCAGAACACAAGACTCAGAAGTCAGAACTCAGAATTCAGAACTCAAAACTCAGAACTCAGAACTCGATATTTAGACTTCAAAATAGAGCACTCAGATATTCGGACTCCTAACTCAGACAAAGAAGTCAGAGTTGAAATTTCAGAACTCAGAAGTCACAATTCGCAACACAGAATTTGTGACTAGGAATTCATAAATGAGGCTCAGTTCTCAAAATTCACAAATCAGAATTCAGAAATCCAAATTCAGAACCCAGAACACAGAATTCGGAACTCAGAACTCAAAATTCAGTACTCAGAATTCAGAACTCACAACTCACAACTCTGAATTCTGATCTCAGAATCCACAACTCTGAATTCAGAATACAGGCTGCAGTTTACAACTCCGAACTCAGATCTCAGAACTAAGAGTTGAGAATTCATAACTCAGAACTTAGAATTCAGAAATGATGACTCAGAACTTGGAATTCAGAACTCAGAAATCACAACTCAGTATTCAGAACCCAGAATTCATAACCCAGAATTCTCACCTTCGAATTCTGAACTCAGAATTCAAACTCGAATATCAGAACTGGGAAATGAGTATTTGGAACTCAGAATACGGACTTCATAACTTACAATTCAGAACAAAGAACTCAGACATCAGAACTCAAGACTCATAACAAAGAACTCAGTTCTCAGCACTCAGAATTCAGAACACACAATTCAGAACTCAAAACGCAGAAATCAGAACTGTAACTCAGAATTGTGAAATCAGAACTCAGAATTCAGAACGCAATTGAGAACTTTGAAGTCAGAACTCAGAATAAATTCCTCACAATACTAGCTCAGAATCGGCGACTCAGAAATCAGAACTGAGATACAGATCTCAGAATTCAAAATTCAGAATTCAGAAGTCCAAATTCAGAACCGGAACACAGAATTCGGGACTCAGAACTCAAAATTCAGTACTCAGTACTCAGAACTCAGAAATCACCACTCTGAATTCTGGTCACAGAATTCACAACTCTGAAATCAGAATACAGACTGTAGAATTTAGACTCCGAACTCAGATCTAAGAGCTAAGAGTTGAGAATTCATAACTCAGTATTCAGAACTGGGAAATGAGAACTCAGAACTCAGATTTCACAGCTAAGAATTCAGAACTCAGAATTCAGAATTCAGAATTCAGAACGCAGAACACAAAATTCAGAACTCAGTAGTCAGAACTAGAAACTGTGAACTCAGAATTTGTAACTCAGAATTCTGAGCGCAATTGAAAAATTTGAACTCAGAACTCAGAATACAGTACTCAAGATTCAGACCTCAAAATTCAGAACTCGGCACTCACAAAATGTAATTCACAACAAAATCTCAAATCTCAGAATTCAAAACTCAGAAAATAGAACTAACCACTTGGAATTCAAATTCAGATCTCAGAGTGTAGCACTTTGGATTGAGAACTCATTCCTCAGAACGCAGGACTCAGAACTCAGAATTCAGAAATTAGATTCATATCTCAGAACTCAGAACTCAGAATTCAGAACTCAGAGTTGAGAACTCAGCATGACAACTCAGTATTCAGATCTCGCAGTTCAGCACACAGAATTGACAACTTAGAAATCAGAACACACAATACAGTGATCAGTATTCGGAATTCAGCACGCAGAACTCAAACTCACAATTCAGAACTCAGCACTCAGAACTCAGAATGCAGACCTCAGGAACCAGAACTCAGAGTTTACAACCCTGAATTCAGAACTCTAATTTCAGAACTCAATTTCATAACTCAGAACACAAGACTCAGAAGTCAGAACTCAGAATTCAGAACTCAAAACTCAGAACTCAGAACTCGATATTTAGACTTCAAAATAGAGCACTCAGATATTCGGACTCCTAACTCAGACAAAGAAGTCAGAGTTGAAATTTCAGAACTCAGAAGTCACAATTTGCAACACAGAATTTGTGACTAGGAATTCATAAATGAGGCTCAGTTCTCAAAATTCACAAATCAGAATTCAGAAATCCAAATTCAGAACCCAGAACACAGAATTCGGAACTCAGAACTCAAAATTCAGTACTCAGAATTCAGAACTCACAACTCACAACTCTGAATTCTGATCTCAGAATCCACAACTCTGAATTCAGAATACAGGCTGCAGTTTACAACTCCGAACTCAGATCTCAGAACTAAGAGTTGAGAATTCATAACTCAGAACTCAGAATTCAGAAATGATGACTCAGAACTTGGAATTCAGAACTCAGAAATCACAACTCAGTATTCAGAACCCAGAATTCATAACCCAGAATTCTCACCTTCGAATTCTGAACTCAGAATTCAAACTCGAATATCAGAACTGGGAAATGAGTATTTGGAACTCAGAATACGGACTTCATAACTTACAATTCAGAACAAAGAACTCAGACATCAGAACTCAAGACTCATAACAAAGAACTCAGTTCTCAGCACTCAGAATTCAGAACACACAATTCAGAACTCAAAACGCAGAAATCAGAACTGTAACTCAGAATTGTGAAATCAGAACTCAGAATTCAGAACGCAATTGAGAACTTTGAAGTCAGAACTCAGAATAAATTCCTCACAATACTAGCTCAGAATCGGCGACTCAGAAATCAGAACTGAGATACAGATCTCAGAATTCAAAATTCAGAATTCAGAAGTCCGAATTCAGAACCGGAACACAGAATTCGGGACTCAGAACTCAAAATTCAGTACTCAGTACTCAGAACTCAGAAATCACCACTCTGAATTCTGGTCACAGAATTCACAACTCTGAAATCAGAATACAGACTGTAGAATTTAGACTCCGAACTCAGATCTAAGAGCTAAGAGTTGAGAATTCATAACTCAGTATTCAGAACTGGGAAATGAGAACTCAGAACTCAGATTTCACAGCTAAGAACTCAGAATTCAGAATTCAGAATTCAGAATTCAGAACGCAGAACACAAAATTCAGAACTCAGTAGTCAGAACTAGAAACTGTGAACTCAGAATTTGTAACTCAGAATTCTGAGCGCAATTGAAAAATTTGAACTCAGAACTCAGAATACAGTACTCAAGATTCAGACCTCAAAATTCAGAACTCGGCACTCACAAAATGTAATTCACAACAAAATCTCAAATCTCAGAATTCAAAACTCAGAAAATAGAACTAACCACTCAAATTCAAATTCAGATCTCAGAGTGTAGCACTTTGGATTGAGAACTCATTCCTCAGAACGCAGGACTCAGAACTCAGAATTCAGAAATTAGATTCATATCTCAGAACTCAGAACTCAGAATTCAGAACTCAGAGTTGAGAACTCAGCATGACAACTCAGTATTCAGATCTCGCAGTTCAGCACACAGAATTGACAACTTAGAAATCAGAACACACAATACAGTGATCAGTATTCAGAATTCAGCACGCAGAACTCAAACTCACAATTCAGAACTCAGCACTCAGAACTCAGAATGCAGACCTCAGGAACCAGAACTCAGAGTTTACAACCCTGAATTCAGAACTCTAATTTCAGAACTCAATTTCATAACTCAGAACACAAGACTCACAAGTCAGAACTCAGAATTCAGAACTCAAAACTCAGAACTCAGAACTCGATATTTAGACTTCAAAATAGAGCACTCAGATATTCGGACTCCTAACTCAGACAATGAAGTCAGAGTTGAAATTTCAGAACTCAGAAGTCACAATTTGCAACACAGAATTTGTGACTAGGAATTCATAAATGAGGCTCAGTTCTCAAAATTCACAAATCAGAATTCAGAAATCCAAATTCAGAACCCAGAACACAGAATTCGGAACTCAGAACTCAAAATTCAGTACTCAGAATTCAGAACTCACAACTCACAACTCTGAATTCTGATCTCAGAATCCACAACTCTGAATTCAGAATACAGGCTGCAGTTTACAACTCCGAACTCAGATCTCAGAACTAAGAGTTGAGAATTCATAACTCAGAACTCAGAATTCAGAAATGATGACTCAGAACTTGGAATTCAGAACTCAGAAATCACAACTCAGTATTCAGAACCCAGAATTCATAACCCAGAATTCTCACCTTCGAATTCTGAACTCAGAATTCAAACTCGAATATCAGAACTGGGAAATGAGTATTTGGAACTCAGAATACGGACTTCATAACTTACAATTCAGAACAAAGAACTCAGACATCAGAACTCAAGACTCATAACAAAGAACTCAGTTCTCAGCACTCAGAATTCAGAACACACAATTCAGAACTCAAAACGCAGAAATCAGAACTGTAACTCAGAATTGTGAAATCAGAACTCAGAATTCAGAACGCAATTGAGAACTTTGAAGTCAGAACTCAGAATAAATTCCTCACAATACTAGCTCAGAATCGGCGACTCAGAAATCAGAACTGAGATACAGATCTCAGAATTCAAAATTCAGAATTCAGAAGTCCGAATTCAGAACCGGAACACAGAATTCGGGACTCAGAACTCAAAATTCAGTACTCAGTACTCAGAACTCAGAAATCACCACTCTGAATTCTGGTCACAGAATTCACAACTCTGAAATCAGAATACAGACTGTAGAATTTAGACTCCGAACTCAGATCTAAGAGCTAAGAGTTGAGAATTCATAACTCAGTATTCAGAACTGGGAAATGAGAACTCAGAACTCAGATTTCACAGCTAAGAATTCAGAACTCAGAATTCAGAATTCAGAATTCAGAACGCAGAACACAAAATTCAGAACTCAGTAGTCAGAACTAGAAACTGTGAACTCAGAATTTGTAACTCAGAATTCTGAGCGCAATTGAAAAATTTGAACTCAGAACTCAGAATACAGTACTCAAGATTCAGACCTCAAAATTCAGAACTCGGCACTCACAAAATGTAATTCACAACAAAATCTCAAATCTCAGAATTCAAAACTCAGAAAATAGAACTAACCACTCAAATTCAAATTCAGATCTCAGAGTGTAGCACTTTGGATTGAGAACTCATTCCTCAGAACGCAGGACTCAGAACTCAGAATTCAGAAATTAGATTCATATCTCAGAACTCAGAACTCAGAATTCAGAACTCAGAGTTGAGAACTCAGCATGACAACTCAGTATTCAGATCTCGCAGTTCAGCACACAGAATTGACAACTTAGAAATCAGAACACACAATACAGTGATCAGTATTCAGAATTCAGCACGCAGAACTCAAACTCACAATTCAGAACTCAGCACTCAGAACTCAGAATGCAGACCTCAGGAACCAGAACTCAGAGTTTACAACCCTGAATTCAGAACTCTAATTTCAGAACTCAATTTCATAACTCAGAACACAAGACTCACAAGTCAGAACTCAGAATTCAGAACTCAAAACTCAGAACTCAGAACTCGATATTTAGACTTCAAAATAGAGCACTCAGATATTCGGACTCCTAACTCAGACAAAGAAGTCAGAGTTGAAATTTCAGAACTCAGAAGTCACAATTTGCAACACAGAATTTGTGACTAGGAATTCATAAATGAGGCTCAGTTCTCAAAATTCACAAATCAGAATTCAGAAATCCAAATTCAGAACCCAGAACACAGAATTCGGAACTCAGAACTCAAAATTCAGTACTCAGAATTCAGAACTCACAACTCACAACTCTGAATTCTGATCTCAGAATCCACAACTCTGAATTCAGAATACAGGCTGCAGTTTACAACTCCGAACTCAGATCTCAGAACTAAGAGTTGAGAATTCATAACTCAGAACTCAGAATTCAGAAATGATGACTCAGAACTTGGAATTCAGAACTCAGAAATCACAACTCAGTATTCAGAACCCAGAATTCATAACCCAGAATTCTCACCTTCGAATTCTGAACTCAGAATTCAAACTCGAATATCAGAACTGGGAAATGAGTATTTGGAACTCAGAATACGGACTTCATAACTTACAATTCAGAACAAAGAACTCAGACATCAGAACTCAAGACTCATAACAAAGAACTCAGTTCTCAGCACTCAGAATTCAGAACACACAATTCAGAACTCAAAACGCAGAAATCAGAACTGTAACTCAGAATTGTGAAATCAGAACTCAGAATTCAGAACGCAATTGAGAACTTTGAAGTCAGAACTCAGAATAAATTCCTCACAATACTAGCTCAGAATCGGCGACTCAGAAATCAGAACTGAGATACAGATCTCAGAATTCAAAATTCAGAATTCAGAAGTCCGAATTCAGAACCGGAACACAGAATTCGGGACTCAGAACTCAAAATTCAGTACTCAGTACTCAGAACTCAGAAATCACCACTCTGAATTCTGGTCACAGAATTCACAACTCTGAAATCAGAATACAGACTGTAGAATTTAGACTCCGAACTCAGATCTAAGAGCTAAGAGTTGAGAATTCATAACTCAGTATTCAGAACTGGGAAATGAGAACTCAGAACTCAGATTTCACAGCTAAGAATTCAGAACTCAGAATTCAGAATTCAGAATTCAGAACGCAGAACACAAAATTCAGAACTCAGTAGTCAGAACTAGAAACTGTGAACTCAGAATTTGTAACTCAGAATTCTGAACGCAATTGAAAAATTTGAACTCAGAACTCAGAATACAGTACTCAAGATTCAGACCTCAAAATTCAGAACTCGGCACTCACAAAATGTAATTCACAACAAAATCTCAAATCTCAGAATTCAAAACTCAGAAAATAGAACTAACCACTCAAATTCAAATTCAGATCTCAGAGTGTAGCACTTTGGATTGAGAACTCATTCCTCAGAACGCAGGACTCAGAACTCAGAATTCAGAAATTAGATTCATATCTCAGAACTCAGAACTCAGAATTCAGAACTCAGAGTTGAGAACTCAGCATGACAACTCAGTATTCAGATCTCGCAGTTCAGCACACAGAATTGACAACTTAGAAATCAGAACACACAATACAGTGATCAGTATTCAGAATTCAGCACGCAGAACTCAAACTCACAATTCAGAACTCAGCACTCAGAACTCAGAATGCAGACCTCAGGAACCAGAACTCAGAGTTTACAACCCTGAATTCAGAACTCTAATTTCAGAACTCAATTTCATAACTCAGAACACAAGACTCACAAGTCAGAACTCAGAATTCAGAACTCAAAACTCAGAACTCAGAACTCGATATTTAGACTTCAAAATAGAGCACTCAGATATTCGGACTCCTAACTCAGACAAAGAAGTCAGAGTTGAAATTTCAGAACTCAGAAGTCACAATTTGCAACACAGAATTTGTGACTAGGAATTCATAAATGAGGCTCAGTTCTCAAAATTCACAAATCAGAATTCAGAAATCCAAATTCAGAACCCAGAACACAGAATTCGGAACTCAGAACTCAAAATTCAGTACTCAGAATTCAGAACTCACAACTCACAACTCTGAATTCTGATCTCAGAATCCACAACTCTGAATTCAGAATACAGGCTGCAGTTTACAACTCCGAACTCAGATCTCAGAACTAAGAGTTGAGAATTCATAACTCAGAACTCAGAATTCAGAAATGATGACTCAGAACTTGGAATTCAGAACTCAGAAATCACAACTCAGTATTCAGAACCCAGAATTCATAACCCAGAATTCTCACCTTCGAATTCTGAACTCAGAATTCAAACTCGAATATCAGAACTGGGAAATGAGTATTTGGAACTCAGAATACGGACTTCATAACTTACAATTCAGAACAAAGAACTCAGACATCAGAACTCAAGACTCATAACAAAGAACTCAGTTCTCAGCACTCAGAATTCAGAACACACAATTCAGAACTCAAAACGCAGAAATCAGAACTGTAACTCAGAATTGTGAAATCAGAACTCAGAATTCAGAACGCAATTGAGAACTTTGAAGTCAGAACTCAGAATAAATTCCTCACAATACTAGCTCAGAATCGGCGACTCAGAAATCAGAACTGAGATACAGATCTCAGAATTCAAAATTCAGAATTCAGAAGTCCGAATTCAGAACCGGAACACAGAATTCGGGACTCAGAACTCAAAATTCAGTACTCAGTACTCAGAACTCAGAAATCACCACTCTGAATTCTGGTCACAGAATTCACAACTCTGAAATCAGAATACAGACTGTAGAATTTAGACTCCGAACTCAGATCTAAGAGCTAAGAGTTGAGAATTCATAACTCAGTATTCAGAACTGGGAAATGAGAACTCAGAACTCAGATTTCACAGCTAAGAATTCAGAACTCAGAATTCAGAATTCAGAATTCAGAACGCAGAACACAAAATTCAGAACTCAGTAGTCAGAACTAGAAACTGTGAACTCAGAATTTGTAACTCAGAATTCTGAGCGCAATTGAAAAATTTGAACTCAGAACTCAGAATACAGTACTCAAGATTCAGACCTCAAAATTCAGAACTCGGCACTCACAAAATGTAATTCACAACAAAATCTCAAATCTCAGAATTCAAAACTCAGAAAATAGAACTAACCACTCGGAATTCAAATTCAGATCTCAGAGTGTAGCACTTTGGATTGAGAACTCATTCCTCAGAACGCAGGACTCAGAACTCAGAATTCAGAAATTAGATTCATATCTCAGAACTCAGAACTCAGAATTCAGAACTCAGAGTTGAGAACTCAGCATGACAACTCAGTATTCAGATCTCGCAGTTCAGCACACAAAATTGACAACTTAGAAATCAGAACACACAATACAGTGATCAGTATTCGGAATTCAGCACGCAGAACTCAAACTCACAATTCAGAACTCAGCACTCAGAACTCAGAATGCAGACCTCAGGAACCAGAACTCAGAGTTTACAACCCTGAATTCAGAACTCTAATTTCAGAACTCAATTTCATAACTCAGAACACAAGACTCAGAAGTCAGAACTCGATATTTAGACTTCAAAATAGAGCACTCAGATATTCGGACTCCTAACTCAGACAAAGAAGTCAGAGTTGAAATTTCAGAACTCAGAAGTCACAATTCGCAACACAGAATTTGTGACTAGGAATTCATAAATGAGGCTCAGTTCTCAAAATTCACAAATCAGAATTCAGAAATCCAAATTCAGAACCCAGAACACAGAATTCGGAACTCAGAACTCAAAATTCAGTACTCAGAATTCAGAACTCACAACTCACAACTCTGAATTCTGATCTCAGAATCCACAACTCTGAATTCAGAATACAGGCTGCAGTTTACAACTCCGAACTCAGATCTCAGAACTAAGAGTTGAGAATTCATAACTCAGAACTCAGAATTCAGAAATGATGACTCAGAACTTGGAATTCAGAACTCAGAAATCACAACTCAGTATTCAGAACCCAGAATTCAGAACCCAGAATTCTCACCTTCGAATTCTGAACTCAGAATTCAAACTCGAATATCAGAACTGGGAAATGAGTATTTGGAACTCAGAATACGGACTTCATAACTTACAATTCAGAACAAAGAACTCAGACATCAGAACTCAAGACTCATAACAAAGAACTCAGTTCTCAGCACTCAGAATTCAGAACACACAATTCAGAACTCAAAACGCAGAAATCAGAACTGTAACTCAGAATTGTGAAATCAGAACTCAGAATTCAGAACGCAATTGAGAACTTTGAAGTCAGAACTCAGAATAAATTCCTCACAATACTAGCTCAGAATCGGCGACTCAGAAATCAGAACTGAGATACAGATCTCAGAATTCAAAATTCAGAATTCAGAAGTCCGAATTCAGAACCGGAACACAGAATTCGGGACTCAGAACTCAAAATTCAGTACTCAGTACTCAGAACTCAGAAATCACCACTCTGAATTCTGGTCACAGAATTCACAACTCTGAAATCAGAATACAGACTGTAGAATTTAGACTCCGAACTCAGATCTAAGAGCTAAGAGTTGAGAATTCATAACTCAGTATTCAGAACTGGGAAATGAGAACTCAGAACTCAGATTTCACAGCTAAGAATTCAGAACTCAGAATTCAGAATTCAGAATTCAGAACGCAGAACACAAAATTCAGAACTCAGTAGTCAGAACTAGAAACTGTGAACTCAGAATTTGTAACTCAGAATTCTGAGCGCAATTGAAAAATTTGAACTCAGAACTCAGAATACAGTACTCAAGATTCAGACCTCAAAATTCAGAACTCGGCACTCACAAAATGTAATTCACAACAAAATCTCAAATCTCAGAATTCAAAACTCAGAAAATAGAACTAACCACTCAAATTCAAATTCAGATCTCAGAGTGTAGCACTTTGGATTGAGAACTCATTCCTCAGAACGCAGGACTCAGAACTCAGAATTCAGAAATTAGATTCATATCTCAGAACTCAGAACTCAGAATTCAGAACTCAGAGTTGAGAACTCAGCATGACAACTCAGTATTCAGATCTCGCAGTTCAGCACACAGAATTGACAACTTAGAAATCAGAACACACAATACAGTGATCAGTATTCGGAATTCAGCACGCAGAACTCAAACTCACAATTCAGAACTCAGCACTCAGAACTCAGAATGCAGACCTCAGGAACCAGAACTCAGAGTTTACAACCCTGAATTCAGAACTCTAATTTCAGAACTCAATTTCATAACTCAGAACACAAGACTCACAAGTCAGAACTCAGAATTCAGAACTCAAAACTCAGAACTCAGAACTCGATATTTAGACTTCAAAATAGAGCACTCAGATATTCGGACTCCTAACTCAGACAAAGAAGTCAGAGTTGAAATTTCAGAACTCAGAAGTCACAATTTGCAACACAGAATTTGTGACTAGGAATTCATAAATGAGGCTCAGTTCTCAAAATTCACAAATCAGAATTCAGAAATCCAAATTCAGAACCCAGAACACAGAATTCGGAACTCAGAACTCAAAATTCAGTACTCAGAATTCAGAACTCACAACTCACAACTCTGAATTCTGATCTCAGAATCCACAACTCTGAATTCAGAATACAGGCTGCAGTTTACAACTCCGAACTCAGATCTCAGAACTAAGAGTTGAGAATTCATAACTCAGAACTCAGAATTCAGAAATGATGACTCAGAACTTGGAATTCAGAACTCAGAAATCACAACTCAGTATTCAGAACCCAGAATTCAGAACCCAGAATTCTCACCTTCGAATTCTGAACTCAGAATTCAAACTCGAATATCAGAACTGGGAAATGAGTATTTGGAACTCAGAATACGGACTTCATAACTTACAATTCAGAACAAAGAACTCAGACATCAGAACTCAAGACTCATAACAAAGAACTCAGTTCTCAGCACTCAGAATTCAGAACACACAATTCAGAACTCAAAACGCAGAAATCAGAACTGTAACTCAGAATTGTGAAATCAGAACTCAGAATTCAGAACGCAATTGAGAACTTTGAAGTCAGAACTCAGAATAAATTCCTCACAATACTAGCTCAGAATCGGCGACTCAGAAATCAGAACTGAGATACAGATCTCAGAATTCAAAATTCAGAATTCAGAAGTCCGAATTCAGAACCGGAACACAGAATTCGGGACTCAGAACTCAAAATTCAGTACTCAGTACTCAGAACTCAGAAATCACCACTCTGAATTCTGGTCACAGAATTCACAACTCTGAAATCAGAATACAGACTGTAGAATTTAGACTCCGAACTCAGATCTAAGAGCTAAGAGTTGAGAATTCATAACTCAGTATTCAGAACTGGGAAATGAGAACTCAGAACTCAGATTTCACAGCTAAGAATTCAGAACTCAGAATTCAGAATTCAGAATTCAGAACGCAGAACACAAAATTCAGAACTCAGTAGTCAGAACTAGAAACTGTGAACTCAGAATTTGTAACTCAGAATTCTGAGCGCAATTGAAAAATTTGAACTCAGAACTCAGAATACAGTACTCAAGATTCAGACCTCAAAATTCAGAACTCGGCCCTCACAAAATGTAATTCACAACAAAATCTCAAATCTCAGAATTCAAAACTCAGAAAATAGAACTAACCACTCAAATTCAAATTCAGATCTCAGAGTGTAGCACTTTGGATTGAGAACTCATTCCTCAGAACGCAGGACTCAGAACTCAGAATTCAGAAATTAGATTCATATCTCAGAACTCAGAACTCAGAATTCAGAACTCAGAGTTGAGAACTCAGCATGACAACTCAGTATTCAGATCTCGCAGTTCAGCACACAGAATTGACAACTTAGAAATCAGAACACACAATACAGTGATCAGTATTCGGAATTCAGCACGCAGAACTCAAACTCACAATTCAGAACTCAGCACTCAGAACTCAGAATGCAGACCTCAGGAACCAGAACTCAGAGTTTACAACCCTGAATTCAGAACTCTAATTTCAGAACTCAATTTCATAACTCAGAACACAAGACTCACAAGTCAGAACTCAGAATTCAGAACTCAAAACTCAGAACTCAGAACTCGATATTTAGACTTCAAAATAGAGCACTCAGATATTCGGACTCCTAACTCAGACAAAGAAGTCAGAGTTGAAATTTCAGAACTCAGAAGTCACAATTTGCAACACAGAATTTGTGACTAGGAATTCATAAATGAGGCTCAGTTCTCAAAATTCACAAATCAGAATTCAGAAATCCAAATTCAGAACCCAGAACACAGAATTCGGAACTCAGAACTCAAAATTCAGTACTCAGAATTCAGAACTCACAACTCACAACTCTGAATTCTGATCTCAGAATCCACAACTCTGAATTCAGAATACAGGCTGCAGTTTACAACTCCGAACTCAGATCTCAGAACTAAGAGTTGAGAATTCATAACTCAGAACTCAGAATTCAGAAATGATGACTCAGAACTTGGAATTCAGAACTCAGAAATCACAACTCAGTATTCAGAACCCAGAATTCAGAACCCAGAATTCTCACCTTCGAATTCTGAACTCAGAATTCAAACTCGAATATCAGAACTGGGAAATGAGTATTTGGAACTCAGAATACGGACTTCATAACTTACAATTCAGAACAAAGAACTCAGACATCAGAACTCAAGACTCATAACAAAGAACTCAGTTCTCAGCACTCAGAATTCAGAACACACAATTCAGAACTCAAAACGCAGAAATCAGAACTGTAACTCAGAATTGTGAAATCAGAACTCAGAATTCAGAACGCAATTGAGAACTTTGAAGTCAGAACTCAGAATAAATTCCTCACAATACTAGCTCAGAATCGGCGACTCAGAAATCAGAACTGAGATACAGATCTCAGAATTCAAAATTCAGAATTCAGAAGTCCGAATTCAGAACCGGAACACAGAATTCGGGACTCAGAACTCAAAATTCAGTACTCAGTACTCAGAACTCAGAAATCACCACTCTGAATTCTGGTCACAGAATTCACAACTCTGAAATCAGAATACAGACTGTAGAATTTAGACTCCGAACTCAGATCTAAGAGCTAAGAGTTGAGAATTCATAACTCAGTATTCAGAACTGGGAAATGAGAACTCAGAACTCAGATTTCACAGCTAAGAATTCAGAACTCAGAATTCAGAATTCAGAATTCAGAACGCAGAACACAAAATTCAGAACTCAGTAGTCAGAACTAGAAACTGTGAACTCAGAATTTGTAACTCAGAATTCTGAACGCAATTGAAAAATTTGAACTCAGAACTCAGAATACAGTACTCAAGATTCAGACCTCAAAATTCAGAACTCGGCACTCACAAAATGTAATTCACAACAAAATCTCAAATCTCAGAATTCAAAACTCAGAAAATAGAACTAACCACTCAAATTCAAATTCAGATCTCAGAGTGTAGCACTTTGGATTGAGAACTCATTCCTCAGAACGCAGGACTCAGAACTCAGAATTCAGAAATTAGATTCATATCTCAGAACTCAGAACTCAGAATTCAGAACTCAGAGTTGAGAACTCAGCATGACAACTCAGTATTCAGATCTCGCAGTTCAGCACACAGAATTGACAACTTAGAAATCAGAACACACAATACAGTGATCAGTATTCGGAATTCAGCACGCAGAACTCAAACTCACAATTCAGAACTCAGCACTCAGAACTCAGAATGCAGACCTCAGGAACCAGAACTCAGAGTTTACAACCCTGAATTCAGAACTCTAATTTCAGAACTCAATTTCATAACTCAGAACACAAGACTCACAAGTCAGAACTCAGAATTCAGAACTCAAAACTCAGAACTCAGAACTCGATATTTAGACTTCAAAATAGAGCACTCAGATATTCGGACTCCTAACTCAGACAAAGAAGTCAGAGTTGAAATTTCAGAACTCAGAAGTCACAATTTGCAACACAGAATTTGTGACTAGGAATTCATAAATGAGGCTCAGTTCTCAAAATTCACAAATCAGAATTCAGAAATCCAAATTCAGAACCCAGAACACAGAATTCGGAACTCAGAACTCAAAATTCAGTACTCAGAATTCAGAACTCACAACTCACAACTCTGAATTCTGATCTCAGAATCCACAACTCTGAATTCAGAATACAGGCTGCAGTTTACAACTCCGAACTCAGATCTCAGAACTAAGAGTTGAGAATTCATAACTCAGAACTCAGAATTCAGAAATGATGACTCAGAACTTGGAATTCAGAACTCAGAAATCACAACTCAGTATTCAGAACCCAGAATTCATAACCCAGAATTCTCACCTTCGAATTCTGAACTCAGAATTCAAACTCGAATATCAGAACTGGGAAATGAGTATTTGGAACTCAGAATACGGACTTCATAACTTACAATTCAGAACAAAGAACTCAGACATCAGAACTCAAGACTCATAACAAAGAACTCAGTTCTCAGCACTCAGAATTCAGAACACACAATTCAGAACTCAAAACGCAGAAATCAGAACTGTAACTCAGAATTGTGAAATCAGAACTCAGAATTCAGAACGCAATTGAGAACTTTGAAGTCAGAACTCAGAATAAATTCCTCACAATACTAGCTCAGAATCGGCGACTCAGAAATCAGAACTGAGATACAGATCTCAGAATTCAAAATTCAGAATTCAGAAGTCCGAATTCAGAACCGGAACACAGAATTCGGGACTCAGAACTCAAAATTCAGTACTCAGTACTCAGAACTCAGAAATCACCACTCTGAATTCTGGTCACAGAATTCACAACTCTGAAATCAGAATACAGACTGTAGAATTTAGACTCCGAACTCAGATCTAAGAGCTAAGAGTTGAGAATTCATAACTCAGTATTCAGAACTGGGAAATGAGAACTCAGAACTCAGATTTCACAGCTAAGAATTCAGAACTCAGAATTCAGAATTCAGAATTCAGAACGCAGAACACAAAATTCAGAACTCAGTAGTCAGAACTAGAAACTGTGAACTCAGAATTTGTAACTCAGAATTCTGAGCGCAATTGAAAAATTTGAACTCAGAACTCAGAATACAGTACTCAAGATTCAGACCTCAAAATTCAGAACTCGGCACTCACAAAATGTAATTCACAACAAAATCTCAAATCTCAGAATTCAAAACTCAGAAAATAGAACTAACCACTCAAATTCAAATTCAGATCTCAGAGTGTAGCACTTTGGATTGAGAACTCATTCCTCAGAACGCAGGACTCAGAACTCAGAATTCAGAAATTAGATTCATATCTCAGAACTCAGAACTCAGAATTCAGAACTCAGAGTTGAGAACTCAGCATGACAACTCAGTATTCAGATCTCGCAGTTCAGCACACAGAATTGACAACTTAGAAATCAGAACACACAATACAGTGATCAGTATTCAGAATTCAGCACGCAGAACTCAAACTCACAATTCAGAACTCAGCACTCAGAACTCAGAATGCAGACCTCAGGAACCAGAACTCAGAGTTTACAACCCTGAATTCAGAACTCTAATTTCAGAACTCAATTTCATAACTCAGAACACAAGACTCACAAGTCAGAACTCAGAATTCAGAACTCAAAACTCAGAACTCAGAACTCGATATTTAGACTTCAAAATAGAGCACTCAGATATTCGGACTCCTAACTCAGACAAAGAAGTCAGAGTTGAAATTTCAGAACTCAGAAGTCACAATTTGCAACACAGAATTTGTGACTAGGAATTCATAAATGAGGCTCAGTTCTCAAAATTCACAAATCAGAATTCAGAAATCCAAATTCAGAACCCAGAACACAGAATTCGGAACTCAGAACTCAAAATTCAGTACTCAGAATTCAGAACTCACAACTCACAACTCTGAATTCTGATCTCAGAATCCACAACTCTGAATTCAGAATACAGGCTGCAGTTTACAACTCCGAACTCAGATCTCAGAACTAAGAGTTGAGAATTCATAACTCAGAACTCAGAATTCAGAAATGATGACTCAGAACTTGGAATTCAGAACTCAGAAATCACAACTCAGTATTCAGAACCCAGAATTCAGAACCCAGAATTCTCACCTTCGAATTCTGAACTCAGAATTCAAACTCGAATATCAGAACTGGGAAATGAGTATTTGGAACTCAGAATACGGACTTCATAACTTACAATTCAGAACAAAGAACTCAGACATCAGAACTCAAGACTCATAACAAAGAACTCAGTTCTCAGCACTCAGAATTCAGAACACACAATTCAGAACTCAAAACGCAGAAATCAGAACTGTAACTCAGAATTGTGAAATCAGAACTCAGAATTCAGAACGCAATTGAGAACTTTGAAGTCAGAACTCAGAATAAATTCCTCACAATACTAGCTCAGAATCGGCGACTCAGAAATCAGAACTGAGATACAGATCTCAGAATTCAAAATTCAGAATTCAGAAGTCCGAATTCAGAACCGGAACACAGAATTCGGGACTCAGAACTCAAAATTCAGTACTCAGTACTCAGAACTCAGAAATCACCACTCTGAATTCTGGTCACAGAATTCACAACTCTGAAATCAGAATACAGACTGTAGAATTTAGACTCCGAACTCAGATCTAAGAGCTAAGAGTTGAGAATTCATAACTCAGTATTCAGAACTGGGAAATGAGAACTCAGAACTCAGATTTCACAGCTAAGAATTCAGAACTCAGAATTCAGAATTCAGAATTCAGAACGCAGAACACAAAATTCAGAACTCAGTAGTCAGAACTAGAAACTGTGAACTCAGAATTTGTAACTCAGAATTCTGAGCGCAATTGAAAAATTTGAACTCAGAACTCAGAATACAGTACTCAAGATTCAGACCTCAAAATTCAGAACTCGGCACTCACAAAATGTAATTCACAACAAAATCTCAAATCTCAGAATTCAAAACTCAGAAAATAGAACTAACCACTCAAATTCAAATTCAGATCTCAGAGTGTAGCACTTTGGATTGAGAACTCATTCCTCAGAACGCAGGACTCAGAACTCAGAATTCAGAAATTAGATTCATATCTCAGAACTCAGAACTCAGAATTCAGAACTCAGAGTTGAGAACTCAGCATGACAACTCAGTATTCAGATCTCGCAGTTCAGCACACAGAATTGACAACTTAGAAATCAGAACACACAATACAGTGATCAGTATTCGGAATTCAGCACGCAGAACTCAAACTCACAATTCAGAACTCAGCACTCAGAACTCAGAATGCAGACCTCAGGAACCAGAACTCAGAGTTTACAACCCTGAATTCAGAACTCTAATTTCAGAACTCAATTTCATAACTCAGAACACAAGACTCACAAGTCAGAACTCAGAATTCAGAACTCAAAACTCAGAACTCAGAACTCGATATTTAGACTTCAAAATAGAGCACTCAGATATTCGGACTCCTAACTCAGACAAAGAAGTCAGAGTTGAAATTTCAGAACTCAGAAGTCACAATTTGCAACACAGAATTTGTGACTAGGAATTCATAAATGAGGCTCAGTTCTCAAAATTCACAAATCAGAATTCAGAAATCCAAATTCAGAACCCAGAACACAGAATTCGGAACTCAGAACTCAAAATTCAGTACTCAGAATTCAGAACTCACAACTCACAACTCTGAATTCTGATCTCAGAATCCACAACTCTGAATTCAGAATACAGGCTGCAGTTTACAACTCCGAACTCAGATCTCAGAACTAAGAGTTGAGAATTCATAACTCAGAACTCAGAATTCAGAAATGATGACTCAGAACTTGGAATTCAGAACTCAGAAATCACAACTCAGTATTCAGAACCCAGAATTCATAACCCAGAATTCTCACCTTCGAATTCTGAACTCAGAATTCAAACTCGAATATCAGAACTGGGAAATGAGTATTTGGAACTCAGAATACAGACTTCATAACTTACAATTCAGAACAAAGAACTCAGACATCAGAACTCAAGACTCATAACAAAGAACTCAGTTCTCAGCACTCAGAATTCAGAACACACAATTCAGAACTCAAAACGCAGAAATCAGAACTGTAACTCAGAATTGTGAAATCAGAACTCAGAATTCAGAACGCAATTGAGAACTTTGAAGTCAGAACTCAGAATAAATTCCTCACAATACTAGCTCAGAATCGGCGACTCAGAAATCAGAACTGAGATACAGATCTCAGAATTCAAAATTCAGAATTCAGAAGTCCGAATTCAGAACCGGAACACAGAATTCGGGACTCAGAACTCAAAATTCAGTACTCAGTACTCAGAACTCAGAAATCACCACTCTGAATTCTGGTCACAGAATTCACAACTCTGAAATCAGAATACAGACTGTAGAATTTAGACTCCGAACTCAGATCTAAGAGCTAAGAGTTGAGAATTCATAACTCAGTATTCAGAACTGGGAAATGAGAACTCAGAACTCAGATTTCACAGCTAAGAATTCAGAACTCAGAATTCAGAATTCAGAATTCAGAACGCAGAACACAAAATTCAGAACTCAGTAGTCAGAACTAGAAACTGTGAACTCAGAATTTGTAACTCAGAATTCTGAGCGCAATTGAAAAATTTGAACTCAGAACTCAGAATACAGTACTCAAGATTCAGACCTCAAAATTCAGAACTCGGCACTCACAAAATGTAATTCACAACAAAATCTCAAATCTCAGAATTCAAAACTCAGAAAATAGAACTAACCACTCAAATTCAAATTCAGATCTCAGAGTGTAGCACTTTGGATTGAGAACTCATTCCTCAGAACGCAGGACTCAGAACTCAGAATTCAGAAATTAGATTCATATCTCAGAACTCAGAACTCAGAATTCAGAACTCAGAGTTGAGAACTCAGCATGACAACTCAGTATTCAGATCTCGCAGTTCAGCACACAGAATTGACAACTTAGAAATCAGAACACACAATACAGTGATCAGTATTCGGAATTCAGCACGCAGAACTCAAACTCACAATTCAGAACTCAGCACTCAGAACTCAGAATGCAGACCTCAGGAACCAGAACTCAGAGTTTACAACCCTGAATTCAGAACTCTAATTTCAGAACTCAATTTCATAACTCAGAACACAAGACTCACAAGTCAGAACTCAGAATTCAGAACTCAAAACTCAGAACTCAGAACTCGATATTTAGACTTCAAAATAGAGCACTCAGATATTCGGACTCCTAACTCAGACAAAGAAGTCAGAGTTGAAATTTCAGAACTCAGAAGTCACAATTTGCAACACAGAATTTGTGACTAGGAATTCATAAATGAGGCTCAGTTCTCAAAATTCACAAATCAGAATTCAGAAATCCAAATTCAGAACCCAGAACACAGAATTAGGAACTCAGAACTCAAAATTCAGTACTCAGAATTCAGAACTCACAACTCACAACTCTGAATTCTGATCTCAGAATCCACAACTCTGAATTCAGAATACAGGCTGCAGTTTACAACTCCGAACTCAGATCTCAGAACTAAGAGTTGAGAATTCATAACTCAGAACTCAGAATTCAGAAATGATGACTCAGAACTTGGAATTCAGAACTCAGAAATCACAACTCAGTATTCAGAACCCAGAATTCAGAACCCAGAATTCTCACCTTCGAATTCTGAACTCAGAATTCAAACTCGAATATCAGAACTGGGAAATGAGTATTTGGAACTCAGAATACGGACTTCATAACTTACAATTCAGAACAAAGAACTCAGACATCAGAACTCAAGACTCATAACAAAGAACTCAGTTCTCAGCACTCAGAATTCAGAACACACAATTCAGAACTCAAAACGCAGAAATCAGAACTGTAACTCAGAATTGTGAAATCAGAACTCAGAATTCAGAACGCAATTGAGAACTTTGAAGTCAGAACTCAGAATAAATTCCTCACAATACTAGCTCAGAATCGGCGACTCAGAAATCAGAACTGAGATACAGATCTCAGAATTCAAAATTCAGAATTCAGAAGTCCGAATTCAGAACCGGAACACAGAATTCGGGACTCAGAACTCAAAATTCAGTACTCAGTACTCAGAACTCAGAAATCACCACTCTGAATTCTGGTCACAGAATTCACAACTCTGAAATCAGAATACAGACTGTAGAATTTAGACTCCGAACTCAGATCTAAGAGCTAAGAGTTGAGAATTCATAACTCAGTATTCAGAACTGGGAAATGAGAACTCAGAACTCAGATTTCACAGCTAAGAATTCAGAACTCAGAATTCAGAATTCAGAATTCAGAACGCAGAACACAAAATTCAGAACTCAGTAGTCAGAACTAGAAACTGTGAACTCAGAATTTGTAACTCAGAATTCTGAGCGCAATTGAAAAATTTGAACTCAGAACTCAGAATACAGTACTCAAGATTCAGACCTCAAAATTCAGAACTCGGCACTCACAAAATGTAATTCACAACAAAATCTCAAATCTCAGAATTCAAAACTCAGAAAATAGAACTAACCACTCAAATTCAAATTCAGATCTCAGAGTGTAGCACTTTGGATTGAGAACTCATTCCTCAGAACGCAGGACTCAGAACTCAGAATTCAGAAATTAGATTCATATCTCAGAACTCAGAACTCAGAATTCAGAACTCAGAGTTGAGAACTCAGCATGACAACTCAGTATTCAGATCTCGCAGTTCAGCACACAGAATTGACAACTTAGAAATCAGAACACACAATACAGTGATCAGTATTCGGAATTCAGCACGCAGAACTCAAACTCACAATTCAGAACTCAGCACTCAGAACTCAGAATGCAGACCTCAGGAACCAGAACTCAGAGTTTACAACCCTGAATTCAGAACTCTAATTTCAGAACTCAATTTCATAACTCAGAACACAAGACTCACAAGTCAGAACTCAGAATTCAGAACTCAAAACTCAGAACTCAGAACTCGATATTTAGACTTCAAAATAGAGCACTCAGATATTCGGACTCCTAACTCAGACAAAGAAGTCAGAGTTGAAATTTCAGAACTCAGAAGTCACAATTTGCAACACAGAATTTGTGACTAGGAATTCATAAATGAGGCTCAGTTCTCAAAATTCACAAATCAGAATTCAGAAATCCAAATTCAGAACCCAGAACACAGAATTCGGAACTCAGAACTCAAAATTCAGTACTCAGAATTCAGAACTCACAACTCACAACTCTGAATTCTGATCTCAGAATCCACAACTCTGAATTCAGAATACAGGCTGCAGTTTACAACTCCGAACTCAGATCTCAGAACTAAGAGTTGAGAATTCATAACTCAGAACTCAGAATTCAGAAATGATGACTCAGAACTTGGAATTCAGAACTCAGAAATCACAACTCAGTATTCAGAACCCAGAATTCAGAACCCAGAATTCTCACCTTCGAATTCTGAACTCAGAATTCAAACTCGAATATCAGAACTGGGAAATGAGTATTTGGAACTCAGAATACGGACTTCATAACTTACAATTCAGAACAAAGAACTCAGACATCAGAACTCAAGACTCATAACAAAGAACTCAGTTCTCAGCACTCAGAATTCAGAACACACAATTCAGAACTCAAAACGCAGAAATCAGAACTGTAACTCAGAATTGTGAAATCAGAACTCAGAATTCAGAACGCAATTGAGAACTTTGAAGTCAGAACTCAGAATAAATTCCTCACAATACTAGCTCAGAATCGGCGACTCAGAAATCAGAACTGAGATACAGATCTCAGAATTCAAAATTCAGAATTCAGAAGTCCGAATTCAGAACCGGAACACAGAATTCGGGACTCAGAACTCAAAATTCAGTACTCAGTACTCAGAACTCAGAAATCACCACTCTGAATTCTGGTCACAGAATTCACAACTCTGAAATCAGAATACAGACTGTAGAATTTAGACTCCGAACTCAGATCTAAGAGCTAAGAGTTGAGAATTCATAACTCAGTATTCAGAACTGGGAAATGAGAACTCAGAACTCAGATTTCACAGCTAAGAATTCAGAACTCAGAATTCAGAATTCAGAACGCAGAACACAAAATTCAGAACTCAGTAGTCAGAACTAGAAACTGTGAACTCAGAATTTGTAACTCAGAATTCTGAACGCAATTGAAAAATTTGAACTCAGAACTCAGAATACAGTACTCAAGATTCAGACCTCAAAATTCAGAACTCGGCACTCACAAAATGTAATTCACAACAAAATCTCAAATCTCAGAATTCAAAACTCAGAAAATAGAACTAACCACTCAAATTCAAATTCAGATCTCAGAGTGTAGCACTTTGGATTGAGAACTCATTCCTCAGAACGCAGGACTCAGAACTCAGAATTCAGAAATTAGATTCATATCTCAGAACTCAGAACTCAGAATTCAGAACTCAGAGTTGAGAACTCAGCATGACAACTCAGTATTCAGATCTCGCAGTTCAGCACACAGAATTGACAACTTAGAAATCAGAACACACAATACAGTGATCAGTATTCGGAATTCAGCACGCAGAACTCAAACTCACAATTCAGAACTCAGCACTCAGAACTCAGAATGCAGACCTCAGGAAACAGAACTCAGAGTTTACAACCCTGAATTCAGAACTCTAATTTCAGAACTCAATTTCATAACTCAGAACACAAGACTCACAAGTCAGAACTCAGAATTCAGAACTCAAAACTCAGAACTCAGAACTCGATATTTAGACTTCAAAATAGAGCACTCAGATATTCGGACTCCTAACTCAGACAAAGAAGTCAGAGTTGAAATTTCAGAACTCAGAAGTCACAATTTGCAACACAGAATTTGTGACTAGGAATTCATAAATGAGGCTCAGTTCTCAAAATTCACAAATCAGAATTCAGAAATCCAAATTCAGAACCCAGAACACAGAATTCGGAACTCAGAACTCAAAATTCAGTACTCAGAATTCAGAACTCACAACTCACAACTCTGAATTCTGATCTCAGAATCCACAACTCTGAATTCAGAATACAGGCTGCAGTTTACAACTCCGAACTCAGATCTCAGAACTAAGAGTTGAGAATTCATAACTCAGAACTCAGAATTCAGAAATGATGACTCAGAACTTGGAATTCAGAACTCAGAAATCACAACTCAGTATTCAGAACCCAGAATTCATAACCCAGAATTCTCACCTTCGAATTCTGAACTCAGAATTCAAACTCGAATATCAGAACTGGGAAATGAGTATTTGGAACTCAGAATACAGACTTCATAACTTACAATTCAGAACAAAGAACTCAGACATCAGAACTCAAGACTCATAACAAAGAACTCAGTTCTCAGCACTCAGAATTCAGAACACACAATTCAGAACTCAAAACGCAGAAATCAGAACTGTAACTCAGAATTGTGAAATCAGAACTCAGAATTCAGAACGCAATTGAGAACTTTGAAGTCAGAACTCAGAATAAATTCCTCACAATACTAGCTCAGAATCGGCGACTCAGAAATCAGAACTGAGATACAGATCTCAGAATTCAAAATTCAGAATTCAGAAGTCCGAATTCAGAACCGGAACACAGAATTCGGGACTCAGAACTCAAAATTCAGTACTCAGTACTCAGAACTCAGAAATCACCACTCTGAATTCTGGTCACAGAATTCACAACTCTGAAATCAGAATACAGACTGTAGAATTTAGACTCCGAACTCAGATCTAAGAGCTAAGAGTTGAGAATTCATAACTCAGTATTCAGAACTGGGAAATGAGAACTCAGAACTCAGATTTCACAGCTAAGAATTCAGAACTCAGAATTCAGAATTCAGAATTCAGAACGCAGAACACAAAATTCAGAACTCAGTAGTCAGAACTAGAAACTGTGAACTCAGAATTTGTAACTCAGAATTCTGAGCGCAATTGAAAAATTTGAACTCAGAACTCAGAATACAGTACTCAAGATTCAGACCTCAAAATTCAGAACTCGGCACTCACAAAATGTAATTCACAACAAAATCTCAAATCTCAGAATTCAAAACTCAGAAAATAGAACTAACCACTCAAATTCAAATTCAGATCTCAGAGTGTAGCACTTTGGATTGAGAACTCATTCCTCAGAACGCAGGACTCAGAACTCAGAATTCAGAAATTAGATTCATATCTCAGAACTCAGAACTCAGAATTCAGAACTCAGAGTTGAGAACTCAGCATGACAACTCAGTATTCAGATCTCGCAGTTCAGCACACAGAATTGACAACTTAGAAATCAGAACACACAATACAGTGATCAGTATTCGGAATTCAGCACGCAGAACTCAAACTCACAATTCAGAACTCAGCACTCAGAACTCAGAATGCAGACCTCAGGAACCAGAACTCAGAGTTTACAACCCTGAATTCAGAACTCTAATTTCAGAACTCAATTTCATAACTCAGAACACAAGACTCACAAGTCAGAACTCAGAATTCAGAACTCAAAACTCAGAACTCAGAACTCGATATTTAGACTTCAAAATAGAGCACTCAGATATTCGGACTCCTAACTCAGACAAAGAAGTCAGAGTTGAAATTTCAGAACTCAGAAGTCACAATTTGCAACACAGAATTTGTGACTAGGAATTCATAAATGAGGCTCAGTTCTCAAAATTCACAAATCAGAATTCAGAAATCCAAATTCAGAACCCAGAACACAGAATTCGGAACTCAGAACTCAAAATTCAGTACTCAGAATTCAGAACTCACAACTCACAACTCTGAATTCTGATCTCAGAATCCACAACTCTGAATTCAGAATACAGGCTGCAGTTTACAACTCCGAACTCAGATCTCAGAACTAAGAGTTGAGAATTCATAACTCAGAACTCAGAATTCAGAAATGATGACTCAGAACTTGGAATTCAGAACTCAGAAATCACAACTCAGTATTCAGAACCCAGAATTCATAACCCATAATTCTCACCTTCGAATTCTGAACTCAGAATTCAAACTCGAATATCAGAACTGGGAAATGAGTATTTGGAACTCAGAATACGGACTTCATAACTTAGAATTCAGAACAAAGAACTCAGACATCAGAACTCAAGACTCATAACAAAGAACTCAGTTCTCAGCACTCAGAATTCAGAACACACAATTCAGAACTCAAAACGCAGAAATCAGAACTGTAACTCAGAATTGTGAAATCAGAACTCAGAATTCAGAACGCAATTGAGAACTTTGAAGTCAGAACTCAGAATAAATTCCTCACAATACTAGCTCAGAATCGGCGACTCAGAAATCAGAACTGAGATACAGATCTCAGAATTCAAAATTCAGAATTCAGAAGTCCGAATTCAGAACCGGAACACAGAATTCGGGACTCAGAACTCAAAATTCAGTACTCAGTACTCAGAACTCAGAAATCACCACTCTGAATTCTGGTCACAGAATTCACAACTCTGAAATCAGAATACAGACTGTAGAATTTAGACTCCGAACTCAGATCTAAGAGCTAAGAGTTGAGAATTCATAACTCAGTATTCAGAACTGGGAAATGAGAACTCAGAACTCAGATTTCACAGCTAAGAACTCAGAACTCAGAATTCAGAATTCAGAACGCAGAACACAAAATTCAGAACTCAGTAGTCAGAACTAGAAACTGTGAACTCAGAATTTGTAACTCAGAATTCTGAACGCAATTGAAAAATTTGAACTCAGAACTCAGAATACAGTACTCAAGATTCAGACCTCAAAATTCAGAACTCGGCACTCACAAAATGTAATTCACAACAAAATCTCAAATCTCAGAATTCAAAACTCAGAAAATAGAACTAACCACTCAAATTCAAATTCAGATCTCAGAGTGTAGCACTTTGGATTGAGAACTCATTCCTCAGAACGCAGGACTCAGAACTCAGAATTCAGAAATTAGATTCATATCTCAGAACTCAGAACTCAGAATTCAGAACTCAGAGTTGAGAACTCAGCATGACAACTCAGTATTCAGATCTCGCAGTTCAGCACACAGAATTGACAACTTAGAAATCAGAACACACAATACAGTGATCAGTATTCGGAATTCAGCACGCAGAACTCAAACTCACAATTCAGAACTCAGCACTCAGAACTCAGAATGCAGACCTCAGGAAACAGAACTCAGAGTTTACAACCCTGAATTCAGAACTCTAATTTCAGAACTCAATTTCATAACTCAGAACACAAGACTCACAAGTCAGAACTCAGAATTCAGAACTCAAAACTCAGAACTCAGAACTCGATATTTAGACTTCAAAATAGAGCACTCAGATATTCGGACTCCTAACTCAGACAAAGAAGTCAGAGTTGAAATTTCAGAACTCAGAAGTCACAATTTGCAACACAGAATTTGTGACTAGGAATTCATAAATGAGGCTCAGTTCTCAAAATTCACAAATCAGAATTCAGAAATCCAAATTCAGAACCCAGAACACAGAATTCGGAACTCAGAACTCAAAATTCAGTACTCAGAATTCAGAACTCACAACTCACAACTCTGAATTCTGATCTCAGAATCCACAACTCTGAATTCAGAATACAGGCTGCAGTTTACAACTCCGAACTCAGATCTCAGAACTAAGAGTTGAGAATTCATAACTCAGAACTCAGAATTCAGAAATGATGACTCAGAACTTGGAATTCAGAACTCAGAAATCACAACTCAGTATTCAGAACCCAGAATTCATAACCCAGAATTCTCACCTTCGAATTCTGAACTCAGAATTCAAACTCGAATATCAGAACTGGGAAATGAGTATTTGGAACTCAGAATACAGACTTCATAACTTACAATTCAGAACAAAGAACTCAGACATCAGAACTCAAGACTCATAACAAAGAACTCAGTTCTCAGCACTCAGAATTCAGAACACACAATTCAGAACTCAAAACGCAGAAATCAGAACTGTAACTCAGAATTGTGAAATCAGAACTCAGAATTCAGAACGCAATTGAGAACTTTGAAGTCAGAACTCAGAATAAATTCCTCACAATACTAGCTCAGAATCGGCGACTCAGAAATCAGAACTGAGATACAGATCTCAGAATTCAAAATTCAGAATTCAGAAGTCCGAATTCAGAACCGGAACACAGAATTCGGGACTCAGAACTCAAAATTCAGTACTCAGTACTCAGAACTCAGAAATCACCACTCTGAATTCTGGTCACAGAATTCACAACTCTGAAATCAGAATACAGACTGTAGAATTTAGACTCCGAACTCAGATCTAAGAGCTAAGAGTTGAGAATTCATAACTCAGTATTCAGAACTGGGAAATGAGAACTCAGAACTCAGATTTCACAGCTAAGAATTCAGAACTCAGAATTCAGAATTCAGAATTCAGAACGCAGAACACAAAATTCAGAACTCAGTAGTCAGAACTAGAAACTGTGAACTCAGAATTTGTAACTCAGAATTCTGAGCGCAATTGAAAAATTTGAACTCAGAACTCAGAATACAGTACTCAAGATTCAGACCTCAAAATTCAGAACTCGGCACTCACAAAATGTAATTCACAACAAAATCTCAAATCTCAGAATTCAAAACTCAGAAAATAGAACTAACCACTCAAATTCAAATTCAGATCTCAGAGTGTAGCACTTTGGATTGAGAACTCATTCCTCAGAACGCAGGACTCAGAACTCAGAATTCAGAAATTAGATTCATATCTCAGAACTCAGAACTCAGAATTCAGAACTCAGAGTTGAGAACTCAGCATGACAACTCAGTATTCAGATCTCGCAGTTCAGCACACAGAATTGACAACTTAGAAATCAGAACACACAATACAGTGATCAGTATTCGGAATTCAGCACGCAGAACTCAAACTCACAATTCAGAACTCAGCACTCAGAACTCAGAATGCAGACCTCAGGAACCAGAACTCAGAGTTTACAACCCTGAATTCAGAACTCTAATTTCAGAACTCAATTTCATAACTCAGAACACAAGACTCACAAGTCAGAACTCAGAATTCAGAACTCAAAACTCAGAACTCAGAACTCGATATTTAGACTTCAAAATAGAGCACTCAGATATTCGGACTCCTAACTCAGACAAAGAAGTCAGAGTTGAAATTTCAGAACTCAGAAGTCACAATTTGCAACACAGAATTTGTGACTAGGAATTCATAAATGAGGCTCAGTTCTCAAAATTCACAAATCAGAATTCAGAAATCCAAATTCAGAACCCAGAACACAGAATTCGGAACTCAGAACTCAAAATTCAGTACTCAGAATTCAGAACTCACAACTCACAACTCTGAATTCTGATCTCAGAATCCACAACTCTGAATTCAGAATACAGGCTGCAGTTTACAACTCCGAACTCAGATCTCAGAACTAAGAGTTGAGAATTCATAACTCAGAACTCAGAATTCAGAAATGATGACTCAGAACTTGGAATTCAGAACTCAGAAATCACAACTCAGTATTCAGAACCCAGAATTCAGAACCCAGAATTCTCACCTTCGAATTCTGAACTCAGAATTCAAACTCGAATATCAGAACTGGGAAATGAGTATTTGGAACTCAGAATACGGACTTCATAACTTAGAATTCAGAACAAAGAACTCAGACATCAGAACTCAAGACTCATAACAAAGAACTCAGTTCTCAGCACTCAGAATTCAGAACACACAATTCAGAACTCAAAACGCAGAAATCAGAACTGTAACTCAGAATTGTGAAATCAGAACTCAGAATTCAGAACGCAATTGAGAACTTTGAAGTCAGAACTCAGAATAAATTCCTCACAATACTAGCTCAGAATCGGCGACTCAGAAATCAGAACTGAGATACAGATCTCAGAATTCAAAATTCAGAATTCAGAAGTCCGAATTCAGAACCGGAACACAGAATTCGGGACTCAGAACTCAAAATTCAGTACTCAGTACTCAGAACTCAGAAATCACCACTCTGAATTCTGGTCACAGAATTCACAACTCTGAAATCAGAATACAGACTGTAGAATTTAGACTCCGAACGCAGATCTAAGAGCTAAGAGTTGAGAATTCATAACTCAGTATTCAGAACTGGGAAATGAGAACTCAGAACTCAGATTTCACAGCTAAGAATTCAGAACTCAGAATTCAGAATTCAGAATTCAGAATGCAGAACACAAAATTCAGAACTCAGTAGTCAGAACTAGAAACTGTGAACTCAGAATTTGTAACTCAGAATTCTGAACGCAATTGAAAAATTTGAACTCAGAACTCAGAATACAGTACTCAAGATTCAGACCTCAAAATTCAGAACTCGGCACTCACAAAATGTAATTCACAACAAAATCTCAAATCTCAGAATTCAAAACTCAGAAAATAGAACTAACCACTCAAATTCAAATTCAGATCTCAGAGTGTAGCACTTTGGATTGAGAACTCATTCCTCAGAACGCAGGACTCAGAACTCAGAATTCAGAAATTAGATTCATATCTCAGAACTCAGAACTCAGAATTCAGAACTCAGAGTTGAGAACTCAGCATGACAACTCAGTATTCAGATCTCGCAGTTCAGCACACAGAATTGACAACTTAGAAATCAGAACACACAATACAGTGATCAGTATTCGGAATTCAGCACGCAGAACTCAAACTCACAATTCAGAACTCAGCACTCAGAACTCAGAATGCAGACCTCAGGAACCAGAACTCAGAGTTTACAACCCTGAATTCAGAACTCTAATTTCAGAACTCAATTTCATAACTCAGAACACAAGACTCACAAGTCAGAACTCAGAATTCAGAACTCAAAACTCAGAACTCAGAACTCGATATTTAGACTTCAAAATAGAGCACTCAGATATTCGGACTCCTAACTCAGACAAAGAAGTCAGAGTTGAAATTTCAGAACTCAGAAGTCACAATTTGCAACACAGAATTTGTGACTAGGAATTCATAAATGAGGCTCAGTTCTCAAAATTCACAAATCAGAATTCAGAAATCCAAATTCAGAACCCAGAACACAGAATTCGGAACTCAGAACTCAAAATTCAGTACTCAGAATTCAGAACTCACAACTCACAACTCTGAATTCTGATCTCAGAATCCACAACTCTGAATTCAGAATACAGGCTGCAGTTTACAACTCCGAACTCAGATCTCAGAACTAAGAGTTGAGAATTCATAACTCAGAACTCAGAATTCAGAAATGATGACTCAGAACTTGGAATTCAGAACTCAGAAATCACAACTCAGTATTCAGAACCCAGAATTCATAACCCAGAATTCTCACCTTCGAATTCTGAACTCAGAATTCAAACTCGAATATCAGAACTGGGAAATGAGTATTTGGAACTCAGAATACGGACTTCATAACTTACAATTCAGAACAAAGAACTCAGACATCAGAACTCAAGACTCAAAGAACTCAGTTCTCAGCACTCAGAATTCAGAACACACAATTCAGAACTCAAAACGCAGAAATCAGAACTGTAACTCAGAATTGTGAAATCAGAACTCAGAATTCAGAACGCAATTGAGAACTTTGAAGTCAGAACTCAGAATAAATTCCTCACAATACTAGCTCAGAATCGGCGACTCAGAAATCAGAACTGAGATACAGATCTCAGAATTCAAAATTCAGAATTCAGAAGTCCAAATTCAGAACCGGAACACAGAATTCGGGACTCAGAACTCAAAATTCAGTACTCAGTACTCAGAACTCAGAAATCACCACTCTGAATTCTGGTCACAGAATTCACAACTCTGAAATCAGAATACAGACTGTAGAATTTAGACTCCGAACTCAGATCTAAGAGCTAAGAGTTGAGAATTCATAACTCAGTATTCAGAACTGGGAAATGAGAACTCAGAACTCAGATTTCACAGCTAAGAATTCAGAACTCAGAATTCAGAATTCAGAATTCAGAACGCAGAACACAAAATTCAGAACTCAGTAGTCAGAACTAGAAACTGTGAACTCAGAATTTGTAACTCAGAATTCTGAGCGCAATTGAAAAATTTGAACTCAGAACTCAGAATACAGTACTCAAGATTCAGACCTCAAAATTCAGAACTCGGCACTCACAAAATGTAATTCACAACAAAATCTCAAATCTCAGAATTCAAAACTCAGAAAATAGAACTAACCATTTGGAATTCAAATTCAGATCTCAGAGTGTAGCACTTTGGATTGAGAACTCATTCCTCAGAACGCAGGACTCAGAACTCAGAATTCAGAAATTAGATTCATATCTCAGAACTCAGAACTCAGAATTCAGAACTCAGAGTTGAGAACTCAGCATGACAACTCAGTATTCAGATCTCGCAGTTCAGCACACAGAATTGACAACTTAGAAATCAGAACACACAATACAGTGATCAGTATTCGGAATTCAGCACGCAGAACTCAAACTCACAATTCAGAACTCAGCACTCAGAACTCAGAATGCAGACCTCAGGAACCAGAACTCAGAGTTTACAACCCTGAATTCAGAACTCTAATTTCAGAACTCAATTTCATAACTCAGAACACAAGACTCACAAGTCAGAACTCAGAATTCAGAACTCAAAACTCAGAACTCAGAACTCGATATTTAGACTTCAAAATAGAGCACTCAGATATTCGGACTCCTAACTCAGACAAAGAAGTCAGAGTTGAAATTTCAGAACTCAGAAGTCACAATTTGCAACACAGAATTTGTGACTAGGAATTCATAAATGAGGCTCAGTTCTCAAAATTCACAAATCAGAATTCAGAAATCCAAATTCAGAACCCAGAACACAGAATTCGGAACTCAGAACTCAAAATTCAGTACTCAGAATTCAGAACTCACAACTCACAACTCTGAATTCTGATCTCAGAATCCACAACTCTGAATTCAGAATACAGGCTGCAGTTTACAACTCCGAACTCAGATCTCAGAACTAAGAGTTGAGAATTCATAACTCAGAACTCAGAATTCAGAAATGATGACTCAGAACTTGGAATTCAGAACTCAGAAATCACAACTCAGTATTCAGAACCCAGAATTCATAACCCAGAATTCTCACCTTCGAATTCTGAACTCAGAATTCAAACTCGAATATCAGAACTGGGAAATGAGTATTTGGAACTCAGAATACAGACTTCATAACTTACAATTCAGAACAAAGAACTCAGACATCAGAACTCAAGACTCATAACAAAGAACTCAGTTCTCAGCACTCAGAATTCAGAACACACAATTCAGAACTCAAAACGCAGAAATCAGAACTGTAACTCAGAATTGTGAAATCAGAACTCAGAATTCAGAACGCAATTGAGAACTTTGAAGTCAGAACTCAGAATAAATTCCTCACAATACTAGCTCAGAATCGGCGACTCAGAAATCAGAACTGAGATACAGATCTCAGAATTCAAAATTCAGAATTCAGAAGTCCAAATTCAGAACCGGAACACAGAATTCGGGACTCAGAACTCAAAATTCAGTACTCAGTACTCAGAACTCAGAAATCACCACTCTGAATTCTGGTCACAGAATTCACAACTCTGAAATCAGAATACAGACTGTAGAATTTAGACTCCGAACTCAGATCTAAGAGCTAAGAGTTGAGAATTCATAACTCAGTATTCAGAACTGGGAAATGAGAACTCAGAACTCAGATTTCACAGCTAAGAATTCAGAACTCAGAATTCAGAATTCAGAATTCAGAACGCAGAACACAAAATTCAGAACTCAGTAGTCAGAACTAGAAACTGTGAACTCAGAATTTGTAACTCAGAATTCTGAGCGCAATTGAAAAATTTGAACTCAGAACTCAGAATACAGTACTCAAGATTCAGACCTCAAAATTCAGAACTCGGCACTCACAAAATGTAATTCACAACAAAATCTCAAATCTCAGAATTCAAAACTCAGAAAATAGAACTAACCACTCAAATTCAAATTCAGATCTCAGAGTGTAGCACTTTGGATTGAGAACTCATTCCTCAGAACGCAGGACTCAGAACTCAGAATTCAGAAATTAGATTCATATCTCAGAACTCAGAACTCAGAATTCAGAACTCAGAGTTGAGAACTCAGCATGACAACTCAGTATTCAGATCTCGCAGTTCAGCACACAGAATTGACAACTTAGAAATCAGAACACACAATACAGTGATCAGTATTCGGAATTCAGCACGCAGAACTCAAACTCACAATTCAGAACTCAGCACTCAGAACTCAGAATGCAGACCTCAGGAACCAGAACTCAGAGTTTACAACCCTGAATTCAGAACTCTAATTTCAGAACTCAATTTCATAACTCAGAACACAAGACTCACAAGTCAGAACTCAGAATTCAGAACTCAAAACTCAGAACTCAGAACTCGATATTTAGACTTCAAAATAGAGCACTCAGATATTCGGACTCCTAACTCAGACAAAGAAGTCAGAGTTGAAATTTCAGAACTCAGAAGTCACAATTTGCAACACAGAATTTGTGACTAGGAATTCATAAATGAGGCTCAGTTCTCAAAATTCACAAATCAGAATTCAGAAATCCAAATTCAGAACCCAGAACACAGAATTCGGAACTCAGAACTCAAAATTCAGTACTCAGAATTCAGAACTCACAACTCACAACTCTGAATTCTGATCTCAGAATCCACAACTCTGAATTCAGAATACAGGCTGCAGTTTACAACTCCGAACTCAGATCTCAGAACTAAGAGTTGAGAATTCATAACTCAGAACTCAGAATTCAGAAATGATGACTCAGAACTTGGAATTCAGAACTCAGAAATCACAACTCAGTATTCAGAACCCAGAATTCAGAACCCAGAATTCTCACCTTCGAATTCTGAACTCAGAATTCAAACTCGAATATCAGAACTGGGAAATGAGTATTTGGAACTCAGAATACGGACTTCATAACTTAGAATTCAGAACAAAGAACTCAGACATCAGAACTCAAGACTCATAACAAAGAACTCAGTTCTCAGCACTCAGAATTCAGAACACACAATTCAGAACTCAAAACGCAGAAATCAGAACTGTAACTCAGAATTGTGAAATCAGAACTCAGAATTCAGAACGCAATTGAGAACTTTGAAGTCAGAACTCAGAATAAATTCCTCACAATACTAGCTCAGAATCGGCGACTCAGAAATCAGAACTGAGATACAGATCTCAGAATTCAAAATTCAGAATTCAGAAGTCCGAATTCAGAACCGGAACACAGAATTCGGGACTCAGAACTCAAAATTCAGTACTCAGTACTCAGAACTCAGAAATCACCACTCTGAATTCTGGTCACAGAATTCACAACTCTGAAATCAGAATACAGACTGTAGAATTTAGACTCCGAACGCAGATCTAAGAGCTAAGAGTTGAGAATTCATAACTCAGTATTCAGAACTGGGAAATGAGAACTCAGAACTCAGATTTCACAGCTAAGAATTCAGAACTCAGAATTCAGAATTCAGAATTCAGAATGCAGAACACAAAATTCAGAACTCAGTAGTCAGAACTAGAAACTGTGAACTCAGAATTTGTAACTCAGAATTCTGAACGCAATTGAAAAATTTGAACTCAGAACTCAGAATACAGTACTCAAGATTCAGACCTCAAAATTCAGAACTCGGCACTCACAAAATGTAATTCACAACAAAATCTCAAATCTCAGAATTCAAAACTCAGAAAATAGAACTAACCACTCAAATTCAAATTCAGATCTCAGAGTGTAGCACTTTGGATTGAGAACTCATTCCTCAGAACGCAGGACTCAGAACTCAGAATTCAGAAATTAGATTCATATCTCAGAACTCAGAACTCAGAATTCAGAACTCAGAGTTGAGAACTCAGCATGACAACTCAGTATTCAGATCTCGCAGTTCAGCACACAGAATTGACAACTTAGAAATCAGAACACACAATACAGTGATCAGTATTCGGAATTCAGCACGCAGAACTCAAACTCACAATTCAGAACTCAGCACTCAGAACTCAGAATGCAGACCTCAGGAACCAGAACTCAGAGTTTACAACCCTGAATTCAGAACTCTAATTTCAGAACTCAATTTCATAACTCAGAACACAAGACTCACAAGTCAGAACTCAGAATTCAGAACTCAAAACTCAGAACTCAGAACTCGATATTTAGACTTCAAAATAGAGCACTCAGATATTCGGACTCCTAACTCAGACAAAGAAGTCAGAGTTGAAATTTCAGAACTCAGAAGTCACAATTTGCAACACAGAATTTGTGACTAGGAATTCATAAATGAGGCTCAGTTCTCAAAATTCACAAATCAGAATTCAGAAATCCAAATTCAGAACCCAGAACACAGAATTCGGAACTCAGAACTCAAAATTCAGTACTCAGAATTCAGAACTCACAACTCACAACTCTGAATTCTGATCTCAGAATCCACAACTCTGAATTCAGAATACAGGCTGCAGTTTACAACTCCGAACTCAGATCTCAGAACTAAGAGTTGAGAATTCATAACTCAGAACTCAGAATTCAGAAATGATGACTCAGAACTTGGAATTCAGAACTCAGAAATCACAACTCAGTATTCAGAACCCAGAATTCATAACCCAGAATTCTCACCTTCGAATTCTGAACTCAGAATTCAAACTCGAATATCAGAACTGGGAAATGAGTATTTGGAACTCAGAATACGGACTTCATAACTTACAATTCAGAACAAAGAACTCAGACATCAGAACTCAAGACTCAAAGAACTCAGTTCTCAGCACTCAGAATTCAGAACACACAATTCAGAACTCAAAACGCAGAAATCAGAACTGTAACTCAGAATTGTGAAATCAGAACTCAGAATTCAGAATGCAATTGAGAACTTTGAAGTCAGAACTCAGAATAAATTCCTCACAATACTAGCTCAGAATCGGCGACTCAGAAATCAGAACTGAGATACAGATCTCAGAATTCAAAATTCAGAATTCAGAAGTCCAAATTCAGAACCGGAACACAGAATTCGGGACTCAGAACTCAAAATTCAGTACTCAGTACTCAGAACTCAGAAATCACCACTCTGAATTCTGGTCACAGAATTCACAACTCTGAAATCAGAATACAGACTGTAGAATTTAGACTCCGAACTCAGATCTAAGAGCTAAGAGTTGAGAATTCATAACTCAGTATTCAGAACTGGGAAATGAGAACTCAGAACTCAGATTTCACAGCTAAGAATTCAGAACTCAGAATTCAGAATTCAGAATTCAGAACGCAGAACACAAAATTCAGAACTCAGTAGTCAGAACTAGAAACTGTGAACTCAGAATTTGTAACTCAGAATTCTGAGCGCAATTGAAAAATTTGAACTCAGAACTCAGAATACAGTACTCAAGATTCAGACCTCAAAATTCAGAACTCGGCACTCACAAAATGTAATTCACAACAAAATCTCAAATCTCAGAATTCAAAACTCAGAAAATAGAACTAACCACTCAAATTCAAATTCAGATCTCAGAGTGTAGCACTTTGGATTGAGAACTCATTCCTCAGAACGCAGGACTCAGAACTCAGAATTCAGAAATTAGATTCATATCTCAGAACTCAGAACTCAGAATTCAGAACTCAGAGTTGAGAACTCAGCATGACAACTCAGTATTCAGATCTCGCAGTTCAGCACACAGAATTGACAACTTAGAAATCAGAACACACAATACAGTGATCAGTATTCGGAATTCAGCACGCAGAACTCAAACTCACAATTCAGAACTCAGCACTCAGAACTCAGAATGCAGACCTCAGGAACCAGAACTCAGAGTTTACAACCCTGAATTCAGAACTCTAATTTCAGAACTCAATTTCATAACTCAGAACACAAGACTCACAAGTCAGAACTCAGAATTCAGAACTCAAAACTCAGAACTCAGAACTCGATATTTAGACTTCAAAATAGAGCACTCAGATATTCGGACTCCTAACTCAGACAAAGAAGTCAGAGTTGAAATTTCAGAACTCAGAAGTCACAATTTGCAACACAGAATTTGTGACTAGGAATTCATAAATGAGGCTCAGTTCTCAAAATTCACAAATCAGAATTCAGAAATCCAAATTCAGAACCCAGAACACAGAATTCGGAACTCAGAACTCAAAATTCAGTACTCAGAATTCAGAACTCACAACTCACAACTCTGAATTCTGATCTCAGAATCCACAACTCTGAATTCAGAATACAGGCTGCAGTTTACAACTCCGAACTCAGATCTCAGAACTAAGAGTTGAGAATTCATAACTCAGAACTCAGAATTCAGAAATGATGACTCAGAACTTGGAATTCAGAACTCAGAAATCACAACTCAGTATTCAGAACCCAGAATTCAGAACCCAGAATTCTCACCTTCGAATTCTGAACTCAGAATTCAAACTCGAATATCAGAACTGGGAAATGAGTATTTGGAACTCAGAATACGGACTTCATAACTTAGAATTCAGAACAAAGAACTCAGACATCAGAACTCAAGACTCATAACAAAGAACTCAGTTCTCAGCACTCAGAATTCAGAACACACAATTCAGAACTCAAAACGCAGAAATCAGAACTGTAACTCAGAATTGTGAAATCAGAACTCAGAATTCAGAACGCAATTGAGAACTTTGAAGTCAGAACTCAGAATAAATTCCTCACAATACTAGCTCAGAATCGGCGACTCAGAAATCAGAACTGAGATACAGATCTCAGAATTCAAAATTCAGAATTCAGAAGTCCGAATTCAGAACCGGAACACAGAATTCGGGACTCAGAACTCAAAATTCAGTACTCAGTACTCAGAACTCAGAAATCACCACTCTGAATTCTGGTCACAGAATTCACAACTCTGAAATCAGAATACAGACTGTAGAATTTAGACTCCGAACGCAGATCTAAGAGCTAAGAGTTGAGAATTCATAACTCAGTATTCAGAACTGGGAAATGAGAACTCAGAACTCAGATTTCACAGCTAAGAATTCAGAACTCAGAATTCAGAATTCAGAATTCAGAATGCAGAACACAAAATTCAGAACTCAGTAGTCAGAACTAGAAACTGTGAACTCAGAATTTGTAACTCAGAATTCTGAACGCAATTGAAAAATTTGAACTCAGAACTCAGAATACAGTACTCAAGATTCAGACCTCAAAATTCAGAACTCGGCACTCACAAAATGTAATTCACAACAAAATCTCAAATCTCAGAATTCAAAACTCAGAAAATAGAACTAACCACTCAAATTCAAATTCAGATCTCAGAGTGTAGCACTTTGGATTGAGAACTCATTCCTCAGAACGCAGGACTCAGAACTCAGAATTCAGAAATTAGATTCATATCTCAGAACTCAGAACTCAGAATTCAGAACTCAGAGTTGAGAACTCAGCATGACAACTCAGTATTCAGATCTCGCAGTTCAGCACACAGAATTGACAACTTAGAAATCAGAACACACAATACAGTGATCAGTATTCGGAATTCAGCACGCAGAACTCAAACTCACAATTCAGAACTCAGCACTCAGAACTCAGAATGCAGACCTCAGGAACCAGAACTCAGAGTTTACAACCCTGAATTCAGAACTCTAATTTCAGAACTCAATTTCATAACTCAGAACACAAGACTCACAAGTCAGAACTCAGAATTCAGAACTCAAAACTCAGAACTCAGAACTCGATATTTAGACTTCAAAATAGAGCACTCAGATATTCGGACTCCTAACTCAGACAAAGAAGTCAGAGTTGAAATTTCAGAACTCAGAAGTCACAATTTGCAACACAGAATTTGTGACTAGGAATTCATAAATGAGGCTCAGTTCTCAAAATTCACAAATCAGAATTCAGAAATCCAAATTCAGAACCCAGAACACAGAATTCGGAACTCAGAACTCAAAATTCAGTACTCAGAATTCAGAACTCACAACTCACAACTCTGAATTCTGATCTCAGAATCCACAACTCTGAATTCAGAATACAGGCTGCAGTTTACAACTCCGAACTCAGATCTCAGAACTAAGAGTTGAGAATTCATAACTCAGAACTCAGAATTCAGAAATGATGACTCAGAACTTGGAATTCAGAACTCAGAAATCACAACTCAGTATTCAGAACCCAGAATTCATAACCCAGAATTCTCACCTTCGAATTCTGAACTCAGAATTCAAACTCGAATATCAGAACTGGGAAATGAGTATTTGGAACTCAGAATACGGACTTCATAACTTACAATTCAGAACAAAGAACTCAGACATCAGAACTCAAGACTCAAAGAACTCAGTTCTCAGCACTCAGAATTCAGAACACACAATTCAGAACTCAAAACGCAGAAATCAGAACTGTAACTCAGAATTGTGAAATCAGAACTCAGAATTCAGAACGCAATTGAGAACTTTGAAGTCAGAACTCAGAATAAATTCCTCACAATACTAGCTCAGAATCGGCGACTCAGAAATCAGAACTGAGATACAGATCTCAGAATTCAAAATTCAGAATTCAGAAGTCCAAATTCAGAACCGGAACACAGAATTCGGGACTCAGAACTCAAAATTCAGTACTCAGTACTCAGAACTCAGAAATCACCACTCTGAATTCTGGTCACAGAATTCACAACTCTGAAATCAGAATACAGACTGTAGAATTTAGACTCCGAACTCAGATCTAAGAGCTAAGAGTTGAGAATTCATAACTCAGTATTCAGAACTGGGAAATGAGAACTCAGAACTCAGATTTCACAGCTAAGAATTCAGAACTCAGAATTCAGAATTCAGAATTCAGAACGCAGAACACAAAATTCAGAACTCAGTAGTCAGAACTAGAAACTGTGAACTCAGAATTTGTAACTCAGAATTCTGAGCGCAATTGAAAAATTTGAACTCAGAACTCAGAATACAGTACTCAAGATTCAGACCTCAAAATTCAGAACTCGGCACTCACAAAATGTAATTCACAACAAAATCTCAAATCTCAGAATTCAAAACTCAGAAAATAGAACTAACCACTCAAATTCAAATTCAGATCTCAGAGTGTAGCACTTTGGATTGAGAACTCATTCCTCAGAACGCAGGACTCAGAACTCAGAATTCAGAAATTAGATTCATATCTCAGAACTCAGAACTCAGAATTCAGAACTCAGAGTTGAGAACTCAGCATGACAACTCAGTATTCAGATCTCGCAGTTCAGCACACAGAATTGACAACTTAGAAATCAGAACACACAATACAGTGATCAGTATTCGGAATTCAGCACGCAGAACTCAAACTCACAATTCAGAACTCAGCACTCAGAACTCAGAATGCAGACCTCAGGAACCAGAACTCAGAGTTTACAACCCTGAATTCAGAACTCTAATTTCAGAACTCAATTTCATAACTCAGAACACAAGACTCACAAGTCAGAACTCAGAATTCAGAACTCAAAACTCAGAACTCAGAACTCGATATTTAGACTTCAAAATAGAGCACTCAGATATTCGGACTCCTAACTCAGACAAAGAAGTCAGAGTTGAAATTTCAGAACTCAGAAGTCACAATTTGCAACACAGAATTTGTGACTAGGAATTCATAAATGAGGCTCAGTTCTCAAAATTCACAAATCAGAATTCAGAAATCCAAATTCAGAACCCAGAACACAGAATTCGGAACTCAGAACTCAAAATTCAGTACTCAGAATTCAGAACTCACAACTCACAACTCTGAATTCTGATCTCAGAATCCACAACTCTGAATTCAGAATACAGGCTGCAGTTTACAACTCCGAACTCAGATCTCAGAACTAAGAGTTGAGAATTCATAACTCAGAACTCAGAATTCAGAAATGATGACTCAGAACTTGGAATTCAGAACTCAGAAATCACAACTCAGTATTCAGAACCCAGAATTCATAACCCAGAATTCTCACCTTCGAATTCTGAACTCAGAATTCAAACTCGAATATCAGAACTGGGAAATGAGTATTTGGAACTCAGAATACAGACTTCATAACTTACAATTCAGAACAAAGAACTCAGACATCAGAACTCAAGACTCATAACAAAGAACTCAGTTCTCAGCACTCAGAATTCAGAACACACAATTCAGAACTCAAAACGCAGAAATCAGAACTGTAACTCAGAATTGTGAAATCAGAACTCAGAATTCAGAACGCAATTGAGAACTTTGAAGTCAGAACTCAGAATAAATTCCTCACAATACTAGCTCAGAATCGGCGACTCAGAAATCAGAACTGAGATACAGATCTCAGAATTCAAAATTCAGAATTCAGAAGTCCGAATTCAGAACCGGAACACAGAATTCGGGACTCAGAACTCAAAATTCAGTACTCAGTACTCAGAACTCAGAAATCACCACTCTGAATTCTGGTCACAGAATTCACAACTCTGAAATCAGAATACAGACTGTAGAATTTAGACTCCGAACTCAGATCTAAGAGCTAAGAGTTGAGAATTCATAACTCAGTATTCAGAACTGGGAAATGAGAACTCAGAACTCAGATTTCACAGCTAAGAATTCAGAACTCAGAATTCAGAATTCAGAATTCAGAACGCAGAACACAAAATTCAGAACTCAGTAGTCAGAACTAGAAACTGTGAACTCAGAATTTGTAACTCAGAATTCTGAGCGCAATTGAAAAATTTGAACTCAGAACTCAGAATACAGTACTCAAGATTCAGACCTCAAAATTCAGAACTCGGCACTCACAAAATGTAATTCACAACAAAATCTCAAATCTCAGAATTCAAAACTCAGAAAATAGAACTAACCACTCAAATTCAAATTCAGATCTCAGAGTGTAGCACTTTGGATTGAGAACTCATTCCTCAGAACGCAGGACTCAGAACTCAGAATTCAGAAATTAGATTCATATCTCAGAACTCAGAACTCAGAATTCAGAACTCAGAGTTGAGAACTCAGCATGACAACTCAGTATTCAGATCTCGCAGTTCAGCACACAGAATTGACAACTTAGAAATCAGAACACACAATACAGTGATCAGTATTCGGAATTCAGCACGCAGAACTCAAACTCACAATTCAGAACTCAGCACTCAGAACTCAGAATGCAGACCTCAGGAACCAGAACTCAGAGTTTACAACCCTGAATTCAGAACTCTAATTTCAGAACTCAATTTCATAACTCAGAACACAAGACTCACAAGTCAGAACTCAGAATTCAGAACTCAAAACTCAGAACTCAGAACTCGATATTTAGACTTCAAAATAGAGCACTCAGATATTCGGACTCCTAACTCAGACAAAGAAGTCAGAGTTGAAATTTCAGAACTCAGAAGTCACAATTTGCAACACAGAATTTGTGACTAGGAATTCATAAATGAGGCTCAGTTCTCAAAATTCACAAATCAGAATTCAGAAATCCAAATTCAGAACCCAGAACACAGAATTCGGAACTCAGAACTCAAAATTCAGTACTCAGAATTCAGAACTCACAACTCACAACTCTGAATTCTGATCTCAGAATCCACAACTCTGAATTCAGAATACAGGCTGCAGTTTACAACTCCGAACTCAGATCTCAGAACTAAGAGTTGAGAATTCATAACTCAGAACTCAGAATTCAGAAATGATGACTCAGAACTTGGAATTCAGAACTCAGAAATCACAACTCAGTATTCAGAACCCAGAATTCATAACCCAGAATTCTCACCTTCGAATTCTGAACTCAGAATTCAAACTCGAATATCAGAACTGGGAAATGAGTATTTGGAACTCAGAATACAGACTTCATAACTTACAATTCAGAACAAAGAACTCAGACATCAGAACTCAAGACTCATAACAAAGAACTCAGTTCTCAGCACTCAGAATTCAGAACACACAATTCAGAACTCAAAACGCAGAAATCAGAACTGTAACTCAGAATTGTGAAATCAGAACTCAGAATTCAGAACGCAATTGAGAACTTTGAAGTCAGAACTCAGAATAAATTCCTCACAATACTAGCTCAGAATCGGCGACTCAGAAATCAGAACTGAGATACAGATCTCAGAATTCAAAATTCAGAATTCAGAAGTCCGAATTCAGAACCGGAACACAGAATTCGGGACTCAGAACTCAAAATTCAGTACTCAGTACTCAGAACTCAGAAATCACCACTCTGAATTCTGGTCACAGAATTCACAACTCTGAAATCAGAATACAGACTGTAGAATTTAGACTCCGAACTCAGATCTAAGAGCTAAGAGTTGAGAATTCATAACTCAGTATTCAGAACTGGGAAATGAGAACTCAGAACTCAGATTTCACAGCTAAGAATTCAGAACTCAGAATTCAGAATTCAGAATTCAGAACGCAGAACACAAAATTCAGAACTCAGTAGTCAGAACTAGAAACTGTGAACTCAGAATTTGGAACTCAGAATTCTGAGCGCAATTGAAAAATTTGAACTCAGAACTCAGAATACAGTACTCAAGATTCAGACCTCAAAATTCAGAACTCGGCACTCACAAAATGTAATTCACAACAAAATCTCAAATCTCAGAATTCAAAACTCAGAAAATAGAACTAACCACTCAAATTCAAATTCAGATCTCAGAGTGTAGCACTTTGGATTGAGAACTCATTCCTCAGAACGCAGGACTCAGAACTCAGAATTCAGAAATTAGATTCATATCTCAGAACTCAGAACTCAGAATTCAGAACTCAGAGTTGAGAACTCAGCATGACAACTCAGTATTCAGATCTCGCAGTTCAGCACACAGAATTGACAACTTAGAAATCAGAACACACAATACAGTGATCAGTATTCGGAATTCAGCACGCAGAACTCAAACTCACAATTCAGAACTCAGCACTCAGAACTCAGAATGCAGACCTCAGGAACCAGAACTCAGAGTTTACAACCCTGAATTCAGAACTCTAATTTCAGAACTCAATTTCATAACTCAGAACACAAGACTCACAAGTCAGAACTCAGAATTCAGAACTCAAAACTCAGAACTCAGAACTCGATATTTAGACTTCAAAATAGAGCACTCAGATATTCGGACTCCTAACTCAGACAAAGAAGTCAGAGTTGAAATTTCAGAACTCAGAAGTCACAATTTGCAACACAGAATTTATGACTAGGAATTCATAAATGAGGCTCAGTTCTCAAAATTCACAAATCAGAATTCAGAAATCCAAATTCAGAACCCAGAACACAGAATTCGGAACTCAGAACTCAAAATTCAGTACTCAGAATTCAGAACTCACAACTCACAACTCTGAATTCTGATCTCAGAATCCACAACTCTGAATTCAGAATACAGGCTGCAGTTTACAACTCCGAACTCAGATCTCAGAACTAAGAGTTGAGAATTCATAACTCAGAACTCAGAATTCAGAAATGATGACTCAGAACTTGGAATTCAGAACTCAGAAATCACAACTCAGTATTCAGAACCCAGAATTCATAACCCAGAATTCTCACCTTCGAATTCTGAACTCAGAATTCAAACTCGAATATCAGAACTGGGAAATGAGTATTTGGAACTCAGAATACGGACTTCATAACTTACAATTCAGAACAAAGAACTCAGACATCAGAACTCAAGACTCATAACAAAGAACTCAGTTCTCAGCACTCAGAATTCAGAACACACAATTCAGAACTCAAAACGCAGAAATCAGAACTGTAACTCAGAATTGTGAAATCAGAACTCAGAATTCAGAACGCAATTGAGAACTTTGAAGTCAGAACTCAGAATAAATTCCTCACAATACTAGCTCAGAATCGGCGACTCAGAAATCAGAACTGAGATACAGATCTCAGAATTCAAAATTCAGAATTCAGAAGTCCGAATTCAGAACCGGAACACAGAATTCGGGACTCAGAACTCAAAATTCAGTACTCAGTACTCAGAACTCAGAAATCACCACTCTGAATTCTGGTCACAGAATTCACAACTCTGAAATCAGAATACAGACTGTAGAATTTAGACTCCGAACTCAGATCTAAGAGCTAAGAGTTGAGAATTCATAACTCAGTATTCAGAACTGGGAAATGAGAACTCAGAACTCAGATTTCACAGCTAAGAATTCAGAACTCAGAATTCAGAATTCAGAATTCAGAACGCAGAACACAAAATTCAGAACTCAGTAGTCAGAACTAGAAACTGTGAACTCAGAATTTGTAACTCAGAATTCTGAGCGCAATTGAAAAATTTGAACTCAGAACTCAGAATACAGTACTCAAGATTCAGACCTCAAAATTCAGAACTCGGCACTCACAAAATGTAATTCACAACAAAATCTCAAATCTCAGAATTCAAAACTCAGAAAATAGAACTAACCACTCAAATTCAAATTCAGATCTCAGAGTGTAGCACTTTGGATTGAGAACTCATTCCTCAGAACGCAGGACTCAGAACTCAGAATTCAGAAATTAGATTCATATCTCAGAACTCAGAACTCAGAATTCAGAACTCAGAGTTGAGAACTCAGCATGACAACTCAGTATTCAGATCTCGCAGTTCAGCACACAGAATTGACAACTTAGAAATCAGAACACACAATACAGTGATCAGTATTCGGAATTCAGCACGCAGAACTCAAACTCACAATTCAGAACTCAGCACTCAGAACTCAGAATGCAGACCTCAGGAACCAGAACTCAGAGTTTACAACCCTGAATTCAGAACTCTAATTTCAGAACTCAATTTCATAACTCAGAACACAAGACTCACAAGTCAGAACTCAGAATTCAGAACTCAAAACTCAGAACTCAGAACTCGATATTTAGACTTCAAAATAGAGCACTCAGATATTCGGACTCCTAACTCAGACAAAGAAGTCAGAGTTGAAATTTCAGAACTCAGAAGTCACAATTTGCAACACAGAATTTGTGACTAGGAATTCATAAATGAGGCTCAGTTCTCAAAATTCACAAATCAGAATTCAGAAATCCAAATTCAGAACCCAGAACACAGAATTCGGAACTCAGAACTCAAAATTCAGTACTCAGAATTCAGAACTCACAACTCACAACTCTGAATTCTGATCTCAGAATCCACAACTCTGAATTCAGAATACAGGCTGCAGTTTACAACTCCGAACTCAGATCTCAGAACTAAGAGTTGAGAATTCATAACTCAGAACTCAGAATTCAGAAATGATGACTCAGAACTTGGAATTCAGAACTCAGAAATCACAACTCAGTATTCAGAACCCAGAATTCAGAACCCAGAATTCTCACCTTCGAATTCTGAACTCAGAATTCAAACTCGAATATCAGAACTGGGAAATGAGTATTTGGAACTCAGAATACGGACTTCATAACTTACAATTCAGAACAAAGAACTCAGACATCAGAACTCAAGACTCATAACAAAGAACTCAGTTCTCAGCACTCAGAATTCAGAACACACAATTCAGAACTCAAAACGCAGAAATCAGAACTGTAACTCAGAATTGTGAAATCAGAACTCAGAATTCAGAACGCAATTGAGAACTTTGAAGTCAGAACTCAGAATAAATTCCTCACAATACTAGCTCAGAATCGGCGACTCAGAAATCAGAACTGAGATACAGATCTCAGAATTCAAAATTCAGAATTCAGAAGTCTGAATTCAGAACCGGAACACAGAATTCGGGACTCAGAACTCAAAATTCAGTACTCAGTACTCAGAACTCAGAAATCACCACTCTGAATTCTGGTCACAGAATTCACAACTCTGAAATCAGAATACAGACTGTAGAATTTAGACTCCGAACTCAGATCTAAGAGCTAAGAGTTGAGAATTCATAACTCAGTATTCAGAACTGGGAAATGAGAACTCAGAACTCAGATTTCACAGCTAAGAATTCAGAACTCAGAATTCAGAATTCAGAATTCAGAACGCAGAACACAAAATTCAGAACTCAGTAGTCAGAACTAGAAACTGTGAACTCAGAATTTGTAACTCAGAATTCTGAGCGCAATTGAAAAATTTGAACTCAGAACTCAGAATACAGCACTCAAGATTCAGACCTCAAAATTCAGAACTCGGCACTCACAAAATGTAATTCACAACAAAATCTCAAATCTCAGAATTCAAAACTCAGAAAATAGAACTAACCACTCAAATTCAAATTCAGATCTCAGAGTGTAGCACTTTGGATTGAGAACTCATTCCTCAGAACGCAGGACTCAGAACTCAGAATTCAGAAATTAGATTCATATCTCAGAACTCAGAACTCAGAATTCAGAACTCAGAGTTGAGAACTCAGCATGACAACTCAGTATTCAGATCTCGCAGTTCAGCACACAGAATTGACAACTTAGAAATCAGAACACACAATACAGTGATCAGTATTCGGAATTCAGCACGCAGAACTCAAACTCACAATTCAGAACTCAGCACTCAGAACTCAGAATGCAGACCTCAGGAACCAGAACTCAGAGTTTACAACCCTGAATTCAGAACTCTAATTTCAGAACTCAATTTCATAACTCAGAACACAAGACTCACAAGTCAGAACTCAGAATTCAGAACTCAAAACTCAGAACTCAGAACTCGATATTTAGACTTCAAAATAGAGCACTCAGATATTCGGACTCCTAACTCAGACAAAGAAGTCAGAGTTGAAATTTCAGAACTCAGAAGTCACAATTTGCAACACAGAATTTGTGACTAGGAATTCATAAATGAGGCTCAGTTCTCAAAATTCACAAATCAGAATTCAGAAATCCAAATTCAGAACCCAGAACACAGAATTCGGAACTCAGAACTCAAAATTCAGTACTCAGAATTCAGAACTCACAACTCACAACTCTGAATTCTGATCTCAGAATCCACAACTCTGAATTCAGAATACAGGCTGCAGTTTACAACTCCGAACTCAGATCTCAGAACTAAGAGTTGAGAATTCATAACTCAGAACTCAGAATTCAGAAATGATGACTCAGAACTTGGAATTCAGAACTCAGAAATCACAACTCAGTATTCAGAACCCAGAATTCATAACCCAGAATTCTCACCTTCGAATTCTGAACTCAGAATTCAAACTCGAATATCAGAACTGGGAAATGAGTATTTGGAACTCAGAATACGGACTTCATAACTTACAATTCAGAACAAAGAACTCAGACATCAGAACTCAAGACTCATAACAAAGAACTCAGTTCTCAGCACTCAGAATTCAGAACACACAATTCAGAACTCAAAACGCAGAAATCAGAACTGTAACTCAGAATTGTGAAATCAGAACTCAGAATTCAGAACGCAATTGAGAACTTTGAAGTCAGAACTCAGAATAAATTCCTCACAATACTAGCTCAGAATCGGCGACTCAGAAATCAGAACTGAGATACAGATCTCAGAATTCAAAATTCAGAATTCAGAAGTCCGAATTCAGAACCGGAACACAGAATTCGGGACTCAGAACTCAAAATTCAGTACTCAGTACTCAGAACTCAGAAATCACCACTCTGAATTCTGGTCACAGAATTCACAACTCTGAAATCAGAATACAGACTGTAGAATTTAGACTCCGAACTCAGATCTAAGAGCTAAGAGTTGAGAATTCATAACTCAGTATTCAGAACTGGGAAATGAGAACTCAGAACTCAGATTTCACAGCTAAGAATTCAGAACTCAGAATTCAGAATTCAGAATTCAGAACGCAGAACACAAAATTCAGAACTCAGTAGTCAGAACTAGAAACTGTGAACTCAGAATTTGTAACTCAGAATTCTGAGCGCAATTGAAAAATTTGAACTCAGAACTCAGAATACAGCACTCAAGATTCAGACCTCAAAATTCAGAACTCGGCACTCACAAAATGTAATTCACAACAAAATCTCAAATCTCAGAATTCAAAACTCAGAAAATAGAACTAACCACTCAAATTCAAATTCAGATCTCAGAGTGTAGCACTTTGGATTGAGAACTCATTCCTCAGAACGCAGGACTCAGAACTCAGAATTCAGAAATTAGATTCATATCTCAGAACTCAGAACTCAGAATTCAGAACTCAGAGTTGAGAACTCAGCATGACAACTCAGTATTCAGATCTCGCAGTTCAGCACACAGAATTGACAACTTAGAAATCAGAACACACAATACAGTGATCAGTATTCGGAATTCAGCACGCAGAACTCAAACTCACAATTCAGAACTCAGCACTCAGAACTCAGAATGCAGACCTCAGGAACCAGAACTCAGAGTTTACAACCCTGAATTCAGAACTCTAATTTCAGAACTCAATTTCATAACTCAGAACACAAGACTCACAAGTCAGAACTCAGAATTCAGAACTCAAAACTCAGAACTCAGAACTCGATATTTAGACTTCAAAATAGAGCACTCAGATATTCGGACTCCTAACTCAGACAAAGAAGTCAGAGTTGAAATTTCAGAACTCAGAAGTCACAATTTGCAACACAGAATTTGTGACTAGGAATTCATAAATGAGGCTCAGTTCTCAAAATTCACAAATCAGAATTCAGAAATCCAAATTCAGAACCCAGAACACAGAATTCGGAACTCAGAACTCAAAATTCAGTACTCAGAATTCAGAACTCACAACTCACAACTCTGAATTCTGATCTCAGAATCCACAACTCTGAATTCAGAATACAGGCTGCAGTTTACAACTCCGAACTCAGATCTCAGAACTAAGAGTTGAGAATTCATAACTCAGAACTCAGAATTCAGAAATGATGACTCAGAACTTGGAATTCAGAACTCAGAAATCACAACTCAGTATTCAGAACCCAGAATTCATAACCCAGAATTCTCACCTTCGAATTCTGAACTCAGAATTCAAACTCGAATATCAGAACTGGGAAATGAGTATTTGGAACTCAGAATACGGACTTCATAACTTACAATTCAGAACAAAGAACTCAGACATCAGAACTCAAGACTCATAACAAAGAACTCAGTTCTCAGCACTCAGAATTCAGAACACACAATTCAGAACTCAAAACGCAGAAATCAGAACTGTAACTCAGAATTGTGAAATCAGAACTCAGAATTCAGAACGCAATTGAGAACTTTGAAGTCAGAACTCAGAATAAATTCCTCACAATACTAGCTCAGAATCGGCGACTCAGAAATCAGAACTGAGATACAGATCTCAGAATTCAAAATTCAGAATTCAGAAGTCCGAATTCAGAACCGGAACACAGAATTCGGGACTCAGAACTCAAAATTCAGTACTCAGTACTCAGAACTCAGAAATCACCACTCTGAATTCTGGTCACAGAATTCACAACTCTGAAATCAGAATACAGACTGTAGAATTTAGACTCCGAACTCAGATCTAAGAGCTAAGAGTTGAGAATTCATAACTCAGTATTCAGAACTGGGAAATGAGAACTCAGAACTCAGATTTCACAGCTAAGAATTCAGAACTCAGAATTCAGAATTCAGAATTCAGAACGCAGAACACAAAATTCAGAACTCAGTAGTCAGAACTAGAAACTGTGAACTCAGAATTTGTAACTCAGAATTCTGAGCGCAATTGAAAAATTTGAACTCAGAACTCAGAATACAGTACTCAAGATTCAGACCTCAAAATTCAGAACTCGGCACTCACAAAATGTAATTCACAACAAAATCTCAAATCTCAGAATTCAAAACTCAGAAAATAGAACTAACCACTCGGAATTCAAATTCAGATCTCAGAGTGTAGCACTTTGGATTGAGAACTCATTCCTCAGAACGCAGGACTCAGAACTCAGAATTCAGAAATTAGATTCATATCTCAGAACTCAGAACTCAGAATTCAGAACTCAGAGTTGAGAACTCAGCATGACAACTCAGTATTCAGATCTCGCAGTTCAGCACACAGAATTGACAACTTAGAAATCAGAACACACAATACAGTGATCAGTATTCGGAATTCAGCACGCAGAACTCAAACTCACAATTCAGAACTCAGCACTCAGAACTCAGAATGCAGACCTCAGGAACCAGAACTCAGAGTTTACAACCCTGAATTCAGAACTCTAATTTCAGAACTCAATTTCATAACTCAGAACACAAGACTCACAAGTCAGAACCAGAATTCAGAACTCAAAACTCAGAACTCAGAACTCGATATTTAGACTTCAAAATAGAGCACTCAGATATTCGGACTCCTAACTCAGACAAAGAAGTCAGAGTTGAAATTTCAGAACTCAGAAGTCACAATTTGCAACACAGAATTTGTGACTAGGAATTCATAAATGAGGCTCAGTTCTCAAAATTCACAAATCAGAATTCAGAAATCCAAATTCAGAACCCAGAACACAGAATTCGGAACTCAGAACTCAAAATTCAGTACTCAGAATTCAGAACTCACAACTCACAACTCTGAATTCTGATCTCAGAATCCACAACTCTGAATTCAGAATACAGGCTGCAGTTTACAACTCCGAACTCAGATCTCAGAACTAAGAGTTGAGAATTCATAACTCAGAACTCAGAATTCAGAAATGATGACTCAGAACTTGGAATTCAGAACTCAGAAATCACAACTCAGTATTCAGAACCCAGAATTCATAACCCAGAATTCTCACCTTCGAATTCTGAACTCAGAATTCAAACTCGAATATCAGAACTGGGAAATGAGTATTTGGAACTCAGAATACGGACTTCATAACTTAGAATTCAGAACAAAGAACTCAGACATCAGAACTCAAGACTCATAACAAAGAACTCAGTTCTCAGCACTCAGAATTCAGAACACACAATTCAGAACTCAAAACGCAGAAATCAGAACTGTAACTCAGAATTGTGAAATCAGAACTCAGAATTCAGAACGCAATTGAGAACTTTGAAGTCAGAACTCAGAATAAATTCCTCACAATACTAGCTCAGAATCGGCGACTCAGAAATCAGAACTGAGATACAGATCTCAGAATTCAAAATTCAGAATTCAGAAGTCCGAATTCAGAACCGGAACACAGAATTCGGGACTCAGAACTCAAAATTCAGTACTCAGTACTCAGAACTCAGAAATCACCACTCTGAATTCTGGTCACAGAATTCACAACTCTGAAATCAGAATACAGACTGTAGAATTTAGACTCCGAACTCAGATCTAAGAGCTAAGAGTTGAGAATTCATAACTCAGTATTCAGAACTGGGAAATGAGAACTCAGAACTCAGATTTCACAGCTAAGAATTCAGAACTCAGAATTCAGAATTCAGAATTCAGAACGCAGAACACAAAATTCAGAACTCAGTAGTCAGAACTAGAAACTGTGAACTCAGAATTTGGAACTCAGAATTCTGAGCGCAATTGAAAAATTTGAACTCAGAACTCAGAATACAGTACTCAAGATTCAGACCTCAAAATTCAGAACTCGGCACTCACAAAATGTAATTCACAACAAAATCTCAAATCTCAGAATTCAAAACTCAGAAAATAGAACTAACCACTCAAATTCAAATTCAGATCTCAGAGTGTAGCACTTTGGATTGAGAACTCATTCCTCAGAACGCAGGACTCAGAACTCAGAATTCAGAAATTAGATTCATATCTCAGAACTCAGAACTCAGAATTCAGAACTCAGAGTTGAGAACTCAGCATGACAACTCAGTATTCAGATCTCGCAGTTCAGCACACAGAATTGACAACTTAGAAATCAGAACACACAATACAGTGATCAGTATTCGGAATTCAGCACGCAGAACTCAAACTCACAATTCAGAACTCAGCACTCAGAACTCAGAATGCAGACCTCAGGAACCAGAACTCAGAGTTTACAACCCTGAATTCAGAACTCTAATTTCAGAACTCAATTTCATAACTCAGAACACAAGACTCACAAGTCAGAACTCAGAATTCAGAACTCAAAACACAGAACTCAGAACTCGATATTTAGACTTCAAAATAGAGCACTCAGATATTCGGACTCCTAACTCAGACAAAGAAGTCAGAGTTGAAATTTCAGAACTCAGAAGTCACAATTTGCAACACAGAATTTGTGACTAGGAATTCATAAATGAGGCTCAGTTCTCAAAATTCACAAATCAGAATTCAGAAATCCAAATTCAGAACCCAGAACACAGAATTCGGAACTCAGAACTCAAAATTCAGTACTCAGAATTCAGAACTCACAACTCACAACTCTGAATTCTGATCTCAGAATCCACAACTCTGAATTCAGAATACAGGCTGCAGTTTACAACTCCGAACTCAGATCTCAGAACTAAGAGTTGAGAATTCATAACTCAGAACTCAGAATTCAGAAATGATGACTCAGAACTTGGAATTCAGAACTCAGAAATCACAACTCAGTATTCAGAACCCAGAATTCATAACCCAGAATTCTCACCTTCGAATTCTGAACTCAGAATTCAAACTCGAATATCAGAACTGGGAAATGAGTATTTGGAACTCAGAATACGGACTTCATAACTTACAATTCAGAACAAAGAACTCAGACATCAGAACTCAAGACTCATAACAAAGAACTCAGTTCTCAGCACTCAGAATTCAGAACACACAATTCAGAACTCAAAACGCAGAAATCAGAACTGTAACTCAGAATTGTGAAATCAGAACTCAGAATTCAGAACGCAATTGAGAACTTTGAAGTCAGAACTCAGAATAAATTCCTCACAATACTAGCTCAGAATCGGCGACTCAGAAATCAGAACTGAGATACAGATCTCAGAATTCAAAATTCAGAATTCAGAAGTCCGAATTCAGAACCGGAACACAGAATTCGGGACTCAGAACTCAAAATTCAGTACTCAGTACTCAGAACTCAGAAATCACCACTCTGAATTCTGGTCACAGAATTCTCAACTCTGAAATCAGAATACAGACTGTAGAATTTAGACTCCGAACTCAGATCTAAGAGCTAAGAGTTGAGAATTCATAACTCAGTATTCAGAACTGGGAAATGAGAACTCAGAACTCAGATTTCACAGCTAAGAATTCAGAACTCAGAATTCAGAATTCAGAATTCAGAACGCAGAACACAAAATTCAGAACTCAGTAGTCAGAACTAGAAACTGTGAACTCAGAATTTGGAACTCAGAATTCTGAGCGCAATTGAAAAATTTGAACTCAGAACTCAGAATACAGTACTCAAGATTCAGACCTCAAAATTCAGAACTCGGCACTCACAAAATGTAATTCACAACAAAATCTCAAATCTCAGAATTCAAAACTCAGAAAATAGAACTAACCACTCAAATTCAAATTCAGATCTCAGAGTGTAGCACTTTGGATTGAGAACTCATTCCTCAGAACGCAGGACTCAGAACTCAGAATTCAGAAATTAGATTCATATCTCAGAACTCAGAACTCAGAATTCAGAACTCAGAGTTGAGAACTCAGCATGACAACTCAGTATTCAGATCTCGCAGTTCAGCACACAGAATTGACAACTTAGAAATCAGAACACACAATACAGTGATCAGTATTCGGAATTCAGCACGCAGAACTCAAACTCACAATTCAGAACTCAGCACTCAGAACTCAGAATGCAGACCTCAGGAACCAGAACTCAGAGTTTACAACCCTGAATTCAGAACTCTAATTTCAGAACTCAATTTCATAACTCAGAACACAAGACTCACAAGTCAGAACTCAGAATTCAGAACTCAAAACACAGAACTCAGAACTCGATATTTAGACTTCAAAATAGAGCACTCAGATATTCGGACTCCTAACTCAGACAAAGAAGTCAGAGTTGAAATTTCAGAACTCAGAAGTCACAATTCGCAACACAGAATTTGTGACTAGGAATTCATAAATGAGGCTCAGTTCTCAAAATTCACAAATCAGAATTCAGAAATCCAAATTCAGAACCCAGAACACAGAATTCGGAACTCAGAACTCAAAATTCAGTACTCAGAATTCAGAACTCACAACTCACAACTCTGAATTCTGATCTCAGAATCCACAACTCTGAATTCAGAATACAGGCTGCAGTTTACAACTCCGAACTCAGATCTCAGAACTAAGAGTTGAGAATTCATAACTCAGAACTCAGAATTCAGAAATGATGACTCAGAACTTGGAATTCAGAACTCAGAAATCACAACTCAGTATTCAGAACCCAGAATTCATAACCCAGAATTCTCACCTTCGAATTCTGAACTCAGAATTCAAACTCGAATATCAGAACTGGGAAATGAGTATTTGGAACTCAGAATACGGACTTCATAACTTAGAATTCAGAACAAAGAACTCAGACATCAGAACTCAAGACTCATAACAAAGAACTCAGTTCTCAGCACTCAGAATTCAGAACACACAATTCAGAACTCAAAACGCAGAAATCAGAACTGTAACTCAGAATTGTGAAATCAGAACTCAGAATTCAGAACGCAATTGAGAACTTTGAAGTCAGAACTCAGAATAAATTCCTCACAATACTAGCTCAGAATCGGCGACTCAGAAATCAGAACTGAGATACAGATCTCAGAATTCAAAATTCAGAATTCAGAAGTCCGAATTCAGAACCGGAACACAGAATTCGGGACTCAGAACTCAAAATTCAGTACTCAGTACTCAGAACTCAGAAATCACCACTCTGAATTCTGGTCACAGAATTCACAACTCTGAAATCAGAATACAGACTGTAGAATTTAGACTCCGAACTCAGATCTAAGAGCTAAGAGTTGAGAATTCATAACTCAGTATTCAGAACTGGGAAATGAGAACTCAGAACTCAGATTTCACAGCTAAGAATTCAGAACTCAGAATTCAGAATTCAGAATTCAGAACGCAGAACACAAAATTCAGAACTCAGTAGTCAGAACTAGAAACTGTGAACTCAGAATTTGTAACTCAGAATTCTGAGCGCAATTGAAAAATTTGAACTCAGAACTCAGAATACAGTACTCAAGATTCAGACCTCAAAATTCAGAACTCGGCACTCACAAAATGTAATTCACAACAAAATCTCAAATCTCAGAATTCAAAACTCAGAAAATAGAACTAACCACTTGGAATTCAAATTCAGATCTCAGAGTGTAGCACTTTGGATTGAGAACTCATTCCTCAGAACGCAGGACTCAGAACTCAGAATTCAGAAATTAGATTCATATCTCAGAACTCAGAACTCAGAATTCAGAACTCAGAGTTGAGAACTCAGCATGACAACTCAGTATTCAGATCTCGCAGTTCAGCACACAGAATTGACAACTTAGAAATCAGAACACACAATACAGTGATCAGTATTCGGAATTCAGCACGCAGAACTCAAACTCACAATTCAGAACTCAGCACTCAGAACTCAGAATGCAGACCTCAGGAACCAGAACTCAGAGTTTACAACCCTGAATTCAGAACTCTAATTTCAGAACTCAATTTCATAACTCAGAACACAAGACTCACAAGTCAGAACTCAGAATTCAGAACTCAAAACTCAGAACTCAGAACTCGATATTTAGACTTCAAAATAGAGCACTCAGATATTCGGACTCCTAACTCAGACAAAGAAGTCAGAGTTGAAATTTCAGAACTCAGAAGTCACAATTTGCAACACAGAATTTGTGACTAGGAATTCATAAATGAGGCTCAGTTCTCAAAATTCACAAATCAGAATTCAGAAATCCAAATTCAGAACCCAGAACACAGAATTCGGAACTCAGAACTCAAAATTCAGTACTCAGAATTCAGAACTCACAACTCACAACTCTGAATTCTGATCTCAGAATCCACAACTCTGAATTCAGAATACAGGCTGCAGTTTACAACTCCGAACTCAGATCTCAGAACTAAGAGTTGAGAATTCATAACTCAGAACTCAGAATTCAGAAATGATGACTCAGAACTTGGAATTCAGAACTCAGAAATCACAACTCAGTATTCAGAACCCAGAATTCATAACCCAGAATTCTCACCTTCGAATTCTGAACTCAGAATTCAAACTCGAATATCAGAACTGGGAAATGAGTATTTGGAACTCAGAATACGGACTTCATAACTTAGAATTCAGAACAAAGAACTCAGACATCAGAACTCAAGACTCATAACAAAGAACTCAGTTCTCAGCACTCAGAATTCAGAACACACAATTCAGAACTCAAAACGCAGAAATCAGAACTGTAACTCAGAATTGTGAAATCAGAACTCAGAATTCAGAACGCAATTGAGAACTTTGAAGTCAGAACTCAGAATAAATTCCTCACAATACTAGCTCAGAATCGGCGACTCAGAAATCAGAACTGAGATACAGATCTCAGAATTCAAAATTCAGAATTCAGAAGTCCGAATTCAGAACCGGAACACAGAATTCGGGACTCAGAACTCAAAATTCAGTACTCAGTACTCAGAACTCAGAAATCACCACTCTGAATTCTGGTCACAGAATTCACAACTCTGAAATCAGAATACAGACTGTAGAATTTAGACTCCGAACTCAGATCTAAGAGCTAAGAGTTGAGAATTCATAACTCAGTATTCAGAACTGGGAAATGAGAACTCAGAACTCAGATTTCACAGCTAAGAATTCAGAACTCAGAATTCAGAATTCAGAATTCAGAACGCAGAACACAAAATTCAGAACTCAGTAGTCAGAACTAGAAACTGTGAACTCAGAATTTGTAACTCAGAATTCTGAGCGCAATTGAAAAATTTGAACTCAGAACTCAGAATACAGTACTCAAGATTCAGACCTCAAAATTCAGAACTCGGCACTCACAAAATGTAATTCACAACAAAATCTCAAATCTCAGAATTCAAAACTCAGAAAATAGAACTAACCACTCAAATTCAAATTCAGATCTCAGAGTGTAGCACTTTGGATTGAGAACTCATTCCTCAGAACGCAGGACTCAGAACTCAGAATTCAGAAATTAGATTCATATCTCAGAACTCAGAACTCAGAATTCAGAACTCAGAGTTGAGAACTCAGCATGACAACTCAGTATTCAGATCTCGCAGTTCAGCACACAGAATTGACAACTTAGAAATCAGAACACACAATACAGTGATCAGTATTCGGAATTCAGCACGCAGAACTCAAACTCACAATTCAGAACTCAGCACTCAGAACTCAGAATGCAGACCTCAGGAACCAGAACTCAGAGTTTACAACCCTGAATTCAGAACTCTAATTTCAGAACTCAATTTCATAACTCAGAACACAAGACTCACAAGTCAGAACTCAGAATTCAGAACTCAAAACTCAGAACTCAGAACTCGATATTTAGACTTCAAAATAGAGCACTCAGATATTCGGACTCCTAACTCAGACAAAGAAGTCAGAGTTGAAATTTCAGAACTCAGAAGTCACAATTTGCAACACAGAATTTGTGACTAGGAATTCATAAATGAGGCTCAGTTCTCAAAATTCACAAATCAGAATTCAGAAATCCAAATTCAGAACCCAGAACACAGAATTCGGAACTCAGAACTCAAAATTCAGTACTCAGAATTCAGAACTCACAACTCACAACTCTGAATTCTGATCTCAGAATCCACAACTCTGAATTCAGAATACAGGCTGCAGTTTACAACTCCGAACTCAGATCTCAGAACTAAGAGTTGAGAATTCATAACTCAGAACTCAGAATTCAGAAATGATGACTCAGAACTTGGAATTCAGAACTCAGAAATCACAACTCAGTATTCAGAACCCAGAATTCATAACCCAGAATTCTCACCTTCGAATTCTGAACTCAGAATTCAAACTCGAATATCAGAACTGGGAAATGAGTATTTGGAACTCAGAATACGGACTTCATAACTTACAATTCAGAACAAAGAACTCAGACATCAGAACTCAAGACTCATAACAAAGAACTCAGTTCTCAGCACTCAGAATTCAGAACACACAATTCAGAACTCAAAACGCAGAAATCAGAACTGTAACTCAGAATTGTGAAATCAGAACTCAGAATTCAGAACGCAATTGAGAACTTTGAAGTCAGAACTCAGAATAAATTCCTCACAATACTAGCTCAGAATCGGCGACTCAGAAATCAGAACTGAGATACAGATCTCAGAATTCAAAATTCAGAATTCAGAAGTCCGAATTCAGAACCGGAACACAGAATTCGGGACTCAGAACTCAAAATTCAGTACTCAGTACTCAGAACTCAGAAATCACCACTCTGAATTCTGGTCACAGAATTCACAACTCTGAAATCAGAATACAGACTGTAGAATTTAGACTCCGAACTCAGATCTAAGAGCTAAGAGTTGAGAATTCATAACTCAGTATTCAGAACTGGGAAATGAGAACTCAGAACTCAGATTTCACAGCTAAGAATTCAGAACTCAGAATTCAGAATTCAGAATTCAGAACGCAGAACACAAAATTCAGAACTCAGTAGTCAGAACTAGAAACTGTGAACTCAGAATTTGTAACTCAGAATTCTGAGCGCAATTGAAAAATTTGAACTCAGAACTCAGAATACAGTACTCAAGATTCAGACCTCAAAATTCAGAACTCGGCACTCACAAAATGTAATTCACAACAAAATCTCAAATCTCAGAATTCAAAACTCAGAAAATAGAACTAACCACTCAAATTCAAATTCAGATCTCAGAGTGTAGCACTTTGGATTGAGAACTCATTCCTCAGAACGCAGGACTCAGAACTCAGAATTCAGAAATTAGATTCATATCTCAGAACTCAGAACTCAGAATTCAGAACTCAGAGTTGAGAACTCAGCATGACAACTCAGTATTCAGATCTCGCAGTTCAGCACACAGAATTGACAACTTAGAAATCAGAACACACAATACAGTGATCAGTATTCGGAATTCAGCACGCAGAACTCAAACTCACAATTCAGAACTCAGCACTCAGAACTCAGAATGCAGACCTCAGGAACCAGAACTCAGAGTTTACAACCCTGAATTCAGAACTCTAATTTCAGAACTCAATTTCATAACTCAGAACACAAGACTCACAAGTCAGAACTCAGAATTCAGAACTCAAAACTCAGAACTCAGAACTCGATATTTAGACTTCAAAATAGAGCACTCAGATATTCGGACTCCTAACTCAGACAAAGAAGTCAGAGTTGAAATTTCAGAACTCAGAAGTCACAATTTGCAACACAGAATTTGTGACTAGGAATTCATAAATGAGGCTCAGTTCTCAAAATTCACAAATCAGAATTCAGAAATCCAAATTCAGAACCCAGAACACAGAATTCGGAACTCAGAACTCAAAATTCAGTACTCAGAATTCAGAACTCACAACTCACAACTCTGAATTCTGATCTCAGAATCCACAACTCTGAATTCAGAATACAGGCTGCAGTTTACAACTCCGAACTCAGATCTCAGAACTAAGAGTTGAGAATTCATAACTCAGAACTCAGAATTCAGAAATGATGACTCAGAACTTGGAATTCAGAACTCAGAAATCACAACTCAGTATTCAGAACCCAGAATTCATAACCCAGAATTCTCACCTTCGAATTCTGAACTCAGAATTCAAACTCGAATATCAGAACTGGGAAATGAGTATTTGGAACTCAGAATACGGACTTCATAACTTACAATTCAGAACAAAGAACTCAGACATCAGAACTCAAGACTCATAACAAAGAACTCAGTTCTCAGCACTCAGAATTCAGAACACACAATTCAGAACTCAAAACGCAGAAATCAGAACTGTAACTCAGAATTGTGAAATCAGAACTCAGAATTCAGAACGCAATTGAGAACTTTGAAGTCAGAACTCAGAATAAATTCCTCACAATACTAGCTCAGAATCGGCGACTCAGAAATCAGAACTGAGATACAGATCTCAGAATTCAAAATTCAGAATTCAGAAGTCCGAATTCAGAACCGGAACACAGAATTCGGGACTCAGAACTCAAAATTCAGTACTCAGTACTCAGAACTCAGAAATCACCACTCTGAATTCTGGTCACAGAATTCACAACTCTGAAATCAGAATACAGACTGTAGAATTTAGACTCCGAACTCAGATCTAAGAGCTAAGAGTTGAGAATTCATAACTCAGTATTCAGAACTGGGAAATGAGAACTCAGAACTCAGATTTCACAGCTAAGAATTCAGAACTCAGAATTCAGAATTCAGAATTCAGAACGCAGAACACAAAATTCAGAACTCAGTAGTCAGAACTAGAAACTGTGAACTCAGAATTTGTAACTCAGAATTCTGAACGCAATTGAAAAATTTGAACTCAGAACTCAGAATACAGTACTCAAGATTCAGACCTCAAAATTCAGAACTCGGCACTCACAAAATGTAATTCACAACAAAATCTCAAATCTCAGAATTCAAAACTCAGAAAATAGAACTAACCACTCAAATTCAAATTCAGATCTCAGAGTGTAGCACTTTGGATTGAGAACTCATTCCTCAGAACGCAGGACTCAGAACTCAGAATTCAGAAATTAGATTCATATCTCAGAACTCAGAACTCAGAATTCAGAACTCAGAGTTGAGAACTCAGCATGACAACTCAGTATTCAGATCTCGCAGTTCAGCACACAGAATTGACAACTTAGAAATCAGAACACACAATACAGTGATCAGTATTCGGAATTCAGCACGCAGAACTCAAACTCACAATTCAGAACTCAGCACTCAGAACTCAGAATGCAGACCTCAGGAACCAGAACTCAGAGTTTACAACCCTGAATTCAGAACTCTAATTTCAGAACTCAATTTCATAACTCAGAACACAAGACTCACAAGTCAGAACTCAGAATTCAGAACTCAAAACTCAGAACTCAGAACTCGATATTTAGACTTCAAAATAGAGCACTCAGATATTCGGACTCCTAACTCAGACAAAGAAGTCAGAGTTGAAATTTCAGAACTCAGAAGTCACAATTTGCAACACAGAATTTGTGACTAGGAATTCATAAATGAGGCTCAGTTCTCAAAATTCACAAATCAGAATTCAGAAATCCAAATTCAGAACCCAGAACACAGAATTCGGAACTCAGAACTCAAAATTCAGTACTCAGAATTCAGAACTCACAACTCACAACTCTGAATTCTGATCTCAGAATCCACAACTCTGAATTCAGAATACAGGCTGCAGTTTACAACTCCGAACTCAGATCTCAGAACTAAGAGTTGAGAATTCATAACTCAGAACTCAGAATTCAGAAATGATGACTCAGAACTTGGAATTCAGAACTCAGAAATCACAACTCAGTATTCAGAACCCAGAATTCATAACCCAGAATTCTCACCTTCGAATTCTGAACTCAGAATTCAAACTCGAATATCAGAACTGGGAAATGAGTATTTGGAACTCAGAATACGGACTTCATAACTTAGAATTCAGAACAAAGAACTCAGACATCAGAACTCAAGACTCATAACAAAGAACTCAGTTCTCAGCACTCAGAATTCAGAACACACAATTCAGAACTCAAAACGCAGAAATCAGAACTGTAACTCAGATTTGTGAAATCAGAACTCAGAATTCAGAACGCAATTGAGAACTTTGAAGTCAGAACTCAGAATAAATTCCTCACAATACTAGCTCAGAATCGGCGACTCAGAAATCAGAACTGAGATACAGATCTCAGAATTCAAAATTCAGAATTCAGAAGTCCGAATTCAGAACCGGAACACAGAATTCGGGACTCAGAACTCAAAATTCAGTACTCAGTACTCAGAACTCAGAAATCACCACTCTGAATTCTGGTCACAGAATTCACAACTCTGAAATCAGAATACAGACTGTAGAATTTAGACTCCGAACTCAGATCTAAGAGCTAAGAGTTGAGAATTCATAACTCAGTATTCAGAACTGGGAAATGAGAACTCAGAACTCAGATTTCACAGCTAAGAATTCAGAACTCAGAATTCAGAATTCAGAATTCAGAACGCAGAACACAAAATTCAGAACTCAGTAGTCAGAACTAGAAACTGTGAACTCAGAATTTGTAACTCAGAATTCTGAGCGCAATTGAAAAATTTGAACTCAGAACTCAGAATACAGTACTCAAGATTCAGACCTCAAAATTCAGAACTCGGCACTCACAAAATGTAATTCACAACAAAATCTCAAATCTCAGAATTCAAAACTCAGAAAATAGAACTAACCACTCAAATTCAAATTCAGATCTCAGAGTGTAGCACTTTGGATTGAGAACTCATTCCTCAGAACGCAGGACTCAGAACTCAGAATTCAGAAATTAGATTCATATCTCAGAACTCAGAACTCAGAATTCAGAACTCAGAGTTGAGAACTCAGCATGACAACTCAGTATTCAGATCTCGCAGTTCAGCACACAGAATTGACAACTTAGAAATCAGAACACACAATACAGTGATCAGTATTCGGAATTCAGCACGCAGAACTCAAACTCACAATTCAGAACTCAGCACTCAGAACTCAGAATGCAGACCTCAGGAACCAGAACTCAGAGTTTACAACCCTGAATTCAGAACTCTAATTTCAGAACTCAATTTCATAACTCAGAACACAAGACTCACAAGTCAGAACTCAGAATTCAGAACTCAAAACTCAGAACTCAGAACTCGATATTTAGACTTCAAAATAGAGCACTCAGATATTCGGACTCCTAACTCAGACAAAGAAGTCAGAGTTGAAATTTCAGAACTCAGAAGTCACAATTTGCAACACAGAATTTGTGACTAGGAATTCATAAATGAGGCTCAGTTCTCAAAATTCACAAATCAGAATTCAGAAATCCAAATTCAGAACCCAGAACACAGAATTCGGAACTCAGAACTCAAAATTCAGTACTCAGAATTCAGAACTCACAACTCACAACTCTGAATTCTGATCTCAGAATCCACAACTCTGAATTCAGAATACAGGCTGCAGTTTACAACTCCGAACTCAGATCTCAGAACTAAGAGTTGAGAATTCATAACTCAGAACTCAGAATTCAGAAATGATGACTCAGAACTTGGAATTCAGAACTCAGAAATCACAACTCAGTATTCAGAACCCAGAATTCATAACCCAGAATTCTCACCTTCGAATTCTGAACTCAGAATTCAAACTCGAATATCAGAACTGGGAAATGAGTATTTGGAACTCAGAATACGGACTTCATAACTTACAATTCAGAACAAAGAACTCAGACATCAGAACTCAAGACTCATAACAAAGAACTCAGTTCTCAGCACTCAGAATTCAGAACACACAATTCAGAACTCAAAACGCAGAAATCAGAACTGTAACTCAGAATTGTGAAATCAGAACTCAGAATTCAGAACGCAATTGAGAACTTTGAAGTCAGAACTCAGAATAAATTCCTCACAATACTAGCTCAGAATCGGCGACTCAGAAATCAGAACTGAGATACAGATCTCAGAATTCAAAATTCAGAATTCAGAAGTCCGAATTCAGAACCGGAACACAGAATTCGGGACTCAGAACTCAAAATTCAGTACTCAGTACTCAGAACTCAGAAATCACCACTCTGAATTCTGGTCACAGAATTCACAACTCTGAAATCAGAATACAGACTGTAGAATTTAGACTCCGAACTCAGATCTAAGAGCTAAGAGTTGAGAATTCATAACTCAGTATTCAGAACTGGGAAATGAGAACTCAGAACTCATATTTCACAGCTAAGAATTCAGAACTCAGTTATCAGAACTCAGAACGCAGAACGCAGAACACAAAATTCAGAACTCAGTAGTCAGAACTAGAAACTGTGAACTCAGAATTTGGAACTCAGAATTCTGAGCGCAATTGAAAAATTTGAACTCAGAACTCAGAATACAGTACTCAAGATTCAGACCTCAAAATTCAGAACTCGGCACTCACAAAATGTAATTCACAACAAAATCTCAAATCTCAGAATTCAAAACTCAGAAAATAGAACTAACCACTTGGAATTCAAATTCAGATCTCAGAGTGTAGCACTTTGGATTGAGAACTCATTCCTCAGAACGCAGGACTCAGAACTCAGAATTCAGAAATTAGATTCATATCTCAGAACTCAGAACTCAGAACTCAGAATTCAGAACTCAGAGTTGAGAACTCAGCATGACAACTCAGTATTCAGATCTCGCAGTTCAGCACACAGAATTGACAACTTAGAAATCAGAACACACAATACAGTGATCAGTATTCGGAATTCAGCACGCAGAACTCAAACTCACAATTCAGAACTCAGCACTCAGAACTCAGAATGCAGACCTCAGGAACCAGAACTCAGAGTTTACAACCCTGAATTCAGAACTCTAATTTCAGAACTCAATTTCATAACTCAGAACACAAGACTCACAAGTCAGAACTCAGAATTCAGAACTCAAAACACAGAACTCAGAACTCGATATTTAGACTTCAAAATAGAGCACTCAGATATTCGGACTCCTAACTCAGACAAAGAAGTCAGAGTTGAAATTTCAGAACTCAGAAGTCACAATTTGCAACACAGAATTTGTGACTAGGAATTCATAAATGAGGCTCAGTTCTCAAAATTCACAAATCAGAATTCAGAAATCCAAATTCAGAACCCAGAACACAGAATTCGGAACTCAGAACTCAAAATTCAGTACTCAGAATTCAGAACTCACAACTCACAACTCTGAATTCTGATCTCAGAATCCACAACTCTGAATTCAGAATACAGGCTGCAGTTTACAACTCCGAACTCAGATCTCAGAACTAAGAGTTGAGAATTCATAACTCAGAACTCAGAATTCAGAAATGATGACTCAGAACTTGGAATTCAGAACTCAGAAATCACAACTCAGTATTCAGAACCCAGAATTCATAACCCAGAATTCTCACCTTCGAATTCTGAACTCAGAATTCAAACTCGAATATCAGAACTGGGAAATGAGTATTTGGAACTCAGAATACGGACTTCATAACTTACAATTCAGAACAAAGAACTCAGACATCAGAACTCAAGACTCATAACAAAGAACTCAGTTCTCAGCACTCAGAATTCAGAACACACAATTCAGAACTCAAAACGCAGAAATCAGAACTGTAACTCAGAATTGTGAAATCAGAACTCAGAATTCAGAACGCAATTGAGAACTTTGAAGTCAGAACTCAGAATAAATTCCTCACAATACTAGCTCAGAATCGGCGACTCAGAAATCAGAACTGAGATACAGATCTCAGAATTCAAAATTCAGAATTCAGAAGTCCGAATTCAGAACCGGAACACAGAATTCGGGACTCAGAACTCAAAATTCAGTACTCAGTACTCAGAACTCAGAAATCACCACTCTGAATTCTGGTCACAGAATTCTCAACTCTGAAATCAGAATACAGACTGTAGAATTTAGACTCCGAACTCAGATCTAAGAGCTAAGAGTTGAGAATTCATAACTCAGTATTCAGAACTGGGAAATGAGAACTCAGAACTCAGATTTCACAGCTAAGAATTCAGAACTCAGAATTCAGAATTCAGAATTCAGAACGCAGAACACAAAATTCAGAACTCAGTAGTCAGAACTAGAAACTGTGAACTCAGAATTTGGAACTCAGAATTCTGAGCGCAATTGAAAAATTTGAACTCAGAACTCAGAATACAGTACTCAAGATTCAGACCTCAAAATTCAGAACTCGGCACTCACAAAATGTAATTCACAACAAAATCTCAAATCTCAGAATTCAAAACTCAGAAAATAGAACTAACCACTCAAATTCAAATTCAGATCTCAGAGTGTAGCACTTTGGATTGAGAACTCATTCCTCAGAACGCAGGACTCAGAACTCAGAATTCAGAAATTAGATTCATATCTCAGAACTCAGAACTCAGAATTCAGAACTCAGAGTTGAGAACTCAGCATGACAACTCAGTATTCAGATCTCGCAGTTCAGCACACAGAATTGACAACTTAGAAATCAGAACACACAATACAGTGATCAGTATTCGGAATTCAGCACGCAGAACTCAAACTCACAATTCAGAACTCAGCACTCAGAACTCAGAATGCAGACCTCAGGAACCAGAACTCAGAGTTTACAACCCTGAATTCAGAACTCTAATTTCAGAACTCAATTTCATAACTCAGAACACAAGACTCACAAGTCAGAACTCAGAATTCAGAACTCAAAACACAGAACTCAGAACTCGATATTTAGACTTCAAAATAGAGCACTCAGATATTCGGACTCCTAACTCAGACAAAGAAGTCAGAGTTGAAATTTCAGAACTCAGAAGTCACAATTCGCAACACAGAATTTGTGACTAGGAATTCATAAATGAGGCTCAGTTCTCAAAATTCACAAATCAGAATTCAGAAATCCAAATTCAGAACCCAGAACACAGAATTCGGAACTCAGAACTCAAAATTCAGTACTCAGAATTCAGAACTCACAACTCACAACTCTGAATTCTGATCTCAGAATCCACAACTCTGAATTCAGAATACAGGCTGCAGTTTACAACTCCGAACTCAGATCTCAGAACTAAGAGTTGAGAATTCATAACTCAGAACTCAGAATTCAGAAATGATGACTCAGAACTTGGAATTCAGAACTCAGAAATCACAACTCAGTATTCAGAACCCAGAATTCATAACCCAGAATTCTCACCTTCGAATTCTGAACTCAGAATTCAAACTCGAATATCAGAACTGGGAAATGAGTATTTGGAACTCAGAATACGGACTTCATAACTTACAATTCAGAACAAAGAACTCAGACATCAGAACTCAAGACTCATAACAAAGAACTCAGTTCTCAGCACTCAGAATTCAGAACACACAATTCAGAACTCAAAACGCAGAAATCAGAACTGTAACTCAGAATTGTGAAATCAGAACTCAGAATTCAGAACGCAATTGAGAACTTTGAAGTCAGAACTCAGAATAAATTCCTCACAATACTAGCTCAGAATCGGCGACTCAGAAATCAGAACTGAGATACAGATCTCAGAATTCAAAATTCAGAATTCAGAAGTCTGAATTCAGAACCGGAACACAGAATTCGGGACTCAGAACTCAAAATTCAGTACTCAGTACTCAGAACTCAGAAATCACCACTCTGAATTCTGGTCACAGAATTCACAACTCTGAAATCAGAATACAGACTGTAGAATTTAGACTCCGAACTCAGATCTAAGAGCTAAGAGTTGAGAATTCATAACTCAGTATTCAGAACTGGGAAATGAGAACTCAGAACTCAGATTTCACAGCTAAGAATTCAGAACTCAGAATTCAGAATTCAGAATTCAGAACGCAGAACACAAAATTCAGAACTCAGTAGTCAGAACTAGAAACTGTGAACTCAGAATTTGTAACTCAGAATTCTGAGCGCAATTGAAAAATTTGAACTCAGAACTCAGAATACAGTACTCAAGATTCAGACCTCAAAATTCAGAACTCGGCACTCACAAAATGTAATTCACAACAAAATCTCAAATCTCAGAATTCAAAACTCAGAAAATAGAACTAACCACTTGGAATTCAAATTCAGATCTCAGAGTGTAGCACTTTGGATTGAGAACTCATTCCTCAGAACGCAGGACTCAGAACTCAGAATTCAGAAATTAGATTCATATCTCAGAACTCAGAACTCAGAATTCAGAACTCAGAGTTGAGAACTCAGCATGACAACTCAGTATTCAGATCTCGCAGTTCAGCACACAGAATTGACAACTTAGAAATCAGAACACACAATACAGTGATCAGTATTCGGAATTCAGCACGCAGAACTCAAACTCACAATTCAGAACTCAGCACTCAGAACTCAGAATGCAGACCTCAGGAACCAGAACTCAGAGTTTACAACCCTGAATTCAGAACTCTAATTTCAGAACTCAATTTCATAACTCAGAACACAAGACTCACAAGTCAGAACTCAGAATTCAGAACTCAAAACTCAGAACTCAGAACTCGATATTTAGACTTCAAAATAGAGCACTCAGATATTCGGACTCCTAACTCAGACAAAGAAGTCAGAGTTGAAATTTCAGAACTCAGAAGTCACAATTTGCAACACAGAATTTGTGGCTAGGAATTCATAAATGAGGCTCAGTTCTCAAAATTCACAAATCAGAATTCAGAAATCCAAATTCAGAACCCAGAACACAGAATTCGGAACTCAGAACTCAAAATTCAGTACTCAGAATTCAGAACTCACAACTCACAACTCTGAATTCTGATCTCAGAATCCACAACTCTGAATTCAGAATACAGGCTGCAGTTTACAACTCCGAACTCAGATCTCAGAACTAAGAGTTGAGAATTCATAACTCAGAACTCAGAATTCAGAAATGATGACTCAGAACTTGGAATTCAGAACTCAGAAATCACAACTCAGTATTCAGAACCCAGAATTCATAACCCAGAATTCTCACCTTCGAATTCTGAACTCAGAATTCAAACTCGAATATCAGAACTGGGAAATGAGTATTTGGAACTCAGAATACGGACTTCATAACTTAGAATTCAGAACAAAGAACTCAGACATCAGAACTCAAGACTCATAACAAAGAACTCAGTTCTCAGCACTCAGAATTCAGAACACACAATTCAGAACTCAAAACGCAGAAATCAGAACTGTAACTCAGAATTGTGAAATCAGAACTCAGAATTCAGAACGCAATTGAGAACTTTGAAGTCAGAACTCAGAATAAATTCCTCACAATACTAGCTCAGAATCGGCGACTCAGAAATCAGAACTGAGATACAGATCTCAGAATTCAAAATTCAGAATTCAGAAGTCCGAATTCAGAACCGGAACACAGAATTCGGGACTCAGAACTCAAAATTCAGTACTCAGTACTCAGAACTCAGAAATCACCACTCTGAATTCTGGTCACAGAATTCACAACTCTGAAATCAGAATACAGACTGTAGAATTTAGACTCCGAACTCAGATCTAAGAGCTAAGAGTTGAGAATTCATAACTCAGTATTCAGAACTGGGAAATGAGAACTCAGAACTCAGATTTCACAGCTAAGAATTCAGAACTCAGAATTCAGAATTCAGAATTCAGAACGCAGAACACAAAATTCAGAACTCAGTAGTCAGAACTAGAAACTGTGAACTCAGAATTTGTAACTCAGAATTCTGAGCGCAATTGAAAAATTTGAACTCAGAACTCAGAATACAGTACTCAAGATTCAGACCTCAAAATTCAGAACTCGGCACTCACAAAATGTAATTCACAACAAAATCTCAAATCTCAGAATTCAAAACTCAGAAAATAGAACTAACCACTTGGAATTCAAATTCAGATCTCAGAGTGTAGCACTTTGGATTGAGAACTCATTCCTCAGAACGCAGGACTCAGAACTCAGAATTCAGAAATTAGATTCATATCTCAGAACTCAGAACTCAGAATTCAGAACTCAGAGTTGAGAACTCAGCATGACAACTCAGTATTCAGATCTCGCAGTTCAGCACACAGAATTGACAACTTAGAAATCAGAACACACAATACAGTGATCAGTATTTGGAATTCAGCACGCAGAACTCAAACTCACAATTCAGAACTCAGCACTCAGAACTCAGAATGCAGACCTCAGGAACCAGAACTCAGAGTTTACAACCCTGAATTCAGAACTCTAATTTCAGAACTCAATTTCATAACTCAGAACACAAGACTCACAAGTCAGAACTCAGAATTCAGAACTCAAAACACAGAACTCAGAACTCGATATTTAGACTTCAAAATAGAGCACTCAGATATTCGGACTCCTAACTCAGACAAAGAAGTCAGAGTTGAAATTTCAGAACTCAGAAGTCACAATTCGCAACACAGAATTTGTGACTAGGAATTCATAAATGAGGCTCAGTTCTCAAAATTCACAAATCAGAATTCAGAAATCCAAATTCAGAACCCAGAACACAGAATTCGGAACTCAGAACTCAAAATTCAGTACTCAGAATTCAGAACTCACAACTCACAACTCTGAATTCTGATCTCAGAATCCACAACTCTGAATTCAGAATACAGGCTGCAGTTTACAACTCCGAACTCAGATCTCAGAACTAAGAGTTGAGAATTCATAACTCAGAACTCAGAATTCAGAAATGATGACTCAGAACTTGGAATTCAGAACTCAGAAATCACAACTCAGTATTCAGAACCCAGAATTCATAACCCAGAATTCTCACCTTCGAATTCTGAACTCAGAATTCAAACTCGAATATCAGAACTGGGAAATGAGTATTTGGAACTCAGAATACGGACTTCATAACTTACAATTCAGAACAAAGAACTCAGACATCAGAACTCAAGACTCATAACAAAGAACTCAGTTCTCAGCACTCAGAATTCAGAACACACAATTCAGAACTCAAAACGCAGAAATCAGAACTGTAACTCAGAATTGTGAAATCAGAACTCAGAATTCAGAACGCAATTGAGAACTTTGAAGTCAGAACTCAGAATAAATTCCTCACAATACTAGCTCAGAATCGGCGACTCAGAAATCAGAACTGAGATACAGATCTCAGAATTCAAAATTCAGAATTCAGAAGTCTGAATTCAGAACCGGAACACAGAATTCGGGACTCAGAACTCAAAATTCAGTACTCAGTACTCAGAACTCAGAAATCACCACTCTGAATTCTGGTCACAGAATTCACAACTCTGAAATCAGAATACAGACTGTAGAATTTAGACTCCGAACTCAGATCTAAGAGCTAAGAGTTGAGAATTCATAACTCAGTATTCAGAACTGGGAAATGAGAACTCAGAACTCAGATTTCACAGCTAAGAATTCAGAACTCAGAATTCAGAATTCAGAATTCAGAACGCAGAACACAAAATTCAGAACTCAGTAGTCAGAACTAGAAACTGTGAACTCAGAATTTGGAACTCAGAATTCTGAGCGCAATTGAAAAATTTGAACTCAGAACTCAGAATACAGTACTCAAGATTCAGACCTCAAAATTCAGAACTCGGCACTCACAAAATGTAATTCACAACAAAATCTCAAATCTCAGAATTCAAAACTCAGAAAATAGAACTAACCACTCAAATTCAAATTCAGATCTCAGAGTGTAGCACTTTGGATTGAGAACTCATTCCTCAGAACGCAGGACTCAGAACTCAGAATTCAGAAATTAGATTCATATCTCAGAACTCAGAACTCAGAATTCAGAACTCAGAGTTGAGAACTCAGCATGACAACTCAGTATTCAGATCTCGCAGTTCAGCACACAGAATTGACAACTTAGAAATCAGAACACACAATACAGTGATCAGTATTCGGAATTCAGCACGCAGAACTCAAACTCACAATTCAGAACTCAGCACTCAGAACTCAGAATGCAGACCTCAGGAACCAGAACTCAGAGTTTACAACCCTGAATTCAGAACTCTAATTTCAGAACTCAATTTCATAACTCAGAACACAAGACTCACAAGTCAGAACTCAGAATTCAGAACTCAAAACTCAGAACTCAGAACTCGATATTTAGACTTCAAAATAGAGCACTCAGATATTCGGACTCCTAACTCAGACAAAGAAGTCAGAGTTGAAATTTCAGAACTCAGAAGTCACAATTTGCAACACAGAATTTGTGACTAGGAATTCATAAATGAGGCTCAGTTCTCAAAATTCACAAATCAGAATTCAGAAATCCAAATTCAGAACCCAGAACACAGAATTCGGAACTCAGAACTCAAAATTCAGTACTCAGAATTCAGAACTCACAACTCACAACTCTGAATTCTGATCTCAGAATCCACAACTCTGAATTCAGAATACAGGCTGCAGTTTACAACTCCGAACTCAGATCTCAGAACTAAGAGTTGAGAATTCATAACTCAGAACTCAGAATTCAGAAATGATGACTCAGAACTTGGAATTCAGAACTCAGAAATCACAACTCAGTATTCAGAACCCAGAATTCATAACCCAGAATTCTCACCTTCGAATTCTGAACTCAGAATTCAAACTCGAATATCAGAACTGGGAAATGAGTATTTGGAACTCAGAATACGGACTTCATAACTTAGAATTCAGAACAAAGAACTCAGACATCAGAACTCAAGACTCATAACAAAGAACTCAGTTCTCAGCACTCAGAATTCAGAACACACAATTCAGAAGTCAAAACGCAGAAATCAGAACTGTAACTCAGAATTGTGAAATCAGAACTCAGAATTCAGAACGCAATTGAGAACTTTGAAGTCAGAACTCAGAATAAATTCCTCACAATACTAGCTCAGAATCGGCGACTCAGAAATCAGAACTGAGATACAGATCTCAGAATTCAAAATTCAGAATTCAGAAGTCCGAATTCAGAACCGGAACACAGAATTCGGGACTCAGAACTCAAAATTCAGTACTCAGTACTCAGAACTCAGAAATCACCACTCTGAATTCTGGTCACAGAATTCACAACTCTGAAATCAGAATACAGACTGTAGAATTTAGACTCCGAACTCAGATCTAAGAGCTAAGAGTTGAGAATTCATAACTCAGTATTCAGAACTGGGAAATGAGAACTCAGAACTCAGATTTCACAGCTAAGAATTCAGAACTCAGAATTCAGAATTCAGAATTCAGAACGCAGAACACAAAATTCAGAACTCAGTAGTCAGAACTAGAAACTGTGAACTCAGAATTTGTAACTCAGAATTCTGAACGCAATTGAAAAATTTGAACTCAGAACTCAGAATACAGTACTCAAGATTCAGACCTCAAAATTCAGAACTCGGCACTCACAAAATGTAATTCACAACAAAATCTCAAATCTCAGAATTCAAAACTCAGAAAATAGAACTAACCACTCAAATTCAAATTCAGATCTCAGAGTGTAGCACTTTGGATTGAGAACTCATTCCTCAGAACGCAGGACTCAGAACTCAGAATTCAGAAATTAGATTCATATCTCAGAACTCAGAACTCAGAATTCAGAACTCAGAGTTGAGAACTCAGCATGACAACTCAGTATTCAGATCTCGCAGTTCAGCACACAGAATTGACAACTTAGAAATCAGAACACACAATACAGTGATCAGTATTCGGAATTCAGCACGCAGAACTCAAACTCACAATTCAGAACTCAGCACTCAGAACTCAGAATGCAGACCTCAGGAACCAGAACTCAGAGTTTACAACCCTGAATTCAGAACTCTAATTTCAGAACTCAATTTCATAACTCAGAACACAAGACTCACAAGTCAGAACCAGAATTCAGAACTCAAAACTCAGAACTCAGAACTCGATATTTAGACTTCAAAATAGAGCACTCAGATATTCGGACTCCTAACTCAGACAAAGAAGTCAGAGTTGAAATTTCAGAACTCAGAAGTCACAATTTGCAACACAGAATTTGTGACTAGGAATTCATAAATGAGGCTCAGTTCTCAAAATTCACAAATCAGAATTCAGAAATCCAAATTCAGAACCCAGAACACAGAATTCGGAACTCAGAACTCAAAATTCAGTACTCAGAATTCAGAACTCACAACTCACAACTCTGAATTCTGATCTCAGAATCCACAACTCTGAATTCAGAATACAGGCTGCAGTTTACAACTCCGAACTCAGATCTCAGAACTAAGAGTTGAGAATTCATAACTCAGAACTCAGAATTCAGAAATGATGACTCAGAACTTGGAATTCAGAACTCAGAAATCACAACTCAGTATTCAGAACCCAGAATTCATAACCCAGAATTCTCACCTTCGAATTCTGAACTCAGAATTCAAACTCGAATATCAGAACTGGGAAATGAGTATTTGGAACTCAGAATACGGGCTTCATAACTTACAATTCAGAACAAAGAACTCAGACATCAGAACTCAAGACTCATAACAAAGAACTCAGTTCTCAGCACTCAGAATTCAGAACACACAATTCAGAACTCAAAACGCAGAAATCAGAACTGTAACTCAGAATTGTGAAATCAGAACTCAGAATTCAGAACGCAATTGAGAACTTTGAAGTCAGAACTCAGAATAAATTCCTCACAATACTAGCTCAGAATCGGCGACTCAGAAATCAGAACTGAGATACAGATCTCAGAATTCAAAATTCAGAATTCAGAAGTCCGAATTCAGAACCGGAACACAGAATTCGGGACTCAGAACTCAAAATTCAGTACTCAGTACTCAGAACTCAGAAATCACCACTCTGAATTCTGGTCACAGAATTCACAACTCTGAAATCAGAATACAGACTGTAGAATTTAGACTCCGAACTCAGATCTAAGAGCTAAGAGTTGAGAATTCATAACTCAGTATTCAGAACTGGGAAATGAGAACTCAGAACTCAGATTTCACAGCTAAGAATTCAGAACTCAGAATTCAGAATTCAGAATTCAGAACGCAGAACACAAAATTCAGAACTCAGTAGTCAGAACTAGAAACTGTGAACTCAGAATTTGTAACTCAGAATTCTGAGCGCAATTGAAAAATTTGAACTCAGAACTCAGAATACAGTACTCAAGATTCAGACCTCAAAATTCAGAACTCGGCACTCACAAAATGTAATTCACAACAAAATCTCAAATCTCAGAATTCAAAACTCAGAAAATAGAACTAACCACTCAAATTCAAATTCAGATCTCAGAGTGTAGCACTTTGGATTGAGAACTCATTCCTCAGAACGCAGGACTCAGAACTCAGAATTCAGAAATTAGATTCATATCTCAGAACTCAGAACTCAGAATTCAGAACTCAGAGTTGAGAACTCAGCATGACAACTCAGTATTCAGATCTCGCAGTTCAGCACACAGAATTGACAACTTAGAAATCAGAACACACAATACAGTGATCAGTATTCGGAATTCAGCACGCAGAACTCAAACTCACAATTCAGAACTCAGCACTCAGAACTCAGAATGCAGACCTCAGGAACCAGAACTCAGAGTTTACAACCCTGAATTCAGAACTCTAATTTCAGAACTCAATTTCATAACTCAGAACACAAGACTCACAAGTCAGAACTCAGAATTCAGAACTCAAAACTCAGAACTCAGAACTCGATATTTAGACTTCAAAATAGAGCACTCAGATATTCGGACTCCTAACTCAGACAAAGAAGTCAGAGTTGAAATTTCAGAACTCAGAAGTCACAATTTGCAACACAGAATTTGTGACTAGGAATTCATAAATGAGGCTCAGTTCTCAAAATTCACAAATCAGAATTCAGAAATCCAAATTCAGAACCCAGAACACAGAATTCGGAACTCAGAACTCAAAATTCAGTACTCAGAATTCAGAACTCACAACTCACAACTCTGAATTCTGATCTCAGAATCCACAACTCTGAATTCAGAATACAGGCTGCAGTTTACAACTCCGAACTCAGATCTCAGAACTAAGAGTTGAGAATTCATAACTCAGAACTCAGAATTCAGAAATGATGACTCAGAACTTGGAATTCAGAACTCAGAAATCACAACTCAGTATTCAGAACCCAGAATTCATAACCCAGAATTCTCACCTTCGAATTCTGAACTCAGAATTCAAACTCGAATATCAGAACTGGGAAATGAGTATTTGGAACTCAGAATACGGACTTCATAACTTACAATTCAGAACAAAGAACTCAGACATCAGAACTCAAGACTCATAACAAAGAACTCAGTTCTCAGCACTCAGAATTCAGAACACACAATTCAGAACTCAAAACGCAGAAATCAGAACTGTAACTCAGAATTGTGAAATCAGAACTCAGAATTCAGAACGCAATTGAGAACTTTGAAGTCAGAACTCAGAATAAATTCCTCACAATACTAGCTCAGAATCGGCGACTCAGAAATCAGAACTGAGATACAGATCTCAGAATTCAAAATTCAGAATTCAGAAGTCTGAATTCAGAACCGGAACACAGAATTCGGGACTCAGAACTCAAAATTCAGTACTCAGTACTCAGAACTCAGAAATCACCACTCTGAATTCTGGTCACAGAATTCACAACTCTGAAATCAGAATACAGACTGTAGAATTTAGACTCCGAACTCAGATCTAAGAGCTAAGAGTTGAGAATTCATAACTCAGTATTCAGAACTGGGAAATGAGAACTCAGAACTCAGATTTCACAGCTAAGAATTCAGAACTCAGAATTCAGAATTCAGAATTCAGAACGCAGAACACAAAATTCAGAACTCAGTAGTCAGAACTAGAAACTGTGAACTCAGAATTTGTAACTCAGAATTCTGAGCGCAATTGAAAAATTTGAACTCAGAACTCAGAATACAGTACTCAAGATTCAGACCTCAAAATTCAGAACTCGGCACTCACAAAATGTAATTCACAACAAAATCTCAAATCTCAGAATTCAAAACTCAGAAAATAGAACTAACCACTCAAATTCAAATTCAGATCTCAGAGTGTAGCACTTTGGATTGAGAACTCATTCCTCAGAACGCAGGACTCAGAACTCAGAATTCAGAAATTAGATTCATATCTCAGAACTCAGAACTCAGAATTCAGAACTCAGAGTTGAGAACTCAGCATGACAACTCAGTATTCAGATCTCGCAGTTCAGCACACAGAATTGACAACTTAGAAATCAGAACACACAATACAGTGATCAGTATTCGGAATTCAGCACGCAGAACTCAAACTCACAATTCAGAACTCAGCACTCAGAACTCAGAATGCAGACCTCAGGAACCAGAACTCAGAGTTTACAACCCTGAATTCAGAACTCTAATTTCAGAACTCAATTTCATAACTCAGAACACAAGACTCACAAGTCAGAACTCAGAATTCAGAACTCAAAACTCAGAACTCAGAACTCGATATTTAGACTTCAAAATAGAACACTCAGATATTCGGACTCCTAACTCAGACAAAGAAGTCAGAGTTGAAATTTCAGAACTCAGAAGTCACAATTTGCAACACAGAATTTGTGACTAGGAATTCATAAATGAGGCTCAGTTCTCAAAATTCACAAATCAGAATTCAGAAATCCAAATTCAGAACCCAGAACACAGAATTCGGAACTCAGAACTCAAAATTCAGTACTCAGAATTCAGAACTCACAACTCACAACTCTGAATTCTGATCTCAGAATCCACAACTCTGAATTCAGAATACAGGCTGCAGTTTACAACTCCGAACTCAGATCTCAGAACTAAGAGTTGAGAATTCATAACTCAGAACTCAGAATTCAGAAATGATGACTCAGAACTTGGAATTCAGAACTCAGAAATCACAACTCAGTATTCAGAACCCAGAATCCATAACCCAGAATTCTCACCTTCGAATTCTGAACTCAGAATTCAAACTCGAATATCAGAACTGGGAAATGAGTATTTGGAACTCAGAATACAGACTTCATAACTTACAATTCAGAACAAAGAACTCAGACATCAGAACTCAAGACTCATAACAAAGAACTCAGTTCTCAGCACTCAGAATTCAGAACACACAATTCAGAACTCAAAACGCAGAAATCAGAACTGTAACTCAGAATTGTGAAATCAGAACTCAGAATTCAGAACGCAATTGAGAACTTTGAAGTCAGAACTCAGAATAAATTCCTCACAATACTAGCTCAGAATCGGCGACTCAGAAATCAGAACTGAGATACAGATCTCAGAATTCAAAATTCAGAATTCAGAAGTCCGAATTCAGAACCGGAACACAGAATTCGGGACTCAGAACTCAAAATTCAGTACTCAGTACTCAGAACTCAGAAATCACCACTCTGAATTCTGGTCACAGAATTCACAACTCTGAAATCAGAATACAGACTGTAGAATTTAGACTCCGAACTCAGATCTAAGAGCTAAGAGTTGAGAATTCATAACTCAGTATTCAGAACTGGGAAATGAGAACTCAGAACTCAGATTTCACAGCTAAGAATTCAGAACTCAGAATTCAGAATTCAGAATTCAGAACGCAGAACACAAAATTCAGAACTCAGTAGTCAGAACTAGAAACTGTGAACTCAGAATTTGTAACTCAGAATTCTGAGCGCAATTGAAAAATTTGAACTCAGAACTCAGAATACAGTACTCAAGATTCAGACCTCAAAATTCAGAACTCGGCACTCACAAAATGTAATTCACAACAAAATCTCAAATCTCAGAATTCAAAACTCAGAAAATAGAACTAACCACTCAAATTCAAATTCAGATCTCAGAGTGTAGCACTTTGGATTGAGAACTCATTCCTCAGAACGCAGGACTCAGAACTCAGAATTCAGAAATTAGATTCATATCTCAGAACTCCGAACTCAGAATTCAGAACTCAGAGTTGAGAACTCAGCATGACAACTCAGTATTCAGATCTCGCAGTTCAGCACACAGAATTGACAACTTAGAAATCAGAACACACAATACAGTGATCAGTATTCGGAATTCAGCACGCAGAACTCAAACTCACAATTCAGAACTCAGCACTCAGAACTCAGAATGCAGACCTCAGGAACCAGAACTCAGAGTTTACAACCCTGAATTCAGAACTCTAATTTCAGAACTCAATTTCATAACTCAGAACACAAGACTCACAAGTCAGAACTCAGAATTCAGAACTCAAAACTCAGAACTCAGAACTCGATATTTAGACTTCAAAATAGAGCACTCAGATATTCGGACTCCTAACTCAGACAAAGAAGTCAGAGTTGAAATTTCAGAACTCAGAAGTCACAATTTGCAACACAGAATTTGTGGCTAGGAATTCATAAATGAGGCTCAGTTCTCAAAATTCACAAATCAGAATTCAGAAATCCAAATTCAGAACCCAGAACACAGAATTCGGAACTCAGAACTCAAAATTCAGTACTCAGAATTCAGAACTCACAACTCACAACTCTGAATTCTGATCTCAGAATCCACAACTCTGAATTCAGAATACAGGCTGCAGTTTACAACTCCGAACTCAGATCTCAGAACTAAGAGTTGAGAATTCATAACTCAGAACTCAGAATTCAGAAATGATGACTCAGAACTTGGAATTCAGAACTCAGAAATCACAACTCAGTATTCAGAACCCAGAATTCATAACCCAGAATTCTCACCTTCGAATTCTGAACTCAGAATTCAAACTCGAATATCAGAACTGGGAAATGAGTATTTGGAACTCAGAATACGGACTTCATAACTTACAATTCAGAACAAAGAACTCAGACATCAGAACTCAAGACTCATAACAAAGAACTCAGTTCTCAGCACTCAGAATTCAGAACACACAATTCAGAACTCAAAACGCAGAAATCAGAACTGTAACTCAGAATTGTGAAATCACAACTCAGAATTCAGAACGCAATTGAGAACTTTGAAGTCAGAACTCAGAATAAATTCCTCACAATACTAGCTCAGAATCGGCGACTCAGAAATCAGAACTGAGATACAGATCTCAGAATTCAAAATTCAGAATTCAGAAGTCCAAATTCAGAACCGGAACACAGAATTCGGGACTCAGAACTCAAAATTCAGTACTCAGTACTCAGAACTCAGAAATCACCACTCTGAATTCTGGTCACAGAATTCACAACTCTGAAATCAGAATACAGACTGTAGAATTTAGACTCCGAACTCAGATCTAAGAGCTAAGAGTTGAGAATTCATAACTCAGTATTCAGAACTGGGAAATGAGAACTCAGAACTCAGATTTCACAGCTAAGAATTCAGAACTCAGAATTCAGAATTCAGAATTCAGAACGCAGAACACAAAATTCAGAACTCAGTAGTCAGAACTAGAAACTGTGAACTCAGAATTTGTAACTCAGAATTCTGAACGCAATTGAAAAATTTGAACTCAGAACTCAGAATACAGTACTCAAGATTCAGACCTCAAAATTCAGAACTCGGCACTCACAAAATGTAATTCACAACAAAATCTCAAATCTCAGAATTCAAAACTCAGAAAATAGAACTAACCACTCGGAATTCAAATTCAGATCTCAGAGTGTAGCACTTTGGATTGAGAACTCATTCCTCAGAACGCAGGACTCAGAACTCAGAATTCAGAAATTAGATTCATATCTCAGAACTCAGAACTCAGAATTCAGAACTCAGAGTTGAGAACTCAGCATGACAACTCAGTATTCAGATCTCGCAGTTCAGCACACAAAATTGACAACTTAGAAATCAGAACACACAATACAGTGATCAGTATTCGGAATTCAGCACGCAGAACTCAAACTCACAATTCAGAACTCAGCACTCAGAACTCAGAATGCAGACCTCAGGAACCAGAACTCAGAGATTACAATCCTGAATTCAGAACTCTAATTTCAGAACTCAATTTCATAACTCAGAACACAAGACTCACAAGTCAGAACCAGAATTCAGAACTCAAAACTCAGAACTCAGAACTCGATATTTAGACTTCAAAATAGAGCACTCAGATATTCGGACTCCTAACTCAGACAAAGAAGTCAGAGTTGAAATTTCAGAACTCAGAAGTCACAATTCGCAACACAGAATTTGTGACTAGGAATTCATAAATGAGGCTCAGTTCTCAAAATTCACAAATCAGAATTCAGAAATCCAAATTCAGAACCCAGAACACAGAATTCGGAACTCAGAACTCAAAATTCAGTACTCAGAATTCAGAACTCACAACTCACAACTCTGAATTCTGATCTCAGAATCCACAACTCTGAATTCAGAATACAGGCTGCAGTTTACAACTCCGAACTCAGATCTCAGAACTAAGAGTTGAGAATTCATAACTCAGAACTCAGAATTCAGAAATGATGACTCAGAACTTGGAATTCAGAACTCAGAAATCACAACTCAGTATTCAGAACCCAGAATTCATAACCCAGAATTCTCACCTTCGAATTCTGAACTCAGAATTCAAACTCGAATATCAGAACTGGGAAATGAGTATTTGGAACTCAGAATACGGACTTCATAACTTACAATTCAGAACAAAGAACTCAGACATCAGAACTCAAGACTCATAACAAAGAACTCAGTTCTCAGCACTCAGAATTCAGAACACACAATTCAGAACTCAAAACGCAGAAATCAGAACTGTAACTCAGAATTGTGAAATCACAACTCAGAATTCAGAACGCAATTGAGAACTTTGAAGTCAGAACTCAGAATAAATTCCTCACAATACTAGCTCAGAATCGGCGACTCAGAAATCAGAACTGAGATACAGATCTCAGAATTCAAAATTCAGAATTCAGAAGTCCAAATTCAGAACCGGAACACAGAATTCGGGACTCAGAACTCAAAATTCAGTACTCAGTACTCAGAACTCAGAAATCACCACTCTGAATTCTGGTCACAGAATTCACAACTCTGAAATCAGAATACAGACTGTAGAATTTAGACTCCGAACTCAGATCTAAGAGCTAAGAGTTGAGAATTCATAACTCAGTATTCAGAACTGGGAAATGAGAACTCAGAACTCAGATTTCACAGCTAAGAATTCAGAACTCAGAATTCAGAATTCAGAATTCAGAACGCAGAACACAAAATTCAGAACTCAGTAGCCAGAACTAGAAACTGTGAACTCAGAATTTGTAACTCAGAATTCTGAACGCAATTGAAAAATTTGAACTCAGAACTCAGAATACAGTACTCAAGATTCAGACCTCAAAATTCAGAACTCGGCACTCACAAAATGTAATTCACAACAAAATCTCAAATCTCAGAATTCAAAACTCAGAAAATAGAACTAACCACTCGGAATTCAAATTCAGATCTCAGAGTGTAGCACTTTGGATTGAGAACTCATTCCTCAGAACGCAGGACTCAGAACTCAGAATTCAGAAATTAGATTCATATCTCAGAACTCAGAACTCAGAATTCAGAACTCAGAGTTGAGAACTCAGCATGACAACTCAGTATTCAGATCTCGCAGTTCAGCACACAAAATTGACAACTTAGAAATCAGAACACACAATACAGTGATCAGTATTCGGAATTCAGCACGCAGAACTCAAACTCACAATTCAGAACTCAGCACTCAGAACTCAGAATGCAGACCTCAGGAACCAGAACTCAGAGATTACAATCCTGAATTCAGAACTCTAATTTCAGAACTCAATTTCATAACTCAGAACACAAGACTCAGAAGTCAGAACTCGATATTTAGACTTCAAAATAGAGCACTCAGATATTCGGACTCCTAACTCAGACAAAGAAGTCAGAGTTGAAATTTCAGAACTCAGAAGTCACAATTCGCAACACAGAATTTGTGACTAGGAATTCATAAATGAGGCTCAGTTCTCAAAATTCACAAATCAGAATTCAGAAATCCAAATTCAGAACCCAGAACACAGAATTCGGAACTCAGAACTCAAAATTCAGTACTCAGAATTCAGAACTCACAACTCACAACTCTGAATTCTGATCTCAGAATCCACAACTCTGAATTCAGAATACAGGCTGCAGTTTACAACTCCGAACTCAGATCTCAGAACTAAGAGTTGAGAATTCATAACTCAGAACTCAGAATTCAGAAATGATGACTCAGAACTTGGAATTCAGAACTCAGAAATCACAACTCAGTATTCAGAACCCAGAATTCATAACCCAGAATTCTCACCTTCGAATTCTGAACTCAGAATTCAAACTCGAATATCAGAACTGGGAAATGAGTATTTGGAACTCAGAATACGGACTTCATAACTTACAATTCAGAACAAAGAACTCAGACATCAGAACTCAAGACTCATAACAAAGAACTCAGTTCTCAGCACTCAGAATTCAGAACACACAATTCAGAACTCAAAACGCAGAAATCAGAACTGTAACTCAGAATTGTGAAATCACAACTCAGAATTCAGAACGCAATTGAGAACTTTGAAGTCAGAACTCAGAATAAATTCCTCACAATACTAGCTCAGAATCGGCGACTCAGAAATCAGAACTGAGATACAGATCTCAGAATTCAAAATTCAGAATTCAGAAGTCCAAATTCAGAACCGGAACACAGAATTCGGGACTCAGAACTCAAAATTCAGTACTCAGTACTCAGAACTCAGAAATCACCACTCTGAATTCTGGTCACAGAATTCACAACTCTGAAATCAGAATACAGACTGTAGAATTTAGACTCCGAACTCAGATCTAAGAGCTAAGAGTTGAGAATTCATAACTCAGTATTCAGAACTGGGAAATGAGAACTCAGAACTCAGATTTCACAGCTAAGAATTCAGAACTCAGAATTCAGAATTCAGAATTCAGAACGCAGAACACAAAATTCAGAACTCAGTAGTCAGAACTAGAAACTGTGAACTCAGAATTTGTAACTCAGAATTCTGAGCGCAATTGAAAAATTTGAACTCAGAACTCAGAATACAGTACTCAAGATTCAGACCTCAAAATTCAGAACTCGGCACTCACAAAATGTAATTCACAACAAAATCTCAAATCTCAGAATTCAAAACTCAGAAAATAGAACTAACCACTCGGAATTCAAATTCAGATCTCAGAGTGTAGCACTTTGGATTGAGAACTCATTCCTCAGAACGCAGGACTCAGAACTCAGAATTCAGAAATTAGATTCATATCTCAGAACTCAGAACTCAGAATTCAGAACTCAGAGTTGAGAACTCAGCATGACAACTCAGTATTCAGATCTCGCAGTTCAGCACACAAAATTGACAACTTAGAAATCAGAACACACAATACAGTGATCAGTATTCGGAATTCAGCACGCAGAACTCAAACTCACAATTCAGAACTCAGCACTCAGAACTCAGAATGCAGACCTCAGGAACCAGAACTCAGAGATTACAATCCTGAATTCAGAACTCTAATTTCAGAACTCAATTTCATAACTCAGAACACAAGACTCAGAAGTCAGAACTCGATATTTAGACTTCAAAATAGAGCACTCAGATATTCGGACTCCTAACTCAGACAAAGAAGTCAGAGTTGAAATTTCAGAACTCAGAAGTCACAATTCGCAACACAGAATTTGTGACTAGGAATTCATAAATGAGGCTCAGTTCTCAAAATTCACAAATCAGAATTCAGAAATCCAAATTCAGAACCCAGAACACAGAATTCGGAACTCAGAACTCAAAATTCAGTACTCAGAATTCAGAACTCACAACTCACAACTCTGAATTCTGATCTCAGAATCCACAACTCTGAATTCAGAATACAGGCTGCAGTTTACAACTCCGAACTCAGATCTCAGAACTAAGAGTTGAGAATTCATAACTCAGAACTCAGAATTCAGAAATGATGACTCAGAACTTGGAATTCAGAACTCAGAAATCACAACTCAGTATTCAGAACCCAGAATTCATAACCCAGAATTCTCACCTTCGAATTCTGAACTCAGAATTCAAACTCGAATATCAGAACTGGGAAATGAGTATTTGGAACTCAGAATACGGACTTCATAACTTACAATTCAGAACAAAGAACTCAGACATCAGAACTCAAGACTCATAACAAAGAACTCAGTTCTCAGCACTCAGAATTCAGAACACACAATTCAGAACTCAAAACGCAGAAATCAGAACTGTAACTCAGAATTGTGAAATCAGAACTCAGAATTCAGAACGCAATTGAGAACTTTGAAGTCAGAACTCAGAATAAATTCCTCACAATACTAGCTCAGAATCGGCGACTCAGAAATCAGAACTGAGATACAGATCTCAGAATTCAAAATTCAGAATTCAGAAGTCCAAATTCAGAACCGGAACACAGAATTCGGGACTCAGAACTCAAAATTCAGTACTCAGTACTCAGAACTCAGAAATCACCACTCTGAATTCTGGTCACAGAATTCACAACTCTGAAATCAGAATACAGACTGTAGAATTTAGACTCCGAACTCAGATCTAAGAGCTAAGAGTTGAGAATTCATAACTCAGTATTCAGAACTGGGAAATGAGAACTCAGAACTCAGATTTCACAGCTAAGAATTCAGAACTCAGAATTCAGAATTCAGAATTCAGAACGCAGAACACAAAATTCAGAACTCAGTAGTCAGAACTAGAAACTGTGAACTCAGAATTTGTAACTCAGAATTCTGAGCGCAATTGAAAAATTTGAACTCAGAACTCAGAATACAGTACTCAAGATTCAGACCTCAAAATTCAGAACTCGGCACTCACAAAATGTAATTCACAACAAAATCTCAAATCTCAGAATTCAAAACTCAGAAAATAGAACTAACCACTCAAATTCAAATTCAGATCTCAGAGTGTAGCACTTTGGATTGAGAACTCATTCCTCAGAACGCAGGACTCAGAACTCAGAATTCAGAAATTAGATTCATATCTCAGAACTCAGAACTCAGAATTCAGAACTCAGAGTTGAGAACTCAGCATGACAACTCAGTATTCAGATCTCGCAGTTCAGCACACAGAATTGACAACTTAGAAATCAGAACACACAATACAGTGATCAGTATTCGGAATTCAGCACGCAGAACTCAAACTCACAATTCAGAACTCAGCACTCAGAACTCAGAATGCAGACCTCAGGAACCAGAACTCAGAGTTTACAACCCTGAATTCAGAACTCTAATTTCAGAACTCAATTTCATAACTCAGAACACAAGACTCAGAAGTCAGAACTCGATATTTAGACTTCAAAATAGAGCACTCAGATATTCGGACTCCTAACTCAGACAAAGAAGTCAGAGTTGAAATTTCAGAACTCAGAAGTCACAATTCGCAACACAGAATTTGTGACTAGGAATTCATAAATGAGGCTCAGTTCTCAAAATTCACAAATCAGAATTCAGAAATCCAAATTCAGAACCCAGAACACAGAATTCGGAACTCAGAACTCAAAATTCAGTACTCAGAATTCAGAACTCACAACTCACAACTCTGAATTCTGATCTCAGAATCCACAACTCTGAATTCAGAATACAGGCTGCAGTTTACAACTCCGAACTCAGATCTCAGAACTAAGAGTTGAGAATTCATAACTCAGAACTCAGAATTCAGAAATGATGACTCAGAACTTGGAATTCAGAACTCAGAAATCACAACTCAGTATTCAGAACCCAGAATTCATAACCCAGAATTCTCACCTTCGAATTCTGAACTCAGAATTCAAACTCGAATATCAGAACTGGGAAATGAGTATTTGGAACTCAGAATACGGACTTCATAACTTACAATTCAGAACAAAGAACTCAGACATCAGAACTCAAGACTCATAACAAAGAACTCAGTTCTCAGCACTCAGAATTCAGAACACACAATTCAGAACTCAAAACGCAGAAATCAGAACTGTAACTCAGAATTGTGAAATCAGAACTCAGAATTCAGAACGCAATTGAGAACTTTGAAGTCAGAACTCAGAATAAATTCCTCACAATACTAGCTCAGAATCGGCGACTCAGAAATCAGAACTGAGATACAGATCTCAGAATTCAAAATTCAGAATTCAGAAGTCCAAATTCAGAACCGGAACACAGAATTCGGGACTCAGAACTCAAAATTCAGTACTCAGTACTCAGAACTCAGAAATCACCACTCTGAATTCTGGTCACAGAATTCACAACTCTGAAATCAGAATACAGACTGTAGAATTTAGACTCCGAACTCAGATCTAAGAGCTAAGAGTTGAGAATTCATAACTCAGTATTCAGAACTGGGAAATGAGAACTCAGAACTCAGATTTCACAGCTAAGAATTCAGAACTCAGTTATCAGAACTCAGAACGCAGAACGCAGAACACAAAATTCAGAACTCAGTAGTCAGAACTAGAAACTGTGAACTCAGAATTTGTAACTCAGAATTCTGAACGCAATTGAAAAATTTGAACTCAGAACTCAGAATACAGTACTCAAGATTCAGACCTCAAAATTCAGAACTCGGCACTCACAAAATGTAATTCACAACAAAATCTCAAATCTCAGAATTCAAAACTCAGAAAATAGAACTAACCACTCAAATTCAAATTCAGATCTCAGAGTGTAGCACTTTGGATTGAGAACTCATTCCTCAGAACGCAGGACTCAGAACTCAGAATTCAGAAATTAGATTCATATCTCAGAACTCAGAACTCAGAATTCAGAACTCAGAGTTGAGAACTCAGCATGACAACTCAGTATTCAGATCTCGCAGTTCAGCACACAAAATTGACAACTTAGAAATCAGAACACACAATACAGTGATCAGTATTCGGAATTCAGCACGCAGAACTCAAACTCACAATTCAGAACTCAGCACTCAGAACTCAGAATGCAGACCTCAGGAACCAGAACTCAGAGATTACAATCCTGAATTCAGAACTCTAATTTCAGAACTCAATTTCATAACTCAGAACACAAGACTCAGAAGTCAGAACTCGATATTTAGACTTCAAATTAGAGCACTCAGATATTCGGACTCCTAACTCAGACAAAGAAGTCAGAGTTGAAATTTCAGAACTCAGAAGTCACAATTCGCAACACAGAATTTGTGACTAGGAATTCATAAATGAGGCTCAGTTCTCAAAATTCACAAATCAGAATTCAGAAATCCAAATTCAGAACCCAGAACACAGAATTCGGAACTCAGAACTCAAAATTCAGTACTCAGAATTCAGAACTCACAACTCACAACTCTGAATTCTGATCTCAGAATCCACAACTCTGAATTCAGAATACAGGCTGCAGTTTACAACTCCGAACTCAGATCTCAGAACTAAGAGTTGAGAATTCATAACTCAGAACTCAGAATTCAGAAATGATGACTCAGAACTTGGAATTCAGAACTCAGAAATCACAACTCAGTATTCAGAACCCAGAATTCATAACCCAGAATTCTCACCTTCGAATTCTGAACTCAGAATTCAAACTCGAATATCAGAACTGGGAAATGAGTATTTGGAACTCAGAATACGGACTTCATAACTTACAATTCAGAACAAAGAACTCAGACATCAGAACTCAAGACTCATAACAAAGAACTCAGTTCTCAGCACTCAGAATTCAGAACACACAATTCAGAACTCAAAACGCAGAAATCAGAACTGTAACTCAGAATTGTGAAATCAGAACTCAGAATTCAGAACGCAATTGAGAACTTTGAAGTCAGAACTCAGAATAAATTCCTCACAATACTAGCTCAGAATCGGCGACTCAGAAATCAGAACTGAGATACAGATCTCAGAATTCAAAATTCAGAATTCAGAAGTCCAAATTCAGAACCGGAACACAGAATTCGGGACTCAGAACTCAAAATTCAGTACTCAGTACTCAGAACTCAGAAATCACCACTCTGAATTCTGCTCACAGAATTCACAACTCTGAAATCAGAATACAGACTGTAGAATTTAGACTCCGAACTCAGATCTAAGAGCTAAGAGTTGAGAACTCATAACTCAGTATTCAGAACTGGGAAATGAGAACTCAGAACTCAGATTTCACAGCTAAGAATTCAGAACTCAGAATTCAGAATTCAGAATTCAGAATTCAGAACGCAGAACACAAAATTCAGAACTCAGTAGTCAGAACTAGAAACTGTGAACTCAGAATTTGTAACTCAGAATTCTGAGCGCAATTGAAAAATTTGAACTCAGAACTCAGAATACAGTACTCAAGATTCAGACCTCAAAATTCAGAACTCGGCACTCACAAAATGTAATTCACAACAAAATCTCAAATCTCAGAATTCAAAACTCAGAAAATAGAACTAACCACTTGGAATTCAAATTCAGATCTCAGAGTGTAGCACTTTGGATTGAGAACTCATTCCTCAGAACGCAGGACTCAGAACTCAGAATTCAGAAATTAGATTCATATCTCAGAACTCAGAACTCAGAATTCAGAACTCAGAGTTGAGAACTCAGCATGACAACTCAGTATTCAGATCTCGCAGTTCAGCACACAGAATTGACAACTTAGAAATCAGAACACACAATACAGTGATCAGTATTCAGAATTCAGCACGCAGAACTCAAACTCACAATTCAGAACTCAGCACTCAGAACTCAGAATGCAGACCTCAGGAACCAGAACTCAGAGTTTACAACCCTGAATTCAGAACTCTAATTTCAGAACTCAATTTCATAACTCAGAACACAAGACTCACAAGTCAGAACTCAGAATTCAGAACTCAAAACTCAGAACTCAGAACTCGATATTTAGACTTCAAAATAGAGCACTCAGATATTCGGACTCCTAACTCAGACAAAGAAGTCAGAGTTGAAATTTCAGAACTCAGAAGTCACAATTCGCAACACAGAATTTGTGACTAGGAATTCATAAATGAGGCTCAGTTCTCAAAATTCACAAATCAGAATTCAGAAATCCAAATTCAGAACCCAGAACACAGAATTCGGAACTCAGAACTCAAAATTCAGTACTCAGAATTCAGAACTCACAACTCACAACTCTGAATTCTGATCTCAGAATCCACAACTCTGAATTCAGAATACAGGCTGCAGTTTACAACTCCGAACTCAGATCTCAGAACTAAGAGTTGAGAATTCATAACTCAGAACTCAGAATTCAGAAATGATGACTCAGAACTTGGAATTCAGAACTCAGAAATCACAACTCAGTATTCAGAACCCAGAATTCATAACCCAGAATTCTCACCTTCGAATTCTGAACTCAGAATTCAAACTCGAATATCAGAACTGGGAAATGAGTATTTGGAACTCAGAATACGGACTTCATAACTTAGAATTCAGAACAAAGAACTCAGACATCAGAACTCAAGACTCATAACAAAGAACTCAGTTCTCAGCACTCAGAATTCAGAACACACAATTCAGAACTCAAAACGCAGAAATCAGAACTGTAACTCAGAATTGTGAAATCAGAACTCAGAATTCAGAACGCAATTGAGAACTTTGAAGTCAGAACTCAGAATAAATTCCTCACAATACTAGCTCAGAATCGGCGACTCAGAAATCAGAACTGAGATACAGATCTCAGAATTCAAAATTCAGAATTCAGGAGTCCGAATTCAGAACCGGAACACAGAATTCGGGACTCAGAACTCAAAATTCAGTACTCAGTACTCAGAACTCAGAAATCACCACTCTGAATTCTGGTCACAGAATTCACAACTCTGAAATCAGAATACAGACTGTAGAATTTAGACTCCGAACTCAGATCTAAGAGCTAAGAGTTGAGAATTCATAACTCAGTATTCAGAACTGGGAAATGAGAACTCAGAACTCAGATTTCACAGCTAAGAATTCAGAACTCAGTTATCAGAACTCAGAATTCAGAATTCAGAACTCAGAACGCAGAACACAAAATTCAGAACTCAGTAGTCAGAACTAGAATCTGTGAACTCAGAATTCTGAACTCAGAATTCTGAACGCAATTGAAAAATTTGAACTCAGAACTCAGAATACAGTACTCAAGATTCAGACCTCAAAATTCAGAACTCGGCACTCACAAAATGTAATTCACAACAAAATCTCAAATCTCAGAATTCAAAACTCAGAAAATAGAACTAACCACTTGGAATTCAAATTCAGATCTCAGAGTGTAGCACTTTGGATTGAGAACTCATTCCTCAGAACGCAGGACTCAGAACTCAGAATTCAGAAATTAGATTCATATCTCAGAACTCAGAACTCAGAATTCAGAACTCAGAGTTGAGAACTCAGCATGACAACTCAGTATTCAGATCTCGCAGTTCAGCACACAGAATTGACAACTTAGAAATCAGAACACACAATACAGTGATCAGTATTCAGAATTCAGCACGCAGAACTCAAACTCACAATTCAGAACTCAGCACTCAGAACTCAGAATGCAGACCTCAGGAACCAGAACTCAGAGTTTACAACCCTGAATTCAGAACTCTAATTTCAGAACTCAATTTCATAACTCAGAACACAAGACTCAGAAGTCAGAACTCAGAATTCAGAACTCAAAACTCAGAACTCAGAACTCGATATTTAGACTTCAAAATAGAGCACTCAGATATTCGGACTCCTAACTCAGACAAAGAAGTCAGAGTTGAAATTTCAGAACTCAGAAGTCACAATTCGCAACACAGAATTTGTGACTAGGAATTCATAAATGAGGCTCAGTTCTCAAAATTCACAAATCAGAATTCAGAAATCCAAATTCAGAACCCAGAACACAGAATTCGGAACTCAGAACTCAAAATTCAGTACTCAGAATTCAGAACTCACAACTCACAACTCTGAATTCTGATCTCAGAATCCACAACTCTGAATTCAGAATACAGGCTGCAGTTTACAACTCCGAACTCAGATCTCAGAACTAAGAGTTGAGAATTCATAACTCCGAACTCAGAATTCAGAAATGATGACTCAGAACTTGGAATTCAGAACTCAGAAATCACAACTCAGTATTCAGAACCCAGAATTCATAACCCAGAATTCTCACCTTCGAATTCTGAACTCAGAATTCAAACTCGAATATCAGAACTGGGAAATGAGTATTTGGAACTCAGAATACGGACTTCATAACTTACAATTCAGAACAAAGAACTCAGACATCAGAACTCAAGACTCATAACAAAGAACTCAGTTCTCAGCACTCAGAATTCAGAACACACAATTCAGAACTCAAAACGCAGAAATCAGAACTGTAACTCAGAATTGTGAAATCAGAACTCAGAATTCAGAACGCAATTGAGAACTTTGAAGTCAGAACTCAGAATAAATTCCTCACAATACTAGCTCAGAATCGGCGACTCAGAAATCAGAACTGAGATACAGATCTCAGAATTCAAAATTCAGAATTCAGAAGTCCAAATTCAGAACCGGAACACAGAATTCGGGACTCAGAACTCAAAATTCAGTACTCAGTACTCAGAACTCAGAAATCACCACTCTGAATTCTGGTCACAGAATTCACAACTCTGAAATCAGAATACAGACTGTAGAATTTAGACTCCGAACTCAGATCTAAGAGCTAAGAGTTGAGAATTCATAACTCAGTATTCAGAACTGGGAAATGAGAACTCAGAACTCAGATTTCACAGCTAAGAATTCAGAACTCAGTTATCAGAACTCAGAACGCAGAACGCAGAACACAAAATTCAGAACTCAGTAGTCAGAACTAGAAACTGTGAACTCAGAATTTGTAACTCAGAATTCTGAACGCAATTGAAAAATTTGAACTCAGAACTCAGAATACAGTACTCAAGATTCAGACCTCAAAATTCAGAACTCGGCACTCACAAAATGTAATTCACAACAAAATCTCAAATCTCAGAATTCAAAACTCAGAAAATAGAACTAACCACTCAAATTCAAATTCAGATCTCAGAGTGTAGCACTTTGGATTGAGAACTCATTCCTCAGAACGCAGGACTCAGAACTCAGAATTCAGAAATTAGATTCATATCTCAGAACTCAGAACTCAGAATTCAGAACTCAGAGTTGAGAACTCAGCATGACAACTCAGTATTCAGATCTCGCAGTTCAGCACACAAAATTGACAACTTAGAAATCAGAACACACAATACAGTGATCAGTATTCGGAATTCAGCACGCAGAACTCAAACTCACAATTCAGAACTCAGCACTCAGAACTCAGAATGCAGACCTCAGGAACCAGAACTCAGAGATTACAATCCTGAATTCAGAACTCTAATTTCAGAACTCAATTTCATAACTCAGAACACAAGACTCAGAAGTCAGAACTCGATATTTAGACTTCAAATTAGAGCACTCAGATATTCGGACTCCTAACTCAGACAAAGAAGTCAGAGTTGAAATTTCAGAACTCAGAAGTCACAATTCGCAACACAGAATTTGTGACTAGGAATTCATAAATGAGGCTCAGTTCTCAAAATTCACAAATCAGAATTCAGAAATCCAAATTCAGAACCCAGAACACAGAATTCGGAACTCAGAACTCAAAATTCAGTACTCAGAATTCAGAACTCACAACTCACAACTCTGAATTCTGATCTCAGAATCCACAACTCTGAATTCAGAATACAGGCTGCAGTTTACAACTCCGAACTCAGATCTCAGAACTAAGAGTTGAGAATTCATAACTCAGAACTCAGAATTCAGAAATGATGACTCAGAACTTGGAATTCAGAACTCAGAAATCACAACTCAGTATTCAGAACCCAGAATTCATAACCCAGAATTCTCACCTTCGAATTCTGAACTCAGAATTCAAACTCGAATATCAGAACTGGGAAATGAGTATTTGGAACTCAGAATACGGACTTCATAACTTACAATTCAGAACAAAGAACTCAGACATCAGAACTCAAGACTCATAACAAAGAACTCAGTTCTCAGCACTCAGAATTCAGAACACACAATTCAGAACTCAAAACGCAGAAATCAGAACTGTAACTCAGAATTGTGAAATCAGAACTCAGAATTCAGAACGCAATTGAGAACTTTGAAGTCAGAACTCAGAATAAATTCCTCACAATACTAGCTCAGAATCGGCGACTCAGAAATCAGAACTGAGATACAGATCTCAGAATTCAAAATTCAGAATTCAGAAGTCCAAATTCAGAACCGGAACACAGAATTCGGGACTCAGAACTCAAAATTCAGTACTCAGTACTCAGAACTCAGAAATCACCACTCTGAATTCTGCTCACAGAATTCACAACTCTGAAATCAGAATACAGACTGTAGAATTTAGACTCCGAACTCAGATCTAAGAGCTAAGAGTTGAGAACTCATAACTCAGTATTCAGAACTGGGAAATGAGAACTCAGAACTCAGATTTCACAGCTAAGAATTCAGAACTCAGAATTCAGAATTCAGAATTCAGAATTCAGAACGCAGAACACAAAATTCAGAACTCAGTAGTCAGAACTAGAAACTGTGAACTCAGAATTTGTAACTCAGAATTCTGAGCGCAATTGAAAAATTTGAACTCAGAACTCAGAATACAGTACTCAAGATTCAGACCTCAAAATTCAGAACTCGGCACTCACAAAATGTAATTCACAACAAAATCTCAAATCTCAGAATTCAAAACTCAGAAAATAGAACTAACCACTTGGAATTCAAATTCAGATCTCAGAGTGTAGCACTTTGGATTGAGAACTCATTCCTCAGAACGCAGGACTCAGAACTCAGAATTCAGAAATTAGATTCATATCTCAGAACTCAGAACTCAGAATTCAGAACTCAGAGTTGAGAACTCAGCATGACAACTCAGTATTCAGATCTCGCAGTTCAGCACACAGAATTGACAACTTAGAAATCAGAACACACAATACAGTGATCAGTATTCAGAATTCAGCACGCAGAACTCAAACTCACAATTCAGAACTCAGCACTCAGAACTCAGAATGCAGACCTCAGGAACCAGAACTCAGAGTTTACAACCCTGAATTCAGAACTCTAATTTCAGAACTCAATTTCATAACTCAGAACACAAGACTCACAAGTCAGAACTCAGAATTCAGAACTCAAAACTCAGAACTCAGAACTCGATATTTAGACTTCAAAATAGAGCACTCAGATATTCGGACTCCTAACTCAGACAAAGAAGTCAGAGTTGAAATTTCAGAACTCAGAAGTCACAATTCGCAACACAGAATTTGTGACTAGGAATTCATAAATGAGGCTCAGTTCTCAAAATTCACAAATCAGAATTCAGAAATCCAAATTCAGAACCCAGAACACAGAATTCGGAACTCAGAACTCAAAATTCAGTACTCAGAATTCAGAACTCACAACTCACAACTCTGAATTCTGATCTCAGAATCCACAACTCTGAATTCAGAATACAGGCTGCAGTTTACAACTCCGAACTCAGATCTCAGAACTAAGAGTTGAGAATTCATAACTCAGAACTCAGAATTCAGAAATGATGACTCAGAACTTGGAATTCAGAACTCAGAAATCACAACTCAGTATTCAGAACCCAGAATTCATAACCCAGAATTCTCACCTTCGAATTCTGAACTCAGAATTCAAACTCGAATATCAGAACTGGGAAATGAGTATTTGGAACTCAGAATACGGACTTCATAACTTAGAATTCAGAACAAAGAACTCAGACATCAGAACTCAAGACTCATAACAAAGAACTCAGTTCTCAGCACTCAGAATTCAGAACACACAATTCAGAACTCAAAACGCAGAAATCAGAACTGTAACTCAGAATTGTGAAATCAGAACTCAGAATTCAGAACGCAATTGAGAACTTTGAAGTCAGAACTCAGAATAAATTCCTCACAATACTAGCTCAGAATCGGCGACTCAGAAATCAGAACTGAGATACAGATCTCAGAATTCAAAATTCAGAATTCAGGAGTCCGAATTCAGAACCGGAACACAGAATTCGGGACTCAGAACTCAAAATTCAGTACTCAGTACTCAGAACTCAGAAATCACCACTCTGAATTCTGGTCACAGAATTCACAACTCTGAAATCAGAATACAGACTGTAGAATTTAGACTCCGAACTCAGATCTAAGAGCTAAGAGTTGAGAATTCATAACTCAGTATTCAGAACTGGGAAATGAGAACTCAGAACTCAGATTTCACAGCTAAGAATTCAGAACTCAGTTATCAGAACTCAGAATTCAGAATTCAGAACTCAGAACGCAGAACACAAAATTCAGAACTCAGTAGTCAGAACTAGAATCTGTGAACTCAGAATTCTGAACTCAGAATTCTGAACGCAATTGAAAAATTTGAACTCAGAACTCAGAATACAGTACTCAAGATTCAGACCTCAAAATTCAGAACTCGGCACTCACAAAATGTAATTCACAACAAAATCTCAAATCTCAGAATTCAAAACTCAGAAAATAGAACTAACCACTTGGAATTCAAATTCAGATCTCAGAGTGTAGCACTTTGGATTGAGAACTCATTCCTCAGAACGCAGGACTCAGAACTCAGAATTCAGAAATTAGATTCATATCTCAGAACTCAGAACTCAGAATTCAGAACTCAGAGTTGAGAACTCAGCATGACAACTCAGTATTCAGATCTCGCAGTTCAGCACACAGAATTGACAACTTAGAAATCAGAACACACAATACAGTGATCAGTATTCAGAATTCAGCACGCAGAACTCAAACTCACAATTCAGAACTCAGCACTCAGAACTCAGAATGCAGACCTCAGGAACCAGAACTCAGAGTTTACAACCCTGAATTCAGAACTCTAATTTCAGAACTCAATTTCATAACTCAGAACACAAGACTCAGAAGTCAGAACTCAGAATTCAGAACTCAAAACTCAGAACTCAGAACTCGATATTTAGACTTCAAAATAGAGCACTCAGATATTCGGACTCCTAACTCAGACAAAGAAGTCAGAGTTGAAATTTCAGAACTCAGAAGTCACAATTCGCAACACAGAATTTGTGACTAGGAATTCATAAATGAGGCTCAGTTCTCAAAATTCACAAATCAGAATTCAGAAATCCAAATTCAGAACCCAGAACACAGAATTCGGAACTCAGAACTCAAAATTCAGTACTCAGAATTCAGAACTCACAACTCACAACTCTGAATTCTGATCTCAGAATCCACAACTCTGAATTCAGAATACAGGCTGCAGTTTACAACTCCGAACTCAGATCTCAGAACTAAGAGTTGAGAATTCATAACTCCGAACTCAGAATTCAGAAATGATGACTCAGAACTTGGAATTCAGAACTCAGAAATCACAACTCAGTATTCAGAACCCAGAATTCATAACCCAGAATTCTCACCTTCGAATTCTGAACTCAGAATTCAAACTCGAATATCAGAACTGGGAAATGAGTATTTGGAACTCAGAATACGGACTTCATAACTTACAATTCAGAACAAAGAACTCAGACATCAGAACTCAAGACTCATAACAAAGAACTCAGTTCTCAGCACTCAGAATTCAGAACACACAATTCAGAACTCAAAACGCAGAAATCAGAACTGTAACTCAGAATTGTGAAATCAGAACTCAGAATTCAGAACGCAATTGAGAACTTTGAAGTCAGAACTCAGAATAAATTCCTCACAATACTAGCTCAGAATCGGCGACTCAGAAATCAGAACTGAGATACAGATCTCAGAATTCAAAATTCAGAATTCAGAAGTCCAAATTCAGAACCGGAACACAGAATTCGGGACTCAGAACTCAAAATTCAGTACTCAGTACTCAGAACTCAGAAATCACCACTCTGAATTCTGGTCACAGAATTCACAACTCTGAAATCAGAATACAGACTGTAGAATTTAGACTCCGAACTCAGATCTAAGAGCTAAGAGTTGAGAATTCATAACTCAGTATTCAGAACTGGGAAATGAGAACTCAGAACTCAGATTTCACAGCTAAGAATTCAGAACTCAGTTATCAGAACTCAGAACGCAGAACGCAGAACACAAAATTCAGAACTCAGTAGTCAGAACTAGAAACTGTGAACTCAGAATTTGTAACTCAGAATTCTGAGCGCAATTGAAAAATTTGAACTCAGAACTCAGAATACAGTACTCAAGATTCAGACCTCAAAATTCAGAACTCGGCACTCACAAAATGTAATTCACAACAAAATCTCAAATCTCAGAATTCAAAACTCAGAAAATAGAACTAACCACTTGGAATTCAAATTCAGATCTCAGAGTGTAGCACTTTGGATTGAGAACTCATTCCTCAGAACGCAGGACTCAGAACTCAGAATTCAGAAATTAGATTCATATCTCAGAACTCAGAACTCAGAATTCAGAACTCAGAGTTGAGAACTCAGCATGACAACTCAGTATTCAGATCTCGCAGTTCAGCACACAGAATTGACAACTTAGAAATCAGAACACACAATACAGTGATCAGTATTCGGAATTCAGCACGCAGAACTCAAACTCACAATTCAGAACTCAGCACTCAGAACTCAGAATGCAGACCTCAGGAACCAGAACTCAGAGTTTACAACCCTGAATTCAGAACTCTAATTTCAGAACTCAATTTCATAACTCAGAACACAAGACTCAGAAGTCAGAACTCAGAATTCAGAACTCAAAACTCAGAACTCAGAACTCGATATTTAGACTTCAAAATAGAGCACTCAGATATTCGGACTCCTAACTCAGACAAAGAAGTCAGAGTTGAAATTTCAGAACTCAGAAGTCACAATTTGCAACACAGAATTTGTGACTAGGAATTCATAAATGAGGCTCAGTTCTCAAAATTCACAAATCAGAATTCAGAAATCCAAATTCAGAACCCAGAACACAGAATTCGGAACTCAGAACTCAAAATTCAGTACTCAGAATTCAGAACTCACAACTCACAACTCTGAATTCTGATCTCAGAATCCACAACTCTGAATTCAGAATACAGGCTGCAGTTTACAACTCCGAACTCAGATCTCAGAACTAAGAGTTGAGAATTCATAACTCAGAACTCAGAATTCAGAAATGATGACTCAGAACTTGGAATTCAGAACTCAGAAATCACAACTCAGTATTCAGAACCCAGAATTCATAACCCAGAATTCTCACCTTCGAATTCTGAACTCAGAATTCAAACTCGAATATCAGAACTGGGAAATGAGTATTTGGAACTCAGAATACGGACTTCATAACTTACAATTCAGAACAAAGAACTCAGACATCAGAACTCAAGACTCATAACAAAGAACTCAGTTCTCAGCACTCAGAATTCAGAACACACAATTCAGAACTCAGAACGCAGAAATCAGAACTGTAACTCAGAATTGTGAAATCAGAACTCAGAATTCAGAACGCAATTGAGAACTTCGAAGTCAGAACTCAGAATAAATTCCTCACAATACTAGCTCAGAATCGGCGACTCAGAAATCAGAACTGAGATACAGATCTCAGAATTCAAAATTCAGAATTCAGAAGTCCAAATTCAGAACCGGAACACAGAATTCGGGACTCAGAACTCAAAATTCAGTACTCAGTACTCAGAACTCAGAAATCACCACTCTGAATTCTGGTCACAGAATTCACAACTCTGAAATCAGAATACAGACTGTAGAATTTAGACTCCGAACTCAGATCTAAGAGCTAAGAGTTGAGAATTCATAACTCAGTATTCAGAACTGGGAAATGAGAACTCAGAACTCATATTTCACAGCTAAGAATTCAGAACTCAGTTATCAGAACTCAGAATTCAGAACGCAGAACACAAAATTCAGAACTCAGTAGTCAGAACTAGAAACTGTGAACTCAGAATTTGTAACTCAGAATTCTGAACGCAATTGAAAAATTTGAACTCAGAACTCAGAATACAGTACTCAAGATTCAGACCTCAAAATTCAGAACTCGGCACTCACAAAATGTAATTCACAACAAAATCTCAAATCTCAGAATTCAAAACTCAGAAAATAGAACTAACCACTCAAATTCAAATTCAGATCTCAGAGTGTAGCACTTTGGATTGAGAACTCATTCCTCAGAACGCAGGACTCAGAACTCAGAATTCAGAAATTAGATTCATATCTCAGAACTCAGAACTCAGAACTCAGAATTCAGAACTCAGAGTTGAGAACTCAGCATGACAACTCAGTATTCAGATCTCGCAGTTCAGCACACAGAATTGACAACTTAGAAATCAGAACACACAATACAGTGATCAGTATTCGGAATTCAGCACGCAGAACTCAAACTCACAATTCAGAACTCAGCACTCAGAACTCAGAATGCAGACCTCAGGAACCAGAACTCAGAGTTTACAACCCTGAATTCAGAACTCTAATTTCAGAACTCAATTTCATAACTCAGAACACAAGACTCACAAGTCAGAACTCAGAATTCAGAACTCAAAACTCAGAACTCAGAACTCGATATTTAGACTTCAAAATAGAGCACTCAGATATTCGGACTCCTAACTCAGACAAAGAAGTCAGAGTTGAAATTTCAGAACTCAGAAGTCACAATTTGCAACACAGAATTTGTGACTAGGAATTCATAAATGAGGCTCAGTTCTCAAAATTCACAAATCAGAATTCAGAAATCCAAATTCAGAACCCAGAACACAGAATTCGGAACTCAGAACTCAAAATTCAGTACTCAGAATTCAGAACTCACAACTCACAACTCTGAATTCTGATCTCAGAATCCACAACTCTGAATTCAGAATACAGGCTGCAATTTACAACTCCGAACTCAGATCTCAGAACTAAGAGTTGAGAATTCATAACTCAGAACTCAGAATTCAGAAATGATGACTCAGAACTTGGAATTCAGAACTCAGAAATCACAACTCAGTATTCAGAACCCAGAATTCATAACCCAGAATTCTCACCTTCGAATTCTGAACTCAGAATTCAAACTCGAATATCAGAACTGGGAAATGAGTATTTGGAACTCAGAATACGGACTTCATAACTTACAATTCAGAACAAAGAACTCAGACATCAGAACTCAAGACTCATAACAAAGAACTCAGTTCTCAGCACTCAGAATTCAGAACACACAATTCAGAACTCAAAACGCAGAAATCAGAACTGTAACTCAGAATTGTGAAATCAGAACTCAGAATTCAGAACGCAATTGAGAACTTTGAAGTCAGAACTCAGAATAAATTCCTCACAATACTAGCTCAGAATCGGCGAATCAGAAATCAGAACTGAGATACAGATCTCAGAATTCAAAATTCAGAATTCAGAAGTCCAAATTCAGAACCGGAACACAGAATTCGGGACTCAGAACTCAAAATTCAGTACTCAGTACTCAGAACTCAGAAATCACCACTCTGAATTCTGGTCACAGAATTCACAACTCTGAAATCAGAATACAGACTGTAGAATTTAGACTCCGAACTCAGATCTAAGAGCTAAGAGTTGAGAATTCATAACTCAGTATTCAGAACTGGGAAATGAGAACTCAGAACTCATATTTCACAGCTAAGAATTCAGAACTCAGTTATCAGAACTCAGAACGCAGAACGCAGAACACAAAATTCAGAACTCAGTAGTCAGAACTAGAAACTGTGAACTCAGAATTTGTAACTCAGAATTCTGAGCGCAATTGAAAAATTTGAACTCAGAACTCAGAATACAGTACTCAAGATTCAGACCTCAAAATTCAGAACTCGGCACTCACAAAATGTAATTCACAACAAAATCTCAAATCTCAGAATTCAAAACTCAGAAAATAGAACTAACCACTTGGAATTCAAATTCAGATCTCAGAGTGTAGCACTTTGGATTGAGAACTCATTCCTCAGAACGCAGGACTCAGAACTCAGAATTCAGAAATTAGATTCATATCTCAGAACTCAGAACTCAGAACTCAGAATTCAGAACTCAGAGTTGAGAACTCAGCATGACAACTCAGTATTCAGATCTCGCAGTTCAGCACACAGAATTGACAACTTAGAAATCAGAACACACAATACAGTGATCAGTATTCGGAATTCAGCACGCAGAACTCAAACTCACAATTCAGAACTCAGCACTCAGAACTCAGAATGCAGACCTCAGGAACCAGAACTCAGAGTTTACAACCCTGAATTCAGAACTCTAATTTCAGAACTCAATTTCATAACTCAGAACACAAGACTCACAAGTCAGAACTCAGAATTCAGAACTCAAAACTCAGAACTCAGAACTCGATATTTAGACTTCAAAATAGAGCACTCAGATATTCGGACTCCTAACTCAGACAAAGAAGTCAGAGTTGAAATTTCAGAACTCAGAAGTCACAATTTGCAACACAGAATTTGTGACTAGGAATTCATAAATGAGGCTCAGTTCTCAAAATTCACAAATCAGAATTCAGAAATCCAAATTCAGAACCCAGAACACAGAATTCGGAACTCAGAACTCAAAATTCAGTACTCAGAATTCAGAACTCACAACTCACAACTCTGAATTCTGATCTCAGAATCCACAACTCTGAATTCAGAATACAGGCTGCAGTTTACAACTCCGAACTCAGATCTCAGAACTAAGAGTTGAGAATTCATAACTCAGAACTCAGAATTCAGAAATGATGACTCAGAACTTGGAATTCAGAACTCAGAAATCACAACTCAGTATTCAGAACCCAGAATTCATAACCCAGAATTCTCACCTTCGAATTCTGAACTCAGAATTCAAACTCGAATATCAGAACTGGGAAATGAGTATTTGGAACTCAGAATACGGACTTCATAACTTACAATTCAGAACAAAGAACTCAGACATCAGAACTCAAGACTCATAACAAAGAACTCAGTTCTCAGCACTCAGAATTCAGAACACACAATTCAGAACTCAAAACGCAGAAATCAGAACTGTAACTCAGAATTGTGAAATCAGAACTCAGAATTCAGAACGCAATTGAGAACTTTGAAGTCAGAACTCAGAATAAATTCCTCACAATACTAGCTCAGAATCGGCGACTCAGAAATCAGAACTGAGATACAGATCTCAGAATTCAAAATTCAGAATTCAGAAGTCCGAATTCAGAACCGGAACACAGAATTCGGGACTCAGAACTCAAAATTCAGTACTCAGTACTCAGAACTCAGAAATCACCACTCTGAATTCTGGTCACAGAATTCACAACTCTGAAATCAGAATACAGACTGTAGAATTTAGACTCCGAACTCAGATCTAAGAGCTAAGAGTTGAGAATTCATAACTCAGTATTCAGAACTGGGAAATGAGAACTCAGAACTCAGATTTCACAGCTAAGAATTCAGAACTCAGAATTCAGAATTCAGAATTCAGAACGCAGAACACAAAATTCAGAACTCAGTAGTCAGAACTAGAAACTGTGAACTCAGAATTTGTAACTCAGAATTCTGAACGCAATTGAAAAATTTGAACTCAGAACTCAGAATACAGTACTCAAGATTCAGACCTCAAAATTCAGAACTCGGCACTCACAAAATGTAATTCACAACAAAATCTCAAATCTCAGAATTCAAAACTCAGAAAATAGAACTAACCACTCGGAATTCAAATTCAGATCTCAGAGTGTAGCACTTTGGATTGAGAACTCATTCCTCAGAACGCAGGACTCAGAACTCAGAATTCAGAAATTAGATTCGTATCTCAGAGCTCAGAACTCAGAATTCAGAACTCAGAGTTGAGAACTCAGCATGACAACTCAGTATTCAGATCTCGCAGTTCAGCACACAAAATTGACAACTTAGAAATCAGAACACACAATACAGTGATCAGTATTCGGAATTCAGCACGCAGAACTCAAACTCACAATTCAGAACTCAGCACTCAGAACTCAGAATGCAGACCTCAGGAACCAGAACTCAGAGATTACAATCCTGAATTCAGAAATCTAATTTCAGAACTCAATTTCATAACTCAGAACACAAGACTCAGAAGTCAGAACTCGATATTTAGACTTCAAAATAGAGCACTCAGATATTCGGACTCCTAACTCTGACAAAGAAGTCAGAGTTGAAATTTCAGAACTCAGAAGTCACAATTTGCAACACAGAATTTGTGACTAGGAATTCATAAATGAGGCTCAGTTCTCAAAATTCACAAATCAGAATTCAGAAATCCAAATTCAGAACCCAGAACACAGAATTCGGAACTCAGAACTCAAAATTCAGTACTCAGAATTCAGAACTCACAACTCACAACTCTGAATTCTGATCTCAGAATCCACAACTCTGAATTCAGAATACAGGCTGCAGTTTACAACTCCGAACTCAGATCTCAGAACTAAGAGTTGAGAATTCATAACTCAGAACTCAGAATTCAGAAATGATGACTCAGAACTTGGAATTCAGAACTCAGAAATCACAACTCAGTATTCAGAACCCAGAATTCATAACCCAGAATTCTCACCTTCGAATTCTGAACTCAGAATTCAAACTCGAATATCAGAACTGGGAAATGAGTATTTGGAACTCAGAATACGGACTTCATAACTTACAATTCAGAACAAAGAACTCAGACATCAGAACTCAAGACTCATAACAAAGAACTCAGTTCTCAGCACTCAGAATTCAGAACACACAATTCAGAACTCAGAACGCAGAAATCAGAACTGTAACTCAGAATTGTGAAATCAGAACTCAGAATTCAGAACGCAATTGAGAACTTCGAAGTCAGAACTCAGAATAAATTCCTCACAATACTAGCTCAGAATCGGCGACTCAGAAATCAGAACTGAGATACAGATCTCAGAATTCAAAATTCAGAATTCAGAAGTCCAAATTCAGAACCGGAACACAGAATTCGGGACTCAGAACTCAAAATTCAGTACTCAGTACTCAGAACTCAGAAATCACCACTCTGAATTCTGGTCACAGAATTCACAACTCTGAAATCAGAATACAGACTGTAGAATTTAGACTCCGAACTCAGATCTAAGAGCTAAGAGTTGAGAATTCATAACTCAGTATTCAGAACTGGGAAATGAGAACTCAGAACTCATATTTCACAGCTAAGAATTCAGAACTCAGTTATCAGAACTCAGAATTCAGAACGCAGAACACAAAATTCAGAACTCAGTAGTCAGAACTAGAAACTGTGAACTCAGAATTTGTAACTCAGAATTCTGAACGCAATTGAAAAATTTGAACTCAGAACTCAGAATACAGTACTCAAGATTCAGACCTCAAAATTCAGAACTCGGCACTCACAAAATGTAATTCACAACAAAATCTCAAATCTCAGAATTCAAAACTCAGAAAATAGAACTAACCACTCAAATTCAAATTCAGATCTCAGAGTGTAGCACTTTGGATTGAGAACTCATTCCTCAGAACGCAGGACTCAGAACTCAGAATTCAGAAATTAGATTCATATCTCAGAACTCAGAACTCAGAATTCAGAACTCAGAGTTGAGAACTCAGCATGACAACTCAGTATTCAGATCTCGCAGTTCAGCACACAGAATTGACAACTTAGAAATCAGAACACACAATACAGTGATCAGTATTCGGAATTCAGCACGCAGAACTCAAACTCACAATTCAGAACTCAGCACTCAGAACTCAGAATGCAGACCTCAGGAACCAGAACTCAGAGTTTACAACCCTGAATTCAGAACTCTAATTTCAGAACTCAATTTCATAACTCAGAACACAAGACTCACAAGTCAGAACTCAGAATTCAGAACTCAAAACTCAGAACTCAGAACTCGATATTTAGACTTCAAAATAGAGCACTCAGATATTCGGACTCCTAACTCAGACAAAGAAGTCAGAGTTGAAATTTCAGAACTCAGAAGTCACAATTTGCAACACAGAATTTGTGACTAGGAATTCATAAATGAGGCTCAGTTCTCAAAATTCACAAATCAGAATTCAGAAATCCAAATTCAGAACCCAGAACACAGAATTCGGAACTCAGAACTCAAAATTCAGTACTCAGAATTCAGAACTCACAACTCACAACTCTGAATTCTGATCTCAGAATCCACAACTCTGAATTCAGAATACAGGCTGCAGTTTACAACTCCGAACTCAGATCTCAGAACTAAGAGTTGAGAATTCATAACTCAGAACTCAGAATTCAGAAATGATGACTCAGAACTTGGAATTCAGAACTCAGAAATCACAACTCAGTATTCAGAACCCAGAATTCATAACCCAGAATTCTCACCTTCGAATTCTGAACTCAGAATTCAAACTCGAATATCAGAACTGGGAAATGAGTATTTGGAACTCAGAATACGGACTTCATAACTTACAATTCAGAACAAAGAACTCAGACATCAGAACTCAAGACTCATAACAAAGAACTCAGTTCTCAGCACTCAGAATTCAGAACACACAATTCAGAACTCAAAACGCAGAAATCAGAACTGTAACTCAGAATTGTGAAATCAGAACTCAGAATTCAGAACGCAATTGAGAACTTTGAAGTCAGAACTCAGAATAAATTCCTCACAATACTAGCTCAGAATCGGCGACTCAGAAATCAGAACTGAGATACAGATCTCAGAATTCAAAATTCAGAATTCAGAAGTCCAAATTCAGAACCGGAACACAGAATTCGGGACTCAGAACTCAAAATTCAGTACTCAGTACTCAGAACTCAGAAATCACCACTCTGAATTCTGGTCACAGAATTCACAACTCTGAAATCAGAATACAGACTGTAGAATTTAGACTCCGAACTCAGATCTAAGAGCTAAGAGTTGAGAATTCATAACTCAGTATTCAGAACTGGGAAATGAGAACTCAGAACTCAGATTTCACAGCTAAGAATTCAGAACTCAGAATTCAGAATTCAGAATTCAGAACGCAGAACACAAAATTCAGAACTCAGTAGTCAGAACTAGAAACTGTGAACTCAGAATTTGTAACTCAGAATTCTGAGCGCAATTGAAAAATTTGAACTCAGAACTCAGAATACAGTACTCAAGATTCAGACCTCAAAATTCAGAACTCGGCACTCACAAAATGTAATTCACAACAAAATCTCAAATCTCAGAATTCAAAACTCAGAAAATAGAACTAACCACTCAAATTCAAATTCAGATCTCAGAGTGTAGCACTTTGGATTGAGAACTCATTCCTCAGAACGCAGGACTCAGAACTCAGAATTCAGAAATTAGATTCATATCTCAGAACTCAGAACTCAGAACTCAGAATTCAGAACTCAGAGTTGAGAACTCAGCATGACAACTCAGTATTCAGATCTCGCAGTTCAGCACACAGAATTGACAACTTAGAAATCAGAACACACAATACAGTGATCAGTATTCGGAATTCAGCACGCAGAACTCAAACTCACAATTCAGAACTCAGCACTCAGAACTCAGAATGCAGACCTCAGGAACCAGAACTCAGAGTTTACAACCCTGAATTCAGAACTCTAATTTCAGAACTCAATTTCATAACTCAGAACACAAGACTCACAAGTCAGAACTCAGAATTCAGAACTCAAAACTCAGAACTCAGAACTCGATATTTAGACTTCAAAATAGAGCACTCAGATATTCGGACTCCTAACTCAGACAAAGAAGTCAGAGTTGAAATTTCAGAACTCAGAAGTCACAATTTGCAACACAGAATTTGTGACTAGGAATTCATAAATGAGGCTCAGTTCTCAAAATTCACAAATCAGAATTCAGAAATCCAAATTCAGAACCCAGAACACAGAATTCGGAACTCAGAACTCAAAATTCAGTACTCAGAATTCAGAACTCACAACTCACAACTCTGAATTCTGATCTCAGAATCCACAACTCTGAATTCAGAATACAGGCTGCAGTTTACAACTCCGAACTCAGATCTCAGAACTAAGAGTTGAGAATTCATAACTCAGAACTCAGAATTCAGAAATGATGACTCAGAACTTGGAATTCAGAACTCAGAAATCACAACTCAGTATTCAGAACCCAGAATTCATAACCCAGAATTCTCACCTTCGAATTCTGAACTCAGAATTCAAACTCGAATATCAGAACTGGGAAATGAGTATTTGGAACTCAGAATACGGACTTCATAACTTACAATTCAGAACAAAGAACTCAGACATCAGAACTCAAGACTCATAACAAAGAACTCAGTTCTCAGCACTCAGAATTCAGAACACACAATTCAGAACTCAAAACGCAGAAATCAGAACTGTAACTCAGAATTGTGAAATCAGAACTCAGAATTCAGAACGCAATTGAGAACTTTGAAGTCAGAACTCAGAATAAATTCCTCACAATACTAGCTCAGAATCGGCGACTCAGAAATCAGAACTGAGATACAGATCTCAGAATTCAAAATTCAGAATTCAGAAGTCCAAATTCAGAACCGGAACACAGAATTCGGGACTCAGAACTCAAAATTCAGTACTCAGTACTCAGAACTCAGAAATCACCACTCTGAATTCTGGTCACAGAATTCACAACTCTGAAATCAGAATACAGACTGTAGAATTTAGACTCCGAACTCAGATCTAAGAGCTAAGAGTTGAGAATTCATAACTCAGTATTCAGAACTGGGAAATGAGAACTCAGAACTCAGATTTCACAGCTAAGAATTCAGAACTCAGTTATCAGAACTCAGAACGCAGAACGCAGAACACAAAATTCAGAACTCAGTAGTCAGAACTAGAAACTGTGAACTCAGAATTTGTAACTCAGAATTCTGAGCGCAATTGAAAAATTTGAACTCAGAACTCAGAATACAGTACTCAAGATTCAGATCTCAAAATTCAGAACTCGGCACTCACAAAATGTAATTCACAACAAAATCTCAAATCTCAGAATTCAAAACTCAGAAAATAGAACTAACCACTCAAATTCAAATTCAGATCTCAGAGTGTAGCACTTTGGATTGAGAACTCATTCCTCAGAACGCAGGACTCAGAACTCAGAATTCAGAAATTAGATTCATATCTCAGAACTCAGAACTCAGAACTCAGAATTCAGAACTCAGAGTTGAGAACTCAGCATGACAACTCAGTATTCAGATCTCGCAGTTCAGCACACAGAATTGACAACTTAGAAATCAGAACACACAATACAGTGATCAGTATTCGGAATTCAGCACGCAGAACTCAAACTCACAATTCAGAACTCAGCACTCAGAACTCAGAATGCAGACCTCAGGAACCAGAACTCAGAGTTTACAACCCTGAATTCAGAACTCTAATTTCAGAACTCAATTTCATAACTCAGAACACAAGACTCACAAGTCAGAACTCAGAATTCAGAACTCAAAACTCAGAACTCAGAACTCGATATTTAGACTTCAAAATAGAGCACTCAGATATTCGGACTCCTAACTCAGACAAAGAAGTCAGAGTTGAAATTTCAGAACTCAGAAGTCACAATTTGCAACACAGAATTTGTGACTAGGAATTCATAAATGAGGCTCAGTTCTCAAAATTCACAAATCAGAATTCAGAAATCCAAATTCAGAACCCAGAACACAGAATTCGGAACTCAGAACTCAAAATTCAGTACTCAGAATTCAGAACTCACAACTCACAACTCTGAATTCTGATCTCAGAATCCACAACTCTGAATTCAGAATACAGGCTGCAGTTTACAACTCCGAACTCAGATCTCAGAACTAAGAGTTGAGAATTCATAACTCAGAACTCAGAATTCAGAAATGATGACTCAGAACTTGGAATTCAGAACTCAGAAATCACAACTCAGTATTCAGAACCCAGAATTCATAACCCAGAATTCTCACCTTCGAATTCTGAACTCAGAATTCAAACTCGAATATCAGAACTGGGAAATGAGTATTTGGAACTCAGAATACGGACTTCATAACTTACAATTCAGAACAAAGAACTCAGACATCAGAACTCAAGACTCATAACAAAGAACTCAGTTCTCAGCACTCAGAATTCAGAACACACAATTCAGAACTCAAAACGCAGAAATCAGAACTGTAACTCAGAATTGTGAAATCAGAACTCAGAATTCAGAACGCAATTGAGAACTTTGAAGTCAGAACTCAGAATAAATTCCTCACAATACTAGCTCAGAATCGGCGACTCAGAAATCAGAACTGAGATACAGATCTCAGAATTCAAAATTCAGAATTCAGAAGTCCGAATTCAGAACCGGAACACAGAATTCGGGACTCAGAACTCAAAATTCAGTACTCAGTACTCAGAACTCAGAAATCACCACTCTGAATTCTGGTCACAGAATTCACAACTCTGAAATCAGAATACAGACTGTAGAATTTAGACTCCGAACTCAGATCTAAGAGCTAAGAGTTGAGAATTCATAACTCAGTATTCAGAACTGGGAAATGAGAACTCAGAACTCAGATTTCACAGCTAAGAATTCAGAACTCAGAATTCAGAATTCAGAATTCAGAACGCAGAACACAAAATTCAGAACTCAGTAGTCAGAACTAGAAACTGTGAACTCAGAATTTGTAACTCAGAATTCTGAACGCAATTGAAAAATTTGAACTCAGAACTCAGAATACAGTACTCAAGATTCAGACCTCAAAATTCAGAACTCGGCACTCACAAAATGTAATTCACAACAAAATCTCAAATCTCAGAATTCAAAACTCAGAAAATAGAACTAACCACTCGGAATTCAAATTCAGATCTCAGAGTGTAGCACTTTGGATTGAGAACTCATTCCTCAGAACGCAGGACTCAGAACTCAGAATTCAGAAATTAGATTCGTATCTCAGAGCTCAGAACTCAGAATTCAGAACTCAGAGTTGAGAACTCAGCATGACAACTCAGTATTCAGATCTCGCAGTTCAGCACACAAAATTGACAACTTAGAAATCAGAACACACAATACAGTGATCAGTATTCGGAATTCAGCACGCAGAACTCAAACTCACAATTCAGAACTCAGCACTCAGAACTCAGAATGCAGACCTCAGGAACCAGAACTCAGAGATTACAATCCTGAATTCAGAAATCTAATTTCAGAACTCAATTTCATAACTCAGAACACAAGACTCAGAAGTCAGAACTCGATATTTAGACTTCAAAATAGAGCACTCAGATATTCGGACTCCTAACTCTGACAAAGAAGTCAGAGTTGAAATTTCAGAACTCAGAAGTCACAATTTGCAACACAGAATTTGTGACTAGGAATTCATAAATGAGGCTCAGTTCTCAAAATTCACAAATCAGAATTCAGAAATCCAAATTCAGAACCCAGAACACAGAATTCGGAACTCAGAACTCAAAATTCAGTACTCAGAATTCAGAACTCACAACTCACAACTCTGAATTCTGATCTCAGAATCCACAACTCTGAATTCAGAATACAGGCTGCAGTTTACAACTCCGAACTCAGATCTCAGAACTAAGAGTTGAGAATTCATAACTCAGAACTCAGAATTCAGAAATGATGACTCAGAACTTGGAATTCAGAACTCAGAAATCACAACTCAGTATTCAGAACCCAGAATTCATAACCCAGAATTCTCACCTTCGAATTCTGAACTCAGAATTCAAACTCGAATATCAGAACTGGGAAATGAGTATTTGGAACTCAGAATACGGACTTCATAACTTACAATTCAGAACAAAGAACTCAGACATCAGAACTCAAGACTCATAACAAAGAACTCAGTTCTCAGCACTCAGAATTCAGAACACACAATTCAGAACTCAAAACGCAGAAATCAGAACTGTAACTCAGAATTGTGAAATCAGAACTCAGAATTCAGAACGCAATTGAGAACTTCGAAGTCAGAACTCAGAATAAATTCCTCACAATACTAGCTCAGAATCGGCGACTCAGAAATCAGAACTGAGATACAGATCTCAGAATTCAAAATTCAGAATTCAGAAGTCCAAATTCAGAACCGGAACACAGAATTCGGGACTCAGAACTCAAAATTCAGTACTCAGTACTCAGAACTCAGAAATCACCACTCTGAATTCTGGTCACAGAATTCACAACTCTGAAATCAGAATACAGACTGTAGAATTTAGACTCCGAACTCAGATCTAAGAGCTAAGAGTTGAGAATTCATAACTCAGTATTCAGAACTGGGAAATGAGAACTCAGAACTCATATTTCACAGCTAAGAATTCAGAACTCAGTTATCAGAACTCAGAACGCAGAACGCAGAACACAAAATTCAGAACTCAGTAGTCAGAACTAGAAACTGTGAACTCAGAATTTGTAACTCAGAATTCTGAACGCAATTGAAAAATTTGAACTCAGAACTCAGAATACAGTACTCAAGATTCAGACCTCAAAATTCAGAACTCGGCACTCACAAAATGTAATTCACAACAAAATCTCAAATCTCAGAATTCAAAACTCAGAAAATAGAACTAACCACTCAAATTCAAATTCAGATCTCAGAGTGTAGCACTTTGGATTGAGAACTCATTCCTCAGAACGCAGGACTCAGAACTCAGAATTCAGAAATTAGATTCATATCTCAGAACTCAGAACTCAGAATTCAGAACTCAGAGTTGAGAACTCAGCATGACAACTCAGTATTCAGATCTCGCAGTTCAGCACACAGAATTGACAACTTAGAAATCAGAACACACAATACAGTGATCAGTATTCGGAATTCAGCACGCAGAACTCAAACTCACAATTCAGAACTCAGCACTCAGAACTCAGAATGCAGACCTCAGGAACCAGAACTCAGAGTTTACAACCCTGAATTCAGAACTCTAATTTCAGAACTCAATTTCATAACTCAGAACACAAGACTCACAAGTCAGAACTCAGAATTCAGAACTCAAAACTCAGAACTCAGAACTCGATATTTAGACTTCAAAATAGAGCACTCAGATATTCGGACTCCTAACTCAGACAAAGAAGTCAGAGTTGAAATTTCAGAACTCAGAAGTCACAATTTGCAACACAGAATTTGTGACTAGGAATTCATAAATGAGGCTCAGTTCTCAAAATTCACAAATCAGAATTCAGAAATCCAAATTCAGAACCCAGAACACAGAATTCGGAACTCAGAACTCAAAATTCAGTACTCAGAATTCAGAACTCACAACTCACAACTCTGAATTCTGATCTCAGAATCCACAACTCTGAATTCAGAATACAGGCTGCAGTTTACAACTCCGAACTCAGATCTCAGAACTAAGAGTTGAGAATTCATAACTCAGAACTCAGAATTCAGAAATGATGACTCAGAACTTGGAATTCAGAACTCAGAAATCACAACTCAGTATTCAGAACCCAGAATTCATAACCCAGAATTCTCACCTTCGAATTCTGAACTCAGAATTCAAACTCGAATATCAGAACTGGGAAATGAGTATTTGGAACTCAGAATACGGACTTCATAACTTACAATTCAGAACAAAGAACTCAGACATCAGAACTCAAGACTCATAACAAAGAACTCAGTTCTCAGCACTCAGAATTCAGAACACACAATTCAGAACTCAAAACGCAGAAATCAGAACTGTAACTCAGAATTGTGAAATCAGAACTCAGAATTCAGAACGCAATTGAGAACTTTGAAGTCAGAACTCAGAATAAATTCCTCACAATACTAGCTCAGAATCGGCGAATCAGAAATCAGAACTGAGATACAGATCTCAGAATTCAAAATTCAGAATTCAGAAGTCCGAATTCAGAACCGGAACACAGAATTCGGGACTCAGAACTCAAAATTCAGTACTCAGTACTCAGAACTCAGAAATCACCACTCTGAATTCTGGTCACAGAATTCACAACTCTGAAATCAGAATACAGACTGTAGAATTTAGACTCCGAACTCAGATCTAAGAGCTAAGAGTTGAGAATTCATAACTCAGTATTCAGAACTGGGAAATGAGAACTCAGAACTCAGATTTCACAGCTAAGAATTCAGAACTCAGAATTCAGAATTCAGAATTCAGAACGCAGAACACAAAATTCAGAACTCAGTAGTCAGAACTAGAAACTGTGAACTCAGAATTTGTAACTCAGAATTCTGAGCGCAATTGAAAAATTTGAACTCAGAACTCAGAATACAGTACTCAAGATTCAGACCTCAAAATTCAGAACTCGGCACTCACAAAATGTAATTCACAACAAAATCTCAAATCTCAGAATTCAAAACTCAGAAAATAGAACTAACCACTTGGAATTCAAATTCAGATCTCAGAGTGTAGCACTTTGGATTGAGAACTCATTCCTCAGAACGCAGGACTCAGAACTCAGAATTCAGAAATTAGATTCATATCTCAGAACTCAGAACTCAGAATTCAGAACTCAGAGTTGAGAACTCAGCATGACAACTCAGTATTCAGATCTCGCAGTTCAGCACACAGAATTGACAACTTAGAAATCAGAACACACAATACAGTGATCAGTATTCGGAATTCAGCACGCAGAACTCAAACTCACAATTCAGAACTCAGCACTCAGAACTCAGAATGCAGACCTCAGGAACCAGAACTCAGAGTTTACAACCCTGAATTCAGAACTCTAATTTCAGAACTCAATTTCATAACTCAGAACACAAGACTCACAAGTCAGAACTCAGAATTCAGAACTCAAAACTCAGAACTCAGAACTCGATATTTAGACTTCAAAATAGAGCACTCAGATATTCGGACTCCTAACTCAGACAAAGAAGTCAGAGTTGAAATTTCAGAACTCAGAAGTCACAATTTGCAACACAGAATTTGTGACTAGGAATTCATAAATGAGGCTCAGTTCTCAAAATTCACAAATCAGAATTCAGAAATCCAAATTCAGAACCCAGAACACAGAATTCGGAACTCAGAACTCAAAATTCAGTACTCAGAATTCAGAACTCACAACTCACAACTCTGAATTCTGATCTCAGAATCCACAACTCTGAATTCAGAATACAGGCTGCAGTTTACAACTCCGAACTCAGATCTCAGAACTAAGAGTTGAGAATTCATAACTCAGAACTCAGAATTCAGAAATGATGACTCAGAACTTGGAATTCAGAACTCAGAAATCACAACTCAGTATTCAGAACCCAGAATTCATAACCCAGAATTCTCACCTTCGAATTCTGAACTCAGAATTCAAACTCGAATATCAGAACTGGGAAATGAGTATTTGGAACTCAGAATACGGACTTCATAACTTACAATTCAGAACAAAGAACTCAGACATCAGAACTCAAGACTCATAACAAAGAACTCAGTTCTCAGCACTCAGAATTCAGAACACACAATTCAGAACTCAAAACGCAGAAATCAGAACTGTAACTCAGAATTGTGAAATCAGAACTCAGAATTCAGAACGCAATTGAGAACTTTGAAGTCAGAACTCAGAATAAATTCCTCACAATACTAGCTCAGAATCGGCGAATCAGAAATCAGAACTGAGATACAGATCTCAGAATTCAAAATTCAGAATTCAGAAGTCCAAATTCAGAACCGGAACACAGAATTCGGGACTCAGAACTCAAAATTCAGTACTCAGTACTCAGAACTCAGAAATCACCACTCTGAATTCTGGTCACAGAATTCACAACTCTGAAATCAGAATACAGACTGTAGAATTTAGACTCCGAACTCAGATCTAAGAGCTAAGAGTTGAGAATTCATAACTCAGTATTCAGAACTGGGAAATGAGAACTCAGAACTCATATTTCACAGCTAAGAATTCAGAACTCAGTTATCAGAACTCAGAACGCAGAACGCAGAACACAAAATTCAGAACTCAGTAGTCAGAACTAGAAACTGTGAACTCAGAATTTGTAACTCAGAATTCTGAGCGCAATTGAAAAATTTGAACTCAGAACTCAGAATACAGTACTCAAGATTCAGACCTCAAAATTCAGAACTCGGCACTCACAAAATGTAATTCACAACAAAATCTCAAATCTCAGAATTCAAAACTCAGAAAATAGAACTAACCACTCAAATTCAAATTCAGATCTCAGAGTGTAGCACTTTGGATTGAGAACTCATTCCTCAGAACGCAGGACTCAGAACTCAGAATTCAGAAATTAGATTCATATCTCAGAACTCAGAACTCAGAATTCAGAACTCAGAGTTGAGAACTCAGCATGACAACTCAGTATTCAGATCTCGCAGTTCAGCACACAGAATTGACAACTTAGAAATCAGAACACACAATACAGTGATCAGTATTCGGAATTCAGCACGCAGAACTCAAACTCACAATTCAGAACTCAGCACTCAGAACTCAGAATGCAGACCTCAGGAACCAGAACTCAGAGTTTACAACCCTGAATTCAGAACTCTAATTTCAGAACTCAATTTCATAACTCAGAACACAAGACTCACAAGTCAGAACTCAGAATTCAGAACTCAAAACTCAGAACTCAGAACTCGATATTTAGACTTCAAAATAGAGCACTCAGATATTCGGACTCCTAACTCAGACAAAGAAGTCAGAGTTGAAATTTCAGAACTCAGAAGTCACAATTTGCAACACAGAATTTGTGACTAGGAATTCATAAATGAGGCTCAGTTCTCAAAATTCACAAATCAGAATTCAGAAATCCAAATTCAGAACCCAGAACACAGAATTCGGAACTCAGAACTCAAAATTCAGTACTCAGAATTCAGAACTCACAACTCACAACTCTGAATTCTGATCTCAGAATCCACAACTCTGAATTCAGAATACAGGCTGCAGTTTACAACTCCGAACTCAGATCTCAGAACTAAGAGTTGAGAATTCATAACTCAGAACTCAGAATTCAGAAATGATGACTCAGAACTTGGAATTCAGAACTCAGAAATCACAACTCAGTATTCAGAACCCAGAATTCATAACCCAGAATTCTCACCTTCGAATTCTGAACTCAGAATTCAAACTCGAATATCAGAACTGGGAAATGAGTATTTGGAACTCAGAATACGGACTTCATAACTTACAATTCAGAACAAAGAACTCAGACATCAGAACTCAAGACTCATAACAAAGAACTCAGTTCTCAGCACTCAGAATTCAGAACACACAATTCAGAACTCAAAACGCAGAAATCAGAACTGTAACTCAGAATTGTGAAATCAGAACTCAGAATTCAGAACGCAATTGAGAACTTTGAAGTCAGAACTCAGAATAAATTCCTCACAATACTAGCTCAGAATCGGCGACTCAGAAATCAGAACTGAGATACAGATCTCAGAATTCAAAATTCAGAATTCAGAAGTCCGAATTCAGAACCGGAACACAGAATTCGGGACTCAGAACTCAAAATTCAGTACTCAGTACTCAGAACTCAGAAATCACCACTCTGAATTCTGGTCACAGAATTCACAACTCTGAAATCAGAATACAGACTGTAGAATTTAGACTCCGAACTCAGATCTAAGAGCTAAGAGTTGAGAATTCATAACTCAGTATTCAGAACTGGGAAATGAGAACTCAGAACTCATATTTCACAGCTAAGAATTCAGAACTCAGTTATCAGAACTCAGAACGCAGAACGCAGAACACAAAATTCAGAACTCAGTAGTCAGAACTAGAAACTGTGAACTCAGAATTTGTAACTCAGAATTCTGAGCGCAATTGAAAAATTTGAACTCAGAACTCAGAATACAGTACTCAAGATTCAGACCTCAAAATTCAGAACTCGGCACTCACAAAATGTAATTCACAACAAAATCTCCAATCTCAGAATTCAAAACTCAGAAAATAGAACTAACCACTTGGAATTCAAATTCAGATCTCAGAGTGTAGCACTTTGGATTGAGAACTCATTCCTCAGAACGCAGGACTCAGAACTCAGAATTCAGAAATTAGATTCATATCTCAGAACTCAGAACTCAGAACTCAGAATTCAGAACTCAGAGTTGAGAACTCAGCATGACAACTCAGTATTCAGATCTCGCAGTTCAGCACACAGAATTGACAACTTAGAAATCAGAACACACAATACAGTGATCAGTATTCGGAATTCAGCACGCAGAACTCAAACTCACAATTCAGAACTCAGCACTCAGAACTCAGAATGCAGACCTCAGGAACCAGAACTCAGAGTTTACAACCCTGAATTCAGAACTCTAATTTCAGAACTCAATTTCATAACTCAGAACACAAGACTCACAAGTCAGAACTCAGAATTCAGAACTCAAAACTCAGAACTCAGAACTCGATATTTAGACTTCAAAATAGAGCACTCAGATATTCGGACTCCTAACTCAGACAAAGAAGTCAGAGTTGAAATTTCAGAACTCAGAAGTCACAATTTGCAACACAGAATTTGTGACTAGGAATTCATAAATGAGGCTCAGTTCTCAAAATTCACAAATCAGAATTCAGAAATCCAAATTCAGAACCCAGAACACAGAATTCGGAACTCAGAACTCAAAATTCAGTACTCAGAATTCAGAACTCACAACTCTGAATTCTGATCTCAGAATCCACAACTCTGAATTCAGAATACAGGCTGCAGTTTACAACTCCGAACTCAGATCTCAGAACTAAGAGTTGAGAATTCATAACTCAGAACTCAGAATTCAGAAATGATGACTCAGAACTTGGAATTCAGAACTCAGAAATCACAACTCAGTATTCAGAACCCAGAATTCATAACCCAGAATTCTCACCTTCGAATTCTGAACTCAGAATTCAAACTCGAATATCAGAACTGGGAAATGAGTATTTGGAACTCAGAATACGGACTTCATAACTTACAATTCAGAACAAAGAACTCAGACATCAGAACTCAAGACTCATAACAAAGAACTCAGTTCTCAGCACTCAGAATTCAGAACACACAATTCAGAACTCAAAACGCAGAAATCAGAACTGTAACTCAGAATTGTGAAATCAGAACTCAGAATTCAGAACGCAATTGAGAACTTTGAAGTCAGAACTCAGAATAAATTCCTCACAATACTAGCTCAGAATCGGCGACTCAGAAATCAGAACTGAGATACAGATCTCAGAATTCAAAATTCAGAATTCAGAAGTCCGAATTCAGAACCGGAACACAGAATTCGGGACTCAGAACTCAAAATTCAGTACTCAGTACTCAGAACTCAGAAATCACCACTCTGAATTCTGGTCACAGAATTCACAACTCTGAAATCAGAATACAGACTGTAGAATTTAGACTCCGAACTCAGATCTAAGAGCTAAGAGTTGAGAATTCATAACTCAGTATTCAGAACTGGGAAATGAGAACTCAGAACTCATATTTCACAGCTAAGAATTCAGAACTCAGTTATCAGAACTCAGAACGCAGAACGCAGAACACAAAATTCAGAACTCAGTAGTCAGAACTAGAAACTGTGAACTCAGAATTTGTAACTCAGAATTCTGAGCGCAATTGAAAAATTTGAACTCAGAACTCAGAATACAGTACTCAAGATTCAGACCTCAAAATTCAGAACTCGGCACTCACAAAATGTAATTCACAACAAAATCTCAAATCTCAGAATTCAAAACTCAGAAAATAGAACTAACCACTTGGAATTCAAATTCAGATCTCAGAGTGTAGCACTTTGGATTGAGAACTCATTCCTCAGAACGCAGGACTCAGAACTCAGAATTCAGAAATTAGATTCATATCTCAGAATTCAGAACTCAGAACTCAGAATTCAGAACTCAGAGTTGAGAACTCAGCATGACAACTCAGTATTCAGATCTCGCAGTTCAGCACACAGAATTGACAACTTAGAAATCAGAACACACAATACAGTGATCAGTATTCGGAATTCAGCACGCAGAACTCAAACTCACAATTCAGAACTCAGCACTCAGAACTCAGAATGCAGACCTCAGGAACCAGAACTCAGAGTTTACAACCCTGAATTCAGAACTCTAATTTCAGAACTCAATTTCATAACTCAGAACACAAGACTCACAAGTCAGAACTCAGAATTCAGAACTCAAAACTCAGAACTCAGAACTCGATATTTAGACTTCAAAATAGAGCACTCAGATATTCGGACTCCTAACTCAGACAAAGAAGTCAGAGTTGAAATTTCAGAACTCAGAAGTCACAATTTGCAACACAGAATTTGTGACTAGGAATTCATAAATGAGGCTCAGTTCTCAAAATTCACAAATCAGAATTCAGAAATCCAAATTCAGAACCCAGAACACAGAATTCGGAACTCAGAACTCAAAATTCAGTACTCAGAATTCAGAACTCACAACTCACAACTCTGAATTCTGATCTCAGAATCCACAACTCTGAATTCAGAATACAGGCTGCAGTTTACAACTCCGAACTCAGATCTCAGAACTAAGAGTTGAGAATTCATAACTCAGAACTCAGAATTCAGAAATGATGACTCAGAACTTGGAATTCAGAACTCAGAAATCACAACTCAGTATTCAGAACCCAGAATTCATAACCCAGAATTCTCACCTTCGAATTCTGAACTCAGAATTCAAACTCGAATATCAGAACTGGGAAATGAGTATTTGGAACTCAGAATACGGACTTCATAACTTACAATTCAGAACAAAGAACTCAGACATCAGAACTCAAGACTCATAACAAAGAACTCAGTTCTCAGCACTCAGAATTCAGAACACACAATTCAGAACTCAAAACGCAGAAATCAGAACTGTAACTCAGAATTGTGAAATCAGAACTCAGAATTCAGAACGCAATTGAGAACTTTGAAGTCAGAACTCAGAATAAATTCCTCACAATACTAGCTCAGAATCGGCGACTCAGAAATCAGAACTGAGATACAGATCTCAGAATTCAAAATTCAGAATTCAGAAGTCCGAATTCAGAACCGGAACACAGAATTCGGGACTCAGAACTCAAAATTCAGTACTCAGTACTCAGAACTCAGAAATCACCACTCTGAATTCTGGTCACAGAATTCACAACTCTGAAATCAGAATACAGACTGTAGAATTTAGACTCCGAACTCAGATCTAAGAGCTAAGAGTTGAGAATTCATAACTCAGTATTCAGAACTGGGAAATGAGAACTCAGAACTCATATTTCACAGCTAAGAATTCAGAACTCAGTTATCAGAACTCAGAACGCAGAACGCAGAACACAAAATTCAGAACTCAGTAGTCAGAACTAGAAACTGTGAACTCAGAATTTGTAACTCAGAATTCTGAGCGCAATTGAAAAATTTGAACTCAGAACTCAGAATACAGTACTCAAGATTCAGACCTCAAAATTCAGAACTCGGCACTCACAAAATGTAATTCACAACAAAATCTCCAATCTCAGAATTCAAAACTCAGAAAATAGAACTAACCACTTGGAATTCAAATTCAGATCTCAGAGTGTAGCACTTTGGATTGAGAACTCATTCCTCAGAACGCAGGACTCAGAACTCAGAATTCAGAAATTAGATTCATATCTCAGAACTCAGAACTCAGAACTCAGAATTCAGAACTCAGAGTTGAGAACTCAGCATGACAACTCAGTATTCAGATCTCGCAGTTCAGCACACAGAATTGACAACTTAGAAATCAGAACACACAATACAGTGATCAGTATTCGGAATTCAGCACGCAGAACTCAAACTCACAATTCAGAACTCAGCACTCAGAACTCAGAATGCAGACCTCAGGAACCAGAACTCAGAGTTTACAACCCTGAATTCAGAACTCTAATTTCAGAACTCAATTTCATAACTCAGAACACAAGACTCACAAGTCAGAACTCAGAATTCAGAACTCAAAACTCAGAACTCAGAACTCGATATTTAGACTTCAAAATAGAGCACTCAGATATTCGGACTCCTAACTCAGACAAAGAAGTCAGAGTTGAAATTTCAGAACTCAGAAGTCACAATTTGCAACACAGAATTTGTGACTAGGAATTCATAAATGAGGCTCAGTTCTCAAAATTCACAAATCAGAATTCAGAAATCCAAATTCAGAACCCAGAACACAGAATTCGGAACTCAGAACTCAAAATTCAGTACTCAGAATTCAGAACTCACAACTCTGAATTCTGATCTCAGAATCCACAACTCTGAATTCAGAATACAGGCTGCAGTTTACAACTCCGAACTCAGATCTCAGAACTAAGAGTTGAGAATTCATAACTCAGAACTCAGAATTCAGAAATGATGACTCAGAACTTGGAATTCAGAACTCAGAAATCACAACTCAGTATTCAGAACCCAGAATTCATAACCCAGAATTCTCACCTTCGAATTCTGAACTCAGAATTCAAACTCGAATATCAGAACTGGGAAATGAGTATTTGGAACTCAGAATACGGACTTCATAACTTACAATTCAGAACAAAGAACTCAGACATCAGAACTCAAGACTCATAACAAAGAACTCAGTTCTCAGCACTCAGAATTCAGAACACACAATTCAGAACTCAAAACGCAGAAATCAGAACTGTAACTCAGAATTGTGAAATCAGAACTCAGAATTCAGAACGCAATTGAGAACTTTGAAGTCAGAACTCAGAATAAATTCCTCACAATACTAGCTCAGAATCGGCGACTCAGAAATCAGAACTGAGATACAGATCTCAGAATTCAAAATTCAGAATTCAGAAGTCCGAATTCAGAACCGGAACACAGAATTCGGGACTCAGAACTCAAAATTCAGTACTCAGTACTCAGAACTCAGAAATCACCACTCTGAATTCTGGTCACAGAATTCACAACTCTGAAATCAGAATACAGACTGTAGAATTTAGACTCCGAACTCAGATCTAAGAGCTAAGAGTTGAGAATTCATAACTCAGTATTCAGAACTGGGAAATGAGAACTCAGAACTCATATTTCACAGCTAAGAATTCAGAACTCAGTTATCAGAACTCAGAACGCAGAACGCAGAACACAAAATTCAGAACTCAGTAGTCAGAACTAGAAACTGTGAACTCAGAATTTGTAACTCAGAATTCTGAGCGCAATTGAAAAATTTGAACTCAGAACTCAGAATACAGTACTCAAGATTCAGACCTCAAAATTCAGAACTCGGCACTCACAAAATGTAATTCACAACAAAATCTCAAATCTCAGAATTCAAAACTCAGAAAATAGAACTAACCACTTGGAATTCAAATTCAGATCTCAGAGTGTAGCACTTTGGATTGAGAACTCATTCCTCAGAACGCAGGACTCAGAACTCAGAATTCAGAAATTAGATTCATATCTCAGAATTCAGAACTCAGAACTCAGAATTCAGAACTCAGAGTTGAGAACTCAGCATGACAACTCAGTATTCAGATCTCGCAGTTCAGCACACAGAATTGACAACTTAGAAATCAGAACACACAATACAGTGATCAGTATTCGGAATTCAGCACGCAGAACTCAAACTCACAATTCAGAACTCAGCACTCAGAACTCAGAATGCAGACCTCAGGAACCAGAACTCAGAGTTTACAACCCTGAATTCAGAACTCTAATTTCAGAACTCAATTTCATAACTCAGAACACAAGACTCACAAGTCAGAACTCAGAATTCAGAACTCAAAACTCAGAACTCAGAACTCGATATTTAGACTTCAAAATAGAGCACTCAGATATTCGGACTCCTAACTCAGACAAAGAAGTCAGAGTTGAAATTTCAGAACTCAGAAGTCACAATTTGCAACACAGAATTTGTGACTAGGAATTCATAAATGAGGCTCAGTTCTCAAAATTCACAAATCAGAATTCAGAAATCCAAATTCAGAACCCAGAACACAGAATTCGGAACTCAGAACTCAAAATTCAGTACTCAGAATTCAGAACTCACAACTCACAACTCTGAATTCTGATCTCAGAATCCACAACTCTGAATTCAGAATACAGGCTGCAGTTTACAACTCCGAACTCAGATCTCAGAACTAAGAGTTGAGAATTCATAACTCAGAACTCAGAATTCAGAAATGATGACTCAGAACTTGGAATTCAGAACTCAGAAATCACAACTCAGTATTCAGAACCCAGAATTCATAACCCAGAATTCTCACCTTCGAATTCTGAACTCAGAATTCAAACTCGAATATCAGAACTGGGAAATGAGTATTTGGAACTCAGAATACGGACTTCATAACTTACAATTCAGAACAAAGAACTCAGACATCAGAACTCAAGACTCATAACAAAGAACTCAGTTCTCAGCACTCAGAATTCAGAACACACAATTCAGAACTCAAAACGCAGAAATCAGAACTGTAACTCAGAATTGTGAAATCAGAACTCAGAATTCAGAACGCAATTGAGAACTTTGAAGTCAGAACTCAGAATAAATTCCTCACAATACTAGCTCAGAATCGGCGACTCAGAAATCAGAACTGAGATACAGATCTCAGAATTCAAAATTCAGAATTCAGAAGTCCGAATTCAGAACCGGAACACAGAATTCGGGACTCAGAACTCAAAATTCAGTACTCAGTACTCAGAACTCAGAAATCACCACTCTGAATTCTGGTCACAGAATTCACAACTCTGAAATCAGAATACAGACTGTAGAATTTAGACTCCGAACTCAGATCTAAGAGCTAAGAGTTGAGAATTCATAACTCAGTATTCAGAACTGGGAAATGAGAACTCAGAACTCAGATTTCACAGCTAAGAATTCAGAACTCAGTTATCAGAACTCAGAATTCAGAACGCAGAACACAAAATTCAGAACTCAGTAGTCAGAACTAGAAACTGTGAACTCAGAATTTGTAACTCAGAATTCTGAGCGCAATTGAAAAATTTGAACTCAGAACTCAGAATACAGTACTCAAGATTCAGACCTCAAAATTCAGAACTCGGCACTCACAAAATGTAATTCACAACAAAATCTCAAATCTCAGAATTCAAAACTCAGAAAATAGAACTAACCACTCAAATTCAAATTCAGATCTCAGAGTGTAGCACTTTGGATTGAGAACTCATTCCTCAGAACGCAGGACTCAGAACTCAGAATTCAGAAATTAGATTCATATCTCAGAACTCAGAACTCAGAATTCAGAACTCAGAGTTGAGAACTCAGCATGACAACTCAGTATTCAGATCTCGCAGTTCAGCACACAGAATTGACAACTTAGAAATCAGAACACACAATACAGTGATCAGTATTCGGAATTCAGCACGCAGAACTCAAACTCACAATTCAGAACTCAGCACTCAGAACTCAGAATGCAGACCTCAGGAACCAGAACTCAGAGTTTACAACCCTGAATTCAGAACTCTAATTTCAGAACTCAATTTCATAACTCAGAACACAAGACTCAGAAGTCAGAACTCAGAATTCAGAACTCAAAACTCAGAACTCAGAACTCGATATTTAGACTTCAAAATAGAGCACTCAGATATTCGGACTCCTAACTCAGACAAAGAAGTCAGAGTTGAAATTTCAGAACTCAGAAGTCACAATTTGCAACACAGAATTTGTGACTAGGAATTCATAAATGAGGCTCAGTTCTCAAAATTCACAAATCAGAATTCAGAAATCCAAATTCAGAACCCAGAACACAGAATTCGGAACTCAGAACTCAAAATTCAGTACTCAGAATTCAGAACTCACAACTCACAACTCTGAATTCTGATCTCAGAATCCACAACTCTGAATTCAGAATACAGGCTGCAGTTTACAACTCCGAACTCAGATCTCAGAACTAAGAGTTGAGAATTCATAACTCAGAACTCAGAATTCAGAAATGATGACTCAGAACTTGGAATTCAGAACTCAGAAATCACAACTCAGTATTCAGAACCCAGAATTCATAACCCAGAATTCTCACCTTCGAATTCTGAACTCAGAATTCAAACTCGAATATCAGAACTGGGAAATGAGTATTTGGAACTCAGAATACGGACTTCATAACTTACAATTCAGAACAAAGAACTCAGACATCAGAACTCAAGACTCATAACAAAGAACTCAGTTCTCAGCACTCAGAATTCAGAACACACAATTCAGAACTCAAAACGCAGAAATCAGAACTGTAACTCAGAATTGTGAAATCAGAACTCAGAATTCAGAACGCAATTGAGAACTTTGAAGTCAGAACTCAGAATAAATTCCTCACAATACTAGCTCAGAATCGGCGACTCAGAAATCAGAACTGAGATACAGATCTCAGAATTCAAAATTCAGAATTCAGAAGTCCGAATTCAGAACCGGAACACAGAATTCGGGACTCAGAACTCAAAATTCAGTACTCAGTACTCAGAACTCAGAAATCACCACTCTGAATTCTGGTCACAGAATTCACAACTCTGAAATCAGAATACAGACTGTAGAATTTAGACTCCGAACTCAGATCTAAGAGCTAAGAGTTGAGAATTCATAACTCAGTATTCAGAACTGGGAAATGAGAACTCAGAACTCAGATTTCACAGCTAAGAATTCAGAACTCAGAATTCAGAATTCAGAATTCAGAACGCAGAACACAAAATTCAGAACTCAGTAGTCAGAACTAGAAACTGTGAACTCAGAATTTGTAACTCAGAATTCTGAGCGCAATTGAAAAATTTGAACTCAGAACTCAGAATACAGTACTCAAGATTCAGACCTCAAAATTCAGAACTCGGCACTCACAAAATGTAATTCACAACAAAATCTCAAATCTCAGAATTCAAAACTCAGAAAATAGAACTAACCACTCAAATTCAAATTCAGATCTCAGAGTGTAGCACTTTGGATTGAGAACTCATTCCTCAGAACGCAGGACTCAGAACTCAGAATTCAGAAATTAGATTCATATCTCAGAACTCCGAACTCAGAATTCAGAACTCAGAGTTGAGAACTCAGCATGACAACTCAGTATTCAGATCTCGCAGTTCAGCACACAGAATTGACAACTTAGAAATCAGAACACACAATACAGTGATCAGTATTCGGAATTCAGCACGCAGAACTCAAACTCACAATTCAGAACTCAGCACTCAGAACTCAGAATGCAGACCTCAGGAACCAGAACTCAGAGTTTACAACCCTGAATTCAGAACTCTAATTTCAGAACTCAATTTCATAACTCAGAACACAAGACTCACAAGTCAGAACTCAGAATTCAGAACTCAAAACTCAGAACTCAGAACTCGATATTTAGACTTCAAAATAGAGCACTCAGATATTCGGACTCCTAACTCAGACAAAGAAGTCAGAGTTGAAATTTCAGAACTCAGAAGTCACAATTTGCAACACAGAATTTGTGACTAGGAATTCATAAATGAGGCTCAGTTCTCAAAATTCACAAATCAGAATTCAGAAATCCAAATTCAGAACCCAGAACACAGAATTCGGAACTCAGAACTCAAAATTCAGTACTCAGAATTCAGAACTCACAACTCACAACTCTGAATTCTGATCTCAGAATCCACAACTCTGAATTCAGAATACAGGCTGCAGTTTACAACTCCGAACTCAGATCTCAGAACTAAGAGTTGAGAATTCATAACTCAGAACTCAGAATTCAGAAATGATGACTCAGAACTTGGAATTCAGAACTCAGAAATCACAACTCAGTATTCAGAACCCAGAATTCTCACCTTCGAATTCTGAACTCAGAATTCAAACTCGAATATCAGAACTGGGAAATGAGTATTTGGAACTCAGAATACGGACTTCATAACTTAGAATTCAGAACAAAGAACTCAGACATCAGAACTCAAGACTCATAACAAAGAACTCAGTTCTCAGCACTCAGAATTCAGAACACACAATTCAGAACTCAAAACGCAGAAATCAGAACTGTAACTCAGAATTGTGAAATCAGAACTCAGAATTCAGAACGCAATTGAGAACTTTGAAGTCAGAACTCAGAATAAATTCCTCACAATACTAGCTTAGAATCGGCGACTCAGAAATCAGAACTGAGATACAGATCTCAGAATTCAAAATTCAGAATTCAGAAGTCCGAATTCAGAACCGGAACACAGAATTCGGGACTCAGAACTCAAAATTCAGTACTCAGTACTCAGAACTCACAACTCACAACTCTGAATTCTGATCTCAGAATCCACAACTCTGAAATCAGAATACAGACTGTAGAATTTAGACTCCGAACTCAGATCTCAGAGCTAAGAGTTGAGAATTCATAACTCAGTATTCAGAACTGGGAAATGAGAACTCAGAACTCAGATTTCACAGCTAAGAATTCAGAACTCAGTTATCAGAACTCAGAACGCAGAACGCAGAACAAAAAATTCAGAACTCAGTAGTCAGAACTAGAAACTGTGAACTCAGAATTTGTAACTCAGAATTCTGAACGCAATTGAAAAATTTGAACTCAGAACTCAGAATACAGTACTCAAGATTCAGACCTCAAAATTCAGAACTCGGCACTCACAAAATGTAATTCACAACAAAATCTCAAATCTCAGAATTCAAAACTCAGAAAATAGAACTAACCACTCGGAATTCAAATTCAGATCTCAGAGTGTAGCACTTTGGATTGAGAACTCATTCCTCAGAACGCAGGACTCAGAACTCAGAATTCAGAAATTAGATTCATATCTCAGAACTCCGAACTCAGAATTCAGAACTCAGAGTTGAGAACTCAGCATGACAACTCAGTATTCAGATCTCGCAGTTCAGCACACAGAATTGACAACTTAGAAATCAGAACACACAATACAGTGATCAGTATTCGGAATTCAGCACGCAGAACTCAAACTCACAATTCAGAACTCAGCACTCAGAACTCAGAATGCAGACCTCAGGAACCAGAACTCAGAGTTTACAACCCTGAATTCAGAACTCTAATTTCAGAACTCAATTTCATAACTCAGAACACAAGACTCACAAGTCAGAACTCAGAATTCAGAACTCAAAACTCAGAACTCAGAACTCGATATTTAGACTTCAAAATAGAGCACTCAGATATTCGGACTCCTAACTCAGACAAAGAAGTCAGAGTTGAAATTTCAGAACTCAGAAGTCACAATTTGCAACACAGAATTTGTGACTAGGAATTCATAAATGAGGCTCAGTTCTCAAAATTCACAAATCAGAATTCAGAAATCCAAATTCAGAACCCAGAACACAGAATTCGGAACTCAGAACTCAAAATTCAGTACTCAGAATTCAGAACTCACAACTCACAACTCTGAATTCTGATCTCAGAATCCACAACTCTGAATTCAGAATACAGGCTGCAGTTTACAACTCCGAACTCAGATCTCAGAACTAAGAGTTGAGAATTCATAACTCAGAACTCAGAATTCAGAAATGATGACTCAGAACTTGGAATTCAGAACTCAGAAATCACAACTCAGTATTCAGAACCCAGAATTCATAACCCAGAATTCTCACCTTCGAATTCTGAACTCAGAATTCAAACTCGAATATCAGAACTGGGAAATGAGTATTTGGAACTCAGAATACGGACTTCATAACTTACAATTCAGAACAAAGAACTCAGACATCAGAACTCAAGACTCATAACAAAGAACTCAGTTCTCAGCACTCAGAATTCAGAACACACAATTCAGAACTCAAAACGCAGAAATCAGAACTGTAACTCAGAATTGTGAAATCAGAACTCAGAATTCAGAACGCAATTGAGAACTTTGAAGTCAGAACTCAGAATAAATTCCTCACAATACTAGCTCAGAATCGGCGACTCAGAAATCAGAACTGAGATACAGATCTCAGAATTCAAAATTCAGAATTCAGAAGTCCGAATTCAGAACCGGAACACAGAATTCGGGACTCAGAACTCAAAATTCAGTACTCAGTACTCAGAACTCAGAAATCACCACTCTGAATTCTGGTCACAGAATTCACAACTCTGAAATCAGAATACAGACTGTAGAATTTAGACTCTGAACTCAGATCTAAGAGCTAAGAGTTGAGAATTCATAACTCAGTATTCAGAACTGGGAAATGAGAACTCAGAACTCAGATTTCACAGCTAAGAATTCAGAACTCAGAATTCAGAATTCAGAATTCAGAACGCAGAACACAAAATTCAGAACTCAGTAGTCAGAACTAGAAACTGTGAACTCAGAATTTGTAACTCAGAATTCTGAGCGCAATTGAAAAATTTGAACTCAGAACTCAGAATACAGTACTCAAGATTCAGACCTCAAAATTCAGAACTCGGCACTCACAAAATGTAATTCACAACAAAATCTCAAATCTCAGAATTCAAAACTCAGAAAATAGAACTAACCACTCGGAATTCAAATTCAGATCTCAGAGTATAGCACCTTGGATTGAGAACTCATTCCTCAGAACGCAGGACTCAGAACTCAGAATTCAGAAATTAGATTCATATCTCAGAACTCCGAACTCAGAATTCAGAACTCAGAGTTGAGAACTCAGCATGACAACTCAGTATTCAGATCTCGCAGTTCAGCACACAGAATTGACAACTTAGAAATCAGAACACACAATACAGTGATCAGTATTCAGAATTCAGCACGCAGAACTCAAACTCACAATTCAGAACTCAGCACTCAGAACTCAGAATGCAGACCTCAGGAACCAGAACTCAGAGTTTACAACCCTGAATTCAGAACTCTAATTTCAGAACTCAATTTCATAACTCAGAACACAAGACTCAGAAGTCAGAACTCAGAATTCAGAACTCAAAACTCAGAACTCAGAACTCGATATTTAGACTTCAAAATAGAGCACTCAGATATTCGGACTCCTAACTCAGACAAAGAAGTCAGAGTTGAAATTTCAGAACTCAGAAGTCACAATTCGCAACACAGAATTTGTGACTAGGAATTCATAAATGAGGCTCAGTTCTCAAAATTCACAAATCAGAATTCAGAAATCCAAATTCAGAACCCAGAACACAGAATTCGGAACTCAGAACTCAAAATTCAGTACTCAGAATTCAGAACTCACAACTCACAACTCTGAATTCTGATCTCAGAATCCACAACTCTGAATTCAGAATACAGGCTGCAGTTTACAACTCCGAACTCAGATCTCAGAACTAAGAGTTGAGAATTCATAACTCAGAACTCAGAATTCAGAAATGATGACTCAGAACTTGGAATTCAGAACTCAGAAATCACAACTCAGTATTCAGAACCCAGAATTCATAACCCATAATTCTCACCTTCGAATTCTGAACTCAGAATTCAAACTCGAATATCAGAACTGGGAAATGAGTACTTGGAACTCAGAATACGGACTTCATAACTTAGAATTCAGAACAAAGAACTCAGACATCAGAACTCAAGACTCATAACAAAGAACTCAGTTCTCAGCACTCAGAATTCAGAACACACAATTCAGAACTCAAAACGCAGGAATCAGAACTGTAACTCAGAATTGTGAAATCAGAACTCAGAATTCAGAACGCATTTGAGAACTTTGAAGTCAGAACTCAGAATAAATTCCTCACAATACTAACTCAGAATCGGCGACTCAGAAATCAGAACTGAGATACAGATCTCAGAATTCAAAATTCAGAATTCAGAAGTCCGAATTCAGAACCGGGACACAGAATTCGGGACTCAGAACTCAAAATTCAGTACTCAGTACTCAGAACTCAGAAATCACCACTCTGAATTCTGGTCACAGAATTCACAACTCTGAAATCAGAATACAGACTGTAGAATTTAGACTCCGAACTCAGATCTAAGAGCTAAGAGTTGAGAATTCATAACTCAGTATTCAGAACTGGGAAATGAGAACTCAGAACTCAGATTTCACAGCTAAGAATTCAGAACTCAGTTATCAGAACTCAGAACGCAGAACGCAGAACACAAAATTCAGAACTCAGTAGTCAGAACTAGAAACTGTGAACTCAGAATTTGTAACTCAGAATTCTGAACGCAATTGAAAAATTTGAACTCAGAACTCAGAATACAGTACTCAAGATTCAGACCTCAAAATTCAGAACTCGGCACTCACAAAATGTAATTCACAACAAAATCTCAAATCTCAGAATTCAAAACTCAGAAAATAGAACTAACCACTCGGAATTCAAATTCAGATCTCAGAGTGTAGCACTTTGGATTGAGAACTCATTCCTCAGAACGCAGGACTCAGAACTCAGAATTCAGAAATTAGATTCATATCTCAGAACTCAGAACTCAGAATTCAGAACTCAGAGTTGAGAACTCAGCATGACAACTCAGTATTCAGATCTCGCAGTTCAGCACACAGAATTGACAACTTAGAAATCAGAACACACAATACAGAGATCAGTATTCAGAATTCAGCACGCAGAACTCAAGCTCACAATTCAGAACTCAGCACTCAGAACTCAGAATGCAGACCTCAGGAACCAGAACTCAGAGTTTACAACCCTGAATTCAGAACTCTAATTTCAGAACTCAATTTCATAACTCAGAACACAAGACTCAGAAGTCAGAACTCAGAATTCAGAACTCAAAACTCAGAACTCAGAACTCGATATTTAGACTTCAAAATAGAGCACTCAGATATTCGGACTCCTAACTCAGACAAAGAAGTCAGAGTTGAAATTTCAGAACTCAGAAGTCACAATTCACAACACAGAATTTGTGACTAGGAATTCATAAATGAGGCTCAGTTCTCAAAATTCACAAATCAGAATTCAGAAATCCAAATTCAGAACCCAGAACACAGAATTCGGAACTCAGAACTCAAAATTCAGTACTCAGAATTCAGAACTCACAACTCTGAATTCTGATCTCAGAATCCACAACTCTGAATTCAGAATACAGGCTGCAGTTTACAACTCCGAACTCAGATCTCAGAACTAAGAGTTGAGAATTCATAACTCAGAACTCAGAATTCAGAAATGATGACTCAGAACTTGGAATTCAGAACTCAGAAATCACAACTCAGTATTCAGAACCCAGAATTCATAACCCAGAATTCTCACCTTCGAATTCTGAACTCAGAATTCAAACTCGAATATCAGAACTGGGAAATGAGTACTTGGAACTCAGAATACGGACTTCATAACTTAGAATTCAGAACAAAGAACTCAGACATCAGAACTCAAGACTCATAACAAAGAACTCAGTTCTCAGCACTCAGAATTCAGAACACACAATTCAGAACTCAAAACGCAGAAATCAGAACTGTAACTCAGAATTGTGAAATCACAACTCAGAATTCAGAACGCATTTGAGAACTTTGAAGTCAGAACTCAGAATAAATTCCTCACAATACTAACTCAGAATCGGCGACTCAGAAATCAGAACTGAGATACAGATCTCAGAATTCAAAATTCAGAATTCACAAGTCCGAATTCAGAACCGGAACACAGAATTCGGGACTCAGAACTCAAAATTCAGTACTCAGTACTCAGAACTCAGAAATCACCACTCTGAATTCTGGTCACAGAATTCACAACTCTGAAATCAGAATACAGACTGTAGAATTTAGACTCCGAACTCAGATCTAAGAGCTAAGAGTTGAGAATTCATAACTCAGTATTCAGAACTGGGAAATGAGAACTCAGAACTCAGATTTCACAGCTAAGAATTCAGAACTCAGTTATCAGAACTCAGAACGCAGAACGCAGAACACAAAATTCAGAACTCAGTAGTCTGAACTAGAAACTGTGAACTCAGAATTTGTAACTCAGAATTCTGAACGCAATTGAAAAATTTGAACTCAGAACTCAGAATACAGTACTCAAGATTCAGACCTCAAAATTCAGAACTCGGCACTCACAAAATGTAATTCACAACAAAATCTCAAATCTCAGAATTCAAAACTCAGAAAATAGAACTAACCACTCGGAATTCAAATTCAGATCTCAGAGTGTAGCACTTTGGATTGAGAACTCATTCCTCAGAACGCAGGACTCAGAACTCAGAATTCAGAAATTAGATTCATATCTCAGAACTCAGAACTCAGAATTCAGAACTCAGAGTTGAGAACTCAGCATGACAACTCAGTATTCAGATCTCGCAGTTCAGCACACAGAATTGACAACTTAGAAATCAGAACACACAATACAGTGATCAGTATTCGGAATTCAGCACGCAGAACTCAAACTCACAATTCAGAACTCAGCACTCAGAACTCAGAATGCAGACCTCAGGAACCAGAACTCAGAGTTTACAACCCTGAATTCAGAACTCTAATTTCAGAACTCAATTTCATAACTCAGAACACAAGACTCACAAGTCAGAACTCAGAATTCAGAACTCAAAACTCAGAACTCAGAACTCGATATTTAGACTTCAAAATAGAGCACTCAGATATTCGGACTCCTAACTCAGACAAAGAAGTCAGAGTTGAAATTTCAGAACTCAGAAGTCACAATTTGCAACACAGAATTTGTGACTAGGAATTCATAAATGAGGCTCAGTTCTCAAAATTCACAAATCAGAATTCAGAAATCCAAATTCAGAACCCAGAACACAGAATTCGGAACTCAGAACTCAAAATTCAGTACTCAGAATTCAGAACTCACAACTCACAACTCTGAATTCTGATCTCAGAATCCACAACTCTGAATTCAGAATACAGGCTGCAGTTTACAACTCCGAACTCAGATCTCAGAACTAAGAGTTGAGAATTCATAACTCAGAACTCAGAATTCAGAAATGATGACTCAGAACTTGGAATTCAGAACTCAGAAATCACAACTCAGTATTCAGAACCCAGAATTCTCACCTTCGAATTCTGAACTCAGAATTCAAACTCGAATATCAGAACTGGGAAATGAGTATTTGGAACTCAGAATACGGACTTCATAACTTAGAATTCAGAACAAAGAACTCAGACATCAGAACTCAAGACTCATAACAAAGAACTCAGTTCTCAGCACTCAGAATTCAGAACACACAATTCAGAACTCAAAACGCAGAAATCAGAACTGTAACTCAGAATTGTGAAATCAGAACTCAGAATTCAGAACGCAATTGAGAACTTTGAAGTCAGAACTCAGAATAAATTCCTCACAATACTAGCTTAGAATCGGCGACTCAGAAATCAGAACTGAGATACAGATCTCAGAATTCAAAATTCAGAATTCAGAAGTCCGAATTCAGAACCGGAACACAGAATTCGGGACTCAGAACTCAAAATTCAGTACTCAGTACTCAGAACTCAGAAATCACCACTCTGAATTCGGGTCACAGAATTCACAACTCTGAAATCAGAATACAGACTGTAGAAGTTAGACTCCGAACTCAGATCTAAGAGCTAAGAGTTGAGAATTCATAACTCAGTATTCAGAACTGGGAAATGAGAACTCAGAACTCAGATTTCACAGCTAAGAATTCAGAACTCAGTTATCAGAACTCAGAACTCAGAACGCAGAACACAAAATTCAGAACTCAGTAGTCAGAACTAGAAACTGTGAACTCAGAATTTGTAACTCAGAATTCTGAACGCAATTGAAAAATTTAAACTCAGAACTCAGAATACAGTACTCAAGATTCAGACCTCAAAATTCAGAACTCAGCACTCACAAAATGTAATTCACAACAAAATCTCAAATCTCAGAATTCAAAACTCAGAAAATAGAACTAACCACTCGGAATTCAAATTCAGATCTCAGAGTGTAGCACTTTGGATTGAGAACTCATTCCTCAGAACGCAGAACTCAGAACTCAGAATTCAGAAATTAGATTCATATCTCAGAACTCAGAACTCAGAATTCAGAACTCAGAGTTGAGAACTCAGCATGACAACTCAGTATTCAGATCTCGCAGTTCAGCACACAGAATTGACAACTTAGAAATCAGAACACACAATACAGTGATCAGTATTCAGAATTCAGCACGCAGAACTCAAACTCACAATTCAGAACTCAGCACTCAGAACTCAGAATGCAGACCTCAGGAACCAGAACTCAGAGTTTACAACCCTGAATTCAGAACTCTAATTTCAGAACTCAATTTCATAACTCAGGACACAAGACTCAGAAGTCAGAACTCAGAATTCAGAACTCAAAACTCAGAACTCAGAACTCGATATTTAGACTTCAAAATAGAGCACTCAGATATTCGGACTCCTAACTCAGACAAAGAAGTCAGAGTTGAAATTTCAGAACTCAGAAGTCACAATTCGCAACACAGAATTTGTGACTAGGAATTCATAAATGAGGCTCAGTTCTCAAAATTCACAAATCAGAATTCAGAAATCCAAATTCAAAACCCAGAACACAGAATTGGTAATCAGAACTCAAAATTCAGTACTCAGAATTCAGAACTCACAACTCACAACTCTGAATTCTGATCTCAGAATCCACAACTCTGAAATCAGAATACAGACTGTAGAATTTAGACTCCGAACTCAGATCTAAGAGCTAAGAGTTGAGAATTCATAACTCAGTATTCAGAACTGGGAAATGAGAACTCAGAACTCAGATTTCACAGCGAAGAATTCAGAACTCAGTTATCAGAACTCAGAACGCAGAACACAAAATTCAGAACTCAGTAGTCAGAACTAGAAACTGTGAACTCAGAATTTGTAACTCAGAATTCTGAACGCAATTGAAAAATTTGAACTCAGAACTCAGAATACAGTACTCAAGATTCAGACCTCAAAATTCAGAACTCGGCACTCACAAAATGTAATTCACAACAAAATCTCAAATCTCAGAATTCAAAACTCAGAAAATAGAACTAACCACTCGGAATTCAAATTCAGATCTCAGAGTGTAGCACTTTGGATTGAGAACTCATTCCTCAGAACGCAGGACTCAGAACTCAGAATTCAGAACTCAGAGTTGAGAACTCAGCATGACAACTCAGTATTCAGATCTCGCAGTTCAGCACACAGAATTGACAACATAGAAATCAGAACACACAATACAGTGATCAGTATTCAGAATTCAGCACGCAGAACTCAAACTTACAATTGAGAACTCAGCACTCAGAACTCAGAATGCAGACCTCAGGAACCAGAACTCACAGTTTACAACCCTGAATTCAGAACTCTAATTTCAGAACTCAATTTCATAACTCAGAACACAAGACTCAGAAGTCAGAACTCAGAATTCAGAACTCAAAACTCAGAACTCAGAACTCGATATTTAGACTTCAAATTAGAGCACTCAGATATTCGGACTCCTAACTCAGACAAAGAAGTCAGAGTTGAAATTTCAGAACTCAGAAGTCACAATTCGCAACACAGAATTTGTGACTAGGAATTCATAAATGAGGCTCAGTTCTCAAAATTCACAAATCAGAATTCAGAAATCCAAATTCAGAACCCAGAACACAGAATTCGGAACTCAGAACTCAAAATTCAGTACTCAGAATTCAGAACTCACAACTCACATCTCTGAATTCTGATCTCAGAATCCACAACTCTGAATTCAGAATACAGGCTGCAGTTTACAACTCCGAACTCAGATCTCAGAACTGAGTTGAGAATTCATAACTCAGAACTCAGAATTCAGAAATGATGACTCAGAACTTGGAATTCAGAACTCAGAAATCACAACTCAGTATTCAGAACCCAGAATTCATAACCCAAAATTCTCACCTTCGAATTCTGAACTCAGAATTCAAACTCGAATATCAGAACTGGGAAATGAGAATTTGGAACTCAGAATACGGACTTCATAACTTAGAATTCAGAACAAAGAACTCAGACATCAGAACTCAAGACTCATAACAAAGAACTCAGTTCTCAGCACTCAGAATTCAGAACACACAATTCAGAACTCAAAACGCAGAAATCAGAACTGTAACTCAGAATTGTGAAATCAGAACTCAGAATTCAGAACGCAATTGAGAACTTTGAAGTCAGAACTCAGAATAAATTCCTCACAATACTAGCTCAGAATCGGCGACTCAGAAATCAGAACTGAGATACAGATCTCAGAATTCAAAATTCAGAATTCAGGAGTCAGAATTCAGAACCGGAACACAGAATTCGGGACTCAGAATTCAAAATTCAGTACTCAGTACTCAGAACTCAGAAATCACCACTCTGAATTCTGGTCACAGAATTCACAACTCTGAAATCAGAATACAGACTGTAGAATTTAGACTCCGAACTCAGATCTAAGAGCTAAGAGTTGAGAATTCATAACTCAGTATTCAGAACTGGGAAATGAGAACTCAGAACTCAGATTTCACAGCTAAGAATTCAGAACTCAGTTATCAGAACTCAGAACGCAGAACGCAGAACACAAAATTCAGAACTCAGTAGTCAGAACTAGAAACTGTGAACTCAGAATTTGTAACTCAGAATTCTGAACGCAATTGAAAAATTTGAACTCAGAACTCAGAATACAGTACTCAAGATTCAGACCTCAAAATTCAGAACTCGGCACTCACAAAATGTAATTCACAACAAAATCTCAAATCTCAGAATTCAAAACTCAGAAAATAGAACTAACCACTCGGAATTCAAATTCAGATCTCAGAGTGTAGCACTTTGGATTGAGAACTCATTCCTCAGAACGCAGGACTCAGAACTCAGAATTCAGAAATTAGATTCATATCTCAGAACTCAGAACTCAGAATTCAGAACTCAGAGTTGAGAACTCAGCATGACAACTCAGTATTCAGATCTCGCAGTTCAGCACACAGAATTGACAACTTAGAAATCAGAACACACAATACAGTGATCAGTATTCAGAATTCAGCACGCAGAACTCAAACTCACAATTCAGAACTCAGCACTCAGAACTCAGAATGCAGACCTCAGGAACCAGAACTCAGAGTTTACAACCCTGAATTCAGAACTCTAATTTCAGAACTCAATTTCATAACTCAGGACACAAGACTCAGAAGTCAGAACTCAGAATTCAGAACTCAAAACTCAGAACTCAGAACTCGATATTTAGACTTCAAAATAGAGCACTCAGATATTCGGACTCCTAACTCAGACAAAGAAGTCAGAGTTGAAATTTCAGAACTCAGAAGTCACAATTCGCAACACAGAATTTGTGACTAGGAATTCATAAATGAGGCTCAGTTCTCAAAATTCACAAATCAGAATTCAGAAATCCAAATTCAAAACCCAGAACACAGAATTGGTAATCAGAACTCAAAATTCAGTACTCAGAATTCAGAACTCACAACTCACAACTCTGAATTCTGATCTCAGAATCCACAACTCTGAAATCAGAATACAGACTGTAGAATTTAGACTCCGAACTCAGATCTAAGAGCTAAGAGTTGAGAATTCATAACTCAGTATTCAGAACTGGGAAATGAGAACTCAGAACTCAGATTTCACAGCGAAGAATTCAGAACTCAGTTATCAGAACTCAGAACGCAGAACACAAAATTCAGAACTCAGTAGTCAGAACTAGAAACTGTGAACTCAGAATTTGTAACTCAGAATTCTGAACGCAATTGAAAAATTTGAACTCAGAACTCAGAATACAGTACTCAAGATTCAGACCTCAAAATTCAGAACTCGGCACTCACAAAATGTAATTCACAACAAAATCTCAAATCTCAGAATTCAAAACTCAGAAAATAGAACTAACCACTCGGAATTCAAATTCAGATCTCAGAGTGTAGCACTTTGGATTGAGAACTCATTCCTCAGAACGCAGGACTCAGAACTCAGAATTCAGAACTCAGAGTTGAGAACTCAGCATGACAACTCAGTATTCAGATCTCGCAGTTCAGCACACAGAATTGACAACATAGAAATCAGAACACACAATACAGTGATCAGTATTCAGAATTCAGCACGCAGAACTCAAACTTACAATTGAGAACTCAGCACTCAGAACTCAGAATGCAGACCTCAGGAACCAGAACTCACAGTTTACAACCCTGAATTCAGAACTCTAATTTCAGAACTCAATTTCATAACTCAGAACACAAGACTCAGAAGTCAGAACTCAGAATTCAGAACTCAAAACTCAGAACTCAGAACTCGATATTTAGACTTCAAATTAGAGCACTCAGATATTCGGACTCCTAACTCAGACAAAGAAGTCAGAGTTGAAATTTCAGAACTCAGAAGTCACAATTCGCAACACAGAATTTGTGACTAGGAATTCATAAATGAGGCTCAGTTCTCAAAATTCACAAATCAGAATTCAGAAATCCAAATTCAGAACCCAGAACACAGAATTCGGAACTCAGAACTCAAAATTCAGTACTCAGAATTCAGAACTCACAACTCACATCTCTGAATTCTGATCTCAGAATCCACAACTCTGAATTCAGAATACAGGCTGCAGTTTACAACTCCGAACTCAGATCTCAGAACTAAGAGTTGAGAATTCATAACTCAGAACTCAGAATTCAGAAATGATGACTCAGAACTTGGAATTCAGAACTCAGAAATCACAACTCAGTATTCAGAACCCAGAATTCATAACCCAAAATTCTCACCTTCGAATTCTGAACTCAGAATTCAAACTCGAATATCAGAACTGGGAAATGAGAATTTGGAACTCAGAATACGGACTTCATAACTTAGAATTCAGAACAAAGAACTCAGACATCAGAACTCAAGACTCATAACAAAGAACTCAGTTCTCAGCACTCAGAATTCAGAACACACAATTCAGAACTCAAAACGCAGAAATCAGAACTGTAACTCAGAATTGTGAAATCAGAACTCAGAATTCAGAACGCAATTGAGAACTTTGAAGTCAGAACTCAGAATAAATTCCTCACAATACTAGCTCAGAATCGGCGACTCAGAAATCAGAACTGAGATACAGATCTCAGAATTCAAAATTCAGAATTCAGGAGTCAGAATTCAGAACCGGAACACAGAATTCGGGACTCAGAATTCAAAATTCAGTACTCAGTACTCAGAACTCAGAAATCACCACTCTGAATTCTGGTCACAGAATTCACAACTCTGAAATCAGAATACAGACTGTAGAATTTAGACTCCGAACTCAGATCTAAGAGCTAAGAGTTGAGAATTCATAACTCAGTATTCAGAACTGGGAAATGAGAACTCAGAACTCAGATTTCACAGCTAAGAATTCAGAACTCAGTTATCAGAACTCAGAACGCAGAACGCAGAACACAAAATTCAGAACTCAGTAGTCAGAACTAGAAACTGTGAACTCAGAATTTGTAACTCAGAATTCTGAACGCAATTGAAAAATTTGAACTCAGAACTCAGAATACAGTACTCAAGATTCAGACCTCAAAATTCAGAACTCGGCACTCACAAAATGTAATTCACAACAAAATCTCAAATCTCAGAATTCAAAACTCAGAAAATAGAACTAACCACTCGGAATTCAAATTCAGATCTCAGAGTGTAGCACTTTGGATTGAGAACTCATTCCTCAGAACGCAGGACTCAGAACTCAGAATTCAGAAATTAGATTCATATCTCAGAACTCAGAACTCAGAATTCAGAACTCAGAGTTGAGAACTCAGCATGACAACTCAGTATTCAGATCTCGCAGTTCAGCACACAGAATTGACAACTTAGAAATCAGAACACACAATACAGTGATCAGTATTCAGAATTCAGCACGCAGAACTCAAACTCACAATTCAGAACTCAGCACTCAGAACTCAGAATGCAGACCTCAGGAACCAGAACTCAGAGTTTACAACCCTGAATTCAGAACTCTAATTTCAGAACTCAATTTCATAACTCAGAACACAAGACTCACAAGTCAGAACTCAGAATTCAGAACTCAAAACTCAGAACTCAGAACTCGATATTTAGACTTCAAATTAGAGCACTCAGATATTCGGACTCCTAACTCAGACAAAGAAGTCAGAGTTGAAATTTCAGAACTCAGAAGTCACAATTCGCAACACAGAATTTGTGACTAGGAATTCATAAATGAGGCTCAGTTCTCAAAATTCACAAATCAGAATTCAGAAATCCAAATTCAGAACCCAGAACACAGAATTCGGAACTCAGAACTCAAAATTCAGTACTCAGAATTCAGAACTCACAACTCACATCTCTGAATTCTGATCTCAGAATCCACAACTCTGAATTCAGAATACAGGCTGCAGTTTACAACTCCGAACTCAGATCTCAGAACTAAGAGTTGAGAATTCATAACTCAGAACTCAGAATTCAGAAATGATGACTCAGAACTTGGAATTCAGAACTCAGAAATCACAACTCAGTATTCAGAACCCAGAATTCATAACCCAGAATTCTCACCTTCGAATTCTGAACTCAGAATTCAAACTCGAATATCAGAACTGGGAAATGAGAATTTGGAACTCAGAATACGGACTTCATAACTTAGAATTCAGAACAAAGAACTCAGACATCAGAACTCAAGACTCATAACAAAGAACTCAGTTCTCAGCACTCAGAATTCAGAACACACAATTCAGAACTCAAAACGCAGAAATCAGAACTGTAACTCAGAATTGTGAAATCAGAACTCAGAATTCAGAACGCAATTGAGAACTTTGAAGTCAGAACTCAGAATAAATTCCTCACAATACTAGCTCAGAATCGGCGACTCAGAAATCAGAACTGAGATACAGATCTCAGAATTCAAAATTCAGAATTCAGGAGTCAGAATTCAGAACCGGAACACAGAATTCGGGACTCAGAATTCAAAATTCAGTACTCAGTACTCAGAACTCAGAAATCACCACTCTGAATTCTGGTCACAGAATTCACAACTCTGAAATCAGAATACAGACTGTAGAATTTAGACTCCGAACTCAGATCTAAGAGCTAAGAGTTGAGAATTCATAACTCAGTATTCAGAACTGGGAAATGAGAACTCAGAACTCAGATTTCACAGCGAAGAATTCAGAACTCAGTTATCAGAACTCAGAACTCAGAACGCAGAACACAAAATTCAGAACTCAGTAGTCAGAACTAGAAACTGTGAACTCAGAATTTGTAACTCAGAATTCTGAACGCAATTGAAAAATTTGAACTCAGAACTCAGAATACAGTACTCAAGATTCAGACCTCAAAATTCAGAACTCGGCACTCACAAAATGTAATTCACAACAAAATCTCAAATCTCAGAATTCAAAACTCAGAAAATAGAACTAACCACTCGGAATTCAAATTCAGATCTCAGAGTGTAGCACTTTGGATTGAGAACTCATTCCTCAGAACGCAGGACTCAGAACTCAGAATTCAGAAATTAGATTCATATCTCAGAACTCAGAACTCAGAATTCAGAACTCAGAGTTGAGAACTCAGCATGACAACTCAGTATTCAGATCTCGCAGTTCAGCACACAGAATTGACAACTTAGAAATCAGAACACACAATACAGTGATCAGTATTCAGAATTCAGCACGCAGAACTCAAACTCACAATTGAGAACTCAGCACTCAGAACTCAGAATGCAGACCTCAGGAACCAGAACTCAGAGTTTACAACCCTGAATTCAGAACTCTAATTTCAGAACTCAATTTCATAACTCAGAACACAAGACTCAGAAGTCAGAACTCGATATTTAGACTTCAAAATAGAGCACTCAGATATTCGGACTCCTAACTCAGACAAAGAAGTCAGAGTTGAAATTTCAGAACTCAGAAGTCACAATTCGCAACACAGTATTTGTGACTAGGAATTCATAAATGAGGCTCAGTTCTCAAAATTCACAAATCAGAATTCAGAAATCCAAATTCAGAACCCAGAACACAGAATTCGGAACTCAGAACTCAAAATTCAGTACTCAGAATTCAGAACTCACAACTCACAACTCTTGAATTCTGGTCTCAGAATCCACAACTCTGAATTCAGAATACAGGTTGCAGTTTACAACTCCGAACTCAGATCTCAGAACTAAGAGTTGAGAACTCATAACTCAGAACTCAGAACTCAGAAATGATGACTCAGAACTTGGAATTCAGAACTCAGAAATCACAACTCAGTATTCAGAACCCAGAATTCATAAACCAGAATTCTCACCTTCGAATTCTGAACTCAGAATTCAAACTCGAATATCAGAACTGGGAAATGAGAATTTGGAACTCAGAATACGGACTTCATAACTTAGAATTCAGAACAAAGAACTCAGACATCAGAACTCAAGACTCATAACAAAGAACTCAGTTCTCAGCACTCAGAATTCAGAACACACAATTCAGAACTCAAAACGCAGAAATCAGAACTGTAACTCAGAATTGTGAAATCAGAACTCAGAATTCAGAACGCAATTGAGAACTTTGAAGTCAGAACTCAGAATAAATTCCTCACAATACTAGCTCAGAATCGGCGACTCAGAAATCAGAACTGAGATACAGATCTCAGAATTCAAAATTCAGAATTCAGGAGTCCGAATTCAGAACCGGAACACAGAATTCGGGACTCAGAACTCAAAATTCAGTACTCAGTACTCAGAACTCAGAAATCACCACTCTGAATTCTGGTCACAGAATTCACAACTCTGAAATCAGAATACAGACTGTAGAATTTAGACTCCGAACTCAGATCTAAGAGCTAAGAGTTGAGAATTCATAACTCAGTATTCAGAACTGGGAAATGAGAACTCAGAACTCAGATTTCACAGCTAAGAATTCAGAACTCAGTTATCAGAACTCAGAACTCAGAACGCAGAACACAAAATTCAGAACTCAGTAGTCAGAACTAGAAACTGTGAACTCAGAATTTGTAACTCAGAATTCTGAACGCAATTGAAAAATTTGAACTCAGAACTCAGAATACAGTACTCAAGATTCAGACCTCAAAATTCAGAACTCGGCACTCACAAAATGTAATTCACAACAAAATCTCAAATCTCAGAATTCAAAACTCAGAAAATAGAACTAACCACTCGGAATTCAAATTCAGATCTCAGAGTGTAGCACTTTGGATTGAGAACTCATTCCTCAGAACGCAGGACTCAGAACTCAGAATTCAGAAATTAGATTCATATCTCAGAACTCAGAACTCAGAATTCAGAACTCAGAGTTGAGAACTCAGCATGACAACTCAGTATTCAGATCTCGCAGTTCAGCACACAGAATTGACAACTTAGAAATCAGAACACACAATACAGTGGTCAGTATTCAGAATTCAGCACGCAGAACTCAAACTCACAATTCAGAACTCAGCACTCAGAACTCAGAATGCAGACCTCAGGAACCAGAACTCAGAGTTTACAACCCTGAATTCAGAACTCTAATTTCAGAACTCAATTTCATAACTCAGAACACAAGACTCAGAAGTCAGAACTCAGAATTCAGAACTCAAAACTCAGAACTCAGAACTCGATATTTAGACTTCAAATTAGAGCACTCAGATATTCGGACTCCTAACTCAGACAAAGAAGTCAGAGTTGAAATTTCAGAACTCAGAAGTCACAATTCGCAACACAGAATTTGTGACTAGGAATTCATAAATGAGGCTCAGTTCTCAAAATTCACAAATCAGAATTCAGAAATCCAAATTCAGAACCCAGAACACAGAATTCGGAACTCAGAACTCAAAATTCAGTACTCAGAATTCAGAACTCACAACTCACATCTCTGAATTCTGATCTCAGAATCCACAACTCTGAATTCAGAATACAGGCTGCAGTTTACAACTCCGAACTCAGATCTCAGAACTAAGAGTTGAGAATTCATAACTCAGAACTCAGAACTCAGAAATGATGACTCAGAACTTGGAATTCAGAACTCAGAAATCACAACTCAGTATTCAGAACCCAGAATTCATAACCCAAAATTCTCACCTTCGAATTCTGAACTCAGAATTCAAACTCGAATATCAGAACTGGGAAATGAGAATTTGGAACTCAGAATACGGACTTCATAACTTACAATTCAGAACAAAGAACTCAGACATCAGAACTCAAGACTCATAACAAAGAACTCAGTTCTCAGCACTCAGAATTCAGAACACACAATTCAGAACTCAAAACGCAGAAATCAGAACTGTAACTCAGAATTGTGAAATCAGAACTCAGAATTCAGAACGCAATTGAGAACTTTGAAGTCAGAACTCAGAATAAATTCCTCACAATACTAGCTCAGAATCGGCGACTCAGAAATCAGAACTGAGATACAGATCTCAGAATTCAAAATTCAGAATTCAGGAGTCCGAATTCAGAACCGGAACACAGAATTCGGGACTCAGAACTCAAAATTCAGTACTCAGTACTCAGAACTCAGAAATCACCACTCTGAATTCTGGTCACAGAATTCACAACTCTGAAATCAGAATACAGACTGTAGAATTTAGACTCCGAACTCAGATCTAAGAGCTAAGAGTTGAGAATTCATAACTCAGTATTCAGAACTGGGAAATGAGAACTCAGAACTCAGATTTCACAGCGAAGAATTCAGAACTCAGTTATCAGAACTCAGAACGCAGAACGCAGAACACAAAATTCAGAACTCAGTAGTCAGAACTAGAAACTGTGAACTCAGAATTTGTAACTCAGAATTCTGAACGCAATTGAAAAATTTGAACTCAGAACTCAGAATACAGTACTCAAGATTCAGACCTCAAAATTCAGAACTCGGCACTCACAAAATGTAATTCACAACAAAATCTCAAATCTCAGAATTCAAAACTCAGAAAATAGAACTAACCACTCGGAATTCAAATTCAGATCTCAGAGTGTAGCACTTTGGATTGAGAACTCATTCCTCAGAACGCAGGACTCAGAACTCAGAATTCAGAAATTAGATTCATATCTCAGAACTCAGAACTCAGAATTCAGAACTCAGAGTTGAGAACTCAGCATGACAACTCAGTATTCAGATCTCGCAGTTCAGCACACAGAATTGACAACTTAGAAATCAGAACACACAATACAGTGATCAGTATTCAGAATTCAGCACGCAGAACTCAAACTCACAATTCAGAACTCAGCACTCAGAACTCAGAATGCAGACCTCAGGAACCAGAACTCAGAGTTTACAACCCTGAATTCAGAACTCTAATTTCAGAACTCAATTTCATAACTCAGAACACAAGACTCAGAAGTCAGAACTCAGAATTCAGAACTCAAAACTCAGAACTCAGAACTCGATATTTAGACTTCAAATTAGAGCACTCAGATATTCGGACTCCTAACTCAGACAAAGAAGTCAGAGTTGAAATTTCAGAACTCAGAAGTCACAATTCGCAACACAGAATTTGTGACTAGGAATTCATAAATGAGGCTCAGTTCTCAAAATTCACAAATCAGAATTCAGAAATCCAAATTCAGAACCCAGAACACAGAATTCGGAACTCAGAACTCAAAATTCAGTACTCAGAATTCAGAACTCACAACTCACAACTCTTGAATTCTGGTCTCAGAATCCACAACTCTGAATTCAGAATACAGGTTGCAGTTTACAACTCCGAACTCAGATCTCAGAACTAAGAGTTGAGAATTCATAACTCAGTATTCAGAACTGGGAAATGAGAACTCAGAACTCAGATTTCACAGCGAAGAATTCAGAACTCAGAACGCAGAACGCAGAACACAAAATTCAGAACTCAGTAGTCAGAACTAGAAACTGTGAACTCAGAATTTGTAACTCAGAATTCTGAACGCAATTGAAAAATTTGAACTCAGAACTCAGAATACAGTACTCAAGATTCAGACCTCAAAATTCAGAACTCGGCACTCACAAAATGTAATTCACAACAAAATCTCAAATCTCAGAATTCAAAACTCAGAAAATAGAACTAACCACTCGGAATTCAAATTCAGATCTCAGAGTGTAGCACTTTGGATTGAGAACTCATTCCTCAGAACGCAGGACTCAGAACTCAGAATTCAGAAATTAGATTCATATCTCAGAACTCAGAACTCAGAATTCAGAACTCAGAGTTGAGAACTCAGCATGACAACTCAGTATTCAGATCTCGCAGTTCAGCACACAGAATTGACAACTTAGAAATCAGAACACACAATACAGTGATCAGTATTCAGAATTCAGCACGCAGAACTCAAACTCACAATTCAGAACTCAGCACTCAGAACTCAGAATGCAGACCTCAGGAACCAGAACTCAGAGTTTACAACCCTGAATTCAGAACTCTAATTTCAGAACTCAATTTCATAACTCAGAACACAAGACTCAGAAGTCAGAACTCAGAATTCAGAACTCAAAACTCAGAACTCAGAACTCGATATTTAGACTTCAAAATAGAGCACTCAGATATTCGGACTCCTAACTCAGACAAAGAAGTCAGAGTTGAAATTTCAGAACTCAGAAGTCACAATTCGCAACACAGAATTTGTGACTAGGAATTCATAAATGAGGCTCAGTTCTCAAAATTCACAAATCAGAATTCAGAAATCCAAATTCAGAACCCAGAACACAGAATTCGGAACTCAGAACTCAAAATTCAGTACTCAGAATTCAGAACTCACAACTCACATCTCTGAATTCTGATCTCAGAATCCACAACTCTGAATTCAGAATACAGGTTGCAGTTTACAACTCCGAACTCAGATCTCAGAACTAAGAGTTGAGAACTCATAACTCAGAACTCAGAATTCAGAAATGGTGACTCAGAACTTGGAATTCAGAACTCAGAAATCACAACTCAGTATTCAGAACCCAGAATTCATAAACCAGAATTCTCACCTTCGAATTCTGAACTCAGAATTCAAACTCGAATATCAGAACTGGGAAATGAGAATTTGGAACTCAGAATACGGACTTCATAACTTAGAATTCAGAACAAAGAACTCAGACATCAGAACTCAAGACTCATAACAAAGAACTCATCTCAGCACTCAGAATTCAGAACACACAATTCAGAACTCAAAACGCAGAAATCAGAACTGTAACTCAGAATTGTGAAATCAGAACTCAGAATTCAGAACGCAATTGAGAACTTTGAAGTCAGAACTCAGAATAAATTCCTCACAATACTAGCTCAGAATCGGCGACTCAGAAATCAGAACTGAGATACAGATCTCAGAATTCAAAATTCAGAATTCAGGAGTCAGAATTCAGAACCGGAACACAGAATTCGGGACTCAGAACTCAAAATTCAGTACTCAGTACTCAGAACTCAGAAATCACCACTCTGAATTCTGGTCACAGAATTCACAACTCTGAAATCAGAATACAGACTGTAGAATTTAGACTCCGAACTCAGATCTAAGAGCTAAGAGTTGAGAATTCATAACTCAGTATTCAGAACTGGGAAATGAGAACTCAGAACTCAGATTTCACAGCTAAGAATTCAGAACTCAGTTATCAGAACTCAGAACGCAGAACGCAGAACACAAAATTCAGAACTCAGTAGTCAGAACTAGAAACTGTGAACTCAGAATTTGTAACTCAGAATTCTGAACGCAATTGAAAAATTTGAACTCAGAACTCAGAATACAGTACTCAAGATTCAGACCTCAAAATTCAGAACTCGGCACTCACAAAATGTAATTCACAACAAAATCTCAAATCTCAGAATTCAAAACTCAGAAAATAGAACTAACCACTCGGAATTCAAATTCAGATCTCAGAGTGTAGCACTTTGGATTGAGAACTCATTCCTCAGAACGCAGGACTCAGAACTCAGAATTCAGAAATTAGATTCATATCTCAGAACTCAGAACTCAGAATTCAGAACTCAGAGTTGAGAACTCAGCATGACAACTCAGTATTCAGATCTCGCAGTTCAGCACACAGAATTGACAACTTAGAAATCAGAACACACAATACAGTGATCAGTATTCAGAATTCAGCACGCAGAACTCAAACTCACAATTCAGAACTCAGCACTCAGAACTCAGAATGCAGACCTCAGGAACCAGAACTCAGAGTTTACAACCCTGAATTCAGAACTCTAATTTCAGAACTCAATTTCATAACTCAGAACAGAAGACTCAGAAGTCAGAACTCAGAATTCAGAACTCAAAACTCAGAACTCAGAACTCGATATTTAGACTTCAAAATAGAGCACTCAGATATTCGGACTCCTAACTCAGACAAAGAAGTCAGAGTTGAAATTTCAGAACTCAGAAGTCACAATTCGCAACACAGAATTTGTGACTAGGAATTCATAAATGAGGCTCAGTTCTCAAAATTCACAAATCAGAATTCAGAAATCCAAATTCAGAACCCAGAACACAGAATTCGGAACTCAGAACTCAAAATTCAGTACTCAGAATTCAGAACTCACAACTCACAACTCTTAAATTCTGGTCTCAGAATCCACAACTCTGAATTCAGAATACAGGTTGCAGTTTACAACTCCGAACTCAGATCTCAGAACTAAGAGTTGAGAACTCATAACTCAGAACTCAGAATTCAGAAATGATGACTCAGAACTTGGAATTCAGAACTCAGAAATCACAACTCAGTATTCAGAACCCAGAATTCATAACCCAGAATTCTCACCTTCGAATTCTGAACTCAGAATTCAAACTCGAATATCAGAACTGGGAAATGAGAATTTGGAACTCAGAATACGGACTTCATAACTTAGAATTCAGAACAAAGAACTCAGACATCAGAACTCAAGACTCATAACAAAGAACTCAGTTCTCAGCACTCAGAATTCAGAACACACAATTCAGAACTCAAAACGCAGAAATCAGAACTGTAACTCAGAATTGTGAAATCAGAACTCAGAATTCAGAACGCAATTGAGAACTTTGAAGTCAGAACTCAGAATAAATTCCTCACAATACTAGCTCAGAATCGGCGACTCAGAAATCAGAACTGAGATACAGATCTCAGAATTCAAAATTCAGAATTCAGGAGTCCGAATTCAGAACCGGGACACAGAATTCGGGACTCAGAACTCAAAATTCAGTACTCAGTACTCAGAACTCAGAAATCACCACTCTGAATTCTGGTCACAGAATTCACAACTCTGAAATCAAAATACAGACTGTAGAATTTAGACTCCGAACTCAGATCTAAGAGCTAAGAGTTGAGAATTCATAACTCAGTATTCAGAACTGGGAAATGAGAACTCAGAACTCAGATTTCACAGCTAAGAATTCAGAACTCAGTTATCAGAACTCAGAACGCAGAACGCAGAACACAAAATTCAGAACTCAGTAGTCAGAACTAGAAACTGTGAACTCAGAATTTGTAACTCAGAATTCTGAACGCAATTGAAAAATTTGAACTCAGAACTCAGAATACAGTACTCAAGATTCAGACCTCAAAATTCAGAACTCGGCACTCACAAAATGTAATTCACAACAAAATCTCAAATCTCAGAATTCAAAACTCAGAAAATAGAACTAACCACTCGGAATTCAAATTCAGATCTCAGAGTGTAGCACTTTGGATTGAGAACTCATTCCTCAGAACGCAGGACTCAGAACTCAGAATTCAGAAATTAGATTCATATCTCAGAACTCAGAACTCAGAATTCAGAACTCAGAGTTGAGAACTCAGCATGACAACTCAGTATTCAGATCTCGCAGTTCAGCACACAGAATTGACAACTTAGAAATCAGAACACACAATACAGTGATCAGTATTCAGAATTCAGCACGCAGAACTCAAACTCACAATTGAGAACTCAGCACTCAGAACTCAGAATGCAGACCTCAGGAACCAGAACTCAGAGTTTACAACCCTGAATTTAGAACTCTAATTTCAGAACTCAATTTCATAACTCAGAACACAAGACTCAGAAGTCAGAACTCAGAATTCAGAACTCAAAACTCAGAACTCAGAACTCGATATTTAGACTTCAAAATAGAGCACTCAGATATTCGGACTCCTAACTCAGACAAAGAAGTCAGAGTTGAAATTTCAGAACTCAGAAGTCACAATTCGCAACACAGAATTTGTGACTAGGAATTCATAAATGAGGCTCAGTTCTCAAAATTCACAAATCAGAATTCAGAAATCCAAATTCAGAACCCAGAACACAGAATTCGGAACTCAGAACTCAAAATTCAGTACTCAGAATTCAGAACTCACAACTCACAACTCTTAAATTCTGGTCTCAGAATCCACAACTCTGAATTCAGAATACAGGCTGCAGTTTACAACTCCGAACTCAGATCTCAGAACTAAGAGTTGAGAACTCATAACTCAGAACTCAGAATTCAGAAATGATGACTCAGAACTTGGAATTCAGAACTCAGAAATCACAACTCAGTATTCAGAACCCAGAATTCATAACCCAGAATTCTCACCTTCGAATTCTGAACTCAGAATTCAAACTCGAATATCAGAACTGGGAAATGAGAATTTGGAACTCAGAATACGGACTTCATAACTTAGAATTCAGAACAAAGAACTCAGACATCAGAACTCAAGACTCATAACAAAGAACTCAGTTCTCAGCACTCAGAATTCAGAACACACAATTCAGAACTCAAAACGCAGAAATCAGAACTGTACCTCAGAATTGTGAAATCAGAACTCAGAATTCAGAACGCAATTGAGAACTTTGAAGTCAGAACTCAGAATAAATTCCTCACAATACTAACTCAGAATCGGCGACTCAGAAATCAGAACTGAGATACAGATCTCAGAATTCAAAATTCAGAATTCAGGAGTCAGAATTCAGAACCGGGACACAGAATTCGGGACTCAGAACTCAAAATTCAGTACTCAGTACTCAGAACTCAGAAATCACCACTCTGAATTCTGGTCACAGAATTCACAACTCTGAAATCAAAATACAGACTGTAGAATTTAGACTCCGAACTCAGATCTAAGAGCTAAGAGTTGAGAATTCATAACTCAGTATTCAGAACTGGGAAATGAGAACTCAGAACTCAGATTTCACAGCTAAGAATTCAGAACTCAGTTATCAGAACTCAGAACGCAGAACGCAGAACACAAAATTCAGAACTCAGTAGTCAGAACTAGAAACTGTGAACTCAGAATTTGTAACTCAGAATTCTGAACGCAATTGAAAAATTTGAACTCAGAACTCAGAATACAGTACTCAAGATTCAGACCTCAAAATTCAGAACTCGGCACTCACAAAATGTAATTCACAACAAAATCTCAAATCTCAGAATTCAAAACTCAGAAAATAGAACTAACCACTCGGAATTCAAATTCAGATCTCAGAGTGTAGCACTTTGGATTGAGAACTCATTCCTCAGAACGCAGGACTCAGAACTCAGAATTCAGAAATTAGATTCATATCTCAGAACTCAGAACTCAGAATTCAGAACTCAGAGTTGAGAACTCAGCATGACAACTCAGTATTCAGATCTCGCAGTTCAGCACACAGAATTGACAACTTAGAAATCAGAACACACAATACAGTGATCAGTATTCAGAATTCAGCACGCAGAACTCAAACTCACAATTCAGAACTCAGCACTCAGAACTCAGAATGCAGACCTCAGGAACCAGAACTCAGAGTTTACAACCCTGAATTCAGAACTCTAATTTCAGAACTCAATTTCATAACTCAGAACACAAGACTCAGAAGTCAGAACTCAGAATTCAGAACTCAAAACTCAGAACTCAGAACTCGATATTTAGACTTCAAATTAGAGCACTCAGATATTCGGACTCCTAACTCAGACAAAGAAGTCAGAGTTGAAATTTTAGAACTCAGAAGTCACAATTCGCAACACAGAATTTGTGACTAGGAATTCATAAATGAGGCTCAGTTCTCAAAATTCACAAATCAGAATTCAGAAATCCAAATTCAGAACCCAGAACACAGGATTCGGAACTCAGAACTCAAAATTCAGTACTCAGAATTCAGAACTCACAACTCACATCTCTGAATTCTGATCTCAGAATCCACAACTCTGAATTCAGAATACAGGCTGCAGTTTACAACTCCGAACTCAGATCTCAGAACTAAGAGTTGAGAATTCATAACTCAGAACTCAGAATTCAGAAATGATGACTCAGAACTTGGAATTCAGAACTCAGAAATCACAACTCAGTATTCAGAACCCAGAATTCATAACCCAAAATTCTCACCTTCGAATTCTGAACTCAGAATTCAAACTCGAATATCAGAACTGGGAAATGAGAATTTGGAACTCAGAATATGGACTTCATAACTTAGAATTCAGAACAAAGAACTCAGACATCAGAACTCAAGACTCATAACAAAGAACTCAGTTCTCAGCACTCAGAATTCAGAACACACAATTCAGAACTCAAAACGCAGAAATCAGAACTGTAACTCAGAATTGTGAAATCAGAACTCAGAATTCAGAACGCAATTGAGAACTTTGAAGTCAGAACTCAGAATAAATTCCTCACAATACTAGCTCAGAATCGGCGACTCAGAAATCAGAACTGAGATACAGATCTCAGAATTCAAAATTCAGAATTCAGAAGTCCAAATTCAGAACCGGAACACAGAATTCGGGACTCAGAACTCAAAATTCAGTACTCAGTACTCAGAACTCAGAAATCACCACTCTGAATTCTGGTCACAGAATTCACAACTCTGAAATCAGAATACAGACTGTAGAATTTAGACTCCGAACTCAGATCTAAGAGCTAAGAGTTGAGAATTCATAACTCAGTATTCAGAACTGGGAAATGAGAACTCAGAACTCAGATTTCACAGCGAAGAATTCAGAACTCAGTTATCAGAACTCAGAATTCAGAACGCAGAACACAAAATTCAGAACTCAGTAGTCAGAACTAGAAACTGTGAACTCAGAATTTGTAACTCAGAATTCTGAACGCAATTGAAAAATTTGAACTCAGAACTCAGAATACAGTACTCAAGATTCAGACCTCAAAATTCAGAACTCGGCACTCACAAAATGTAATTCACAACAAAATCTCAAATCTCAGAATTCAAAACTCAGAAAATAGAACTAACCACTCGGAATTCAAATTCAGATCTCAGAGTGTAGCACTTTGGATTGAGAACTCATTCCTCAGAACGCAGGACTCAGAACTCAGAATTCAGAAATTAGATTCATATCTCAGAACTCAGAACTCAGAATTCAGAACTCAGAGTTGAGAACTCAGCATGACAACTCAGTATTCAGATCTCGCAGTTCAGCACACAGAATTGACAACTTAGAAATCAGAACACACAATACAGTGATCAGTATTCAGAATTCAGCACGCAGAACTCAAACTCACAATTCAGAACTCAGCACTCAGAACTCAGAATGCAGACCTCAGGAACCAGAACTCAGAGTTTACAACCCTGAATTCAGAACTCTAATTTCAGAACTCAATTTCATAACTCAGAACACAAGACTCAGAAGTCAGAACTCAGAATTCAGAACTCAAAACTCAGAACTCAGAACTCGATATTTAGACTTCAAATTAGAGCACTCAGATATTCGGACTCCTAACTCAGACAAAGAAGTCAGAGTTGAAATTTTAGAACTCAGAAGTCACAATTCGCAACACAGAATTTGTGACTAGGAATTCATAAATGAGGCTCAGTTCTCAAAATTCACAAATCAGAATTCAGAAATCCAAATTCAGAACCCAGAACACAGGATTCGGAACTCAGAACTCAAAATTCAGTACTCAGAATTCAGAACTCACAACTCACATCTCTGAATTCTGATCTCAGAATCCACAACTCTGAATTCAGAATACAGGCTGCAGTTTACAACTCCGAACTCAGATCTCAGAACTAAGAGTTGAGAATTCATAACTCAGAACTCAGAATTCAGAAATGATGACTCAGAACTTGGAATTCAGAACTCAGAAATCACAACTCAGTATTCAGAACCCAGAATTCATAACCCAAAATTCTCACCTTCGAATTCTGAACTCAGAATTCAAACTCGAATATCAGAACTGGGAAATGAGAATTTGGAACTCAGAATATGGACTTCATAACTTAGAATTCAGAACAAAGAACTCAGACATCAGAACTCAAGACTCATAACAAAGAACTCAGTTCTCAGCACTCAGAATTCAGAACACACAATTCAGAACTCAAAACGCAGAAATCAGAACTGTAACTCAGAATTGTGAAATCAGAACTCAGAATTCAGAACGCAATTGAGAACTTTGAAGTCAGAACTCAGAATAAATTCCTCACAATACTAGCTCAGAATCGGCGACTCAGAAATCAGAACTGAGATACAGATCTCAGAATTCAAAATTCAGAATTCAGAAGTCCAAATTCAGAACCGGAACACAGAATTCGGGACTCAGAACTCAAAATTCAGTACTCAGTACTCAGAACTCAGAAATCACCACTCTGAATTCTGGTCACAGAATTCACAACTCTGAAATCAGAATACAGACTGTAGAATTTAGACTCCGAACTCAGATCTAAGAGCTAAGAGTTGAGAATTCATAACTCAGTATTCAGAACTGGGAAATGAGAACTCAGAACTCAGATTTCACAGCGAAGAATTCAGAACTCAGTTATCAGAACTCAGAATTCAGAACGCAGAACACAAAATTCAGAACTCAGTAGTCAGAACTAGAAACTGTGAACTCAGAATTTGTAACTCAGAATTCTGAACGCAATTGAAAAATTTGAACTCAGAACTCAGAATACAGTACTCAAGATTCAGACCTCAAAATTCAGAACTCGGCACTCACAAAATGTAATTCACAACAAAATCTCAAATCTCAGAATTCAAAACTCAGAAAATAGAACTAACCACTCGGAATTCAAATTCAGATCTCAGAGTGTAGCACTTTGGATTGAGAACTCATTCCTCAGAACGCAGGACTCAGAACTCAGAATTCAGAAATTAGATTCATATCTCAGAACTCAGAACTCAGAATTCAGAACTCAGAGTTGAGAACTCAGCATGACAACTCAGTATTCAGATCTCGCAGTTCAGCACACAGAATTGACAACTTAGAAATCAGAACACACAATACAGTGATCAGTATTCAGAATTCAGCACGCAGAACTCAAACTCACAATTGAGAACTCAGCACTCAGAACTCAGAATGCAGACCTCAGGAACCAGAACTCAGAGTTTACAACCCTGAATTCAGAACTCTAATTTCAGAACTCAATTTCATAACTCAGAACACAAGACTCAGAAGTCAGAACTCAGAATTCAGAACTCAAAACTCAGAACTCAGAACTCGATATTTAGACTTCAAAATAGAGCACTCAGATATTCGGACTCCTAACTCAGACAAAGAAGTCAGAGTTGAAATTTCAGAACTCAGAAGTCACAATTCGCAACACAGAATTTGTGACTAGGAATTCATAAATGAGGCTCAGTTCTCAAAATTCACAAATCAGAATTCAGAAATCCAAATTCAGAACCCAGAACACAGAATTCGGAACTCAGAACTCAAAATTCAGTACTCAGAATTCAGAACTCACAACTCACAACTCTTAAATTCTGGTCTCAGAATCCACAACTCTGAATTCAGAATACAGGTTGCAGTTTACAACTCCGAACTCAGATCTCAGAACTAAGAGTTGAGAACTCATAACTCAGAACTCAGAATTCAGAAATGATGACTCAGAACTTGGAATTCAGAACTCAGAAATCACAACTCAGTATTCAGAACCCAGAATTCATAACCCAGAATTCTCACCTTCGAATTCTGAACTCAGAATTCAAACTCGAATATCAGAACTGGGAAATGAGAATTTGGAACTCAGAATACGGACTTCATAACTTAGAATTCAGAACAAAGAACTCAGACATCAGAACTCAAGACTCATAACAAAGAACTCAGTTCTCAGCACTCAGAATTCAGAACACACAATTCAGAACTCAAAACGCAGAAATCAGAACTGTAACTCAGAATTGTGAAATCAGAACTCAGAATTCAGAACGCAATTGAGAACTTTGAAGTCAGAACTCAGAATAAATTCCTCACAATACTAGCTCAGAATCGGCGACTCAGAAATCAGAACTGAGATACAGATCTCAGAATTCAAAATTCAGAATTCAGGAGTCCGAATTCAGAACCGGAACACAGAATTCGGGACTCAGAACTCAAAATTCAGTACTCAGTACTCAGAACTCAGAAATCACCACTCTGAATTCTGGTCACAGAATTCACAACTCTGAAATCAGAATACAGACTGTAGAATTTAGACTCCGAACTCAGATCTAAGAGCTAAGAGTTGAGAATTCATAACTCAGTATTCAGAACTGGGAAATGAGAACTCAGAACTCAGATTTCACAGCGAAGAATTCAGAACTCAGTTATCAGAACTCAGAACGCAGAACGCAGAACACAAAATTCAGAACTCAGTAGTCAGAACTAGAAACTGTGAACTCAGAATTTGTAACTCAGAATTCTGAACGCAATTGAAAAATTTGAACTCAGAACTCAGAATACAGTACTCAAGATTCAGACCTCAAAATTCAGAACTCGGCACTCACAAAATGTAATTCACAACAAAATCTCAAATCTCAGAATTCAAAACTCAGAAAATAGAACTAACCACTCGGAATTCAAATTCAGATCTCAGAGTGTAGCACTTTGGATTGAGAACTCATTCCTCAGAACGCAGGACTCAGAACTCAGAATTCAGAAATTAGATTCATATCTCAGAACTCAGAACTCAGAATTCAGAACTCAGAGTTGAGAACTCAGCATGACAACTCAGTATTCAGATCTCGCAGTTCAGCACACAGAATTGACAACTTAGAAATCAGAACACACAATACAGTGATCAGTATTCAGAATTCAGCACGCAGAACTCAAACTCACAATTCAGAACTCAGCACTCAGAACTCAGAATGCAGACCTCAGGAACCAGAACTCAGAGTTTACAACCCTGAATTTAGAACTCTAATTTCAGAACTCAATTTCATAACTCAGAACACAAGACTCAGAAGTCAGAACTCAGAATTCAGAACTCAAAACTCAGAACTCAGAACTCGATATTTAGACTTCAAAATAGAGCACTCAGATATTCGGACTCCTAACTCAGACAAAGAAGTCAGAGTTGAAATTTCAGAACTCAGAAGTCACAATTCGCAACACAGAATTTGTGACTAGGAATTCATAAATGAGGCTCAGTTCTCAAAATTCACAAATCAGAATTCAGAAATCCAAATTCAGAACCCAGAACACAGGATTCGGAACTCAGAACTCAAAATTCAGTACTCAGAATTCAGAACTCACAACTCACATCTCTGAATTCTGATCTCAGAATCCACAACTCTGAATTCAGAATACAGGCTGCAGTTTACAACTCCGAACTCAGATCTCAGAACTAAGAGTTGAGAATTCATAACTCAGAACTCAGAATTCAGAAATGATGACTCAGAACTTGGAATTCAGAACTCAGAAATCACAACTCAGTATTCAGAACCCAGAATTCATAACCCAAAATTCTCACCTTCGAATTCTGAACTCAGAATTCAAACTCGAATATCAGAACTGGGAAATGAGAATTTGGAACTCAGAATATGGACTTCATAACTTAGAATTCAGAACAAAGAACTCAGACATCAGAACTCAAGACTCATAACAAAGAACTCAGTTCTCAGCACTCAGAATTCAGAACACACAATTCAGAACTCAAAACGCAGAAATCAGAACTGTAACTCAGAATTGTGAAATCAGAACTCAGAATTCAGAACGCAATTGAGAACTTTGAAGTCAGAACTCAGAATAAATTCCTCACAATACTAGCTCAGAATCGGCGACTCAGAAATCAGAACTGAGATACAGATCTCAGAATTCAAAATTCAGAATTCAGAAGTCCAAATTCAGAACCGGAACACAGAATTCGGGACTCAGAACTCAAAATTCAGTACTCAGTACTCAGAACTCAGAAATCACCACTCTGAATTCTGGTCACAGAATTCACAACTCTGAAATCAGAATACAGACTGTAGAATTTAGACTCCGAACTCAGATCTAAGAGCTAAGAGTTGAGAATTCATAACTCAGTATTCAGAACTGGGAAATGAGAACTCAGAACTCAGATTTCACAGCGAAGAATTCAGAACTCAGTTATCAGAACTCAGAATTCAGAACGCAGAACACAAAATTCAGAACTCAGTAGTCAGAACTAGAAACTGTGAACTCAGAATTTGTAACTCAGAATTCTGAACGCAATTGAAAAATTTGAACTCAGAACTCAGAATACAGTACTCAAGATTCAGACCTCAAAATTCAGAACTCGGCACTCACAAAATGTAATTCACAACAAAATCTCAAATCTCAGAATTCAAAACTCAGAAAATAGAACTAACCACTCGGAATTCAAATTCAGATCTCAGAGTGTAGCACTTTGGATTGAGAACTCATTCCTCAGAACGCAGGACTCAGAACTCAGAATTCAGAAATTAGATTCATATCTCAGAACTCAGAACTCAGAATTCAGAACTCAGAGTTGAGAACTCAGCATGACAACTCAGTATTCAGATCTCGCAGTTCAGCACACAGAATTGACAACTTAGAAATCAGAACACACAATACAGTGATCAGTATTCAGAATTCAGCACGCAGAACTCAAACTCACAATTGAGAACTCAGCACTCAGAACTCAGAATGCAGACCTCAGGAACCAGAACTCAGAGTTTACAACCCTGAATTCAGAACTCTAATTTCAGAACTCAATTTCATAACTCAGAACACAAGACTCAGAAGTCAGAACTCAGAATTCAGAACTCAAAACTCAGAACTCAGAACTCGATATTTAGACTTCAAAATAGAGCACTCAGATATTCGGACTCCTAACTCAGACAAAGAAGTCAGAGTTGAAATTTCAGAACTCAGAAGTCACAATTCGCAACACAGAATTTGTGACTAGGAATTCATAAATGAGGCTCAGTTCTCAAAATTCACAAATCAGAATTCAGAAATCCAAATTCAGAACCCAGAACACAGAATTCGGAACTCAGAACTCAAAATTCAGTACTCAGAATTCAGAACTCACAACTCACAACTCTTAAATTCTGGTCTCAGAATCCACAACTCTGAATTCAGAATACAGGTTGCAGTTTACAACTCCGAACTCAGATCTCAGAACTAAGAGTTGAGAACTCATAACTCAGAACTCAGAATTCAGAAATGATGACTCAGAACTTGGAATTCAGAACTCAGAAATCACAACTCAGTATTCAGAACCCAGAATTCATAACCCAGAATTCTCACCTTCGAATTCTGAACTCAGAATTCAAACTCGAATATCAGAACTGGGAAATGAGAATTTGGAACTCAGAATACGGACTTCATAACTTAGAATTCAGAACAAAGAACTCAGACATCAGAACTCAAGACTCATAACAAAGAACTCAGTTCTCAGCACTCAGAATTCAGAACACACAATTCAGAACTCAAAACGCAGAAATCAGAACTGTAACTCAGAATTGTGAAATCAGAACTCAGAATTCAGAACGCAATTGAGAACTTTGAAGTCAGAACTCAGAATAAATTCCTCACAATACTAGCTCAGAATCGGCGACTCAGAAATCAGAACTGAGATACAGATCTCAGAATTCAAAATTCAGAATTCAGGAGTCCGAATTCAGAACCGGAACACAGAATTCGGGACTCAGAACTCAAAATTCAGTACTCAGTACTCAGAACTCAGAAATCACCACTCTGAATTCTGGTCACAGAATTCACAACTCTGAAATCAGAATACAGACTGTAGAATTTAGACTCCGAACTCAGATCTAAGAGCTAAGAGTTGAGAATTCATAACTCAGTATTCAGAACTGGGAAATGAGAACTCAGAACTCAGATTTCACAGCGAAGAATTCAGAACTCAGTTATCAGAACTCAGAACGCAGAACGCAGAACACAAAATTCAGAACTCAGTAGTCAGAACTAGAAACTGTGAACTCAGAATTTGTAACTCAGAATTCTGAACGCAATTGAAAAATTTGAACTCAGAACTCAGAATACAGTACTCAAGATTCAGACCTCAAAATTCAGAACTCGGCACTCACAAAATGTAATTCACAACAAAATCTCAAATCTCAGAATTCAAAACTCAGAAAATAGAACTAACCACTCGGAATTCAAATTCAGATCTCAGAGTGTAGCACTTTGGATTGAGAACTCATTCCTCAGAACGCAGGACTCAGAACTCAGAATTCAGAAATTAGATTCATATCTCAGAACTCAGAACTCAGAATTCAGAACTCAGAGTTGAGAACTCAGCATGACAACTCAGTATTCAGATCTCGCAGTTCAGCACACAGAATTGACAACTTAGAAATCAGAACACACAATACAGTGATCAGTATTCAGAATTCAGCACGCAGAACTCAAACTCACAATTCAGAACTCAGCACTCAGAACTCAGAATGCAGACCTCAGGAACCAGAACTCAGAGTTTACAACCCTGAATTTAGAACTCTAATTTCAGAACTCAATTTCATAACTCAGAACACAAGACTCAGAAGTCAGAACTCAGAATTCAGAACTCAAAACTCAGAACTCAGAACTCGATATTTAGACTTCAAAATAGAGCACTCAGATATTCGGACTCCTAACTCAGACAAAGAAGTCAGAGTTGAAATTTCAGAACTCAGAAGTCACAATTCGCAACACAGAATTTGTGACTAGGAATACATAAATGAGGCTCAGTTCTCAAAATTCACAAATCAAAATTCAGAAATCCAAATTCAGAACCCAGAACACAGAATTCGGAACTCAGAACTCAAAATTCAGTACTCAGAATTCAGAACTCACAACTCTGAATTCTGATCTCAGAATCCACAACTCTGAATTCAGAATACAGGCTGCAGTTTACAACTCCGAACTCAGATCTCAGAACTAAGAGTTGAGAACTCATAACTCAGAACTCAGAATTCAGAAATGATGACTCAGAACTTGGAATTCAGAACTCAGAAATCACAACTCAGTATTCAGAACCCAGAATTCATAACCCAGAATTCTCACCTTCGAATTCTGAACTCAGAATTCAAACTCGAATATCAGAACTGGGAAATGAGAATTTGGAACTCAGAATACGGACTTCATAACTTAGAATTCAGAACAAAGAACTCAGACATCAGAACTCAAGACTCATAACAAAGAACTCAGTTCTCAGCACTCAGAATTCAGAACACACAATTCAGAACTCAAAACGCAGAAATCAGAACTGTAACTCAGAATTGTGAAATCAGAACTCAGAATTCAGAACGCAATTGAGAACTTTGAAGTCAGAACTCAGAATAAATTCCTCACAATACTAGCTCAGAATCGGCGACTCAGAAATCAGAACTGAGATACAGATCTCAGAATTCAAAATTCAGAATTCAGGAGTCCGAATTCAGAACCGGAACACAGAATTCGGGACTCAGAACTCAAAATTCAGTACTCAGTACTCAGAACTCAGAAATCACCACTCTGAATTCTGGTCACAGAATTCACAACTCTGAAATCAGAATACAGACTGTAGAATTTAGACTCCGAACTCAGATCTAAGAGCTAAGAGTTGAGAATTCATAACTCAGTATTCAGAACTGGGAAATGAGAACTCAGAACTCAGATTTCACAGCGAAGAATTCAGAACTCAGTTATCAGAACTCAGAACGCAGAACGCAGAACACAAAATTCAGAACTCAGTAGTCAGAACTAGAAACTGTGAACTCAGAATTTGTAACTCAGAATTCTGAACGCAATTGAAAAATTTGAACTCAGAACTCAGAATACAGTACTCAAGATTCAGACCTCAAAATTCAGAACTCGGCACTCACAAAATGTAATTCACAACAAAATCTCAAATCTCAGAATTCAAAACTCAGAAAATAGAACTAACCACTCGGAATTCAAATTCAGATCTCAGAGTGTAGCACTTTGGATTGAGAACTCATTCCTCAGAACGCAGGACTCAGAACTCAGAATTCAGAAATTAGATTCATATCTCAGAACTCAGAACTCAGAATTCAGAACTCAGAGTTGAGAACTCAGCATGACAACTCAGTATTCAGATCTCGCAGTTCAGCACACAGAATTGACAACTTAGAAATCAGAACACACAATACAGTGATCAGTATTCAGAATTCAGCACGCAGAACTCAAACTCACAATTCAGAACTCAGCACTCAGAACTCAGAATGCAGACCTCAGGAACCAGAACTCAGAGTTTACAACCCTGAATTTAGAACTCTAATTTCAGAACTCAATTTCATAACTCAGAACACAAGACTCAGAAGTCAGAACTCAGAATTCAGAACTCAAAACTCAGAACTCAGAACTCGATATTTAGACTTCAAAATAGAGCACTCAGATATTCGGACTCCTAACTCAGACAAAGAAGTCAGAGTTGAAATTTCAGAACTCAGAAGTCACAATTCGCAACACAGAATTTGTGACTAGGAATACATAAATGAGGCTCAGTTCTCAAAATTCACAAATCAAAATTCAGAAATCCAAATTCAGAACCCAGAACACAGAATTCGGAACTCAGAACTCAAAATTCAGTACTCAGAATTCAGAACTCACAACTCTGAATTCTGATCTCAGAATCCACAACTCTGAATTCAGAATACAGGCTGCAGTTTACAACTCCGAACTCAGATCTCAGAACTAAGAGTTGAGAATTCATAACTCAGAACTCAGAATTCAGAAATGATGACTCAGAACTTGGAATTCAGAACTCAGAAATCACAACTCAGTATTCAGAACCCAGAATTCATAACCCAGAATTCTCACCTTCGAATTCTGAACTCAGAATTCAAACTCGAATATCAGAACTGGGAAATGAGTATTTGGAACTCAGAATACGGACTTCATAACTTAGAATTCAGAACAAAGAACTCAGACATCAGAACTCAAGACTCATAACAAAGAACTCAGTTCTCAGCACTCAGAATTCAGAACACACAATTCAGAACTCAAAACGCAGGAATCAGAACTGTAACTCAGAATTGTGAAATCACAACTCAGAATTCAGAACGCATTTGAGAATTTTGAAGTCAGAACTCAGAATAAATTCCTCACAATACTAACTCAGAATCGGCGACTCAGAAATCAGAACTGAGATACAGATCTCAGAATTCAAAATTCAGAATTCAGAAGTCCGAATTCAGAACCAGAACACAGAATTCGGGACTCAGAACTCAAAATTCAGTACTCAGTACTCAGAACTCAGAAATCACCACTCTGAATTCTGGTCACAGAATTCACAACTCTGAAATCAGAATACAGACTGTAGAATTTAGACTCCGAACTCAGATCTAAGAGCTAAGAGTTGAGAATTCATAACTCAGTATTCAGAACTGGGAAATGAGAACTCAGAACTCAGATTTCACAGCTAAGAATTCAGAACTCAGTTATCAGAACTCAGAACGCAGAACGCAGAACACAAAATTCAGAACTCAGTAGTCAGAACTAGAAACTGTGAACTCAGAATTTGTAACTCAGAATTCTGAACGCAATTGAAAAATTTGAACTCAGAACTCAGAATACAGTACTCAAGATTCAGACCTCAAAATTCAGAACTCGGCACTCACAAAATGTAATTCACAACAAAATCTCAAATCTCAGAATTCAAAACACAGAAAATAGAACTAACCACTCGGAATTCAAATTCAGATCTCAGAGTGTAGCACTTTGGATTGAGAACTCATTCCTCAGAACGCAGGACTCAGAACTCAGAATTCAGAAATTAGATTCATATCTCAGAACTCAGAACTCAGAATTCAGAACTCAGAGTTGAGAACTCAGCATGACAACTCAGTATTCAGATCTCGCAGTTCAGCACACAGAATTGACAACTTAGAAATCAGAACACACAATACAGTGATCAGTATTCAGAATTCAGCACGCAGAACTCAAACTCACAATTCAGAACTCAGCACTCAGAACTCAGAATGCAGACCTCAGGAACCAGAACTCAGAGTTTACAACCCTGAATTCAGAACTCTAATTTCAGAACTCAATTTCATAACTCAGAACACAAGACTCAGAAGTCAGAACTCTAATTTCAGAACTCAAAACTCAGAACTCAGAACTCGATATTTAGACTTCAAAATAGAGCACTCAGATATTCGGACTCCTAACTCAGACAAAGAAGTCAGAGTTGAAATTTCAGAACTCAGAAGTCACAATTCGCAACACAGAATTTGTGACTAGGAATTCATAAATGAGGCTCAGTTCTCAAAATTCACAAATCAGAATTCAGAAATCCAAATTCAGAACCCAGAACACAGAATTCGGAACTCAGAACTCAAAATTCAGTACTCAGAATTCAGAACTCACAACTCACAACTCTGAATTCTGATCTCAGAATCCACAACTCTGAATTCAGAATACAGGCTGCAGTTTACAACTCCGAACTCAGATCTCAGAACTAAGAGTTGAGAATTCATAACTCAGAACTCAGAATTCAGAAATGATGACTCAGAACTTGGAATTCAGAACTCAGAAATCACAACTCAGTATTCAGAACCCAGAATTCATAACCCATAATTCTCACCTTCGAATTCTGAACTCAGAATTCAAACTCGAATATCAGAACTGGGAAATGAGTACTTGGAACTCAGAATACGGACTTCATAACTTAGAATTCAGAACAAAGAACTCAGACATCAGAACTCAAGACTCATAACAAAGAACTCAGTTCTCAGCACTCAGAATTCAGAACACACAATTCAGAACTCAAAACGCAGGAATCAGAACTGTAACTCAGAATTGTGAAATCACAACTCAGAATTCAGAACGCATTTGAGAACTTTGAAGTCAGAACTCAGAATAAATTCCTCACAATACTAACTCAGAATCGGCGACTCAGAAATCAGAACTGAGATACAGATCTCAGAATTCAAAATTCAGAATTCAGAAGTCCGAATTCAGAACCGGAACACAGAATTCGGGACTCAGAACTCAAAATTCAGTACTCAGTACTCAGAACTCAGAAATCACCACTCTGAATTCTGGTCACAGAATTCACAACTCTGAAATCAGAATACAGACTGTAGAATTTAGACTCCGAACTCAGATCTAAGAGCTAAGAGTTGAGAATTCATAACTCAGTATTCAGAACTGGGAAATGAGAACTCAGAACTCAGATTTCACAGCTAAGAATTCAGAACTCAGTTATCAGAACTCAGAACGCAGAACGCAGAACACAAAATTCAGAACTCAGTAGTCAGAACTAGAAACTGTGAACTCAGAATTTGTAACTCAGAATTCTGAACGCAATTGAAAAATTTGAACTCAGAACTCAGAATACAGTACTCAAGATTCAGACCTCAAAATTCAGAACTCGGCACTCACAAAATGTAATTCACAACAAAATCTCAAATCTCAGAATTCAAAACTCAGAAAATAGAACTAACCACTCGGAATTCAAATTCAGATCTCAGAGTGTAGCACTTTGGATTGAGAACTCATTCCTCAGAACGCAGGACTCAGAACTCAGAATTCAGAAATTAGATTCATATCTCAGAACTCAGAACTCAGAATTCAGAACTCAGAGTTGAGAACTCAGCATGACAACTCAGTATTCAGATCTCGCAGTTCAGCACACAGAATTGACAACTTAGAAATCAGAACACACAATACAGTGATCAGTATTCAGAATTCAGCACGCAGAACTCAAACTCACAATTCAGAACTCAGCACTCAGAACTCAGAATGCAGACCTCAGGAACCAGAACTCAGAGTTTACAACCCTGAATTCAGAACTCTAATTTCAGAACTCAATTTCATAACTCAGAACACAAGACTCAGAAGTCAGAACTCAGAATTCAGAACTCAAAACTCAGAACTCAGAACTCGATATTTAGACTTCAAAATAGAGCACTCAGATATTCGGACTCCTAACTCAGACAAAGAAGTCAGAGTTGAAATTTCAGAACTCAGAAGTCACAATTCGCAACACAGAATTTGTGACTAGGAATTCATAAATGAGGCTCAGTTCTCAAAATTCACAAATCAGAATTCAGAAATCCAAATTCAGAACCCAGAACACAGAATTCGGAACTCAGAACTCAAAATTCAGTACTCAGAATTCAGAACTCACAACTCACAACTCTGAATTCTGATCTCAGAATCCACAACTCTGAATTCAGAATACAGGCTGCAGTTTACAACTCCGAACTCAGATCTCAGAACTAAGAGTTGAGAATTCATAACTCAGAACTCAGAATTCAGAAATGATGACTCAGAACTTGGAATTCAGAACTCAGAAATCACAACTCAGTATTCAGAACCCAGAATTCATAACCCAGAATTCTCACCTTCGAATTCTGAACTCAGAATTCAAACTCGAATATCAGAACTGGGAAATGAGTATTTGGAACTCAGAATACGGACTTCATAACTTAGAATTCAGAACAAAGAACTCAGACATCAGAACTCAAGACTCATAACAAAGAACTCAGTTCTCAGCACTCAGAATTCAGAACACACAATTCAGAACTCAAAACGCAGGAATCAGAACTGTAACTCAGAATTGTGAAATCAGAACTCAGAATTCAGAACGCAATTGAGAACTTTGAAGTCAGAACTCAGAATAAATTCCTCACAATACTAACTCAGAATCGGCGACTCAGAAATCAGAACTGAGATACAGATCTCAGAATTCAAAATTCAGAATTCACAAGTCCGAATTCAGAACCGGAACACAGAATTCGGGACTCAGAACTCAAAATTCAGTACTCAGTACTCAGAACTCAGAAATCACCACTCTGAATTCTGGTCACAGAATTCACAACTCTGAAATCAGAATACAGACTGTAGAATTTAGACTCCAAACTCAGATCTAAGAGCTAAGAGTTGAGAATTCATAACTCAGTATTCAGAACTGGGAAATGAGAAGTCAGAACTCAGATCTAAGAGCTAAGAATTCAGAACTCAGTTATCAGAACTCAGAACGCAGAACGCAGAACACAAAATTCAGAACTCAGTAGTCAGAACTAGAAACTGTGAACTCAGAATTTGTAACTCAGAATTCTGAACGCAATTGAAAAATTTGAACTCAGAACTCAGAATACAGTACTCAAGATTCAGACCTCAAAATTCAGAACTCGGCACTCACAAAATGTAATTCACAACAAAATCTCAAATCTCAGAATTCAAAACTCAGAAAATAGAACTAACCACTCGGAATTCAAATTCAGATCTCAGAGTGTAGCACTTTGGATTGAGAACTCATTCCTCAGAACGCAGGACTCAGAACTCAGAATTCAGAAATTAGATTCATATCTCAGAACTCAGAACTCAGAATTCAGAACTCAGAGTTGAGAACTCAGCATGACAACTCAGTATTCAGATCTCGCAGTTCAGCACACAGAATTGACAACTTAGAAATCAGAACACACAATACAGAGATCAGTATTCAGAATTCAGCACGCAGAACTCAAGCTCACAATTCAGAACTCAGCACTCAGAACTCAGAATGCAGACCTCAGGAACCAGAACTCAGAGTTTACAACCCTGAATTCAGAACTCTAATTTCAGAACTCAATTTCATAACTCAGAACACAAGACTCAGAAGTCAGAACTCAGAATTCAGAACTCAAAACTCAGAACTCAGAACTCGATATTTAGACTTCAAAATAGAGCACTCAGATATTCGGACTCCTAACTCAGACAAAGAAGTCAGAGTTGAAATTTCAGAACTCAGAAGTCACAATTCGCAACACAGAATTTGTGACTAGGAATTCATAAATGAGGCTCAGTTCTCAAAATTCACAAATCAGAATTCAGAAATCCAAATTCAGAACCCAGAACACAGAATTCGGAACTCAGAACTCAAAATTCAGTACTCAGAATTCAGAACTCACAACTCTGAATTCTGATCTCAGAATCCACAACTCTGAATTCAGAATACAGGCTGCAGTTTACAACTCCGAACTCAGATCTCAGAACTAAGAGTTGAGAATTCATAACTCAGAACTCAGAATTCAGAAATGATGACTCAGAACTTGGAATTCAGAACTCAGAAATCACAACTCAGTATTCAGAACCCAGAATTCATAACCCAGAATTCTCACCTTCGAATTCTGAACTCAGAATTCAAACTCGAATATCAGAACTGGGAAATGAGTACTTGGAACTCAGAATACGGACTTCATAACTTAGAATTCAGAACAAAGAACTCAGACATCAGAACTCAAGACTCATAACAAAGAACTCAGTTCTCAGCACTCAGAATTCAGAACACACAATTCAGAACTCAAAACGCAGAAATCAGAACTGTAACTCAGAATTGTGAAATCACAACTCAGAATTCAGAACGCATTTGAGAACTTTGAAGTCAGAACTCAGAATAAATTCCTCACAATACTAGCTCAGAATCGGCGACTCAGAAATCAGAACTGAGATACAGATCTCAGAATTCAAAATTCAGAATTCAGAAGTCCGAATTCAGAACCGGAACACAGAATTCGGGACTCAGAACTCAAAATTCAGTACTCAGTACTCAGAACTCAGAAATCACCACTCTGAATTCTGGTCACAGAATTCACAACTCTGAAATCAGAATACAGACTGTAGAATTTAGACTCCAAACTCAGATCTAAGAGCTAAGAGTTGAGAATTCATAACTCAGTATTCAGAACTGGGAAATGAGAACTCAGAACTCAGATTTCACAGCTAAGAATTCAGAACTCAGTTATCAGAACTCAGAACGCAGAACGCAGAACACAAAATTCAGAACTCAGTAGTCAGAACTAGAAACTGTGAACTCAGAATTTGTAACTCAGAATTCTGAACGCAATTGAAAAATTTGAACTCAGAACTCAGAATACAGTACTCAAGATTCAGACCTCAAAATTCAGAACTCGGCACTCACAAAATGTAATTCACAACAAAATCTCAAATCTCAGAATTCAAAACTCAGAAAATAGAACTAACCACTCGGAATTCAAATTCAGATCTCAGAGTGTAGCACTTTGGATTGAGAACTCATTCCTCAGAACGCAGGACTCAGAACTCAGAATTCAGAAATTAGATTCATATCTCAGAACTCAGAACTCAGAATTCAGAACTCAGAGTTGAGAACTCAGCATGACAACTCAGTATTCAGATCTCGCAGTTCAGCACACAGAATTGACAACTTAGAAATCAGAACACACAATACAGTGATCAGTATTCAGAATTCAGCACGCAGAACTCAAACTCACAATTCAGAACTCAGCACTCAGAACTCAGAATGCAGACCTCAGGAACCAGAACTCAGAGTTTACAACCCTGAATTCAGAACTCTAATTTCAGAACTCAATTTCATAACTCAGAACTCAAAACTCAGAACTCAGAACTCGATATTTAGACTTCAAAATAGAGCACTCAGATATTCGGACTCCTAACTCAGACAAAGAAGTCAGAGTTGAAATTTCAGAACTCAGAAGTCACAATTCGCAACACAGAATTTGTGACTAGGAATTCATAAATGAGGCTCAGTTCTCAAAATTCACAAATCAGAATTCAGAAATCCAAATTCAGAACCCAGAACACAGAATTCGGAACTCAGAACTCAAAATTCAGTACTCAGAATTCAGAACTCACAACTCACAACTCTGAATTCTGATCTCAGAATCCACAACTCTGAATTCAGAATACAGGCTGCAGTTTACAACTCCGAACTCAGATCTCAGAACTAAGAGTTGAGAATTCATAACTCAGAACTCAGAATTCAGAAATGATGACTCAGAACTTGGAATTCAGAACTCAGAAATCACAACTCAGTATTCAGAACCCAGAATTCATAACCCAGAATTCTCACCTTCGAATTCTGAACTCAGAATTCAAACTCGAATATCAGAACTGGGAAATGAGTATTTGGAACTCAGAATACGGACTTCATAACTTAGAATTCAGAACAAAGAACTCAGACATCAGAACTCAAGACTCATAACAAAGAACTCAGTTCTCAGCACTCAGAATTCAGAACACACAATTCAGAACTCAAAACGCAGGAATCAGAACTGTAACTCAGAATTGTGAAATCACAACTCAGAATTCAGAACGCAATTGAGAACTTTGAAGTCAGAACTCAGAATAAATTCCTCACAATACTAACTCAGAATCGGCGACTCAGAAATCAGAACTGAGATACAGATCTCAGAATTCAAAATTCAGAATTCAGAAGTCCGAATTCAGAACCGGAACACAGAATTCGGGACTCAGAACTCAAAATTCAGTACTCAGTACTCAGAACTCAGAAATCACCACTCTGAATTCTGGTCACAGAATTCACAACTCTGAAATCAGAATACAGACTGTAGAATTTAGACTCCAAACTCAGATCTAAGAGCTAAGAGTTGAGAATTCATAACTCAGTATTCAGAACTGGGAAATGAGAAGTCAGAACTCAGATCTAAGAGCTAAGAATTCAGAACTCAGTTATCAGAACTCAGAACGCAGAACGCAGAACACAAAATTCAGAACTCAGTAGTCAGAACTAGAAACTGTGAACTCAGAATTTGTAACTCAGAATTCTGAACGCAATTGAAAAATTTGAACTCAGAACTCAGAATACAGTACTCAAGATTCAGACCTCAAAATTCAGAACTCGGCACTCACAAAATGTAATTCACAACAAAATCTCAAATCTCAGAATTCAAAACTCAGAAAATAGAACTAACCACTCGGAATTCAAATTCAGATCTCAGAGTGTAGCACTTTGGATTGAGAACTCATTCCTCAGAACGCAGGACTCAGAACTCAGAATTCAGAAATTAGATTCATATCTCAGAACTCAGAACTCAGAATTCAGAACTCAGAGTTGAGAACTCAGCATGACAACTCAGTATTCAGATCTCGCAGTTCAGCACACAGAATTGACAACTTAGAAATCAGAACACACAATACAGTGATCAGTATTCAGAATTCAGCACGCAGAACTCAAACTCACAATTCAGAACTCAGCACTCAGAACTCAGAATGCAGACCTCAGGAACCAGAACTCAGAGTTTACAACCCTGAATTCAGAACTCTAATTTCAGAACTCAATTTCATAACTCAGAACACAAGACTCAGAAGTCAGAACTCAGAATTCAGAACTCAAAACTCAGAACTCAGAACTCGATATTTAGACTTCAAAATAGAGCACTCAGATATTCGGACTCCTAACTCAGACAAAGAAGTCAGAGTTGAAATTTCAGAACTCAGAAGTCACAATTTGCAACACAGAATTTGTGACTAGGAATTCATAAATGAGGCTCAGTTCTCAAAATTCACAAATCAGAATTCAGAAATCCAAATTCAGAACCCAGAACACAGAATTCGGAACTCAGAACTCAAAATTCAGTACTCAGAATTCAGAACTCACAACTCACAACTCTGAATTCTGATCTCAGAATCCACAACTCTGAATTCAGAATACAGGCTGCAGTTTACAACTCCGAACTCAGATCTCAGAACTAAGAGTTGAGAATTCATAACTCAGAACTCAGAATTCAGAAATGATGACTCAGAACTTGGAATTCAGAACTCAGAAATCACAACTCAGTATTCAGAACCCAGAATTCATAACCCAGAATTCTCACCTTCGAATTCTGAACTCAGAATTCAAACTCGAATATCAGAACTGGGAAATGAGTATTTGGAACTCAGAATACGGACTTCATAACTTAGAATTCAGAACAAAGAACTCAGACATCAGAACTCAAGACTCATAACAAAGAACTCAGTTCTCAGCACTCAGAATTCAGAACACACAATTCAGAACTCAAAACGCAGGAATCAGAACTGTAACTCAGAATTGTGAAATCACAACTCAGAATTCAGAACGCATTTGAGAACTTTGAAGTCAGAACTCAGAATAAATTCCTCACAATACTAACTCAGAATCGGCGACTCAGAAATCAGAACTGAGATACAGATCTCAGAATTCAAAATTCAGAATTCACAAGTCCGAATTCAGAACCGGAACACAGAATTCGGGACTCAGAACTCAAAATTCAGTACTCAGTACTCAGAACTCAGAAATCACCACTCTGAATTCTGGTCACAGAATTCACAACTCTGAAATCAGAATACAGACTGTAGAATTTAGACTCCGAACTCAGATCTAAGAGCTAAGAGTTGAGAATTCATAACTCAGTATTCAGAACTGGGAAATGAGAACTCAGAACTCAGATTTCACAGCGAAGAATTCAGAACTCAGTTATCAGAACTCAGAACTCAGAACGCAGAACACAAAATTCAGAACTCAGTAGTCAGAACTAGAAACTGTGAACTCAGAATTTGTAACTCAGAATTCTGAACGCAATTGAAAAATTTGAACTCAGAACTCAGAATACAGTACTCAAGATTCAGACCTCAAAATTCAGAACTCGGCACTCACAAAATGTAATTCACAACAAAATCTCAAATCTCAGAATTCAAAACTCAGAAAATAGAACTAACCACTCGGAATTCAAATTCAGATCTCAGAGTGTAGCACTTTGGATTGAGAACTCATTCCTCAGAACGCAGGACTCAGAACTCAGAATTCAGAAATTAGATTCATATCTCAGAACTCAGAACTCAGAATTCAGAACTCAGAGTTGAGAACTCAGCATGACAACTCAGTATTCAGATCTCGCAGTTCAGCACACAGAATTGACAACTTAGAAATCAGAACACACAATACAGTGATCAGTATTCAGAATTCAGCACGCAGAACTCAAACTCACAATTCAGAACTCAGCACTCAGAACTCAGAATGCAGACCTCAGGAACCAGAACTCAGAGTTTACAACCCTGAATTCAGAACTCTAATTTCAGAACTCAATTTCATAACTCAGAACACAAGACTCAGAAGTCAGAACTCAGAATTCAGAACTCAAAACTCAGAACTCAGAACTCGATATTTAGACTTCAAATTAGAGCACTCAGATATTCGGACTCCTAACTCAGACAAAGAAGTCAGAGTTGAAATTTTAGAACTCAGAAGTCACAATTCGCAACACAGAATTTGTGACTAGGAATTCATAAATGAGGCTCAGTTCTCAAAATTCACAAATCAGAATTCAGAAATCCAAATTCAGAACCCAGAACACAGAATTCGGAACTCAGAACTCAAAATTCAGTACTCAGAATTCAGAACTCACAACTCACATCTCTGAATTCTGATCTCAGAATCCACAACTCTGAATTCAGAATACAGGCTGCAGTTTACAACTCCGAACTCAGATCTCAGAACTAAGAGTTGAGAATTCATAACTCAGAACTCAGAATTCAGAAATGATGACTCAGAACTTGGAATTCAGAACTCAGAAATCACAACTCAGTATTCAGAACCCAGAATTCATAACCCAGAATTCTCACCTTCGAATTCTGAACTCAGAATTCAAACTCGAATATCAGAACTGGGAAATGAGAATTTGGAACTCAGAATATGGACTTCATAACTTAGAATTCAGAACAAAGAACTCAGACATCAGAACTCAAGACTCATAACAAAGAACTCAGTTCTCAGCACTCAGAATTCAGAACACACAATTCAGAACTCAAAACGCAGAAATCAGAACTGTAACTCAGAATTGTGAAATCAGAACTCAGAATTCAGAACGCAATTGAGAACTTTGAAGTCAGAACTCAGAATAAATTCCTCACAATACTAGCTCAGAATCGGCGACTCAGAAATCAGAACTGAGATACAGATCTCAGAATTCAAAATTCAGAATTCAGAAGTCCGAATTCAGAACCGGAACACAGAATTCGGGACTCAGAACTCAAAATTCAGTACTCAGTACTCAGAACTCAGAAATCACCACTCTGAATTCTGGTCACAGAATTCACAACTCTGAAATCAGAATACAGACTGTAAAATTTAGACTCCGAACTCAGATCTAAGAGCTAAGAGTTGAGAATTCATAACTCAGTATTCAGAACTGGGAAATGAGAACTCAGAACTCAGATTTCACAGCGAAGAATTCAGAACTCAGTTATCAGAACTCAGAATTCAGAACGCAGAACACAAAATTCAGAACTCAGTAGTCAGAACTAGAAACTGTGAACTCAGAATTTGTAACTCAGAATTCTGAACGCAATTGAAAAATTTGAACTCAGAACTCAGAATACAGTACTCAAGATTCAGACCTCAAAATTCAGAACTCGGCACTCACAAAATGTAATTCACAACAAAATCTCAAATCTCAGAATTCAAAACTCAGAAAATAGAACTAACCACTCGGAATTCAAATTCAGATCTCAGAGTGTAGCACTTTGGATTGAGAACTCATTCCTCAGAACGCAGGACTCAGAATTCAGAAATTAGATTCATATCTCAGAACTCAGAACTCAGAATTCAGAACTCAGAGTTGAGAACTCAGCATGACAACTCAGTATTCAGATCTCGCAGTTCAGCACACAGAATTGACAACTTAGAAATCAGAACACACAATACAGTGATCAGTATTCAGAATTCAGCACGCAGAACTCAAACTCACAATTGAGAACTCAGCACTCAGAACTCAGAATGCAGACCTCAGGAACCAGAACTCAGAGTTTACAACCCTGAATTCAGAACTCTAATTTCAGAACTCAATTTCATAACTCAGAACACAAGACTCAGAAGTCAGAACTCAGAATTCAGAACTCAAAACTCAGAACTCAGAACTCGATATTTAGACTTCAAATTAGAGCACTCAGATATTCGGACTCCTAACTCAGACAAAGAAGTCAGAGTTGAAATTTTAGAACTCAGAAGTCACAATTCGCAACACAGAATTTGTGACTAGGAATTCATAAATGAGGCTCAGTTCTCAAAATTCACAAATCAGAATTCAGAAATCCAAATTCAGAACCCAGAACACAGAATTCGGAACTCAGAACTCAAAATTCAGTACTCAGAATTCAGAACTCACAACTCACATCTCTGAATTCTGATCTCAGAATCCACAACTCTGAATTCAGAATACAGGCTGCAGTTTACAACTCCGAACTCAGATCTCAGAACTAAGAGTTGAGAATTCATAACTCAGAACTCAGAATTCAGAAATGATGACTCAGAACTTGGAATTCAGAACTCAGAAATCACAACTCAGTATTCAGAACCCAGAATTCATAACCCAGAATTCTCACCTTCGAATTCTGAACTCAGAATTCAAACTCGAATATCAGAACTGGGAAATGAGAATTTGGAACTCAGAATATGGACTTCATAACTTAGAATTCAGAACAAAGAACTCAGACATCAGAACTCAAGACTCATAACAAAGAACTCAGTTCTCAGCACTCAGAATTCAGAACACACAATTCAGAACTCAAAACGCAGAAATCAGAACTGTAACTCAGAATTGTGAAATCAGAACTCAGAATTCAGAACGCAATTGAGAACTTTGAAGTCAGAACTCAGAATAAATTCCTCACAATACTAGCTCAGAATCGGCGACTCAGAAATCAGAACTGAGATACAGATCTCAGAATTCAAAATTCAGAATTCAGAAGTCCGAATTCAGAACCGGAACACAGAATTCGGGACTCAGAACTCAAAATTCAGTACTCAGTACTCAGAACTCAGAAATCACCACTCTGAATTCTGGTCACAGAATTCACAACTCTGAAATCAGAATACAGACTGTAGAATTTAGACTCCGAACTCAGATCTAAGAGCTAAGAGTTGAGAATTCATAACTCAGTATTCAGAACTGGGAAATGAGAACTCAGAACTCAGATTTCACAGCGAAGAATTCAGAACTCAGTTATCAGAACTCAGAATTCAGAACGCAGAACACAAAATTCAGAACTCAGTAGTCAGAACTAGAAACTGTGAACTCAGAATTTGTAACTCAGAATTCTGAACGCAATTGAAAAATTTGAACTCAGAACTCAGAATACAGTACTCAAGATTCAGACCTCAAAATTCAGAACTCGGCACTCACAAAATGTAATTCACAACAAAATCTCAAATCTCAGAATTCAAAACTCAGAAAATAGAACTAACCACTCGGAATTCAAATTCAGATCTCAGAGTGTAGCACTTTGGATTGAGAACTCATTCCTCAGAACGCAGGACTCAGAACTCAGAATTCAGAAATTAGATTCATATCTCAGAACTCAGAACTCAGAATTCAGAACTCAGAGTTGAGAACTCAGCATGACAACTCAGTATTCAGATCTCGCAGTTCAGCACACAGAATTGACAACTTAGAAATCAGAACACACAATACAGTGATCAGTATTCAGAATTCAGCACGCAGAACTCAAACTCACAATTGAGAACTCAGCACTCAGAACTCAGAATGCAGACCTCAGGAACCAGAACTCAGAGTTTACAACCCTGAATTCAGAACTCTAATTTCAGAACTCAATTTCATAACTCAGAACACAAGACTCAGAAGTCAGAACTCAGAATTCAGAACTCAAAACTCAGAACTCAGAACTCGATATTTAGACTTCAAAATAGAGCACTCAGATATTCGGACTCCTAACTCAGACAAAGAAGTCAGAGTTGAAATTTCAGAACTCAGAAGTCACAATTCGCAACACAGAATTTGTGACTAGGAATTCATAAATGAGGCTCAGTTCTCAAAATTCACAAATCAGAATTCAGAAATCCAAATTCAGAACCCAGAACACAGAATTCGGAACTCAGAACTCAAAATTCAGTACTCAGAATTCAGAACTCACAACTCACAACTCTTAAATTCTGGTCTCAGAATCCACAACTCTGAATTCAGAATACAGGCTGCAGTTTACAACTCCGAACTCAGATCTCAGAACTAAGAGTTGAGAACTCATAACTCAGAACTCAGAATTCAGAAATGATGACTCAGAACTTGGAATTCAGAACTCAGAAATCACAACTCAGTATTCAGAACCCAGAATTCATAAACCAGAATTCTCACCTTCGAATTCTGAACTCAGAATTCAAACTCGAATATCAGAACTGGGAAATGAGAATTTGGAACTCAGAATACGGACTTCATAACTTACAATTCAGAACAAAGAACTCAGACATCAGAACTCAAGACTCATAACAAAGAACTCAGTTCTCAGCACTCAGAATTCAGAACACACAATTCAGAACTCAAAACGCAGAAATCAGAACTGTAACTCAGAATTGTGAAATCAGAACTCAGAATTCAGAACGCAATTGAGAACTTTGAAGTCAGAACTCAGAATAAATTCCTCACAATACTAACTCAGAATCGGCGACTCAGAAATCAGAACTGAGATACAGATCTCAGAATTCAAAATTCAGAATTCAGGAGTCCGAATTCAGAACCGGAACACAGAATTCGGGACTCAGAACTCAAAATTCAGTACTCAGTACTCAGAACTCAGAAATCACCACTCTGAATTCTGGTCACAGAATTCACAACTCTGAAATCAGAATACAGACTGTAGAATTTAGACTCCGAACTCAGATCTAAGAGCTAAGAGTTGAGAATTCATAACTCAGTATTCAGAACTGGGAAATGAGAACTCAGAACTCAGATTTCACAGCTAAGAATTCAGAACTCAGTTATCAGAACTCAGAACGCAGAACGCAGAACACAAAATTCAGAACTCAGTAGTCAGAACTAGAAACTGTGAACTCAGAATTTGTAACTCAGAATTCTGAACGCAATTGAAAAATTTGAACTCAGAACTCAGAATACAGTACTCAAGATTCAGACCTCAAAATTCAGAACTCGGCACTCACAAAATGTAATTCACAACAAAATCTCAAATCTCAGAATTCAAAACACAGAAAATAGAACTAACCACTCGGAATTCAAATTCAGATCTCAGAGTGTAGCACTTTGGATTGAGAACTCATTCCTCAGAACGCAGGACTCAGAACTCAGAATTCAGAAATTAGATTCATATCTCAGAACTCAGAACTCAGAATTCAGAACTCAGAGTTGAGAACTCAGCATGACAACTCAGTATTCAGATCTCGCAGTTCAGCACACAGAATTGACAACTTAGAAATCAGAACACACAATACAGTGATATTCAGAATTCAGCACGCAGAACTCAAACTCACAATTCAGAACTCAGCACTCAGAACTCAGAATGCAGACCTCAGGAACCAGAACTCAGAGTTTACAACCCTGAATTCAGAACTCTAATTTCAGAACTCAATTTCATAACTCAGAACACAAGACTCAGAAGTCAGAACTCAGAATTCAGAACTCAAAACTCAGAACTCAGAACTCGATATTTAGACTTCAAAATAGAGCACTCAGATATTCGGACTCCTAACTCAGACAAAGAAGTCAGAGTTGAAATTTCAGAACTCAGAAGTCACAATTCGCAACACAGAATTTGTGACTAGGAATTCATAAATGAGGCTCAGTTCTCAAAATTCACAAATCAGAATTCAGAAATCCAAATTCAGAACCCAGAACACAGAATTCGGAACTCAGAACTCAAAATTCAGTACTCAGAATTCAGAACTCACAACTCACAACTCTGAATTCTGATCTCAGAATCCACAACTCTGAATTCAGAATACAGGCTGCAGTTTACAACTCCGAACTCAGATCTCAGAACTAAGAGTTGAGAATTCATAACTCAGAACTCAGAATTCAGAAATGATGACTCAGAACTTGGAATTCAGAACTCAGAAATCACAACTCAGTATTCAGAACCCAGAATTCATAACCCAGAATTCTCACCTTCGAATTCTGAACTCAGAATTCAAACTCGAATATCAGAACTGGGAAATGAGTATTTGGAACTCAGAATACGGACTTCATAACTTAGAATTCAGAACAAAGAACTCAGACATCAGAACTCAAGACTCATAACAAAGAACTCAGTTCTCAGCACTCAGAATTCAGAACACACAATTCAGAACTCAAAACGCAGGAATCAGAACTGTAACTCAGAATTGTGAAATCACAACTCAGAATTCAGAACGCAATTGAGAACTTTGAAGTCAGAACTCAGAATAAATTCCTCACAATACTAGCTCAGAATCGGCGACTCAGAAATCAGAACTGAGATACAGATCTCAGAATTCAAAATTCAGAATTCAGAAGTCCGAATTCAGAACCGGAACACAGAATTCGGGACTCAGAACTCAAAATTCAGTACTCAGTACTCAGAACTCAGAAATCACCACTCTGAATTCTGGTCACAGAATTCACAACTCTGAAATCAGAATACAGACTGTAAAATTTAGACTCCGAACTCAGATCTAAGAGCTAAGAGTTGAGAATTCATAACTCAGTATTCAGAACTGGGAAATGAGAACTCAGAACTCAGATTTCACAGCGAAGAATTCAGAACTCAGTTATCAGAACTCAGAATTCAGAACGCAGAACACAAAATTCAGAACTCAGTAGTCAGAACTAGAAACTGTGAACTCAGAATTTGGAACTCAGAATTCTGAACGCAATTGAAAAATTTGAACTCAGAACTCAGAATACAGTACTCAAGATTCAGACCTCAAAATTCAGAACTCGGCACTCACAAAATGTAATTCACAACAAAATCTCAAATCTCAGAATTCAAAACTCAGAAAATAGAACTAACCACTCGGAATTCAAATTCAGATCTCAGAGTGTAGCACTTTGGATTGAGAACTCATTCCTCAGAACGCAGGACTCAGAACTCAGAATTCAGAAATTAGATTCATATCTCAGAACTCAGAACTCAGAATTCAGAACTCAGAGTTGAGAACTCAGCATGACAACTCAGTATTCAGATCTCGCAGTTCAGCACACAGAATTGACAACTTAGAAATCAGAACACACAATACAGTGATCAGTATTCAGAATTCAGCACGCAGAACTCAAACTCACAATTCAGAACTCAGCACTCAGAACTCAGAATGCAGACCTCAGGAACCAGAACTCAGAGTTTACAACCCTGAATTCAGAACTCTAATTTCAGAACTCAATTTCATAACTCAGAACACAAGACTCACAAGTCAGAACTCAGAATTCAGAACTCAAAACTCAGAACTCAGAACTCGATATTTAGACTTCAAATTAGAGCACTCAGATATTCGGACTCCTAACTCAGACAAAGAAGTCAGAGTTGAAATTTTAGAACTCAGAAGTCACAATTCGCAACACAGAATTTGTGACTAGGAATTCATAAATGAGGCTCAGTTCTCAAAATTCACAAATCAGAATTCAGAAATCCAAATTCAGAACCCAGAACACAGAATTCGGAACTCAGAACTCAAAATTCAGTACTCAGAATTCAGAACTCACAACTCACATCTCTGAATTCTGATCTCAGAATCCACAACTCTGAATTCAGAATACAGGCTGCAGTTTACAACTCCGAACTCAGATCTCAGAACTAAGAGTTGAGAATTCATAACTCAGAACTCAGAATTCAGAAATGATGACTCAGAACTTGGAATTCAGAACTCAGAAATCACAACTCAGTATTCAGAACCCAGAATTCATAACCCAGAATTCTCACCTTCGAATTCTGAACTCAGAATTCAAACTCGAATATCAGAACTGGGAAATGAGAATTTGGAACTCAGAATATGGACTTCATAACTTAGAATTCAGAACAAAGAACTCAGACATCAGAACTCAAGACTCATAACAAAGAACTCAGTTCTCAGCACTCAGAATTCAGAACACACAATTCAGAACTCAAAACGCAGAAATCAGAACTGTAACTCAGAATTGTGAAATCAGAACTCAGAATTCAGAACGCAATTGAGAACTTTGAAGTCAGAACTCAGAATAAATTCCTCACAATACTAGCTCAGAATCGGCGACTCAGAAATCAGAACTGAGATACAGATCTCAGAATTCAAAATTCAGAATTCAGAAGTCCGAATTCAGAACCGGAACACAGAATTCGGGACTCAGAACTCAAAATTCAGTACTCAGTACTCAGAACTCAGAAATCACCACTCTGAATTCTGGTCACAGAATTCACAACTCTGAAATCAGAATACAGACTGTAGAATTTAGACTCCGAACTCAGATCTAAGAGCTAAGAGTTGAGAATTCATAACTCAGTATTCAGAACTGGGAAATGAGAACTCAGAACTCAGATTTCACAGCGAAGAATTCAGAACTCAGTTATCAGAACTCAGAATTCAGAACGCAGAACACAAAATTCAGAACTCAGTAGTCAGAACTAGAAACTGTGAACTCAGAATTTGTAACTCAGAATTCTGAACGCAATTGAAAAATTTGAACTCAGAACTCAGAATACAGTACTCAAGATTCAGACCTCAAAATTCAGAACTCGGCACTCACAAAATGTAATTCACAACAAAATCTCAAATCTCAGAATTCAAAACTCAGAAAATAGAACTAACCACTCGGAATTCAAATTCAGATCTCAGAGTGTAGCACTTTGGATTGAGAACTCATTCCTCAGAACGCAGGACTCAGAACTCAGAATTCAGAAATTAGATTCATATCTCAGAACTCAGAACTCAGAATTCAGAACTCAGAGTTGAGAACTCAGCATGACAACTCAGTATTCAGATCTCGCAGTTCAGCACACAGAATTGACAACTTAGAAATCAGAACACACAATACAGTGATCAGTATTCAGAATTCAGCACGCAGAACTCAAACTCACAATTGAGAACTCAGCACTCAGAACTCAGAATGCAGACCTCAGGAACCAGAACTCAGAGTTTACAACCCTGAATTCAGAACTCTAATTTCAGAACTCAATTTCATAACTCAGAACACAAGACTCAGAAGTCAGAACTCAGAATTCAGAACTCAAAACTCAGAACTCAGAACTCGATATTTAGACTTCAAAATAGAGCACTCAGATATTCGGACTCCTAACTCAGACAAAGAAGTCAGAGTTGAAATTTCAGAACTCAGAAGTCACAATTCGCAACACAGAATTTGTGACTAGGAATTCATAAATGAGGCTCAGTTCTCAAAATTCACAAATCAGAATTCAGAAATCCAAATTCAGAACCCAGAACACAGAATTCGGAACTCAGAACTCAAAATTCAGTACTCAGAATTCAGAACTCACAACTCACAACTCTTAAATTCTGGTCTCAGAATCCACAACTCTGAATTCAGAATACAGGCTGCAGTTTACAACTCCGAACTCAGATCTCAGAACTAAGAGTTGAGAACTCATAACTCAGAACTCAGAATTCAGAAATGATGACTCAGAACTTGGAATTCAGAACTCAGAAATCACAACTCAGTATTCAGAACCCAGAATTCATAAACCAGAATTCTCACCTTCGAATTCTGAACTCAGAATTCAAACTCGAATATCAGAACTGGGAAATGAGAATTTGGAACTCAGAATACGGACTTCATAACTTAGAATTCAGAACAAAGAACTCAGACATCAGAACTCAAGACTCATAACAAAGAACTCAGTTCTCAGCACTCAGAATTCAGAACACACAATTCAGAACTCAAAACGCAGAAATCAGAACTGTAACTCAGAATTGTGAAATCAGAACTCAGAATTCAGAACGCAATTGAGAACTTTGAAGTCAGAACTCAGAATAAATTCCTCACAATACTAACTCAGAATCGGCGACTCAGAAATCAGAACTGAGATACAGATCTCAGAATTCAAAATTCAGAATTCAGGAGTCCGAATTCAGAACCGGAACACAGAATTCGGGACTCAGAACTCAAAATTCAGTACTCAGTACTCAGAACTCAGAAATCACCACTCTGAATTCTGGTCACAGAATTCACAACTCTGAAATCAGAATACAGACTGTAGAATTTAGACTCCGAACTCAGATCTAAGAGCTAAGAGTTGAGAATTCATAACTCAGTATTCAGAACTGGGAAATGAGAACTCAGAACTCAGATTTCACAGCTAAGAATTCAGAACTCAGTTATCAGAACTCAGAACGCAGAACGCAGAACACAAAATTCAGAACTCAGTAGTCAGAACTAGAAACTGTGAACTCAGAATTTGTAACTCAGAATTCTGAACGCAATTGAAAAATTTGAACTCAGAACTCAGAATACAGTACTCAAGATTCAGACCTCAAAATTCAGAACTCGGCACTCACAAAATGTAATTCACAACAAAATCTCAAATCTCAGAATTCAAAACTCAGAAAATAGAACTAACCACTCGGAATTCAAATTCAGATCTCAGAGTGTAGCACTTTGGATTGAGAACTCATTCCTCAGAACGCAGGACTCAGAACTCAGAATTCAGAAATTAGATTCATATCTCAGAACTCAGAACTCAGAATTCAGAACTCAGAGTTGAGAACTCAGCATGACAACTCAGTATTCAGATCTCGCAGTTCAGCACACAGAATTGACAACTTAGAAATCAGAACACACAATACAGTGATCAGTATTCAGAATTCAGCACGCAGAACTCAAACTCACAATTCAGAACTCAGCACTCAGAACTCAGAATGCAGACCTCAGGAACCAGAACTCAGAGTTTACAACCCTGAATTCAGAACTCTAATTTCAGAACTCAATTTCATAACTCAGAACACAAGACTCAGAAGTCAGAACTCAGAATTCAGAACTCAAAACTCAGAACTCAGAACTCGATATTTAGACTTCAAAATAGAGCACTCAGATATTCGGACTCCTAACTCAGACAAAGAAGTCAGAGTTGAAATTTCAGAACTCAGAAGTCACAATTCGCAACACAGAATTTGTGACTAGGAATTCATAAATGAGGCTCAGTTCTCAAAATTCACAAATCAGAATTCAGAAATCCAAATTCAGAACCCAGAACACAGAATTCGGAACTCAGAACTCAAAATTCAGTACTCAGAATTCAGAACTCACAACTCACAACTCTGAATTCTGATCTCAGAATCCACAACTCTGAATTCAGAATACAGGCTGCAGTTTACAACTCCGAACTCAGATCTCAGAACTAAGAGTTGAGAATTCATAACTCAGAACTCAGAATTCAGAAATGATGACTCAGAACTTGGAATTCAGAACTCAGAAATCACAACTCAGTATTCAGAACCCAGAATTCATAACCCAGAATTCTCACCTTCGAATTCTGAACTCAGAATTCAAACTCGAATATCAGAACTGGGAAATGAGTATTTGGAACTCAGAATACGGACTTCATAACTTAGAATTCAGAACAAAGAACTCAGACATCAGAACTCAAGACTCATAACAAAGAACTCAGTTCTCAGCACTCAGAATTCAGAACACACAATTCAGAACTCAAAACGCAGGAATCAGAACTGTAACTCAGAATTGTGAAATCACAACTCAGAATTCAGAACGCATTTGAGAACTTTGAAGTCAGAACTCAGAATAAATTCCTCACAATACTAACTCAGAATCGGTGACTCAGAAATCAGAACTGAGATACAGATCTCAGAATTCAAAATTCAGAATTCACAAGTCCGAATTCAGAACCGGAACACAGAATTCGGGACTCAGAACTCAAAATTCAGTACTCAGTACTCAGAACTCAGAAATCACCACTCTGAATTCTGGTCACAGAATTCACAACTCTGAAATCAGAATACAGACTGTAGAATTTAGACTCCGAACTCAGATCTAAGAGCTAAGAGTTGAGAATTCATAACTCAGTATTCAGAACTGGGAAATGAGAACTCAGAACTCAGATTTCACAGCTAAGAATTCAGAACTCAGTTATCAGAACTCAGAACGCAGAACGCAGAACACAAAATTCAGAACTCAGTAGTCAGAACTAGAAACTGTGAACTCAGAATTTGTAACTCAGAATTCTGAACGCAATTGAAAAATTTGAACTCAGAACTCAGAATACAGTACTCAAGATTCAGACCTCAAAATTCAGAACTCGGCACTCACAAAATGTAATTCACAACAAAATCTCAAATCTCAGAATTCAAAACTCAGAAAATAGAACTAACCACTCGGAATTCAAATTCAGATCTCAGAGTGTAGCACTTTGGATTGAGAACTCATTCCTCAGAACGCAGGACTCAGAACTCAGAATTCAGAAATTAGATTCATATCTCAGAACTCAGAACTCAGAATTCAGAACTCAGAGTTGAGAACTCAGCATGACAACTCAGTATTCAGATCTCGCAGTTCAGCACACAGAATTGACAACTTAGAAATCAGAACACACAATACAGTGATCAGTATTCAGAATTCAGCACGCAGAACTCAAACTCACAATTGAGAACTCAGCACTCAGAACTCAGAATGCAGACCTCAGGAACCAGAACTCAGAGTTTACAACCCTGAATTCAGAACTCTAATTTCAGAACTCAATTTCATAACTCAGAACACAAGACTCAGAAGTCAGAACTCAGAATTCAGAACTCAAAACTCAGAACTCAGAACTCGATATTTAGACTTCAAAATAGAGCACTCAGATATTCGGACTCCTAACTCAGACAAAGAAGTCAGAGTTGAAATTTCAGAACTCAGAAGTCACAATTCGCAACACAGAATTTGTGACTAGGAATTCATAAATGAGGCTCAGTTCTCAAAATTCACAAATCAGAATTCAGAAATCCAAATTCAGAACCCAGAACACAGAATTCGGAACTCAGAACTCAAAATTCAGTACTCAGAATTCAGAACTCACAACTCACAACTCTGAATTCTGATCTCAGAATCCACAACTCTGAATTCAGAATACAGGCTGCAGTTTACAACTCCGAACTCAGATCTCAGAACTAAGAGTTGAGAATTCATAACTCAGAACTCAGAATTCAGAAATGATGACTCAGAACTTGGAATTCAGAACTCAGAAATCACAACTCAGTATTCAGAACCCAGAATTCATAAACCAGAATTCTCACCTTCGAATTCTGAACTCAGAATTCAAACTCGAATATCAGAACTGGGAAATGAGAATTTGGAACTCAGAATACGGACTTCATAACTTAGAATTCAGAACAAAGAACTCAGACATCAGAACTCAAGACTCATAACAAAGAACTCAGTTCTCAGCACTCAGAATTCAGAACACACAATTCAGAACTCAAAACGCAGAAATCAGAACTGTAACTCAGAATTGTGAAATCAGAACTCAGAATTCAGAACGCAATTGAGAACTTTGAAGTCAGAACTCAGAATAAATTCCTCACAATACTAACTCAGAATCGGCGACTCAGAAATCAGAACTGAGATACAGATCTCAGAATTCAAAATTCAGAATTCAGGAGTCCGAATTCAGAACCGGAACACAGAATTCGGGACTCAGAACTCAAAATTCAGTACTCAGTACTCAGAACTCAGAAATCACCACTCTGAATTCTGGTCACAGAATTCACAACTCTGAAATCAGAATACAGACTGTAGAATTTAGACTCCGAACTCAGATCTAAGAGCTAAGAGTTGAGAATTCATAACTCAGTATTCAGAACTGGGAAATGAGAACTCAGAACTCAGATTTCACAGCTAAGAATTCAGAACTCAGTTATCAGAACTCAGAACGCAGAACGCAGAACACAAAATTCAGAACTCAGTAGTCAGAACTAGAAACTGTGAACTCAGAATTTGTAACTCAGAATTCTGAACGCAATTGAAAAATTTGAACTCAGAACTCAGAATACAGTACTCAAGATTCAGACCTCAAAATTCAGAACTCGGCACTCACAAAATGTAATTCACAACAAAATCTCAAATCTCAGAATTCAAAACTCAGAAAATAGAACTAACCACTCGGAATTCAAATTCAGATCTCAGAGTGTAGCACTTTGGATTGAGAACTCATTCCTCAGAACGCAGGACTCAGAACTCAGAATTCAGAAATTAGATTCATATCTCAGAACTCAGAACTCAGAATTCAGAACTCAGAGTTGAGAACTCAGCATGACAACTCAGTATTCAGATCTCGCAGTTCAGCACACAGAATTGACAACTTAGAAATCAGAACACACAATACAGTGATCAGTATTCAGAATTCAGCACGCAGAACTCAAACTCACAATTCAGAACTCAGCACTCAGAACTCAGAATGCAGACCTCAGGAACCAGAACTCAGAGTTTACAACCCTGAATTCAGAACTCTAATTTCAGAACTCAATTTCATAACTCAGAACACAAGACTCAGAAGTCAGAACTCAGAATTCAGAACTCAAAACTCAGAACTCAGAACTCGATATTTAGACTTCAAAATAGAGCACTCAGATATTCGGACTCCTAACTCAGACAAAGAAGTCAGAGTTGAAATTTCAGAACTCAGAAGTCACAATTCGCAACACAGAATTTGTGACTAGGAATTCATAAATGAGGCTCAGTTCTCAAAATTCACAAATCAGAATTCAGAAATCCAAATTCAGAACCCAGAACACAGAATTCGGAACTCAGAACTCAAAATTCAGTACTCAGAATTCAGAACTCACAACTCACAACTCTGAATTCTGATCTCAGAATCCACAACTCTGAATTCAGAATACAGGCTGCAGTTTACAACTCCGAACTCAGATCTCAGAACTAAGAGTTGAGAATTCATAACTCAGAACTCAGAATTCAGAAATGATGACTCAGAACTTGGAATTCAGAACTCAGAAATCACAACTCAGTATTCAGAACCCAGAATTCATAACCCAGAATTCTCACCTTCGAATTCTGAACTCAGAATTCAAACTCGAATATCAGAACTGGGAAATGAGTATTTGCAACTCAGAATACGGACTTCATAACTTAGAATTCAGAACAAAGAACTCAGACATCAGAACTCAAGACTCATAACAAAGAACTCAGTTCTCAGCACTCAGAATTCAGAACACACAATTCAGAACTCAAAACGCAGAAATCAGAACTGTAACTCAGAATTGTGAAATCAGAACTCAGAATTCAGAACGCAATTGAGAACTTTGAAGTCAGAACTCAGAATAAATTCCTCACAATACTAGCTCAGAATCGGCGACTCAGAAATCAGAACTGAGATACAGATCTCAGAATTCAAAATTCAGAATTCAGAAGTCCGAATTCAGAACCGGAACACAGAATTCGGGACTCAGAACTCAAAATTCAGTACTCAGTACTCAGAACTCAGAAATCACCACTCTGAATTCTGGTCACAGAATTCACAACTCTGAAATCAGAATACAGACTGTAGAATTTAGACTCCAAACTCAGATCTAAGAGCTAAGAGTTGAGAATTCATAACTCAGTATTCAGAACTGGGAAATGAGAACTCAGAACTCAGATCTAAGAGCTAAGAATTCAGAACTCACTTATCAGAACTCAGAACGCAGAACGCAGAACACAAAATTCAGAACTCAGTAGTCAGAACTAGAAACTGTGAACTCAGAATTTGTAACTCAGAATTCTGAACGCAATTGAAAAATTTGAACTCAGAACTCAGAATACAGTACTCAAGATTCAGACCTCAAAATTCAGAACTCGGCACTCACAAAATGTAATTCACAACAAAATCTCAAATCTCAGAATTCAAAACTCAGAAAATAGAACTAACCACTCGGAATTCAAATTCAGATCTCAGAGTGTAGCACTTTGGATTGAGAACTCATTCCTCAGAACGCAGGACTCAGAACTCAGAATTCAGAAATTAGATTCATATCTCAGAACTCCGAACTCAGAATTCAGAACTCAGAGTTGAGAACTCAGCATGACAACTCAGTATTCAGATCTCGCAGTTCAGCACACAGAATTGACAACTTAGAAATCAGAACACACAATACAGTGATCAGTATTCAGAATTCAGCACGCAGAACTCAAACTCACAATTGAGAACTCATCACTCAGAACTCAGAATGCAGACCTCAGGAACCAGAACTCAGAGTTTACAACCCTGAATTCAGAACTCTAATTTCAGAACTCAATTTCATAACTCAGAACACAAGACTCACAAGTCAGAACTCAGAATTCAGAACTCAAAACTCAGAACTCAGAACTCGATATTTAGACTTCAAAATAGAGCACTCAGATATTCGGACTCCTAACTCAGACAAAGAAGTCAGAGTTGAAATTTCAGAACTCAGAAGTCACAATTTGCAACACAGAATTTGTGACTAGGAATTCATAAATGAGGCTCAGTTCTCAAAATTCACAAATCAGAATTCAGAAATCCAAATTCAGAACCCAGAACACAGAATTCGGAACTCAGAACTCAAAATTCAGTACTCAGAATTCAGAACTCACAACTCACAACTCTTAAATTCTGGTCTCAGAATCCACAACTCTGAATTCAGAATACAGGCTGCAGTTTACAACTCCGAACTCAGATCTCAGAACTAAGAGTTGAGAATTCATAACTCAGAACTCAGAATTCAGAAATGATGACTCAGAACTTGGAATTCAGAACTCAGAAATCACAACTCAGTATTCAGAACCCAGAATTCATAACCCAGAATTCTCACCTTCGAATTCTGAACTCAGAATTCAAACTCGAATATCAGAACTGGGAAATGAGAATTTGGAACTCAGAATACGGACTTCATAACTTAGAATTCAGAACAAAGAACTCAGACATCAGAACTCAAGACTCATAACAAAGAACTCAGTTCTCAGCACTCAGAATTCAGAACACACAATTCAGAACTCAAAACGCAGAAATCAGAACTGTAACTCAGAATTGTGAAATCACAACTCAGAATTCAGAACGCATTTGAGAACTTTGAAGTCAGAACTCAGAATAAATTCCTCACAATACTAACTCAGAATCGGCGACTCAGAAATCAGAACTGAGATACAGATCTCAGAATTCAAAATTCAGAATTCAGGAGTCCGAATTCAGAACCGGAACACAGAATTCGGGACTCAGAACTCAAAATTCAGTACTCAGTACTCAGAACTCAGAAATCACCACTCTGAATTCTGGTCACAGAATTCACAACTCTGAAATCAGAATACAGACTGTAGAATTTAGACTCCGAACTCAGATCTAAGAGCTAAGAGTTGAGAATTCATAACTCAGTATTCAGAACTGGGAAATGAGAACTCAGAACTCAGATTTCACAGCTAAGAATTCAGAACTCAGTTATCAGAACTCAGAACGCAGAACGCAGAACACAAAATTCAGAACTCAGTAGTCAGAACTAGAAACTGTGAACTCAGAATTTGTAACTCAGAATTCTGAACGCAATTGAAAAATTTGAACTCAGAACTCAGAATACAGTACTCAAGATTCAGACCTCAAAATTCAGAACTCGGCACTCACAAAATGTAATTCACAACAAAATCTCAAATCTCAGAATTCAAAACACAGAAAATAGAACTAACCACTCGGAATTCAAATTCAGATCTCAGAGTGTAGCACTTTGGATTGAGAACTCATTCCTCAGAACGCAGGACTCAGAACTCAGAATTCAGAAATTAGATTCATATCTCAGAACTCAGAACTCAGAATTCAGAACTCAGAGTTGAGAACTCAGCATGACAACTCAGTATTCAGATCTCGCAGTTCAGCACACAGAATTGACAACTTAGAAATCAGAACACACAATACAGTGATCAGTATTCAGAATTCAGCACGCAGAACTCAAACTCACAATTCAGAACTCAGCACTCAGAACTCAGAATGCAGACCTCAGGAACCAGAACTCAGAGTTTACAACCCTGAATTCAGAACTCTAATTTCAGAACTCAATTTCATAACTCAGAACACAAGACTCAGAAGTCAGAACTCAGAATTCAGAACTCAAAACTCAGAACTCAGAACTCGATATTTAGACTTCAAAATAGAGCACTCAGATATTCGGACTCCTAACTCAGACAAAGAAGTCAGAGTTGAAATTTCAGAACTCAGAAGTCACAATTCGCAACACAGAATTTGTGACTAGGAATTCATAAATGAGGCTCAGTTCTCAAAATTCACAAATCAGAATTCAGAAATCCAAATTCAGAACCCAGAACACAGAATTCGGAACTCAGAACTCAAAATTCAGTACTCAGAATTCAGAACTCACAACTCTGAATTCTGATCTCAGAATCCACAACTCTGAATTCAGAATACAGGCTGCAGTTTACAACTCCGAACTCAGATCTCAGAACTAAGAGTTGAGAATTCATAACTCAGAACTCAGAATTCAGAAATGATGACTCAGAACTTGGAATTCAGAACTCAGAAATCACAACTCAGTATTCAGAACCCAGAATTCATAACCCAGAATTCTCACCTTCGAATTCTGAACTCAGAATTCAAACTCGAATATCAGAACTGGGAAATGAGTACTTGGAACTCAGAATACGGACTTCATAACTTAGAATTCAGAACAAAGAACTCAGACATCAGAACTCAAGACTCATAACAAAGAACTCAGTTCTCAGCACTCAGAATTCAGAACACACAATTCAGAACTCAAAACGCAGGAATCAGAACTGTAACTCAGAATTGTGAAATCACAACTCAGAATTCAGAACGCATTTGAGAACTTTGAAGTCAGAACTCAGAATAAATTCCTCACAATACTAACTCAGAATCGGCGACTCAGAAATCAGAACTGAGATACAGATCTCAGAATTCAAAATTCAGAATTCAGAAGTCCGAATTCAGAACCGGAACACAGAATTCGGGACTCAGAACTCAAAATTCAGTACTCAGTACTCAGAACTCAGAAATCACCACTCTGAATTCTGGTCACAGAATTCACAACTCTGAAATCAGAATACAGACTGTAGAATTTAGACTCCGAACTCAGATCTAAGAGCTAAGAGTTGAGAATTCATAACTCAGTATTCAGAACTGGGAAATGAGAACTCAGAACTCAGATTTCACAGCTAAGAATTCAGAACTCAGTTATCAGAACTCAGAACGCAGAACGCAGAACACAAAATTCAGAACTCAGTAGTCAGAACTAGAAACTGTGAACTCAGAATTTGTAACTCAGAATTCTGAACGCAATTGAAAAATTTGAACTCAGAACTCAGAATACAGTACTCAAGATTCAGACCTCAAAATTCAGAACTCGGCACTCACAAAATGTAATTCACAACAAAATCTCAAATCTCAGAATTCAAAACTCAGAAAATAGAACTAACCACTCGGAATTCAAATTCAGATCTCAGAGTGTAGCACTTTGGATTGAGAACTCATTCCTCAGAACGCAGGACTCAGGACTCAGAATTCAGAAATTAGATTCATATCTCAGAACTCAGAACTCAGAATTCAGAACTCAGAGTTGAGAACTCAGCATGACAACTCAGTATTCAGATCTCGCAGTTCAGCACACAGAATTGACAACTTAGAAATCAGAACACACAATACAGTGATCAGTATTCAGAATTCAGCACGCAGAACTCAAACTCACAATTCAGAACTCAGCACTCAGAACTCAGAATGCAGACCTCAGGAACCAGAACTCAGAGTTTACAACCCTGAATTCAGAACTCTAATTTCAGAACTCAATTTCATAACTCAGAACACAAGACTCAGAAGTCAGAACTCAGAATTCAGAACTCAAAACTCAGAACTCAGAACTCGATATTTAGACTTCAAAATAGAGCACTCAGATATTCGGACTCCTAACTCAGACAAAGAAGTCAGAGTTGAAATTTCAGAACTCAGAAGTCACAATTCGCAACACAGAATTTGTGACTAGGAATTCATAAATGAGGCTCAGTTCTCAAAATTCACAAATCAGAATTCAGAAATCCAAATTCAGAACCCAGAACACAGAATTCGGAACTCAGAACTCAAAATTCAGTACTCAGAATTCAGAACTCACAACTCACAACTCTGAATTCTGATCTCAGAATCCACAACTCTGAATTCAGAATACAGGCTGCAGTTTACAACTCCGAACTCAGATCTCAGAACTAAGAGTTGAGAATTCATAACTCAGAACTCAGAATTCAGAAATGATGACTCAGAACTTGGAATTCAGAACTCAGAAATCACAACTCAGTATTCAGAACCCAGAATTCATAACCCAGAATTCTCACCTTCGAATTCTGAACTCAGAATTCAAACTCGAATATCAGAACTGGGAAATGAGTATTTGGAACTCAGAATACGGACTTCATAACTTAGAATTCAGAACAAAGAACTCAGACATCAGAACTCAAGACTCATAACAAAGAACTCAGTTCTCAGCACTCAGAATTCAGAACACACAATTCAGAACTCAAAACGCAGGAATCAGAACTGTAACTCAGAATTGTGAAATCACAACTCAGAATTCAGAACGCATTTGAGAACTTTGAAGTCAGAACTCAGAATAAATTCCTCACAATACTAACTCAGAATCGGCGACTCAGAAATCAGAACTGAGATACAGATCTCAGAATTCAAAATTCAGAATTCAGAAGTCCGAATTCAGAACCGGAACACAGAATTCGGGACTCAGAACTCAAAATTCAGTACTCAGTACTCAGAACTCAGAAATCACCACTCTGAATTCTGGTCACAGAATTCACAACTCTGAAATCAGAATACAGACTGTAGAATTTAGACTCCAAACTCAGATCTAAGAGCTAAGAGTTGAGAATTCATAACTCAGTATTCAGAACTGGGAAATGAGAACTCAGAACTCAGATTTCACAGCTAAGAATTCAGAACTCAGTTATCAGAACTCAGAACGCAGAACGCAGAACACAAAATTCAGAACTCAGTAGTCAGAACTAGAAACTGTGAACTCAGAATTTGTAACTCAGAATTCTGAACGCAATTGAAAAATTTGAACTCAGAACTCAGAATACAGTACTCAAGATTCAGACCTCAAAATTCAGAACTCGGCACTCACAAAATGTAATTCACAACAAAATCTCAAATCTCAGAATTCAAAACTCAGAAAATAGAACTAACCACTCGGAATTCAAATTCAGATCTCAGAGTGTAGCACTTTGGATTGAGAACTCATTCCTCAGAACGCAGGACTCAGAACTCAGAATTCAGAAATTAGATTCATATCTCAGAACTCAGAACTCAGAATTCAGAACTCAGAGTTGAGAACTCAGCATGACAACTCAGTATTCAGATCTCGCAGTTCAGCACACAGAATTGACAACTTAGAAATCAGAACACACAATACAGTGATCAGTATTCAGAATTCAGCACGCAGAACTCAAACTCACAATTCAGAACTCAGCACTCAGAACTCAGAATGCAGACCTCAGGAACCAGAACTCAGAGTTTACAACCCTGAATTCAGAACTCTAATTTCAGAACTCAATTTCATAACTCAGAACACAAGACTCAGAAGTCAGAACTCAGAATTCAGAACTCAAAACTCAGAACTCAGAACTCGATATTTAGACTTCAAAATAGAGCACTCAGATATTCGGACTCCTAACTCAGACAAAGAAGTCAGAGTTGAAATTTCAGAACTCAGAAGTCACAATTCGCAACACAGAATTTGTGACTAGGAATTCATAAATGAGGCTCAGTTCTCAAAATTCACAAATCAGAATTCAGAAATCCAAATTCAGAACCCAGAACACAGAATTCGGAACTCAGAACTCAAAATTCAGTACTCAGAATTCAGAACTCACAACTCACAACTCTGAATTCTGATCTCAGAATCCACAACTCTGAATTCAGAATACAGGCTGCAGTTTACAACTCCGAACTCAGATCTCAGAACTAAGAGTTGAGAATTCATAACTCAGAACTCAGAATTCAGAAATGATGACTCAGAACTTGGAATTCAGAACTCAGAAATCACAACTCAGTATTCAGAACCCAGAATTCATAACCCAGAATTCTCACCTTCGAATTCTGAACTCAGAATTCAAACTCGAATATCAGAACTGGGAAATGAGTATTTGGAACTCAGAATACGGACTTCATAACTTAGAATTCAGAACAAAGAACTCAGACATCAGAACTCAAGACTCATAACAAAGAACTCAGTTCTCAGCACTCAGAATTCAGAACACACAATTCAGAACTCAAAACGCAGGAATCAGAACTGTAACTCAGAATTGTGAAATCACAACTCAGAATTCAGAACGCATTTGAGAACTTTGAAGTCAGAACTCAGAATAAATTCCTCACAATACTAGCTCAGAATCGGCGACTCAGAAATCAGAACTGAGATACAGATCTCAGAATTCAAAATTCAGAATTCAGAAGTCCGAATTCAGAACCGGAACACAGAATTCGGGACTCAGAACTCAAAATTCAGTACTCAGTACTCAGAACTCAGAAATCACCACTCTGAATTCTGGTCACAGAATTCACAACTCTGAAATCAGAATACAGACTGTAGAATTTAGACTCCAAACTCAGATCTAAGAGCTAAGAGTTGAGAATTCATAACTCAGTATTCAGAACTGGGAAATGAGAACTCAGAACTCAGATTTCACAGCTAAGAATTCAGAACTCAGTTATCAGAACTCAGAACGCAGAACGCAGAACACAAAATTCAGAACTCAGTAGTCAGAACTAGAAACTGTGAACTCAGAATTTGTAACTCAGAATTCTGAACGCAATTGAAAAATTTGAACTCAGAACTCAGAATACAGTACTCAAGATTCAGACCTCAAAATTCAGAACTCGGCACTCACAAAATGTAATTCACAACAAAATCTCAAATCTCAGAATTCAAAACTCAGAAAATAGAACTAACCACTCGGAATTCAAATTCAGATCTCAGAGTGTAGCACTTTGGATTGAGAACTCATTCCTCAGAACGCAGGACTCAGAACTCAGAATTCAGAAATTAGATTCATATCTCAGAACTCAGAACTCAGAATTCAGAACTCAGAGTTGAGAACTCAGCATGACAACTCAGTATTCAGATCTCGCAGTTCAGCACACAGAATTGACAACTTAGAAATCAGAACACACAATACAGTGATCAGTATTCAGAATTCAGCACGCAGAACTCAAACTCACAATTCAGAACTCAGCACTCAGAACTCAGAATGCAGACCTCAGGAACCAGAACTCAGAGTTTACAACCCTGAATTCAGAACTCTAATTTCAGAACTCAATTTCATAACTCAGAACACAAGACTCAGAAGTCAGAACTCAGAATTCAGAACTCAAAACTCAGAACTCAGAACTCGATATTTAGACTTCAAAATAGAGCACTCAGATATTCGGACTCCTAACTCAGACAAAGAAGTCAGAGTTGAAATTTCAGAACTCAGAAGTCACAATTCGCAACACAGAATTTGTGACTAGGAATTCATAAATGAGGCTCAGTTCTCAAAATTCACAAATCAGAATTCAGAAATCCAAATTCAGAACCCAGAACACAGAATTCGGAACTCAGAACTCAAAATTCAGTACTCAGAATTCAGAACTCACAACTCACAACTCTGAATTCTGATCTCAGAATCCACAACTCTGAATTCAGAATACAGGCTGCAGTTTACAACTCCGAACTCAGATCTCAGAACTAAGAGTTGAGAATTCATAACTCAGAACTCAGAATTCAGAAATGATGACTCAGAACTTGGAATTCAGAACTCAGAAATCACAACTCAGTATTCAGAACCCAGAATTCATAACCCAGAATTCTCACCTTCGAATTCTGAACTCAGAATTCAAACTCGAATATCAGAACTGGGAAATGAGTATTTGGAACTCAGAATACGGACTTCATAACTTAGAATTCAGAACAAAGAACTCAGACATCAGAACTCAAGACTCATAACAAAGAACTCAGTTCTCAGCACTCAGAATTCAGAACACACAATTCAGAACTCAAAACGCAGGAATCAGAACTGTAACTCAGAATTGTGAAATCACAACTCAGAATTCAGAACGCATTTGAGAACTTTGAAGTCAGAACTCAGAATAAATTCCTCACAATACTAGCTCAGAATCGGCGACTCAGAAATCAGAACTGAGATACAGATCTCAGAATTCAAAATTCAGAATTCAGAAGTCCGAATTCAGAACCGGAACACAGAATTCGGGACTCAGAACTCAAAATTCAGTACTCAGTACTCAGAACTCAGAAATCACCACTCTGAATTCTGGTCACAGAATTCACAACTCTGAAATCAGAATACAGACTGTAGAATTTAGACTCCAAACTCAGATCTAAGAGCTAAGAGTTGAGAATTCATAACTCAGTATTCAGAACTGGGAAATGAGAACTCAGAACTCAGATCTAAGAGCTAAGAATTCAGAACTCACTTATCAGAACTCAGAACGCAGAACGCAGAACACAAAATTCAGAACTCAGTAGTCAGAACTAGAAACTGTGAACTCAGAATTTGTAACTCAGAATTCTGAACGCAATTGAAAAATTTGAACTCAGAACTCAGAATACAGTACTCAAGATTCAGACCTCAAAATTCAGAACTCGGCACTCACAAAATGTAATTCACAACAAAATCTCAAATCTCAGAATTCAAAACTCAGAAAATAGAACTAACCACTCGGAATTCAAATTCAGATCTCAGAGTGTAGCACTTTGGATTGAGAACTCATTCCTCAGAACGCAGGACTCAGGACTCAGAATTCAGAAATTAGATTCATATCTCAGAACTCAGAACTCAGAATTCAGAACTCAGAGTTGAGAACTCAGCATGACAACTCAGTATTCAGATCTCGCAGTTCAGCACACAGAATTGACAACTTAGAAATCAGAACACACAATACAGTGATCAGTATTCAGAATTCAGCACGCAGAACTCAAACTCACAATTCAGAACTCAGCACTCAGAACTCAGAATGCAGACCTCAGGAACCAGAACTCAGAGTTTACAACCCTGAATTCAGAACTCTAATTTCAGAACTCAATTTCATAACTCAGAACACAAGACTCAGAAGTCAGAACTCAGAATTCAGAACTCAAAACTCAGAACTCAGAACTCGATATTTAGACTTCAAAATAGAGCACTCAGATATTCGGACTCCTAACTCAGACAAAGAAGTCAGAGTTGAAATTTCAGAACTCAGAAGTCACAATTCGCAACACAGAATTTGTGACTAGGAATTCATAAATGAGGCTCAGTTCTCAAAATTCACAAATCAGAATTCAGAAATCCAAATTCAGAACCCAGAACACAGAATTCGGAACTCAGAACTCAAAATTCAGTACTCAGAATTCAGAACTCACAACTCACAACTCTGAATTCTGATCTCAGAATCCACAACTCTGAATTCAGAATACAGGCTGCAGTTTACAACTCCGAACTCAGATCTCAGAACTAAGAGTTGAGAATTCATAACTCAGAACTCAGAATTCAGAAATGATGACTCAGAACTTGGAATTCAGAACTCAGAAATCACAACTCAGTATTCAGAACCCAGAATTCATAACCCAGAATTCTCACCTTCGAATTCTGAACTCAGAATTCAAACTCGAATATCAGAACTGGGAAATGAGTATTTGGAACTCAGAATACGGACTTCATAACTTAGAATTCAGAACAAAGAACTCAGACATCAGAACTCAAGACTCATAACAAAGAACTCAGTTCTCAGCACTCAGAATTCAGAACACACAATTCAGAACTCAAAACGCAGGAATCAGAACTGTAACTCAGAATTGTGAAATCACAACTCAGAATTCAGAACGCATTTGAGAACTTTGAAGTCAGAACTCAGAATAAATTCCTCACAATACTAGCTCAGAATCGGCGACTCAGAAATCAGAACTGAGATACAGATCTCAGAATTCAAAATTCAGAATTCAGAAGTCCGAATTCAGAACCGGAACACAGAATTCGGGACTCAGAACTCAAAATTCAGTACTCAGTACTCAGAACTCAGAAATCACCACTCTGAATTCTGGTCACAGAATTCACAACTCTGAAATCAGAATACAGACTGTAGAATTTAGACTCCAAACTCAGATCTAAGAGCTAAGAGTTGAGAATTCATAACTCAGTATTCAGAACTGGGAAATGAGAACTCAGAACTCAGATTTCACAGCTAAGAATTCAGAACTCAGTTATCAGAACTCAGAACGCAGAACGCAGAACACAAAATTCAGAACTCAGTAGTCAGAACTAGAAACTGTGAACTCAGAATTTGTAACTCAGAATTCTGAACGCAATTGAAAAATTTGAACTCAGAACTCAGAATACAGTACTCAAGATTCAGACCTCAAAATTCAGAACTCGGCACTCACAAAATGTAATTCACAACAAAATCTCAAATCTCAGAATTCAAAACTCAGAAAATAGAACTAACCACTCGGAATTCAAATTCAGATCTCAGAGTGTAGCACTTTGGATTGAGAACTCATTCCTCAGAACGCAGGACTCAGAACTCAGAATTCAGAAATTAGATTCATATCTCAGAACTCAGAACTCAGAATTCAGAACTCAGAGTTGAGAACTCAGCATGACAACTCAGTATTCAGATCTCGCAGTTCAGCACACAGAATTGACAACTTAGAAATCAGAACACACAATACAGTGATCAGTATTCAGAATTCAGCACGCAGAACTCAAACTCACAATTCAGAACTCAGCACTCAGAACTCAGAATGCAGACCTCAGGAACCAGAACTCAGAGTTTACAACCCTGAATTCAGAACTCTAATTTCAGAACTCAATTTCATAACTCAGAACACAAGACTCAGAAGTCAGAACTCAGAATTCAGAACTCAAAACTCAGAACTCAGAACTCGATATTTAGACTTCAAAATAGAGCACTCAGATATTCGGACTCCTAACTCAGACAAAGAAGTCAGAGTTGAAATTTCAGAACTCAGAAGTCACAATTCGCAACACAGAATTTGTGACTAGGAATTCATAAATGAGGCTCAGTTCTCAAAATTCACAAATCAGAATTCAGAAATCCAAATTCAGAACCCAGAACACAGAATTCGGAACTCAGAACTCAAAATTCAGTACTCAGAATTCAGAACTCACAACTCACAACTCTGAATTCTGATCTCAGAATCCACAACTCTGAATTCAGAATACAGGCTGCAGTTTACAACTCCGAACTCAGATCTCAGAACTAAGAGTTGAGAATTCATAACTCAGAACTCAGAATTCAGAAATGATGACTCAGAACTTGGAATTCAGAACTCAGAAATCACAACTCAGTATTCAGAACCCAGAATTCATAACCCAGAATTCTCACCTTCGAATTCTGAACTCAGAATTCAAACTCGAATATCAGAACTGGGAAATGAGTATTTGGAACTCAGAATACGGACTTCATAACTTAGAATTCAGAACAAAGAACTCAGACATCAGAACTCAAGACTCATAACAAAGAACTCAGTTCTCAGCACTCAGAATTCAGAACACACAATTCAGAACTCAAAACGCAGGAATCAGAACTGTAACTCAGAATTGTGAAATCACAACTCAGAATTCAGAACGCATTTGAGAACTTTGAAGTCAGAACTCAGAATAAATTCCTCACAATACTAGCTCAGAATCGGCGACTCAGAAATCAGAACTGAGATACAGATCTCAGAATTCAAAATTCAGAATTCAGAAGTCCGAATTCAGAACCGGAACACAGAATTCGGGACTCAGAACTCAAAATTCAGTACTCAGTACTCAGAACTCAGAAATCACCACTCTGAATTCTGGTCACAGAATTCACAACTCTGAAATCAGAATACAGACTGTAGAATTTAGACTCCAAACTCAGATCTAAGAGCTAAGAGTTGAGAATTCATAACTCAGTATTCAGAACTGGGAAATGAGAACTCAGAACTCAGATCTAAGAGCTAAGAATTCAGAACTCACTTATCAGAACTCAGAACGCAGAACGCAGAACACAAAATTCAGAACTCAGTAGTCAGAACTAGAAACTGTGAACTCAGAATTTGTAACTCAGAATTCTGAACGCAATTGAAAAATTTGAACTCAGAACTCAGAATACAGTACTCAAGATTCAGACCTCAAAATTCAGAACTCGGCACTCACAAAATGTAATTCACAACAAAATCTCAAATCTCAGAATTCAAAACTCAGAAAATAGAACTAACCACTCGGAATTCAAATTCAGATCTCAGAGTGTAGCACTTTGGATTGAGAACTCATTCCTCAGAACGCAGGACTCAGAACTCAGAATTCAGAAATTAGATTCATATCTCAGAACTCAGAACTCAGAATTCAGAACTCAGAGTTGAGAACTCAGCATGACAACTCAGTATTCAGATCTCGCAGTTCAGCACACAGAATTGACAACTTAGAAATCAGAACACACAATACAGTGATCAGTATTCAGAATTCAGCACGCAGAACTCAAACTCACAATTCAGAACTCAGCACTCAGAACTCAGAATGCAGACCTCAGGAACCAGAACTCAGAGTTTACAACCCTGAATTCAGAACTCTAATTTCAGAACTCAATTTCATAACTCAGAACACAAGACTCAGAAGTCAGAACTCAGAATTCAGAACTCAAAACTCAGAACTCAGAACTCGATATTTAGACTTCAAAATAGAGCACTCAGATATTCGGACTCCTAACTCAGACAAAGAAGTCAGAGTTGAAATTTCAGAACTCAGAAGTCACAATTCGCAACACAGAATTTGTGACTAGGAATTCATAAATGAGGCTCAGTTCTCAAAATTCACAAATCAGAATTCAGAAATCCAAATTCAGAACCCAGAACACAGAATTCGGAACTCAGAACTCAAAATTCAGTACTCAGAATTCAGAACTCACAACTCACAACTCTGAATTCTGATCTCAGAATCCACAACTCTGAATTCAGAATACAGGCTGCAGTTTACAACTCCGAACTCAGATCTCAGAACTAAGAGTTGAGAATTCATAACTCAGAACTCAGAATTCAGAAATGATGACTCAGAACTTGGAATTCAGAACTCAGAAATCACAACTCAGTATTCAGAACCCAGAATTCATAACCCAGAATTCTCACCTTCGAATTCTGAACTCAGAATTCAAACTCGAATATCAGAACTGGGAAATGAGTATTTGGAACTCAGAATACGGACTTCATAACTTAGAATTCAGAACAAAGAACTCAGACATCAGAACTCAAGACTCATAACAAAGAACTCAGTTCTCAGCACTCAGAATTCAGAACACACAATTCAGAACTCAAAACGCAGGAATCAGAACTGTAACTCAGAATTGTGAAATCACAACTCAGAATTCAGAACGCATTTGAGAACTTTGAAGTCAGAACTCAGAATAAATTCCTCACAATACTAGCTCAGAATCGGCGACTCAGAAATCAGAACTGAGATACAGATCTCAGAATTCAAAATTCAGAATTCAGAAGTCCGAATTCAGAACCGGAACACAGAATTCGGGACTCAGAACTCAAAATTCAGTACTCAGTACTCAGAACTCAGAAATCACCACTCTGAATTCTGGTCACAGAATTCACAACTCTGAAATCAGAATACAGACTGTAGAATTTAGACTCCAAACTCAGATCTAAGAGCTAAGAGTTGAGAATTCATAACTCAGTATTCAGAACTGGGAAATGAGAACTCAGAACTCAGATTTCACAGCTAAGAATTCAGAACTCAGTTATCAGAACTCAGAACGCAGAACGCAGAACACAAAATTCAGAACTCAGTAGTCAGAACTAGAAACTGTGAACTCAGAATTTGTAACTCAGAATTCTGAACGCAATTGAAAAATTTGAACTCAGAACTCAGAATACAGTACTCAAGATTCAGACCTCAAAATTCAGAACTCGGCACTCACAAAATGTAATTCACAACAAAATCTCAAATCTCAGAATTCAAAACTCAGAAAATAGAACTAACCACTCGGAATTCAAATTCAGATCTCAGAGTGTAGCACTTTGGATTGAGAACTCATTCCTCAGAACGCAGGACTCAGAACTCAGAATTCAGAAATTAGATTCATATCTCAGAACTCCGAACTCAGAATTCAGAACTCAGAGTTGAGAACTCAGCATGACAACTCAGTATTCAGATCTCGCAGTTCAGCACACAGAATTGACAACTTAGAAATCAGAACACACAATACAGTGATCAGTATTCAGAATTCAGCACGCAGAACTCAAACTCACAATTCAGAACTCAGCACTCAGAACTCAGAATGCAGACCTCAGGAACCAGAACTCAGAGTTTACAACCCTGAATTCAGAACTCTAATTTCAGAACTCAATTTCATAACTCAGAACACAAGACTCAGAAGTCAGAACTCAGAATTCAGAACTCAAAACTCAGAACTCAGAACTCGATATTTAGACTTCAAAATAGAGCACTCAGATATTCGGACTCCTAACTCAGACAAAGAAGTCAGAGTTGAAATTTCAGAACTCAGAAGTCACAATTCGCAACACAGAATTTGTGACTAGGAATTCATAAATGAGGCTCAGTTCTCAAAATTCACAAATCAGAATTCAGAAATCCAAATTCAGAACCCAGAACACAGAATTCGGAACTCAGAACTCAAAATTCAGTACTCAGAATTCAGAACTCACAACTCACAACTCTGAATTCTGATCTCAGAATCCACAACTCTGAATTCAGAATACAGGCTGCAGTTTACAACTCCGAACTCAGATCTCAGAACTAAGAGTTGAGAATTCATAACTCAGAACTCAGAATTCAGAAATGATGACTCAGAACTTGGAATTCAGAACTCAGAAATCACAACTCAGTATTCAGAACCCAGAATTCATAACCCAGAATTCTCACCTTCGAATTCTGAACTCAGAATTCAAACTCGAATATCAGAACTGGGAAATGAGTATTTGGAACTCAGAATACGGACTTCATAACTTACAATTCAGAACAAAGAACTCAGACATCAGAACTCAAGACTCATAACAAAGAACTCAGTTCTCAGCACTCAGAATTCAGAACACACAATTCAGAACTCAAAACGCAGGAATCAGAACTGTAACTCAGAATTGTGAAATCACAACTCAGAATTCAGAACGCATTTGAGAACTTTGAAGTCAGAACTCAGAATAAATTCCTCACAATACTAGCTCAGAATCGGCGACTCAGAAATCAGAACTGAGATACAGATCTCAGAATTCAAAATTCAGAATTCAGAAGTCCGAATTCAGAACCGGAACACAGAATTCGGGACTCAGAACTCAAAATTCAGTACTCAGTACTCAGAACTCAGAAATCACCACTCTGAATTCTGGTCACAGAATTCACAACTCTGAAATCAGAATACAGACTGTAGAATTTAGACTCCAAACTCAGATCTAAGAGCTAAGAGTTGAGAATTCATAACTCAGTATTCAGAACTGGGAAATGAGAACTCAGAACTCAGATCTAAGAGCTAAGAATTCAGAACTCACTTATCAGAACTCAGAACGCAGAACGCAGAACACAAAATTCAGAACTCAGTAGTCAGAACTAGAAACTGTGAACTCAGAATTTGTAACTCAGAATTCTGAACGCAATTGAAAAATTTGAACTCAGAACTCAGAATACAGTACTCAAGATTCAGACCTCAAAATTCAGAACTCGGCACTCACAAAATGTAATTCACAACAAAATCTCAAATCTCAGAATTCAAAACTCAGAAAATAGAACTAACCACTCGGAATTCAAATTCAGATCTCAGAGTGTAGCACTTTGGATTGAGAACTCATTCCTCAGAACGCAGGACTCAGAACTCAGAATTCAGAAATTAGATTCATATCTCAGAACTCAGAACTCAGAATTCAGAACTCAGAGTTGAGAACTCAGCATGACAACTCAGTATTCAGATCTCGCAGTTCAGCACACAGAATTGACAACTTAGAAATCAGAACACACAATACAGTGATCAGTATTCAGAATTCAGCACGCAGAACTCAAACTCACAATTCAGAACTCAGCACTCAGAACTCAGAATGCAGACCTCAGGAACCAGAACTCAGAGTTTACAACCCTGAATTCAGAACTCTAATTTCAGAACTCAATTTCATAACTCAGAACACAAGACTCAGAAGTCAGAACTCAGAATTCAGAACTCAAAACTCAGAACTCAGAACTCGATATTTAGACTTCAAAATAGAGCACTCAGATATTCGGACTCCTAACTCAGACAAAGAAGTCAGAGTTGAAATTTCAGAACTCAGAAGTCACAATTCGCAACACAGAATTTGTGACTAGGAATTCATAAATGAGGCTCAGTTCTCAAAATTCACAAATCAGAATTCAGAAATCCAAATTCAGAACCCAGAACACAGAATTCGGAACTCAGAACTCAAAATTCAGTACTCAGAATTCAGAACTCACAACTCACAACTCTGAATTCTGATCTCAGAATCCACAACTCTGAATTCAGAATACAGGCTGCAGTTTACAACTCCGAACTCAGATCTCAGAACTAAGAGTTGAGAATTCATAACTCAGAACTCAGAATTCAGAAATGATGACTCAGAACTTGGAATTCAGAACTCAGAAATCACAACTCAGTATTCAGAACCCAGAATTCATAACCCAGAATTCTCACCTTCGAATTCTGAACTCAGAATTCAAACTCGAATATCAGAACTGGGAAATGAGTATTTGGAACTCAGAATACGGACTTCATAACTTACAATTCAGAACAAAGAACTCAGACATCAGAACTCAAGACTCATAACAAAGAACTCAGTTCTCAGCACTCAGAATTCAGAACACACAATTCAGAACTCAAAACGCAGGAATCAGAACTGTAACTCAGAATTGTGAAATCATAACTCAGAATTCAGAACGCATTTGAGAACTTTGAAGTCAGAACTCAGAATAAATTCCTCACAATACTAGCTCAGAATCGGCGACTCAGAAATCAGAACTGAGATACAGATCTCAGAATTCAAAATTCAGAATTCAGAAGTCCGAATTCAGAACCGGAACACAGAATTCGGGACTCAGAACTCAAAATTCAGTACTCAGTACTCAGAACTCAGAAATCACCACTCTGAATTCTGGTCACAGAATTCACAACTCTGAAATCAGAATACAGACTGTAGAATTTAGACTCCAAACTCAGATCTAAGAGCTAAGAGTTGAGAATTCATAACTCAGTATTCAGAACTGGGAAATGAGAACTCAGAACTCAGATCTAAGAGCTAAGAATTCAGAACTCACTTATCAGAACTCAGAACGCAGAACGCAGAACACAAAATTCAGAACTCAGTAGTCAGAACTAGAAACTGTGAACTCAGAATTTGTAACTCAGAATTCTGAACGCAATTGAAAAATTTGAACTCAGAACTCAGAATACAGTACTCAAGATTCAGACCTCAAAATTCAGAACTCGGCACTCACAAAATGTAATTCACAACAAAATCTCAAATCTCAGAATTCAAAACTCAGAAAATAGAACTAACCACTCAAATTCAAATTCAGATCTCAGAGTGTAGCACTTTGGATTGAGAACTCATTCCTCAGAACGCAGGACTCAGAACTCAGAATTCAGAAATTAGATACATATCTCAGAACTCAGAACTCAGAATTCAGAACTCAGAGTTGAGAACTCAGCATGACAACTCAGTATTCAGATCTCGCAGTTCAGCACACAGAATTGACAACTTAGAAATCAGAACACACAATACAGTGATCAGTATTCAGAATTCAGCACGCAGAACTCAAACTCACAATTCAGAACTCAGCACTCAGAACTCAGAATGCAGACCTCAGGAACCAGAACTCAGAGTTTACAACCCTGAATTCAGAACTCTAATTTCAGAACTCAATTTCATAACTCAGAACACAAGACTCAGAAGTCAGAACTCAGAATTCAGAACTCAAAACTCAGAACTCAGAACTCGATATTTAGACTTCAAAATAGAGCACTCAGATATTCGGACTCCTAACTCAGACAAAGAAGTCAGAGTTGAAATTTCAGAACTCAGAAGTCACAATTCGCAACACAGAATTTGTGACTAGGAATTCATAAATGAGGCTCAGTTCTCAAAATTCACAAATCAGAATTCAGAAATCCAAATTCAGAACCCAGAACACAGAATTCGGAACTCAGAACTCAAAATTCAGTACTCAGAATTCAGAACTCACAACTCACAACTCTGAATTCTGATCTCAGAATCCACAACTCTGAATTCAGAATACAGGCTGCAGTTTACAACTCCGAACTCAGATCTCAGAACTAAGAGTTGAGAATTCATAACTCAGAACTCAGAATTCAGAAATGATGACTCAGAACTTGGAATTCAGAACTCAGAAATCACAACTCAGTATTCAGAACCCAGAATTCATAACCCAGAATTCTCACCTTCGAATTCTGAACTCAGAATTCAAACTCGAATATCAGAACTGGGAAATGAGTATTTGGAACTCAGAATACGGACTTCATAACTTAGAATTCAGAACAAAGAACTCAGACATCAGAACTCAAGACTCATAACAAAGAACTCAGTTCTCAGCACTCAGAATTCAGAACACACAATTCAGAACTCAAAACGCAGGAATCAGAACTGTAACTCAGAATTGTGAAATCACAACTCAGAATTCAGAACGCAATTGAGAACTTTGAAGTCAGAACTCAGAATAAATTCCTCACAATACTAACTCAGAATCGGCGACTCAGAAATCAGAACTGAGATACAGATCTCAGAATTCAAAATTCAGAATTCAGAAGTCCGAATTCAGAACCGGAACACAGAATTCGGGACTCAGAACTCAAAATTCAGTACTCAGTACTCAGAACTCAGAAATCACCACTCTGAATTCTGGTCACAGAATTCACAACTCTGAAATCAGAATACAGACTGTAGAATTTAGACTCCAAACTCAGATCTAAGAGCTAAGAGTTGAGAATTCATAACTCAGTATTCAGAACTGGGAAATGAGAACTCAGAACTCAGATCTAAGAGCTAAGAATTCAGAACTCACTTATCAGAACTCAGAACGCAGAACGCAGAACACAAAATTCAGAACTCAGTAGTCAGAACTAGAAACTGTGAACTCAGAATTTGTAACTCAGAATTCTGAACGCAATTGAAAAATTTGAACTCAGAACTCAGAATACAGTACTCAAGATTCAGACCTCAAAATTCAGAACTCGGCACTCACAAAATGTAATTCACAACAAAATCTCAAATCTCAGAATTCAAAACTCAGAAAATAGAACTAACCACTCGGAATTCAAATTCAGATCTCAGAGTGTAGCACTTTGGATTGAGAACTCATTCCTCAGAACGCAGGACTCAGAACTCAGAATTCAGAAATTAGATTCATATCTCAGAACTCCGAACTCAGAATTCAGAACTCAGAGTTGAGAACTCAGCATGACAACTCAGTATTCAGATCTCGCAGTTCAGCACACAGAATTGACAACTTAGAAATCAGAACACACAATACAGTGATCAGTATTCAGAATTCAGCACGCAGAACTCAAACTCACAATTCAGAACTCAGCACTCAGAACTCAGAATGCAGACCTCAGGAACCAGAACTCAGAGTTTACAACCCTGAATTCAGAACTCTAATTTCAGAACTCAATTTCATAACTCAGAACACAAGACTCAGAAGTCAGAACTCAGAATTCAGAACTCAAAACTCAGAACTCAGAACTCGATATTTAGACTTCAAAATAGAGCACTCAGATATTCGGACTCCTAACTCAGACAAAGAAGTCAGAGTTGAAATTTCAGAACTCAGAAGTCACAATTCGCAACACAGAATTTGTGACTAGGAATTCATAAATGAGGCTCAGTTCTCAAAATTCACAAATCAGAATTCAGAAATCCAAATTCAGAACCCAGAACACAGAATTCGGAACTCAGAACTCAAAATTCAGTACTCAGAATTCAGAACTCACAACTCACAACTCTGAATTCTGATCTCAGAATCCACAACTCTGAATTCAGAATACAGGCTGCAGTTTACAACTCCGAACTCAGATCTCAGAACTAAGAGTTGAGAATTCATAACTCAGAACTCAGAATTCAGAAATGATGACTCAGAACTTGGAATTCAGAACTCAGAAATCACAACTCAGTATTCAGAACCCAGAATTCATAACCCAGAATTCTCACCTTCGAATTCTGAACTCAGAATTCAAACTCGAATATCAGAACTGGGAAATGAGTATTTGGAACTCAGAATACGGACTTCATAACTTAGAATTCAGAACAAAGAACTCAGACATCAGAACTCAAGACTCATAACAAAGAACTCAGTTCTCAGCACTCAGAATTCAGAACACACAATTCAGAACTCAAAACGCAGGAATCAGAACTGTAACTCAGAATTGTGAAATCACAACTCAGAATTCAGAACGCATTTGAGAACTTTGAAGTCAGAACTCAGAATAAATTCCTCACAATACTAACTCAGAATCGGCGACTCAGAAATCAGAACTGAGATACAGATCTCAGAATTCAAAATTCAGAATTCACAAGTCCGAATTCAGAACCGGAACACAGAATTCGGGACTCAGAACTCAAAATTCAGTACTCAGTACTCAGAACTCAGAAATCACCACTCTGAATTCTGGTCACAGAATTCACAACTCTGAAATCAGAATACAGACTGTAGAATTTAGACTCCAAACTCAGATCTAAGAGCTAAGAGTTGAGAATTCATAACTCAGTATTCAGAACTGGGAAATGAGAACTCAGAACTCAGATCTAAGAGCTAAGAATTCAGAACTCACTTATCAGAACTCAGAACGCAGAACGCAGAACACAAAATTCAGAACTCAGTAGTCAGAACTAGAAACTGTGAACTCAGAATTTGTAACTCAGAATTCTGAACGCAATTGAAAAATTTGAACTCAGAACTCAGAATACAGTACTCAAGATTCAGACCTCAAAATTCAGAACTCGGCACTCACAAAATGTAATTCACAACAAAATCTCAAATCTCAGAATTCAAAACTCAGAAAATAGAACTAACCACTCGGAATTCAAATTCAGATCTCAGAGTGTAGCACTTTGGATTGAGAACTCATTCCTCAGAACGCAGGACTCAGAACTCAGAATTCAGAAATTAGATTCATATCTCAGAACTCAGAACTCAGAATTCAGAACTCAGAGTTGAGAACTCAGCATGACAACTCAGTATTCAGATCTCGCAGTTCAGCACACAGAATTGACAACTTAGAAATCAGAACACACAATACAGTGATCAGTATTCAGAATTCAGCACGCAGAACTCAAACTCACAATTCAGAACTCAGCACTCAGAACTCAGAATGCAGACCTCAGGAACCAGAACTCAGAGTTTACAACCCTGAATTCAGAACTCTAATTTCAGAACTCAATTTCATAACTCAGAACACAAGACTCAGAAGTCAGAACTCAGAATTCAGAACTCAAAACTCAGAACTCAGAACTCGATATTTAGACTTCAAAATAGAGCACTCAGATATTCGGACTCCTAACTCAGACAAAGAAGTCAGAGTTGAAATTTCAGAACTCAGAAGTCACAATTCGCAACACAGAGTTTGTGACTAGGAATTCATAAATGAGGCTCAGTTCTCAAAATTCACAAATCAGAATTCAGAAATCCAAATTCAGAACCCAGAACACAGAATTCGGAACTCAGAACTCAAAATTCAGTACTCAGAATTCAGAACTCACAACTCACAACTCTGAATTCTGATCTCAGAATCCACAACTCTGAATTCAGAATACAGGCTGCAGTTTACAACTCCGAACTCAGATCTCAGAACTAAGAGTTGAGAATTCATAACTCAGAACTCAGAATTCAGAAATGATGACTCAGAACTTGGAATTCAGAACTCAGAAATCACAACTCAGTATTCAGAACCCAGAATTCATAACCCAGAATTCTCACCTTCGAATTCTGAACTCAGAATTCAAACTCGAATATCAGAACTGGGAAATGAGTATTTGGAACTCAGAATACAGACTTCATAACTTAGAATTCAGAACAAAGAACTCAGACATCAGAACTCAAGACTCATAACAAAGAACTCAGTTCTCAGCACTCAGAATTCAGAACACACAATTCAGAACTCAAAACGCAGGAATCAGAACTGTAACTCAGAATTGTGAAATCACAACTCAGAATTCAGAACGCATTTGAGAACTTTGAAGTCAGAACTCAGAATAAATTCCTCACAATACTAACTCAGAATCGGCGACTCAGAAATCAGAACTGAGATACAGATCTCAGAATTCAAAATTCAGAATTCACAAGTCCGAATTCAGAACCGGAACACAGAATTCGGGACTCAGAACTCAAAATTCAGTACTCAGTACTCAGAACTCAGAAATCACCACTCTGAATTCTGGTCACAGAATTCACAACTCTGAAATCAGAATACAGACTGTAGAATTTAGACTCCAAACTCAGATCTAAGAGCTAAGAGTTGAGAATTCATAACTCAGTATTCAGAACTGGGAAATGAGAACTCAGAACTCAGATCTAAGAGCTAAGAATTCAGAACTCACTTATCAGAACTCAGAACGCAGAACGCAGAACACAAAATTCAGAACTCAGTAGTCAGAACTAGAAACTGTGAACTCAGAATTTGTAACTCAGAATTCTGAACGCAATTGAAAAATTTGAACTCAGAACTCAGAATACAGTACTCAAGATTCAGACCTCAAAATTCAGAACTCGGCACTCACAAAATGTAATTCACAACAAAATCTCAAATCTCAGAATTCAAAACTCAGAAAATAGAACTAACCACTCGGAATTCAAATTCAGATCTCAGAGTGTAGCACTTTGGATTGAGAACTCATTCCTCAGAACGCAGGACTCAGAACTCAGAATTCAGAAATTAGATTCATATCTCAGAACTCAGAACTCAGAATTCAGAACTCAGAGTTGAGAACTCAGCATGACAACTGAGTATTCAGATCTCGCAGTTCAGCACACAGAATTGACAACTTAGAAATCACAACACACAATACAGTGATCAGTATTCAGAATTCAGCACGCAGAACTCAAACTCACAATTCAGAACTCAGCACTCAGAACTCAGAATGCAGACCTCAGGAACCAGAACTCAGAGTTTACAACCCTGAATTCAGAACTCTAATTTCAGAACTCAATTTCATAACTCAGAACACAAGACTCAGAAGTCAGAACTCAGAATTCAGAACTCAAAACTCAGAACTCAGAACTCGATATTTAGACTTCAAAATAGAGCACTCAGATATTCGGACTCCTAACTCAGACAAAGAAGTCAGAGTTGAAATTTCAGAACTCAGAAGTCACAATTCGCAACACAGAATTTGTGACTAGGAATTCATAAATGAGACTCAGTTCTCAAAATTCACAAATCAGAATTCAGAAATCCAAATTCAGAACCCAGAACACAGAATTCGGAACTCAGAACTCAAAATTCAGTACTCAGAATTCAGAACTCACAACTCACAACTCTGAATTCTGATCTCAGAATCCACAACTCTGAATTCAGAATACAGGCTGCAGTTTACAACTCCGAACTCAGATCTCAGAACTAAGAGTTGAGAATTCATAACTCAGAACTCAGAATTCAGAAATGATGACTCAGAACTTGGAATTCAGAACTCAGAAATCACAACTCAGTATTCAGAACCCAGAATTCATAACCCAGAATTCTCACCTTCGAATTCTGAACTCAGAATTCAAACTCGAATATCAGAACTGGGAAATGAGTATTTGGAACTCAGAATACGGACTTCATAACTTAGAATTCAGAACAAAGAACTCAGACATCAGAACTCAAGACTCATAACAAAGAACTCAGTTCTCAGCACTCAGAATTCAGAACACACAATTCAGAACTCAAAACGCAGGAATCAGAACTGTAACTCAGAATTGTGAAATCACAACTCAGAATTCAGAACGCATTTGAGAACTTTGAAGTCAGAACTCAGAATAAATTCCTCACAATACTAGCTCAGAATCGGCGACTCAGAAATCAGAACTGAGATACAGATCTCAGAATTCAAAATTCAGAATTCAGAAGTCCGAATTCAGAACCGGAACACAGAATTCGGGACTCAGAACTCAAAATTCAGTACTCAGTACTCAGAACTCAGAAATCACCACTCTGAATTCTGGTCACAGAATTCACAACTCTGAAATCAGAATACAGACTGTAGAATTTAGACTCCAAACTCAGATCTAAGAGCTAAGAGTTGAGAATTCATAACTCAGTATTCAGAACTGGGAAATGAGAACTCAGAACTCAGATTTCACAGCTAAGAATTCAGAACTCAGTTATCAGAACTCAGAACGCAGAACGCAGAACACAAAATTCAGAACTCAGTAGTCAGAACTAGAAACTGTGAACTCAGAATTTGTAACTCAGAATTCTGAACGCAATTGAAAAATTTGAACTCAGAACTCAGAATACAGTACTCAAGATTCAGACCTCAAAATTCAGAACTCGGCACTCACAAAATGTAATTCACAACAAAATCTCAAATCTCAGAATTCAAAACTCAGAAAATAGAACTAACCACTCGGAATTCAAATTCAGATCTCAGAGTGTAGCACTTTGGATTGAGAACTCATTCCTCAGAACGCAGGACTCAGAACTCAGAATTCAGAAATTAGATTCATATCTCAGAACTCAGAACTCAGAATTCAGAACTCAGAGTTGAGAACTCAGCATGACAACTCAGTATTCAGATCTCGCAGTTCAGCACACAGAATTGACAACTTAGAAATCAGAACACACAATACAGTGATCAGTATTCAGAATTCAGCACGCAGAACTCAAACTCACAATTCAGAACTCAGCACTCAGAACTCAGAATGCAGACCTCAGGAACCAGAACTCAGAGTTTACAACCCTGAATTCAGAACTCTAATTTCAGAACTCAATTTCATAACTCAGAACACAAGACTCAGAAGTCAGAACTCAGAATTCAGAACTCAAAACTCAGAACTCAGAACTCGATATTTAGACTTCAAAATAGAGCACTCAGATATTCGGACTCCTAACTCAGACAAAGAAGTCAGAGTTGAAATTTCAGAACTCAGAAGTCACAATTTGCAACACAGAATTTGTGACTAGGAATTCATAAATGAGGCTCAGTTCTCAAAATTCACAAATCAGAATTCAGAAATCCAAATTCAGAACCCAGAACACAGAATTCGGAACTCAGAACTCAAAATTCAGTACTCAGAATTCAGAACTCACAACTCACAACTCTGAATTCTGATCTCAGAATCCACAACTCTGAATTCAGAATACAGGCTGCAGTTTACAACTCCGAACTCAGATCTCAGAACTAAGAGTTGAGAATTCATAACTCAGAACTCAGAATTCAGAAATGATGACTCAGAACTTGGAATTCAGAACTCAGAAATCACAACTCAGTATTCAGAACCCAGAATTCATAACCCAGAATTCTCACCTTCGAATTCTGAACTCAGAATTCAAACTCGAATATCAGAACTGGGAAATGAGTATTTGGAACTCAGAATACGGACTTCATAACTTACAATTCAGAACAAAGAACTCAGACATCAGAACTCAAGACTCATAACAAAGAACTCAGTTCTCAGCACTCAGAATTCAGAACACACAATTCAGAACTCAAAACGCAGGAATCAGAACTGTAACTCAGAATTGTGAAATCATAACTCAGAATTCAGAACGCATTTGAGAACTTTGAAGTCAGAACTCAGAATAAATTCCTCACAATACTAGCTCAGAATCGGCGACTCAGAAATCAGAACTGAGATACAGATCTCAGAATTCAAAATTCAGAATTCAGAAGTCCGAATTCAGAACCGGAACACAGAATTCGGGACTCAGAACTCAAAATTCAGTACTCAGTACTCAGAACTCAGAAATCACCACTCTGAATTCTGGTCACAGAATTCACAACTCTGAAATCAGAATACAGACTGTAGAATTTAGACTCCAAACTCAGATCTAAGAGCTAAGAGTTGAGAATTCATAACTCAGTATTCAGAACTGGGAAATGAGAACTCAGAACTCAGATTTCACAGCTAAGAATTCAGAACTCAGTTATCAGAACTCAGAACGCAGAACGCAGAACACAAAATTCAGAACTCAGTAGTCAGAACTAGAAACTGTGAACTCAGAATTTGTAACTCAGAATTCTGAACGCAATTGAAAAATTTGAACTCAGAACTCAGAATACAGTACTCAAGATTCAGACCTCAAAATTCAGAACTCGGCACTCACAAAATGTAATTCACAACAAAATCTCAAATCTCAGAATTCAAAACTCAGAAAATAGAACTAACCACTCGGAATTCAAATTCAGATCTCAGAGTGTAGCACTTTGGATTGAGAACTCATTCCTCAGAACGCAGGACTCAGAACTCAGAATTCAGAAATTAGATTCATATCTCAGAACTCAGAACTCAGAATTCAGAACTCAGAGTTGAGAACTCAGCATGACAACTCAGTATTCAGATCTCGCAGTTCAGCACACAGAATTGACAACTTAGAAATCAGAACACACAATACAGTGATCAGTATTCAGAATTCAGCACGCAGAACTCAAACTCACAATTCAGAACTCAGCACTCAGAACTCAGAATGCAGACCTCAGGAACCAGAACTCAGAGTTTACAACCCTGAATTCAGAACTCTAATTTCAGAACTCAATTTCATAACTCAGAACACAAGACTCAGAAGTCAGAACTCAGAATTCAGAACTCAAAACTCAGAACTCAGAACTCGATATTTAGACTTCAAAATAGAGCACTCAGATATTCGGACTCCTAACTCAGACAAAGAAGTCAGAGTTGAAATTTCAGAACTCAGAAGTCACAATTCGCAACACAGAATTTGTGACTAGGAATTCATAAATGAGGCTCAGTTCTCAAAATTCACAAATCAGAATTCAGAAATCCAAATTCAGAACCCAGAACACAGAATTCGGAACTCAGAACTCAAAATTCAGTACTCAGAATTCAGAACTCACAACTCACAACTCTGAATTCTGATCTCAGAATCCACAACTCTGAATTCAGAATACAGGCTGCAGTTTACAACTCCGAACTCAGATCTCAGAACTAAGAGTTGAGAATTCATAACTCAGAACTCAGAATTCAGAAATGATGACTCAGAACTTGGAATTCAGAACTCAGAAATCACAACTCAGTATTCAGAACCCAGAATTCATAACGCAGAATTCTCACCTTCGAATTCTGAACTCAGAATTCAAACTCGAATATCAGAACTGGGAAATGAGTATTTGGAACTCAGAATACGGACTTCATAACTTAGAATTCAGAACAAAGAACTCAGACATCAGAACTCAAGACTCATAACAAAGAACTCAGTTCTCAGCACTCAGAATTCAGAACACACAATTCAGAACTCAAAACGCAGGAATCAGAACTGTAACTCAGAATTGTGAAATCACAACTCAGAATTCAGAACGCATTTGAGAACTTTGAAGTCAGAACTCAGAATAAATTCCTCACAATACTAACTCAGAATCGGCGACTCAGAAATCAGAACTGAGATACAGATCTCAGAATTCAAAATTCAGAATTCACAAGTCCGAATTCAGAACCGGAACACAGAATTCGGGACTCAGAACTCAAAATTCAGTACTCAGTACTCAGAACTCAGAAATCACCACTCTGAATTCTGGTCACAGAATTCACAACTCTGAAATCAGAATACAGACTGTAGAATTTAGACTCCAAACTCAGATCTAAGAGCTAAGAGTTGAGAATTCATAACTCAGTATTCAGAACTGGGAAATGAGAACTCAGAACTCAGATTTCACAGCTAAGAATTCAGAACTCAGTTATCAGAACTCAGAACGCAGAACGCAGAACACAAAATTCAGAACTCAGTAGTCAGAACTAGAAACTGTGAACTCAGAATTTGTAACTCAGAATTCTGAACGCAATTGAAAAATTTGAACTCAGAACTCAGAATACAGTACTCAAGATTCAGACCTCAAAATTCAGAACTCGGCACTCACAAAATGTAATTCACAACAAAATCTCAAATCTCAGAATTCAAAACTCAGAAAATAGAACTAACCACTCGGAATTCAAATTCAGATCTCAGAGTGTAGCACTTTGGATTGAGAACTCATTCCTCAGAACGCAGGACTCAGAACTCAGAATTCAGAAATTAGATTCATATCTCAGAACTCAGAACTCAGAATTCAGAACTCAGAGTTGAGAACTCAGCATGACAACTGAGTATTCAGATCTCGCAGTTCAGCACACAGAATTGACAACTTAGAAATCAGAACACACAATACAGTGATCAGTATTCAGAATTCAGCACGCAGAACTCAAACTCACAATTCAGAACTCAGCACTCAGAACTCAGAATGCAGACCTCAGGAACCAGAACTCAGAGTTTACAACCCTGAATTCAGAACTCTAATTTCAGAACTCAATTTCATAACTCAGAACACAAGACTCAGAAGTCAGAACTCAGAATTCAGAACTCAAAACTCAGAACTCAGAACTCGATATTTAGACTTCAAAATAGAGCACTCAGATATTCGGACTCCTAACTCAGACAAAGAAGTCAGAGTTGAAATTTCAGAACTCAGAAGTCACAATTCGCAACACAGAATTTGTGACTAGGAATTCATAAATGAGGCTCAGTTCTCAAAATTCACAAATCAGAATTCAGAAATCCAAATTCAGAACCCAGAACACAGAATTCGGAACTCAGAACTCAAAATTCAGTACTCAGAATTCAGAACTCACAACTCACAACTCTGAATTCTGATCTCAGAATCCACAACTCTGAATTCAGAATACAGGCTGCAGTTTACAACTCCGAACTCAGATCTCAGAACTAAGAGTTGAGAATTCATAACTCAGAACTCAGAATTCAGAAATGATGACTCAGAACTTGGAATTCAGAACTCAGAAATCACAACTCAGTATTCAGAACCCAGAATTCATAACCCAGAATTCTCACCTTCGAATTCTGAACTCAGAATTCAAACTCGAATATCAGAACTGGGAAATGAGTATTTGGAACTCAGAATACGGACTTCATAACTTAGAATTCAGAACAAAGAACTCAGACATCAGAACTCAAGACTCATAACAAAGAACTCAGTTCTCAGCACTCAGAATTCAGAACACACAATTCAGAACTCAAAACGCAGGAATCAGAACTGTAACTCAGAATTGTGAAATCAGAACTCAGAATTCAGAACGCAATTGAGAACTTTGAAGTCAGAACTCAGAATAAATTCCTCACAATACTAACTCAGAATCGGCGACTCAGAAATCAGAACTGAGATACAGATCTCAGAATTCAAAATTCAGAATTCAGAAGTCCGAATTCAGAACCGGAACACAGAATTCGGGACTCAGAACTCAAAATTCAGTACTCAGTACTCAGAACTCAGAAATCACCACTCTGAATTCTGGTCACAGAATTCACAACTCTGAAATCAGAATACAGACTGTAGAATTTAGACTCCGAACTCAGATCTAAGAGCTAAGAGTTGAGAATTCATAACTCAGTATTCAGAACTGGGAAATGAGAACTCAGAACTCAGATCTAAGAGCTAAGAATTCAGAACTCACTTATCAGAACTCAGAACGCAGAACGCAGAACACAAAATTCAGAACTCAGTAGTCAGAACTAGAAACTGTGAACTCAGAATTTGTAACTCAGAATTCTGAACGCAATTGAAAAATTTGAACTCAGAACTCAGAATACAGTACTCAAGATTCAGACCTCAAAATTCAGAACTCGGCACTCACAAAATGTAATTCACAACAAAATCTCAAATCTCAGAATTCAAAACTCAGAAAATAGAACTAACCACTCGGAATTCAAATTCAGATCTCAGAGTGTAGCACTTTGGATTGAGAACTCATTCCTCAGAACGCAGGACTCAGAACTCAGAATTCAGAAATTAGATTCATATCTCAGAACTCAGAACTCAGAATTCACAACTCAGAGTTGAGAACTCAGCATGACAACTCAGTATTCAGATCTCGCAGTTCAGCACACAGAATTGACAACTTAGAAATCAGAACACACAATACAGTGATCAGTATTCAGAATTCAGCACGCAGAACTCAAACTCACAATTCAGAACTCAGCACTCAGAACTCAGAATGCAGACCTCAGGAACCAGAACTCAGAGTTTACAACCCTGAATTCAGAACTCTAATTTCAGAACTCAATTTCATAACTCAGAACACAAGACTCAGAAGTCAGAACTCAGAATTCAGAACTCAAAACTCAGAACTCAGAACTCGATATTTAGACTTCAAAATAGAGCACTCAGATATTCGGACTCCTAACTCAGACAAAGAAGTCAGAGTTGAAATTTCAGAACTCAGAAGTCACAATTCGCAACACAGAATTTGTGACTAGGAATTCATAAATGAGGCTCAGTTCTCAAAATTCACAAATCAGAATTCAGAAATCCAAATTCAGAACCCAGAACACAGAATTCGGAACTCAGAACTCAAAATTCAGTACTCAGAATTCAGAACTCACAACTCACAACTCTGAATTCTGATCTCAGAATCCACAACTCTGAATTCAGAATACAGGCTGCAGTTTACAACTCCGAACTCAGATCTCAGAACTAAGAGTTGAGAATTCATAACTCAGAACTCAGAATTCAGAAATGATGACTCAGAACTTGGAATTCAGAACTCAGAAATCACAACTCAGTATTCAGAACCCAGAATTCATAACCCAGAATTCTCACCTTCGAATTCTGAACTCAGAATTCAAACTCGAATATCAGAACTGGGAAATGAGTATTTGGAACTCAGAATACGGACTTCATAACTTAGAATTCAGAACAAAGAACTCAGACATCAGAACTCAAGACTCATAACAAAGAACTCAGTTCTCAGCACTCAGAATTCAGAACACACAATTCAGAACTCAAAACGCAGGAATCAGAACTGTAACTCAGAATTGTGAAATCACAACTCAGAATTCAGAACGCATTTGAGAACTTTGAAGTCAGAACTCAGAATAAATTCCTCACAATACTAACTCAGAATCGGCGACTCAGAAATCAGAACTGAGATACAGATCTCAGAATTCAAAATTCAGAATTCACAAGTCCGAATTCAGAACCGGAACACAGAATTCGGGACTCAGAACTCAAAATTCAGTACTCAGTACTCAGAACTCAGAAATCACCACTCTGAATTCTGGTCACAGAATTCACAACTCTGAAATCAGAATACAGACTGTAGAATTTAGACTCCGAACTCAGATCTAAGAGCTAAGAGTTGAGAATTCATAACTCAGTATTCAGAACTGGGAAATGAGAACTCAGAACTCAGATTTCACAGCGAAGAATTCAGAACTCAGTTATCAGAACTCAGAACTCAGAACGCAGAACACAAAATTCAGAACTCAGTAGTCAGAACTAGAAACTGTGAACTCAGAATTTGTAACTCAGAATTCTGAACGCAATTGAAAAATTTGAACTCAGAACTCAGAATACAGTACTCAAGATTCAGACCTCAAAATTCAGAACTCGGCACTCACAAAATGTAATTCACAACAAAATCTCAAATCTCAGAATTCAAAACTCAGAAAATAGAACTAACCACTCGGAATTCAAATTCAGATCTCAGAGTGTAGCACTTTGGATTGAGAACTCATTCCTCAGAACGCAGGACTCAGAACTCAGAATTCAGAAATTAGATTCATATCTCAGAACTCAGAACTCAGAATTCAGAACTCAGAGTTGAGAACTCAGCATGACAACTCAGTATTCAGATCTCGCAGTTCAGCACACAGAATTGACAACTTAGAAATCAGAACACACAATACAGTGATCAGTATTCAGAATTCAGCACGCAGAACTCAAACTCACAATTCAGAACTCAGCACTCAGAACTCAGAATGCAGACCTCAGGAACCAGAACTCAGAGTTTACAACCCTGAATTCAGAACTCTAATTTCAGAACTCAATTTCATAACTCAGAACACAAGACTCAGAAGTCAGAACTCAGAATTCAGAACTCAAAACTCAGAACTCAGAACTCGATATTTAGACTTCAAAATAGAGCACTCAGATATTCGGACTCCTAACTCAGACAAAGAAGTCAGAGTTGAAATTTCAGAACTCAGAAGTCACAATTCGCAACACAGAATTTGTGACTAGGAATTCATAAATGAGGCTCAGTTCTCAAAATTCACAAATCAGAATTCAGAAATCCAAATTCAGAACCCAGAACACAGAATTCGGAACTCAGAACTCAAAATTCAGTACTCAGATTTCAGAACTCACAACTCTGAATTCTGATCTCAGAATCCACAACTCTGAATTCAGAATACAGGCTGCAGTTTACAACTCCGAACTCAGATCTCAGAACTAAGAGTTGAGAATTCATAACTCAGAACTCAGAATTCAGAAATGATGACTCAGAACTTGGAATTCAGAACTCAGAAATCACAACTCAGTATTCAGAACCCAGAATTCATAACCCAGAATTCTCACCTTCGAATTCTGAACTCAGAATTCAAACTCGAATATCAGAACTGGGAAATGAGTATTTGGAACTCAGAATACGGACTTCATAACTTAGAATTCAGAACAAAGAACTCAGACATCAGAACTCAAGACTCATAACAAAGAACTCAGTTCTCAGCACTCAGAATTCAGAACACACAATTCAGAACTCAAAACGCAGGAATCAGAACTGTAACTCAGAATTGTGAAATCACAACTCAGAATTCAGAACGCATTTGAGAACTTTGAAGTCAGAACTCAGAATAAATTCCTCACAATACTAACTCAGAATCGGCGACTCAGAAATCAGAACTGAGATACAGATCTCAGAATTCAAAATTCAGAATTCAGAAGTCCGAATTCAGAACCGGAACACAGAATTCGGGACTCAGAACTCAAAATTCAGTACTCAGTACTCAGAACTCAGAAATCACCACTCTGAATTCTGGTCACAGAATTCACAACTCTGAAATCAGAATACAGACTGTAGAATTTAGACTCCAAACTCAGATCTAAGAGCTAAGAGTTGAGAATTCATAACTCAGTATTCAGAACTGGGAAATGAGAACTCAGAACTCAGATTTCACAGCGAAGAATTCAGAACTCAGTTATCAGAACTCAGAACTCAGAACGCAGAACACAAAATTCAGAACTCAGTAGTCAGAACTAGAAACTGTGAACTCAGAATTTGTAACTCAGAATTCTGAACGCAATTGAAAAATTTGAACTCAGAACTCAGAATACAGTACTCAAGATTCAGACCTCAAAATTCAGAACTCGGCACTCACAAAATGTAATTCACAACAAAATCTCAAATCTCAGAATTCAAAACTCAGAAAATAGAACTAACCACTCGGAATTCAAATTCAGATCTCAGAGTGTAGCACTTTGGATTGAGAACTCATTCCTCAGAACGCAGGACTCAGAACTCAGAATTCAGAAATTAGATTCATATCTCAGAACTCCGAACTCAGAATTCAGAACTCAGAGTTGAGAACTCAGCATGACAACTCAGTATTCAGATCTCGCAGTTCAGCACACAGAATTGACAACTTAGAAATCAGAACACACAATACAGTGATCAGTATTCAGAATTCAGCACGCAGAACTCAAACTCACAATTCAGAACTCAGCACTCAGAACTCAGAATGCAGACCTCAGGAACCAGAACTCAGAGTTTACAACCCTGAATTCAGAACTCTAATTTCAGAACTCAATTTCATAACTCAGAACACAAGACTCAGAAGTCAGAACTCAGAATTCAGAACTCAAAACTCAGAACTCAGAACTCGATATTTAGACTTCAAAATAGAGCACTCAGATATTCGGACTCCTAACTCAGACAAAGAAGTCAGAGTTGAAATTTCAGAACTCAGAAGTCACAATTCGCAACACAGAATTTGTGACTAGGAATTCATAAATGAGGCTCAGTTCTCAAAATTCACAAATCAGAATTCAGAAATCCAAATTCAGAACCCAGAACACAGAATTCGGAACTCAGAACTCAAAATTCAGTACTCAGAATTCAGAACTCACAACTCACAACTCTGAATTCTGATCTCAGAATCCACAACTCTGAATTCAGAATACAGGCTGCAGTTTACAACTCCGAACTCAGATCTCAGAACTAAGAGTTGAGAATTCATAACTCAGAACTCAGAATTCAGAAATGATGACTCAGAACTTGGAATTCAGAACTCAGAAATCACAACTCAGTATTCAGAACCCAGAATTCATAACCCAGAATTCTCACCTTCGAATTCTGAACTCAGAATTCAAACTCGAATATCAGAACTGGGAAATGAGTATTTGGAACTCAGAATACGGACTTCATAACTTAGAATTCAGAACAAAGAACTCAGACATCAGAACTCAAGACTCATAACAAAGAACTCAGTTCTCAGCACTCAGAATTCAGAACACACAATTCAGAACTCAAAACGCAGGAATCAGAACTGTAACTCAGAATTGTGAAATCACAACTCAGAATTCAGAACGCATTTGAGAACTTTGAAGTCAGAACTCAGAATAAATTCCTCACAATACTAACTCAGAATCGGCGACTCAGAAATCAGAACTGAGATACAGATCTCAGAATTCAAAATTCAGAATTCACAAGTCCGAATTCAGAACCGGAACACAGAATTCGGGACTCAGAACTCAAAATTCAGTACTCAGTACTCAGAACTCAGAAATCACCACTCTGAATTCTGGTCACAGAATTCACAACTCTGAAATCAGAATACAGACTGTAGAATTTAGACTCCGAACTCAGATCTAAGAGCTAAGAGTTGAGAATTCATAACTCAGTATTCAGAACTGGGAAATGAGAACTCAGAACTCAGATTTCACAGCGAAGAATTCAGAACTCAGTTATCAGAACTCAGAACGCAGAACGCAGAACACAAAATTCAGAACTCAGTAGTCAGAACTAGAAACTGTGAACTCAGAATTTGTAACTCAGAATTCTGAACGCAATTGAAAAATTTGAACTCAGAACTCAGAATACAGTACTCAAGATTCAGACCTCAAAATTCAGAACTCGGCACTCACAAAATGTAATTCACAACAAAATCTCAAATCTCAGAATTCAAAACTCAGAAAATAGAACTAACCACTCGGAATTCAAATTCAGATCTCAGAGTATAGCACCTTGGATTGAGAACTCATTCCTCAGAACGCAGGACTCAGAACTCAGAATTCAGAAATTAGATTCATATCTCAGAACTCAGAACTCAGAATTCAGAACTCAGAGTTGAGAACTCAGCATGACAACTCAGTATTCAGATCTCGCAGTTCAGCACACAGAATTGACAACTTAGAAATCAGAACACACAATACAGTGATCAGTATTCAGAATTCAGCACGCAGAACTCAAACTCACAATTCAGAACTCAGCACTCAGAACTCAGAATGCAGACCTCAGGAACCAGAACTCAGAGTTTACAACCCTGAATTCAGAACTCTAATTTCAGAACTCAATTTCATAACTCAGAACACAAGACTCAGAAGTCAGAACTCAGAATTCAGAACTCAAAACTCAGAACTCAGAACTCGATATTTAGACTTCAAAATAGAGCACTCAGATATTCGGACTCCTAACTCAGACAAAGAAGTCAGAGTTGAAATTTCAGAACTCAGAAGTCACAATTCGCAACACAGAATTTGTGACTAGGAATTCATAAATGAGGCTCAGTTCTCAAAATTCACAAATCAGAATTCAGAAATCCAAATTCAGAACCCAGAACACAGAATTCGGAACTCAGAACTCAAAATTCAGTACTCAGAATTCAGAACTCACAACTCTGAATTCTGATCTCAGAATCCACAACTCTGAATTCAGAATACAGGCTGCAGTTTACAACTCCGAACTCAGATCTCAGAACTAAGAGTTGAGAATTCATAACTCAGAACTCAGAATTCAGAAATGATGACTCAGAACTTGGAATTCAGAACTCAGAAATCACAACTCAGTATTCAGAACCCAGAATTCATAACCCAGAATTCTCACCTTCGAATTCTGAACTCAGAATTCAAACTCGAATATCAGAACTGGGAAATGAGTATTTGGAACTCAGAATACGGACTTCATAACTTAGAATTCAGAACAAAGAACTCAGACATCAGAACTCAAGACTCATAACAAAGAACTCAGTTCTCAGCACTCAGAATTCAGAACACACAATTCAGAACTCAAAACGCAGGAATCAGAACTGTAACTCAGAATTGTGAAATCAGAACTCAGAATTCAGAACGCATTTGAGAACTTTGAAGTCAGAACTCAGAATAAATTCCTCACAATACTAACTCAGAATCGGCGACTCAGAAATCAGAACTGAGATACAGATCTCAGAATTCAAAATTCAGAATTCACAAGTCCGAATTCAGAACCGGAACACAGAATTCGGGACTCAGAACTCAAAATTCAGTACTCAGTACTCAGAACTCAGAAATCACCACTCTGAATTCTGGTCACAGAATTCACAACTCTGAAATCAGAATACAGACTGTAGAATTTAGACTCCGAACTCAGATCTAAGAGCTAAGAGTTGAGAATTCATAACTCAGTATTCAGAACTGGGAAATGAGAACTCAGAACTCAGTCTAAGAGCTAAGAATTCAGAACTCAGTTATCAGAACTCAGAACGCAGAACGCAGAACACAAAATTCAGAACTCAGTAGTCAGAACTAGAAACTGTGAACTCAGAATTTGTAACTCAGAATTCTGAACGCAATTGAAAAATTTGAACTCAGAACTCAGAATACAGTACTCAAGATTCAGACCTCAAAATTCAGAACTCGGCACTCACAAAATGTAATTCACAACAAAATCTCAAATCTCAGAATTCAAAACTCAGAAAATAGAACTAACCACTCGGAATTCAAATTCAGATCTCAGAGTATAGCACCTTGGATTGAGAACTCATTCCTCAGAACGCAGGACTCAGAACTCAGAATTCAGAAATTAGATTCATATCTCAGAACTCAGAACTCAGAATTCAGAACTCAGAGTTGAGAACTCAGCATGACAACTCAGTATTCAGATCTCGCAGTTCAGCACACAGAATTGACAACTTAGAAATCAGAACACACAATACAGTGATCAGTATTCAGAATTCAGCACGCAGAACTCAAACTCACAATTCAGAACTCAGCACTCAGAACTCAGAATGCAGACCTCAGGAACCAGAACTCAGAGTTTACAACCCTGAATTCAGAACTCTAATTTCAGAACTCAATTTCATAACTCAGAACACAAGACTCAGAAGTCAGAACTCAGAATTCAGAACTCAAAACTCAGAACTCAGAACTCGATATTTAGACTTCAAAATAGAGCACTCAGATATTCGGACTCCTAACTCAGACAAAGAAGTCAGAGTTGAAATTTCAGAACTCAGAAGTCACAATTCGCAACACAGAATTTGTGACTAGGAATTCATAAATGAGGCTCAGTTCTCAAAATTCACAAATCAGAATTCAGAAATCCAAATTCAGAACCCAGAACACAGAATTCGGAACTCAGAACTCAAAATTCAGTACTCAGAATTCACAACTCACAACTCACAACTCTGAATTCTGATCTCAGAATCCACAACTCTGAATTCAGAATACAGGCTGCAGTTTACAACTCCGAACTCAGATCTCAGAACTAAGAGTTGAGAATTCATAACTCAGAACTCAGAATTCAGAAATGATGACTCAGAACTTGGAATTCAGAACTCAGAAATCACAACTCAGTATTCAGAACCCAGAATTCATAACCCAGAATTCTCACCTTCGAATTCTGAACTCAGAATTCAAACTCGAATATCAGAACTGGGAAATGAGTATTTGGAACTCAGAATACGGACTTCATAACTTACAATTCAGAACAAAGAACTCAGACATCAGAACTCAAGACTCATAACAAAGAACTCAGTTCTCAGCACTCAGAATTCAGAACACACAATTCAGAACTCAAAACGCAGGAATCAGAACTGTAACTCAGAATTGTGAAATCACAACTCAGAATTCAGAACGCATTTGAGAACTTTGAAGTCAGAACTCAGAATAAATTCCTCACAATACTAACTCAGAATCGGCGACTCAGAAATCAGAACTGAGATACAGATCTCAGAATTCAAAATTCAGAATTCACAAGTCCGAATTCAGAACCGGAACACAGAATTCGGGACTCAAACTCAAAATTCAGTACTCAGTACTCAGAACTCAGAAATCACCACTCTGAATTCTGGTCACAGAATTCACAACTCTGAAATCAGAATACAGACTGTAGAATTTAGACTCCAAACTCAGATCTAAGAGCTAAGAGCTGAGAATTCATAACTCAGTATTCAGAACTGGGAAATGAGAACTCAGAACTCAGATTTCACAGCTAAGAATTCAGAACTCAGTTATCAGAACTCAGAACGCAGAACGCAGAACACAAAATTCAGAACTCAGTAGTCAGAACTAGAAACTGTGAACTCAGAATTTGTAACTCAGAATTCTGAACGCAATTGAAAAATTTGAACTCAGAACTCAGAATACAGTACTCAAGATTCAGACCTCAAAATTCAGAACTCGGCACTCACAAAATGTAATTCACAACAAAATCTCAAATCTCAGAATTCAAAACTCAGAAAATAGAACTAACCACTCGGAATTCAAATTCAGATCTCAGAGTATAGCACCTTGGATTGAGAACTCATTCCTCAGAACGCAGGACTCAGAACTCAGAATTCAGAAATTAGATTCATATCTCAGAACTCAGAACTCAGAATTCAGAACTCAGAGTTGAGAACTCAGCATGACAACTCAGTATTCAGATCTCGCAGTTCAGCACACAGAATTGACAACTTAGAAATCAGAACACACAATACAGTGATCAGTATTCAGAATTCAGCACGCAGAACTCAAACTCACAATTCAGAACTCAGCACTCAGAACTCAGAATGCAGACCTCAGGAACCAGAACTCAGAGTTTACAACCCTGAATTCAGAACTCTAATTTCAGAACTCAATTTCATAACTCAGAACACAAGACTCAGAAGTCAGAACTCAGAATTCAGAACTCAAAACTCAGAACTCAGAACTCGATATTTAGACTTCAAAATAGAGCACTCAGATATTCGGACTCCTAACTCAGACAAAGAAGTCAGAGTTGAAATTTCAGAACTCAGAAGTCACAATTCGCAACACAGAATTTGTGACTAGGAATTCATAAATGAGGCTCAGTTCTCAAAATTCACAAATCAGAATTCAGAAATCCAAATTCAGAACCCAGAACACAGAATTCGGAACTCAGAACTCAAAATTCAGTACTCAGAATTCACAACTCACAACTCACAACTCTGATCTCAGAATCCACAACTCTGAATTCAGAATACAGGCTGCAGTTTACAACTCCGAACTCAGATCTCAGAACTAAGAGTTGAGAATTCATAACTCAGAACTCAGAATTCAGAAATGATGACTCAGAACTTGGAATTCAGAACTCAGAAATCACAACTCAGTATTCAGAACCCAGAATTCATAACCCAGAATTCTCACCTTCGAATTCTGAACTCAGAATTCAAACTCGAATATCAGAACTGGGAAATGAGTATTTGGAACTCAGAATACGGACTTCATAACTTAGAATTCAGAACAAAGAACTCAGACATCAGAACTCAAGACTCATAACAAAGAACTCAGTTCTCAGCACTCAGAATTCAGAACACACAATTCAGAACTCAAAACGCAGGAATCAGAACTGTAACTCAGAATTGTGAAATCAGAACTCAGAATTCAGAACGCAATTGAGAACTTTGAAGTCAGAACTCAGAATAAATTCCTCACAATACTAACTCAGAATCGGCGACTCAGAAATCAGAACTGAGATACAGATCTCAGAATTCAAAATTCAGAATTCAGAAGTCCGAATTCAGAACCGGAACACAGAATTCGGGACTCAGAACTCAAAATTCAGTACTCAGTACTCAGAACTCAGAAATCACCACTCTGAATTCTGGTCACAGAATTCACAACTCTGAAATCAGAATACAGACTGTAGAATTTAGACTCCGAACTCAGATCTAAGAGCTAAGAGTTGAGAATTCATAACTCAGTATTCAGAACTGGGAAATGAGAACTCAGAACTCAGATTTCACAGCGAAGAATTCAGAACTCACTTATCAGAACTCAGAATTCAGAACGCAGAACACAAAATTCAGAACTCAGTAGTCAGAACTAGAAACTGTGAACTCAGAATTTGTAACTCAGAATTCTGAACGCAATTGAAAAATTTGAACTCAGAACTCAGAATACAGTACTCAAGATTCAGACCTCAAAATTCAGAACTCGGCACTCACAAAATGTAATTCACAACAAAATCTCAAATCTCAGAATTCAAAACTCAGAAAATAGAACTAACCACTCGGAATTCAAATTCAGATCTCAGAGTGTAGCACTTTGGATTGAGAACTCATTCCTCAGAACGCAGGACTCAGAACTCAGAATTCAGAAATTAGATTCATATCTCAGAACTCAGAACTCAGAATTCAGAACTCAGAGTTGAGAACTCAGCATGACAACTCAGTATTCAGATCTCGCAGTTCAGCACACAGAATTGACAACTTAGAAATCAGAACACACAATACAGTGATCAGTATTCAGAATTCAGCACGCAGAACTCAAACTCACAATTCAGAACTCAGCACTCAGAACTCAGAATGCAGACCTCAGGAACCAGAACTCAGAGTTTACAACCCTGAATTCAGAACTCTAATTTCAGAACTCAATTTCATAACTCAGAACACAAGACTCAGAAGTCAGAACTCAGAATTCAGAACTCAAAACTCAGAACTCAGAACTCGATATTTAGACTTCAAAATAGAGCACTCAGATATTCGGACTCCTAACTCAGACAAAGAAGTCAGAGTTGAAATTTCAGAACTCAGAAGTCACAATTCGCAACACAGAATTTGTGACTAGGAATTCATAAATGAGGCTCAGTTCTCAAAATTCACAAATCAGAATTCAGAAATCCAAATTCAGAACCCAGAACACAGAATTCGGAACTCAGAACTCAAAATTCAGTACTCAGAATTCACAACTCACAACTCACAACTCTGAATTCTGATCTCAGAATCCACAACTCTGAATTCAGAATACAGGCTGCAGTTTACAACTCCGAACTCAGATCTCAGAACTAAGAGTTGAGAATTCATAACTCAGAACTCAGAATTCAGAAATGATGACTCAGAACTTGGAATTCAGAACTCAGAAATCACAACTCAGTATTCAGAACCCAGAATTCATAACCCAGAATTCTCACCTTCGAATTCTGAACTCAGAATTCAAACTCGAATATCAGAACTGGGAAATGAGTATTTGGAACTCAGAATACGGACTTCATAACTTAGAATTCAGAACAAAGAACTCAGACATCAGAACTCAAGACTCATAACAAAGAACTCAGTTCTCAGCACTCAGAATTCAGAACACACAATTCAGAACTCAAAACGCAGGAATCAGAACTGTAACTCAGAATTGTGAAATCACAACTCAGAATTCAGAACGCATTTGAGAACTTTGAAGTCAGAACTCAGAATAAATTCCTCACAATACTAACTCAGAATCGGCGACTCAGAAATCAGAACTGAGATACAGATCTCAGAATTCAAAATTCAGAATTCACAAGTCCGAATTCAGAACCGGAACACAGAATTCGGGACTCAAACTCAAAATTCAGTACTCAGTACTCAGAACTCAGAAATCACCACTCTGAATTCTGGTCACAGAATTCACAACTCTGAAATCAGAATACAGACTGTAGAATTTAGACTCCAAACTCAGATCTAAGAGCTAAGAGCTGAGAATTCATAACTCAGTATTCAGAACTGGGAAATGAGAACTCAGAACTCAGATTTCACAGCTAAGAATTCAGAACTCAGTTATCAGAACTCAGAACGCAGAACGCAGAACACAAAATTCAGAACTCAGTAGTCAGAACTAGAAACTGTGAACTCAGAATTTGTAACTCAGAATTCTGAACGCAATTGAAAAATTTGAACTCAGAACTCAGAATACAGTACTCAAGATTCAGACCTCAAAATTCAGAACTCGGCACTCACAAAATGTAATTCACAACAAAATCTCAAATCTCAGAATTCAAAACTCAGAAAATAGAACTAACCACTCGGAATTCAAATTCAGATCTCAGAGTATAGCACCTTGGATTGAGAACTCATTCCTCAGAACGCAGGACTCAGAACTCAGAATTCAGAAATTAGATTCATATCTCAGAACTCAGAACTCAGAATTCAGAACTCAGAGTTGAGAACTCAGCATGACAACTCAGTATTCAGATCTCGCAGTTCAGCACACAGAATTGACAACTTAGAAATCAGAACACACAATACAGTGATCAGTATTCAGAATTCAGCACGCAGAACTCAAACTCACAATTCAGAACTCAGCACTCAGAACTCAGAATGCAGACCTCAGGAACCAGAACTCAGAGTTTACAACCCTGAATTCAGAACTCTAATTTCAGAACTCAATTTCATAACTCAGAACACAAGACTCAGAAGTCAGAACTCAGAATTCAGAACTCAAAACTCAGAACTCAGAACTCGATATTTAGACTTCAAAATAGAGCACTCAGATATTCGGACTCCTAACTCAGACAAAGAAGTCAGAGTTGAAATTTCAGAACTCAGAAGTCACAATTCGCAACACAGAATTTGTGACTAGGAATTCATAAATGAGGCTCAGTTCTCAAAATTCACAAATCAGAATTCAGAAATCCAAATTCAGAACCCAGAACACAGAATTCGGAACTCAGAACTCAAAATTCAGTACTCAGAATTCAGAACTCACAACTCACAACTCTGAATTCTGATCTCAGAATCCACAACTCTGAATTCAGAATACAGGCTGCAGTTTACAACTCCGAACTCAGATCTCAGAACTAAGAGTTGAGAATTCATAACTCAGAACTCAGAATTCAGAAATGATGACTCAGAACTTGGAATTCAGAACTCAGAAATCACAACTCAGTATTCAGAACCCAGAATTCATAACCCAGAATTCTCACCTTCGAATTCTGAACTCAGAATTCAAACTCGAATATCAGAACTGGGAAATGAGTATTTGGAACTCAGAATACGGACTTCATAACTTAGAATTCAGAACAAAGAACTCAGACATCAGAACTCAAGACTCATAACAAAGAACTCAGTTCTCAGCACTCAGAATTCAGAACACACAATTCAGAACTCAAAACGCAGGAATCAGAACTGTAACTCAGAATTGTGAAATCAGAACTCAGAATTCAGAACGCAATTGAGAACTTTGAAGTCAGAACTCAGAATAAATTCCTCACAATACTAACTCAGAATCGGCGACTCAGAAATCAGAACTGAGATACAGATCTCAGAATTCAAAATTCAGAATTCAGAAGTCCGAATTCAGAACCGGAACACAGAATTCGGGACTCAGAACTCAAAATTCAGTACTCAGTACTCAGAACTCAGAAATCACCACTCTGAATTCTGGTCACAGAATTCACAACTCTGAAATCAGAATACAGACTGTAGAATTTAGACTCCGAACTCAGATCTAAGAGCTAAGAGTTGAGAATTCATAACTCAGTATTCAGAGCTGGGAAATGAGAACTCAGAACTCAGATTTCACAGCTAAGAATTCAGAACTCAGTTATCAGAACTCAGAACTCAGAATTCAGAACTCAGAACGCAGAACACAAAATTCAGAACTCAGTAGTCAGAACTAGAATCTGTGAACTCAGAATTCTGAACTCAGAATTCTGAACGCAATTGAAAAATTTGAACTCAGAACTCAGAATACAGTACTCAAGATTCAGACCTCAAAATTCAGAACTCGGCACTCACAAAATGTAATTCACAACAAAATCTCAAATCTCAGAATTCAAAACTCAGAAAATAGAACTAACCACTCGGAATTCAAATTCAGATCTCAGAGTGTAGCACTTTGGATTGAGAACTCATTCCTCAGAACGCAGGACTCAGAACTCAGAATTCAGAAATTAGATTCATATCTCAGAACTCAGAACTCAGAATTCAGAACTCAGAGTTGAGAACTCAGCATGACAACTCAGTATTCAGATCTCGCAGTTCAGCACACAGAATTGACAACTTAGAAATCAGAACACACAATACAGTGATCAGTATTCAGAATTCAGCACGCAGAACTCAAACTCACAATTCAGAACTCAGCACTCAGAACTCAGAATGCAGACCTCAGGAACCAGAACTCAGAGTTTACAACCCTGAATTCAGAACTCTAATTTCAGAACTCAATTTCATAACTCAGAACACAAGACTCACAAGTCAGAACTCAGAATTCAGAACTCAAAACTCAGAACTCAGAACTCGATATTTAGACTTCAAAATAGAGCACTCAGATATTCGGACTCCTAACTCAGACAAAGAAGTCAGAGTTGAAATTTCAGAACTCAGAAGTCACAATTCGCAACACAGAATTTGTGACTAGGAATTCATAAATGAGGCTCAGTTCTCAAAATTCACAAATCAGAATTCAGAAATCCAAATTCAGAACCCAGAACACAGAATTCGGAACTCAGAACTCAAAATTCAGTACTCAGAATTCACAACTCACAACTCACAACTCTGATCTCAGAATCCACAACTCTGAATTCAGAATACAGGCTGCAGTTTACAACTCCGAACTCTGATCTCAGAACTAAGAGTTGAGAATTCATAACTCAGAACTCAGAATTCAGAAATGATGACTCAGAACTTGGAATTCAGAACTCAGAAATCACAACTCAGTATTCAGAACCCAGAATTCTCACCTTCGAATTCTGAACTCAGAATTCAAACTCGAATATCAGAACTGGGAAATGAGTATTTGGAACTCAGAATACGGACTTCATAACTTAGAATTCAGAACAAAGAACTCAGACATCAGAACTCAAGACTCATAACAAAGAACTCAGTTCTCAGCACTCAGAATTCAGAACACACAATTCAGAACTCAAAACGCAGGAATCAGAACTGTAACTCAGAATTGTGAAATCAGAACTCAGAATTCAGAACGCAATTGAGATCTTTGAAGTCAGAACTCAGAATAAATTCCTCACAATACTAACTCAGAATCGGCGACTCAGAAATCAGAACTGAGATACAGATCTCAGAATTCAAAATTCAGAATTCAGAAGTCCGAATTCAGAACCGGAACACAGAATTCGGGACTCAGAACTCAAAATTCAGTACTCAGTACTCAGAACTCAGAAATCACCACTCTGAATTCTGGTCACAGAATTCACAACTCTGAAATCAGAATACAGACTGTAGAATTTAGACTCCGAACTCAGATCTAAGAGCTAAGAGTTGAGAATTCATAACTCAGTATTCAGAGCTGGGAAATGAGAACTCAGAACTCAGATTTCACAGCGAAGAATTCAGAACTCAGAATTCAGAATTCAGAATTCAGAACGCAGAACACAAAATTCAGAACTCAGTAGTCAGAACTAGAAACTGTGAACTCAGAATTTGTAACTCAGAATTCTGAACGCAATTGAAAAATTTGAACTCAGAACTCAGAATACAGTACTCAAGATTCAGACCTCAAAATTCAGAACTCGGCACTCACAAAATGTAATTCACAACAAAATCTCAAATCTCAGAATTCAAAACTCAGAAAATAGAACTAACCACTCGGAATTCAAATTCAGATCTCAGAGTGTAGCACTTTGGATTGAGAACTCATTCCTCAGAACGCAGGACTCAGAACTCAGAATTCAGAAATTAGATTCATATCTCAGAACTCCGAACTCAGAATTCAGAACTCAGAGTTGAGAACTCAGCATGACAACTCAGTATTCAGATCTCGCAGTTCAGCACACAGAATTGACAACTTAGAAATCAGAACACACAATACAGTGATCAGTATTCAGAATTCAGCACGCAGAACTCAAACTCACAATTCAGAACTCAGCACTCAGAACTCAGAATGCAGACCTCAGGAACCAGAACTCAGAGTTTACAACCCTGAATTCAGAACTCTAATTTCAGAACTCAATTTCATAACTCAGAACACAAGACTCAGAAGTCAGAACTCAGAATTCAGAACTCAAAACTCAGAACTCAGAACTCGATATTTAGACTTCAAAATAGAGCACTCAGATATTCGGACTCCTAACTCAGACAAAGAAGTCAGAGTTGAAATTTCAGAACTCAGAAGTCACAATTCGCAACACAGAATTTGTGACTAGGAATTCATAAATGAGGCTCAGTTCTCAAAATTCACAAATCAGAATTCAGAAATCCAAATTCAGAACCCAGAACACAGAATTCGGAACTCAGAACTCAAAATTCAGTACTCAGAATTCACAACTCACAACTCACAACTCTGAATTCTGATCTCAGAATCCACAACTCTGAATTCAGAATACAGGCTGCAGTTTACAACTCCGAACTCAGATCTCAGAACTAAGAGTTGAGAATTCATAACTCAGAACTCAGAATTCAGAAATGATGACTCAGAACTTGGAATTCAGAACTCAGAAATCACAACTCAGTATTCAGAACCCAGAATTCATAACCCAGAATTCTCACCTTCGAATTCTGAACTCAGAATTCAAACTCGAATATCAGAACTGGGAAATGAGTATTTGGAACTCAGAATACGGACTTCATAACTTAGAATTCAGAACAAAGAACTCAGACATCAGAACTCAAGACTCATAACAAAGAACTCAGTTCTCAGCACTCAGAATTCAGAACACACAATTCAGAACTCAAAACGCAGGAATCAGAACTGTAACTCAGAATTGTGAAATCAGAACTCAGAATTCAGAACGCAATTGAGAACTTTGAAGTCAGAACTCAGAATAAATTCCTCACAATACTAACTCAGAATCGGCGACTCAGAAATCAGAACTGAGATACAGATCTCAGAATTCAAAATTCAGAATTCAGAAGTCCGAATTCAGAACCGGAACACAGAATTCGGGACTCAGAACTCAAAATTCAGTACTCAGTACTCAGAACTCAGAAATCACCACTCTGAATTCTGGTCACAGAATTCACAACTCTGAAATCAGAATACAGACTGTAGAATTTAGACTCCGAACTCAGATCTAAGAGCTAAGAGTTGAGAATTCATAACTCAGTATTCAGAACTGGGAAATGAGAACTCAGAACTCAGATTTCACAGCGAAGAATTCAGAACTCAGTTATCAGAACTCAGAACTCAGAACGCAGAACACAAAATTCAGAACTCAGTAGTCAGAACTAGAAACTGTGAACTCAGAATTTGTAACTCAGAATTCTGAACGCAATTGAAAAATTTGAACTCAGAACTCAGAATACAGTACTCAAGATTCAGACCTCAAAATTCAGAACTCGGCACTCACAAAATGTAATTCACAACAAAATCTCAAATCTCAGAATTCAAAACTCAGAAAATAGAACTAACCACTCGGAATTCAAATTCAGATCTCAGAGTGTAGCACTTTGGATTGAGAACTCATTCCTCAGAACGCAGGACTCAGAACTCAGAATTCAGAAATTAGATTCATATCTCAGAACTCCGAACTCAGAATTCAGAACTCAGAGTTGAGAACTCAGCATGACAACTCAGTATTCAGATCTCGCAGTTCAGCACACAGAATTGACAACTTAGAAATCAGAACACACAATACAGTGATCAGTATTCAGAATTCAGCACGCAGAACTCAAACTCACAATTCAGAACTCAGCACTCAGAACTCAGAATGCAGACCTCAGGAACCAGAACTCAGAGTTTACAACCCTGAATTCAGAACTCTAATTTCAGAACTCAATTTCATAACTCAGAACACAAGACTCAGAAGTCAGAACTCAGAATTCAGAACTCAAAACTCAGAACTCAGAACTCGATATTTAGACTTCAAAATAGAGCACTCAGATATTCGGACTCCTAACTCAGACAAAGAAGTCAGAGTTGAAATTTCAGAACTCAGAAGTCACAATTCACAACACAGAATTTGTGACTAGGAATTCATAAATGAGGCTCAGTTCTCAAAATTCACAAATCAGAATTCAGAAATCCAAATTCAGAACCCAGAACACAGAATTCGGAACTCAGAACTCAAAATTCAGTACTCAGAATTCAGAACTCACAACTCACAACTCTGAATTCTGATCTCAGAATCCACAACTCTGAATTCAGAATACAGGCTGCAGTTTACAACTCCGAACTCAGATCTCAGAACTAAGAGTTGAGAATTCATAACTCAGAACTCAGAATTCAGAAATGATGACTCAGAACTTGGAATTCAGAACTCAGAAATCACAACTCAGTATTCAGAACCCAGAATTCATAACCCAGAATTCTCACCTTCGAATTCTGAACTCAGAATTCAAACTCGAATATCAGAACTGGGAAATGAGTATTTGGAACTCAGAATACGGACTTCATAACTTAGAATTCAGAACAAAGAACTCAGACATCAGAACTCAAGACTCATAACAAAGAACTCAGTTCTCAGCACTCAGAATTCAGAACACACAATTCAGAACTCAAAACGCAGGAATCAGAACTGTAACTCAGAATTGTGAAATCAGAACTCAGAATTCAGAACGCAATTGAGAACTTTGAAGTCAGAACTCAGAATAAATTCCTCACAATACTAACTCAGAATCGGCGACTCATAAATCAGAACTGAGATACAGATCTCAGAATTCAAAATTCAGAATTCAGAAGTTCGAATTCAGTACCGGAACACAGAATTCGGGACTCAGAACTCAAAATTCAGTACTCAGTACTCAGAACTCAGAAATCACCACTCTGAATTCTGGTCACAGAATTCACAACTCTGAAATCAGAATACAGACTGTAGAATTTAGACTCCGAACTCAGATCTAAGAGCTAAGAGTTGAGAATTCATAACTCAGTATTCAGAACTGGGAAATGAGAACTCAGAACTCAGATTTCACAGCGAAGAATTCAGAACTCACTTATCAGAACTCAGAATTCAGAACGCAGAACTCAGAACGCAGAACACAAAATTCAGAACTCAGTAGCCAGAACTAGAAACTGTGAACTCAGAATTTGTAACTCAGAATTCTGAACGCAATTGAAAAATTTGAACTCAGAATTCAGAATACAGTACTCAAGATTCAGACCTCAAAATTCAGAACTCGGCACTCACAAAATGTAATTCACAACAAAATCTCAAATCTCAGAATTCAAAACTCAGAAAATAGAACTAACCACTCGGAATTCAAATTCAGATCTCAGAGTGTAGCACTTTGGATTGAGAACTCATTCCTCAGAACGCAGGACTCAGAACTCAGAATTCAGAAATTAGATTCATATCTCAGAACTCCGAACTCAGAATTCAGAACTCAGAGTTGAGAACTCAGCATGACAACTCAGTATTCAGATCTCGCAGTTCAGCACACAGAATTGACAACTTAGAAATCAGAACACACAATACAGTGATCAGTATTCAGAATTCAGCACGCAGAACTCAAACTCACAATTCAGAACTCAGCACTCAGAACTCAGAATGCAGACCTCAGGAACCAGAACTCAGAGTTTACAACCCTGAATTCAGAACTCTAATTTCAGAACTCAATTTCATAACTCAGAACACAAGACTCAGAAGTCAGAACTCAGAATTCAGAACTCAAAACTCAGAACTCAGAACTCGATATTTAGACTTCAAAATAGAGCACTCAGATATTCGGACTCCTAACTCAGACAAAGAAGTCAGAGTTGAAATTTCAGAACTCAGAAGTCACAATTCGCAACACAGAATTTGTGACTAGGAATTCATAAATGAGGCTCAGTTCTCAAAATTCACAAATCAGAATTCAGAAATCCAAATTCAGAACCCAGAACACAGAATTCGGAACTCAGAACTCAAAATTCAGTACTCAGAATTCACAACTCACAACTCACAACTCTGAATTCTGATCTCAGAATCCACAACTCTGAATTCAGAATACAGGCTGCAGTTTACAACTCCGAACTCAGATCTCAGAACTAAGAGTTGAGAATTCATAACTCAGAACTCAGAATTCAGAAATGATGACTCAGAACTTGGAATTCAGAACTCAGAAATCACAACTCAGTATTCAGAACCCAGAATTCATAACCCAGAATTCTCACCTTCGAATTCTGAACTCAGAATTCAAACTCGAATATCAGAACTGGGAAATGAGTATTTGGAACTCAGAATACGGACTTCATAACTTAGAATTCAGAACAAAGAACTCAGACATCAGAACTCAAGACTCATAACAAAGAACTCAGTTCTCAGCACTCAGAATTCAGAACACACAATTCAGAACTCAAAACGCAGGAATCAGAACTGTAACTCAGAATTGTGAAATCAGAACTCAGAATTCAGAACGCAATTGAGAACTTTGAAGTCAGAACTCAGAATAAATTCCTCACAATACTAACTCAGAATCGGCGACTCAGAAATCAGAACTGAGATACAGATCTCAGAATTCAAAATTCAGAATTCAGAAGTCCGAATTCAGAACCGGAACACAGAATTCGGGACTCAGAACTCAAAATTCAGTACTCAGTACTCAGAACTCAGAAATCACCACTCTGAATTCTGGTCACAGAATTCACAACTCTGAAATCAGAATACAGACTGTAGAATTTAGACTCCGAACTCAGATCTAAGAGCTAAGAGTTGAGAATTCATAACTCAGTATTCAGAACTGGGAAATGAGAACTCAGAACTCAGATTTCACAGCGAAGAATTCAGAACTCAGTTATCAGAACTCAGAACTCAGAACGCAGAACACAAAATTCAGAACTCAGTAGTCAGAACTAGAAACTGTGAACTCAGAATTTGTAACTCAGAATTCTGAACGCAATTGAAAAATTTGAACTCAGAACTCAGAATACAGTACTCAAGATTCAGACCTCAAAATTCAGAACTCGGCACTCACAAAATGTAATTCACAACAAAATCTCAAATCTCAGAATTCAAAACTCAGAAAATAGAACTAACCACTCGGAATTCAAATTCAGATCTCAGAGTGTAGCACTTTGGATTGAGAACTCATTCCTCAGAACGCAGGACTCAGAACTCAGAATTCAGAAATTAGATTCATATCTCAGAACTCCGAACTCAGAATTCAGAACTCAGAGTTGAGAACTCAGCATGACAACTCAGTATTCAGATCTCGCAGTTCAGCACACAGAATTGACAACTTAGAAATCAGAACACACAATACAGTGATCAGTATTCAGAATTCAGCACGCAGAACTCAAACTCACAATTCAGAACTCAGCACTCAGAACTCAGAATGCAGACCTCAGGAACCAGAACTCAGAGTTTACAACCCTGAATTCAGAACTCTAATTTCAGAACTCAATTTCATAACTCAGAACACAAGACTCAGAAGTCAGAACTCAGAATTCAGAACTCAAAACTCAGAACTCAGAACTCGATATTTAGACTTCAAAATAGAGCACTCAGATATTCGGACTCCTAACTCAGACAAAGAAGTCAGAGTTGAAATTTCAGAACTCAGAAGTCACAATTCACAACACAGAATTTGTGACTAGGAATTCATAAATGAGGCTCAGTTCTCAAAATTCACAAATCAGAATTCAGAAATCCAAATTCAGAACCCAGAACACAGAATTCGGAACTCAGAACTCAAAATTCAGTACTCAGAATTCAGAACTCACAACTCACAACTCTGAATTCTGATCTCAGAATCCACAACTCTGAATTCAGAATACAGGCTGCAGTTTACAACTCCGAACTCAGATCTCAGAACTAAGAGTTGAGAATTCATAACTCAGAACTCAGAATTCAGAAATGATGACTCAGAACTTGGAATTCAGAACTCAGAAATCACAACTCAGTATTCAGAACCCAGAATTCATAACCCAGAATTCTCACCTTCGAATTCTGAACTCAGAATTCAAACTCGAATATCAGAACTGGGAAATGAGTATTTGGAACTCAGAATACGGACTTCATAACTTAGAATTCAGAACAAAGAACTCAGACATCAGAACTCAAGACTCATAACAAAGAACTCAGTTCTCAGCACTCAGAATTCAGAACACACAATTCAGAACTCAAAACGCAGGAATCAGAACTGTAACTCAGAATTGTGAAATCAGAACTCAGAATTCAGAACGCAATTGAGAACTTTGAAGTCAGAACTCAGAATAAATTCCTCACAATACTAACTCAGAATCGGCGACTCATAAATCAGAACTGAGATACAGATCTCAGAATTCAAAATTCAGAATTCAGAAGTTCGAATTCAGTACCGGAACACAGAATTCGGGACTCAGAACTCAAAATTCAGTACTCAGTACTCAGAACTCAGAAATCACCACTCTGAATTCTGGTCACAGAATTCACAACTCTGAAATCAGAATACAGACTGTAGAATTTAGACTCCGAACTCAGATCTAAGAGCTAAGAGTTGAGAATTCATAACTCAGTATTCAGAACTGGGAAATGAGAACTCAGAACTCAGATTTCACAGCGAAGAATTCAGAACTCACTTATCAGAACTCAGAATTCAGAACGCAGAACTCAGAACGCAGAACACAAAATTCAGAACTCAGTAGCCAGAACTAGAAACTGTGAACTCAGAATTTGTAACTCAGAATTCTGAACGCAATTGAAAAATTTGAACTCAGAATTCAGAATACAGTACTCAAGATTCAGACCTCAAAATTCAGAACTCGGCACTCACAAAATGTAATTCACAACAAAATCTCAAATCTCAGAATTCAAAACTCAGAAAATAGAACTAACCACTCGGAATTCAAATTCAGATCTCAGAGTGTAGCACTTTGGATTGAGAACTCATTCCTCAGAACGCAGGACTCAGAACTCAGAATTCAGAAATTAGATTCATATCTCAGAACTCCGAACTCAGAATTCAGAACTCAGAGTTGAGAACTCAGCATGACAACTCAGTATTCAGATCTCGCAGTTCAGCACACAGAATTGACAACTTAGAAATCAGAACACACAATACAGTGATCAGTATTCAGAATTCAGCACGCAGAACTCAAACTCACAATTCAGAACTCAGCACTCAGAACTCAGAATGCAGACCTCAGGAACCAGAACTCAGAGTTTACAACCCTGAATTCAGAACTCTAATTTCAGAACTCAATTTCATAACTCAGAACACAAGACTCAGAAGTCAGAACTCAGAATTCAGAACTCAAAACTCAGAACTCAGAACTCGATATTTAGACTTCAAAATAGAGCACTCAGATATTCGGACTCCTAACTCAGACAAAGAAGTCAGAGTTGAAATTTCAGAACTCAGAAGTCACAATTCGCAACACAGAATTTGTGACTAGGAATTCATAAATGAGGCTCAGTTCTCAAAATTCACAAATCAGAATTCAGAAATCCAAATTCAGAACCCAGAACACAGAATTCGGAACTCAGAACTCAAAATTCAGTACTCAGAATTCAGAACTCACATCTCTGAATTCTGATCTCAGAATCCACAACTCTGAATTCAGAATACAGGCTGCAGTTTACAACTCCGAACTCAGATCTCAGAACTAAGAGTTGAGAATTCATAACTCAGAATTCAGAATTCAGAAATGATGACTCAGAACTTGGAATTCAGAACTCAGAAATCACAACTCAGTATTCAGAACCCAGAATTCATAACCCAGAATTCTCACCTTCGAATTCTGAACTCAGAATTCAAACTCGAATATCAGAACTGGGAAATGAGTATTTGGAACTCAGAATACGGACTTCATAACTTAGAATTCAGAACAAAGAACTCAGACATCAGAACTCAAGACTCATAACAAAGAACTCAGTTCTCAGCACTCAGAATTCAGAACACACAATTCAGAAGTCAAAACGCAGAAATCAGAACTGTAACTCAGAATTGTGAAATCAGAACTCAGAATTCAGAACGCAATTGAGAACTTTGAAGTCAGAACTCAGAATAAATTCCTCACAATACTAACTCAGAATCGGTGACTCAGAAATCAGAACTGAGATACAGATCTCAGAATTCAAAATTCAGAATTCACAAGTCCGAATTCAGAACCGGAACACAGAATTCGGGACTCAGAACTCAAAATTCAGTACTCAGTACTCAGAACTCAGAAATCACCACTCTGAATTCTGGTCACAGAATTCACAACTCTGATATCAGAATACAGACTGTAGAATTTAGACTCCAAACTCAGATCTAAGAACTAAGAGTTGAGAATTCATAACTCAGTATTCAGAACTGGGAAATGAGAACTCAGAACTCAGATTTCACAGCTAAGAATTCAGAACTCAGTTATCAGAACTCAGAATTCAGAATTCAGAACTCAGAACGCAGAACACAAAATTCAGAACTCAGTAGCCAGAACTAGAAACTGTGAACTCAGAATTTGTAACTCAGAATTCTGAACGCAATTGAAAAATTTGAACTCAGAACTCAGAATACAGTACTCAAGATTCAGACCTCAAAATTCAGAACTCGGCACTCACAAAATGTAATTCACAACAAAATCTCAAATCTCAGAATTCAAAACTCAGAAAATAGAACTAACCACTCGGAATTCAAATTCAGATCTCAGAGTGTAGCACTTTGGATTGAGAACTCATTCCTCAGAACGCAGGACTCAGAACTCAGAATTCAGAAATTAGATTCATATCTCAGAACTCCGAACTCAGAATTCAGAACTCAGAGTTGAGAACTCAGCATGACAACTCAGTATTCAGATCTCGCAGTTCAGCACACAGAATTGACAACTTAGAAATCAGAACACACAATACAGTGATCAGTATTCAGAATTCAGCACGCAGAACTCAAACTCACAATTCAGAACTCAGCACTCAGAACTCAGAATGCAGACCTCAGGAACCAGAGCTCAGAGTTTACAACCCTGAATTCAGAACTCTAATTTCAGAACTCAATTTCATAACTCAGAACACAAGACTCAGAAGTCAGAACTCAGAATTCAGAACTCAAAACTCAGAACTCAGAACTCGATATTTAGACTTCAAAATAGAGCACTCAGATATTCGGACTCCTAACTCAGACAAAGAAGTCAGAGTTGAAATTTCAGAACTCAGAAGTCACAATTCGCAACACAGAATTTGTGACTAGGAATTCATAAATGAGGCTCAGTTCTCAAAATTCACAAATCAGAATTCAGAAATCCAAATTCAGAACCCAGAACACAGAATTCGGAACTCAGAACTCAAAATTCAGTACTCAGAATTCAGAACTCACAACTCACAACTCTGAATTCTGATCTCAGAATCCACAACTCTGAATTCAGAATACAGGCTGCAGTTTACAACTCCGAACTCAGATCTCAGAACTAAGAGTTGAGAATTCATAACTCAGAACTCAGAATTCAGAAATGATGACTCAGAACTTGGAATTCAGAACTCAGAAATCACAACTCAGTATTCAGAACCCAGAATTCATAACCCAGAATTCTCACCTTCGAATTCTGAACTCAGAATTCAAACTCGAATATCAGAACTGGGAAATGAGTATTTGGAACTCAGAATACGGACTTCATAACTTAGAATTCAGAACAAAGAACTCAGACATCAGAACTCAAGACTCATAACAAAGAACTCAGTTCTCAGCACTCAGAATTCAGAACACACAATTCAGAAGTCAAAACGCAGAAATCAGAACTGTAACTCAGAATTGTGAAATCACAACTCAGAATTCAGAACGCATTTGAGAACTTTGAAGTCAGAACTCAGAATAAATTCCTCACAATACTAGCTCAGAATCGGCGACTCAGAAATCAGAACTGAGATACAGATCTCAGAATTCAAAATTCAGAATTCAGAAGTCCGAATTCAGAACCGGAACACAGAATTCGGGACTCAGAACTCAAAATTCAGTACTCAGTACTCAGAACTCAGAAATCACCACTCTGAATTCTGGTCACAGAATTCACAACTCTGAAATCAGAATACAGACTGTAGAATTTAGACTCCAAACTCAGATCTAAGAGCTAAGAGTTGAGAATTCATAACTCAGTATTCAGAACTGGGAAATGAGAACTCAGAACTCAGATTTCACAGCTAAGAATTCAGAACTCAGTTATCAGAACTCAGAATTCAGAATTCAGAACTCAGAACGCAGAACACAAAATTCAGAACTCAGTAGCCAGAACTAGAAACTGTGAACTCAGAATTTGTAACTCAGAATTCTGAACGCAATTGAAAAATTTGAACTCAGAACTCAGAATACAGTACTCAAGATTCAGACCTCAAAATTCAGAACTCGGCACTCACAAAATGTAATTCACAACAAAATCTCAAATCTCAGAATTCAAAACTCAGAAAATAGAACTAACCACTCGGAATTCAAATTCAGATCTCAGAGTGTAGCACTTTGGATTGAGAACTCATTCCTCAGAACGCAGGACTCAGAACTCAGAATTCAGAAATTAGATTCATATCTCAGAACTCCGAACTCAGAATTCAGAACTCAGAGTTGAGAACTCAGCATGACAACTCAGTATTCAGATCTCGCAGTTCAGCACACAGAATTGACAACTTAGAAATCAGAACACACAATACAGTGATCAGTATTCAGAATTCAGCACGCAGAACTCAAACTCACAATTCAGAACTCAGCACTCAGAACTCAGAATGCAGACCTCAGGAACCAGAACTCAGAGTTTACAACCCTGAATTCAGAACTCTAATTTCAGAACTCAATTTCATAACTCAGAACACAAGACTCAGAAGTCAGAACTCAGAATTCAGATCTCAAAACTCAGAACTCAGAACTCGATATTTAGACTTCAAAATAGAGCACTCAGATATTCGGACTCCTAACTCAGACAAAGAAGTCAGAGTTGAAATTTCAGAACTCAGAAGTCACAATTCGCAACACAGAATTTGTGACTAGGAATTCATAAATGAGGCTCAGTTCTCAAAATTCACAAATCAGAATTCAGAAATCCAAATTCAGAACCCAGAACACAGAATTCGGAACTCAGAACTCAAAATTCAGTACTCAGAATTCAGAACTCACAACTCACAACTCTGAATTCTGATCTCAGAATCCACAACTCTGAATTCAGAATACAGGCTGCAGTTTACAACTCCGAACTCAGATCTCAGAACTAAGAGTTGAGAATTCATAACTCAGAACTCAGAATTCAGAAATGATGACTCAGAACTTGGAATTCAGAACTCAGAAATCACAACTCAGTATTCAGAACCCAGAATTCATAACCCAGAATTCTCACCTTCGAATTCTGAACTCAGAATTCAAACTCGAATATCAGAACTGGGAAATGAGTATTTGGAACTCAGAATACGGACTTCATAACTTAGAATTCAGAACAAAGAACTCAGACATCAGAACTCAAGACTCATAACAAAGAACTCAGTTCTCAGCACTCAGAATTCAGAACACACAATTCAGAAGTCAAAACGCAGAAATCAGAACTGTAACTCAGAATTGTGAAATCACAACTCAGAATTCAGAACGCATTTGAGAACTTTGAAGTCAGAACTCAGAATAAATTCCTCACAATACTAGCTCAGAATCGGCGACTCAGAAATCAGAACTGAGATACAGATCTCAGAATTCAAAATTCAGAATTCAGAAGTCCGAATTCAGAACCGGAACACAGAATTCGGGACTCAGAACTCAAAATTCAGTACTCAGTACTCAGAACTCAGAAATCACCACTCTGAATTCTGGTCACAGAATTCACAACTCTGAAATCAGAATACAGACTGTAGAATTTAGACTCCAAACTCAGATCTAAGAGCTAAGAGTTGAGAATTCATAACTCAGTATTCAGAACTGGGAAATGAGAACTCAGAACTCAGATCTAAGAGCTAAGAATTCAGAACTCAGTTATCAGAACTCAGAATTCAGAATTCAGAACTCAGAACGCAGAACACAAAATTCAGAACTCAGTAGCCAGAACTAGAAACTGTGAACTCAGAATTTGTAACTCAGAATTCTGAACGCAATTGAAAAATTTGAACTCAGAACTCAGAATACAGTACTCAAGATTCAGACCTCAAAATTCAGAACTCGGCACTCACAAAATGTAATTCACAACAAAATCTCAAATCTCAGAATTCAAAACTCAGAAAATAGAACTAACCACTCGGAATTCAAATTCAGATCTCAGAGTGTAGCACTTTGGATTGAGAACTCATTCCTCAGAACGCAGGACTCAGAACTCAGAATTCAGAAATTAGATTCATATCTCAGAACTCCGAACTCAGAATTCAGAACTCAGAGTTGAGAACTCAGCATGACAACTCAGTATTCAGATCTCGCAGTTCAGCACACAGAATTGACAACTTAGAAATCAGAACACACAATACAGTGATCAGTATTCAGAATTCAGCACGCAGAACTCAAACTCACAATTCAGAACTCAGCACTCAGAACTCAGAATGCAGACCTCAGGAACCAGAACTCAGAGTTTACAACCCTGAATTCAGAACTCTAATTTCAGAACTCAATTTCATAACTCAGAACACAAGACTCAGAAGTCAGAACTCAGAATTCAGATCTCAAAACTCAGAACTCAGAATTCGATATTTAGACTTCAAAATAGAGCACTCAGATATTCGGACTCCTAACTCAGACAAAGAAGTCAGAGTTGAAATTTCAGAACTCAGAAGTCACAATTCGCAACACAGAATTTGTGACTAGGAATTCATAAATGAGGCTCAGTTCTCAAAATTCACAAATCAGAATTCAGAAATCCAAATTCAGAACCCAGAACACAGAATTCGGAACTCAGAACTCAAAATTCAGTACTCAGAATTCACAACTCACAACTCACAACTCTGAATTCTGATCTCAGAATCCACAACTCTGAATTCAGAATACAGGCTGCAGTTTACAACTCCGAACTCAGATCTCAGAACTAAGAGTTGAGAATTCATAACTCAGAACTCAGAATTCAGAAATGATGACTCAGAACTTGGAATTCAGAACTCAGAAATCACAACTCAGTATTCAGAACCCAGAATTCATAACGCAGAATTCTCACCTTCGAATTCTGAACTCAGAATTCAAACTCGAATATCAGAACTGGGAAATGAGTATTTGGAACTCAGAATACGGACTTCATAACTTAGAATTCAGAACAAAGAACTCAGACATCAGAACTCAAGACTCATAACAAAGAACTCAGTTCTCAGCACTCAGAATTCAGAACACACAATTCAGAACTCAAAACGCAGGAATCAGAACTGTAACTCAGAATTGTGAAATCAGAACTCAGAATTCAGAACGCAATTGAGAACTTTGAAGTCAGAACTCAGAATAAATTCCTCACAATACTAACTCAGAATCGGCGACTCAGAAATCAGAACTGAGATACAGATCTCAGAATTCAAAATTCAGAATTCAGAAGTCCGAATTCAGAACCGGAACACAGAATTCGGGACTCAGAACTCAAAATTCAGTACTCAGTACTCAGAACTCAGAAATCACCACTCTGAATTCTGGTCACAGAATTCACAACTCTGAAATCAGAATACAGACTGTAGAATTTAGACTCCGAACTCAGATCTAAGAGCTAAGAGTTGAGAATTCATAACTCAGTATTCAGAACTGGGAAATGAGAACTCAGAACTCAGATTTCATAGCGAAGAATTCAGAACTCACTTATCAGAACTCAGAATTCAGAACGCAGAACTCAGAACGCAGAACACAAAATTCAGAACTCAGTAGCCAGAACTAGAAACTGTGAACTCAGAATTTGTAACTCAGAATTCTGAACGCAATTGAAAAATTTGAACTCAGAATTCAGAATACAGTACTCAAGATTCAGACCTCAAAATTCAGAACTCGGCACTCACAAAATGTAATTCACAACAAAATCTCAAATCTCAGAATTCAAAACTCAGAAAATAGAACTAACCACTCGGAATTCAAATTCAGATCTCAGAGTGTAGCACTTTGGATTGAGAACTCATTCCTCAGAACGCAGGACTCAGAACTCAGAATTCAGAAATTAGATTCATATCTCAGAACTCCGAACTCAGAATTCAGAACTCAGAGTTGAGAACTCAGCATGACAACTCAGTATTCAGATCTCGCAGTTCAGCACACAGAATTGACAACTTAGAAATCAGAACACACAATACAGTGATCAGTATTCAGAATTCAGCACGCAGAACTCAAACTCACAATTCAGAACTCAGCACTCAGAACTCAGAATGCAGACCTCAGGAACCAGAACTCAGAGTTTACAACCCTGAATTCAGAACTCTAATTTCAGAACTCAATTTCATAACTCAGAACACAAGACTCAGAAGTCAGAACTCAGAATTCAGAACTCAAAACTCAGAACTCAGAACTCGATATTTAGACTTCAAAATAGAGCACTCAGATATTCGGACTCCTAACTCAGACAAAGAAGTCAGAGTTGAAATTTCAGAACTCAGAAGTCACAATTCGCAACACAGAATTTGTGACTAGGAATTCATAAATGAGGCTCAGTTCTCAAAATTCACAAATCAGAATTCAGAAATCCAAATTCAGAACCCAGAACACAGAATTCGGAACTCAGAACTCAAAATTCAGTACTCAGAATTCAGAACTCACATCTCTGAATTCTGATCTCAGAATCCACAACTCTGAATTCAGAATACAGGCTGCAGTTTACAACTCCGAACTCAGATCTCAGAACTAAGAGTTGAGAATTCATAACTCAGAATTCAGAATTCAGAAATGATGACTCAGAACTTGGAATTCAGAACTCAGAAATCACAACTCAGTATTCAGAACCCAGAATTCATAACCCATAATTCTCACCTTCGAATTCTGAACTCAGAATTCAAACTCGAATATCAGAACTGGGAAATGAGTATTTGGAACTCAGAATACGGACTTCATAACTTAGAATTCAGAACAAAGAACTCAGACATCAGAACTCAAGACTCATAACAAAGAACTCAGTTCTCAGCACTCAGAATTCAGAACACACAATTCAGAAGTCAAAACGCAGGAATCAGAACTGTAACTCAGAATTGTGAAATCAGAACTCAGAATTCAGAACGCAATTGAGAACTTTGAAGTCAGAACTCAGAATAAATTCCTCACAATACTAGCTCAGAATCGGTGACTCAGAAATCAGAACTGAGATACAGATCTCAGAATTCAAAATTCAGAATTCACAAGTCCGAATTCAGAACCGGAACACAGAATTCGGGACTCAGAACTCAAAATTCAGTACTCAGTACTCAGAACTCAGAAATCACCACTCTGAATTCTGGTCACAGAATTCACAACTCTGATATCAGAATACAGACTGTAGAATTTAGACTCCAAACTCAGATCTAAGAGCTAAGAGTTGAGAATTCATAACTCAGTATTCAGAACTGGGAAATGAGAACTCAGAACTCAGATTTCACAGCTAAGAATTCAGAACTCAGTTATCAGAACTCAGAATTCAGAATTCAGAACTCAGAACGCAGAACACAAAATTCAGAACTCAGTAGCCAGAACTAGAAACTGTGAACTCAGAATTTGTAACTCAGAATTCTGAACGCAATTGAAAAATTTGAACTCAGAACTCAGAATACAGTACTCAAGATTCAGACCTCAAAATTCAGAACTCGGCACTCACAAAATGTAATTCACAACAAAATCTCAAATCTCAGAATTCAAAACTCAGAAAATAGAACTAACCACTCGGAATTCAAATTCAGATCTCAGAGTGTAGCACTTTGGATTGAGAACTCATTCCTCAGAACGCAGGACTCAGAACTCAGAATTCAGAAATTAGATTCATATCTCAGAACTCCGAACTCAGAATTCAGAACTCAGAGTTGAGAACTCAGCATGACAACTCAGTATTCAGATCTCGCAGTTCAGCACACAGAATTGACAACTTAGAAATCAGAACACACAATACAGTGCTCAGTATTCAGAATTCAGCACGCAGAACTCAAACTCACAATTCAGAACTCAGCACTCAGAACTCAGAATGCAGACCTCAGGAACCAGAGCTCAGAGTTTACAACCCTGAATTCAGAACTCTAATTTCAGAACTCAATTTCATAACTCAGAACACAAGACTCAGAAGTCAGAACTCAGAATTCAGAACTCAAAACTCAGAACTCAGAACTCGATATTTAGACTTCAAAATAGAGCACTCAGATATTCGGACTCCTAACTCAGACAAAGAAGTCAGAGTTGAAATTTCAGAACTCAGAAATCACAATTCGCAACACAGAATTTGTGACTAGGAATTCATAAATGAGGCTCAGTTCTCAAAATTCACAAATCAGAATTCAGAAATCCAAATTCAGAACCCAGAACACAGAATTCGGAACTCAGAACTCAAAATTCAGTACTCAGAATTCAGAACTCACAACTCACAACTCTGAATTCTGATCTCAGAATCCACAACTCTGAATTCAGAATACAGGCTGCAGTTTACAACTCCGAACTCAGATCTCAGAACTAAGAGTTGAGAATTCATAACTCAGAACTCAGAATTCAGAAATGATGACTCAGAACTTGGAATTCAGAACTCAGAAATCACAACTCAGTATTCAGAACCCAGAATTCATAACCCAGAATTCTCACCTTCGAATTCTGAACTCAGAATTCAAACTCGAATATCAGAACTGGGAAATGAGTATTTGGAACTCAGAATACGGACTTCATAACTTAGAATTCAGAACAAAGAACTCAGACATCAGAACTCAAGACTCATAACAAAGAACTCAGTTCTCAGCACTCAGAATTCAGAACACACAATTCAGAACTCAAAACGCAGGAATCAGAACTGTAACTCAGAATTGTGAAATCACAACTCAGAATTCAGAACGCATTTGAGAACTTTGAAGTCAGAACTCAGAATAAATTCCTCACAATACTAGCTCAGAATCGGCGACTCAGAAATCAGAACTGAGATACAGATCTCAGAATTCAAAATTCAGAATTCAGAAGTCCGAATTCAGAACCGGAACACAGAATTCGGGACTCAGAACTCAAAATTCAGTACTCAGTACTCAGAACTCAGAAATCACCACTCTGAATTCTGGTCACAGAATTCACAACTCTGAAATCAGAATACAGACTGTAGAATTTAGACTCCAAACTCAGATCTAAGAGCTAAGAGTTGAGAATTCATAACTCAGTATTCAGAACTGGGAAATGAGAACTCAGAACTCAGATCTAAGAGCTAAGAATTCAGAACTCATTTATCAGAACTCAGAATTCAGAATTCAGAACTCAGAACGCAGAACACAAAATTCAGAACTCAGTAGCCAGAACTAGAAACTGTGAACTCAGAATTTGTAACTCAGAATTCTGAACGCAATTGAAAAATTTGAACTCAGAACTCAGAATACAGTACTCAAGATTCAGACCTCAAAATTCAGAACTCGGCACTCACAAAATGTAATTCACAACAAAATCTCAAATCTCAGAATTCAAAACTCAGAAAATAGAACTAACCACTCGGAATTCAAATTCAGATCTCAGAGTGTAGCACTTTGGATTGAGAACTCATTCCTCAGAACGCAGGACTCAGAACTCAGAATTCAGAAATTAGATTCATATCTCAGAACTCCGAACTCAGAATTCAGAACTCAGAGTTGAGAACTCAGCATGACAACTCAGTATTCAGATCTCGCAGTTCAGCACACAGAATTGACAACTTAGAAATCAGAACACACAATACAGTGATCAGTATTCAGAATTCAGCACGCAGAACTCAAACTCACAATTCAGAACTCAGCACTCAGAACTCAGAATGCAGACCTCAGGAACCAGAACTCAGAGTTTACAACCCTGAATTCAGAACTCTAATTTCAGAACTCAATTTCATAACTCAGAACACAAGACTCAGAAGTCAGAACTCAGAATTCAGATCTCAAAACTCAGAACTCAGAATTCGATATTTAGACTTCAAAATAGAGCACTCAGATATTCGGACTCCTAACTCAGACAAAGAAGTCAGAGTTGAAATTTCAGAACTCAGAAGTCACAATTCGCAACACAGAATTTGTGACTAGGAATTCATAAATGAGGCTCAGTTCTCAAAATTCACAAATCAGAATTCAGAAATCCAAATTCAGAACCCAGAACACAGAATTCGGAACTCAGAACTCAAAATTCAGTACTCAGAATTCACAACTCACAACTCACAACTCTGAATTCTGATCTCAGAATCCACAACTCTGAATTCAGAATACAGGCTGCAGTTTACAACTCCGAACTCAGATCTCAGAACTAAGAGTTGAGAATTCATAACTCAGAACTCAGAATTCAGAAATGATGACTCAGAACTTGGAATTCAGAACTCAGAAATCACAACTCAGTATTCAGAACCCAGAATTCATAACGCAGAATTCTCACCTTCGAATTCTGAACTCAGAATTCAAACTCGAATATCAGAACTGGGAAATGAGTATTTGGAACTCAGAATACGGACTTCATAACTTAGAATTCAGAACAAAGAACTCAGACATCAGAACTCAAGACTCATAACAAAGAACTCAGTTCTCAGCACTCAGAATTCAGAACACACAATTCAGAACTCAAAACGCAGGAATCAGAACTGTAACTCAGAATTGTGAAATCAGAACTCAGAATTCAGAACGCAATTGAGAACTTTGAAGTCAGAACTCAGAATAAATTCCTCACAATACTAACTCAGAATCGGCGACTCAGAAATCAGAACTGAGATACAGATCTCAGAATTCAAAATTCAGAATTCAGAAGTCCGAATTCAGAACCGGAACACAGAATTCGGGACTCAGAACTCAAAATTCAGTACTCAGTACTCAGAACTCAGAAATCACCACTCTGAATTCTGGTCACAGAATTCACAACTCTGAAATCAGAATACAGACTGTAGAATTTAGACTCCGAACTCAGATCTAAGAGCTAAGAGTTGAGAATTCATAACTCAGTATTCAGAACTGGGAAATGAGAACTCAGAACTCAGATTTCATAGCGAAGAATTCAGAACTCACTTATCAGAACTCAGAATTCAGAACGCAGAACTCAGAACGCAGAACACAAAATTCAGAACTCAGTAGCCAGAACTAGAAACTGTGAACTCAGAATTTGTAACTCAGAATTCTGAACGCAATTGAAAAATTTGAACTCAGAATTCAGAATACAGTACTCAAGATTCAGACCTCAAAATTCAGAACTCGGCACTCACAAAATGTAATTCACAACAAAATCTCAAATCTCAGAATTCAAAACTCAGAAAATAGAACTAACCACTCGGAATTCAAATTCAGATCTCAGAGTGTAGCACTTTGGATTGAGAACTCATTCCTCAGAACGCAGGACTCAGAACTCAGAATTCAGAAATTAGATTCATATCTCAGAACTCCGAACTCAGAATTCAGAACTCAGAGTTGAGAACTCAGCATGACAACTCAGTATTCAGATCTCGCAGTTCAGCACACAGAATTGACAACTTAGAAATCAGAACACACAATACAGTGATCAGTATTCAGAATTCAGCACGCAGAACTCAAACTCACAATTCAGAACTCAGCACTCAGAACTCAGAATGCAGACCTCAGGAACCAGAACTCAGAGTTTACAACCCTGAATTCAGAACTCTAATTTCAGAACTCAATTTCATAACTCAGAACACAAGACTCAGAAGTCAGAACTCAGAATTCAGAACTCAAAACTCAGAACTCAGAACTCGATATTTAGACTTCAAAATAGAGCACTCAGATATTCGGACTCCTAACTCAGACAAAGAAGTCAGAGTTGAAATTTCAGAACTCAGAAGTCACAATTCGCAACACAGAATTTGTGACTAGGAATTCATAAATGAGGCTCAGTTCTCAAAATTCACAAATCAGAATTCAGAAATCCAAATTCAGAACCCAGAACACAGAATTCGGAACTCAGAACTCAAAATTCAGTACTCAGAATTCAGAACTCACATCTCTGAATTCTGATCTCAGAATCCACAACTCTGAATTCAGAATACAGGCTGCAGTTTACAACTCCGAACTCAGATCTCAGAACTAAGAGTTGAGAATTCATAACTCAGAATTCAGAATTCAGAAATGATGACTCAGAACTTGGAATTCAGAACTCAGAAATCACAACTCAGTATTCAGAACCCAGAATTCATAACCCAGAATTCTCACCTTCGAATTCTGAACTCAGAATTCAAACTCGAATATCAGAACTGGGAAATGAGTATTTGGAACTCAGAATACGGACTTCATAACTTAGAATTCAGAACAAAGAACTCAGACATCAGAACTCAAGACTCATAACAAAGAACTCAGTTCTCAGCACTCAGAATTCAGAACACACAATTCAGAAGTCAAAACGCAGGAATCAGAACTGTAACTCAGAATTGTGAAATCAGAACTCAGAATTCAGAACGCAATTGAGAACTTTGAAGTCAGAACTCAGAATAAATTCCTCACAATACTAACTCAGAATCGGTGACTCAGAAATCAGAACTGAGATACAGATCTCAGAATTCAAAATTCAGAATTCACAAGTCCGAATTCAGAACCGGAACACAGAATTCGGGACTCAGAACTCAAAATTCAGTACTCAGTACTCAGAACTCAGAAATCACCACTCTGAATTCTGGTCACAGAATTCACAACTCTGAAATCAGAATACAGACTGTAGAATTTAGACTCCAAACTCAGATCTAAGAGCTAAGAGTTGAGAATTCATAACTCAGTATTCAGAACTGGGAAATGAGAACTCAGAACTCAGATTTCACAGCTAAGAATTCAGAACTCAGTTATCAGAACTCAGAATTCAGAATTCAGAACTCAGAACGCAGAACACAAAATTCAGAACTCAGTAGCCAGAACTAGAAACTGTGAACTCAGAATTTGTAACTCAGAATTCTGAACGCAATTGAAAAATTTGAACTCAGAACTCAGAATACAGTACTCAAGATTCAGACCTCAAAATTCAGAACTCGGCACTCACAAAATGTAATTCACAACAAAATCTCAAATCTCAGAATTCAAAACTCAGAAAATAGAACTAACCACTCGGAATTCAAATTCAGATCTCAGAGTGTAGCACTTTGGATTGAGAACTCATTCCTCAGAACGCAGGACTCAGAACTCAGAATTCAGAAATTAGATTCATATCTCAGAACTCCGAACTCAGAATTCAGAACTCAGAGTTGAGAACTCAGCATGACAACTCAGTATTCAGATCTCGCAGTTCAGCACACAGAATTGACAACTTAGAAATCAGAACACACAATACAGTGCTCAGTATTCAGAATTCAGCACGCAGAACTCAAACTCACAATTCAGAACTCAGCACTCAGAACTCAGAATGCAGACCTCAGGAACCAGAGCTCAGAGTTTACAACCCTGAATTCAGAACTCTAATTTCAGAACTCAATTTCATAACTCAGAACACAAGACTCAGAAGTCAGAACTCAGAATTCAGAACTCAAAACTCAGAACTCAGAACTCGATATTTAGACTTCAAAATAGAGCACTCAGATATTCGGACTCCTAACTCAGACAAAGAAGTCAGAGTTGAAATTTCAGAACTCAGAAATCACAATTCGCAACACAGAATTTGTGACTAGGAATTCATAAATGAGGCTCAGTTCTCAAAATTCACAAATCAGAATTCAGAAATCCAAATTCAGAACCCAGAACACAGAATTCGGAACTCAGAACTCAAAATTCAGTACTCAGAATTCAGAACTCACAACTCACAACTCTGAATTCTGATCTCAGAATCCACAACTCTGAATTCAGAATACAGGCTGCAGTTTACAACTCCGAACTCAGATCTCAGAACTAAGAGTTGAGAATTCATAACTCAGAACTCAGAATTCAGAAATGATGACTCAGAACTTGGAATTCAGAACTCAGAAATCACAACTCAGTATTCAGAACCCAGAATTCATAACCCAGAATTCTCACCTTCGAATTCTGAACTCAGAATTCAAACTCGAATATCAGAACTGGGAAATGAGTATTTGGAACTCAGAATACGGACTTCATAACTTAGAATTCAGAACAAAGAACTCAGACATCAGAACTCAAGACTCATAACAAAGAACTCAGTTCTCAGCACTCAGAATTCAGAACACACAATTCAGAAGTCAAAACGCAGAAATCAGAACTGTAACTCAGAATTGTGAAATCACAACTCAGAATTCAGAACGCATTTGAGAACTTTGAAGTCAGAACTCAGAATAAATTCCTCACAATACTAGCTCAGAATCGGCGACTCAGAAATCAGAACTGAGATACAGATCTCAGAATTCAAAATTCAGAATTCAGAAGTCCGAATTCAGAACCGGAACACAGAATTCGGGACTCAGAACTCAAAATTCAGTACTCAGTACTCAGAACTCAGAAATCACCACTCTGAATTCTGGTCACAGAATTCACAACTCTGAAATCAGAATACAGACTGTAGAATTTAGACTCCAAACTCAGATCTAAGAGCTAAGAGTTGAGAATTCATAACTCAGTATTCAGAACTGGGAAATGAGAACTCAGAACTCAGATCTAAGAGCTAAGAATTCAGAACTCAGTTATCAGAACTCAGAATTCAGAATTCAGAACTCAGAACGCAGAACACAAAATTCAGAACTCAGTAGTCAGAACTAGAAACTGTGAACTCAGAATTTGTAACTCAGAATTCTGAACGCAATTGAAAAATTTGAACTCAGAACTCAGAATACAGTACTCAAGATTCAGACCTCAAAATTCAGAACTCGGCACTCACAAAATGTAATTCACAACAAAATCTCAAATCTCAGAATTCAAAACTCAGAAAATAGAACTAACCACTCGGAATTCAAATTCAGATCTCAGAGTGTAGCACTTTGGATTGAGAACTCATTCCTCAGAACGCAGGACTCAGAACTCAGAATTCAGAAATTAGATTCATATCTCAGAACTCCGAACTCAGAATTCCGAACTCAGAGTTGAGAACTCAGCATGACAACTCAGTATTCAGATCTCGCAGTTCAGCACACAGAATTGACAACTTAGAAATCAGAACACACAATACAGTGATCAGTATTCAGAATTCAGCACGCAGAACTCAAACTCACAATTCAGAACTCAGCACTCAGAACTCAGAATGCAGACCTCAGGAACCAGAACTCAGAGTTTACAACCCTGAATTCAGAACTCTAATTTCAGAACTCAATTTCATAACTCAGAACACAAGACTCAGAAGTCAGAACTCAGAATTCAGATCTCAAAACTCAGAACTCAGAATTCGATATTTAGACTTCAAAATAGAGCACTCAGATATTCGGACTCCTAACTCAGACAAAGAAGTCAGAGTTGAAATTTCAGAACTCAGAAGTCACAATTCGCAACACAGAATTTGTGACTAGGAATTCATAAATGAGGCTCAGTTCTCAAAATTCACAAATCAGAATTCAGAAATCCAAATTCAGAACCCAGAACACAGAATTCGGAACTCAGAACTCAAAATTCAGTACTCAGAATTCAGAACTCACAACTCACAACTCTGAATTCTGATCTCAGAATCCACAACTCTGAATTCAGAATACAGGCTGCAGTTTACAACTCCGAACTCAGATCTCAGAACTAAGAGTTGAGAATTCATAACTCAGAACTCAGAATTCAGAAATGATGACTCAGAACTTGGAATTCAGAACTCAGAAATCACAACTCAGTATTCAGAACCCAGAATTCATAACGCAGAATTCTCACCTTCGAATTCTGAACTCAGAATTCAAACTCGAATATCAGAACTGGGAAATGAGTATTTGGAACTCAGAATACGGACTTCATAACTTAGAATTCAGAACAAAGAACTCAGACATCAGAACTCAAGACTCATAACAAAGAACTCAGTTCTCAGCACTCAGAATTCAGAACACACAATTCAGAACTCAAAACGCAGGAATCAGAACTGTAACTCAGAATTGTGAAATCAGAACTCAGAATTCAGAACGCAATTGAGAACTTTGAAGTCAGAACTCAGAATAAATTCCTCACAATACTAACTCAGAATCGGCGACTCAGAAATCAGAACTGAGATACAGATCTCAGAATTCAAAATTCAGAATTCAGAAGTCCGAATTCAGAACCGGAACACAGAATTCGGGACTCAGAACTCAAAATTCAGTACTCAGTACTCAGAACTCAGAAATCACCACTCTGAATTCTGGTCACAGAATTCACAACTCTGAAATCAGAATACAGACTGTAGAATTTAGACTCCGAACTCAGATCTAAGAGCTAAGAGTTGAGAATTCATAACTCAGTATTCAGAACTGGGAAATGAGAACTCAGAACTCAGATTTCATAGCGAAGAATTCAGAACTCACTTATCAGAACTCAGAATTCAGAACGCAGAACTCAGAACGCAGAACACAAAATTCAGAACTCAGTAGCCAGAACTAGAAACTGTGAACTCAGAATTTGTAACTCAGAATTCTGAACGCAATTGAAAAATTTGAACTCAGAATTCAGAATACAGTACTCAAGATTCAGACCTCAAAATTCAGAACTCGGCACTCACAAAATGTAATTCACAACAAAATCTCAAATCTCAGAATTCAAAACTCAGAAAATAGAACTAACCACTCGGAATTCAAATTCAGATCTCAGAGTGTAGCACTTTGGATTGAGAACTCATTCCTCAGAACGCAGGACTCAGAACTCAGAATTCAGAAATTAGATTCATATCTCAGAACTCCGAACTCAGAATTCAGAACTCAGAGTTGAGAACTCAGCATGACAACTCAGTATTCAGATCTCGCAGTTCAGCACACAGAATTGACAACTTAGAAATCAGAACACACAATACAGTGATCAGTATTCAGAATTCAGCACGCAGAACTCAAACTCACAATTCAGAACTCAGCACTCAGAACTCAGAATGCAGACCTCAGGAACCAGAACTCAGAGTTTACAACCCTGAATTCAGAACTCTAATTTCAGAACTCAATTTCATAACTCAGAACACAAGACTCAGAAGTCAGAACTCAGAATTCAGAACTCAAAACTCAGAACTCAGAACTCGATATTTAGACTTCAAAATAGAGCACTCAGATATTCGGACTCCTAACTCAGACAAAGAAGTCAGAGTTGAAATTTCAGAACTCAGAAGTCACAATTCGCAACACAGAATTTGTGACTAGGAATTCATAAATGAGGCTCAGTTCTCAAAATTCACAAATCAGAATTCAGAAATCCAAATTCAGAACCCAGAACACAGAATTCGGAACTCAGAACTCAAAATTCAGTACTCAGAATTCAGAACTCACATCTCTGAATTCTGATCTCAGAATCCACAACTCTGAATTCAGAATACAGGCTGCAGTTTACAACTCCGAACTCAGATCTCAGAACTAAGAGTTGAGAATTCATAACTCAGAATTCAGAATTCAGAAATGATGACTCAGAACTTGGAATTCAGAACTCAGAAATCACAACTCAGTATTCAGAACCCAGAATTCATAACCCAGAATTCTCACCTTCGAATTCTGAACTCAGAATTCAAACTCGAATATCAGAACTGGGAAATGAGTATTTGGAACTCAGAATACGGACTTCATAACTTAGAATTCAGAACAAAGAACTCAGACATCAGAACTCAAGACTCATAACAAAGAACTCAGTTCTCAGCACTCAGAATTCAGAACACACAATTCAGAACTCAAAACGCAGGAATCAGAACTGTAACTCAGAATTGTGAAATCAGAACTCAGAATTCAGAACGCAATTGAGAACTTTGAAGTCAGAACTCAGAATAAATTCCTCACAATACTAACTCAGAATCGGTGACTCAGAAATCAGAACTGAGATACAGATCTCAGAATTCAAAATTCAGAATTCACAAGTCCGAATTCAGAACCGGAACACAGAATTCGGGACTCAGAACTCAAAATTCAGTACTCAGTACTCAGAACTCAGAAATCACCACTCTGAATTCTGGTCACAGAATTCACAACTCTGAAATCAGAATACAGACTGTAGAATTTAGACTCCAAACTCAGATCTAAGAGCTAAGAGTTGAGAATTCATAACTCAGTATTCAGAACTGGGAAATGAGAACTCAGAACTCAGATTTCACAGCTAAGAATTCAGAACTCAGTTATCAGAACTCAGAATTCAGAATTCAGAACTCAGAACGCAGAACACAAAATTCAGAACTCAGTAGCCAGAACTAGAAACTGTGAACTCAGAATTTGTAACTCAGAATTCTGAACGCAATTGAAAAATTTGAACTCAGAACTCAGAATACAGTACTCAAGATTCAGACCTCAAAATTCAGAACTCGGCACTCACAAAATGTAATTCACAACAAAATCTCAAATCTCAGAATTCAAAACTCAGAAAATAGAACTAACCACTCGGAATTCAAATTCAGATCTCAGAGTGTAGCACTTTGGATTGAGAACTCATTCCTCAGAACGCAGGACTCAGAACTCAGAATTCAGAAATTAGATTCATATCTCAGAACTCCGAACTCAGAATTCAGAACTCAGAGTTGAGAACTCAGCATGACAACTCAGTATTCAGATCTCGCAGTTCAGCACACAGAATTGACAACTTAGAAATCAGAACACACAATACAGTGCTCAGTATTCAGAATTCAGCACGCAGAACTCAAACTCACAATTCAGAACTCAGCACTCAGAACTCAGAATGCAGACCTCAGGAACCAGAGCTCAGAGTTTACAACCCTGAATTCAGAACTCTAATTTCAGAACTCAATTTCATAACTCAGAACACAAGACTCAGAAGTCAGAACTCAGAATTCAGAACTCAAAACTCAGAACTCAGAACTCGATATTTAGACTTCAAAATAGAGCACTCAGATATTCGGACTCCTAACTCAGACAAAGAAGTCAGAGTTGAAATTTCAGAACTCAGAAATCACAATTCGCAACACAGAATTTGTGACTAGGAATTCATAAATGAGGCTCAGTTCTCAAAATTCACAAATCAGAATTCAGAAATCCAAATTCAGAACCCAGAACACAGAATTCGGAACTCAGAACTCAAAATTCAGTACTCAGAATTCACAACTCACAACTCTGAATTCTGATCTCAGAATCCACAACTCTGAATTCAGAATACAGGCTGCAGTTTACAACTCCGAACTCAGATCTCAGAACTAAGAGTTGAGAATTCATAACTCAGAACTCAGAATTCAGAAATGATGATTCAGAACTTGGAATTCAGAACTCAGAAATCACAACTCAGTATTCAGAACCCAGAATTCATAACCCAGAATTCTCACCTTCGAATTCTGAACTCAGAATTCAAACTCGAATATCAGAACTGGGAAATGAGTATTTGGAACTCAGAATACGGACTTCATAACTTAGAATTCAGAACAAAGAACTCAGACATCAGAACTCAAGACTCATAACAAAGAACTCAGTTCTCAGCACTCAGAATTCAGAACACACAATTCAGAACTCAAAACGCAGAAATCAGAACTGTAACTCAGAATTGTGAAATCAGAACTCAGAATTCAGAACGCAATTGAGAACTTTGAAGTCAGAACTCAGAATAAATTCCTCACAATACTAACTCAGAATCGGCGACTCAGAAATCAGAACTGAGATACAGATCTCAGAATTCAAAATTCAGAATTCACAAGTCCGAATTCAGAACCGGAACACAGAATTCGGGACTCAGAACTCAAAATTCAGTACTCAGTACTCAGAACTCAGAAATCACCACTCTGAATTCTGGTCACAGAATTCACAACTCTGAAATCAGAATACAGACTGTAGAATTTAGACTCCAAACTCAGATCTAAGAGCTAAGAGTTGAGAATTCATAACTCAGTATTCAGAACTGGGAAATGAGAACTCAGAACTCAGATTTCACAGCTAAGAATTCAGAACTCAGTTATCAGAACTCAGAATTCAGAATTCAGAACTCAGAACGCAGAACACAAAATTCAGAACTCAGTAGCCAGAACTAGAAACTGTGAACTCAGAATTTGTAACTCAGAATTCTGAACGCAATTGAAAAATTTGAACTCAGAACTCAGAATACAGTACTCAAGATTCAGACCTCAAAATTCAGAACTCGGCACTCACAAAATGTAATTCACAACAAAATCTCAAATCTCAGAATTCAAAACTCAGAAAATAGAACTAACCACTCGGAATTCAAATTCAGATCTCAGAGTGTAGCACTTTGGATTGAGAACTCATTCCTCAGAACGCAGGACTCAGAACTCAGAATTCAGAAATTAGATTCATATCTCAGAACTCCGAACTCAGAATTCAGAACTCAGAGTTGAGAACTCAGCATGACAACTCAGTATTCAGATCTCGCAGTTCAGCACACAGAATTGACAACTTAGAAATCAGAACACACAATACAGTGATCAGTATTCAGAATTCAGCACGCAGAACTCAAACTCACAATTCAGAACTCAGCACTCAGAACTCAGAATGCAGACCTCAGGAACCAGAACTCAGAGTTTACAACCCTGAATTCAGAACTCTAATTTCAGAACTCAATTTCATAACTCAGAACACAAGACTCAGAAGTCAGAACTCAGAATTCAGATCTCAAAACTCAGAACTCAGAATTCGATATTTAGACTTCAAAATAGAGCACTCAGATATTCGGACTCCTAACTCAGACAAAGAAGTCAGAGTTGAAATTTCAGAACTCAGAAGTCACAATTCGCAACACAGAATTTGTGACTAGGAATTCATAAATGAGGCTCAGTTCTCAAAATTCACAAATCAGAATTCAGAAATCCAAATTCAGAACCCAGAACACAGAATTCGGAACTCAGAACTCAAAATTCAGTACTCAGAATTCACAACTCACAACTCACAACTCTGAATTCTGATCTCAGAATCCACAACTCTGAATTCAGAATACAGGCTGCAGTTTACAACTCCGAACTCAGATCTCAGAACTAAGAGTTGAGAATTCATAACTCAGAACTCAGAATTCAGAAATGATGACTCAGAACTTGGAATTCAGAACTCAGAAATCACAACTCAGTATTCAGAACCCAGAATTCATAACGCAGAATTCTCACCTTCGAATTCTGAACTCAGAATTCAAACTCGAATATCAGAACTGGGAAATGAGTATTTGGAACTCAGAATACGGACTTCATAACTTAGAATTCAGAACAAAGAACTCAGACATCAGAACTCAAGACTCATAACAAAGAACTCAGTTCTCAGCACTCAGAATTCAGAACACACAATTCAGAACTCAAAACGCAAGAATCAGAACTGTAACTCAGAATTGTGAAATCAGAACTCAGAATTCAGAACGCAATTGAGAACTTTGAAGTCAGAACTCAGAATAAATTCCTCACAATACTAACTCAGAATCGGCGACTCAGAAATCAGAACTGAGATACAGATCTCAGAATTCAAAATTCAGAATTCAGAAGTCCGAATTCAGAACCGGAACACAGAATTCGGGACTCAGAACTCAAAATTCAGTACTCAGTACTCAGAACTCAGAAATCACCACTCTGAATTCTGGTCACAGAATTCACAACTCTGAAATCAGAATACAGACTGTAGAATTTAGACTCCGAACTCAGATCTAAGAGCTAAGAGTTGAGAATTCATAACTCAGTATTCAGAACTGGGAAATGAGAACTCAGAACTCAGATTTCACAGCTAAGAATTCAGAACTCAGTTATCAGAACTCAGAATTCAGAATTCAGAACTCAGAACGCAGAACACAAAATTCAGAACTCAGTAGTCAGAACTAGAAACTGTGAACTCAGAATTTGTAACTCAGAATTCTGAACGCAATTGAAAAATTTGAACTCAGAACTCAGAATACAGTACTCAAGATTCAGACCTCAAAATTCAGAACTCGGCACTCACAAAATGTAATTCACAACAAAATCTCAAATCTCAGAATTCAAAACTCAGAAAATAGAACTAACCACTCGGAATTCAAATTCAGATCTCAGAGTATAGCACTTTGGATTGAGAACTCATTCCTCAGAACGCAGGACTCAGAACTCAGAATTCAGAAATTAGATTCATATCTCAGAACTCAGAACTCAGAATTCAGAACTCAGAGTTGAGAACTCAGCATGACAACTCAGTATTCAGATCTCGCAGTTCAGCACACAGAATTGACAACTTAGAAATCAGAACACACAATACAGTGATCAGTATTCAGAATTCAGCACGCAGAACTCAAACTCACAATTCAGAACTCAGCACTCAGAACTCAGAATGCAGACCTCAGGAACCAGAACTCAGAGTTTACAACCCTGAATTCAGAACTCTAATTTCAGAACTCAATTTCATAACTCAGAACACAAGACTCAGAAGTCAGAACTCAGAATTCAGAACTCAAAACTCAGAACTCAGAACTCGATATTTAGACTTCAAAATAGAGCACTCAGATATTCGGACTCCTAACTCAGACAAAGAAGTCAGAGTTGAAATTTCAGAACTCAGAAGTCACAATTCGCAACACAGAATTTGTGACTAGGAATTCATAAATGAGGCTCAGTTCTCAAAATTCACAAATCAGAATTCAGAAATCCAAATTCAGAACCCAGAACACAGAATTCGGAACTCAGAACTCAAAATTCAGTACTCAGAATTCACAACTCACAACTCACAACTCTGAATTCTGATCTCAGAATCCACAACTCTGAATTCAGAATACAGGCTGCAGTTTACAACTCCGAACTCAGATCTCAGAACTAAGAGTTGAGAATTCATAACTCAGAACTCAGAATTCAGAAATGATGACTCAGAACTTGGAATTCAGAACTCAGAAATCACAACTCAGTATTCAGAACCCAGAATTCATAACCCAGAATTCTCACCTTCGAATTCTGAACTCAGAATTCAAACTCGAATATCAGAACTGGGAAATGAGTATTTGGAACTCAGAATACGGACTTCATAACTTAGAATTCAGAACAAAGAACTCAGACATCAGAACTCAAGACTCATAACAAAGAACTCAGTTCTCAGCACTCAGAATTCAGAACACACAATTCAGAACTCAAAACGCAGGAATCAGAACTGTAACTCAGAATTGTGAAATCACAACTCAGAATTCAGAACGCATTTGAGAACTTTGAAGTCAGAACTCAGAATAAATTCCTCACAATACTAACTCAGAATCGGCGACTCAGAAATCAGAACTGAGATACAGATCTCAGAATTCAAAATTCAGAATTCACAAGTCCGAATTCAGAACCGGAACACAGAATTCGGGACTCAGAACTCAAAATTCAGTACTCAGTACTCAGAACTCAGAAATCACCACTCTGAATTCTGGTCACAGAATTCACAACTCTGAAATCAGAATACAGACTGTAGAATTTAGACTCCAAACTCAGATCTAAGAGCTAAGAGTTGAGAATTCATAACTCAGTATTCAGAACTGGGAAATGAGAACTCAGAACTCAGATTTCACAGCTAAGAATTCAGAACTCAGTTATCAGAACTCAGAACGCAGAACGCAGAACACAAAATTCAGAACTCAGTAGTCAGAACTAGAAACTGTGAACTCAGAATTTGTAACTCAGAATTCTGAACGCAATTGAAAAATTTGAACTCAGAACTCAGAATACAGTACTCAAGATTCAGACCTCAAAATTCAGAACTCGGCACTCACAAAATGTAATTCACAACAAAATCTCAAATCTCAGAATTCAAAACTCAGAAAATAGAACTAACCACTCGGAATTCAAATTCAGATCTCAGAGTATAGCACCTTGGATTGAGAACTCATTCCTCAGAACGCAGGACTCAGAACTCAGAATTCAGAAATTAGATTCATATCTCAGAACTCAGAACTCAGAATTCAGAACTCAGAGTTGAGAACTCAGCATGACAACTCAGTATTCAGATCTCGCAGTTCAGCACACAGAACTGACAACTTAGAAATCAGAACACACAATACAGTGATCAGTATTCAGAATTCAGCACGCAGAACTCAAACTCACAATTCAGAACTCAGCACTCAGAACTCAGAATGCAGACCTCAGGAACCAGAACTCAGAGTTTACAACCCTGAATTCAGAACTCTAATTTCAGAACTCAATTTCATAACTCAGAACACAAGACTCAGAAGTCAGAACTCAGAATTCAGAACTCAAAACTCAGAACTCAGAACTCGATATTTAGACTTCAAAATAGAGCACTCAGATATTCGGACTCCTAACTCAGACAAAGAAGTCAGAGTTGAAATTTCAGAACTCAGAAGTCACAATTCGCAACACAGAATTTGTGACTAGGAATTCATAAATGAGGCTCAGTTCTCAAAATTCACAAATCAGAATTCAGAAATCCAAATTCAGAACCCAGAACACAGAATTCGGAACTCAGAACTCAAAATTCAGTACTCAGAATTCAGAACTCACAACTCACAACTCTGAATTCTGATCTCAGAATCCACAACTCTGAATTCAGAATACAGGCTGCAGTTTACAACTCCGAACTCAGATCTCAGAACTAAGAGTTGAGAATTCATAACTCAGAACTCAGAATTCAGAAATGATGACTCAGAACTTGGAATTCAGAACTCAGAAATCACAACTCAGTATTCAGAACCCAGAATTCATAACCCAGAATTCTCACCTTCGAATTCTGAACTCAGAATTCAAACTCGAATATCAGAACTGGGAAATGAGTATTTGGAACTCAGAATACGGACTTCATAACTTAGAATTCAGAACAAAGAACTCAGACATCAGAACTCAAGACTCATAACAAAGAACTCAGTTTTCAGCACTCAGAATTCAGAACACACAATTCAGAACTCAAAACGCAGGAATCAGAACTGTAACTCAGAATTGTGAAATCAGAACTCAGAATTCAGAACGCAATTGAGAACTTTGAAGTCAGAACTCAGAATAAATTCCTCACAATACTAACTCAGAATCGGCGACTCAGAAATCAGAACTGAGATACAGATCTCAGAATTCAAAATTCAGAATTCACAAGTCCGAATTCAGAACCGGAACACAGAATTCGGGACTCAGAACTCAAAATTCAGTACTCAGTACTCAGAACTCAGAAATCACCACTCTGAATTCTGGTCACAGAATTCACAACTCTGAAATCAGAATACAGACTGTAGAATTTAGACTCCGAACTCAGATCTAAGAGCTAAGAGTTGAGAATTCATAACTCAGTATTCAGAACTGGGAAATGAGAACTCAGAACTCAGATTTCACAGCGAAGAATTCAGAACTCAGTTATCAGAACTCAGAACGCAGAACGCAGAACACAAAATTCAGAACTCAGTAGTCAGAACTAGAAACTGTGAACTCAGAATTTGTAACTCAGAATTCTGAACGCAATTGAAAAATTTGAACTCAGAACTCAGAATACAGTACTCAAGATTCAGACCTCAAAATTCAGAACTCGGCACTCACAAAATGTAATTCACAACAAAATCTCAAATCTCAGAATTCAAAACTCAGAAAATAGAACTAACCACTCGGAATTCAAATTCAGATCTCAGAGTATAGCACCTTGGATTGAGAACTCATTCCTCAGAACGCAGGACTCAGAACTCAGAATTCAGAAATTAGATTCATATCTCAGAACTCCGAACTCAGAATTCAGAACTCAGAGTTGAGAACTCAGCATGACAACTCAGTATTCAGATCTCGCAGTTCAGCACACAGAACTGACAACTTAGAAATCAGAACACACAATACAGTGATCAGTATTCAGAATTCAGCACGCAGAACTCAAACTCACAATTCAGAACTCAGCACTCAGAACTCAGAATGCAGACCTCAGGAACCAGAACTCAGAGTTTACAACCCTGAATTCAGAACTCTAATTTCAGAACTCAATTTCATAACTCAGAACACAAGACTCAGAAGTCAGAACTCAGAATTCAGAACTCAAAACTCAGAACTCAGAACTCGATATTTAGACTTCAAAATAGAGCACTCAGATATTCGGACTCCTAACTCAGACAAAGAAGTCAGAGTTGAAATTTCAGAACTCAGAAGTCACAATTCGCAACACAGAATTTGTGACTAGGAATTCATAAATGAGGCTCAGTTCTCAAAATTCACAAATCAGAATTCAGAAATCCAAATTCAGAACCCAGAACACAGAATTCGGAACTCAGAACTCAAAATTCAGTACTCAGAATTCAGAACTCACAACTCTGAATTCTGATCTCAGAATCCACAACTCTGAATTCAGAATACAGGCTGCAGTTTACAACTCCGAACTCAGATCTCAGAACTAAGAGTTGAGAATTCATAACTCAGAACTCAGAATTCAGAAATGATGACTCAGAACTTGGAATTCAGAACTCAGAAATCACAACTCAGTATTCAGAACCCAGAATTCATAACCCAGAATTCTCACCTTCGAATTCTGAACTCAGAATTCAAACTCGAATATCAGAACTGGGAAATGAGTATTTGGAACTCAGAATACGGACTTCATAACTTAGAATTCAGAACAAAGAACTCAGACATCAGAACTCAAGACTCATAACAAAGAACTCAGTTCTCAGCACTCAGAATTCAGAACACACAATTCAGAACTCAAAACGCAGGAATCAGAACTGTAACTCAGAATTGTGAAATCACAACTCAGAATTCAGAACGCATTTGAGAACTTTGAAGTCAGAACTCAGAATAAATTCCTCACAATACTAACTCAGAATCGGCGACTCAGAAATCAGAACTGAGATACAGATCTCAGAATTCAAAATTCAGAATTCACAAGTCCGAATTCAGAACCGGAACACAGAATTCGGGACTCAGAACTCAAAATTCAGTACTCAGTACTCAGAACTCAGAAATCACCACTCTGAATTCTGGTCACAGAATTCACAACTCTGAAATCAGAATACAGACTGTAGAATTTAGACTCCGAACTCAGATCTAAGAGCTAAGAGTTGAGAATTCATAACTCAGTATTCAGAACTGGGAAATGAGAACTCAGAACTCAGATTTCACAGCGAAGAATTCAGAACTCAGTTATCAGAACTCAGAACGCAGAACGCAGAACACAAAATTCAGAACTCAGTAGTCAGAACTAGAAACTGTGAACTCAGAATTTGTAACTCAGAATTCTGAACGCAATTGAAAAATTTGAACTCAGAACTCAGAATACAGTACTCAAGATTCAGACCTCAAAATTCAGAACTCGGCACTCACAAAATGTAATTCACAACAAAATCTCAAATCTCAGAATTCAAAACTCAGAAAATAGAACTAACCACTCGGAATTCAAATTCAGATCTCAGAGTGTAGCACTTTGGATTGAGAACTCATTCCTCAGAACGCAGGACTCAGAACTCAGAATTCAGAAATTAGATTCATATCTCAGAACTCCGAACTCAGAATTCAGAACTCAGAGTTGAGAACTCAGCATGACAACTCAGTATTCAGATCTCGCAGTTCAGCACACAGAATTGACAACTTAGAAATCAGAACACACAATACAGTGATCAGTATTCAGAATTCAGCACGCAGAACTCAAACTCACAATTCAGAACTCAGCACTCAGAACTCAGAATGCAGACCTCAGGAACCAGAACTCAGAGTTTACAACCCTGAATTCAGAACTCTAATTTCAGAACTCAATTTCATAACTCAGAACACAAGACTCAGAAGTCAGAACTCAGAATTCAGAACTCAAAACTCAGAACTCAGAACTCGATATTTAGACTTCAAAATAGAGCACTCAGATATTCGGACTCCTAACTCAGACAAAGAAGTCAGAGTTGAAATTTCAGAACTCAGAAGTCACAATTCGCAACACAGAATTTGTGACTAGGAATTCATAAATGAGGCTCAGTTCTCAAAATTCACAAATCAGAATTCAGAAATCCAAATTCAGAACCCAGAACACAGAATTCGGAACTCAGAACTCAAAATTCAGTACTCAGAATTCAGAACTCACAACTCACAAGTCTGAATTCTGATCTCAGAATCCACAACTCTGAATTCAGAATACAGGCTGCAGTTTACAACTCCGAACTCAGATCTCAGAACTAAGAGTTGAGAATTCATAACTCAGAACTCAGAATTCAGAAATGATGACTCAGAACTTGGAATTCAGAACTCAGAAATCACAACTCAGTATTCAGAACCCAGAATTCATAACCCAGAATTCTCACCTTCGAATTCTGAACTCAGAATTCAAACTCGAATATCAGAACTGGGAAATGAGTATTTGGAACTCAGAATACGGACTTCATAACTTAGAATTCAGAACAAAGAACTCAGACATCAGAACTCAAGACTCATAACAAAGAACTCAGTTCTCAGCACTCAGAATTCAGAACACACAATTCAGAACTCAAAACGCAGGAATCAGAACTGTAACTCAGAATTGTGAAATCACAACTCAGAATTCAGAACGCATTTGAGAACTTTGAAGTCAGAACTCAGAATAAATTCCTCACAATACTAACTCAGAATCGGCGACTCAGAAATCAGAACTGAGATACAGATCTCAGAATTCAAAATTCAGAATTCACAAGTCCGAATTCAGAACCGGAACACAGAATTCGGGACTCAGAACTCAAAATTCAGTACTCAGTACTCAGAACTCAGAAATCACCACTCTGAATTCTGGTCACAGAATTCACAACTCTGAAATCAGAATACAGACTGTAGAATTTAGACTCCGAACTCAGATCTAAGAGCTAAGAGTTGAGAATTCATAACTCAGTATTCAGAACTGGGAAATGAGAACTCAGAACTCAGATTTCACAGCTAAGAATTCAGAACTCAGTTATCAGAACTCAGAACGCAGAACGCAGAACACAAAATTCAGAACTCAGTAGTCAGAACTAGAAACTGTGAACTCAGAATTTATAACTCAGAATTCTGAACGCAATTGAAAAATTTGAACTCAGAACTCAGAATACAGTACTCAAGATTCAGACCTCAAAATTCAGAACTCGGCACTCACAAAATGTAATTCACAACAAAATCTCAAATCTCAGAATTCAAAACTCAGAAAATAGAACTAACCACTCGGAATTCAAATTCAGATCTCAGAGTATAGCACCTTGGATTGAGAACTCATTCCTCAGAACGCAGGACTCAGAACTCAGAATTCAGAAATTAGATTCATATCTCAGAACTCCGAACTCAGAATTCAGAACTCAGAGTTGAGAACTCAGCATGACAACTCAGTATTCAGATCTCGCAGTTCAGCACACAGAATTGACAACTTAGAAATCAGAACACACAATACAGTGATCAGTATTCAGAATTCAGCACGCAGAACTCAAACTCACAATTCAGAACTCAGCACTCAGAACTCAGAATGCAGACCTCAGGAACCAGAACTCAGAGTTTACAACCCTGAATTCAGAACTCTAATTTCAGAACTCAATTTCATAACTCAGAACACAAGACTCAGAAGTCAGAACTCAGAATTCAGAACTCAAAACTCAGAACTCAGAACTCGATATTTAGACTTCAAAATAGAGCACTCAGATATTCGGACTCCTAACTCAGACAAAGAAGTCAGAGTTGAAATTTCAGAACTCAGAAGTCACAATTCGCAACACAGAATTTGTGACTAGGAATTCATAAATGAGGCTCAGTTCTCAAAATTCACAAATCAGAATTCAGAAATCCAAATTCAGAACCCAGAACACAGAATTCGGAACTCAGAACTCAAAATTCAGTACTCAGAATTCACAACTCACAACTCTGAATTCTGATCTCAGAATCCACAACTCTGAATTCAGAATACAGGCTGCAGTTTACAACTCCGAACTCAGATCTCAGAACTAAGAGTTGAGAATTCATAACTCAGAACTCAGAATTCAGAAATGATGACTCAGAACTTGGAATTCAGAACTCAGAAATCACAACTCAGTATTCAGAACCCAGAATTCATAACCCAGAATTCTCACCTTCGAATTCTGAACTCAGAATTCAAACTCGAATATCAGAACTGGGAAATGAGTATTTGGAACTCAGAATACGGACTTCATAACTTAGAATTCAGAACAAAGAACTCAGACATCAGAACTCAAGACTCATAACAAAGAACTCAGTTTTCAGCACTCAGAATTCAGAACACACAATTCAGAACTCAAAACGCAGGAATCAGAACTGTAACTCAGAATTGTGAAATCAGAACTCAGAATTCAGAACGCATTTGAGAACTTTGAAGTCAGAACTCAGAATAAATTCCTCACAATACTAACTCAGAATCGGCGACTCAGAAATCAGAACTGAGATACAGATCTCAGAATTCAAAATTCAGAATTCACAAGTCCGAATTCAGAACCGGAACACAGAATTCGGGACTCAGAACTCAAAATTCAGTACTCAGTACTCAGAACTCAGAAATCACCACTCTGAATTCTGGTCACAGAATTCACAACTCTGAAATCAGAATACAGACTGTAGAATTTAGACTCCGAACTCAGATCTAAGAGCTAAGAGTTGAGAATTCATAACTCAGTATTCAGAACTGGGAAATGAGAACTCAGAACTCAGTCTAAGAGCTAAGAATTCAGAACTCAGTTATCAGAACTCAGAACGCAGAACGCAGAACACAAAATTCAGAACTCAGTAGTCAGAACTAGAAACTGTGAACTCAGAATTTGTAACTCAGAATTCTGAACGCAATTGAAAAATTTGAACTCAGAACTCAGAATACAGTACTCAAGATTCAGACCTCAAAATTCAGAACTCGGCACTCACAAAATGTAATTCACAACAAAATCTCAAATCTCAGAATTCAAAACTCAGAAAATAGAACTAACCACTCGGAATTCAAATTCAGATCTCAGAGTATAGCACCTTGGATTGAGAACTCATTCCTCAGAACGCAGGACTCAGAACTCAGAATTCAGAAATTAGATTCATATCTCAGAACTCAGAACTCAGAATTCAGAACTCAGAGTTGAGAACTCAGCATGACAACTCAGTATTCAGATCTCGCAGTTCAGCACACAGAACTGACAACTTAGAAATCAGAACACACAATACAGTGATCAGTATTCAGAATTCAGCACGCAGAACTCAAACTCACAATTCAGAACTCAGCACTCAGAACTCAGAATGCAGACCTCAGGAACCAGAACTCAGAGTTTACAACCCTGAATTCAGAACTCTAATTTCAGAACTCAATTTCATAACTCAGAACACAAGACTCAGAAGTCAGAACTCAGAATTCAGAACTCAAAACTCAGAACTCAGAACTCGATATTTAGACTTCAAAATAGAGCACTCAGATATTCGGACTCCTAACTCAGACAAAGAAGTCAGAGTTGAAATTTCAGAACTCAGAAGTCACAATTCGCAACACAGAATTTGTGACTAGGAATTCATAAATGAGGCTCAGTTCTCAAAATTCACAAATCAGAATTCAGAAATCCAAATTCAGAACCCAGAACACAGAATTCGGAACTCAGAACTCAAAATTCAGTACTCAGAATTCAGAACTCACAACTCACAACTCTGAATTCTGATCTCAGAATCCACAACTCTGAATTCAGAATACAGGCTGCAGTTTACAACTCCGAACTCAGATCTCAGAACTAAGAGTTGAGAATTCATAACTCAGAACTCAGAATTCAGAAATGATGACTCAGAACTTGGAATTCAGAACTCAGAAATCACAACTCAGTATTCAGAACCCAGAATTCATAACCCAGAATTCTCACCTTCGAATTCTGAACTCAGAATTCAAACTCGAATATCAGAACTGGGAAATGAGTATTTGGAACTTAGAATACGGACTTCATAACTTAGAATTCAGAACAAAGAACTCAGACATCAGAACTCAAGACTCATAACAAAGAACTCAGTTCTCAGCACTCAGAATTCAGAACACACAATTCAGAACTCAAAACGCAGGAATCAGAACTGTAACTCAGAATTGTGAAATCACAACTCAGAATTCAGAACGCAATTGAGAACTTTGAAGTCAGAACTCAGAATAAATTCCTCACAATACTAACTCAGAATCGGCGACTCAGAAATCAGAACTGAGATACAGATCTCAGAATTCAAAATTCAGAATTCACAAGTCCGAATTCAGAACCGGAACACAGAATTCGGGACTCAGAACTCAAAATTCAGTACTCAGTACTCAGAACTCAGAAATCACCACTCTGAATTCTGGTCACAGAATTCACAACTCTGAAATCAGAATACAGACTGTAGAATTTAGACTCCGAACTCAGATCTAAGAGCTAAGAGTTGAGAATTCATAACTCAGTATTCAGAACTGGGAAATGAGAACTCAGAACTCAGATTTCACAGCGAAGAATTCAGAACTCAGTTATCAGAACTCAGAACGCAGAACGCAGAACACAAAATTCAGAACTCAGTAGTCAGAACTAGAAACTGTGAACTCAGAATTTGTAACTCAGAATTCTGAACGCAATTGAAAAATTTGAACTCAGAACTCAGAATACAGTACTCAAGATTCAGACCTCAAAATTCAGAACTCGGCACTCACAAAATGTAATTCACAACAAAATCTCAAATCTCAGAATTCAAAACTCAGAAAATAGAACTAACCACTCGGAATTCAAATTCAGATCTCAGAGTATAGCACCTTGGATTGAGAACTCATTCCTCAGAACGCAGGACTCAGAACTCAGAATTCAGAAATTAGATTCATATCTCAGAACTCCGAACTCAGAATTCAGAACTCAGAGTTGAGAACTCAGCATGACAACTCAGTATTCAGATCTCGCAGTTCAGCACACAGAATTGACAACTTAGAAATCAGAACACACAATACAGTGATCAGTATTCAGAATTCAGCACGCAGAACTCAAACTCACAATTCAGAACTCAGCACTCAGAACTCAGAATGCAGACCTCAGGAACCAGAACTCAGAGTTTACAACCCTGAATTCAGAACTCTAATTTCAGAACTCAATTTCATAACTCAGAACACAAGACTCAGAAGTCAGAACTCAGAATTCAGAACTCAAAACTCAGAACTCAGAACTCGATATTTAGACTTCAAAATAGAGCACTCAGATATTCGGACTCCTAACTCAGACAAAGAAGTCAGAGTTGAAATTTCAGAACTCAGAAGTCACAATTCGCAACACAGAATTTGTGACTAGGAATTCATAAATGAGGCTCAGTTCTCAAAATTCACAAATCAGAATTCAGAAATCCAAATTCAGAACCCAGAACACAGAATTCGGAACTCAGAACTCAAAATTCAGTACTCAGATTTCAGAACTCACAACTCTGAATTCTGATCTCAGAATCCACAACTCTGAATTCAGAATACAGGCTGCAGTTTACAACTCCGAACTCAGATCTCAGAACTAAGAGTTGAGAATTCATAACTCAGATCTCAGAATTCAGAAATGATGACTCAGAACTTGGAATTCAGAACTCAGAAATCACAACTCAGTATTCAGAACCCAGAATTCATAACCCAGAATTCTCACCTTCGAATTCTGAACTCAGAATTCAAACTCGAATATCAGAACTGGGAAATGAGTATTTGGAACTCAGAATACGGACTTCATAACTTAGAATTCAGAACAAAGAACTCAGACATCAGAACTCAAGACTCATAACAAAGAACTCAGTTCTCAGCACTCAGAATTCAGAACACACAATTCAGAACTCAAAACGCAGGAATCAGAACTGTAACTCAGAATTGTGAAATCACAACTCAGAATTCAGAACGCATTTGAGAACTTTGAAGTCAGAACTCAGAATAAATTCCTCACAATACTAACTCAGAATCGGCGACTCAGAAATCAGAACTGAGATACAGATCTCAGAATTCAAAATTCAGAATTCACAAGTCCGAATTCAGAACCGGAACACAGAATTCGGGACTCAGAACTCAAAATTCAGTACTCAGTACTCAGAACTCAGAAATCACCACTCTGAATTCTGGTCACAGAATTCACAACTCTGAAATCAGAATACAGACTGTAGAATTTAGACTCCAAACTCAGATCTAAGAGCTAAGAGTTGAGAATTCATAACTCAGTATTCAGAACTGGGAAATGAGAACTCAGAACTCAGTCTAAGAGCTAAGAATTCAGAACTCAGTTATCAGAACTCAGAACGCAGAACGCAGAACACAAAATTCAGAACTCAGTAGTCAGAACTAGAAACTGTGAACTCAGAATTTGTAACTCAGAATTCTGAACGCAATTGAAAAATTTGAACTCAGAACTCAGAATACAGTACTCAAGATTCAGACCTCAAAATTCAGAACTCGGCACTCACAAAATGTAATTCACAACAAAATCTCAAATCTCAGAATTCAAAACTCAGAAAATAGAACTAACCACTCGGAATTCAAATTCAGATCTCAGAGTGTAGCACTTTGGATTGAGAACTCATTCCTCAGAACGCAGGACTCAGAACTCAGAATTCAGAAATTAGATTCATATCTCAGAACTCAGAACTCAGAATTCAGAACTCAGAGTTGAGAACTCAGCATGACAACTCAGTATTCAGATCTCGCAGTTCAGCACACAGAATTGACAACTTAGAAATCAGAACACACAATACAGTGATCAGTATTCAGAATTCAGCACGCAGAACTCAAACTCACAATTGAGAACTCAGCACTCAGAACTCAGAATGCAGACCTCAGGAACCAGAACTCAGAGTTTACAACCCTGAATTCAGAACTCTAATTTCAGAACTCAATTTCATAACTCAGAACACAAGACTCAGAAGTCAGAACTCAGAATTCAGAACTCAAAACTTAGAACTCAGAACTCGATATTTAGACTTCAAAATAGAGCACTCAGATATTCGGACTCCTAACTCAGACAAAGAAGTCAGAGTTGAAATTTCAGAACTCAGAAGTCACAATTCGCAACACAGAATTTGTGACTAGGAATTCATAAATGAGGCTCAGTTCTCAAAATTCACAAATCAGAATTCAGAAATCCAAATTCAGAACCCAGAACACAGAATTCGGAACTCAGAACTCAAAATTCAGTACTCAGAATTCACAACTCACAACTCTGAATTCTGATCTCAGAATCCACAACTCTGAATTCAGAATACAGGCTGCAGTTTACAACTCCGAACTCAGATCTCAGAACTAAGAGTTGAGAATTCATAACTCAGAACTCAGAATTCAGAAATGATGACTCAGAACTTGGAATTCAGAACTCAGAAATCACAACTCAGTATTCAGAACCCAGAATTCATAACCCAGAATTCTCACCTTCGAATTCTGAACTCAGAATTCAAACTCGAATATCAGAACTGGGAAATGAGTATTTGGAACTCAGAATACGGACTTCATAACTTAGAATTCAGAACAAAGAACTCAGACATCAGAACTCAAGACTCATAACAAAGAACTCAGTTCTCAGCACTCAGAATTCAGAACACACAATTCAGAACTCAAAACGCAGGAATCAGAACTGTAACTCAGAATTGTGAAATCACAACTCAGAATTCAGAACGCATTTGAGAACTTTGAAGTCAGAACTCAGAATAAATTCCTCACAATACTAACTCAGAATCGGCGACTCAGAAATCAGAACTGAGATACAGATCTCAGAATTCAAAATTCAGAATTCACAAGTCCGAATTCAGAACCGGAACACAGAATTCGGGACTCAGAACTCAAAATTCAGTACTCAGTACTCAGAACTCAGAAATCACCACTCTGAATTCTGGTCACAGAATTCACAACTCTGAAATCAGAATACAGACTGTAGAATTTAGACTCCGAACTCAGATCTAAGAGCTAAGAGTTGAGAATTCATAACTCAGTATTCAGAACTGGGAAATGAGAACTCAGAACTCAGTCTAAGAGCTAAGAATTCAGAACTCAGTTATCAGAACTCAGAACGCAGAACGCAGAACACAAAATTCAGAACTCAGTAGTCAGAACTAGAAACTGTGAACTCAGAATTTGTAACTCAGAATTCTGAACGCAATTGAAAAATTTGAACTCAGAACTCAGAATACAGTACTCAAGATTCAGACCTCAAAATTCAGAACTCGGCACTCACAAAATGTAATTCACAACAAAATCTCAAATCTCAGAATTCAAAACTCAGAAAATAGAACTAACCACTCGGAATTCAAATTCAGATCTCAGAGTGTAGCACTTTGGATTGAGAACTCATTCCTCAGAACGCAGGACTCAGAACTCAGAATTCAGAAATTAGATTCATATCTCAGAACTCAGAACTCAGAATTCAGAACTCAGAGTTGAGAACTCAGCATGACAACTCAGTATTCAGATCTCGCAGTTCAGCACACAGAATTGACAACTTAGAAATCAGAACACACAATACAGTGATCAGTATTCAGAATTCAGCACGCAGAACTCAAACTCACAATTCAGAACTCAGCACTCAGAACTCAGAATGCAGACCTCAGGAACCAGAACTCAGAGTTTACAACCCTGAATTCAGAACTCTAATTTCAGAACTCAATTTCATAACTCAGAACACAAGACTCAGAAGTCAGAACTCAGAATTCAGAACTCAAAACTCAGAACTCAGAACTCGATATTTAGACTTCAAAATAGAGCACTCAGATATTCGGACTCCTAACTCAGACAAAGAAGTCAGAGTTGAAATTTCAGAACTCAGAAGTCACAATTCGCAACACAGAATTTGTGACTAGGAATTCATAAATGAGGCTCAGTTCTCAAAATTCACAAATCAGAATTCAGAAATCCAAATTCAGAACCCAGAACACAGAATTCGGAACTCAGAACTCAAAATTCAGTACTCAGAATTCACAACTCACAACTCTGAATTCTGATCTCAGAATCCACAACTCTGAATTCAGAATACAGGCTGCAGTTTACAACTCCGAACTCAGATCTCAGAACTAAGAGTTGAGAATTCATAACTCAGAACTCAGAATTCAGAAATGATGACTCAGAACTTGGAATTCAGAACTCAGAAATCACAACTCAGTATTCAGAACCCAGAATTCATAACCCAGAATTCTCACCTTCGAATTCTGAACTCAGAATTCAAACTCGAATATCAGAACTGGGAAATGAGTATTTGGAACTCAGAATACGGACTTCATAACTTAGAATTCAGAACAAAGAACTCAGACATCAGAACTCAAGACTCATAACAAAGAACTCAGTTCTCAGCACTCAGAATTCAGAACACACAATTCAGAACTCAAAACGCAGAAATCAGAACTGTAACTCAGAATTATGAAATCAGAACTCAGAATTCAGAACGCAATTGAGAACTTTGAAGTCAGAACTCAGAATAAATTCCTCACAATACTAACTCAGAATCGGCGACTCAGAAATCAGAACTGAGATACAGATCTCAGAATTCAAAATTCAGAATTCACAAGTCCGAATTCAGAACCGGAACACAGAATTCGGGACTCAGAACTCAAAATTCAGTACTCAGTACTCAGAACTCAGAAATCACCACTCTGAATTCTGGTCACAGAATTCACAACTCTGAAATCAGAATACAGACTGTAGAATTTAGACTCCGAACTCAGATCTAAGAGCTAAGAGTTGAGAATTCATAACTCAGTATTCAGAACTGGGAAATGAGAACTCAGAACTCAGATTTCACAGCGAAGAATTCAGAACTCAGTTATCAGAACTCAGAACTCAGAACGCAGAACACAAAATTCAGAACTCAGTAGTCAGAACTAGAAACTGTGAACTCAGAATTTGTAACTCAGAATTCTGAACGCAATTGAAAAATTTGAACTCAGAACTCAGAATACAGTACTCAAGATTCAGACCTCAAAATTCAGAACTCGGCACTCACAAAATGTAATTCACAACAAAATCTCAAATCTCAGAATTCAAAACTCAGAAAATAGAACTAACCACTCGGAATTCAAATTCAGATCTCAGAGTGTAGCACTTTGGATTGAGAACTCATTCCTCAGAACGCAGGACTCAGAACTCAGAATTCAGAAATTAGATTCATATCTCAGAACTCCGAACTCAGAATTCAGAACTCAGAGTTGAGAACTCAGCATGACAACTCAGTATTCAGATCTCGCAGTTCAGCACACAGAATTGACAACTTAGAAATCAGAACACACAATACAGTGATCAGTATTCAGAATTCAGCACGCAGAACTCAAACTCACAATTCAGAACTCAGCACTCAGAACTCAGAATGCAGACCTCAGGAACCAGAACTCAGAGTTTACAACCCTGAATTCAGAACTCTAATTTCAGAACTCAATTTCATAACTCAGAACACAAGACTCAGAAGTCAGAACTCAGAATTCAGAACTCAAAACTCAGAACTCAGAACTCGATATTTAGACTTCAAAATAGAGCACTCAGATATTCGGACTCCTAACTCAGACAAAGAAGTCAGAGTTGAAATTTCAGAACTCAGAAGTCACAATTCGCAACACAGAATTTGTGACTAGGAATTCATAAATGAGGCTCAGTTCTCAAAATTCACAAATCAGAATTCAGAAATCCAAATTCAGAACCCAGAACACAGAATTCGGAACTCAGAACTCAAAATTCAGTACTCAGAATTCACAACTCACAACTCACAACTCTGATCTCAGAATCCACAACTCTGAATTCAGAATACAGGCTGCAGTTTACAACTCCGAACTCTGATCTCAGAACTAAGAGTTGAGAATTCATAACTCAGAACTCAGAATTCAGAAATGATGACTCAGAACTTGGAATTCAGAACTCAGAAATCACAACTCAGTATTCAGAACCCAGAATTCATAACCCAGAATTCTCACCTTCGAATTCTGAACTCAGAATTCAAACTCGAATATCAGAACTGGGAAATGAGTATTTGGAACTCAGAATACGGACTTCATAACTTAGAATTCAGAACAAAGAACTCAGACATCAGAACTCAAGACTCATAACAAAGAACTCAGTTCTCAGCACTCAGAATTCAGAACACACAATTCAGAACTCAAAACGCAGGAATCAGAACTGTAACTCAGAATTGTGAAATCAGAACTCAGAATTCAGAACGCAATTGAGAACTTTGAAGTCAGAACTCAGAATAAATTCCTCACAATACTAACTCAGAATCGGCGACTCAGAAATCAGAACTGAGATACAGATCTCAGAATTCAAAATTCAGAATTCAGAAGTCCAAATTCAGAACCGGAACACAGAATTCGGGACTCAGAACTCAAAATTCAGTACTCAGTACTCAGAACTCAGAAATCACCACTCTGAATTCTGGTCACAGAATTCACAACTCTGAAATCAGAATACAGACTGTAGAATTTAGACTCCGAACTCAGATCTAAGAGCTAAGAGTTGAGAATTCATAACTCAGTATTCAGAACTGGGAAATGAGAACTCAGAACTCAGATTTCACAGCGAAGAATTCAGAACTCACTTATCAGAACTCAGAATTCAGAACGCAGAACACAAAATTCAGAACTCAGTAGTCAGAACTAGAAACTGTGAACTCAGAATTTGTAACTCAGAATTCTGAACGCAATTGAAAAATTTGAACTCAGAACTCAGAATACAGTACTCAAGATTCAGACCTCAAAATTCAGAACTCGGCACTCACAAAATGTAATTCACAACAAAATCTCAAATCTCAGAATTCAAAACTCAGAAAATAGAACTAACCACTCGGAATTCAAATTCAGATCTCAGAGTGTAGCACTTTGGATTGAGAACTCATTCCTCAGAACGCAGGACTCAGAACTCAGAATTCAGAAATTAGATTCATATCTCAGAACTCCGAACTCAGAATTCAGAACTCAGAGTTGAGAACTCAGCATGACAACTCAGTATTCAGATCTCGCAGTTCAGCACACAGAATTGACAACTTAGAAATCAGAACACACAATACAGTGATCAGTATTCAGAATTCAGCACGCAGAACTCAAACTCACAATTCAGAACTCAGCACTCAGAACTCAGAATGCAGACCTCAGGAACCAGAACTCAGAGTTTACAACCCTGAATTCAGAACTCTAATTTCAGAACTCAATTTCATAACTCAGAACACAAGACTCAGAAGTCAGAACTCAGAATTCAGAACTCAAAACTCAGAACTCAGAACTCGATATTTAGACTTCAAAATAGAGCACTCAGATATTCGGACTCCTAACTCAGACAAAGAAGTCAGAGTTGAAATTTCAGAACTCAGAAGTCACAATTCGCAACACAGAATTTGTGACTAGGAATTCATAAATGAGGCTCAGTTCTCAAAATTCACAAATCAGAATTCAGAAATCCAAATTCAGAACCCAGAACACAGAATTCGGAACTCAGAACTCAAAATTCAGTACTCAGAATTCAGAACTCACAACTCACAAGTCTGAATTCTGATCTCAGAATCCACAACTCTGAATTCAGAATACAGGCTGCAGTTTACAACTCCGAACTCAGATCTCAGAACTAAGAGTTGAGAATTCATAACTCAGAACTCAGAATTCAGAAATGATGACTCAGAACTTGGAATTCAGAACTCAGAAATCACAACTCAGTATTCAGAACCCAGAATTCATAACCCAGAATTCTCACCTTCGAATTCTGAACTCAGAATTCAAACTCGAATATCAGAACTGGGAAATGAGTATTTGGAACTCAGAATACGGACTTCATAACTTAGAATTCAGAACAAAGAACTCAGACATCAGAACTCAAGACTCATAACAAAGAACTCAGTTCTCAGCACTCAGAATTCAGAACACACAATTCAGAACTCAAAACGCAGGAATCAGAACTGTAACTCAGAATTGTGAAATCACAACTCAGAATTCAGAACGCATTTGAGAACTTTGAAGTCAGAACTCAGAATAAATTCCTCACAATACTAACTCAGAATCGGCGACTCAGAAATCAGAACTGAGATACAGATCTCAGAATTCAAAATTCAGAATTCACAAGTCCGAATTCAGAACCGGAACACAGAATTCGGGACTCAGAACTCAAAATTCAGTACTCAGTACTCAGAACTCAGAAATCACCACTCTGAATTCTGGTCACAGAATTCACAACTCTGAAATCAGAATACAGACTGTAGAATTTAGACTCCGAACTCAGATCTAAGAGCTAAGAGTTGAGAATTCATAACTCAGTATTCAGAACTGGGAAATGAGAACTCAGAACTCAGATTTCACAGCGAAGAATTCAGAACTCAGTTATCAGAACTCAGAACGCAGAACGCAGAACACAAAATTCAGAACTCAGTAGTCAGAACTAGAAACTGTGAACTCAGAATTTGTAACTCAGAATTCTGAACGCAATTGAAAAATTTGAACTCAGAACTCAGAATACAGTACTCAAGATTCAGACCTCAAAATTCAGAACTCGGCACTCACAAAATGTAATTCACAACAAAATCTCAAATCTCAGAATTCAAAACTCAGAAAATAGAACTAACCACTCGGAATTCAAATTCAGATCTCAGAGTATAGCACCTTGGATTGAGAACTCATTCCTCAGAACGCAGGACTCAGAACTCAGAATTCAGAAATTAGATTCATATCTCAGAACTCCGAACTCAGAATTCAGAACTCAGAGTTGAGAACTCAGCATGACAACTCAGTATTCAGATCTCGCAGTTCAGCACACAGAATTGACAACTTAGAAATCAGAACACACAATACAGTGATCAGTATTCAGAATTCAGCACGCAGAACTCAAACTCACAATTCAGAACTCAGCACTCAGAACTCAGAATGCAGACCTCAGGAACCAGAACTCAGAGTTTACAACCCTGAATTCAGAACTCTAATTTCAGAACTCAATTTCATAACTCAGAACACAAGACTCAGAAGTCAGAACTCAGAATTCAGAACTCAAAACTCAGAACTCAGAACTCGATATTTAGACTTCAAAATAGAGCACTCAGATATTCGGACTCCTAACTCAGACAAAGAAGTCAGAGTTGAAATTTCAGAACTCAGAAGTCACAATTCGCAACACAGAATTTGTGACTAGGAATTCATAAATGAGGCTCAGTTCTCAAAATTCACAAATCAGAATTCAGAAATCCAAATTCAGAACCCAGAACACAGAATTCGGAACTCAGAACTCAAAATTCAGTACTCAGAATTCAGAACTCACAACTCACAACTCTGAATTCTGATCTCAGAATCCACAACTCTGAATTCAGAATACAGGCTGCAGTTTACAACTCCGAACTCAGATCTCAGAACTAAGAGTTGAGAATTCATAACTCAGAACTCAGAATTCAGAAATGATGACTCAGAACTTGGAATTCAGAACTCAGAAATCACAACTCAGTATTCAGAACCCAGAATTCATAACCCAGAATTCTCACCTTCGAATTCTGAACTCAGAATTCAAACTCGAATATCAGAACTGGGAAATGAGTATTTGGAACTCAGAATACGGACTTCATAACTTAGAATTCAGAACAAAGAACTCAGACATCAGAACTCAAGACTCATAACAAAGAACTCAGTTCTCAGCACTCAGAATTCAGAACACACAATTCAGAACTCAAAACGCAGGAATCAGAACTGTAACTCAGAATTGTGAAATCAGAACTCAGAATTCAGAACGCAATTGAGAACTTTGAAGTCAGAACTCAGAATAAATTCCTCACAATACTAACTCAGAATCGGCGACTCAGAAATCAGAACTGAGATACAGATCTCAGAATTCAAAATTCAGAATTCACAAGTCCGAATTCAGAACCGGAACACAGAATTCGGGACTCAGAACTCAAAATTCAGTACTCAGTACTCAGAACTCAGAAATCACCACTCTGAATTCTGGTCACAGAATTCACAACTCTGAAATCAGAATACAGACTGTAGAATTTAGACTCCAAACTCAGATCTAAGAGCTAAGAGTTGAGAATTCATAACTCAGTATTCAGAACTGGGAAATGAGAACTCAGAACTCAGATTTCACAGCTAAGAATTCAGAACTCAGTTATCAGAACTCAGAATTCAGAATTCAGAACTCAGAACGCAGAACACAAAATTCAGAACTCAGTAGCCAGAACTAGAAACTGTGAACTCAGAATTTGTAACTCAGAATTCTGAACGCAATTGAAAAATTTGAACTCAGAACTCAGAATACAGTACTCAAGATTCAGACCTCAAAATTCAGAACTCGGCACTCACAAAATGTAATTCACAACAAAATCTCAAATCTCAGAATTCAAAACTCAGAAAATAGAACTAACCACTCGGAATTCAAATTCAGATCTCAGAGTGTAGCACTTTGGATTGAGAACTCATTCCTCAGAACGCAGGACTCAGAACTCAGAATTCAGAAATTAGATTCATATCTCAGAACTCCGAACTCAGAATTCAGAACTCAGAGTTGAGAACTCAGCATGACAACTCAGTATTCAGATCTCGCAGTTCAGCACACAGAATTGACAACTTAGAAATCAGAACACACAATACAGTGATCAGTATTCAGAATTCAGCACGCAGAACTCAAACTCACAATTCAGAACTCAGCACTCAGAACTCAGAATGCAGACCTCAGGAACCAGAACTCAGAGTTTACAACCCTGAATTCAGAACTCTAATTTCAGAACTCAATTTCATAACTCAGAACACAAGACTCAGAAGTCAGAACTCAGAATTCAGAACTCAAAACTCAGAACTCAGAACTCGATATTTAGACTTCAAAATAGAGCACTCAGATATTCGGACTCCTAACTCAGACAAAGAAGTCAGAGTTGAAATTTCAGAACTCAGAAGTCACAATTCGCAACACAGAATTTGTGACTAGGAATTCATAAATGAGGCTCAGTTCTCAAAATTCACAAATCAGAATTCAGAAATCCAAATTCAGAACCCAGAACACAGAATTCGGAACTCAGAACTCAAAATTCAGTACTCAGAATTCACAACTCACAACTCTGAATTCTGATCTCAGAATCCACAACTCTGAATTCAGAATACAGGCTGCAGTTTACAACTCCGAACTCAGATCTCAGAACTAAGAGTTGAGAATTCATAACTCAGAACTCAGAATTCAGAAATGATGACTCAGAACTTGGAATTCAGAACTCAGAAATCACAACTCAGTATTCAGAACCCAGAATTCATAACCCAGAATTCTCACCTTCGAATTCTGAACTCAGAATTCAAACTCGAATATCAGAACTGGGAAATGAGTATTTGGAACTCAGAATACGGACTTCATAACTTAGAATTCAGAACAAAGAACTCAGACATCAGAACTCAAGACTCATAACAAAGAACTCAGTTCTCAGCACTCAGAATTCAGAACACACAATTCAGAACTCAAAACGCAGGAATCAGAACTGTAACTCAGAATTGTGAAATCACAACTCAGAATTCAGAACGCAATTGAGAACTTTGAAGTCAGAACTCAGAATAAATTCCTCACAATACTAACTCAGAATCGGCGACTCAGAAATCAGAACTGAGATACAGATCTCAGAATTCAAAATTCAGAATTCACAAGTCCGAATTCAGAACCGGAACACAGAATTCGGGACTCAGAACTCAAAATTCAGTACTCAGTACTCAGAACTCAGAAATCACCACTCTGAATTCTGGTCACAGAATTCACAACTCTGAAATCAGAATACAGACTGTAGAATTTAGACTCCAAACTCAGATCTAAGAGCTAAGAGTTGAGAATTCATAACTCAGTATTCAGAACTGGGAAATGAGAACTCAGAACTCAGATTTCACAGCTAAGAATTCAGAACTCAGTTATCAGAACTCAGAATTCAGAATTCAGAACTCAGAACGCAGAACACAAAATTCAGAACTCAGTAGCCAGAACTAGAAACTGTGAACTCAGAATTTGTAACTCAGAATTCTGAACGCAATTGAAAAATTTGAACTCAGAACTCAGAATGCAGTACTCAAGATTTAGACCTCAAAATTCAGAACTCGGCACTCACAAAATGTAATTCACAACAAAATCTCAAATCTCAGAATTCAAAACTCAGAAAATAGAACTAACCACTCGGAATTCAAATTCAGATCTCAGAGTGTAGCACTTTGGATTGAGAACTCATTCCTCAGAACGCAGGACTCAGAACTCAGAATTCAGAAATTAGATTCATATCTCAGAACTCAGAACTCAGAATTCAGAACTCAGAGTTGAGAACTCAGCATGACAACTCAGTATTCAGATCTCGCAGTTCAGCACACAGAATTGACAACTTAGAAATCAGAACACACAATACAGTGATCAGTATTCAGAATTCAGCACGCAGAACTCAAACTCACAATTCAGAACTCAGCACTCAGAACTCAGAATGCAGACCTCAGGAACCAGAACTCAGAGTTTACAACCCTGAATTCAGAACTCTAATTTCAGAACTCAATTTCATAACTCAGAACACAAGACTCAGAAGTCAGAACTCAGAATTCAGATCTCAAAACTCAGAACTCAGAATTCGATATTTAGACTTCAAAATAGAGCACTCAGATATTCGGACTCCTAACTCAGACAAAGAAGTCAGAGTTGAAATTTCAGAACTCAGAAGTCACAATTCGCAACACAGAATTTGTGACTAGGAATTCATAAATGAGGCTCAGTTCTCAAAATTCACAAATCAGAATTCAGAAATCCAAATTCAGAACCCAGAACACAGAATTCGGAACTCAGAACTCAAAATTCAGTACTCAGAATTCAGAACTCACAACTCACAACTCTGAATTCTGATCTCAGAATCCACAACTCTGAATTCAGAATACAGGCTGCAGTTTACAACTCCGAACTCAGATCTCAGAACTAAGAGTTGAGAATTCATAACTCAGAACTCAGAATTCAGAAATGATGACTCAGAACTTGGAATTCAGAACTCAGAAATCACAACTCAGTATTCAGAACCCAGAATTCATAACGCAGAATTCTCACCTTCGAATTCTGAACTCAGAATTCAAACTCGAATATCAGAACTGGGAAATGAGTATTTGCAACTCAGAATACGGACTTCATAACTTAGAATTCAGAACAAAGAACTCAGGCATCAGAACTCAAGACTCATAACAAAGAACTCAGTTCTCAGCACTCAGAATTCAGAACACACAATTCAGAACTCAAAACGCAGGAATCAGAACTGTAACTCAGAATTGTGAAATCACAACTCAGAATTCAGAACGCATTTGAGAACTTTGAAGTCAGAACTCAGAATAAATTCCTCACAATACTAACTCAGAATCGGCGACTCAGAAATCAGAACTGAGATACAGATCTCAGAATTCAAAATTCAGAATTCACAAGTCCGAATTCAGAACCGGAACACAGAATTCGGGACTCAGAACTCAAAATTCAGTACTCAGTACTCAGAACTCAGAAATCACCACTCTGAATTCTGGTCACAGAATTCACAACTCTGAAATCAGAATACAGACTGTAGAATTTAGACTCCGAACTCAGATCTAAGAGCTAAGAGTTGAGAATTCATAACTCAGTATTCAGAACTGGGAAATGAGAACTCAGAACTCAGTCTAAGAGCTAAGAATTCAGAACTCAGAATTCAGAATTCAGAACGCAGAACGCAGAACACAAAATTCAGAACTCAGTAGTCAGAACTAGAAACTGTGAACTCAGAATTCTGAACTCAGAATTCTGAACGCAATTGAAAAATTTGAACTCAGAACTCAGAATACAGTACTCAAGATTCAGACCTCAAAATTCAGAACTCGGCACTCACAAAATGTAATTCACAACAAAATCTCAAATCTCAGAATTCAAAACTCAGAAAATAGAACTAACCACTCGGAATTCAAATTCAGATCTCAGAGTGTAGCACTTTGGATTGAGAACTCATTCCTCAGAACGCAGGACTCAGAACTCAGAATTCAGAAATTAGATTCATATCTCAGAACTCCGAACTCAGAATTCAGAACTCAGAGTTGAGAACTCAGCATGACAACTCAGTATTCAGATCTCGCAGTTCAGCACACAGAATTGACAACTTAGAAATCAGAACACACAATACAGTGATCAGTATTCAGAATTCAGCACGCAGAACTCAAACTCACAATTGAGAACTCAGCACTCAGAACTCAGAATGCAGACCTCAGGAACCAGAACTCAGAGTTTACAACCCTGAATTCAGAACTCTAATTTCAGAACTCAATTTCATAACTCAGAACACAAGACTCAGAAGTCAGAACTCAGAATTCAGAACTCAAAACTCAGAACTCAGAACTCGATATTTAGACTTCAAAATAGAGCACTCAGATATTCGGACTCCTAACTCAGACAAAGAAGTCAGAGTTGAAATTTCAGAACTCAGAAGTCACAATTCGCAACACAGAATTTGTGACTAGGAATTCATAAATGAGGCTCAGTTCTCAAAATTCACAAATCAGAATTCAGAAATCCAAATTCAGAACCCAGAACACAGAATTCGGAACTCAGAACTCAAAATTCAGTACTCAGAATTCACAACTCACAACTCTGAATTCTGATCTCAGAATCCACAACTCTGAATTCAGAATACAGGCTGCAGTTTACAACTCCGAACTCAGATCTCAGAACTAAGAGTTGAGAATTCATAACTCAGAACTCAGAATTCAGAAATGATGACTCAGAACTTGGAATTCAGAACTCAGAAATCACAACTCAGTATTCAGAACCCAGAATTCATAACCCAGAATTCTCACCTTCGAATTCTGAACTCAGAATTCAAACTCGAATATCAGAACTGGGAAATGAGTATTTGGAACTCAGAATACGGACTTCATAACTTAGAATTCAGAACAAAGAACTCAGACATCAGAACTCAAGACTCATAACAAAGAACTCAGTTCTCAGCACTCAGAATTCAGAACACACAATTCAGAACTCAAAACGCAGAAATCAGAACTGTAACTCAGAATTATGAAATCAGAACTCAGAATTCAGAACGCAATTGAGAACTTTGAAGTCAGAACTCAGAATAAATTCCTCACAATACTAACTCAGAATCGGCGACTCAGAAATCAGAACTGAGATACAGATCTCAGAATTCAAAATTCAGAATTCACAAGTCCGAATTCAGAACCGGAACACAGAATTCGGGACTCAGAACTCAAAATTCAGTACTCAGTACTCAGAACTCAGAAATCACCACTCTGAATTCTGGTCACAGAATTCACAACTCTGAAATCAGAATACAGACTGTAGAATTTAGACTCCGAACTCAGATCTAAGAGCTAAGAGTTGAGAATTCATAACTCAGTATTCAGAACTGGGAAATGAGAACTCAGAACTCAGATTTCACAGCGAAGAATTCAGAACTCAGTTATCAGAACTCAGAACTCAGAACGCAGAACACAAAATTCAGAACTCAGTAGTCAGAACTAGAAACTGTGAACTCAGAATTTGTAACTCAGAATTCTGAACGCAATTGAAAAATTTGAACTCAGAACTCAGAATACAGTACTCAAGATTCAGACCTCAAAATTCAGAACTCGGCACTCACAAAATGTAATTCACAACAAAATCTCAAATCTCAGAATTCAAAACTCAGAAAATAGAACTAACCACTCGGAATTCAAATTCAGATCTCAGAGTGTAGCACTTTGGATTGAGAACTCATTCCTCAGAACGCAGGACTCAGAACTCAGAATTCAGAAATTAGATTCATATCTCAGAACTCAGAACTCAGAATTCAGAACTCAGAGTTGAGAACTCAGCATGACAACTCAGTATTCAGATCTCGCAGTTCAGCACACAGAATTGACAACTTAGAAATCAGAACACACAATACAGTGATCAGTATTCAGAATTCAGCACGCAGAACTCAAACTCACAATTCAGAACTCAGCACTCAGAACTCAGAATGCAGACCTCAGGAACCAGAACTCAGAGTTTACAACCCTGAATTCAGAACTCTAATTTCAGAACTCAATTTCATAACTCAGAACACAAGACTCAGAAGTCAGAACTCAGAATTCAGAACTCAAAACTCAGAACTCAGAACTCGATATTTAGACTTCAAAATAGAGCACTCAGATATTCGGACTCCTAACTCAGACAAAGAAGTCAGAGTTGAAATTTCAGAACTCAGAAGTCACAATTCGCAACACAGAATTTGTGACTAGGAATTCATAAATGAGGCTCAGTTCTCAAAATTCACAAATCAGAATTCAGAAATCCAAATTCAGAACCCAGAACACAGAATTCGGAACTCAGAACTCAAAATTCAGTACTCAGAATTCACAACTCACAACTCACAACTCTGAATTCTGATCTCAGAATCCACAACTCTGAATTCAGAATACAGGCTGCAGTTTACAACTCCGAACTCAGATCTCAGAACTAAGAGTTGAGAATTCATAACTCAGAACTCAGAATTCAGAAATGATGACTCAGAACTTGGAATTCAGAATTCAGAAATCACAACTCAGTATTCAGAACCCAGAATTCAGAACCCAGAATTCTCACCTTCGAATTCTGAACTCAGAATTCAAACTCGAATATCAGAACTGGGAAATGAGTATTTGGAACTCAGAATACGGACTTCATAACTTAGAATTCAGAACAAAGAACTCAGACATCAGAACTCAAGACTCATAACAAAGAACTCAGTTCTCAGCACTCAGAATTCAGAACACACAATTCAGAACTCAAAACGCAGGAATCAGAACTGTAACTCAGAATTGTGAAATCAGAACTCAGAATTCAGAACGCAATTGAGAACTTTGAAGTCAGAACTCAGAATAAATTCCTCACAATACTAACTCAGAATCGGCGACTCAGAAATCAGAACTGAGATACAGATCTCAGAATTCAAAATTCAGAATTCACAAGTCCGAATTCAGAACCGGAACACAGAATTCGGGACTCAGAACTCAAAATTCAGTACTCAGTACTCAGAACTCAGAAATCACCACTCTGAATTCTGGTCACAGAATTCACAACTCTGAAATCAGAATACAGACTGTAGAATTTAGACTCCGAACTCAGATCTAAGAGCTAAGAGTTGAGAATTCATAACTCAGTATTCAGAACTGGGAAATGAGAACTCAGAACTCAGATTTCACAGCGAAGAATTCAGAACTCACTTATCAGAACTCAGAATTCAGAACGCAGAACACAAAATTCAGAACTCAGTAGTCAGAACTAGAAACTGTGAACTCAGAATTTGTAACTCAGAATTCTGAACGCAATTGAAAAATTTGAACTCAGAACTCAGAATACAGTACTCAAGATTCAGACCTCAAAATTCAGAACTCGGCACTCACAAAATGTAATTCACAACAAAATCTCAAATCTCAGAATTCAAAACTCAGAAAATAGAACTAACCACTCGGAATTCAAATTCAGATCTCAGAGTGTAGCACTTTGGATTGAGAACTCATTCCTCAGAACGCAGGACTCAGAACTCAGAATTCAGAAATTAGATTCATATCTCAGAACTCAGAACTCAGAATTCAGAACTCAGAGTTGAGAACTCAGCATGACAACTCAGTATTCAGATCTCGCAGTTCAGCACACAGAATTGACAACTTAGAAATCAGAACACACAATACAGTGATCAGTATTCAGAATTCAGCACGCAGAACTCAAACTCACAATTCAGAACTCAGCACTCAGAACTCAGAATGCAGACCTCAGGAACCAGAACTCAGAGTTTACAACCCTGAATTCAGAACTCTAATTTCAGAACTCAATTTCATAACTCAGAACACAAGACTCAGAAGTCAGAACTCAGAATTCAGAACTCAAAACTCAGAACTCAGAACTCGATATTTAGACTTCAAAATAGAGCACTCAGATATTCGGACTCCTAACTCAGACAAAGAAGTCAGAGTTGAAATTTCAGAACTCAGAAGTCACAATTCGCAACACAGAATTTGTGACTAGGAATTCATAAATGAGGCTCAGTTCTCAAAATTCACAAATCAGAATTCAGAAATCCAAATTCAGAACCCAGAACACAGAATTCGGAACTCAGAACTCAAAATTCAGTACTCAGAATTCACAACTCACAACTCACAACTCTGATCTCAGAATCCACAACTCTGAATTCAGAATACAGGCTGCAGTTTACAACTCCGAACTCTGATCTCAGAACTAAGAGTTGAGAATTCATAACTCAGAACTCAGAATTCAGAAATGATGACTCAGAACTTGGAATTCAGAACTCAGAAATCACAACTCAGTATTCAGAACCCAGAATTCATAACCCAGAATTCTCACCTTCGAATTCTGAACTCAGAATTCAAACTCGAATATCAGAACTGGGAAATGAGTATTTGGAACTCAGAATACGGACTTCATAACTTAGAATTCAGAACAAAGAACTCAGACATCAGAACTCAAGACTCATAACAAAGAACTCAGTTCTCAGCACTCAGAATTCAGAACACACAATTCAGAACTCAAAACGCAGGAATCAGAACTGTAACTCAGAATTGTGAAATCAGAACTCAGAATTCAGAACGCAATTGAGAACTTTGAAGTCAGAACTCAGAATAAATTCCTCACAATACTAACTCAGAATCGGCGACTCAGAAATCAGAACTGAGATACAGATCTCAGAATTCAAAATTCAGAATTCAGAAGTCCAAATTCAGAACCGGAACACAGAATTCGGGACTCAGAACTCAAAATTCAGTACTCAGTACTCAGAACTCAGAAATCACCACTCTGAATTCTGGTCACAGAATTCACAACTCTGAAATCAGAATACAGACTGTAGAATTTAGACTCCGAACTCAGATCTAAGAGCTAAGAGTTGAGAATTCATAACTCAGTATTCAGAACTGGGAAATGAGAACTCAGAACTCAGATTTCACAGCGAAGAATTCAGAACTCACTTATCAGAACTCAGAATTCAGAACGCAGAACACAAAATTCAGAACTCAGTAGTCAGAACTAGAAACTGTGAACTCAGAATTTGTAACTCAGAATTCTGAACGCAATTGAAAAATTTGAACTCAGAACTCAGAATACAGTACTCAAGATTCAGACCTCAAAATTCAGAACTCGGCACTCACAAAATGTAATTCACAACAAAATCTCAAATCTCAGAATTCAAAACTCAGAAAATAGAACTAACCACTCGGAATTCAAATTCAGATCTCAGAGTGTAGCACTTTGGATTGAGAACTCATTCCTCAGAACGCAGGACTCAGAACTCAGAATTCAGAAATTAGATTCATATCTCAGAACTCAGAACTCAGAATTCAGAACTCAGAGTTGAGAACTCAGCATGACAACTCAGTATTCAGATCTCGCAGTTCAGCACACAGAATTGACAACTTAGAAATCAGAACACACAATACAGTGATCAGTATTCAGAATTCAGCACGCAGAACTCAAACTCACAATTCAGAACTCAGCACTCAGAACTCAGAATGCAGACCTCAGGAACCAGAACTCAGAGTTTACAACCCTGAATTCAGAACTCTAATTTCAGAACTCAATTTCATAACTCAGAACACAAGACTCAGAAGTCAGAACTCAGAATTCAGAACTCAAAACTCAGAACTCAGAACTCGATATTTAGACTTCAAAATAGAGCACTCAGATATTCGGACTCCTAACTCAGACAAAGAAGTCAGAGTTGAAATTTCAGAACTCAGAAGTCACAATTTGCAACACAGAATTTGTGACTAGGAATTCATAAATGAGGCTCAGTTCTCAAAATTCACAAATCAGAATTCAGAAATCCAAATTCAGAACCCAGAACACAGAATTCGGAACTCAGAACTCAAAATTCAGTACTCAGAATTCACAACTCACAACTCACAACTCTGATCTCAGAATCCACAACTCTGAATTCAGAATACAGGCTGCAGTTTACAACTCCGAACTCTGATCTCAGAACTAAGAGTTGAGAATTCATAACTCAGAACTCAGAATTCAGAAATGATGACTCAGAACTTGGAATTCAGAACTCAGAAATCACAACTCAGTATTCAGAACCCAGAATTCATAACCCAGAATTCTCACCTTCGAATTCTGAACTCAGAATTCAAACTCGAATATCAGAACTGGGAAATGAGTATTTGGAACTCAGAATACGGACTTCATAACTTAGAATTCAGAACAAAGAACTCAGACATCAGAACTCAAGACTCATAACAAAGAACTCAGTTCTCAGCACTCAGAATTCAGAACACACAATTCAGAACTCAAAACGCAGGAATCAGAACTGTAACTCAGAATTGTGAAATCAGAACTCAGAATTCAGAACGCAATTGAGAACTTTGAAGTCAGAACTCAGAATAAATTCCTCACAATACTAACTCAGAATCGGCGACTCAGAAATCAGAACTGAGATACAGATCTCAGAATTCAAAATTCAGAATTCAGAAGTCCAAATTCAGAACCGGAACACAGAATTCGGGACTCAGAACTCAAAATTCAGTACTCAGTACTCAGAACTCAGAAATCACCACTCTGAATTCTGGTCACAGAATTCACAACTCTGAAATCAGAATACAGACTGTAGAATTTAGACTCCGAACTCAGATCTAAGAGCTAAGAGTTGAGAATTCATAACTCAGTATTCAGAACTGGGAAATGAGAACTCAGAACTCAGATTTCACAGCGAAGAATTCAGAACTCACTTATCAGAACTCAGAATTCAGAACGCAGAACACAAAATTCAGAACTCAGTAGTCAGAACTAGAAACTGTGAACTCAGAATTTGTAACTCAGAATTCTGAACGCAATTGAAAAATTTGAACTCAGAACTCAGAATACAGTACTCAAGATTCAGACCTCAAAATTCAGAACTCGGCACTCACAAAATGTAATTCACAACAAAATCTCAAATCTCAGAATTCAAAACTCAGAAAATAGAACTAACCACTCGGAATTCAAATTCAGATCTCAGAGTGTAGCACTTTGGATTGAGAACTCATTCCTCAGAACGCAGGACTCAGAACTCAGAATTCAGAAATTAGATTCATATCTCAGAACTCAGAACTCAGAATTCAGAACTCAGAGTTGAGAACTCAGCATGACAACTCAGTATTCAGATCTCGCAGTTCAGCACACAGAATTGACAACTTAGAAATCAGAACACACAATACAGTGATCAGTATTCAGAATTCAGCACGCAGAACTCAAACTCACAATTCAGAACTCAGCACTCAGAACTCAGAATGCAGACCTCAGGAACCAGAACTCAGAGTTTACAACCCTGAATTCAGAACTCTAATTTCAGAACTCAATTTCATAACTCAGAACACAAGACTCAGAAGTCAGAACTCAGAATTCAGAACTCAAAACTCAGAACTCAGAACTCGATATTTAGACTTCAAAATAGAGCACTCAGATATTCGGACTCCTAACTCAGACAAAGAAGTCAGAGTTGAAATTTCAGAACTCAGAAGTCACAATTCGCAACACAGAATTTGTGACTAGGAATTCATAAATGAGGCTCAGTTCTCAAAATTCACAAATCAGAATTCAGAAATCCAAATTCAGAACCCAGAACACAGAATTCGGAACTCAGAACTCAAAATTCAGTACTCAGAATTCAGAACTCACAACTCACAACTCTGAATTCTGATCTCAGAATCCACAACTCTGAATTCAGAATACAGGCTGCAGTTTACAACTCCGAACTCAGATCTCAGAACTAAGAGTTGAGAATTCATAACTCAGAACTCAGAATTCAGAAATGATGACTCAGAACTTGGAATTCAGAACTCAGAAATCACAACTCAGTATTCAGAACCCAGAATTCATAACCCAGAATTCTCACCTTCGAATTCTGAACTCAGAATTCAAACTCGAATATCAGAACTGGGAAATGAGTATTTGGAACTCAGAATACGGACTTCATAACTTAGAATTCAGAACAAAGAACTCAGACATCAGAACTCAAGACTCATAACAAAGAACTCAGTTCTCAGCACTCAGAATTCAGAACACACAATTCAGAACTCAAAACGCAGGAATCAGAACTGTAACTCAGAATTGTGAAATCAGAACTCAGAATTCAGAACGCAATTGAGAACTTTGAAGTCAGAACTCAGAATAAATTCCTCACAATACTAACTCAGAATCGGCGACTCAGAAATCAGAACTGAGATACAGATCTCAGAATTCAAAATTCAGAATTCAGAAGTCCGAATTCAGAACCGGAACACAGAATTCGGGACTCAGAACTCAAAATTCAGTACTCAGTACTCAGAACTCAGAAATCACCACTCTGAATTCTGGTCACAGAATTCACAACTCTGAAATCAGAATACAGACTGTAGAATTTAGACTCCGAACTCAGATCTAAGAGCTAAGAGTTGAGAATTCATAACTCAGTATTCAGAACTGGGAAATGAGAACTCAGAACTCAGATTTCACAGCGAAGAATTCAGAACTCAGTTATCAGAACTCAGAACTCAGAACGCAGAACACAAAATTTAGAACTCAGTAGTCAGAACTAGAAACTGTGAACTCAGAATTTGTAACTCAGAATTCTGAACGCAATTGAAAAATTTGAACTCAGAACTCAGAATACAGTACTCAAGATTCAGACCTCAAAATTCAGAACTCGGCACTCACAAAATGTAATTCACAACAAAATCTCAAATCTCAGAATTCAAAACTCAGAAAATAGAACTAACCACTCGGAATTCAAATTCAGATCTCAGAGTGTAGCACTTTGGATTGAGAACTCATTCCTCAGAACGCAGGACTCAGAACTCAGAATTCAGAAATTAGATTCATATCTCAGAACTCAGAACTCAGAATTCAGAACTCAGAGTTGAGAACTCAGCATGACAACTCAGTATTCAGATCTCGCAGTTCAGCACACAGAATTGACAACTTAGAAATCAGAACACACAATACAGTGATCAGTATTCAGAATTCAGCACGCAGAACTCAAACTCACAATTCAGAACTCAGCACTCAGAACTCAGAATGCAGACCTCAGGAACCAGAACTCAGAGTTTACAACCCTGAATTCAGAACTCTAATTTCAGAACTCAATTTCATAACTCAGAACACAAGACTCAGAAGTCAGAACTCAGAATTCAGAACTCAAAACTCAGAACTCAGAACTCGATATTTAGACTTCAAAATAGAGCACTCAGATATTCGGACTCCTAACTCAGACAAAGAAGTCAGAGTTGAAATTTCAGAACTCAGAAGTCACAATTCGCAACACAGAATTTGTGACTAGGAATTCATAAATGAGGCTCAGTTCTCAAAATTCACAAATCAGAATTCAGAAATCCAAATTCAGAACCCAGAACACAGAATTCGGAACTCAGAACTCAAAATTCAGTACTCAGAATTCAGAACTCACAACTCACAACTCTGAATTCTGATCTCAGAATCCACAACTCTGAATTCAGAATACAGGCTGCAGTTTACAACTCCGAACTCAGATCTCAGAACTAAGAGTTGAGAATTCATAACTCAGAACTCAGAATTCAGAAATGATGACTCAGAACTTGGAATTCAGAACTCAGAAATCACAACTCAGTATTCAGAACCCAGAATTCATAACCCAGAATTCTCACCTTCGAATTCTGAACTCAGAATTCAAACTCGAATATCAGAACTGGGAAATGAGTATTTGGAACTCAGAATACGGACTTCATAACTTAGAATTCAGAACAAAGAACTCAGACATCAGAACTCAAGACTCATAACAAAGAACTCAGTTCTCAGCACTCAGAATTCAGAACACACAATTCAGAACTCAAAACGCAGGAATCAGAACTGTAACTCAGAATTGTGAAATCAGAACTCAGAATTCAGAACGCAATTGAGAACTTTGAAGTCAGAACTCAGAATAAATTCCTCACAATACTAACTCAGAATCGGCGACTCAGAAATCAGAACTGAGATACAGATCTCAGAATTCAAAATTCAGAATTCAGAAGTCCGAATTCAGAACCGGAACACAGAATTCGGGACTCAGAACTCAAAATTCAGTACTCAGTACTCAGAACTCAGAAATCACCACTCTGAATTCTGGTCACAGAATTCACAACTCTGAAATCAGAATACAGACTGTAGAATTTAGACTCCGAACTCAGATCTAAGAGCTAAGAGTTGAGAATTCATAACTCAGTATTCAGAACTGGGAAATGAGAACTCAGAACTCAGATTTCACAGCGAAGAATTCAGAACTCAGTTATCAGAACTCAGAACTCAGAACGCAGAACACAAAATTTAGAACTCAGTAGTCAGAACTAGAAACTGTGAACTCAGAATTTGTAACTCAGAATTCTGAACGCAATTGAAAAATTTGAACTCAGAACTCAGAATACAGTACTCAAGATTCAGACCTCAAAATTCAGAACTCGGCACTCACAAAATGTAATTCACAACAAAATCTCAAATCTCAGAATTCAAAACTCAGAAAATAGAACTAACCACTCGGAATTCAAATTCAGATCTCAGAGTGTAGCACTTTGGATTGAGAACTCATTCCTCAGAACGCAGGACTCAGAACTCAGAATTCAGAAATTAGATTCATATCTCAGAACTCAGAACTCAGAATTCAGAACTCAGAGTTGAGAACTCAGCATGACAACTCAGTATTCAGATCTCGCAGTTCAGCACACAGAATTGACAACTTAGAAATCAGAACACACAATACAGTGATCAGTATTCAGAATTCAGCACGCAGAACTCAAACTCACAATTCAGAACTCAGCACTCAGAACTCAGAATGCAGACCTCAGGAACCAGAACTCAGAGTTTACAACCCTGAATTCAGAACTCTAATTTCAGAACTCAATTTCATAACTCAGAACACAAGACTCAGAAGTCAGAACTCAGAATTCAGAACTCAAAACTCAGAACTCAGAACTCGATATTTAGACTTCAAAATAGAGCACTCAGATATTCGGACTCCTAACTCAGACAAAGAAGTCAGAGTTGAAATTTCAGAACTCAGAAGTCACAATTCGCAACACAGAATTTGTGACTAGGAATTCATAAATGAGGCTCAGTTCTCAAAATTCACAAATCAGAATTCAGAAATCCAAATTCAGAACCCAGAACACAGAATTCGGAACTCAGAACTCAAAATTCAGTACTCAGAATTCAGAACTCACAACTCACAACTCTGAATTCTGATCTCAGAATCCACAACTCTGAATTCAGAATACAGGCTGCAGTTTACAACTCCGAACTCAGATCTCAGAACTAAGAGTTGAGAATTCATAACTCAGAACTCAGAATTCAGAAATGATGACTCAGAACTTGGAATTCAGAACTCAGAAATCACAACTCAGTATTCAGAACCCAGAATTCATAACCCAGAATTCTCACCTTCGAATTCTGAACTCAGAATTCAAACTCGAATATCAGAACTGGGAAATGAGTATTTGGAACTCAGAATACGGACTTCATAACTTAGAATTCAGAACAAAGAACTCAGACATCAGAACTCAAGACTCATAACAAAGAACTCAGTTCTCAGCACTCAGAATTCAGAACACACAATTCAGAACTCAAAACGCAGGAATCAGAACTGTAACTCAGAATTGTGAAATCAGAACTCAGAATTCAGAACGCAATTGAGAACTTTGAAGTCAGAACTCAGAATAAATTCCTCACAATACTAACTCAGAATCGGCGACTCAGAAATCAGAACTGAGATACAGATCTCAGAATTCAAAATTCAGAATTCACAAGTCCGAATTCAGAACCGGAACACAGAATTCGGGACTCAGAACTCAAAATTCAGTACTCAGTACTCAGAACTCAGAAATCACCACTCTGAATTCTGGTCACAGAATTCACAACTCTGAAATCAGAATACAGACTGTAGAATTTAGACTCCAAACTCAGATCTAAGAGCTAAGAGTTGAGAATTCATAACTCAGTATTCAGAACTGGGAAATGAGAACTCAGAACTCAGATTTCACAGCTAAGAATTCAGAACTCAGTGTTCAGAACTCAGAATTCAGAATTCAGAACTCAGAACGCAGAACACAAAATTCAGAACTCAGTAGCCAGAACTAGAAACTGTGAACTCAGAATTTGTAACTCAGAATTCTGAACGCAATTGAAAAATTTGAACTCAGAACTCAGAATACAGTACTCAAGATTCAGACCTCAAAATTCAGAACTCGGCACTCACAAAATGTAATTCACAACAAAATCTCAAATCTCAGAATTCAAAACTCAGAAAATAGAACTAACCACTCGGAATTCAAATTCAGATCTCAGAGTGTAGCACTTTGGATTGAGAACTCATTCCTCAGAACGCAGGACTCAGAACTCAGAATTCAGAAATTAGATTCATATCTCAGAACTCAGAACTCAGAATTCAGAACTCAGAGTTGAGAACTCAGCATGACAACTCAGTATTCAGATCTCGCAGTTCAGCACACAGAATTGACAACTTAGAAATCAGAACACACAATACAGTGATCAGTATTCAGAATTCAGCACGCAGAACTCAAACTCACAATTCAGAACTCAGCACTCAGAACTCAGAATGCAGACCTCAGGAACCAGAACTCAGAGTTTACAACCCTGAATTCAGAACTCTAATTTCAGAACTCAATTTCATAACTCAGAACACAAGACTCAGAAGTCAGAACTCAGAATTCAGAACTCAAAACTCAGAACTCAGAACTCGATATTTAGACTTCAAAATAGAGCACTCAGATATTCGGACTCCTAACTCAGACAAAGAAGTCAGAGTTGAAATTTCAGAACTCAGAAGTCACAATTCGCAACACAGAATTTGTGACTAGGAATTCATAAATGAGGCTCAGTTCTCAAAATTCACAAATCAGAATTCAGAAATCCAAATTCAGAACCCAGAACACAGAATTCGGAACTCAGAACTCAAAATTCAGTACTCAGAATTCACAACTCACAACTCTGAATTCTGATCTCAGAATCCACAACTCTGAATTCAGAATACAGGCTGCAGTTTACAACTCCGAACTCAGATCTCAGAACTAAGAGTTGAGAATTCATAACTCAGAACTCAGAATTCAGAAATGATGACTCAGAACTTGGAATTCAGAACTCAGAAATCACAACTCAGTATTCAGAACCCAGAATTCATAACCCAGAATTCTCACCTTCGAATTCTGAACTCAGAATTCAAACTCGAATATCAGAACTGGGAAATGAGTATTTGGAACTCAGAATACGGACTTCATAACTTAGAATTCAGAACAAAGAACTCAGACATCAGAACTCAAGACTCATAACAAAGAACTCAGTTCTCAGCACTCAGAATTCAGAACACACAATTCAGAACTCAAAACGCAGGAATCAGAACTGTAACTCAGAATTGTGAAATCAGAACTCAGAATTCAGAACGCAATTGAGAACTTTGAAGTCAGAACTCAGAATAAATTCCTCACAATACTAACTCAGAATCGGCGACTCAGAAATCAGAACTGAGATACAGATCTCAGAATTCAAAATTCAGAATTCACAAGTCCGAATTCAGAACCGGAACACAGAATTCGGGACTCAGAACTCAAAATTCAGTACTCAGTACTCAGAACTCAGAAATCACCACTCTGAATTCTGGTCACAAAATTCACAACTCTGAAATCAGAATACAGACTGTAGAATTTAGACTCCAAACTCAGATCTAAGAGCTAAGAGTTGAGAATTCATGACTCAGTATTCAGAACTGGGAAATGAGAACTCAGAACTCAGATTTCACAGCTAAGAATTCAGAACTCAGTTATCAGAACTCAGAATTCAGAATTCAGAACTCAGAACGCAGAACACAAAATTCAGAACTCAGTAGCCAGAACTAGAAACTGTGAACTCAGAATTTGTAACTCAGAATTCTGAACGCAATTGAAAAATTTGAACTCAGAACTCAGAATACAGTACTCAAGATTCAGACCTCAAAATTCAGAACTCGGCACTCACAAAATGTAATTCACAACAAAATCTCAAATCTCAGAATTCAAAACTCAGAAAATAGAACTAACCACTCGGAATTCAAATTCAGATCTCAGAGTGTAGCACTTTGGATTGAGAACTCATTCCTCAGAACGCAGGACTCAGAACTCAGAATTCAGAAATTAGATTCATATCTCAGAACTCAGAACTCAGAATTCAGAACTCAGAGTTGAGAACTCAGCATGACAACTCAGTATTCAGATCTCGCAGTTCAGCACACAGAATTGACAACTTAGAAATCAGAACACACAATACAGTGATCAGTATTCAGAATTCAGCACGCAGAACTCAAACTCACAATTCAGAACTCAGCACTCAGAACTCAGAATGCAGACCTCAGGAACCAGAGCTCAGAGTTTACAACCCTGAATTCAGAACTCTAATTTCAGAACTCAATTTCATAACTCAGAACACAAGACTCAGAAGTCAGAACTCAGAATTCAGAACTCAAAACTCAGAACTCAGAACTCGATATTTAGACTTCAAAATAGAGCACTCAGATATTCGGACTCCTAACTCAGACAAAGAAGTCAGAGTTGAAATTTCAGAACTCAGAAGTCACAATTCGCAACACAGAATTTGTGACTAGGAATTCATAAATGAGGCTCAGTTCTCAAAATTCACAAATCAGAATTCAGAAATCCAAATTCAGAACCCAGAACACAGAATTCGGAACTCAGAACTCAAAATTCAGTACTCAGAATTCAGAACTCACAACTCACAACTCTGAATTCTGATCTCAGAATCCACAACTCTGAATTCAGAATACAGGCTGCAGTTTACAACTCCGAACTCAGATCTCAGAACTAAGAGTTGAGAATTCATAACTCAGAACTCAGAATTCAGAAATGATGACTCAGAACTTGGAATTCAGAACTCAGAAATCACAACTCAGTATTCAGAACCCAGAATTCATAACGCAGAATTCTCACCTTCGAATTCTGAACTCAGAATTCAAACTCGAATATCAGAACTGGGAAATGAGTATTTGGAACTCAGAATACGGACTTCATAACTTAGAATTCAGAACAAAGAACTCAGACATCAGAACTCAAGACTCATAACAAAGAACTCAGTTCTCAGCACTCAGAATTCAGAACACACAATTCAGAACTCAAAACGCAGGAATCAGAACTGTAACTCAGAATTGTGAAATCAGAACTCAGAATTCAGAACGCAATTGAGAACTTTGAAGTCAGAACTCAGAATAAATTCCTCACAATACTAACTCAGAATCGGCGACTCAGAAATCAGAACTGAGATACAGATCTCAGAATTCAAAATTCAGAATTCAGAAGTCCGAATTCAGAACCGGAACACAGAATTCGGGACTCAGAACTCAAAATTCAGTACTCAGTACTCAGAACTCAGAAATCACCACTCTGAATTCTGGTCACAGAATTCACAACTCTGAAATCAGAATACAGACTGTAGAATTTAGACTCCGAACTCAGATCTAAGAGCGAAGAGTTGAGAATTCATAACTCAGTATTCAGAACTGGGAAATGAGAACTCAGAACTCAGATTTCACAGCTAAGAATTCAGAACTCAGTTATCAGAACTCAGAATTCAGAATTCAGAACTCAGAACGCAGAACACAAAATTCAGAACTCAGTAGTCAGAACTAGAAACTGTGAACTCAGAATTTGTAACTCAGAATTCTGAACGCAATTGAAAAATTTGAACTCAGAACTCAGAATACAGTACTCAAGATTCAGACCTCAAAATTCAGAACTCGGCACTCACAAAATGTAATTCACAACAAAATCTCAAATCTCAGAATTCAAAACTCAGAAAATAGAACTAACCACTCGGAATTCAAATTCAGATCTCAGAGTGTAGCACTTTGGATTGAGAACTCATTCCTCAGAACGCAGAACTCAGAACTCAGAATTCAGAAATTAGATTCATATCTCAGAACTCAGAACTCAGAATTCAGAACTCAGAGTTGAGAACTCAGCATGACAACTCAGTATTCAGATCTCGCAGTTCAGCACACAGAATTGACAACTTAGAAATCAGAACACACAATACAGTGATCAGTATTCAGAATTCAGCACGCAGAACTCAAACTCACAATTCAGAACTCAGCACTCAGAACTCAGAATGCAGACCTCAGGAACCAGAGCTCAGAGTTTACAACCCTGAATTCAGAACTCTAATTTCAGAACTCAATTTCATAACTCAGAACACAAGACTCAGAAGTCAGAACTCAGAATTCAGAACTCAAAACTCAGAACTCAGAACTCGATATTTAGACTTCAAAATAGAGCACTCAGATATTCGGACTCCTAACTCAGACAAAGAAGTCAGAGTTGAAATTTCAGAACTCAGAAGTCACAATTCGCAACACAGAATTTGTGGCTAGGAATTCATAAATGAGGCTCAGTTCTCAAAATTCACAAATCAGAATTCAGAAATCCAAATTCAGAACCCAGAACACAGAATTCGGAACTCAGAACTCAAAATTCAGTACTCAGAATTCAGAACTCACAACTCACAACTCTGAATTCTGATCTCAGAATCCACAACTCTGAATTCAGAATACAGGCTGCAGTTTACAACTCCGAACTCAGATCTCAGAACTAAGAGTTGAGAATTCATAACTCAGAACTCAGAACTCAGAAATGATGACTCAGAACTTGGAATTCAGAACTCAGAAATCACAACTCAGTATTCAGAACCCAGAATTCATAACCCAGAATTCTCACCTTCGAATTCTGAACTCAGAATTCAAACTCGAATATCAGAACTGGGAAATGAGTATTTGGAACTCAGAATACGGACTTCATAACTTAGAATTCAGAACAAAGAACTCAGACATCAGAACTCAAGACTCATAACAAAGAACTCAGTTCTCAGCACTCGGAATTCAGAACACACAATTCAGAACTCAAAACGCAGGAATCAGAACTGTAACTCAGATTTGTGAAATCAGAACTCAGAATTCAGAACGCAATTGAGAACTTTGAAGTCAGAACTCAGAATAAATTCCTCACAATACTAACTCAGAATCGGCGACTCAGAAATCAGAACTGAGATACAGATCTCAGAATTCAAAATTCAGAATTCAAAAGTCCGAATTCAGAACCGGAACACAGAATTCGGGACTCAGAACTCAAAATTCAGTACTCAGTATTCAGAACTCAGAAATCACCACTCTGAATTCTGGTCACAGAATTCACAACTCTGAAATCAGAATACAGACTGTAGAATTTAGACTCCGAACTCAGATCTAAGAGCTAAGAGTTGAGAATTCATAACTGGGATGAATTCAGAACTGGGAAATGAGAACTCAGAACTCAGATTTCACAGCTAAGAATTCAGAACTCAGTTATCAGAACTCAGTTATCAGAACTCAGAACTCAGAACGCAGAACACAAAATTCAGAACTCAGTAGCCAGAACTAGAAACTGTGAACTCAGAATTTGTAACTCAGAATTCTGAACGCAATTGAAAAATTTGAACTCAGAACTCAGAATACAGTACTCAAGATTCAGACCTCAAAATTCAGAACTCGGCACTCACAAAATGTAATTCACAACAAAACCTCAAATCTCAGAATTCAAAACTCAGAAAATAGAACTAACCACTCGGAATTCAAATTCAGATCTCAGAGTGTAGCACTTTGGATTGAGAACTCATTCCTCAGAACGCAGAACTCAGAACTCAGAATTCAGAAATTAGATTCATATCTCAGAACTCAGAACTCAGAATTCAGAACTCAGAGTTGAGAACTCAGCATGACAACTCAGTATTCAGATCTCGCAGTTCAGCACACAGAATTGACAACTTAGAAATCAGAACACACAATACAGTGATCAGTATTCAGAATTCAGCACGCAGAACTCAAACTCACAATTCAGAACTCAGCACTCAGAACTCAGAATGCAGACCTCAGGAACCAGAACTCAGAGTTTACAACCCTGAATTCAGAACTCTAATTTCAGAACTCAATTTCATAACTCAGAACACAAGACTCAGAAGTCAGAACTCAGAATTCAGAACTCAAAACTCAGAACTCAGAACTCGATATTTAGACTTCAAAATAGAGCACTCAGATATTCGGACTCCTAACTCAGACAAAGAAGTCAGAGTTGAAATTTCAGAACTCAGAAGTCACAATTCGCAACACAGAATTTGTGACTAGGAATTCATAAATGAGGCTCAGTTCTCAAAATTCACAAATCAGAATTCAGAAATCCAAATTCAGAACCCAGAACACAGAATTCGGAACTCAGAACTCAAAATTCAGTACTCAGAATTCACAACTCACAACTCTGAATTCTGATCTCAGAATCCACAACTCTGAATTCAGAATACAGGCTGCAGTTTACAACTCCGAACTCAGATCTCAGAACTAAGAGTTGAGAATTCATAACTCAGAACTCAGAATTCAGAAATGATGACTCAGAACTTGGAATTCAGAACTCAGAAATCACAACTCAGTATTCAGAACCCAGAATTCATAACCCAGAATTCTCACCTTCGAATTCTGAACTCAGAATTCAAACTCGAATATCAGAACTGGGAAATGAGTATTTGGAACTCAGAATACGGACTTCATAACTTAGAATTCAGAACAAAGAACTCAGACATCAGAACTCAAAACTCATAACAAAGAACTCAGTTCTCAGCACTCGGAATTCAGAACACACAATTCAGAACTCAAAACGCAGGAATCAGAACTGTAACTCAGAATTGTGAAATCAGAACTCAGAATTCAGAACGCAATGGAGAACTTTGAAGTCAGAACTCAGAATAAATTCCTCACAATATTAACTCAGAATCGGCGACTCAGAAATCAGAACTGAGATACAGATCTCAGAATTCAAAATTCAGAATTCAGAAGTCCGAATTCAGAACCGGAACACAGAATTCGGGACTCAGAACTCAAAATTCAGTACTCAGTACTCAGAACTCAGAAATCACCACTCTGAATTCTGGTCACAGAATTCACAACTCTGAAATCAGAATACAGACTGTAGAATTTAGACTCCGAACTCAGATCTAAGAGCTAAGAGTTGAGAATTCATGACTCAGTATTCAGAACTGGGAAATGAGAACTCAGAACTCAGATTTCACAGCTAAGAATTCAGAACTCAGTTATCAGAACTCAGAACTCAGAACGCAGAACTCAGAACGCAGAACACAAAATTCAGAACTCAGTAGCCAGAACTAGAAACTGTGAACTCAGAATTTGTAACTCAGAATTCTGAACGCAATTGAAAAATTTGAACTCAGAACTCAGAATACAGTACTCAAGATTCAGACCTCAAAATTCAGAACTCGGCACTCACAAAATGTAATTCACAACAAAATCTCAAATCTCAGAATTCAAAACTCAGAAAATAGAACTAACCACTCGGAATTCAAATTCAGATCTCAGAGTGTAGCACTTTGGATTGAGAACTCATTCCTCAGAACGCAGGACTCAGAACTCAGAATTCAGAAATTAGATTCATATCTCAGAACTCAGAACTCAGAATTCAGAACTCAGAGTTGAGAACTCAGCATGACAACTCAGTATTCAGATCTCGCAGTTCAGCACACAGAATTGACAACTTAGAAATCAGAACACACAATACAGTGATCAGTATTCAGAATTCAGCACGCAGAACTCAAACTCACAATTCAGAACTCAGCACTCAGAACTCAGAATGCAGACCTCAGGAACCAGAACTCAGAGTTTACAACCCTGAATTCAGAACTCTAATTTCAGAACTCAATTTCATAACTCAGAACACAAGACTCAGAAGTCAGAACTCAGAATTCAGAACTCAAAACTCAGAACTCAGAACTCGATATTTAGACTTCAAAATAGAGCACTCAGATATTCGGACTCCTAACTCAGACAAAGAAGTCAGAGTTGAAATTTCAGAACTCAGAAGTCACAATTCGCAACACAGAATTTGTGACTAGGAATTCATAAATGAGGCTCAGTTCTCAAAATTCACAAATCAGAATTCAGAAATCCAAATTCAGAACCCAGAACACAGAATTCGGAACTCAGAACTCAAAATTCAGTACTCAGAATTCAGAACTCACAACTCACAACTCTGAATTCTGATCTCAGAATCCACAACTCTGAATTCAGAATACAGGCTGCAGTTTACAACTCCGAACTCAGATCTCAGAACTAAGAGTTGAGAATTCATAACTCAGAACTCAGAATTCAGAAATGATGACTCAGAACTTGGAATTCAGAACTCAGAAATCACAACTCAGTATTCAGAACCCAGAATTCATAACCCAGAATTCTCACCTTCGAATTCTGAACTCAGAATTCAAACTCGAATATCAGAACTGGGAAATGAGTATTTGGAACTCAGAATACGGACTTCATAACTTAGAATTCAGAACAAAGAACTCAGACATCAGAACTCAAGACTCATAACAAAGAACTCAGTTCTCAGCACTCAGAATTCAGAACACACAATTCAGAATTCAAAACGCAGAAATCAGAACTGTAACTCAGAATTGTGAAATCAGAACTCAGAATTCAGAACGCAATTGAGAACTTTGAAGTCAGAACTCAGAATAAATTCCTCACAATACTAACTCAGAATCGGTGACTCAGAAATCAGAACTGAGATACAGATCTCAGAATTCAAAATTCAGAATTCAGAAGTCCGAATTCAGAACCGGAACACAGAATTCGGGACTCAGAACTCAAAATTCAGTACTCAGTACTCAGAACTCAGAAATCACCACTCTGAATTCTGGTCACAGAATTCACAACTCTGAAATCAGAATACAGACTGTAGAATTTAGACTCCGAACTCAGATCTAAGAGCTAAGAGTTGAGAATTCATAACTCAGTATTCAGAACTGGGAAATGAGAACTCAGAACTCAGATTTCACAGCTAAGAATTCAGAACTCAGTTATCAGAACTCAGAATTCAGAATTCAGAACTCAGAACGCAGAACACAAAATTCAGAACTCAGTAGCCAGAACTAGAAACTGTGAACTCAGAATTTGTAACTCAGAATTCTGAACGCAATTGAAAAATTTGAACTCAGAACTCAGAATACAGTACTCAAGATTCAGACCTCAAAATTCAGAACTCGGCACTCACAAAATGTAATTCACAACAAAATCTCAAATCTCAGAATTCAAAACTCAGAAAATAGAACTAACCACTCGGAATTCAAATTCAGATCTCAGAGTGTAGCACTTTGGATTGAGAACTCATTCCTCAGAACGCAGAACTCAGAACTCAGAATTCAGAAATTAGATTCATATCTCAGAACTCAGAACTCAGAATTCAGAACTCAGAGTTGAGAACTCAGCATGACAGCTCAGTATTCAGATCTCGCAGTTCAGCACACAGAATTGACAACTTAGAAATCAGAACACACAATACAGTGATCAGTATTCAGAATTCAGCACGCAGAACTCAAACTCACAATTCAGAACTCAGCACTCAGAACTCAGAATGCAGACCTCAGGAACCAGAACTCAGAGTTTACAACCCTGAATTCAGAACTCTAATTTCAGAACTCAATTTCATAACTCAGAACACAAGACTCAGAAGTCAGAACTCAGAATTCAGAACTCAAAACTCAGAACTCAGAACTCGATATTTAGACTTCAAAATAGAGCACTCAGATATTCGGACTCCTAACTCAGACAAAGAAGTCAGAGTTGAAATTTCAGAACTCAGAAGTCACAATTCGCAACACAGAATTTGTGACTAGGAATTCATAAATGAGGCTCAGTTCTCAAAATTCACAAATCAGAATTCAGAAATCCAAATTCAGAACCCAGAACACAGAATTCGGAACTCAGAACTCAAAATTCAGTACTCAGAATTCAGAACTCACAACTCACAACTCTGAATTCTGATCTCAGAATCCACAACTCTGAATTCAGAATACAGGCTGCAGTTTACAACTCCGAACTCAGATCTCAGAACTAAGAGTTGAGAATTCATAACTCAGAACTCAGAATTCAGAAATGATGACTCAGAACTTGGAATTCAGAACTCAGAAATCACAACTCAGTATTCAGAACCCAGAATTCATAACCCAGAATTCTCACCTTCGAATTCTGAACTCAGAATTCAAACTCGAATATCAGAACTGGGAAATGAGTATTTGCAACTCAGAATACGGACTTCATAACTTAGAATTCAGAACAAAGAACTCAGACATCAGAACTCAAGACTCATAACAAAGAACTCAGTTCTCAGCACTCAGAATTCAGAACACACAATTCAGAATTCAAAACGCAGAAATCAGAACTGTAACTCAGAATTGTGAAATCAGAACTCAGAATTCAGAACGCAATGGAGAACTTTGAAGTCAGAACTCAGAATAAATTCCTCACAATACTAACTCAGAATCGGTGACTCAGAAATCAGAACTGAGATACAGATCTCAGAATTCAAAATTCAGAATTCAGAAGTCCGAATTCAGAACCGGAACACAGAATTCGGGACTCAGAACTCAAAATTCAGTACTCAGTACTCAGAACTCAGAAATCACCACTCTGAATTCTGGTCACAGAATTCACAACTCTGAAATCAGAATACAGACTGTAGAATTTAGACTCCGAACTCAGATCTAAGAGCTAAGAGTTGAGAACTCATAACTCAGTATTCAGAACTGGGAAATGAGAACTCAGAACTCAGATTTCACAGCTAAGAATTCAGAACTCAGTTATCAGAACTCAGAACTCAGAACGCAGAACACAAAATTCAGAACTCAGTAGTCAGAAGTAGAAACTGTGAACTCAGAATTTGTAACTCAGAATTCTGAACGCAATTGAAAAATTTGAACTCAGAACTCAGAATACAGTACTCAAGATTCAGACCTCAAAATTCAGAACTCGGCACTCACAAAATGTAATTCACAACAAAATCTGAAATCTCAGAATTCAAAACTCAGAAAATAGAACTAACCACTCGGAATTCAAATTCAGATCTCAGAGTGTAGCACTTTGGATTGAGAACTCATTCCTCAGAACGCAGAACTCAGAACTCAGAATTCAGAAATTAGATTCATATCTCAGAACTCAGAACTCAGAACTCAGAACTCAGAGTTGAGAACTCAGCATGACAACTCAGTATTCAGATCTCGCAGTTCAGCACACAGAATTGACAACTTAGAAATCAGAACACACAATACAGTGATCAGTATTCAGAATTCAGCACGCAGAACTCAAACTCACAATTCAGAACTCAGCACTCAGAACTCAGAATGCAGACCTCAGGAACCAGAACTCAGAGTTTACAACCCTGAATTCAGAACTCTAATTTCAGAACTCAATTTCATAACTCAGAACACAAGACTCAGAAGTCAGAACTCAGAATTCAGAACTCAAAACTCAGAACTCAGAACTCGATATTTAGACTTCAAAATAGAGCACTCAGATATTCGGACTCCTAACTCAGACAAAGAAGTCAGAGTTGAAATTTCAGAACTCAGAAGTCACAATTCGCAACACAGAATTTGTGACTAGGAATTCATAAATGAGGCTCAGTTCTCAAAATTCACAAATCAGAATTCAGAAATCCAAATTCAGAACCCAGAACACAGAATTCGGAACTCAGAACTCAAAATTCAGTACTCAGAATTCAGAACTCACAACTCTGAATTCTGATCTCAGAATCCACAACTCTGAATTCAGAATACAGGCTGCAGTTTACAACTCCGAACTCAGATCTCAGAACTAAGAGTTGAGAATTCATAACTCAGAACTCAGAATTCAGAAATGATGACTCAGAACTTGGAATTCAGAACTCAGAAATCACAACTCAGTATTCAGAACCCAGAATTCATAACCCAGAATTCTCACCTTCGAATTCTGAACTCAGAATTCAAACTCGAATATCAGAACTGGGAAATGAGTATTTGGAACTCAGAATACGGACTTCATAACTTAGAATTCAGAACAAAGAACTCAGACATCAGAACTCAAGACTCATAACAAAGAACTCAGTTCTCAGCACTCAGAATTCAGAACACACAATTCAGAACTCAAAACGCAGGAATCAGAACTGTAACTCAGAATTGTGAAATCAGAACTCAGAATTCAGAACGCAATGGAGAACTTTGAAGTCAGAACTCAGAATAAATTCCTCACAATACTAACTCAGAATCGGCGACTCAGAAATCAGAACTGAGATACAGATCTCAGAATTCAAAATTCAGAATTCAGAAGTCCGAATTCAGAACCGGAACACAGAATTCGGGACTCAGAACTCAAAATTCAGTACTCAGTACTCAGAACTCAGAAATCACCACTCTGAATTCTGGTCACAGAATTCACAACTCTGAAATCAGAATACAGACTGTAGAATTTAGACTCCGAACTCAGATCTAAGAGCTAAGAGTTGAGAATTCATAACTCAGTATTCAGAACTGGGAAATGAGAACTCAGAACTCAGATTTCACAGCTAAGAATTCAGAACTCAGTTATCAGAACTCAGAACTCAGAACGCAGAACTCAGAACGCAGAACACAAAATTCAGAACTCAGTAGCCAGAACTAGAAACTGTGAACTCAGAATTTGTAACTCAGAATTCTGAACGCAATTGAAAAATTTGAACTCAGAACTCAGAATACAGTACTCAAGATTCAGACCTCAAAATTCAGAACTCGGCACTCACAAAATGTAATTCACAACAAAACCTCAAATCTCAGAATTCAAAACTCAGAAAATAGAACTAACCACTCGGAATTCAAATTCAGATCTCAGAGTGTAGCACTTTGGATTGAGAACTCATTCCTCAGAACGCAGAACTCAGAACTCAGAATTCAGAAATTAGATTCATATCTCAGAACTCAGAACTCAGAATTCAGAACTCAGAGTTGAGAACTCAGCATGACAACTCAGTATTCAGATCTCGCAGTTCAGCACACAGAATTGACAACTTAGAAATCAGAACACACAATACAGTGATCAGTATTCAGAATTCAGCACGCAGAACTCAAACTCACAATTGAGAACTCAGCACTCAGAACTCAGAATGCAGACCTCAGGAACCAGAGCTCAGAGTTTACAACCCTGAATTCAGAACTCTAATTTCAGAACTCAATTTCATAACTCAGAACACAAGACTCAGAAGTCAGAACTCAGAATTCAGAACTCAAAACTCAGAACTCAGAACTCGATATTTAGACTTCAAAATAGAGCACTCAGATATTCGGACTCCTAACTCAGACAAAGAAGTCAGAGTTGAAATTTCAGAACTCAGAAGCCACAATTCGCAACACAGAATTTGTGACTAGGAATTCATAAATGAGGCTCAGTTCTCAAAATTCACAAATCAGAATTCAGAAATCCAAATTCAGAACCCAGAACACAGAATTCGGAACTCAGAACTCAAAATTCAGTACTCAGAATTCAGAACTCACAACTCTGAATTCTGATCTCAGAATCCACAACTCTGAATTCAGAATACAGGCTGCAGTTTACAACTCCGAACTCAGATCTCAGAACTAAGAGTTGAGAATTCATAACTCAGAACTCAGAACTCAGAAATGATGACTCAGAACTTGGAATTCAGAACTCAGAAATCACAACTCAGTATTCAGAACCCAGAATTCATAACCCAGAATTCTCACCTTCGAATTCTGAACTCAGAATTCAAACTCGAATATCAGAACTGGGAAATGAGTATTTGGAACTCAGAATACGGACTTCATAACTTAGAATTCAGAACAAAGAACTCAGACATCAGAACTCAAGACTCATAACAAAGAACTCAGTTCTCAGCACTCAGAATTCAGAACACACAATTCAGAACTCAAAACGCAGGAATCAGAACTGTAACTCAGAATTGTGAAATCAGAACTCAGAATTCAGAACGCAATTGAGAACTTTGAAGTCAGAACTCAGAATAAATTCCTCACAATACTAACTCAGAATCGGTGACTCAGAAATCAGAACTGAGATACAGATCTCAGAATTCAAAATTCAGAATTCACAAGTCCGAATTCAGAACCGGAACACAGAATTCGGGACTCAGAACTCAAAATTCAGTACTCAGTACTCAGAACTCAGAAATCACCACTCTGAATTCTGGTCACAGAATTCACAACTCTGAAATCAGAATACAGACTGTAGAATTTAGACTCCGAACTCAGATCTAAGAGCTAAGAGTTGAGAATTCATAACTCAGTATTCAGAACTGGGAAATGAGAACTCCGAACTCAGATTTCACAGCTAAGAATTCAGAACTCAGTTATCAGAACTCAGAATTCAGAATTCAGAACTCAGAACGCAGAACACAAAATTCAGAACTCAGTAGCCAGAACTAGAAACTGTGAACTCAGAATTTGTAACTCAGAATTCTGAACGCAATTGAAAAATTTGAACTCAGAACTCAGAATACAGTACTCAAGATTCAGACCTCAAAATTCAGAACTCGGCACTCACAAAATGTAATTCACAACAAAACCTCAAATCTCAGAATTCAAAACTCAGAAAATAGAACTAACCACTCGGAATTCAAATTCAGATCTCAGAGTGTAGCACTTTGGATTGAGAACTCATTCCTCAGAACGCAGAACTCAGAACTCAGAATTCAGAAATTAGATTCATATCTCAGAACTCAGAACTCAGAACTCAGAACTCAGAGTTGAGAACTCAGCATGACAACTCAGTATTCAGATCTCGCAGTTCAGCACACAGAATTGACAACTTAGAAATCAGAACACACAATACAGTGATCAGTATTCAGAATTCAGCACGCAGAACTCAAACTCACAATTCAGAACTCAGCACTCAGAACTCAGAATGCAGACCTCAGGAACCAGAACTCAGAGTTTACAACCCTGAATTCAGAACTCTAATTTCAGAACTCAATTTCATAACTCAGAACACAAGACTCAGAAGTCAGAACTCAGAATTCAGAACTCAAAACTCAGAACTCAGAACTCGATATTTAGACTTCAAAATAGAGCACTCAGATATTCGGACTCCTAACTCAGACAAAGAAGTCAGAGTTGAAATTTCAGAACTCAGAAGTCACAATTCGCAACACAGAATTTGTGACTAGGAATTCATAAATGAGGCTCAGTTCTCAAAATTCACAAATCAGAATTCAGAAATCCAAATTCAGAACCCAGAACACAGAATTCGGAACTCAGAACTCAAAATTCAGTACTCAGAATTCAGAACTCACAACTCTGAATTCTGATCTCAGAATCCACAACTCTGAATTCAGAATACAGGCTGCAGTTTACAACTCCGAACTCAGATCTCAGAACTAAGAGTTGAGAATTCATAACTCAGAACTCAGAATTCAGAAATGATGACTCAGAACTTGGAATTCAGAACTCAGAAATCACAACTCAGTATTCAGAACCCAGAATTCATAACCCAGAATTCTCACCTTCGAATTCTGAACTCAGAATTCAAACTCGAATATCAGAACTGGGAAATGAGTATTTGGAACTCAGAATACGGACTTCATAACTTAGAATTCAGAACAAAGAACTCAGACATCAGAACTCAAGACTCATAACAAAGAACTCAGTTCTCAGCACTCAGAATTCAGAACACACAATTCAGAACTCAAAACGCAGGAATCAGAACTGTAACTCAGAATTGTGAAATCAGAACTCAGAATTCAGAACGCAATTGAGAACTTTGAAGTCAGAACTCAGAATAAATTCCTCACAATACTAACTCAGAATCGGCGACTCAGAAATCAGAACTGAGATACAGATCTCAGAATTCAAAATTCAGAATTCAAAATTCAGAATTCAGAACCGGAACACAGAATTCGGGACTCAGAACTCAAAATTCAGTACTCAGTACTCAGAACTCAGAAATCACCACTCTGAATTCTGGTCACAGAATTCACAACTCTGAAATCAGAATACAGACTGTAGAATTTAGACTCCGAACTCAGATCTAAGAGCTAAGAGTTGAGAATTCATAACTCAGTATTCAGAACTGGGAAATGAGAACTCAGAACTCAGATTTCACAGCTAAGAATTCAGAACTCAGTTATCAGAACTCAGAATTCAGAATTCAGAACTCAGAACGCAGAACACAAAATTCAGAACTCAGTAGCCAGAACTAGAAACTGTGAACTCAGAATTTGTAACTCAGAATTCTGAACGCAATTGAAAAATTTGAACTCAGAACTCAGAATACAGTACTCAAGATTCAGACCTCAAAATTCAGAACTCGGCACTCACAAAATGTAATTCACAACAAAACCTCAAATCTCAGAATTCAAAACTCAGAAAATAGAACTAACCACTCGGAATTCAAATTCAGATCTCAGAGTGTAGCACTTTGGATTGAGAACTCATTCCTCAGAACGCAGAACTCAGAACTCAGAATTCAGAAATTAGATTCATATCTCAGAACTCAGAACTCAGAATTCAGAACTCAGAGTTGAGAACTCAGCATGACAACTCAGTATTCAGATCTCGCAGTTCAGCACACAGAATTGACAACTTAGAAATCAGAACACACAATACAGTGATCAGTATTCAGAATTCAGCATGCAGAACTCAAACTCACAATTCAGAACTCAGCACTCAGAACTCAGAATGCAGACCTCAGGAACCAGAACTCAGAGTTTACAACCCTGAATTCAGAACTCTAATTTCAGAACTCAATTTCATAACTCAGAACACAAGACTCAGAAGTCAGAACTCAGAATTCAGAACTCAAAACTCAGAACTCAGAACTCGATATTTAGACTTCAAAATAGAGCACTCAGATATTCGGACTCCTAACTCAGACAAAGAAGTCAGAGTTGAAATTTCAGAACTCAGAAGTCACAATTCGCAACACAGAATTTGTGACTAGGAATTCATAAATGAGGCTCAGTTCTCAAAATTCACAAATCAGAATTCAGAAATCCAAATTCAGAACCCAGAACACAGAATTCGGAACTCAGAACTCAAAATTCAGTACTCAGAATTCAGAACTCACAACTCTGAATTCTGATCTCAGAATCCACAACTCTGAATTCAGAATACAGGCTGCAGTTTACAACTCCGAACTCAGATCTCAGAACTAAGAGTTGAGAATTCATAACTCAGAACTCAGAATTCAGAAATGATGACTCAGAACTTGGAATTCAGAACTCAGAAATCACAACTCAGTATTCAGAACCCAGAATTCATAACCCAGAATTCTCACCTTCGAATTCTGAACTCAGAATTCAAACTCGAATATCAGAACTGGGAAATGAGTATTTGGAACTCAGAATACGGACTTCATAACTTAGAATTCAGAACAAAGAACTCAGACATCAGAACTCAAGACTCATAACAAAGAACTCAGTTCTCAGCACTCAGAATTCAGAACACACAATTCAGAACTCAAAACGCAGGAATCAGAACTGTAACTCAGAATTGTGAAATCACAACTCAGAATTCAGAACGCAATTGAGAACTTTGAAGTCAGAACTCAGAATAAATTCCTCACAATACTAACTCAGAATCGGCGACTCAGAAATCAGAACTGAGATACAGATCTCAGAATTCAAAATTCAGAATTCAGAAGTCCGAATTCAGAACCGGAACACAGAATTCGGGACTCAGAACTCAAAATTCAGTACTCAGTACTCAGAACTCAGAAATCACCACTCTGAATTCTGGTCACAGAATTCACAACTCTGAAATCAGAATACAGACTGTAGAATTTAGACTCCGAACTCAGATCTAAGAGCTAAGAGTTGAGAATTCATAACTCAGTATTCAGAACTGGGAAATGAGAAGTCAGAACTCAGATCTAAGAGCTAAGAATTCAGAACTCAGTTATCAGAACTCAGAATTCAGAATTCAGAACTCAGAACGCAGAACACAAAATTCAGAACTCAGTAGTCAGAACTAGAAACTGTGAACTCAGAATTTGTAACTCAGAATTCTGAACGCAATTGAAAAATTTGAACTCAGAACTCAGAATACAGTACTCAAGATTCAGACCTCAAAATTCAGAACTTGGCACTCACAAAATGTAATTCACAACAAAACCTCAAATCTCAGAATTCAAAACTCAGAAAATAGAACTAACCACTCGGAATTCAAATTCAGATCTCAGAGTGTAGCACTTTGGATTGAGAACTCATTCCTCAGAACGCAGAACTCAGAACTCAGAATTCAGAAATTAGATTCATATCTCAGAACTCAGAACTCAGAACTCAGAACTCAGAGTTGAGAACTCAGCATGACAACTCAGTATTCAGATCTCGCAGTTCAGCACACAGAATTGACAACTTAGAAATCAGAACACACAATACAGTGATCAGTATTCAGAATTCAGCACGCAGAACTCAAACTCACAATTCAGAACTCAGCACTCAGAACTCAGAATGCAGACCTCAGCAACCAGAACTCAGAGTTTACAACCCTGAATTCAGAACTCTAATTTCAGAACTCAATTTCAGAACTCAGAACACAAGACTCAGAAGTCAGAACTCAGAATTCAGAACTCAAAACTCAGAACTCAGAACTCGATATTTAGACTTCAAAATAGAGCACTCAGATATTCGGACTCCTAACTCAGACAAAGAAGTCAGAGTTGAAATTTCAGAACTCAGAAGTCACAATTCGCAACACAGAATTTGTGACTAGGAATTCATAAATGAGGCTCAGTTCTCAAAATTCACAAATCAGAATTCAGAAATCCAAATTCAGAACCCAGAACACAGAATTCGGAACTCAGAACTCAAAATTCAGTACTCAGAATTCACAACTCACAACTCACAACTCTGAATTCTGATCTCAGAATCCACAACTCTGAATTCAGAATACAGGCTGCAGTTTACAACTCCGAACTCAGATCTCAGAACTAAGAGTTGAGAATTCATAACTCAGAACTCAGAACTCAGAAATGATGACTCAGAACTTGGAATTCAGAACTCAGAAATCACAACTCAGTATTCAGAACCCAGAATTCATAACCCAGAATTCTCACCTTCGAATTCTGAACTCAGAATTCAAACTCGAATATCAGAACTGGGAAATGAGTATTTGGAACTCAGAATACGGACTTCATAACTTAGAATTCAGAACAAAGAACTCAGACATCAGAACTCAAGACTCATAACAAAGAACTCAGTTCTCAGCACTCAGAATTCAGAACACACAATTCAGAACTCAAAACGCAGGAATCAGAACTGTAACTCAGAATTGTGAAATCACAACTCAGAATTCAGAACGCAATTGAGAACTTTGAAGTCAGAACTCAGAATAAATTCCTCACAATACTAACTCAGAATCGGCGACTCAGAAATCAGAACTGAGATACAGATCTCAGAATTCAAAATTCAGAATTCAAAATTCAGAATTCAGAACCGGAACACAGAATTCGGGACTCAGAACTCAAAATTCAGTACTCAGTACTCAGAACTCAGAAATCACCACTCTGAATTCTGGTCACAGAATTCACAACTCTGAAATCAGAATACAGACTGTAGAATTTAGACTCCGAACTCAGATCTAAGAGCTAAGAGTTGAGAATTCATAACTCAGTATTCAGAACTGGGAAATGAGAACTCAGAACTCAGATTTCACAGCTAAGAATTCAGAACTCAGTTATCAGAACTCAGAATTCAGAATTCAGAACTCAGAACGCAGAACACAAAATTCAGAACTCAGTAGCCAGAACTAGAAACTGTGAACTCAGAATTTGTAACTCAGAATTCTGAACGCAATTGAAAAATTTGAACTCAGAACTCAGAATACAGTACTCAAGATTCAGACCTCAAAATTCAGAACTCGGCACTCACAAAATGTAATTCACAACAAAACCTCAAATCTCAGAATTCAAAACTCAGAAAATAGAACTAACCACTCGGAATTCAAATTCAGATCTCAGAGTGTAGCACTTTGGATTGAGAACTCATTCCTCAGAACGCAGAACTCAGAACTCAGAATTCAGAAATTAGATTCATATCTCAGAACTCAGAACTCAGAATTCAGAACTCAGAGTTGAGAACTCAGCATGACAACTCAGTATTCAGATCTCGCAGTTCAGCACACAGAATTGACAACTTAGAAATCAGAACACACAATACAGTGATCAGTATTCAGAATTCAGCATGCAGAACTCAAACTCACAATTCAGAACTCAGCACTCAGAACTCAGAATGCAGACCTCAGGAACCAGAACTCAGAGTTTACAACCCTGAATTCAGAACTCTAATTTCAGAACTCAATTTCATAACTCAGAACACAAGACTCAGAAGTCAGAACTCAGAATTCAGAACTCAAAACTCAGAACTCAGAACTCGATATTTAGACTTCAAAATAGAGCACTCAGATATTCGGACTCCTAACTCAGACAAAGAAGTCAGAGTTGAAATTTCAGAACTCAGAAGTCACAATTCGCAACACAGAATTTGTGACTAGGAATTCATAAATGAGGCTCAGTTCTCAAAATTCACAAATCAGAATTCAGAAATCCAAATTCAGAACCCAGAACACAGAATTCGGAACTCAGAACTCAAAATTCAGTACTCAGAATTCAGAACTCACAACTCTGAATTCTGATCTCAGAATCCACAACTCTGAATTCAGAATACAGGCTGCAGTTTACAACTCCGAACTCAGATCTCAGAACTAAGAGTTGAGAATTCATAACTCAGAACTCAGAATTCAGAAATGATGACTCAGAACTTGGAATTCAGAACTCAGAAATCACAACTCAGTATTCAGAACCCAGAATTCATAACGCAGAATTCTCACCTTCGAATTCTGAACTCAGAATTCAAACTCGAATATCAGAACTGGGAAATGAGTATTTGGAACTCAGAATACGGACTTCATAACTTAGAATTCAGAACAAAGAACTCAGACATCAGAACTCAAGACTCATAACAAAGAACTCAGTTCTCAGCACTCAGAATTCAGAACACACAATTCAGAACTCAAAACGCAGGAATCAGAACTGTAACTCAGAATTGTGAAATCAGAACTCAGAATTCAGAACGCAATTGAGAACTTTGAAGTCAGAACTCAGAATAAATTCCTCACAATACTAACTCAGAATCGGCGACTCAGAAATCAGAACTGAGATACAGATCTCAGAATTCAAAATTCAGAATTCAAAATTCAGAATTCAGAACCGGAACACAGAATTCGGGACTCAGAACTCAAAATTCAGTACTCAGTACTCAGAACTCAGAAATCACCACTCTGAATTCTGGTCACAGAATTCACAACTCTGAAATCAGAATACAGACTGTAGAATTTAGACTCCGAACTCAGATCTAAGAGCTAAGAGTTGAGAATTCATAACTCAGTATTCAGAACTGGGAAATGAGAACTCAGAACTCAGATTTCACAGCTAAGAATTCAGAACTCAGTTATCAGAACTCAGAATTCAGAATTCAGAACTCAGAACGCAGAACACAAAATTCAGAACTCAGTAGCCAGAACTAGAAACTGTGAACTCAGAATTTGTAACTCAGAATTCTGAACGCAATTGAAAAATTTGAACTCAGAACTCAGAATACAGTACTCAAGATTCAGACCTCAAAATTCAGAACTCGGCACTCACAAAATGTAATTCACAACAAAACCTCAAATCTCAGAATTCAAAACTCAGAAAATAGAACTAACCACTCGGAATTCAAATTCAGATCTCAGAGTGTAGCACTTTGGATTGAGAACTCATTCCTCAGAACGCAGAACTCAGAACTCAGAATTCAGAAATTAGATTCATATCTCAGAACTCAGAACTCAGAATTCAGAACTCAGAGTTGAGAACTCAGCATGACAACTCAGTATTCAGATCTCGCAGTTCAGCACACAGAATTGACAACTTAGAAATCAGAACACACAATACAGTGATCAGTATTCAGAATTCAGCATGCAGAACTCAAACTCACAATTCAGAACTCAGCACTCAGAACTCAGAATGCAGACCTCAGGAACCAGAACTCAGAGTTTACAACCCTGAATTCAGAACTCTAATTTCAGAACTCAATTTCATAACTCAGAACACAAGACTCAGAAGTCAGAACTCAGAATTCAGAACTCAAAACTCAGAACTCAGAACTCGATATTTAGACTTCAAAATAGAGCACTCAGATATTCGGACTCCTAACTCAGACAAAGAAGTCAGAGTTGAAATTTCAGAACTCAGAAGTCACAATTCGCAACACAGAATTTGTGACTAGGAATTCATAAATGAGGCTCAGTTCTCAAAATTCACAAATCAGAATTCAGAAATCCAAATTCAGAACCCAGAACACAGAATTCGGAACTCAGAACTCAAAATTCAGTACTCAGAATTCAGAACTCACAACTCTGAATTCTGATCTCAGAATCCACAACTCTGAATTCAGAATACAGGCTGCAGTTTACAACTCCGAACTCAGATCTCAGAACTAAGAGTTGAGAATTCATAACTCAGAACTCAGAATTCAGAAATGATGACTCAGAACTTGGAATTCAGAACTCAGAAATCACAACTCAGTATTCAGAACCCAGAATTCATAACCCAGAATTCTCACCTTCGAATTCTGAACTCAGAATTCAAACTCGAATATCAGAACTGGGAAATGAGTATTTGGAACTCAGAATACGGACTTCATAACTTAGAATTCAGAACAAAGAACTCAGACATCAGAACTCAAGACTCATAACAAAGAACTCAGTTCTCAGCACTCAGAATTCAGAACACACAATTCAGAACTCAAAACGCAGGAATCAGAACTGTAACTCAGAATTGTGAAATCACAACTCAGAATTCAGAACGCAATTGAGAACTTTGAAGTCAGAACTCAGAATAAATTCCTCACAATACTAACTCAGAATCGGCGACTCAGAAATCAGAACTGAGATACAGATCTCAGAATTCAAAATTCAGAATTCAGAAGTCCGAATTCAGAACCGGAACACAGAATTCGGGACTCAGAACTCAAAATTCAGTACTCAGTACTCAGAACTCAGAAATCACCACTCTGAATTCTGGTCACAGAATTCACAACTCTGAAATCAGAATACAGACTGTAGAATTTAGACTCCGAACTCAGATCTAAGAGCTAAGAGTTGAGAATTCATAACTCAGTATTCAGAACTGGGAAATGAGAAGTCAGAACTCAGATCTAAGAGCTAAGAATTCAGAACTCAGTTATCAGAACTCAGAATTCAGAATTCAGAACTCAGAACGCAGAACACAAAATTCAGAACTCAGTAGTCAGAACTAGAAACTGTGAACTCAGAATTTGTAACTCAGAATTCTGAACGCAATTGAAAAATTTGAACTCAGAACTCAGAATACAGTACTCAAGATTCAGACCTCAAAATTCAGAACTTGGCACTCACAAAATGTAATTCACAACAAAACCTCAAATCTCAGAATTCAAAACTCAGAAAATAGAACTAACCACTCGGAATTCAAATTCAGATCTCAGAGTGTAGCACTTTGGATTGAGAACTCATTCCTCAGAACGCAGAACTCAGAACTCAGAATTCAGAAATTAGATTCATATCTCAGAACTCAGAACTCAGAACTCAGAACTCAGAGTTGAGAACTCAGCATGACAACTCAGTATTCAGATCTCGCAGTTCAGCACACAGAATTGACAACTTAGAAATCAGAACACACAATACAGTGATCAGTATTCAGAATTCAGCACGCAGAACTCAAACTCACAATTCAGAACTCAGCACTCAGAACTCAGAATGCAGACCTCAGGAACCAGAACTCAGAGTTTACAACCCTGAATTCAGAACTCTAATTTCAGAACTCAATTTCATAACTCAGAACACAAGACTCAGAAGTCAGAACTCAGAATTCAGAACTCAAAACTCAGAACTCAGAACTCGATATTTAGACTTCAAAATAGAGCACTCAGATATTCGGACTCCTAACTCAGACAAAGAAGTCAGAGTTGAAATTTCAGAACTCAGAAGTCACAATTCGCAACACAGAATTTGTGACTAGGAATTCATAAATGAGGCTCAGTTCTCAAAATTCACAAATCAGAATTCAGAAATCCAAATTCAGAACCCAGAACACAGAATTCGGAACTCAGAACTCAAAATTCAGTACTCAGAATTCAGAACTCACAACTCACAACTCTGAATTCTGATCTCAGAATCCACAACTCTGAATTCAGAATACAGGCTGCAGTTTACAACTCCGAACTCAGATCTCAGAACTAAGAGTTGAGAATTCATAACTCAGAACTCAGAATTCAGAAATGATGACTCAGAACTTGGAATTCAGAACTCAGAAATCACAACTCAGTATTCAGAACCCAGAATTCATAACCCAGAATTCTCACCTTCGAATTCTGAACTCAGAATTCAAACTCGAATATCAGAACTGGGAAATGAGTATTTGGAACTCAGAATACGGACTTCATAACTTAGAATTCAGAACAAAGAACTCAGACATCAGAACTCAAGACTCATAACAAAGAACTCAGTTCTCAGCACTCAGAATTCAGAACACACAATTCAGAACTCAAAACGCAGGAATCAGAACTGTAACTCAGAATTGTGAAATCAGAACTCAGAATTCAGAACGCAATTGAGAACTTTGAAGTCAGAACTCAGAATAAATTCCTCACAATACTAACTCAGAATCGGCGACTCAGAAATCAGAACTGAGATACAGATCTCAGAATTCAAAATTCAGAATTCAAAATTCAGAATTCAGAACCGGAACACAGAATTCGGGACTCAGAACTCAAAATTCAGTACTCAGTACTCAGAACTCAGAAATCACCACTCTGAATTCTGGTCACAGAATTCACAACTCTGAAATCAGAATACAGACTGTAGAATTTAGACTCCGAACTCAGATCTAAGAGCTAAGAGTTGAGAATTCATAACTCAGTATTCAGAACTGGGAAATGAGAACTCAGAACTCAGATTTCACAGCTAAGAATTCAGAACTCAGTTATCAGAACTCAGAATTCAGAATTCAGAACTCAGAACGCAGAACACAAAATTCAGAACTCAGTAGCCAGAACTAGAAACTGTGAACTCAGAATTTGTAACTCAGAATTCTGAACGCAATTGAAAAATTTGAACTCAGAACTCAGAATACAGTACTCAAGATTCAGACCTCAAAATTCAGAACTCGGCACTCACAAAATGTAATTCACAACAAAACCTCAAATCTCAGAATTCAAAACTCAGAAAATAGAACTAACCACTCGGAATTCAAATTCAGATCTCAGAGTGTAGCACTTTGGATTGAGAACTCATTCCTCAGAACGCAGAACTCAGAACTCAGAATTCAGAAATTAGATTCATATCTCAGAACTCAGAACTCAGAATTCAGAACTCAGAGTTGAGAACTCAGCATGACAACTCAGTATTCAGATCTCGCAGTTCAGCACACAGAATTGACAACTTAGAAATCAGAACACACAATACAGTGATCAGTATTCAGAATTCAGCATGCAGAACTCAAACTCACAATTCAGAACTCAGCACTCAGAACTCAGAATGCAGACCTCAGGAACCAGAACTCAGAGTTTACAACCCTGAATTCAGAACTCTAATTTCAGAACTCAATTTCATAACTCAGAACACAAGACTCAGAAGTCAGAACTCAGAATTCAGAACTCAAAACTCAGAACTCAGAACTCGATATTTAGACTTCAAAATAGAGCACTCAGATATTCGGACTCCTAACTCAGACAAAGAAGTCAGAGTTGAAATTTCAGAACTCAGAAGTCACAATTCGCAACACAGAATTTGTGACTAGGAATTCATAAATGAGGCTCAGTTCTCAAAATTCACAAATCAGAATTCAGAAATCCAAATTCAGAACCCAGAACACAGAATTCGGAACTCAGAACTCAAAATTCAGTACTCAGAATTCAGAACTCACAACTCTGAATTCTGATCTCAGAATCCACAACTCTGAATTCAGAATACAGGCTGCAGTTTACAACTCCGAACTCAGATCTCAGAACTAAGAGTTGAGAATTCATAACTCAGAACTCAGAATTCAGAAATGATGACTCAGAACTTGGAATTCAGAACTCAGAAATCACAACTCAGTATTCAGAACCCAGAATTCATAACCCAGAATTCTCACCTTCGAATTCTGAACTCAGAATTCAAACTCGAATATCAGAACTGGGAAATGAGTATTTGGAACTCAGAATACGGACTTCATAACTTAGAATTCAGAACAAAGAACTCAGACATCAGAACTCAAGACTCATAACAAAGAACTCAGTTCTCAGCACTCAGAATTCAGAACACACAATTCAGAACTCAAAACGCAGGAATCAGAACTGTAACTCAGAATTGTGAAATCACAACTCAGAATTCAGAACGCAATTGAGAACTTTGAAGTCAGAACTCAGAATAAATTCCTCACAATACTAACTCAGAATCGGCGACTCAGAAATCAGAACTGAGATACAGATCTCAGAATTCAAAATTCAGAATTCAGAAGTCCGAATTCAGAACCGGAACACAGAATTCGGGACTCAGAACTCAAAATTCAGTACTCAGTACTCAGAACTCAGAAATCACCACTCTGAATTCTGGTCACAGAATTCACAACTCTGAAATCAGAATACAGACTGTAGAATTTAGACTCCAAACTCAGATCTAAGAGCTAAGAGTTGAGAATTCATAACTCAGTATTCAGAACTGGGAAATGAGAAGTCAGAACTCAGATCTAAGAGCTAAGAATTCAGAACTCAGTTATCAGAACTCAGAATTCAGAATTCAGAACTCAGAACGCAGAACACAAAATTCAGAACTCAGTAGTCAGAACTAGAAACTGTGAACTCAGAATTTGTAACTCAGAATTCTGAACGCAATTGAAAAATTTGAACTCAGAACTCAGAATACAGTACTCAAGATTCAGACCTCAAAATTCAGAACTCGGCACTCACAAAATGTAATTCACAACAGAATCTCAAATCTCAGAATTCAAAACTCAGAAAATAGAACTAACCACTCGGAATTCAAATTCAGATCTCAGAGTGTAGCACTTTGGATTGAGAACTCATTCCTCAGAACGCAGGACTCAGAACTCAGAATTCAGAAATTAGATTCATATCTCAGAACTCAGAACTCAGAACTCAGAACTCAGAGTTGAGAACTCAGCATGACAACTCAGTATTCAGATCTCGCAGTTCAGCACACAGAATTGACAACTTAGAAATCAGAACACACAATACAGTGATCAGTATTCAGAATTCAGCACGCAGAACTCAAACTCACAATTCAGAACTCAGCACTCAGAACTCAGAATGCAGACCTCAGGAACCAGAACTCAGAGTTTACAACCCTGAATTCAGAACTCTAATTTCAGAACTCAATTTCATAACTCAGAACACAAGACTCAGAAGTCAGAACTCAGAATTCAGAACTCAAAACTCAGAACTCAGAACTCGATATTTAGACTTCAAAATAGAGCACTCAGATATTCGGACTCCTAACTCAGACAAAGAAGTCAGAGTTGAAATTTCAGAACTCAGAAGTCACAATTCGCAACACAGAATTTGTGACTAGGAATTCATAAATGAGGCTCAGTTCTCAAAATTCACAAATCAGAATTCAGAAATCCAAATTCAGAACCCAGAACACAGAATTCGGAACTCAGAACTCAAAATTCAGTACTCAGAATTCACAACTCACAACTCACAACTCTGAATTCTGATCTCAGAATCCACAACTCTGAATTCAGAATACAGGCTGCAGTTTACAACTCCGAACTCAGATCTCAGAACTAAGAGTTGAGAATTCATAACTCAGAACTCAGAACTCAGAAATGATGACTCAGAACTTGGAATTCAGAACTCAGAAATCACAACTCAGTATTCAGAACCCAGAATTCATAACCCAGAATTCTCACCTTCGAATTCTGAACTCAGAATTCAAACTCGAATATCAGAACTGGGAAATGAGTATTTGGAACTCAGAATACGGACTTCATAACTTAGAATTCAGAACAAAGAACTCAGACATCAGAACTCAAGACTCATAACAAAGAACTCAGTTCTCAGCACTCAGAATTCAGAACACACAATTCAGAACTCAAAACGCAGGAATCAGAACTGTAACTCAGAATTGTGAAATCACAACTCAGAATTCAGAACGCAATTGAGAACTTTGAAGTCAGAACTCAGAATAAATTCCTCACAATACTAACTCAGAATCGGCGACTCAGAAATCAGAACTGAGATACAGATCTCAGAATTCAAAATTCAGAATTCAGAAGTCCGAATTCAGAACCGGAACACAGAATTCGGGACTCAGAACTCAAAATTCAGTACTCAGTATTCAGAACTCAGAAATCACCACTCTGAATTCTGGTCACAGAATTCACAACTCTGAAATCAGAATACAGACTGTAGAATTTAGACTCCAAACTCAGATCTAAGAGCTAAGAGTTGAGAATTCGGGACTCAGTATTCAGAACTGGGAAATGAGAACTCAGAACTCAGATTTCACAGCTAAGAATTCAGAACTCAGTTATCAGAACTCAGAATTCAGAATTCAGAACTCAGAACGCAGAACACAAAATTCAGAACTCAGTAGTCAGAACTAGAAACTGTGAACTCAGAATTTGTAACTCAGAATTCTGAACGCAATTGAAAAATTTGAACTCAGAACTCAGAATACAGTACTCAAGATTCAGACCTCAAAATTCAGAACTCGGCACTCACAAAATGTAATTCACAACAAAATCTCAAATCTCAGAATTCAAAACTCAGAAAATAGAACTAACCACTCGGAATTCAAATTCAGATCTCAGAGTGTAGCACTTTGGATTGAGAACTCATTCCTCAGAACGCAGGACTCAGAACTCAGAATTCAGAAATTAGATTCATATCTCAGAACTCAGAACTCAGAATTCAGAACTCAGAGTTGAGAACTCAGCATGACAACTCAGTATTCAGATCTCGCAGTTCAGCACACAGAATTGACAACTTAGAAATCAGAACACACAATACAGTGATCAGTATTCAGAATTCAGCACGCAGAACTCAAACTCACAATTGAGAACTCAGCACTCAGAACTCAGAATGCAGACCTCAGGAACCAGAACTCAGAGTTTACAACCCTGAATTCAGAACTCTAATTTCAGAACTCAATTTCATAACTCAGAACACAAGACTCAGAAGTCAGAACTCAGAATTCAGAACTCAAAACTCAGAACTCAGAACTCGATATTTAGACTTCAAAATAGAGCACTCAGATATTCGGACTCCTAACTCAGACAAAGAAGTCAGAGTTGAAATTTCAGAACTCAGAAGTCACAATTCGCAACACAGAATTTGTGACTAGGAATTCATAAATGAGGCTCAGTTCTCAAAATTCACAAATCAGAATTCAGAAATCCAAATTCAGAACCCAGAACACAGAATTCGGAACTCAGAACTCAAAATTCAGTACTCAGAATTCACAACTCACAACTCACAACTCTGAATTCTGATCTCAGAATCCACAACTCTGAATTCAGAATACAGGCTGCAGTTTACAACTCCGAACTCAGATCTCAGAACTAAGAGTTGAGAATTCATAACTCAGAACTCAGAACTCAGAAATGATGACTCAGAACTTGGAATTCAGAACTCAGAAATCACAACTCAGTATTCAGAACCCAGAATTCATAACCCAGAATTCTCACCTTCGAATTCTGAACTCAGAATTCAAACTCGAATATCAGAACTGGGAAATGAGTATTTGGAACTCAGAATACGGACTTCATAACTTAGAATTCAGAACAAAGAACTCAGACATCAGAACTCAAGACTCATAACAAAGAACTCAGTTCTCAGCACTCAGAATTCAGAACACACAATTCAGAACTCAAAACGCAGGAATCAGAACTGTAACTCAGAATTGTGAAATCACAACTCAGAATTCAGAACGCAATTGAGAACTTTGAAGTCAGAACTCAGAATAAATTCCTCACAATACTAACTCAGAATCGGCGACTCAGAAATCAGAACTGAGATACAGATCTCAGAATTCAAAATTCAGAATTCAGAAGTCCGAATTCAGAACCGGAACACAGAATTCGGGACTCAGAACTCAAAATTCAGTACTCAGTATTCAGAACTCAGAAATCACCACTCTGAATTCTGGTCACAGAATTCACAACTCTGAAATCAGAATACAGACTGTAGAATTTAGACTCCAAACTCAGATCTAAGAGCTAAGAGTTGAGAATTCGGGACTCAGTATTCAGAACTGGGAAATGAGAACTCAGAACTCAGATTTCACAGCTAAGAATTCAGAACTCAGTTATCAGAACTCAGAATTCAGAATTCAGAACTCAGAACGCAGAACACAAAATTCAGAACTCAGTAGTCAGAACTAGAAACTGTGAACTCAGAATTTGTAACTCAGAATTCTGAACGCAATTGAAAAATTTGAACTCAGAACTCAGAATACAGTACTCAAGATTCAGACCTCAAAATTCAGAACTCGGCACTCACAAAATGTAATTCACAACAAAATCTCAAATCTCAGAATTCAAAACTCAGAAAATAGAACTAACCACTCGGAATTCAAATTCAGATCTCAGAGTGTAGCACTTTGGATTGAGAACTCATTCCTCAGAACGCAGGACTCAGAACTCAGAATTCAGAAATTAGATTCATATCTCAGAACTCAGAACTCAGAATTCAGAACTCAGAGTTGAGAACTCAGCATGACAACTCAGTATTCAGATCTCGCAGTTCAGCACACAGAATTGACAACTTAGAAATCAGAACACACAATACAGTGATCAGTATTCAGAATTCAGCACGCAGAACTCAAACTCACAATTGAGAACTCAGCACTCAGAACTCAGAATGCAGACCTCAGGAACCAGAACTCAGAGTTTACAACCCTGAATTCAGAACTCTAATTTCAGAACTCAATTTCATAACTCAGAACACAAGACTCAGAAGTCAGAACTCAGAATTCAGAACTCAAAACTCAGAACTCAGAACTCGATATTTAGACTTCAAAATAGAGCACTCAGATATTCGGACTCCTAACTCAGACAAAGAAGTCAGAGTTGAAATTTCAGAACTCAGAAGTCACAATTCGCAACACAGAATTTGTGACTAGGAATTCATAAATGAGGCTCAGTTCTCAAAATTCACAAATCAGAATTCAGAAATCCAAATTCAGAACCCAGAACACAGAATTCGGAACTCAGAACTCAAAATTCAGTACTCAGAATTCAGAACTCACAACTCTGAATTCTGATCTCAGAATCCACAACTCTGAATTCAGAATACAGGCTGCAGTTTACAACTCCGAACTCAGATCTCAGAACTAAGAGTTGAGAATTCATAACTCAGAACTCAGAACTCAGAAATGATGACTCAGAACTTGGAATTCAGAACTCAGAAATCACAACTCAGTATTCAGAACCCAGAATTCATAACCCAGAATTCTCACCTTCGAATTCTGAACTCAGAATTCAAACTCGAATATCAGAACTGGGAAATGAGTATTTGGAACTCAGAATACGGACTTCATAACTTAGAATTCAGAACAAAGAACTCAGACTTCAGAACTCAAGACTCATAACAAAGAACTCAGTTCTCAGCACTCGGAATTCAGAACACACAATTCAGAACTCAAAACGCAGGAATCAGAACTGTAACTCAGAATTGTGAAATCAGAACTCAGAATTCAGAACGCAATTGAGAACTTTGAAGTCAGAACTCAGAATAAATTCCTCACAATACTAACTCAGAATCGGTGACTCAGAAATCAGAACTGAGATACAGATCTCAGAATTCAAAATTCAGAATTCAGAAGTCCGAATTCAGAACCGGAACACAGAATTCGGGACTCAGAACTCAAAATTCAGTACTCAGTACTCAGAACTCAGAAATCACCACTCTGAATTCTGGTCACAGAATTCACAACTCTGAAATCAGAATACAGACTGTAGAATTTAGACTCCGAACTCAGATCTAAGAGCTAAGAGTTGAGAATTCATAACTCAGTATTCAGAACTGGGAAATGAGAACTCAGAACTCAGATTTCACAGCTAAGAATTCAGAACTCAGTTATCAGAACTCAGAATTCAGAATTCAGAACTCAGAACGCAGAACACAAAATTCAGAACTCAGTAGCCAGAACTAGAAACTGTGAACTCAGAATTTGTAACTCAGAATTCTGAACGCAATTGAAAAATTTGAACTCAGAACTCAGAATACAGTACTCAAGATTCAGACCTCAAAATTCAGAACTCGGCACTCACAAAATGTAATTCACAACAAAACCTCAAATCTCAGAATTCAAAACTCAGAAAATAGAACTAACCACTCGGAATTCAAATTCAGATCTCAGAGTGTAGCACTTTGGATTGAGAACTCATTCCTCAGAACGCAGAACTCAGAACTCAGAATTCAGAAATTAGATTCATATCTCAGAACTCAGAACTCAGAACTCAGAACTCAGAGTTGAGAACTCAGCATGACAACTCAGTATTCAGATCTCGCAGTTCAGCACACAGAATTGACAACTTAGAAATCAGAACACACAATACAGTGATCAGTATTCAGAATTCAGCACGCAGAACTCAAACTCACAATTCAGAACTCAGCACTCAGAACTCAGAATGCAGACCTCAGGAACCAGAACTCAGAGTTTACAACCCTGAATTCAGAACTCTAATTTCAGAACTCAATTTCATAACTCAGAACACAAGACTCAGAAGTCAGAACTCAGAATTCAGAACTCAAAACTCAGAACTCAGAACTCGATATTTAGACTTCAAAATAGAGCACTCAGATATTCGGACTCCTAACTCAGACAAAGAAGTCAGAGTTGAAATTTCAGAACTCAGAAGTCACAATTCGCAACACAGAATTTGTGACTAGGAATTCATAAATGAGGCTCAGTTCTCAAAATTCAGTACTCAGAATTCAGAACTCACAACTCACAACTCTGAATTCTGATCTCAGAATCCACAACTCTGAATTCAGAATACAGGCTGCAGTTTACAACTCCGAACTCAGATCTCAGAACTAAGAGTTGAGAATTCATAACTCAGAACTCAGAACTCAGAAATGATGACTCAGAACTTGGAATTCAGAACTCAGAAATCACAACTCAGTATTCAGAACCCAGAATTCATAACCCAGAATTCTCACCTTCGAATTCTGAACTCAGAATTCAAACTCGAATATCAGAACTGGGAAATGAGTATTTGGAACTCAGAATACGGACTTCATAACTTAGAATTCAGAACAAAGAACTCAGACATCAGAACTCAAGACTCATAACAAAGAACTCAGTTCTCAGCACTCAGAATTCAGAACACACAATTCAGAACTCAAAACGCAGGAATCAGAACTGTAACTCAGAATTGTGAAATCAGAACTCAGAATTCAGAACGCAATGGAGAACTTTGAAGTCAGAACTCAGAATAAATTCCTCACAATACTAACTCAGAATCGGCGACTCAGAAATCAGAACTGAGATACAGATCTCAGAATTCAAAATTCAGAATTCAGAAGTCCGAATTCAGAACCGGAACACAGAATTCGGGACTCAGAACTCAAAATTCAGTACTCAGTACTCAGAACTCAGAAATCACCACTCTGAATTCTGGTCACAGAATTCACAACTCTGAAATCAGAATACAGACTGTAGAATTTAGACTCCGAACTCAGATCTAAGAGCTAAGAGTTGAGAATTCATAACTCAGTATTCAGAACTGGGAAATGAGAACTCAGAACTCAGATTTCACAGCTAAGAATTCAGAACTCAGTTATCAGAACTCAGAATTCAGAATTCAGAACTCAGAACGCAGAACACAAAATTCAGAACTCAGTAGCCAGAACTAGAAACTGTGAACTCAGAATTTGTAACTCAGAATTCTGAACGCAATTGAAAAATTTGAACTCAGAACTCAGAATACAGTACTCAAGATTCAGACCTCAAAATTCAGAACTCGGCACTCACAAAATGTAATTCACAACAAAACCTCAAATCTCAGAATTCAAAACTCAGAAAATAGAACTAACCACTCGGAATTCAAATTCAGATCTCAGAGTGTAGCACTTTGGATTGAGAACTCATTCCTCAGAACGCAGAACTCAGAACTCAGAATTCAGAAATTAGATTCATATCTCAGAACTCAGAACTCAGAACTCAGAACTCAGAGTTGAGAACTCAGCATGACAACTCAGTATTCAGATCTCGCAGTTCAGCACACAGAATTGACAACTTAGAAATCAGAACACACAATACAGTGATCAGTATTCAGAATTCAGCACGCAGAACTCAAACTCACAATTCAGAACTCAGCACTCAGAACTCAGAATGCAGACCTCAGGAACCAGAACTCAGAGTTTACAACCCTGAATTCAGAACTCTAATTTCAGAACTCAATTTCATAACTCAGAACACAAGACTCAGAAGTCAGAACTCGATATTTAGACTTAAAATAGAGCACTCAGATATTCGGACTCCTAACTCAGACAAAGAAGTCAGAGTTGAAATTTCAGAACTCAGAAGTCACAATTCGCAACACAGAATTTGTGACTAGGAATTCACAAATGAGGCTCAGTTCTCAAAATTCACAAATCAGAATTCAGAAATCCAAATTCAGAACCCAGAACACAGAATTCGGAACTCAGAACTCAAAATTCAGTACTCAGAATTCAGAACTCACAACTCACAACTCTGAATTCTGATCTCAGAATCCACAACTCTGAATTCAGAATACAGGCTGCAGTTTACAACTCCGAACTCAGATCTCAGAACTAAGAGTTGAGAATTCATAACTCAGAACTCAGAATTCAGAAATGATGACTCAGAACTTGGAATTCAGAACTCAGAAATCACAACTCAGTACTCAGAACCCAGAATTCATAACCCAGAATTCTCACCTTCGAATTCTGAACTCAGAATTCAAACTCGAATATCAGAACTGGGAAATGAGTATTTGGAACTCAGAATACGGACTTCATAACTTAGAATTCAGAACAAAGAACTCAGACATCAGAACTCAAGACTCATAACAAAGAACTCAGTTCTCAGCACTCAGAATTCAGAACACACAATTCAGAACTCAAAACGCAGAAATCAGAACTGTAACTCAGAATTGTGAAATCAGAACTCAGAATTCAGAACGCAATTGAGAACTTTGAAGTCAGAACTCAGAATAAATTCCTCACAATACTAGCTCAGAATCGGCGACTCAGAAATCAGAACTGAGATACAGATCTCAGAATTCAAAATTCAGAATTCAGGAGTCCAAATTCAGAACCGGAACACAGAATTCGGGACTCAGAACTCAAAATTCAGTACTCAGTACTCAGAACTCAGAAATCACCACTCTGAATTCTGGTCACAGAATTCACAACTCTGAAATCAGAATACAGACTGTAGAATTTAGACTCCGAACTCAGATCTAAGAGCTAAGAGTTGAGAATTCGGGACTCAGTATTCAGAACTGGGAAATGAGAACTCAGAACTCAGATTTCACAGCTAAGAATTCAGAACTCAGTTATCAGAACTCAGAATTCAGAATTCAGAACTCAGAACGCAGAACACAAAATTCAGAACTCAGTAGTCAGAACTAGAAACTGTGAACTCAGAATTTGGAACTCAGAATTCTGAACGCAATTGAAAAATTTGAACTCAGAACTCAGAATACAGTACTCAAGATTCAGACCTCAAAATTCAGAACTCGGCACTCACAAAATGTAATTCACAACAAAATCTCAAATCTCAGAATTCAAAACTCAGAAAATAGAACTAACCACTCGGAATTCAAATTCAGATCTCAGAGTGTAGCACTTTGGATTGAGAACTCATTCCTCAGAACGCAGAACTCAGAACTCAGAATTCAGAAATTAGATTCATATCTCAGAACTCCGAACTCAGAATTCAGAACTCAGAGTTGAGAACTCAGCATGACAACTCAGTATTCAGATCTCGCAGTTCAGCACACAGAATTGACAACTTAGAAATCAGAACACACAATACAGTGATCAGTATTCAGAATTCAGCACGCAGAACTCAAACTCACAATTCAGAATTCAGCACTCAGAACTCAGAATGCAGACCTCAGGAACCAGAACTCAGAGTTTACAACCCTGAATTCAGAACTCTAATTTCAGAACTCAATTTCATAACTCAGAACACAAGACTCAGAAGTCAGAACTCAGAATTCAGAACTCAAAACTCAGAACTCAGAACTCGATATTTAGACTTCAAAATAGAGCACTCAGATATTCGGACTCCTAACTCAGACAAAGAAGTCAGAGTTGAAATTTCAGAACTCAGAAGTCACAATTCGCAACACAGAATTTGTGACTAGGAATTCATAAATGAGGCTCAGTTCTCAAAATTCACAAATCAGAATTCAGAAATCCAAATTCAGAACCCAGAACACAGAATTCGGAACTCAGAACTCAAAATTCAGTACTCAGAATTCAGAACTCACAACTCACATCTCTGAATTCTGATCTCAGAATCCACAACTCTGAATTCAGAATACAGGCTGCAGTTTACAACTCCGAACTCAGATCTCAGAACTAAGAGTTGAGAATTCATAACTCAGAACTCAGAATTCAGAAATGATGACTCAGAACTTGGAATTCAGAACTCAGAAATCACAACTCAGTATTCAGAACCCAGAATTCTCACCTTCGAATTCTGAACTCAGAATTCAAACTCGAATATCAGAACTGGGAAATGAGTATTTGGAACTCAGAATACGGACTTCATAACTTAGAATTCAGAACAAAGAACTCAGACATCAGAACTCAAGACTCATAACAAAGAACTCAGTTCTCAGCACTCAGAATTCAGAACACACAATTCAGAACTCAAAACGCAGAAATCAGAACTGTAACTCAGAATTGTGAAATCAGAACTCAGAATTCAGAACGCAATTGAGAACTTTGAAGTCAGAACTCAGAATAAATTCCTCACAATACTAGCTTAGAATCGGCGACTCAGAAATCAGAACTGAGATACAGATCTCAGAATTCAAAATTCAGAATTCAGAAGTCCGAATTCAGAACCGGAACACAGAATTCGGGACTCAGAACTCAAAATTCAGTACTCAGTACTCAGAACTCAGAAATCACCACTCTGAATTCTGGTCACAGAATTCACAACTCTGAAATCAGAATACAGACTGTAGAATTTAGACTCCGAACTCAGATCTAAGAGCTAAGAGTTGAGAATTCATAACTCAGTATTCAGAACTGGGAAATGAGAACTCAGAACTCAGATTTCACAGCTAAGAATTCAGAACTCAGTTATCAGAACTCAGAACTCAGAACGCAGAACACAAAATTCAGAACTCAGTAGTCAGAACTAGAAACTGTGAACTCAGAATTTGTAACTCAGAATTCTGAACGCAATTGAAAAATTTGAACTCAGAACTCAGAATACAGTACTCAAGATTCAGACCTCAAAATTCAGAACTCGGCACTCACAAAATGTAATTCACAACAAAACCTCAAATCTCAGAATTCAAAACTCAGAAAATAGAACTAACCACTCGGAATTCAAATTCAGATCTCAGAGTGTAGCACTTTGGATTGAGAACTCATTCCTCAGAACGCAGAACTCAGAACTCAGAATTCAGAAATTAGATTCATATCTCAGAACTCAGAACTCAGAATTCAGAACTCAGAGTTGAGAACTCAGCATGACAACTCAGTATTCAGATCTCGCAGTTCAGCACACAGAATTGACAACTTAGAAATCAGAACACACAATACAGTGATCAGTATTCAGAATTCAGCACGCAGAACTCAAACTCACAATTCAGAACTCAGCACTCAGAACTCAGAATGCAGACCTCAGGAACCAGAACTCAGAGTTTACAACCCTGAATTCAGAACTCTAATTTCAGAACTCAATTTCATAACTCAGAACACAAGACTCAGAAGTCAGAACTCAGAATTCAGAACTCAAAACTCAGAACTCAGAACTCAATATTTAGACTTCAAAATAGAGCACTCAGATATTCGGACTCCTAACTCAGACAAAGAAGTCAGAGTTGAAATTTCAGAACTCAGAAGTCACAATTCGCAACACAGAATTTGTGACTAGGAATTCATAAATGAGGCTCAGTTCTCAAAATTCACAAATCAGAATTCAGAAATCCAAATTCAGAACCCAGAACACAGAATTCGGAACTCAGAACTCAAAATTCAGTACTCAGAATTCACAACTCACAACTCACAACTCTGAATTCTGATCTCAGAATCCACAACTCTGAATTCAGAATACAGGCTGCAGTTTACAACTCCGAACTCAGATCTCAGAACTAAGAGTTGAGAATTCATAACTCAGAACTCAGAATTCAGAAATGATGACTCAGAACTTGGAATTCAGAACTCAGAAATCACAACTCAGTATTCATAACGCAGAATTCTCACCTTCGAATTCTGAACTCAGAATTCAAACTCGAATATCAGAACTGGGAAATGAGAATTTGGAACTCAGAATACGGACTTCATAACTTAGAATTCAGAACAAAGAACTCAGACATCAGAACTCAAGACTCATAACAAAGAACTCAGTTCTCAGCACTCAGAATTCAGAACACACAATTCAGAACTCAAAACGCAGAAATCAGAACTGTAACTCAGAATTGTGAAATCAGAACTCAGAATTCAGAACGCAATTGAGAACTTTGAAGTCAGAACTCAGAATAAATTCCTCACAATACTAGCTCAGAATCGGCGACTCAGAAATCAGAACTGAGATACAGATCTCAGAATTCAAAATTCAGAATTCAGGAGTCCGAATTCAGAACCGGAACACAGAATTCGGGACTCAGAACTCAAAATTCAGTACTCAGTACTCAGAACTCAGAAATCACCACTCTGAATTCTGGTCACAGAATTCACAACTCTGAAATCAGAATACAGACTGTAGAATTTAGACTCCGAACTCAGATCTAAGAGCTAAGAGTTGAGAATTCATGACTCAGTATTCAGAACTGCGAAATGAGAACTCAGAACTCAGATTTCACAGCTAAGAATTCAGAACTCAGTTATCAGAACTCAGAATTCAGAATTCAGAACTCCGAACGCAGAACACAAAATTCAGAACTCAGTAGTCAGAACTAGAAACTGTGAACTCAGAATTTGTAACTCAGAATTCTGAACGCAATTGAAAAATTTGAACTCAGAACTCAGAATACAGTACTCAAGATTCAGACCTCAAAATTCAGAACTCGGCACTCACAAAATGTAATTCACAACAAAATCTCAAATCTCAGAATTCAAAACTCAGAAAATAGAACTAACCACTCGGAATTCAAATTCAGATCTCAGAGTGTAGCACTTTGGATTGAGAACTCATTCCTCAGAACGCAGAACTCAGAACTCAGAATTCAGAAATTAGATTCATATCTCAGAACTCAGAACTCAGAATTCAGAACTCAGAGTTGAGAACTCAGCATGACAACTCAGTATTCAGATCTCGCAGTTCAGCACACAGAATTGACAACTTAGAAATCAGAACACACAATACAGTGATCAGTATTCAGAATTCAGCACGCAGAACTCAAACTCACAATTCAGAACTCAGCACTCAGAACTCAGAATGCAGACCTCAGGAACCAGAACTCAGAGTTTACAACCCTGAATTCAGAACTCTAATTTCAGAACTCAATTTCATAACTCAGAACACAAGACTCAGAAGTCAGAACTCAGAATTCAGAACTCAAAACTCAGAACTCAGAACTCGATATTTAGACTTCAAAATAGAGCACTCAGATATTCGGACTCCTAACTCAGACAAAGAAGTCAGAGTTGAAATTTCAGAACTCAGAAGTCACAATTCGCAACACAATTTGTGACTAGGAATTCATAAATGAGGCTCAGTTCTCAAAATTCACAAATCAGAATTCAGAAATCCAAATTCAGAACCCAGAACACAGAATTCGGAACTCAGAACTCAAAATTCAGTACTCAGAATTCAGAACTCACAACTCACAACTCTGAATTCTGATCTCAGAATCCACAACTCTGAATTCAGAATACAGGCTGCAGTTTACAACTCCGAACTCAGATCTCAGAACTAAGAGTTGAGAATTCATAACTCAGAACTCAGAATTCAGAAATGATGACTCAGAACTTGGAATTCAGAACTCAGAAATCACAACTCAGTATTCAGAACCCAGAATTCATAACGCAGAATTCTCACCTTCGAATTCTGAACTCAGAATTCAAACTCGAATATCAGAACTGGGAAATGAGTATTTGCAACTCAGAATACGGACTTCATAACTTAGAATTCAGAACAAAGAACTCAGGCATCAGAACTCAAGACTCATAACAAAGAACTCAGTTCTCAGCACTCAGAATTCAGAACACACAATTCAGAACTCAAAACGCAGAAATCAGAACTGTAACTCAGAATTGTGAAATCAGAACTCAGAATTCAGAACGCAATTGAGAACTTTGAAGTCAGAACTCAGAATAAATTCCTCACAATACTAGCTCAGAATCGGCGACTCAGAAATCAGAACTGAGATACAGATCTCAGAATTCAAAATTCAGAATTCAGGAGTCCGAATTCAGAACCGGAACACAGAATTCGGGACTCAGAACTCAAAATTCAGTACTCAGTACTCAGAACTCAGAAATCACCACTCTGAATTCTGGTCACAGAATTCACAACTCTGAAATCAGAATACAGACTGTAGAATTTAGACTCCGAACTCAGATCTAAGAGCTAAGAGTTGAGAATTCATGACTCAGTATTCAGAACTGCGAAATGAGAACTCAGAACTCAGATTTCACAGCTAAGAATTCAGAACTCAGTTATCAGAACTCAGAACTCAGAATTCAGAACTCCGAACGCAGAACACAAAATTCAGAACTCAGTAGTCAGAACTAGAAACTGTGAACTCAGAATTTGTAACTCAGAATTCTGAACGCAATTGAAAAATTTGAACTCAGAACTCAGAATACAGTACTCAAGATTCAGACCTCAAAATTCAGAACTCGGCACTCACAAAATGTAATTCACAACAAAATCTCAAATCTCAGAATTCAAAACTCAGAAAATAGAACTAACCACTCGGAATTCAAATTCAGATCTCAGAGTGTAGCACTTTGGATTGAGAACTCATTCCTCAGAACGCAGAACTCAGAACTCAGAATTCAGAAATTAGATTCATATCTCAGAACTCAGAACTCAGAATTCAGAACTCAGAGTTGAGAACTCAGCATGACAACTCAGTATTCAGATCTCGCAGTTCAGCACACAGAATTGACAACTTAGAAATCAGAACACACAATACAGTGATCAGTATTCAGAATTCAGCACGCAGAACTCAAACTCACAATTCAGAACTCAGCACTCAGAACTCAGAATGCAGACCTCAGGAACCAGAACTCAGAGTTTACAACCCTGAATTCAGAACTCTAATTTCAGAACTCAATTTCATAACTCAGAACACAAGACTCAGAAGTCAGAACTCAGAATTCAGAACTCAAAACTCAGAACTCAGAACTCGATATTTAGACTTCAAAATAGAGCACTCAGATATTCGGACTCCTAACTCAGACAAAGAAGTCAGAGTTGAAATTTCAGAACTCAGAAGTCACAATTCGCAACACAGAATTTGTGACTAGGAATTCATAAATGAGGCTCAGTTCTCAAAATTCACAAATCAGAATTCAGAAATCCAAATTCAGAACCCAGAACACAGAATTCGGAACTCAGAACTCAAAATTCAGTACTCAGAATTCAGAACTCACAACTCACAACTCTGAATTCTGATCTCAGAATCCACAACTCTGAATTCAGAATACAGGCTGCAGTTTACAACTCCGAACTCAGATCTCAGAACTAAGAGTTGAGAATTCATAACTCAGAACTCAGAATTCAGAAATGATGACTCAGAACTTGGAATTCAGAACTCAGAAATCACAACTCAGTATTCAGAACCCAGAATTCATAACGCAGAATTCTCACCTTCGAATTCTGAACTCAGAATTCAAACTCGAATATCAGAACTGGGAAATGAGTATTTGCAACTCAGAATACGGACTTCATAACTTAGAATTCAGAACAAAGAACTCAGGCATCAGAACTCAAGACTCATAACAAAGAACTCAGTTCTCAGCACTCAGAATTCAGAACACACAATTCAGAACTCAAAACGCAGAAATCAGAACTGTAACTCAGAATTGTGAAATCAGAACTCAGAATTCAGAACGCAATTGAGAACTTTGAAGTCAGAACTCAGAATAAATTCCTCACAATACTAGCTCAGAATCGGCGACTCAGAAATCAGAACTGAGATACAGATCTCAGAATTCAAAATTCAGAATTCAGGAGTCCGAATTCAGAACCGGAACACAGAATTCGGGACTCAGAACTCAAAATTCAGTACTCAGTACTCAGAACTCAGAAATCACCACTCTGAATTCTGGTCACAGAATTCACAACTCTGAAATCAGAATACAGACTGTAGAATTTAGACTCCGAACTCAGATCTAAGAGCTAAGAGTTGAGAATTCATGACTCAGTATTCAGAACTGCGAAATGAGAACTCAGAACTCAGATTTCACAGCTAAGAATTCAGAACTCAGTTATCAGAACTCAGAACTCAGAATTCAGAACTCCGAACGCAGAACACAAAATTCAGAACTCAGTAGTCAGAACTAGAAACTGTGAACTCAGAATTTGTAACTCAGAATTCTGAACGCAATTGAAAAATTTGAACTCAGAACTCAGAATACAGTACTCAAGATTCAGACCTCAAAATTCAGAACTCGGCACTCACAAAATGTAATTCACAACAAAATCTCAAATCTCAGAATTCAAAACTCAGAAAATAGAACTAACCACTCGGAATTCAAATTCAGATCTCAGAGTGTAGCACTTTGGATTGAGAACTCATTCCTCAGAACGCAGAACTCAGAACTCAGAATTCAGAAATTAGATTCATATCTCAGAACTCAGAACTCAGAATTCAGAACTCAGAGTTGAGAACTCAGCATGACAACTCAGTATTCAGATCTCGCAGTTCAGCACACAGAATTGACAACTTAGAAATCAGAACACACAATACAGTGATCAGTATTCAGAATTCAGCACGCAGAACTCAAACTCACAATTCAGAACTCAGCACTCAGAACTCAGAATGCAGACCTCAGGAACCAGAACTCAGAGTTTACAACCCTGAATTCAGAACTCTAATTTCAGAACTCAATTTCATAACTCAGAACACAAGACTCAGAAGTCAGAACTCAGAATTCAGAACTCAAAACTCAGAACTCAGAACTCGATATTTAGACTTCAAAATAGAGCACTCAGATATTCGGACTCCTAACTCAGACAAAGAAGTCAGAGTTGAAATTTCAGAACTCAGAAGTCACAATTCGCAACACAGAATTTGTGACTAGGAATTCATAAATGAGGCTCAGTTCTCAAAATTCACAAATCAGAATTCAGAAATCCAAATTCAGAACCCAGAACACAGAATTCGGAACTCAGAACTCAAAATTCAGTACTCAGAATTCAGAACTCACAACTCACAACTCTGAATTCTGATCTCAGAATCCACAACTCTGAATTCAGAATACAGGCTGCAGTTTACAACTCCGAACTCAGATCTCAGAACTAAGAGTTGAGAATTCATAACTCAGAACTCAGAATTCAGAAATGATGACTCAGAACTTGGAATTCAGAACTCAGAAATCACAACTCAGTATTCAGAACCCAGAATTCATAACGCAGAATTCTCACCTTCGAATTCTGAACTCAGAATTCAAACTCGAATATCAGAACTGGGAAATGAGTATTTGCAACTCAGAATACGGACTTCATAACTTAGAATTCAGAACAAAGAACTCAGGCATCAGAACTCAAGACTCATAACAAAGAACTCAGTTCTCAGCACTCAGAATTCAGAACACACAATTCAGAACTCAAAACGCAGAAATCAGAACTGTAACTCAGAATTGTGAAATCAGAACTCAGAATTCAGAACGCAATTGAGAACTTTGAAGTCAGAACTCAGAATAAATTCCTCACAATACTAGCTCAGAATCGGCGACTCAGAAATCAGAACTGAGATACAGATCTCAGAATTCAAAATTCAGAATTCAGGAGTCCGAATTCAGAACCGGAACACAGAATTCGGGACTCAGAACTCAAAATTCAGTACTCAGAACTCAGAAATCACCACTCTGAATTCTGGTCACAGAATTCACAACTCTGAAATCAGAACACAGACTGTAGAATTTAGACTCCGAACTCAGATCTAAGAGCTAAGAGTTGAGAATTCATAACTCAGTATTCAGAACTGGGAAATGAGAACTCAGAACTCAGATTTCACAGCTAAGAATTCAGAACTCAGTTATCAGAACTCAGAACTCAGAATTCAGAATTCAGAACTCAGAACACAGAACACAAAATTCAGAACTCAGTAGTCAGAACTAGAATCTGTAAACTCAGAATTCTGAACTCAGAATTCTGAACGCAATTGAAAAATTTGAACTCAGAACTCAGAATACAGTACTCAAGATTCAGACCTCAAAATTCAGAACTCGGCACTCACAAAATGTAATTCACAACAAAATCTCAAATCTCAGAATTCAAAACTCAGAAAATAGAACTAACCACTCGGAATTCAAATTCAGATCTCAGAGTGTAGCACTTTGGATTGAGAACTCATTCCTCAGAACGCAGAACTCAGAACTCAGAATTCAGAAATTAGATTCATATCTCAGAACTCAGAACTCAGAATTCAGAACTCAGAGTTGAGAACTCAGCATGACAACTCAGTATTCAGATCTCGCAGTTCAGCACACAGAATTGACAACTTAGAAATCAGAACACACAATACAGTGATCAGTATTCAGAATTCAGCACGCAGAACTCAAACTCACAATTCAGAACTCAGCACTCAGAACTCAGAATGCAGACCTCAGGAACCAGAACTCAGAGTTTACAACCCTGAATTCAGAACTCTAATTTCAGAACTCAATTTCATAACTCAGAACACAAGACTCAGAAGTCAGAACTCAGAATTCAGAACTCAAAACTCAGAACTCAGAACTCGATATTTAGACTTCAAAATAGAGCACTCAGATATTCGGACTCCTAACTCAGACAAAGAAGTCAGAGTTGAAATTTCAGAACTCAGAAGTCACAATTCGCAACACAATTTGTGACTAGGAATTCATAAATGAGGCTCAGTTCTCAAAATTCACAAATCAGAATTCAGAAATCCAAATTCAGAACCCAGAACACAGAATTCGGAACTCAGAACTCAAAATTCAGTACTCAGAATTCAGAACTCACAACTCACAACTCTGAATTCTGATCTCAGACTCCACAACTCTGAATTCAGAATACAGGCTGCAGTTTACAACTCCGAACTCAGATCTCAGAACTAAGAGTTGAGAATTCATAACTCAGAACTCAGAATTCAGAAATGATGACTCAGAACTTGGAATTCAGAACTCAGAAATCACAACTCAGTATTCAGAACCCAGAATTCATAACGCAGAATTCTCACCTTCGAATTCTGAACTCAGAATTCAAACTCGAATATCAGAACTGGGAAATGAGTATTTGCAACTCAGAATACGGACTTCATAACTTAGAATTCAGAACAAAGAACTCAGGCATCAGAACTCAAGACTCATAACAAAGAACTCAGTTCTCAGCACTCAGAATTCAGAACACACAATTCAGAACTCAAAACGCAGAAATCAGAACTGTAACTCAGAATTGTGAAATCAGAACTCAGAATTCAGAACGCAATTGAGAACTTTGAAGTCAGAACTCAGAATAAATTCCTCACAATACTAGCTCAGAATCGGCGACTCAGAAATCAGAACTGAGATACAGATCTCAGAATTCAAAATTCAGAATTCAGGAGTCCGAATTCAGAACCGGAACACAGAATTCGGGACTCAGAACTCAAAATTCAGTACTCAGAACTCAGAAATCACCACTCTGAATTCTGGTCACAGAATTCACAACTCTGAAATCAGAACACAGACTGTAGAATTTAGACTCCGAACTCAGATCTAAGAGCTAAGAGTTGAGAATTCATAACTCAGTATTCAGAACTGGGAAATGAGAACTCAGAACTCAGATTTCACAGCTAAGAATTCAGAACTCAGTTATCAGAACTCAGAACTCAGAATTCAGAATTCAGAACTCAGAACACAGAACACAAAATTCAGAACTCAGTAGTCAGAACTAGAATCTGTAAACTCAGAATTCTGAACTCAGAATTCTGAACGCAATTGAAAAATTTGAACTCAGAACTCAGAATACAGTACTCAAGATTCAGACCTCAAAATTCAGAACTCGGCACTCACAAAATGTAATTCACAACAAAATCTCAAATCTCAGAATTCAAAACTCAGAAAATAGAACTAACCACTCGGAATTCAAATTCAGATCTCAGAGTGTAGCACTTTGGATTGAGAACTCATTCCTCAGAACGCAGAACTCAGAACTCAGAATTCAGAAATTAGATTCATATCTCAGAACTCAGAACTCAGAATTCAGAACTCAGAGTTGAGAACTCAGCATGACAACTCAGTATTCAGATCTCGCAGTTCAGCACACAGAATTGACAACTTAGAAATCAGAACACACAATACAGTGATCAGTATTCAGAATTCAGCACGCAGAACTCAAACTCACAATTCAGAACTCAGCACTCAGAACTCAGAATGCAGACCTCAGGAACCAGAACTCAGAGTTTACAACCCTGAATTCAGAACTCTAATTTCAGAACTCAATTTCATAACTCAGAACACAAGACTCAGAAGTCAGAACTCAGAATTCAGAACTCAAAACTCAGAACTCAGAACTCGATATTTAGACTTCAAAATAGAGCACTCAGATATTCGGACTCCTAACTCAGACAAAGAAGTCAGAGTTGAAATTTCAGAACTCAGAAGTCACAATTCGCAACACAATTTGTGACTAGGAATTCATAAATGAGGCTCAGTTCTCAAAATTCACAAATCAGAATTCAGAAATCCAAATTCAGAACCCAGAACACAGAATTCGGAACTCAGAACTCAAAATTCAGTACTCAGAATTCAGAACTCACAACTCACAACTCTGAATTCTGATCTCAGAATCCACAACTCTGAATTCAGAATACAGGCTGCAGTTTACAACTCCGAACTCAGATCTCAGAACTAAGAGTTGAGAATTCATAACTCAGAACTCAGAATTCAGAAATGATGACTCAGAACTTGGAATTCAGAACTCAGAAATCACAACTCAGTATTCAGAACCCAGAATTCATAACGCAGAATTCTCACCTTCGAATTCTGAACTCAGAATTCAAACTCGAATATCAGAACTGGGAAATGAGTATTTGCAACTCAGAATACGGACTTCATAACTTAGAATTCAGAACAAAGAACTCAGGCATCAGAACTCAAGACTCATAACAAAGAACTCAGTTCTCAGCACTCAGAATTCATAACACACAATTCAGAACTCAAAACGCAGAAATCAGAACTGTAACTCAGAATTGTGAAATCAGAACTCAGAATTCAGAACGCAATTGAGAACTTTGAAGTCAGAACTCAGAATAAATTCCTCACAATACTAGCTCAGAATCGGCGACTCAGAAATCAGAACTGAGATACAGATCTCAGAATTCAAAATTCAGAATTCAGGAGTCCGAATTCAGAACCGGAACACAGAATTCGGGACTCAGAACTCAAAATTCAGTACTCAGTACTCAGAACTCAGAAATCACCACTCTGAATTCTGGTCACAGAATTCACAACTCTGAAATCAGAATACAGACTGTAGAATTTAGACTCCGAACTCAGATCTAAGAGCTAAGAGTTGAGAATTCATGACTCAGTATTCAGAACTGCGAAATGAGAACTCAGAACTCAGATTTCACAGCTAAGAATTCAGAACTCAGTTATCAGAACTCAGAATTCAGAATTCAGAACTCCGAACGCAGAACACAAAATTCAGAACTCAGTAGTCAGAACTAGAAACTGTGAACTCAGAATTTGTAACTCAGAATTCTGAACGCAATTGAAAAATTTGAACTCAGAACTCAGAATACAGTACTCAAGATTCAGACCTCAAAATTCAGAACTCGGCACTCACAAAATGTAATTCACAACAAAATCTCAAATCTCAGAATTCAAAACTCAGAAAATAGAACTAACCACTCGGAATTCAAATTCAGATCTCAGAGTGTAGCACTTTGGATTGAGAACTCATTCCTCAGAACGCAGAACTCAGAACTCAGAATTCAGAAATTAGATTCATATCTCAGAACTCAGAACTCAGAATTCAGAACTCAGAGTTGAGAACTCAGCATGACAACTCAGTATTCAGATCTCGCAGTTCAGCACACAGAATTGACAACTTAGAAATCAGAACACACAATACAGTGATCAGTATTCAGAATTCAGCACGCAGAACTCAAACTCACAATTCAGAACTCAGCACTCAGAACTCAGAATGCAGACCTCAGGAACCAGAACTCAGAGTTTACAACCCTGAATTCAGAACTCTAATTTCAGAACTCAATTTCATAACTCAGAACACAAGACTCAGAAGTCAGAACTCAGAATTCAGAACTCAAAACTCAGAACTCAGAACTCGATATTTAGACTTCAAAATAGAGCACTCAGATATTCGGACTCCTAACTCAGACAAAGAAGTCAGAGTTGAAATTTCAGAACTCAGAAGTCACAATTCGCAAGACAGAATTTGTGACTAGGAATTCATAAATGAGGCTCAGTTCTCAAAATTCACAAATCAGAATTCAGAAATCCAAATTCAGAACCCAGAACACAGAATTCGGAACTCAGAACTCAAAATTCAGTACTCAGAATTCAGAACTCACAACTCACAACTCTGAATTCTGATCTCAGAATCCACAACTCTGAATTCAGAATACAGGCTGCAGTTTACAACTCCGAACTCAGATCTCAGAACTAAGAGTTGAGAATTCATAACTCAGAACTCAGAATTCAGAAATGATGACTCAGAACTTGGAATTCAGAACTCAGAAATCACAACTCAGTATTCAGAACCCAGAATTCATAACGCAGAATTCTCACCTTCGAATTCTGAACTCAGAATTCAAACTCGAATATCAGAACTGGGAAATGAGTATTTGCAACTCAGAATACGGACTTCATAACTTAGAATTCAGAACAAAGAACTCAGACATCAGAACTCAAGACTCATAACAAAGAACTCAGTTCTCAGCACTCAGAATTCAGAACACACAATTCAGAACTCAAAACGCAGAAATCAGAACTGTAACTCAGAATTGTGAAATCAGAACTCAGAATTCAGAACGCAATTGAGAACTTTGAAGTCAGAACTCAGAATAAATTCCTCACAATACTAGCTCAGAATCGGCGACTCAGAAATCAGAACTGAGATACAGATCTCAGAATTCAAAATTCAGAATTCAGGAGTCCGAATTCAGAACCGGAACACAGAATTCGGGACTCAGAACTCAAAATTCAGTACTCAGAACTCAGAAATCACCACTCTGAATTCTGGTCACAGAATTCACAACTCTGAAATCAGAACACAGACTGTAGAATTTAGACTCCGAACTCAGATCTAAGAGCTAAGAGTTGAGAATTCATAACTCAGTATTCAGAACTGGGAAATGAGAACTCAGAACTCAGATTTCACAGCTAAGAATTCAGAACTCAGTTATCAGAACTCAGAACTCAGAATTCAGAATTCAGAACTCAGAACACAGAACACAAAATTCAGAACTCAGTAGTCAGAACTAGAATCTGTAAACTCAGAATTTGTAACTCAGAATTCTGAACGCAATTGAAAAATTTGAACTCAGAACTCAGAATACAGTACTCAAGATTCAGACCTCAAAATTCAGAACTCGGCACTCACAAAATGTAATTCACAACAAAACCTCAAATCTCAGAATTCAAAACTCAGAAAATAGAACTAACCACTCGGAATTCAAATTCAGATCTCAGAGTGTAGCACTTTGGATTGAGAACTCATTCCTCAGAACGCAGAACTCAGAACTCAGAATTCAGAAATTAGATTCATATCTCAGAACTCAGAACTCAGAATTCAGAACTCAGAGTTGAGAACTCAGCATGACAACTCAGTATTCAGATCTCGCAGTTCAGCACACAGAATTGACAACTTAGAAATCAGAACACACAATACAGTGATCAGTATTCAGAATTCAGCACGCAGAACTCAAACTCACAATTCAGAACTCAGCACTCAGAACTCAGAATGCAGACCTCAGGAACCAGAACTCAGAGTTTACAACCCTGAATTCAGAACTCTAATTTCAGAACTCAATTTCATAACTCAGAACACAAGACTCACAAGTCAGAACTCAGAATTCAGAACTCAAAACTCAGAACTCAGAACTCGATATTTAGACTTCAAAATAGAGCACTCAGATATTCGGACTCCTAACTCAGACAAAGAAGTCAGAGTTGAAATTTCAGAACTCAGAAGTCACAATTCGCAACACAGAATTTGTGACTAGGAATTCATTAATGAGGCTCAGTTCTCAAAATTCACAAATCAGAATTCAGAAATCCAAATTCAGAACCCAGAACACAGAATTCAGAACTCAGAACTCAAAATTCAGTACTCAGAATTCAGAACTCACAACTCACAAATCTGAATTCTGATCTCAGACTCCACAACTCTGAATTCAGAATACAGGCTGCAGTTTACAACTCTGAACTCAGATCTCCGAACTCAGAGTTGAGAATTCATAACTCAGTATTCAGAACTGGGAAATGAGAACTCAGAACTCAGATTTCACAGCTAAGAATTCAGAACTCAGTTATCAGAACTCAGAATTCAGAATTCAGAACTCAGAACGCAGAACACAAAATTCAGAACTCAGTAGTCAGAACTAGAAACTGTAAACTCAGAATTTGTAACTCAGAATTCTGAACGCAATTGAAAAATTTGAACTCAGAACTCAGAATACAGTACTCAAGATTCAGACCTCAAAATTCAGAACTCGGCACTCACAAAATGTAATTCACAACAAAATCTCAAATCTCAGAATTCAAAACTCAGAAAATAGAACTAACCACTCGGAATTCAAATTCAGATCTCAGAGTGTAGCACTTTGGATTGAGAACTCATTCCTCAGAACGCAGAACTCAGAACTCAGAATTCAGAAATTAGATTCATATCTCAGAACTCAGAACTCAGAATTCAGAACTCAGAGTTGAGAACTCAGCATGACAACTCAGTATTCAGATCTCGCAGTTCAGCACACAGAATTGACAACTTAGAAATCAGAACACACAATACAGTGATCAGTATTCAGAATTCAGCACGCAGAACTCAAACTCACAATTCAGAACTCAGCACTCAGAACTCAGAATGCAGACCTCAGGAACCAGAACTCAGAGTTTACAACCCTGAATTCAGAACTCTAATTTCAGAACTCAATTTCATAACTCAGAACACAAGACTCAGAAGTCAGAACTCAGAATTCAGAACTCAAAACTCAGAACTCAGAACTCGATATTTAGACTTCAAAATAGAGCACTCAGATATTCGGACTCCTAACTCAGACAAAGAAGTCAGAGTTGAAATTTCAGAACTCAGAAGTCACAATTCGCAACACAATTTGTGACTAGGAATTCATAAATGAGGCTCAGTTCTCAAAATTCACAAATCAGAATTCAGAAATCCAAATTCAGAACCCAGAACACAGAATTCGGAACTCAGAACTCAAAATTCAGTACTCAGAATTCAGAACTCACAACTCACAACTCTGAATTCTGATCTCAGAATCCACAACTCTGAATTCAGAATACAGGCTGCAGTTTACAACTCCGAACTCAGATCTCAGAACTAAGAGTTGAGAATTCATAACTCAGAACTCAGAATTCAGAAATGATGACTCAGAACTTGGAATTCAGAACTCAGAAATCACAACTCAGTATTCAGAACCCAGAATTCATAACGCAGAATTCTCACCTTCGAATTCTGAACTCAGAATTCAAACTCGAATATCAGAACTGGGAAATGAGTATTTGCAACTCAGAATACGGACTTCATAACTTAGAATTCAGAACAAAGAACTCAGACATCAGAACTCAAGACTCATAACAAAGAACTCAGTTCTCAGCACTCAGAATTCAGAACACACAATTCAGAACTCAAAACGCAGAAATCAGAACTGTAACTCAGAATTGTGAAATCAGAACTCAGAATTCAGAACGCAATTGAGAACTTTGAAGTCAGAACTCAGAATAAATTCCTCACAATACTAGCTCAGAATCGGCGACTCAGAAATCAGAACTGAGATACAGATCTCAGAATTCAAAATTCAGAATTCAGGAGTCCGAATTCAGAACCGGAACACAGAATTCGGGACTCAGAACTCAAAATTCAGTACTCAGTACTCAGAAATCACCACTCTGAATTCTGGTCACAGAATTCACAACTCTGAAATCAGAACACAGACTGTAGAATTTAGACTCCGAACTCAGATCTAAGAGCTAAGAGTTGAGAATTCATAACTCAGTATTCAGAACTGGGAAATGAGAACTCAGAACTCAGATTTCACAGCTAAGAATTCAGAACTCAGTTATCAGAACTCAGAATTCAGAATTCAGAACTCAGAACGCAGAACACAAAATTCAGAACTCAGTAGTCAGAACTAGAAACTGTGAACTCAGAATTTGTAACTCAGAATTCTGAACGCAATTGAAAAATTTGAACTCAGAACTCAGAATACAGTACTCAAGATTCAGACCTCAAAATTCAGAACTCGGCACTCACAAAATGTAATTCACAACAAAATCTCAAATCTCAGAATTCAAAACTCAGAAAATACAACTAACCACTCGGAATTCAAATTCAGATCTCAGAGTGTAGCACTTTGGATTGAGAACTCATTCCTCAGAACGCAGAACTCAGAACTCAGAATTCAGAAATTAGATTCATATCTCAGAACTCAGAACTCAGAATTCAGAACTCAGAGTTGAGAACTCAGCATGACAACTCAGTATTCAGATCTCGCAGTTCAGCACACAGAATTGACAACTTAGAAATCAGAACACACAATACAGTGATCAGTATTCAGAATTCAGCACGCAGAACTCAAACTCACAATTCAGAACTCAGCACTCAGAACTCAGAATGCAGACCTCAGGAACCAGAACTCAGAGTTTACAACCCTGAATTCAGAACTCTAATTTCAGAACTCAATTTCATAACTCAGAACACAAGACTCAGAAGTCAGAACTCAGAATTCAGAACTCAAAACTCAGAACTCAGAACTCGATATTTAGACTTCAAAATAGAGCACTCAGATATTCGGACTCCTAACTCAGACAAAGAAGTCAGAGTTGAAATTTCAGAACTCAGAAGTCACAATTCGCAACACAATTTGTGACTAGGAATTCATAAATGAGGCTCAGTTCTCAAAATTCACAAATCAGAATTCAGAAATCCAAATTCAGAACCCAGAACACAGAATTCGGAACTCAGAACTCAAAATTCAGTACTCAGAATTCAGAACTCACAACTCACAACTCTGAATTCTGATCTCAGAATCCACAACTCTGAATTCAGAATACAGGCTGCAGTTTACAACTCCGAACTCAGATCTCAGAACTAAGAGTTGAGAATTCATAACTCAGAACTCAGAATTCAGAAATGATGACTCAGAACTTGGAATTCAGAACTCAGAAATCACAACTCAGTATTCAGAACCCAGAATTCATAACGCAGAATTCTCACCTTCGAATTCTGAACTCAGAATTCAAACTCGAATATCAGAACTGGGAAATGAGTATTTGCAACTCAGAATACGGACTTCATAACTTAGAATTCAGAACAAAGAACTCAGACATCAGAACTCAAGACTCATAACAAAGAACTCAGTTCTCAGCACTCAGAATTCAGAACACACAATTCAGAACTCAAAACGCAGAAATCAGAACTGTAACTCAGAATTGTGAAATCAGAACTCAGAATTCAGAACGCAATTGAGAACTTTGAAGTCAGAACTCAGAATAAATTCCTCACAATACTAGCTCAGAATCGGCGACTCAGAAATCAGAACTGAGATACAGATCTCAGAATTCAAAATTCAGAATTCAGGAGTCCGAATTCAGAACCGGAACACAGAATTCGGGACTCAGAACTCAAAATTCAGTACTCAGTACTCAGAAATCACCACTCTGAATTCTGGTCACAGAATTCACAACTCTGAAATCAGAACACAGACTGTAGAATTTAGACTCCGAACTCAGATCTAAGAGCTAAGAGTTGAGAATTCATAACTCAGTATTCAGAACTGGGAAATGAGAACTCAGAACTCAGATTTCACAGCTAAGAATTCAGAACTCAGTTATCAGAACTCAGAATTCAGAATTCAGAACTCAGAACGCAGAACACAAAATTCAGAACTCAGTAGTCAGAACTAGAAACTGTGAACTCAGAATTTGTAACTCAGAATTCTGAACGCAATTGAAAAATTTGAACTCAGAACTCAGAATACAGTACTCAAGATTCAGACCTCAAAATTCAGAACTCGGCACTCACAAAATGTAATTCACAACAAAACCTCAAATCTCAGAATTCAAAACTCAGAAAATAGAACTAACCACTCGGAATTCAAATTCAGATCTCAGAGTGTAGCACTTTGGATTGAGAACTCATTCCTCAGAACGCAGAACTCAGAACTCAGAATTCAGAAATTAGATTCATATCTCAGAACTCAGAACTCAGAATTCAGAACTCAGAGTTGAGAACTCAGCATGACAACTCAGTATTCAGATCTCGCAGTTCAGCACACAGAATTGACAACTTAGAAATCAGAACACACAATACAGTGATCAGTATTCAGAATTCAGCACGCAGAACTCAAACTCACAATTCAGAACTCAGCACTCAGAACTCAGAATGCAGACCTCAGGAACCAGAACTCAGAGTTTACAACCCTGAATTCAGAACTCTAATTTCAGAACTCAATTTCATAACTCAGAACACAAGACTCACAAGTCAGAACTCAGAATTCAGAACTCAAAACTCAGAACTCAGAACTCGATATTTAGACTTCAAAATAGAGCACTCAGATATTCGGACTCCTAACTCAGACAAAGAAGTCAGAGTTGAAATTTCAGAACTCAGAAGTCACAATTCGCAACACAATTTGTGACTAGGAATTCATAAATGAGGCTCAGTTCTCAAAATTCACAAATCAGAATTCAGAAATCCAAATTCAGAACCCAGAACACAGAATTCGGAACTCAGAACTCAAAATTCAGTACTCAGAATTCAGAACTCACAACTCACAACTCTGAATTCTGATCTCAGAATCCACAACTCTGAATTCAGAATACAGGCTGCAGTTTACAACTCCGAACTCAGATCTCAGAACTAAGAGTTGAGAATTCATAACTCAGAACTCAGAATTCAGAAATGATGACTCAGAACTTGGAATTCAGAACTCAGAAATCACAACTCAGTATTCAGAACCCAGAATTCATAACGCAGAATTCTCACCTTCGAATTCTGAACTCAGAATTCAAACTCGAATATCAGAACTGGGAAATGAGTATTTGCAACTCAGAATACGGACTTCATAACTTAGAATTCAGAACAAAGAACTCAGGCATCAGAACTCAAGACTCATAACAAAGAACTCAGTTCTCAGCACTCAGAATTCAGAACACACAATTCAGAACTCAAAACGCAGAAATCAGAACTGTAACTCAGAATTGTGAAATCAGAACTCAGAATTCAGAACGCAATTGAGAACTTTGAAGTCAGAACTCAGAATAAATTCCTCACAATACTAGCTCAGAATCGGCGACTCAGAAATCAGAACTGAGATACAGATCTCAGAATTCAAAATTCAGAATTCAGGAGTCCGAATTCAGAACCGGAACACAGAATTCGGGACTCAGAACTCAAAATTCAGTACTCAGTACTCAGAAATCACCACTCTGAATTCTGGTCACAGAATTCACAACTCTGAAATCAGAACACAGACTGTAGAATTTAGACTCCGAACTCAGATCTAAGAGCTAAGAGTTGAGAATTCATAACTCAGTATTCAGAACTGGGAAATGAGAACTCAGAACTCAGATTTCACAGCTAAGAATTCAGAACTCAGTTATCAGAACTCAGAACTCAGAATTCAGAATTCAGAACTCAGAACGCAGAACACAAAATTCAGAACTCAGTAGTCAGAACTGGAATCTGTGAACTCAGAATTCTGAACTCAGAATTCTGAACGCAATTGAAAAATTTGAACTCAGAACTCAGAATACAGTACTCAAGATTCAGACCTCAAAATTCAGAACTCGGCACTCACAAAATGTAATTCACAACAAAATCTCAAATCTCAGAATTCAAAACTCAGAAAATAGAACTAACCACTCGGAATTCAAATTCAGATCTCAGAGTGTAGCACTTTGGATTGAGAACTCATTCCTCAGAACGCAGAACTCAGAACTCAGAATTCAGAAATTAGATTCATATCTCAGAACTCAGAACTCAGAATTCAGAACTCAGAGTTGAGAACTCAGCATGACAACTCAGTATTCAGATCTCGCAGTTCAGCACACAGAATTGACAACTTAGAAATCAGAACACACAATACAGTGATCAGTATTCAGAATTCAGCACGCAGAACTCAAACTCACAATTCAGAACTCAGCACTCAGAACTCAGAATGCAGACCTCAGGAACCAGAACTCAGAGTTTACAACCCTGAATTCAGAACTCTAATTTCAGAACTCAATTTCATAACTCAGAACACAAGACTCAGAAGTCAGAACTCAGAATTCAGAACTCAAAACTCAGAACTCAGAACTCGATATTTAGACTTCAAAATAGAGCACTCAGATATTCGGACTCCTAACTCAGACAAAGAAGTCAGAGTTGAAATTTCAGAACTCAGAAGTCACAATTCGCAACACAATTTGTGACTAGGAATTCATAAATGAGGCTCAGTTCTCAAAATTCACAAATCAGAATTCAGAAATCCAAATTCAGAACCCAGAACACAGAATTCGGAACTCAGAACTCAAAATTCAGTACTCAGAATTCAGAACTCACAACTCACAACTCTGAATTCTGATCTCAGAATCCACAACTCTGAATTCAGAATACAGGCTGCAGTTTACAACTCCGAACTCAGATCTCAGAACTAAGAGTTGAGAATTCATAACTCAGAACTCAGAATTCAGAAATGATGACTCAGAACTTGGAATTCAGAACTCAGAAATCACAACTCAGTATTCAGAACCCAGAATTCATAACGCAGAATTCTCACCTTCGAATTCTGAACTCAGAATTCAAACTCGAATATCAGAACTGGGAAATGAGTATTTGCAACTCAGAATACGGACTTCATAACTTAGAATTCAGAACAAAGAACTCAGGCATCAGAACTCAAGACTCATAACAAAGAACTCAGTTCTCAGCACTCAGAATTCAGAACACACAATTCAGAACTCAAAACGCAGAAATCAGAACTGTAACTCAGAATTGTGAAATCAGAACTCAGAATTCAGAACGCAATTGAGAACTTTGAAGTCAGAACTCAGAATAAATTCCTCACAATACTAGCTCAGAATCGGCGACTCAGAAATCAGAACTGAGATACAGATCTCAGAATTCAAAATTCAGAATTCAGGAGTCCGAATTCAGAACCGGAACACAGAATTCGGGACTCAGAACTCAAAATTCAGTACTCAGAACTCAGAAATCACCACTCTGAATTCTGGTCACAGAATTCACAACTCTGAAATCAGAACACAGACTGTAGAATTTAGACTCCGAACTCAGATCTAAGAGCTAAGAGTTGAGAATTCATAACTCAGTATTCAGAACTGGGAAATGAGAACTCAGAACTCAGATTTCACAGCTAAGAATTCAGAACTCAGTTATCAGAACTCAGAACTCAGAATTCAGAATTCAGAACTCAGAACACAGAACACAAAATTCAGAACTCAGTAGTCAGAACTAGAATCTGTAAACTCAGAATTCTGAACTCAGAATTCTGAACGCAATTGAAAAATTTGAACTCAGAACTCAGAATACAGTACTCAAGATTCAGACCTCAAAATTCAGAACTCGGCACTCACAAAATGTAATTCACAACAAAATCTCAAATCTCAGAATTCAAAACTCAGAAAATAGAACTAACCACTCGGAATTCAAATTCAGATCTCAGAGTGTAGCACTTTGGATTGAGAACTCATTCCTCAGAACGCAGAACTCAGAACTCAGAATTCAGAAATTAGATTCATATCTCAGAACTCAGAACTCAGAATTCAGAACTCAGAGTTGAGAACTCAGCATGACAACTCAGTATTCAGATCTCGCAGTTCAGCACACAGAATTGACAACTTAGAAATCAGAACACACAATACAGTGATCAGTATTCAGAATTCAGCACGCAGAACTCAAACTCACAATTCAGAACTCAGCACTCAGAACTCAGAATGCAGACCTCAGGAACCAGAACTCAGAGTTTACAACCCTGAATTCAGAACTCTAATTTCAGAACTCAATTTCATAACTCAGAACACAAGACTCAGAAGTCAGAACTCAGAATTCAGAACTCAAAACTCAGAACTCAGAACTCGATATTTAGACTTCAAAATAGAGCACTCAGATATTCGGACTCCTAACTCAGACAAAGAAGTCAGAGTTGAAATTTCAGAACTCAGAAGTCACAATTCGCAACACAGAATTTGTGACTAGGAATTCATAAATGAGGCTCAGTTCTCAAAATTCACAAATCAGAATTCAGAAATCCAAATTCAGAACCCAGAACACAGAATTCAGAACTCAGAACTCAAAATTCAGTACTCAGAATTCAGAACTCACAACTCACAAATCTGAATTCTGATCTCAGAATCCACAACTCTGAATTCAGAATACAGGCTGCAGTTTACAACTCTGAACTCAGATCTCCGAACTCAGAGTTGAGAATTCATAACTCAGTATTCAGAACTGGGAAATGAGAACTCAGAACTCAGATTTCACAGCTAAGAATTCAGAACTCAGTTATCAGAACTCAGAATTCAGAATTCAGAACTCAGAACGCAGAACACAAAATTCAGAACTCAGTAGTCAGAACTAGAAACTGTGAACTCAGAATTTGTAACTCAGAATTCTGAACGCAATTGAAAAATTTGAACTCAGAACTCAGAATACAGTACTCAAGATTCAGACCTCAAAATTCAGAACTCGGCACTCACAAAATGTAATTCACAACAAAATCTCAAATCTCAGAATTCAAAACTCAGAAAATAGAACTAACCACTCGGAATTCAAATTCAGATCTCAGAGTGTAGCACTTTGGATTGAGAACTCATTCCTCAGAACGCAGAACTCAGAACTCAGAATTCAGAAATTAGATTCATATCTCAGAACTCAGAACTCAGAATTCAGAACTCAGAGTTGAGAACTCAGCATGACAACTCAGTATTCAGATCTCGCAGTTCAGCACACAGAATTGACAACTTAGAAATCAGAACACACAATACAGTGATCAGTATTCAGAATTCAGCACGCAGAACTCAAACTCACAATTCAGAACTCAGCACTCAGAACTCAGAATGCAGACCTCAGGAACCAGAACTCAGAGTTTACAACCCTGAATTCAGAACTCTAATTTCAGAACTCAATTTCATAACTCAGAACACAAGACTCACAAGTCAGAACTCAGAATTCAGAACTCAAAACTCAGAACTCAGAACTCGATATTTAGACTTCAAAATAGAGCACTCAGATATTCGGACTCCTAACTCAGACAAAGAAGTCAGAGTTGAAATTTCAGAACTCAGAAGTCACAATTCGCAACACAATTTGTGACTAGGAATTCATAAATGAGGCTCAGTTCTCAAAATTCACAAATCAGAATTCAGAAATCCAAATTCAGAACCCAGAACACAGAATTCGGAACTCAGAACTCAAAATTCAGTACTCAGAATTCAGAACTCACAACTCACAACTCTGAATTCTGATCTCAGAATCCACAACTCTGAATTCAGAATACAGGCTGCAGTTTACAACTCCGAACTCAGATCTCAGAACTAAGAGTTGAGAATTCATAACTCAGAACTCAGAATTCAGAAATGATGACTCAGAACTTGGAATTCAGAACTCAGAAATCACAACTCAGTATTCAGAACCCAGAATTCATAACGCAGAATTCTCACCTTCGAATTCTGAACTCAGAATTCAAACTCGAATATCAGAACTGGGAAATGAGTATTTGCAACTCAGAATACGGACTTCATAACTTAGAATTCAGAACAAAGAACTCAGGCATCAGAACTCAAGACTCATAACAAAGAACTCAGTTCTCAGCACTCAGAATTCAGAACACACAATTCAGAACTCAAAACGCAGAAATCAGAACTGTAACTCAGAATTGTGAAATCAGAACTCAGAATTCAGAACGCAATTGAGAACTTTGAAGTCAGAACTCAGAATAAATTCCTCACAATACTAGCTCAGAATCGGCGACTCAGAAATCAGAACTGAGATACAGATCTCAGAATTCAAAATTCAGAATTCAGGAGTCCGAATTCAGAACCGGAACACAGAATTCGGGACTCAGAACTCAAAATTCAGTACTCAGTACTCAGAACTCAGAAATCACCACTCTGAATTCTGGTCACAGAATTCACAACTCTGAAATCAGAATACAGACTGTAGAATTTAGACTCCGAACTCAGATCTAAGAGCTAAGAGTTGAGAATTCATGACTCAGTATTCAGAACTGCGAAATGAGAACTCAGAACTCAGATTTCACAGCTAAGAATTCAGAACTCAGTTATCAGAACTCAGAATTCAGAATTCAGAACTCCGAACGCAGAACACAAAATTCAGAACTCAGTAGTCAGAACTAGAAACTGTGAACTCAGAATTTGTAACTCAGAATTCTGAACGCAATTGAAAAATTTGAACTCAGAACTCAGAATACAGTACTCAAGATTCAGACCTCAAAATTCAGAACTCGGCACTCACAAAATGTAATTCACAACAAAATCTCAAATCTCAGAATTCAAAACTCAGAAAATAGAACTAACCACTCGGAATTCAAATTCAGATCTCAGAGTGTAGCACTTTGGATTGAGAACTCATTCCTCAGAACGCAGAACTCAGAACTCAGAATTCAGAAATTAGATTCATATCTCAGAACTCAGAACTCAGAATTCAGAACTCAGAGTTGAGAACTCAGCATGACAACTCAGTATTCAGATCTCGCAGTTCAGCACACAGAATTGACAACTTAGAAATCAGAACACACAATACAGTGATCAGTATTCAGAATTCAGCACGCAGAACTCAAACTCACAATTCAGAACTCAGCACTCAGAACTCAGAATGCAGACCTCAGGAACCAGAACTCAGAGTTTACAACCCTGAATTCAGAACTCTAATTTCAGAACTCAATTTCATAACTCAGAACACAAGACTCAGAAGTCAGAACTCAGAATTCAGAACTCAAAACTCAGAACTCAGAACTCGATATTTAGACTTCAAAATAGAGCACTCAGATATTCGGACTCCTAACTCAGACAAAGAAGTCAGAGTTGAAATTTCAGAACTCAGAAGTCACAATTCGCAACACAATTTGTGACTAGGAATTCATAAATGAGGCTCAGTTCTCAAAATTCACAAATCAGAATTCAGAAATCCAAATTCAGAACCCAGAACACAGAATTCGGAACTCAGAACTCAAAATTCAGTACTCAGAATTCAGAACTCACAACTCACAACTCTGAATTCTGATCTCAGAATCCACAACTCTGAATTCAGAATACAGGCTGCAGTTTACAACTCCGAACTCAGATCTCAGAACTAAGAGTTGAGAATTCATAACTCAGAACTCAGAATTCAGAAATGATGACTCAGAACTTGGAATTCAGAACTCAGAAATCACAACTCAGTATTCAGAACCCAGAATTCATAACGCAGAATTCTCACCTTCGAATTCTGAACTCAGAATTCAAACTCGAATATCAGAACTGGGAAATGAGTATTTGCAACTCAGAATACGGACTTCATAACTTAGAATTCAGAACAAAGAACTCAGGCATCAGAACTCAAGACTCATAACAAAGAACTCAGTTCTCAGCACTCAGAATTCATAACACACAATTCAGAACTCAAAACGCAGAAATCAGAACTGTAACTCAGAATTGTGAAATCAGAACTCAGAATTCAGAACGCAATTGAGAACTTTGAAGTCAGAACTCAGAATAAATTCCTCACAATACTAGCTCAGAATCGGCGACTCAGAAATCAGAACTGAGATACAGATCTCAGAATTCAAAATTCAGAATTCAGGAGTCCGAATTCAGAACCGGAACACAGAATTCGGGACTCAGAACTCAAAATTCAGTACTCAGTACTCAGAACTCAGAAATCACCACTCTGAATTCTGGTCACAGAATTCACAACTCTGAAATCAGAATACAGACTGTAGAATTTAGACTCCGAACTCAGATCTAAGAGCTAAGAGTTGAGAATTCATGACTCAGTATTCAGAACTGCGAAATGAGAACTCAGAACTCAGATTTCACAGCTAAGAATTCAGAACTCAGTTATCAGAACTCAGAATTCAGAATTCAGAACTCCGAACGCAGAACACAAAATTCAGAACTCAGTAGTCAGAACTAGAAACTGTGAACTCAGAATTTGTAACTCAGAATTCTGAACGCAATTGAAAAATTTGAACTCAGAACTCAGAATACAGTACTCAAGATTCAGACCTCAAAATTCAGAACTCGGCACTCACAAAATGTAATTCACAACAAAATCTCAAATCTCAGAATTCAAAACTCAGAAAATAGAACTAACCACTCGGAATTCAAATTCAGATCTCAGAGTGTAGCACTTTGGATTGAGAACTCATTCCTCAGAACGCAGAACTCAGAACTCAGAATTCAGAAATTAGATTCATATCTCAGAACTCAGAACTCAGAATTCAGAACTCAGAGTTGAGAACTCAGCATGACAACTCAGTATTCAGATCTCGCAGTTCAGCACACAGAATTGACAACTTAGAAATCAGAACACACAATACAGTGATCAGTATTCAGAATTCAGCACGCAGAACTCAAACTCACAATTCAGAACTCAGCACTCAGAACTCAGAATGCAGACCTCAGGAACCAGAACTCAGAGTTTACAACCCTGAATTCAGAACTCTAATTTCAGAACTCAATTTCATAACTCAGAACACAAGACTCAGAAGTCAGAACTCAGAATTCAGAACTCAAAACTCAGAACTCAGAACTCGATATTTAGACTTCAAAATAGAGCACTCAGATATTCGGACTCCTAACTCAGACAAAGAAGTCAGAGTTGAAATTTCAGAACTCAGAAGTCACAATTCGCAAGACAGAATTTGTGACTAGGAATTCATAAATGAGGCTCAGTTCTCAAAATTCACAAATCAGAATTCAGAAATCCAAATTCAGAACCCAGAACACAGAATTCGGAACTCAGAACTCAAAATTCAGTACTCAGAATTCAGAACTCACAACTCACAAATCTGAATTCTGATCTCAGAATCCACAACTCTGAATTCAGAATACAGGCTGCAGTTTACAACTCCGAACTCAGATCTCAGAACTAAGAGTTGAGAATTCATAACTCAGAACTCAGAATTCAGAAATGATGACTCAGAACTTGGAATTCAGAACTCAGAAATCACAACTCAGTATTCAGAACCCAGAATTCATAACGCAGAATTCTCACCTTCGAATTCTGAACTCAGAATTCAAACTCGAATATCAGAACTGGGAAATGAGTATTTGCAACTCAGAATACGGACTTCATAACTTAGAATTCAGAACAAAGAACTCAGACATCAGAACTCAAGACTCATAACAAAGAACTCAGTTCTCAGCACTCAGAATTCAGAACACACAATTCAGAACTCAAAACGCAGAAATCAGAACTGTAACTCAGAATTGTGAAATCAGAACTCAGAATTCAGAACGCAATTGAGAACTTTGAAGTCAGAACTCAGAATAAATTCCTCACAATACTAGCTCAGAATCGGCGACTCAGAAATCAGAACTGAGATACAGATCTCAGAATTCAAAATTCAGAATTCAGGAGTCCGAATTCAGAACCGGAACACAGAATTCGGGACTCAGAACTCAAAATTCAGTACTCAGAACTCAGAAATCACCACTCTGAATTCTGGTCACAGAATTCACAACTCTGAAATCAGAACACAGACTGTAGAATTTAGACTCCGAACTCAGATCTAAGAGCTAAGAGTTGAGAATTCATAACTCAGTATTCAGAACTGGGAAATGAGAACTCAGAACTCAGATTTCACAGCTAAGAATTCAGAACTCAGTTATCAGAACTCAGAACTCAGAATTCAGAATTCAGAACTCAGAACACAGAACACAAAATTCAGAACTCAGTAGTCAGAACTAGAATCTGTAAACTCAGAATTTGTAACTCAGAATTCTGAACGCAATTGAAAAATTTGAACTCAGAACTCAGAATACAGTACTCAAGATTCAGACCTCAAAATTCAGAACTCGGCACTCACAAAATGTAATTCACAACAAAACCTCAAATCTCAGAATTCAAAACTCAGAAAATAGAACTAACCACTCGGAATTCAAATTCAGATCTCAGAGTGTAGCACTTTGGATTGAGAACTCATTCCTCAGAACGCAGAACTCAGAACTCAGAATTCAGAAATTAGATTCATATCTCAGAACTCAGAACTCAGAATTCAGAACTCAGAGTTGAGAACTCAGCATGACAACTCAGTATTCAGATCTCGCAGTTCAGCACACAGAATTGACAACTTAGAAATCAGAACACACAATACAGTGATCAGTATTCAGAATTCAGCACGCAGAACTCAAACTCACAATTCAGAACTCAGCACTCAGAACTCAGAATGCAGACCTCAGGAACCAGAACTCAGAGTTTACAACCCTGAATTCAGAACTCTAATTTCAGAACTCAATTTCATAACTCAGAACACAAGACTCAGAAGTCAGAACTCAGAATTCAGAACTCAAAACTCAGAACTCAGAACTCGATATTTAGACTTCAAAATAGAGCACTCAGATATTCGGACTCCTAACTCAGACAAAGAAGTCAGAGTTGAAATTTCAGAACTCAGAAGTCACAATTCGCAACACAGAATTTGTGACTAGGAATTCATTAATGAGGCTCAGTTCTCAAAATTCACAAATCAGAATTCAGAAATCCAAATTCAGAACCCAGAACACAGAATTCAGAACTCAGAACTCAAAATTCAGTACTCAGAATTCAGAACTCACAACTCACAAATCTGAATTCTGATCTCAGACTCCACAACTCTGAATTCAGAATACAGGCTGCAGTTTACAACTCTGAACTCAGATCTCCGAACTCAGAGTTGAGAATTCATAACTCAGTATTCAGAACTGGGAAATGAGAACTCAGAACTCAGATTTCACAGCTAAGAATTCAGAACTCAGTTATCAGAACTCAGAATTCAGAATTCAGAACTCAGAACGCAGAACACAAAATTCAGAACTCAGTAGTCAGAACTAGAAACTGTAAACTCAGAATTTGTAACTCAGAATTCTGAACGCAATTGAAAAATTTGAACTCAGAACTCAGAATACAGTACTCAAGATTCAGACCTCAAAATTCAGAACTCGGCACTCACAAAATGTAATTCACAACAAAATCTCAAATCTCAGAATTCAAAACTCAGAAAATAGAACTAACCACTCGGAATTCAAATTCAGATCTCAGAGTGTAGCACTTTGGATTGAGAACTCATTCCTCAGAACGCAGAACTCAGAACTCAGAATTCAGAAATTAGATTCATATCTCAGAACTCAGAACTCAGAATTCAGAACTCAGAGTTGAGAACTCAGCATGACAACTCAGTATTCAGATCTCGCAGTTCAGCACACAGAATTGACAACTTAGAAATCAGAACACACAATACAGTGATCAGTATTCAGAATTCAGCACGCAGAACTCAAACTCACAATTCAGAACTCAGCACTCAGAACTCAGAATGCAGACCTCAGGAACCAGAACTCAGAGTTTACAACCCTGAATTCAGAACTCTAATTTCAGAACTCAATTTCATAACTCAGAACACAAGACTCAGAAGTCAGAACTCAGAATTCAGAACTCAAAACTCAGAACTCAGAACTCGATATTTAGACTTCAAAATAGAGCACTCAGATATTCGGACTCCTAACTCAGACAAAGAAGTCAGAGTTGAAATTTCAGAACTCAGAAGTCACAATTCGCAACACAATTTGTGACTAGGAATTCATAAATGAGGCTCAGTTCTCAAAATTCACAAATCAGAATTCAGAAATCCAAATTCAGAACCCAGAACACAGAATTCGGAACTCAGAACTCAAAATTCAGTACTCAGAATTCAGAACTCACAACTCACAACTCTGAATTCTGATCTCAGAATCCACAACTCTGAATTCAGAATACAGGCTGCAGTTTACAACTCCGAACTCAGATCTCAGAACTAAGAGTTGAGAATTCATAACTCAGAACTCAGAATTCAGAAATGATGACTCAGAACTTGGAATTCAGAACTCAGAAATCACAACTCAGTATTCAGAACCCAGAATTCATAACGCAGAATTCTCACCTTCGAATTCTGAACTCAGAATTCAAACTCGAATATCAGAACTGGGAAATGAGTATTTGCAACTCAGAATACGGACTTCATAACTTAGAATTCAGAACAAAGAACTCAGACATCAGAACTCAAGACTCATAACAAAGAACTCAGTTCTCAGCACTCAGAATTCAGAACACACAATTCAGAACTCAAAACGCAGAAATCAGAACTGTAACTCAGAATTGTGAAATCAGAACTCAGAATTCAGAACGCAATTGAGAACTTTGAAGTCAGAACTCAGAATAAATTCCTCACAATACTAGCTCAGAATCGGCGACTCAGAAATCAGAACTGAGATACAGATCTCAGAATTCAAAATTCAGAATTCAGGAGTCCGAATTCAGAACCGGAACACAGAATTCGGGACTCAGAACTCAAAATTCAGTACTCAGTACTCAGAAATCACCACTCTGAATTCTGGTCACAGAATTCACAACTCTGAAATCAGAACACAGACTGTAGAATTTAGACTCCGAACTCAGATCTAAGAGCTAAGAGTTGAGAATTCATAACTCAGTATTCAGAACTGGGAAATGAGAACTCAGAACTCAGATTTCACAGCTAAGAATTCAGAACTCAGTTATCAGAACTCAGAATTCAGAATTCAGAACTCAGAACGCAGAACACAAAATTCAGAACTCAGTAGTCAGAACTAGAAACTGTGAACTCAGAATTTGTAACTCAGAATTCTGAACGCAATTGAAAAATTTGAACTCAGAACTCAGAATACAGTACTCAAGATTCAGACCTCAAAATTCAGAACTCGGCACTCACAAAATGTAATTCACAACAAAATCTCAAATCTCAGAATTCAAAACTCAGAAAATAGAACTAACCACTCGGAATTCAAATTCAGATCTCAGAGTGTAGCACTTTGGATTGAGAACTCATTCCTCAGAACGCAGAACTCAGAACTCAGAATTCAGAAATTAGATTCATATCTCAGAACTCAGAACTCAGAATTCAGAACTCAGAGTTGAGAACTCAGCATGACAACTCAGTATTCAGATCTCGCAGTTCAGCACACAGAATTGACAACTTAGAAATCAGAACACACAATACAGTGATCAGTATTCAGAATTCAGCACGCAGAACTCAAACTCACAATTCAGAACTCAGCACTCAGAACTCAGAATGCAGACCTCAGGAACCAGAACTCAGAGTTTACAACCCTGAATTCAGAACTCTAATTTCAGAACTCAATTTCATAACTCAGAACACAAGACTCAGAAGTCAGAACTCAGAATTCAGAACTCAAAACTCAGAACTCAGAACTCGATATTTAGACTTCAAAATAGAGCACTCAGATATTCGGACTCCTAACTCAGACAAAGAAGTCAGAGTTGAAATTTCAGAACTCAGAAGTCACAATTCGCAACACAATTTGTGACTAGGAATTCATAAATGAGGCTCAGTTCTCAAAATTCACAAATCAGAATTCAGAAATCCAAATTCAGAACCCAGAACACAGAATTCGGAACTCAGAACTCAAAATTCAGTACTCAGAATTCAGAACTCACAACTCACAACTCTGAATTCTGATCTCAGAATCCACAACTCTGAATTCAGAATACAGGCTGCAGTTTACAACTCCGAACTCAGATCTCAGAACTAAGAGTTGAGAATTCATAACTCAGAACTCAGAATTCAGAAATGATGACTCAGAACTTGGAATTCAGAACTCAGAAATCACAACTCAGTATTCAGAACCCAGAATTCATAACGCAGAATTCTCACCTTCGAATTCTGAACTCAGAATTCAAACTCGAATATCAGAACTGGGAAATGAGTATTTGCAACTCAGAATACGGACTTCATAACTTAGAATTCAGAACAAAGAACTCAGACATCAGAACTCAAGACTCATAACAAAGAACTCAGTTCTCAGCACTCAGAATTCAGAACACACAATTCAGAACTCAAAACGCAGAAATCAGAACTGTAACTCAGAATTGTGAAATCAGAACTCAGAATTCAGAACGCAATTGAGAACTTTGAAGTCAGAACTCAGAATAAATTCCTCACAATACTAGCTCAGAATCGGCGACTCAGAAATCAGAACTGAGATACAGATCTCAGAATTCAAAATTCAGAATTCAGGAGTCCGAATTCAGAACCGGAACACAGAATTCGGGACTCAGAACTCAAAATTCAGTACTCAGAACTCAGAAATCACCACTCTGAATTCTGGTCACAGAATTCACAACTCTGAAATCAGAACACAGACTGTAGAATTTAGACTCCGAACTCAGATCTAAGAGCTAAGAGTTGAGAATTCATAACTCAGTATTCAGAACTGGGAAATGAGAACTCAGAACTCAGATTTCACAGCTAAGAATTCAGAACTCAGTTATCAGAACTCAGAACTCAGAATTCAGAATTCAGAACTCAGAACACAGAACACAAAATTCAGAACTCAGTAGTCAGAACTAGAATCTGTAAACTCAGAATTTGTAACTCAGAATTCTGAACGCAATTGAAAAATTTGAACTCAGAACTCAGAATACAGTACTCAAGATTCAGACCTCAAAATTCAGAACTCGGCACTCACAAAATGTAATTCACAACAAAACCTCAAATCTCAGAATTCAAAACTCAGAAAATAGAACTAACCACTCGGAATTCAAATTCAGATCTCAGAGTGTAGCACTTTGGATTGAGAACTCATTCCTCAGAACGCAGAACTCAGAACTCAGAATTCAGAAATTAGATTCATATCTCAGAACTCAGAACTCAGAATTCAGAACTCAGAGTTGAGAACTCAGCATGACAACTCAGTATTCAGATCTCGCAGTTCAGCACACAGAATTGACAACTTAGAAATCAGAACACACAATACAGTGATCAGTATTCAGAATTCAGCACGCAGAACTCAAACTCACAATTCAGAACTCAGCACTCAGAACTCAGAATGCAGACCTCAGGAACCAGAACTCAGAGTTTACAACCCTGAATTCAGAACTCTAATTTCAGAACTCAATTTCATAACTCAGAACACAAGACTCAGAAGTCAGAACTCAGAATTCAGAACTCAAAACTCAGAACTCAGAACTCGATATTTAGACTTCAAAATAGAGCACTCAGATATTCGGACTCCTAACTCAGACAAAGAAGTCAGAGTTGAAATTTCAGAACTCAGAAGTCACAATTCGCAACACAGAATTTGTGACTAGGAATTCATAAATGAGGCTCAGTTCTCAAAATTCACAAATCAGAATTCAGAAATCCAAATTCAGAACCCAGAACACAGAATTCAGAACTCAGAACTCAAAATTCAGTACTCAGAATTCAGAACTCACAACTCACAAATCTGAATTCTGATCTCAGAATCCACAACTCTGAATTCAGAATACAGGCTGCAGTTTACAACTCCGAACTCAGATCTCAGAACTAAGAGTTGAGAATTCATAACTCAGTATTCAGAACTGGGAAATGAGAACTCAGAACTCAGATTTCACAGCTAAGAATTCAGAACTCAGTTATCAGAACTCAGAATTCAGAATTCAGAACTCAGAACGCAGAACACAAAATTCAGAACTCAGTAGTCAGAACTAGAAACTGTGAACTCAGAATTTGTAACTCAGAATTCTGAACGCAATTGAAAAATTTGAACTCAGAACTCAGAATACAGTACTCAAGATTCAGACCTCAAAATTCAGAACTCGGCACTCACAAAATGTAATTCACAACAAAATCTCAAATCTCAGAATTCAAAACTCAGAAAATAGAACTAACCACTCGGAATTCAAATTCAGATCTCAGAGTGTAGCACTTTGGATTGAGAACTCATTCCTCAGAACGCAGAACTCAGAACTCAGAATTCAGAAATTAGATTCATATCTCAGAACTCAGAACTCAGAATTCAGAACTCAGAGTTGAGAACTCAGCATGACAACTCAGTATTCAGATCTCGCAGTTCAGCACACAGAATTGACAACTTAGAAATCAGAACACACAATACAGTGATCAGTATTCAGAATTCAGCACGCAGAACTCAAACTCACAATTCAGAACTCAGCACTCAGAACTCAGAATGCAGACCTCAGGAACCAGAACTCAGAGTTTACAACCCTGAATTCAGAACTCTAATTTCAGAACTCAATTTCATAACTCAGAACACAAGACTCAGAAGTCAGAACTCAGAATTCAGAACTCAAAACTCAGAACTCAGAACTCGATATTTAGACTTCAAAATAGAGCACTCAGATATTCGGACTCCTAACTCAGACAAAGAAGTCAGAGTTGAAATTTCAGAACTCAGAAGTCACAATTCGCAACACAATTTGTGACTAGGAATTCATAAATGAGGCTCAGTTCTCAAAATTCACAAATCAGAATTCAGAAATCCAAATTCAGAACCCAGAACACAGAATTCGGAACTCAGAACTCAAAATTCAGTACTCAGAATTCAGAACTCACAACTCACAACTCTGAATTCTGATCTCAGAATCCACAACTCTGAATTCAGAATACAGGCTGCAGTTTACAACTCCGAACTCAGATCTCAGAACTAAGAGTTGAGAATTCATAACTCAGAACTCAGAATTCAGAAATGATGACTCAGAACTTGGAATTCAGAACTCAGAAATCACAACTCAGTATTCAGAACCCAGAATTCATAACGCAGAATTCTCACCTTCGAATTCTGAACTCAGAATTCAAACTCGAATATCAGAACTGGGAAATGAGTATTTGCAACTCAGAATACGGACTTCATAACTTAGAATTCAGAACAAAGAACTCAGACATCAGAACTCAAGACTCATAACAAAGAACTCAGTTCTCAGCACTCAGAATTCAGAACACACAATTCAGAACTCAAAACGCAGAAATCAGAACTGTAACTCAGAATTGTGAAATCAGAACTCAGAATTCAGAACGCAATTGAGAACTTTGAAGTCAGAACTCAGAATAAATTCCTCACAATACTAGCTCAGAATCGGCGACTCAGAAATCAGAACTGAGATACAGATCTCAGAATTCAAAATTCAGAATTCAGGAGTCCGAATTCAGAACCGGAACACAGAATTCGGGACTCAGAACTCAAAATTCAGTACTCAGTACTCAGAAATCACCACTCTGAATTCTGGTCACAGAATTCACAACTCTGAAATCAGAACACAGACTGTAGAATTTAGACTCCGAACTCAGATCTAAGAGCTAAGAGTTGAGAATTCATAACTCAGTATTCAGAACTGGGAAATGAGAACTCAGAACTCAGATTTCACAGCTAAGAATTCAGAACTCAGTTATCAGAACTCAGAATTCAGAATTCAGAACTCAGAACGCAGAACACAAAATTCAGAACTCAGTAGTCAGAACTAGAAACTGTGAACTCAGAATTTGTAACTCAGAATTCTGAACGCAATTGAAAAATTTGAACTCAGAACTCAGAATACAGTACTCAAGATTCAGACCTCAAAATTCAGAACTCGGCACTCACAAAATGTAATTCACAACAAAATCTCAAATCTCAGAATTCAAAACTCAGAAAATAGAACTAACCACTCGGAATTCAAATTCAGATCTCAGAGTGTAGCACTTTGGATTGAGAACTCATTCCTCAGAACGCAGAACTCAGAACTCAGAATTCAGAAATTAGATTCATATCTCAGAACTCAGAACTCAGAATTCAGAACTCAGAGTTGAGAACTCAGCATGACAACTCAGTATTCAGATCTCGCAGTTCAGCACACAGAATTGACAACTTAGAAATCAGAACACACAATACAGTGATCAGTATTCAGAATTCAGCACGCAGAACTCAAACTCACAATTCAGAACTCAGCACTCAGAACTCAGAATGCAGACCTCAGGAACCAGAACTCAGAGTTTACAACCCTGAATTCAGAACTCTAATTTCAGAACTCAATTTCATAACTCAGAACACAAGACTCAGAAGTCAGAACTCAGAATTCAGAACTCAAAACTCAGAACTCAGAACTCGATATTTAGACTTCAAAATAGAGCACTCAGATATTCGGACTCCTAACTCAGACAAAGAAGTCAGAGTTGAAATTTCAGAACTCAGAAGTCACAATTCGCAACACAATTTGTGACTAGGAATTCATAAATGAGGCTCAGTTCTCAAAATTCACAAATCAGAATTCAGAAATCCAAATTCAGAACCCAGAACACAGAATTCGGAACTCAGAACTCAAAATTCAGTACTCAGAATTCAGAACTCACAACTCACAACTCTGAATTCTGATCTCAGAATCCACAACTCTGAATTCAGAATACAGGCTGCAGTTTACAACTCCGAACTCAGATCTCAGAACTAAGAGTTGAGAATTCATAACTCAGAACTCAGAATTCAGAAATGATGACTCAGAACTTGGAATTCAGAACTCAGAAATCACAACTCAGTATTCAGAACCCAGAATTCATAACGCAGAATTCTCACCTTCGAATTCTGAACTCAGAATTCAAACTCGAATATCAGAACTGGGAAATGAGTATTTGCAACTCAGAATATGGACTTCATAACTTAGAATTCAGAACAAAGAACTCAGACATCAGAACTCAAGACTCATAACAAAGAACTCAGTTCTCAGCACTCAGAATTCAGAACACACAATTCAGAACTCAAAACGCAGAAATCAGAACTGTAACTCAGAATTGTGAAATCAGAACTCAGAATTCAGAACGCAATTGAGAACTTTGAAGTCAGAACTCAGAATAAATTCCTCACAATACTAGCTCAGAATCGGCGACTCAGAAATCAGAACTGAGATACAGATCTCAGAATTCAAAATTCAGAATTCAGGAGTCCGAATTCAGAACCGGAACACAGAATTCGGGACTCAGAACTCAAAATTCAGTACTCAGTACTCAGAAATCACCACTCTGAATTCTGGTCACAGAATTCACAACTCTGAAATCAGAACACAGACTGTAGAATTTAGACTCCGAACTCAGATCTAAGAGCTAAGAGTTGAGAATTCATAACTCAGTATTCAGAACTGGGAAATGAGAACTCAGAACTCAGATTTCACAGCTAAGAATTCAGAACTCAGTTATCAGAACTCAGAATTCAGAATTCAGAACTCAGAACGCAGAACACAAAATTCAGAACTCAGTAGTCAGAACTAGAAACTGTGAACTCAGAATTTGTAACTCAGAATTCTGAACGCAATTGAAAAATTTGAACTCAGAACTCAGAATACAGTACTCAAGATTCAGACCTCAAAATTCAGAACTCGGCACTCACAAAATGTAATTCACAACAAAATCTCAAATCTCAGAATTCAAAACTCAGAAAATAGAACTAACCACTCGGAATTCAAATTCAGATCTCAGAGTGTAGCACTTTGGATTGAGAACTCATTCCTCAGAACGCAGAACTCAGAACTCAGAATTCAGAAATTAGATTCATATCTCAGAACTCAGAACTCAGAATTCAGAACTCAGAGTTGAGAACTCAGCATGACAACTCAGTATTCAGATCTCGCAGTTCAGCACACAGAATTGACAACTTAGAAATCAGAACACACAATACAGTGATCAGTATTCAGAATTCAGCACGCAGAACTCAAACTCACAATTCAGAACTCAGCACTCAGAACTCAGAATGCAGACCTCAGGAACCAGAACTCAGAGTTTACAACCCTGAATTCAGAACTCTAATTTCAGAACTCAATTTCATAACTCAGAACACAAGACTCACAAGTCAGAACTCAGAATTCAGAACTCAAAACTCAGAACTCAGAACTCGATATTTAGACTTCAAAATAGAGCACTCAGATATTCGGACTCCTAACTCAGACAAAGAAGTCAGAGTTGAAATTTCAGAACTCAGAAGTCACAATTCGCAACACAATTTGTGACTAGGAATTCATAAATGAGGCTCAGTTCTCAAAATTCACAAATCAGAATTCAGAAATCCAAATTCAGAACCCAGAACACAGAATTCGGAACTCAGAACTCAAAATTCAGTACTCAGAATTCAGAACTCACAACTCACAACTCTGAATTCTGATCTCAGAATCCACAACTCTGAATTCAGAATACAGGCTGCAGTTTACAACTCCGAACTCAGATCTCAGAACTAAGAGTTGAGAATTCATAACTCAGAACTCAGAATTCAGAAATGATGACTCAGAACTTGGAATTCAGAACTCAGAAATCACAACTCAGTATTCAGAACCCAGAATTCATAACGCAGAATTCTCACCTTCGAATTCTGAACTCAGAATTCAAACTCGAATATCAGAACTGGGAAATGAGTATTTGCAACTCAGAATACGGACTTCATAACTTAGAATTCAGAACAAAGAACTCAGGCATCAGAACTCAAGACTCATAACAAAGAACTCAGTTCTCAGCACTCAGAATTCAGAACACACAATTCAGAACTCAAAACGCAGAAATCAGAACTGTAACTCAGAATTGTGAAATCAGAACTCAGAATTCAGAACGCAATTGAGAACTTTGAAGTCAGAACTCAGAATAAATTCCTCACAATACTAGCTCAGAATCGGCGACTCAGAAATCAGAACTGAGATACAGATCTCAGAATTCAAAATTCAGAATTCAGGAGTCCGAATTCAGAACCGGAACACAGAATTCGGGACTCAGAACTCAAAATTCAGTACTCAGTACTCAGAAATCACCACTCTGAATTCTGGTCACAGAATTCACAACTCTGAAATCAGAACACAGACTGTAGAATTTAGACTCCGAACTCAGATCTAAGAGCTAAGAGTTGAGAATTCATAACTCAGTATTCAGAACTGGGAAATGAGAACTCAGAACTCAGATTTCACAGCTAAGAATTCAGAACTCAGTTATCAGAACTCAGAACTCAGAATTCAGAATTCAGAACTCAGAACGCAGAACACAAAATTCAGAACTCAGTAGTCAGAACTGGAATCTGTGAACTCAGAATTCTGAACTCAGAATTCTGAACGCAATTGAAAAATTTGAACTCAGAACTCAGAATACAGTACTCAAGATTCAGACCTCAAAATTCAGAACTCGGCACTCACAAAATGTAATTCACAACAAAATCTCAAATCTCAGAATTCAAAACTCAGAAAATAGAACTAACCACTCGGAATTCAAATTCAGATCTCAGAGTGTAGCACTTTGGATTGAGAACTCATTCCTCAGAACGCAGAACTCAGAACTCAGAATTCAGAAATTAGATTCATATCTCAGAACTCAGAACTCAGAATTCAGAACTCAGAGTTGAGAACTCAGCATGACAACTCAGTATTCAGATCTCGCAGTTCAGCACACAGAATTGACAACTTAGAAATCAGAACACACAATACAGTGATCAGTATTCAGAATTCAGCACGCAGAACTCAAACTCACAATTCAGAACTCAGCACTCAGAACTCAGAATGCAGACCTCAGGAACCAGAACTCAGAGTTTACAACCCTGAATTCAGAACTCTAATTTCAGAACTCAATTTCATAACTCAGAACACAAGACTCAGAAGTCAGAACTCAGAATTCAGAACTCAAAACTCAGAACTCAGAACTCGATATTTAGACTTCAAAATAGAGCACTCAGATATTCGGACTCCTAACTCAGACAAAGAAGTCAGAGTTGAAATTTCAGAACTCAGAAGTCACAATTCGCAACACAATTTGTGACTAGGAATTCATAAATGAGGCTCAGTTCTCAAAATTCACAAATCAGAATTCAGAAATCCAAATTCAGAACCCAGAACACAGAATTCGGAACTCAGAACTCAAAATTCAGTACTCAGAATTCAGAACTCACAACTCACAACTCTGAATTCTGATCTCAGAATCCACAACTCTGAATTCAGAATACAGGCTGCAGTTTACAACTCCGAACTCAGATCTCAGAACTAAGAGTTGAGAATTCATAACTCAGAACTCAGAATTCAGAAATGATGACTCAGAACTTGGAATTCAGAACTCAGAAATCACAACTCAGTATTCAGAACCCAGAATTCATAACGCAGAATTCTCACCTTCGAATTCTGAACTCAGAATTCAAACTCGAATATCAGAACTGGGAAATGAGTATTTGCAACTCAGAATACGGACTTCATAACTTAGAATTCAGAACAAAGAACTCAGGCATCAGAACTCAAGACTCATAACAAAGAACTCAGTTCTCAGCACTCAGAATTCAGAACACACAATTCAGAACTCAAAACGCAGAAATCAGAACTGTAACTCAGAATTGTGAAATCAGAACTCAGAATTCAGAACGCAATTGAGAACTTTGAAGTCAGAACTCAGAATAAATTCCTCACAATACTAGCTCAGAATCGGCGACTCAGAAATCAGAACTGAGATACAGATCTCAGAATTCAAAATTCAGAATTCAGGAGTCCGAACTCAGAACCGGAACACAGAATTCGGGACTCAGAACTCAAAATTCAGTACTCAGAACTCAGAAATCACCACTCTGAATTCTGGTCACAGAATTCACAACTCTGAAATCAGAACACAGACTGTAGAATTTAGACTCCGAACTCAGATCTAAGAGCTAAGAGTTGAGAATTCATAACTCAGTATTCAGAACTGGGAAATGAGAACTCAGAACTCAGATTTCACAGCTAAGAATTCAGAACTCAGTTATCAGAACTCAGAACTCAGAATTCAGAATTCAGAACTCAGAACACAGAACACAAAATTCAGAACTCAGTAGTCAGAACTAGAATCTGTAAACTCAGAATTCTGAACTCAGAATTCTGAACGCAATTGAAAAATTTGAACTCAGAACTCAGAATACAGTACTCAAGATTCAGACCTCAAAATTCAGAACTCGGCACTCACAAAATGTAATTCACAACAAAATCTCAAATCTCAGAATTCAAAACTCAGAAAATAGAACTAACCACTCGGAATTCAAATTCAGATCTCAGAGTGTAGCACTTTGGATTGAGAACTCATTCCTCAGAACGCAGAACTCAGAACTCAGAATTCAGAAATTAGATTCATATCTCAGAACTCAGAACTCAGAATTCAGAACTCAGAGTTGAGAACTCAGCATGACAACTCAGTATTCAGATCTCGCAGTTCAGCACACAGAATTGACAACTTAGAAATCAGAACACACAATACAGTGATCAGTATTCAGAATTCAGCACGCAGAACTCAAACTCACAATTCGGAACTCAGCACTCAGAACTCAGAATGCAGACCTCAGGAACCAGAACTCAGAGTTTACAACCCTGAATTCAGAACTCTAATTTCAGAACTCAATTTCATAACTCAGAACACAAGACTCAGAAGTCAGAACTCAGAATTCAGAACTCAAAACTCAGAACTCAGAACTCGATATTTAGACTTCAAAATAGAGCACTCAGATATTCGGACTCCTAACTCAGACAAAGAAGTCAGAGTTGAAATTTCAGAACTCAGAAGTCACAATTCGCAACACAGAATTTGTGACTAGGAATTCATAAATGAGGCTCAGTTCTCAAAATTCACAAATCAGAATTCAGAAATCCAAATTCAGAACCCAGAACACAGAATTCAGAACTCAGAACTCAAAATTCAGTACTCAGAATTCAGAACTCACAACTCACAAATCTGAATTCTGATCTCAGAATCCACAACTCTGAATTCAGAATACAGGCTGCAGTTTACAACTCTGAACTCAGATCTCCGAACTCAGAGTTGAGAATTCATAACTCAGTATTCAGAACTGGGAAATGAGAACTCAGAACTCAGATTTCACAGCTAAGAATTCAGAACTCAGTTATCAGAACTCAGAATTCAGAATTCAGAACTCAGAACGCAGAACACAAAATTCAGAACTCAGTAGTCAGAACTAGAAACTGTGAACTCAGAATTTGTAACTCAGAATTCTGAACGCAATTGAAAAATTTGAACTCAGAACTCAGAATACAGTACTCAAGATTCAGACCTCAAAATTCAGAACTCGGCACTCACAAAATGTAATTCACAACAAAATCTCAAATCTCAGAATTCAAAACTCAGAAAATAGAACTAACCACTCGGAATTCAAATTCAGATCTCAGAGTGTAGCACTTTGGATTGAGAACTCATTCCTCAGAACGCAGAACTCAGAACTCAGAATTCAGAAATTAGATTCATATCTCAGAACTCAGAACTCAGAATTCAGAACTCAGAGTTGAGAACTCAGCATGACAACTCAGTATTCAGATCTCGCAGTTCAGCACACAGAATTGACAACTTAGAAATCAGAACACACAATACAGTGATCAGTATTCAGAATTCAGCACGCAGAACTCAAACTCACAATTCAGAACTCAGCACTCAGAACTCAGAATGCAGACCTCAGGAACCAGAACTCAGAGTTTACAACCCTGAATTCAGAACTCTAATTTCAGAACTCAATTTCATAACTCAGAACACAAGACTCACAAGTCAGAACTCAGAATTCAGAACTCAAAACTCAGAACTCAGAACTCGATATTTAGACTTCAAAATAGAGCACTCAGATATTCGGACTCCTAACTCAGACAAAGAAGTCAGAGTTGAAATTTCAGAACTCAGAAGTCACAATTCGCAACACAATTTGTGACTAGGAATTCATAAATGAGGCTCAGTTCTCAAAATTCACAAATCAGAATTCAGAAATCCAAATTCAGAACCCAGAACACAGAATTCGGAACTCAGAACTCAAAATTCAGTACTCAGAATTCAGAACTCACAACTCACAACTCTGAATTCTGATCTCAGAATCCACAACTCTGAATTCAGAATACAGGCTGCAGTTTACAACTCCGAACTCAGATCTCAGAACTAAGAGTTGAGAATTCATAACTCAGAACTCAGAATTCAGAAATGATGACTCAGAACTTGGAATTCAGAACTCAGAAATCACAACTCAGTATTCAGAACCCAGAATTCATAACGCAGAATTCTCACCTTCGAATTCTGAACTCAGAATTCAAACTCGAATATCAGAACTGGGAAATGAGTATTTGCAACTCAGAATACGGACTTCATAACTTAGAATTCAGAACAAAGAACTCAGGCATCAGAACTCAAGACTCATAACAAAGAACTCAGTTCTCAGCACTCAGAATTCAGAACACACAATTCAGAACTCAAAACGCAGAAATCAGAACTGTAACTCAGAATTGTGAAATCAGAACTCAGAATTCAGAACGCAATTGAGAACTTTGAAGTCAGAACTCAGAATAAATTCCTCACAATACTAGCTCAGAATCGGCGACTCAGAAATCAGAACTGAGATACAGATCTCAGAATTCAAAATTCAGAATTCAGGAGTCCGAATTCAGAACCGGAACACAGAATTCGGGACTCAGAACTCAAAATTCAGTACTCAGTACTCAGAAATCACCACTCTGAATTCTGGTCACAGAATTCACAACTCTGAAATCAGAACACAGACTGTAGAATTTAGACTCCGAACTCAGATCTAAGAGCTAAGAGTTGAGAATTCATAACTCAGTATTCAGAACTGGGAAATGAGAACTCAGAACTCAGATTTCACAGCTAAGAATTCAGAACTCAGTTATCAGAACTCAGAACTCAGAATTCAGAATTCAGAACTCAGAACGCAGAACACAAAATTCAGAACTCAGTAGTCAGAACTAGAAACTGTGAACTCAGAATTTGTAACTCAGAATTCTGAACGCAATTGAAAAATTTGAACTCAGAACTCAGAATACAGTACTCAAGATTCAGACCTCAAAATTCAGAACTCGGCACTCACAAAATGTAATTCACAACAAAATCTCAAATCTCAGAATTCAAAACTCAGAAAATAGAACTAACCACTCGGAATTCAAATTCAGATCTCAGAGTGTAGCACTTTGGATTGAGAACTCATTCCTCAGAACGCAGAACTCAGAACTCAGAATTCAGAAATTAGATTCATATCTCAGAACTCAGAACTCAGAATTCAGAACTCAGAGTTGAGAACTCAGCATGACAACTCAGTATTCAGATCTCGCAGTTCAGCACACAGAATTGACAACTTAGAAATCAGAACACACAATACAGTGATCAGTATTCAGAATTCAGCACGCAGAACTCAAACTCACAATTCAGAACTCAGCACTCAGAACTCAGAATGCAGACCTCAGGAACCAGAACTCAGAGTTTACAACCCTGAATTCAGAACTCTAATTTCAGAACTCAATTTCATAACTCAGAACACAAGACTCAGAAGTCAGAACTCAGAATTCAGAACTCAAAACTCAGAACTCAGAACTCGATATTTAGACTTCAAAATAGAGCACTCAGATATTCGGACTCCTAACTCAGACAAAGAAGTCAGAGTTGAAATTTCAGAACTCAGAAGTCACAATTCGCAAGACAGAATTTGTGACTAGGAATTCATAAATGAGGCTCAGTTCTCAAAATTCACAAATCAGAATTCAGAAATCCAAATTCAGAACCCAGAACACAGAATTCGGAACTCAGAACTCAAAATTCAGTACTCAGAATTCAGAACTCACAACTCACAACTCTGAATTCTGATCTCAGAATCCACAACTCTGAATTCAGAATACAGGCTGCAGTTTACAACTCCGAACTCAGATCTCAGAACTAAGAGTTGAGAATTCATAACTCAGAACTCAGAATTCAGAAATGATGACTCAGAACTTGGAATTCAGAACTCAGAAATCACAACTCAGTATTCAGAACCCAGAATTCATAACGCAGAATTCTCACCTTCGAATTCTGAACTCAGAATTCAAACTCGAATATCAGAACTGGGAAATGAGTATTTGCAACTCAGAATACGGACTTCATAACTTAGAATTCAGAACAAAGAACTCAGACATCAGAACTCAAGACTCATAACAAAGAACTCAGTTCTCAGCACTCAGAATTCAGAACACACAATTCAGAACTCAAAACGCAGAAATCAGAACTGTAACTCAGAATTGTGAAATCAGAACTCAGAATTCAGAACGCAATTGAGAACTTTGAAGTCAGAACTCAGAATAAATTCCTCACAATACTAGCTCAGAATCGGCGACTCAGAAATCAGAACTGAGATACAGATCTCAGAATTCAAAATTCAGAATTCAGGAGTCCGAATTCAGAACAGGAACACAGAATTCGGGACTCAGAACTCAAAATTCAGTACTCAGAACTCAGAAATCACCACTCTGAATTCTGGTCACAGAATTCACAACTCTGAAATCAGAACACAGACTGTAGAATTTAGACTCCGAACTCAGATCTAAGAGCTAAGAGTTGAGAATTCATAACTCAGTATTCAGAACTGGGAAATGAGAACTCAGAACTCAGATTTCACAGCTAAGAATTCAGAACTCAGTTATCAGAACTCAGAACTCAGAATTCAGAATTCAGAACTCAGAACACAGAACACAAAATTCAGAACTCAGTAGTCAGAACTAGAATCTGTAAACTCAGAATTCTGAACTCAGAATTCTGAACGCAATTGAAAAATTTGAACTCAGAACTCAGAATACAGTACTCAAGATTCAGACCTCAAAATTCAGAACTCGGCACTCACAAAATGTAATTCACAACAAAATCTCAAATCTCAGAATTCAAAACTCAGAAAATAGAACTAACCACTCGGAATTCAAATTCAGATCTCAGAGTGTAGCACTTTGGATTGAGAACTCATTCCTCATTCCTCAGAACTCAGAACTCAGAATTCAGAAATTAGATTCATATCTCAGAACTCAGAACTCAGAATTCAGAACTCAGAGTTGAGAACTCAGCATGACAACTCAGTATTCAGATCTCGCAGTTCAGCACACAGAATTGACAACTTAGAAATCAGAACACACAATACAGTGATCAGTATTCAGAATTCAGCACGCAGAACTCAAACTCACAATTCAGAACTCAGCACTCAGAACTCAGAATGCAGACCTCAGGAACCAGAACTCAGAGTTTACAACCCTGAATTCAGAACTCTAATTTCAGAACTCAATTTCATAACTCAGAACACAAGACTCAGAAGTCAGAACTCAGAATTCAGAACTCAAAACTCAGAACTCAGAACTCGATATTTAGACTTCAAAATAGAGCACTCAGATATTCGGACTCCTAACTCAGACAAAGAAGTCAGAGTTGAAATTTCAGAACTCAGAAGTCACAATTCGCAACACAATTTGTGACTAGGAATTCATAAATGAGGCTCAGTTCTCAAAATTCACAAATCAGAATTCAGAAATCCAAATTCAGAACCCAGAACACAGAATTCGGAACTCAGAACTCAAAATTCAGTACTCAGAATTCAGAACTCACAACTCACAACTCTGAATTCTGATCTCAGAATCCACAACTCTGAATTCAGAATACAGGCTGCAGTTTACAACTCCGAACTCAGATCTCAGAACTAAGAGTTGAGAATTCATAACTCAGAACTCAGAATTCAGAAATGATGACTCAGAACTTGGAATTCAGAACTCAGAAATCACAACTCAGTATTCAGAACCCAGAATTCATAACGCAGAATTCTCACCTTCGAATTCTGAACTCAGAATTCAAACTCGAATATCAGAACTGGGAAATGAGTATTTGCAACTCAGAATACGGACTTCATAACTTAGAATTCAGAACAAAGAACTCAGGCATCAGAACTCAAGACTCATAACAAAGAACTCAGTTCTCAGCACTCAGAATTCAGAACACACAATTCAGAACTCAAAACGCAGAAATCAGAACTGTAACTCAGAATTGTGAAATCAGAACTCAGAATTCAGAACGCAATTGAGAACTTTGAAGTCAGAACTCAGAATAAATTCCTCACAATACTAGCTCAGAATCGGCGACTCAGAAATCAGAACTGAGATACAGATCTCAGAATTCAAAATTCAGAATTCAGGAGTCCGAATTCAGAACCGGAACACAGAATTCGGGACTCAGAACTCAAAATTCAGTACTCAGTACTCAGAAATCACCACTCTGAATTCTGGTCACAGAATTCACAACTCTGAAATCAGAACACAGACTGTAGAATTTAGACTCCGAACTCAGATCTAAGAGCTAAGAGTTGAGAATTCATAACTCAGTATTCAGAACTGGGAAATGAGAACTCAGAACTCAGATTTCACAGCTAAGAATTCAGAACTCAGTTATCAGAACTCAGAATTCAGAATTCAGAACTCAGAACGCAGAACACAAAATTCAGAACTCAGTAGTCAGAACTAGAAACTGTGAACTCAGAATTCTGAACTCAGAATTCTGAACGCAATTGAAAAATTTGAACTCAGAACTCAGAATACAGTACTCAAGATTCAGACCTCAAAATTCAGAACTCGGCACTCACAAAATGTAATTCACAACAAAATCTCAAATCTCAGAATTCAAAACTCAGAAAATAGAACTAACCACTCGGAATTCAAATTCAGATCTCAGAGTGTAGCACTTTGGATTGAGAACTCATTCCTCAGAACGCAGAACTCAGAACTCAGAATTCAGAAATTAGATTCATATCTCAGAACTCAGAACTCAGAATTCAGAACTCAGAGTTGAGAACTCAGCATGACAACTCAGTATTCAGATCTCGCAGTTCAGCACACAGAATTGACAACTTAGAAATCAGAACACACAATACAGTGATCAGTATTCAGAATTCAGCACGCAGAACTCAAACTCACAATTCAGAACTCAGCACTCAGAACTCAGAATGCAGACCTCAGGAACCAGAACTCAGAGTTTACAACCCTGAATTCAGAACTCTAATTTCAGAACTCAATTTCATAACTCAGAACACAAGACTCAGAAGTCAGAACTCAGAATTCAGAACTCAAAACTCAGAACTCAGAACTCGATATTTAGACTTCAAAATAGAGCACTCAGATATTCGGACTCCTAACTCAGACAAAGAAGTCAGAGTTGAAATTTCAGAACTCAGAAGTCACAATTCGCAACACAATTTGTGACTAGGAATTCATAAATGAGGCTCAGTTCTCAAAATTCACAAATCAGAATTCAGAAATCCAAATTCAGAACCCAGAACACAGAATTCGGAACTCAGAACTCAAAATTCAGTACTCAGAATTCAGAACTCACAACTCACAACTCTGAATTCTGATCTCAGAATCCACAACTCTGAATTCAGAATACAGGCTGCAGTTTACAACTCCGAACTCAGATCTCAGAACTAAGAGTTGAGAATTCATAACTCAGAACTCAGAATTCAGAAATGATGACTCAGAACTTGGAATTCAGAACTCAGAAATCACAACTCAGTATTCAGAACCCAGAATTCATAACGCAGAATTCTCACCTTTGAATTCTGAACTCAGAATTCAAACTCGAATATCAGAACTGGGAAATGAGAATTTGGAACTCAGAATACGGACTTCATAACTTAGAATTCAGAACAAAGAACTCAGACATCAGAACTCAAGACTCATAACAAAGAACTCAGTTCTCAGCACTCAGAATTCAGAACACACAATTCAGAACTCAAAACGCAGAAATCAGAACTGTAACTCAGAATTGTGAAATCAGAACTCAGAATTCAGAACGCAATTGAGAACTTTGAAGTCAGAACTCAGAATAAATTCCTCACAATACTAGCTCAGAATCGGCGACTCAGAAATCAGAACTGAGATACAGATCTCAGAATTCAAAATTCAGAATTCAGGAGTCCGAATTCAGAACCGGAACACAGAATTCGGGACTCAGAACTCAAAATTCAGTACTCAGAACTCAGAAATCACCACTCTGAATTCTGGTCACAGAATTCACAACTCTGAAATCAGAACACAGACTGTAGAATTTAGACTCCGAACTCAGATCTAAGAGCTAAGAGTTGAGAATTCATAACTCAGTATTCAGAACTGGGAAATGAGAACTCAGAACTCAGATTTCACAGCTAAGAATTCAGAACTCAGTTATCAGAACTCAGAACTCAGAATTCAGAATTCAGAACTCAGAACACAGAACACAAAATTCAGAACTCAGTAGTCAGAACTAGAATCTGTAAACTCAGAATTCTGAACTCAGAATTCTGAACGCAATTGAAAAATTTGAACTCAGAACTCAGAATACAGTACTCAAGATTCAGACCTCAAAATTCAGAACTCGGCACTCACAAAATGTAATTCACAACAAAATCTCAAATCTCAGAATTCAAAACTCAGAAAATAGAACTAACCACTCGGAATTCAAATTCAGATCTCAGAGTGTAGCACTTTGGATTGAGAACTCATTCCTCAGAACGCAGAACTCAGAACTCAGAATTCAGAAATTAGATTCATATCTCAGAACTCAGAACTCAGAATTCAGAACTCAGAGTTGAGAACTCAGCATGACAACTCAGTATTCAGATCTCGCAGTTCAGCACACAGAATTGACAACTTAGAAATCAGAACACACAATACAGTGATCAGTATTCAGAATTCAGCACGCAGAACTCAAACTCACAATTCAGAACTCAGCACTCAGAACTCAGAATGCAGACCTCAGGAACCAGAACTCAGAGTTTACAACCCTGAATTCAGAACTCTAATTTCAGAACTCAATTTCATAACTCAGAACACAAGACTCACAAGTCAGAACTCAGAATTCAGAACTCAAAACTCAGAACTCAGAACTCGATATTTAGACTTCAAAATAGAGCACTCAGATATTCGGACTCCTAACTCAGACAAAGAAGTCAGAGTTGAAATTTCAGAACTCAGAAGTCACAATTCGCAACACAATTTGTGACTAGGAATTCATAAATGAGGCTCAGTTCTCAAAATTCACAAATCAGAATTCAGAAATCCAAATTCAGAACCCAGAACACAGAATTCGGAACTCAGAACTCAAAATTCAGTACTCAGAATTCAGAACTCACAACTCACAACTCTGAATTCTGATCTCAGAATCCACAACTCTGAATTCAGTATACAGGCTGCAGTTTACAACTCCGAACTCAGATCTCAGAACTAAGAGTTGAGAATTCATAACTCAGAACTCAGAATTCAGAAATGATGACTCAGAACTTGGAATTCAGAACTCAGAAATCACAACTCAGTATTCAGAACCCAGAATTCATAACGCAGAATTCTCACCTTCGAATTCTGAACTCAGAATTCAAACTCGAATATCAGAACTGGGAAATGAGTATTTGCAACTCAGAATACGGACTTCATAACTTAGAATTCAGAACAAAGAACTCAGACATCAGAACTCAAGACTCATAACAAAGAACTCAGTTCTCAGCACTCAGAATTCAGAACACACAATTCAGAACTCAAAACGCAGAAATCAGAACTGTAACTCAGAATTGTGAAATCAGAACTCAGAATTCAGAACGCAATTGAGAACTTTGAAGTCAGAACTCAGAATAAATTCCTCACAATACTAGCTCAGAATCGGCGACTCAGAAATCAGAACTGAGATACAGATCTCAGAATTCAAAATTCAGAATTCAGGAGTCCGAATTCAGAACCGGAACACAGAATTCGGGACTCAGAACTCAAAATTCAGTACTCAGAACTCAGAAATCACCACTCTGAATTCTGGTCACAGAATTCACAACTCTGAAATCAGAACACAGACTGTAGAATTTAGACTCCGAACTCAGATCTAAGAGCTAAGAGTTGAGAATTCATAACTCAGTATTCAGAACTGGGAAATGAGAACTCAGAACTCAGATTTCACAGCTAAGAATTCAGAACTCAGTTATCAGAACTCAGAACTCAGAATTCAGAACTCAGAACGCAGAACACAAAATTCAGAACTCAGTAGTCAGAACTAGAATCTGTGAACTCAGAATTCTGAACTCAGAATTCTGAACGCAATTGAAAAATTTGAACTCAGAACTCAGAATACAGTACTCAAGATTCAGACCTCAAAATTCAGAACTCGGCACTCACAAAATGTAATTCACAACAAAATCTCAAATCTCAGAATTCAAAACTCAGAAAATAGAACTAACCACTCGGAATTCAAATTCAGATCTCAGAGTGTAGCACTTTGGATTGAGAACTCATTCCTCAGAACGCAGAACTCAGAACTCAGAATTCAGAAATTAGATTCATATCTCAGAACTCAGAACTCAGAATTCAGAACTCAGAGTTGAGAACTCAGCATGACAACTCAGTATTCAGATCTCGCAGTTCAGCACACAGAATTGACAACTTAGAAATCAGAACACACAATACAGTGATCAGTATTCAGAATTCAGCACGCAGAACTCAAACTCACAATTCAGAACTCAGCACTCAGAACTCAGAATGCAGACCTCAGGAACCAGAACTCAGAGTTTACAACCCTGAATTCAGAACTCTAATTTCAGAACTCAATTTCATAACTCAGAACACAAGACTCAGAAGTCAGAACTCAGAATTCAGAACTCAAAACTCAGAACTCAGAACTCGATATTTAGACTTCAAAATAGAGCACTCAGATATTCGGACTCCTAACTCAGACAAAGAAGTCAGAGTTGAAATTTCAGAACTCAGAAGTCACAATTCGCAACACAGAATTTGTGACTAGGAATTCATAAATGAGGCTCAGTTCTCAAAATTCACAAATCAGAATTCAGAAATCCAAATTCAGAACCCAGAACACAGAATTCAGAACTCAGAACTCAAAATTCAGTACTCAGAATTCAGAACCCACAACTCACAAATCTGAATTCTGATCTCAGAATCCACAACTCTGAATTCAGAATACAGGCTGCAGTTTACAACTCCGAACTCAGATCTCAGAACTAAGAGTTGAGAATTCATAACTCAGTATTCAGAACTGGGAAATGAGAACTCAGAACTCAGATTTCACAGCTAAGAATTCAGAACTCAGTTATCAGAACTCAGAATTCAGAATTCAGAACTCAGAACGCAGAACACAAAATTCAGAACTCAGTAGTCAGAACTAGAAACTGTGAACTCAGAATTTGTAACTCAGAATTCTGAACGCAATTGAAAAATTTGAACTCAGAACTCAGAATACAGTACTCAAGATTCAGACCTCAAAATTCAGAACTCGGCACTCACAAAATGTAATTCACAACAAAATCTCAAATCTCAGAATTCAAAACTCAGAAAATAGAACTAACCACTCGGAATTCAAATTCAGATCTCAGAGTGTAGCACTTTGGATTGAGAACTCATTCCTCAGAACGCAGAACTCAGAACTCAGAATTCAGAAATTAGATTCATATCTCAGAACTCAGAACTCAGAATTCAGAACTCAGAGTTGAGAACTCAGCATGACAACTCAGTATTCAGATCTCGCAGTTCAGCACACAGAATTGACAACTTAGAAATCAGAACACACAATACAGTGATCAGTATTCAGAATTCAGCACGCAGAACTCAAACTCACAATTCAGAACTCAGCACTCAGAACTCAGAATGCAGACCTCAGGAACCAGAACTCAGAGTTTACAACCCTGAATTCAGAACTCTAATTTCAGAACTCAATTTCATAACTCAGAACACAAGACTCAGAAGTCAGAACTCAGAATTCAGAACTCAAAACTCAGAACTCAGAACTCGATATTTAGACTTCAAAATAGAGCACTCAGATATTCGGACTCCTAACTCAGACAAAGAAGTCAGAGTTGAAATTTCAGAACTCAGAAGTCACAATTCGCAACACAATTTGTGACTAGGAATTCATAAATGAGGCTCAGTTCTCAAAATTCACAAATCAGAATTCAGAAATCCAAATTCAGAACCCAGAACACAGAATTCGGAACTCAGAACTCAAAATTCAGTACTCAGAATTCAGAACTCACAACTCACAACTCTGAATTCTGATCTCAGAATCCACAACTCTGAATTCAGAATACAGGCTGCAGTTTACAACTCCGAACTCAGATCTCAGAACTAAGAGTTGAGAATTCATAACTCAGAACTCAGAATTCAGAAATGATGACTCAGAACTTGGAATTCAGAACTCAGAAATCACAACTCAGTATTCAGAACCCAGAATTCATAACGCAGAATTCTCACCTTCGAATTCTGAACTCAGAATTCAAACTCGAATATCAGAACTGGGAAATGAGTATTTGCAACTCAGAATACGGACTTCATAACTTAGAATTCAGAACAAAGAACTCAGACATCAGAACTCAAGACTCATAACAAAGAACTCAGTTCTCAGCACTCAGAATTCAGAACACACAATTCAGAACTCAAAACGCAGAAATCAGAACTGTAACTCAGAATTGTGAAATCAGAACTCAGAATTCAGAACGCAATTGAGAACTTTGAAGTCAGAACTCAGAATAAATTCCTCACAATACTAGCTCAGAATCGGCGACTCAGAAATCAGAACTGAGATACAGATCTCAGAATTCAAAATTCAGAATTCAGGAGTCCGAATTCAGAACCGGAACACAGAATTCGGGACTCAGAACTCAAAATTCAGTACTCAGTACTCAGAAATCACCACTCTGAATTCTGGTCACAGAATTCACAACTCTGAAATCAGAACACAGACTGTAGAATTTAGACTCCGAACTCAGATCTAAGAGCTAAGAGTTGAGAATTCATAACTCAGTATTCAGAACTGGGAAATGAGAACTCAGAACTCAGATTTCACAGCTAAGAATTCAGAACTCAGTTATCAGAACTCAGAATTCAGAATTCAGAACTCAGAACGCAGAACACAAAATTCAGAACTCAGTAGTCAGAACTAGAAACTGTGAACTCAGAATTCTGAACTCAGAATTCTGAACGCAATTGAAAAATTTGAACTCAGAACTCAGAATACAGTACTCAAGATTCAGACCTCAAAATTCAGAACTCGGCACTCACAAAATGTAATTCACAACAAAATCTCAAATCTCAGAATTCAAAACTCAGAAAATAGAACTAACCACTCGGAATTCAAATTCAGATCTCAGAGTGTAGCACTTTGGATTGAGAACTCATTCCTCAGAACGCAGAACTCAGAACTCAGAATTCAGAAATTAGATTCATATCTCAGAACTCAGAACTCAGAATTCAGAACTCAGAGTTGAGAACTCAGCATGACAACTCAGTATTCAGATCTCGCAGTTCAGCACACAGAATTGACAACTTAGAAATCAGAACACACAATACAGTGATCAGTATTCAGAATTCAGCACGCAGAACTCAAACTCACAATTCAGAACTCAGCACTCAGAACTCAGAATGCAGACCTCAGGAACCAGAACTCAGAGTTTACAACCCTGAATTCAGAACTCTAATTTCAGAACTCAATTTCATAACTCAGAACACAAGACTCAGAAGTCAGAACTCAGAATTCAGAACTCAAAACTCAGAACTCAGAACTCGATATTTAGACTTCAAAATAGAGCACTCAGATATTCGGACTCCTAACTCAGACAAAGAAGTCAGAGTTGAAATTTCAGAACTCAGAAGTCACAATTCGCAACACAATTTGTGACTAGGAATTCATAAATGAGGCTCAATTCTCAAAATTCACAAATCAGAATTCAGAAATCCAAATTCAGAACCCAGAACACAGAATTCGGAACTCAGAACTCAAAATTCAGTACTCAGAATTCAGAACTCACAACTCACAACTCTGAATTCTGATCTCAGAATCCACAACTCTGAATTCAGAATACAGGCTGCAGTTTACAACTCCGAACTCAGATCTCAGAACTAAGAGTTGAGAATTCATAACTCAGAACTCAGAATTCAGAAATGATGACTCAGAACTTGGAATTCAGAACTCAGAAATCACAACTCAGTATTCAGAACCCAGAATTCATAACGCAGAATTCTCACCTTCGAATTCTGAACTCAGAATTCAAACTCGAATATCAGAACTGGGAAATGAGTATTTGCAACTCAGAATACGGACTTCATAACTTAGAATTCAGAACAAAGAACTCAGACATCAGAACTCAAGACTCATAACAAAGAACTCAGTTCTCAGCACTCAGAATTCAGAACACACAATTCAGAACTCAAAACGCAGAAATCAGAACTGTAACTCAGAATTGTGAAATCAGAACTCAGAATTCAGAACGCAATTGAGAACTTTGAAGTCAGAACTCAGAATAAATTCCTCACAATACTAGCTCAGAATCGGCGACTCAGAAATCAGAACTGAGATACAGATCTCAGAATTCAAAATTCAGAATTCAGGAGTCCGAATTCAGAACCGGAACACAGAATTCGGGACTCAGAACTCAAAATTCAGTACTCAGAACTCAGAAATCACCACTCTGAATTCTGGTCACAGAATTCACAACTCTGAAATCAGAACACAGACTGTAGAATTTAGACTCCGAACTCAGATCTAAGAGCTAAGAGTTGAGAATTCATAACTCAGTATTCAGAACTGGGAAATGAGAACTCAGAACTCAGATTTCACAGCTAAGAATTCAGAACTCAGTTATCAGAACTCAGAACTCAGGATTCAGAATTCAGAACTCAGAACACAGAACACAAAATTCAGAACTCAGTAGTCAGAACTAGAATCTGTAAACTCAGAATTCTGAACTCAGAATTCTGAACGCAATTGAAAAATTTGAACTCAGAACTCAGAATACAGTACTCAAGATTCAGACCTCAAAATTCAGAACTCGGCACTCACAAAATGTAATTCACAACAAAATCTCAAATCTCAGAATTCAAAACTCAGAAAATAGAACTAACCACTCGGAATTCAAATTCAGATCTCAGAGTGTAGCACTTTGGATTGAGAACTCATTCCTCAGAACGCAGAACTCAGAACTCAGAATTCAGAAATTAGATTCATATCTCAGAACTCAGAACTCAGAATTCAGAACTCAGAGTTGAGAACTCAGCATGACAACTCAGTATTCAGATCTCGCAGTTCAGCACACAGAATTGACAACTTAGAAATCAGAACACACAATACAGTGATCAGTATTCAGAATTCAGCACGCAGAACTCAAACTCACAATTCAGAACTCAGCACTCAGAACTCAGAATGCAGACCTCAGGAACCAGAACTCAGAGTTTACAACCCTGAATTCAGAACTCTAATTTCAGAACTCAATTTCATAACTCAGAACACAAGACTCAGAAGTCAGAACTCAGAATTCAGAACTCAAAACTCAGAACTCAGAACTCGATATTTAGACTTCAAAATAGAGCACTCAGATATTCGGACTCCTAACTCAGACAAAGAAGTCAGAGTTGAAATTTCAGAACTCAGAAGTCACAATTCGCAACACAATTTGTGACTAGGAATTCATAAATGAGGCTCAGTTCTCAAAATTCACAAATCAGAATTCAGAAATCCAAATTCAGAACCCAGAACACAGAATTCGGAACTCAGAACTCAAAATTCAGTACTCAGAATTCAGAACTCACAACTCACAACTCTGAATTCTGATCTCAGAATCCACAACTCTGAATTCAGAATACAGGCTGCAGTTTACAACTCCGAACTCAGATCTCAGAACTAAGAGTTGAGAATTCATAACTCAGAACTCAGAATTCAGAAATGATGACTCAGAACTTGGAATTCAGAACTCAGAAATCACAACTCAGTATTCAGAACCCAGAATTCATAACGCAGAATTCTCACCTTCGAATTCTGAACTCAGAATTCAAACTCGAATATCAGAACTGGGAAATGAGTATTTGCAACTCAGAATACGGACTTCATAACTTAGAATTCAGAACAAAGAACTCAGACATCAGAACTCAAGACTCATAACAAAGAACTCAGTTCTCAGCACTCAGAATTCAGAACACACAATTCAGAACTCAAAACGCAGAAATCAGAACTGTAACTCAGAATTGTGAAATCAGAACTCAGAATTCAGAACGCAATTGAGAACTTTGAAGTCAGAACTCAGAATAAATTCCTCACAATACTAGCTCAGAATCGGCGACTCAGAAATCAGAACTGAGATACAGATCTCAGAATTCAAAATTCAGAATTCAGGAGTCCGAATTCAGAACCGGAACACAGAATTCGGGACTCAGAACTCAAAATTCAGTACTCAGAACTCAGAAATCACCACTCTGAATTCTGGTCACAGAATTCACAACTCTGAAATCAGAACACAGACTGTAGAATTTAGACTCCGAACTCAGATCTAAGAGCTAAGAGTTGAGAATTCATAACTCAGTATTCAGAACTGGGAAATGAGAACTCAGAACTCAGATTTCACAGCTAAGAATTCAGAACTCAGTTATCAGAACTCAGAACTCAGAATTCAGAATTCAGAACTCAGAACACAGAACACAAAATTCAGAACTCAGTAGTCAGAACTAGAATCTGTAAACTCAGAATTCTGAACTCAGAATTCTGAACGCAATTGAAAAATTTGAACTCAGAACTCAGAATACAGTACTCAAGATTCAGACCTCAAAATTCAGAACTCGGCACTCACAAAATGTAATTCACAACAAAATCTCAAATCTCAGAATTCAAAACTCAGAAAATAGAACTAACCACTCGGAATTCAAATTCAGATCTCAGAGTGTAGCACTTTGGATTGAGAACTCATTCCTCAGAACGCAGAACTCAGAACTCAGAATTCAGAAATTAGATTCATATCTCAGAACTCAGAACTCAGAATTCAGAACTCAGAGTTGAGAACTCAGCATGACAACTCAGTATTCAGATCTCGCAGTTCAGCACACAGAATTGACAACTTAGAAATCAGAACACACAATACAGTGATCAGTATTCAGAATTCAGCACGCAGAACTCAAACTCACAATTCAGAACTCAGCACTCAGAACTCAGAATGCAGACCTCAGGAACCAGAACTCAGAGTTTACAACCCTGAATTCAGAACTCTAATTTCAGAACTCAATTTCATAACTCAGAACACAAGACTCAGAAGTCAGAACTCAGAATTCAGAACTCAAAACTCAGAACTCAGAACTCGATATTTAGACTTCAAAATAGAGCACTCAGATATTCGGACTCCTAACTCAGACAAAGAAGTCAGAGTTGAAATTTCAGAACTCAGAAGTCACAATTCGCAACACAGAATTTGTGACTAGGAATTCATAAATGAGGCTCAGTTCTCAAAATTCACAAATCAGAATTCAGAAATCCAAATTCAGAACCCAGAACACAGAATTCGGAACTCAGAACTCAAAATTCAGTACTCAGAATTCAGAACTCACAACTCACAACTCTGAATTCTGATCTCAGAATCCACAACTCTGAATTCAGAATACAGGCTGCAGTTTACAACTCCGAACTCAGATCTCAGAACTAAGAGTTGAGAATTCATAACTCAGAACTCAGAATTCAGAAATGATGACTCAGAACTTGGAATTCAGAACTCAGAAATCACAACTCAGTATTCAGAACCCAGAATTCATAACGCAGAATTCTCACCTTCGAATTCTGAACTCAGAATTCAAACTCGAATATCAGAACTGGGAAATGAGTATTTGCAACTCAGAATACGGACTTCATAACTTAGAATTCAGAACAAAGAACTCAGACATCAGAACTCAAGACTCATAACAAAGAACTCAGTTCTCAGCACTCAGAATTCAGAACACACAATTCAGAACTCAAAACGCAGAAATCAGAACTGTAACTCAGAATTGTGAAATCAGAACTCAGAATTCAGAACGCAATTGAGAACTTTGAAGTCAGAACTCAGAATAAATTCCTCACAATACTAGCTCAGAATCGGCGACTCAGAAATCAGAACTGAATACAGATCTCAGAATTCAAAATTCAGAATTCAGGAGTCCGAATTCAGAACCGGAACACAGAATTCGGGACTCAGAACTCAAAATTCAGTACTCAGAACTCAGAAATCACCACTCTGAATTCTGGTCACAGAATTCACAACTCTGAAATCAGAACACAGACTGTAGAATTTAGACTCCGAACTCAGATCTAAGAGCTAAGAGTTGAGAATTCATAACTCAGTATTCAGAACTGGGAAATGAGAACTCAGAACTCAGATTTCACAGCTAAGAATTCAGAACTCAGTTATCAGAACTCAGAACTCAGAATTCAGAATTCAGAACTCAGAACACAGAACACAAAATTCAGAACTCAGTAGTCAGAACTAGAATCTGTAAACTCAGAATTCTGAACTCAGAATTCTGAACGCAATTGAAAAATTTGAACTCAGAACTCAGAATACAGTACTCAAGATTCAGACCTCAAAATTCAGAACTCGGCACTCACAAAATGTAATTCACAACAAAATCTCAAATCTCAGAATTCAAAACTCAGAAAATAGAACTAACCACTCGGAATTCAAATTCAGATCTCAGAGTGTAGCACTTTGGATTGAGAACTCATTCCTCAGAACGCAGGACTCAGAACTCAGAATTCAGAAATTAGATTCATATCTCAGAACTCAGAACTCAGAATTCAGAACTCAGAGTTGAGAACTCAGCATGACAGCTCAGTATTCAGATCTCGCAGTTCAGCACACAGAATTGACAACTTAGAAATCAGAACACACAATACAGTGATCAGTATTCAGAATTCAGCACGCAGAACTCAAACTCACAATTCAGAACTCAGCACTCAGAACTCAGAATGCAGACCTCAGGAACCAGAACTCAGAGTTTACAACCCTGAATTCAGAACTCTAATTTCAGAACTCAATTTCATAACTCAGAACACAAGACTCAGAAGTCAGAACTCAGAATTCAGAACTCAAAACTCAGAACTCAGAACTCTATATTTAGACTTCAAAATAGAGCACTCAGATATTCGGACTCCTAACTCAGACAAAGAAGTCAGAGTTGAAATTTCAGAACTCAGAAGTCACAATTCGCAACACAATTTGTGACTAGGAATTCATAAATGAGGCTCAGTTCTCAAAATTCACAAATCAGAATTCAGAAATCCAAATTCAGAACCCAGAACACAGAATTCGGAACTCAGAACTCAAAATTCAGTACTCAGAATTCAGAACTCACAACTCACAACTCTGAATTCTGATCTCAGAATCCACAACTCTGAATTCAGAATACAGGCTGCAGTTTACAACTCCGAACTCAGATCTCAGAACTAAGAGTTGAGAATTCATAACTCAGAACTCAGAATTCAGAAATGATGACTCAGAACTTGGAATTCAGAACTCAGAAATCACAACTCAGTATTCAGAACCCAGAATTCATAACGCAGAATTCTCACCTTCGAATTCTGAACTCAGAATTCAAACTCGAATATCAGAACTGGGAAATGAGTATTTGCAACTCAGAATACGGACTTCATAACTTAGAATTCAGAACAAAGAACTCAGACATCAGAACTCAAGACTCATAACAAAGAACTCAGTTCTCAGCACTCAGAATTCAGAACACACAATTCAGAACTCAAAACGCAGAAATCAGAACTGTAACTCAGAATTGTGAAATCAGAACTCAGAATTCAGAACGCAATTGAGAACTTTGAAGTCAGAACTCAGAATAAATTCCTCACAATACTAGCTCAGAATCGGCGACTCAGAAATCAGAACTGAGATACAGATCTCAGAATTCAAAATTCAGAATTCAGGAGTCCGAATTCAGAACCGGAACACAGAATTCGGGACTCAGAACTCAAAATTCAGTACTCAGAACTCAGAAATCACCACTCTGAATTCTGGTCACAGAATTCACAACTCTGAAATCAGAACACAGACTGTAGAATTTAGACTCCGAACTCAGATCTAAGAGCTAAGAGTTGAGAATTCATAACTCAGTATTCAGAACTGGGAAATGAGAACTCAGAACTCAGATTTCACAGCTAAGAATTCAGAACTCAGTTATCAGAACTCAGAACTCAGAATTCAGAATTCAGAACTCAGAACACAGAACACAAAATTCAGAACTCAGTAGTCAGAACTAGAATCTGTAAACTCAGAATTCTGAACTCAGAATTCTGAACGCAATTGAAAAATTTGAACTCAGAACTCAGAATACAGTACTCAAGATTCAGACCTCAAAATTCAGAACTCGGCACTCACAAAATGTAATTCACAACAAAATCTCAAATCTCAGAATTCAAAACTCAGAAAATAGAACTAACCACTCGGAATTCAAATTCAGATCTCAGAGTGTAGCACTTTGGATTGAGAACTCATTCCTCAGAACGCAGAACTCAGAACTCAGAATTCAGAAATTAGATTCATATCTCAGAACTCAGAACTCAGAATTCAGAACTCAGAGTTGAGAACTCAGCATGACAACTCAGTATTCAGATCTCGCAGTTCAGCACACAGAATTGACAACTTAGAAATCAGAACACACAATACAGTGATCAGTATTCAGAATTCAGCACGCAGAACTCAAACTCACAATTCAGAACTCAGCACTCAGAACTCAGAATGCAGACCTCAGGAACCAGAACTCAGAGTTTACAACCCTGAATTCAGAACTCTAATTTCAGAACTCAATTTCATAACTCAGAACACAAGACTCAGAAGTCAGAACTCAGAATTCAGAACTCAAAACTCAGAACTCAGAACTCTATATTTAGACTTCAAAATAGAGCACTCAGATATTCGGACTCCTAACTCAGACAAAGAAGTCAGAGTTGAAATTTCAGAACTCAGAAGTCACAATTCGCAACACAGAATTTGTGACTAGGAATTCATAAATGAGGCTCAGTTCTCAAAATTCACAAATCAGAATTCAGAAATCCAAATTCAGAACCCAGAACACAGAATTCAGAACTCAGAACTCAAAATTCAGTACTCAGAATTCAGAACTCACAACTCACAAATCTGAATTCTGATCTCAGAATCCACAACTCTGAATTCAGAATACAGGCTGCAGTTTACAACTCCGAACTCAGATCTCAGAACTGAGTTGAGAATTCATAACTCAGTATTCAGAACTGGGAAATGAGAACTCAGAACTCAGATTTCACAGCTAAGAATTCAGAACTCAGTTATCAGAACTCAGAATTCAGAATTCAGAACTCAGAACGCAGAACACAAAATTCAGAACTCAGTAGTCAGAACTAGAAACTGTGAACTCAGAATTCTGAACTCACAATTCTGAACGCAATTGAAAAATTTGAACTCAGAACTCAGAATACAGTACTCAAGATTCAGACCTCAAAATTCAGAACTCGGCACTCACAAAATGTAATTCACAACAAAATCTCAAATCTCAGAATTCAAAACTCAGAAAATAGAACTAACCACTCGGAATTCAAATTCAGATCTCAGAGTGTAGCACTTTGGATTGAGAACTCATTCCTCAGAACGCAGAACTCAGAACTCAGAATTCAGAAATTAGATTCATATCTCAGAACTCAGAACTCAGAATTCAGAACTCAGAGTTGAGAACTCAGCATGACAACTCAGTATTCAGATCTCGCAGTTCAGCACACAGAATTGACAACTTAGAAATCAGAACACACAATACAGTGATCAGTATTCAGAATTCAGCACGCAGAACTCAAACTCACAATTCAGAACTCAGCACTCAGAACTCAGAATGCAGACCTCAGGAACCAGAACTCAGAGTTTACAACCCTGAATTCAGAACTCTAATTTCAGAACTCAATTTCATAACTCAGAACACAAGACTCAGAAGTCAGAACTCAGAATTCAGAACTCAAAACTCAGAACTCAGAACTCAATATTTAGACTTCAAAATAGAGCACTCAGATATTCGGACTCCTAACTCAGACAAAGAAGTCAGAGTTGAAATTTCAGAACTCAGAAGTCACAATTCGCAACACAATTTGTGACTAGGAATTCATAAATGAGGCTCAGTTCTCAAAATTCACAAATCAGAATTCAGAAATCCAAATTCAGAACCCAGAACACAGAATTCGGAACTCAGAACTCAAAATTCAGTACTCAGAATTCAGAACTCACAACTCACAACTCTGAATTCTGATCTCAGAATTTACAACTCTGAATTCAGAATACAGGCTGCAGTTTACAACTCCGAACTCAGATCTCAGAACTGAGTTGAGAATTCATAACTCAGTATTCAGAACTGGGAAATGAGAACTCAGAACTCAGATTTCACAGCTAAGAATTCAGAACTCAGTTGTCAGAACTCAGAATTCAGAATTCAGAACTCAGAACGCAGAACACAAAATTCAGAACTCAGTAGTCAGAACTAGAATCTGTGAACTCAGAATTCTGAACTCAGAATTCTGAACGCAATTGAAAAATTTGAACTCAGAACTCAGAATACAGTACTCAAGATTCAGACCTCAAAATTCAGAACTCGGCACTCACAAAATGTAATTCACAACAAAATCTCAAATCTCAGAATTCAAAACTCAGAAAATAGAACTAACCACTCGGAATTCAAATTCAGATCTCAGAGTGTAGCACTTTGGATTGAGAACTCAGTCCTCAGAACGCAGAACTCAGAACTCAGAATTCAGAAATTAGATTCATATCTCAGAACTCAGAACTCAGAATTCAGAACTCAGAGTTGAGAACTCAGCATGACAACTCAGTATTCAGATCTCGCAGTTCAGCACACAGAATTGACAACTTAGAAATCAGAACACACAATACAGTGATCAGTATTCAGAATTCAGCACGCAGAACTCAAACTCACAATTCAGAACTCAGCACTCAGAACTCAGAATGCAGACCTCAGGAACCAGAACTCAGAGTTTACAACCCTGAATTCAGAACTCTAATTTCAGAACTCAATTTCATAACTCAGAACACAAGACTCAGAAGTCAGAACTCAGAATTCAGAACTCAAAACTCAGAACTCAGAACTCGATATTTAGACTTCAAAATAGAGCACTCAGATATTCGGACTCCTAACTCAGACAAAGAAGTCAGAGTTGAAATTTCAGAACTCAGAAGTCACAATTCGCAACACAGAATTTGTGACTAGGAATTCATAAATGAGGCTCAGTTCTCAAAATTCACAAATCAGAATTCAGAAATCCAAATTCAGAACCCAGAACACAGAATTCGGAACTCAGAACTCAAAATTCAGTACTCAGAATTCAGAACTCACAACTCACAACTCTGAATTCTGATCTCAGAATCCACAACTCTGAATTCAGAATACAGGCTGCAGTTTACAACTCCGAACTCAGATCTCAGAACTAAGAGTTGAGAATTCATAACTCAGAACTCAGAATTCAGAAATGATGACTCAGAACTTGGAATTCAGAACTCAGAAATCACAACTCAGTATTCAGAACCCAGAATTCATAACGCAGAATTCTCACCTTCGAATTCTGAACTCAGAATTCAAACTCGAATATCAGAACTGGGAAATGAGTATTTGCAACTCAGAATACGGACTTCATAACTTAGAATTCAGAACAAAGAACTCAGGCATCAGAACTCAAGACTCATAACAAAGAACTCAGTTCTCAGCACTCAGAATTCAGAACACACAATTCAGAACTCAAAACGCAGAAATCAGAACTGTAACTCAGAATTGTGAAATCAGAACTCAGAATTCAGAACGCAATTGAGAACTTTGAAGTCAGAACTCAGAATAAATTCCTCACAATACTAGCTCAGAATCGGCGACTCAGAAATCAGAACTGAGATACAGATCTCAGAATTCAAAATTCAGAATTCAGGAGTCCGAATTCAGAACCGGAACACAGAATTCGGGACTCAGAACTCAAAATTCAGTACTCAGAACTCAGAAATCACCACTCTGAATTCTGGTCACAGAATTCACAACTCTGAAATCAGAACACAGACTGTAGAATTTAGACTCCGAACTCAGATCTAAGAGCTAAGAGTTGAGAATTCATAACTCAGTATTCAGAACTGGGAAATGAGAACTCAGAACTCAGATTTCACAGCTAAGAATTCAGAACTCAGTTATCAGAACTCAGAATTCAGAATTCAGAACTCAGAACGCAGAACACAAAATTCAGAACTCAGTAGTCAGAACTAGAAACTGTGAACTCAGAATTCTGAACTCAGAATTCTGAACGCAATTGAAAAATTTGAACTCAGAACTCAGAATACAGTACTCAAGATTCAGACCTCAAAATTCAGAACTCGGCACTCACAAAATGTAATTCACAACAAAATCTCAAATCTCAGAATTCAAAACTCAGAAAATAGAACTAACCACTCGGAATTCAAATTCAGATCTCAGAGTGTAGCACTTTGGATTGAGAACTCATTCCTCAGAACGCAGAACTAGAACTCAGAATTCAGAAATTAGATTCATATCTCAGAACTCAGAACTCAGAATTCAGAACTCAGAGTTGAGAACTCAGCATGACAACTCAGTATTCAGATCTCGCAGTTCAGCACACAGAATTGACAACTTAGAAATCAGAACACACAATACAGTGATCAGTATTCAGAATTCAGCACGCAGAACTCAAACTCACAATTCAGAACTCAGCACTCAGAACTCAGAATGCAGACCTCAGGAACCAGAACTCAGAGTTTACAACCCTGAATTCAGAACTCTAATTTCAGAACTCAATTTCATAACTCAGAACACAAGACTCAGAAGTCAGAACTCAGAATTCAGAACTCAAAACTCAGAACTCAGAACTCAATATTTAGACTTCAAAATAGAGCACTCAGATATTCGGACTCCTAACTCAGACAAAGAAGTCAGAGTTGAAATTTCAGAACTCAGAAGTCACAATTCGCAACACAATTTGTGACTAGGAATTCATAAATGAGGCTCAGTTCTCAAAATTCACAAATCAGAATTCAGAAATCCAAATTCAGAACCCAGAACACAGAATTCGGAACTCAGAACTCAAAATTCAGTACTCAGAATTCAGAACTCACAACTCACAACTCTGAATTCTGATCTCAGAATCCACAACTCTGAATTCAGAATACAGGCTGCAGTTTACAACTCCGAACTCAGATCTCAGAACTAAGAGTTGAGAATTCATAACTCAGAACTCAGAATTCAGAAATGATGACTCAGAACTTGGAATTCAGAACTCAGAAATCACAACTCAGTATTCAGAACCCAGAATTCATAACCCAGAATTCTCACCTTCGAATTCTGAACTCAGAATTCAAACTCGAATATCAGAACTGGGAAATGAGTATTTGCAACTCAGAATACGGACTTCATAACTTAGAATTCAGAACAAAGAACTCAGACATCAGAACTCAAGACTCATAACAAAGAACTCAGTTCTCAGCACTCAGAATTCAGAACACACAATTCAGAACTCAAAACGCAGAAATCAGAACTGTAACTCAGAATTGTGAAATCAGAACTCAGAATTCAGAACGCAATTGAGAACTTTGAAGTCAGAACTCAGAATAAATTCCTCACAATACTAGCTCAGAATCGGCGACTCAGAAATCAGAACTGAGATACAGATCTCAGAATTCAAAATTCAGAATTCAGGAGTCCGAATTCAGAACCGGAACACAGAATTCGGGACTCAGAACTCAAAATTCAGTACTCAGTACTCAGAACTCAGAAATCACCACTCTGAATTCTGGTCACAGAATTCACAACTCTGAAATCAGAACACAGACTGTAGAATTTAGACTCCGAACTCAGATCTAAGAGCTAAGAGTTGAGAATTCATAACTCAGTATTCAGAAATGGGAAATGAGAACTCAGAACTCAGATTTCACAGCTAAGAATTCAGAACTCAGTTATCAGAACTCAGAATTCAGAATTCAGAACTCAGAACGCAGAACACAAAATTCAGAACTCAGTAGTCAGAACTAGAATCTGTGAACTCAGAATTCTGAACTCAGAGTTGAGAACTCAGCATGACAACTCAGTATTCAGATCTCGCAGTTCAGCACACAGAATTGACAACTTAGAAATCAGAACACACAATACAGTGATCAGTATTCAGAATTCAGCACGCAGAACTCAAACTCACAATTCAGAACTCAGCACTCAGAACTCAGAATGCAGACCTCAGGAACCAGAACTCAGAGTTTACAACCCTGAATTCAGAACTCTAATTTCAGAACTCAATTTCATAACTCAGAACACAAGACTCAGAAGTCAGAACTCAGAATTCAGAACTCAAAACTCAGAACTCAGAACTCGATATTTAGACTTCAAAATAGAGCACTCAGATATTCGGACTCCTAACTCAGACAAAGAAGTCAGAGTTGAAATTTCAGAACTCAGAAGTCACAATTCGCAACACAGAATTTGTGACTAGGAATTCATAAATGAGGCTCAGTTCTCAAAATTCACAAATCAGAATTCAGAAATCCAAATTCAGAACCCAGAACACAGAATTCGGAACTCAGAACTCAAAATTCAGTACTCAGAATTCAGAACTCACAACTCACAACTCTGAATTCTGATCTCAGAATCCACAACTCTGAATTCAGAATACAGGCTGCAGTTTACAACTCCGAACTCAGATCTCAGAACTAAGAGTTGAGAATTCATAACTCAGAACTCAGAATTCAGAAATGATGACTCAGAACTTGGAATTCAGAACTCAGAAATCACAACTCAGTATTCAGAACCCAGAATTCATAACCCAGAATTCTCACCTTCGAATTCTGAACTCAGAATTCAAACTCGAATATCAGAACTGGGAAATGAGTATTTGCAACTCAGAATACGGACTTCATAACTTAGAATTCAGAACAAAGAACTCAGACATCAGAACTCAAGACTCATAACAAAGAACTCAGTTCTCAGCACTCAGAATTCAGAACACACAATTCAGAACTCAAAACGCAGAAATCAGAACTGTAACTCAGAATTGTGAAATCAGAACTCAGAATTCAGAACGCAATTGAGAACTTTGAAGTCAGAACTCAGAATAAATTCCTCACAATACTAGCTCAGAATCGGCGACTCAGAAATCAGAACTGAGATACAGATCTCAGAATTCAAAATTCAGAATTCAGGAGTCCGAATTCAGAATCGGAACACAGAATTCAGGACTCAGAACTCAAAATTCAGTACTCAGTACTCAGAACTCAGAAATCACCACTCTGAATTCTGGTCACAGAATTCACAACTCTGAAATCAGAATACAGACTGTAGAATTTAGACTCCGAACTCAGATCTAAGAGCTAAGAGTTGAGAATTCATAACTCAGTATTCAGAACTGGGAAATGAGAACTCAGAACTCAGATTTCACAGCTAAGAATTCAGAACTCAGTTATCAGAACTCAGAATTCAGAATTCAGAACTCAGAACGCAGAACACAAAATTCAGAACTCAGTAGTCAGAACTAGAATCTGTGAACTCAGAATTCTGAACTCAGAATTCTGAACGCAATTGAAAAATTTGAACTCAGAACTCAGAATACAGTACTCAAGATTCAGACCTCAAAATTCAGAACTCGGCACTCACAAAATGTAATTCACAACAAAATCTCAAATCTCAGAATTCAAAACTCAGAAAATAGAACTAACCACTCGGAATTCAAATTCAGATCTCAGAGTGTAGCACTTTGGATTGAGAACTCATTCCTCAGAACGCAGGACTCAGAACTCAGAATTCAGAAATTAGATTCATATCTCAGAACTCAGAACTCAGAATTCAGAACTCAGAGTTGAGAACTCAGCATGACAACTCAGTATTCAGATCTCGCAGTTCAGCACACAGAATTGACAACTTAGAAATCAGAACACACAATACAGTGATCAGTATTCAGAATTCAGCACGCAGAACTCAAACTCACAATTCAGAACTCAGCACTCAGAACTCAGAATGCAGACCTCAGGAACCAGAACTCAGAGTTTACAACCCTGAATTCAGAACTCTAATTTCAGAACTCAATTTCATAACTCAGAACACAAGACTCAGAAGTCAGAACTCAGAATTCAGAACTCAAAACTCAGAACTCAGAACTCGATATTTAGACTTCAAAATAGAGCACTCAGATATTCGGACTCCTAACTCAGACAAAGAAGTCAGAGTTGAAATTTCAGAACTCAGAAGTCACAATTCGCAACACAAAATTTGTGACTAGGAATTCATAAATGAGGCTCAGTTCTCAAAATTCACAAATCAGAATTCAGAAATCCAAATTCAGAACCCAGAACACAGAATTCGGAACTCAGAACTCAAAATTCAGTACTCAGAATTCAGAACTCACAACTCACAACTCTGAATTCTGATCTCAGAATCCACAACTCTGAATTCAGAATACAGGCTGCAGTTTACAACTCCGAACTCAGATCTCAGAACTAAGAGTTGAGAATTCATAACTCAGAACTCAGAATTCAGAAATGATGACTCAGAACTTGGAATTCAGAACTCAGAAATCACAACTCAGTATTCAGAACCCAGAATTCATAACGCAGAATTCTCACCTTCGAATTCTGAACTCAGAATTCAAACTCGAATATCAGAACTGGGAAATGAGTATTTGCAACTCAGAATACGGACTTCATAACTTAGAATTCAGAACAAAGAACTCAGGCATCAGAACTCAAGACTCATAACAAAGAACTCAGTTCTCAGCACTCAGAATTCAGAACACACAATTCAGAACTCAAAACGCAGAAATCAGAACTGTAACTCAGAATTGTGAAATCAGAACTCAGAATTCAGAACGCAATTGAGAACTTTGAAGTCAGAACTCAGAATAAATTCCTCACAATACTAGCTCAGAATCGGCGACTCAGAAATCAGAACTGAGATACAGATCTCAGAATTCAAAATTCAGAATTCAGGAGTCCGAATTCAGAACCGGAACACAGAATTCGGGACTCAGAACTCAAAATTCAGTACTCAGAACTCAGAAATCACCACTCTGAATTCTGGTCACAGAATTCACAACTCTGAAATCAGAACACAGACTGTAGAATTTAGACTCCGAACTCAGATCTAAGAGCTAAGAGTTGAGAATTCATAACTCAGTATTCAGAACTGGGAAATGAGAACTCAGAACTCAGATTTCACAGCTAAGAATTCAGAACTCAGTTATCAGAACTCAGAACTCAGAATTCAGAATTCAGAACTCAGAACGCAGAACACAAAATTCAGAACTCAGTAGTCAGAACTAGAAACTGTGAACTCAGAATTCTGAACTCAGAATTCTGAACGCAATTGAAAAATTTGAACTCAGAACTCAGAATACAGTACTCAAGATTCAGACCTCAAAATTCAGAACTCGGCACTCACAAAATGTAATTCACAACAAAATCTCAAATCTCAGAATTCAAAACTCAGAAAATAGAACTAACCACTCGGAATTCAAATTCAGATCTCAGAGTGTAGCACTTTGGATTGAGAACTCATTCCTCAGAACGCAGAACTAGAACTCAGAATTCAGAAATTAGATTCATATCTCAGAACTCAGAACTCAGAATTCAGAACTCAGAGTTGAGAACTCAGCATGACAACTCAGTATTCAGATCTCGCAGTTCAGCACACAGAATTGACAACTTAGAAATCAGAACACACAATACAGTGATCAGTATTCAGAATTCAGCACGCAGAACTCAAACTCACAATTCAGAACTCAGCACTCAGAACTCAGAATGCAGACCTCAGGAACCAGAACTCAGAGTTTACAACCCTGAATTCAGAACTCTAATTTCAGAACTCAATTTCATAACTCAGAACACAAGACTCAGAAGTCAGAACTCAGAATTCAGAACTCAAAACTCAGAACTCAGAACTCAATATTTAGACTTCAAAATAGAGCACTCAGATATTCGGACTCCTAACTCAGACAAAGAAGTCAGAGTTGAAATTTCAGAACTCAGAAGTCACAATTCGCAACACAATTTGTGACTAGGAATTCATAAATGAGGCTCAGTTCTCAAAATTCACAAATCAGAATTCAGAAATCCAAATTCAGAACCCAGAACACAGAATTCGGAACTCAGAACTCAAAATTCAGTACTCAGAATTCAGAACTCACAACTCACAACTCTGAATTCTGATCTCAGAATCCACAACTCTGAATTCAGAATACAGGCTGCAGTTTACAACTCCGAACTCAGATCTCAGAACTAAGAGTTGAGAATTCATAACTCAGAACTCAGAATTCAGAAATGATGACTCAGAACTTGGAATTCAGAACTCAGAAATCACAACTCAGTATTCAGAACCCAGAATTCATAACCCAGAATTCTCACCTTCGAATTCTGAACTCAGAATTCAAACTCGAATATCAGAACTGGGAAATGAGTATTTGCAACTCAGAATACGGACTTCATAACTTAGAATTCAGAACAAAGAACTCAGACATCAGAACTCAAGACTCATAACAAAGAACTCAGTTCTCAGCACTCAGAATTCAGAACACACAATTCAGAACTCAAAACGCAGAAATCAGAACTGTAACTCAGAATTGTGAAATCAGAACTCAGAATTCAGAACGCAATTGAGAACTTTGAAGTCAGAACTCAGAATAAATTCCTCACAATACTAGCTCAGAATCGGCGACTCAGAAATCAGAACTGAGATACAGATCTCAGAATTCAAAATTCAGAATTCAGGAGTCCGAATTCAGAACCGGAACACAGAATTCGGGACTCAGAACTCAAAATTCAGTACTCAGTACTCAGAACTCAGAAATCACCACTCTGAATTCTGGTCACAGAATTCACAACTCTGAAATCAGAACACAGACTGTAGAATTTAGACTCCGAACTCAGATCTAAGAGCTAAGAGTTGAGAATTCATAACTCAGTATTCAGAAATGGGAAATGAGAACTCAGAACTCAGATTTCACAGCTAAGAATTCAGAACTCAGTTATCAGAACTCAGAATTCAGAATTCAGAACTCAGAACGCAGAACACAAAATTCAGAACTCAGTAGTCAGAACTAGAATCTGTGAACTCAGAATTCTGAACTCAGAGTTGAGAACTCAGCATGACAACTCAGTATTCAGATCTCGCAGTTCAGCACACAGAATTGACAACTTAGAAATCAGAACACACAATACAGTGATCAGTATTCAGAATTCAGCACGCAGAACTCAAACTCACAATTCAGAACTCAGCACTCAGAACTCAGAATGCAGACCTCAGGAACCAGAACTCAGAGTTTACAACCCTGAATTCAGAACTCTAATTTCAGAACTCAATTTCATAACTCAGAACACAAGACTCAGAAGTCAGAACTCAGAATTCAGAACTCAAAACTCAGAACTCAGAACTCGATATTTAGACTTCAAAATAGAGCACTCAGATATTCGGACTCCTAACTCAGACAAAGAAGTCAGAGTTGAAATTTCAGAACTCAGAAGTCACAATTCGCAACACAAAATTTGTGACTAGGAATTCATAAATGAGGCTCAGTTCTCAAAATTCACAAATCAGAATTCAGAAATCCAAATTCAGAACCCAGAACACAGAATTCGGAACTCAGAACTCAAAATTCAGTACTCAGAATTCAGAACTCACAACTCACAACTCTGAATTCTGATCTCAGAATCCACAACTCTGAATTCAGAATACAGGCTGCAGTTTACAACTCCGAACTCAGATCTCAGAACTAAGAGTTGAGAATTCATAACTCAGAACTCAGAATTCAGAAATGATGACTCAGAACTTGGAATTCAGAACTCAGAAATCACAACTCAGTATTCAGAACCCAGAATTCATAACCCAGAATTCTCACCTTCGAATTCTGAACTCAGAATTCAAACTCGAATATCAGAACTGGGAAATGAGTATTTGCAACTCAGAATACGGACTTCATAACTTAGAATTCAGAACAAAGAACTCAGACATCAGAACTCAAGACTCATAACAAAGAACTCAGTTCTCAGCACTCAGAATTCAGAACACACAATTCAGAACTCAAAACGCAGAAATCAGAACTGTAACTCAGAATTGTGAAATCAGAACTCAGAATTCAGAACGCAATTGAGAACTTTGAAGTCAGAACTCAGAATAAATTCCTCACAATACTAGCTCAGAATCGGCGACTCAGAAATCAGAACTGAGATACAGATCTCAGAATTCAAAATTCAGAATTCAGGAGTCCGAATTCAGAACCGGAACACAGAATTCAGGACTCAGAACTCAAAATTCAGTACTCAGTACTCAGAACTCAGAAATCACCACTCTGAATTCTGGTCACAGAATTCACAACTCTGAAATCAGAATACAGACTGTAGAATTTAGACTCCGAACTCAGATCTAAGAGCTAAGAGTTGAGAATTCATAACTCAGTATTCAGAACTGGGAAATGAGAACTCAGAACTCAGATTTCACAGCTAAGAATTCAGAACTCAGTTATCAGAACTCAGAATTCAGAATTCAGAACTCAGAACGCAGAACACAAAATTCAGAACTCAGTAGTCAGAACTAGAATCTGTGAACTCAGAATTCTGAACTCAGAATTCTGAACGCAATTGAAAAATTTGAACTCAGAACTCAGAATACAGTACTCAAGATTCAGACCTCAAAATTCAGAACTCGGCACTCACAAAATGTAATTCACAACAAAATCTCAAATCTCAGAATTCAAAACTCAGAAAATAGAACTAACCACTCGGAATTCAAATTCAGATCTCAGAGTGTAGCACTTTGGATTGAGAACTCATTCCTCAGAACGCAGGACTCAGAACTCAGAATTCAGAAATTAGATTCATATCTCAGAACTCAGAACTCAGAATTCAGAACTCAGAGTTGAGAACTCAGCATGACAACTCAGTATTCAGATCTCGCAGTTCAGCACACAGAATTGACAACTTAGAAATCAGAACACACAATACAGTGATCAGTATTCAGAATTCAGCACGCAGAACTCAAACTCACAATTCAGAACTCAGCACTCAGAACTCAGAATGCAGACCTCAGGAACCAGAACTCAGAGTTTACAACCCTGAATTCAGAACTCTAATTTCAGAACTCAATTTCATAACTCAGAACACAAGACTCAGAAGTCAGAACTCAGAATTCAGAACTCAAAACTCAGAACTCAGAACTCTATATTTAGACTTCAAAATAGAGCACTCAGATATTCGGACTCCTAACTCAGACAAAGAAGTCAGAGTTGAAATTTCAGAACTCAGAAGTCACAATTCGCAACACAATTTGTGACTAGGAATTCATAAATGAGGCTCAGTTCTCAAAATTCACAAATCAGAATTCAGAAATCCAAATTCAGAACCCAGAACACAGAATTCGGAACTCAGAACTCAAAATTCAGTACTCAGAATTCAGAACTCACAACTCACAACTCTGAATTCTGATCTCAGAATCCACAACTCTGAATTCAGAATACAGGCTGCAGTTTACAACTCCGAACTCAGATCTCAGAACTAAGAGTTGAGAATTCATAACTCAGAACTCAGAATTCAGAAATGATGACTCAGAACTTGGAATTCAGAACTCAGAAATCACAACTCAGTATTCAGAACCCAGAATTCATAACGCAGAATTCTCACCTTCGAATTCTGAACTCAGAATTCAAACTCGAATATCAGAACTGGGAAATGAGTATTTGCAACTCAGAATACGGACTTCATAACTTAGAATTCAGAACAAAGAACTCAGACATCAGAACTCAAGACTCATAACAAAGAACTCAGTTCTCAGCACTCAGAATTCAGAACACACAATTCAGAACTCAAAACGCAGAAATCAGAACTGTAACTCAGAATTGTGAAATCAGAACTCAGAATTCAGAACGCAATTGAGAACTTTGAAGTCAGAACTCAGAATAAATTCCTCACAATACTAGCTCAGAATCGGCGACTCAGAAATCAGAACTGAGATACAGATCTCAGAATTCAAAATTCAGAATTCAGGAGTCCGAATTCAGAACCGGAACACAGAATTCGGGACTCAGAACTCAAAATTCAGTACTCAGAACTCAGAAATCACCACTCTGAATTCTGGTCACAGAATTCACAACTCTGAAATCAGAACACAGACTGTAGAATTTAGACTCCGAACTCAGATCTAAGAGCTAAGAGTTGAGAATTCATAACTCAGTATTCAGAACTGGGAAATGAGAACTCAGAACTCAGATTTCACAGCTAAGAATTCAGAACTCAGTTATCAGAACTCAGAACTCAGAATTCAGAATTCAGAACTCAGAACACAGAACACAAAATTCAGAACTCAGTAGTCAGAACTAGAATCTGTAAACTCAGAATTCTGAACTCAGAATTCTGAACGCAATTGAAAAATTTGAACTCAGAACTCAGAATACAGTACTCAAGATTCAGACCTCAAAATTCAGAACTCGGCACTCACAAAATGTAATTCACAACAAAATCTCAAATCTCAGAATTCAAAACTCAGAAAATAGAACTAACCACTCGGAATTCAAATTCAGATCTCAGAGTGTAGCACTTTGGATTGAGAACTCATTCCTCAGAACGCAGAACTCAGAACTCAGAATTCAGAAATTAGATTCATATCTCAGAACTCAGAACTCAGAATTCAGAACTCAGAGTTGAGAACTCAGCATGACAACTCAGTATTCAGATCTCGCAGTTCAGCACACAGAATTGACAACTTAGAAATCAGAACACACAATACAGTGATCAGTATTCAGAATTCAGCACGCAGAACTCAAACTCACAATTCAGAACTCAGCACTCAGAACTCAGAATGCAGACCTCAGGAACCAGAACTCAGAGTTTACAACCCTGAATTCAGAACTCTAATTTCAGAACTCAATTTCATAACTCAGAACACAAGACTCAGAAGTCAGAACTCAGAATTCAGAACTCAAAACTCAGAACTCAGAACTCGATATTTAGACTTCAAAATAGAGCACTCAGATATTCGGACTCCTAACTCAGACAAAGAAGTCAGAGTTGAAATTTCAGAACTCAGAAGTCACAATTCGCAACACAGAATTTGTGACTAGGAATTCATAAATGAGGCTCAGTTCTCAAAATTCACAAATCAGAATTCAGAAATCCAAATTCAGAACCCAGAACACAGAATTCAGAACTCAGAACTCAAAATTCAGTACTCAGAATTCAGAACTCACAACTCACAAATCTGAATTCTGATCTCAGAATCCACAACTCTGAATTCAGAATACAGGCTGCAGTTTACAACTCCGAACTCAGATCTCAGAACTGAGTTGAGAATTCATAACTCAGTATTCAGAACTGGGAAATGAGAACTCAGAACTCAGATTTCACAGCTAAGAATTCAGAACTCAGTTATCAGAACTCAGAATTCAGAATTCAGAACTCAGAACGCAGAACACAAAATTCAGAACTCAGTAGTCAGAACTAGAAACTGTGAACTCAGAATTCTGAACTCACAATTCTGAACGCAATTGAAAAATTTGAACTCAGAACTCAGAATACAGTACTCAAGATTCAGACCTCAAAATTCAGAACTCGGCACTCACAAAATGTAATTCACAACAAAATCTCAAATCTCAGAATTCAAAACTCAGAAAATAGAACTAACCACTCGGAATTCAAATTCAGATCTCAGAGTGTAGCACTTTGGATTGAGAACTCATTCCTCAGAACGCAGAACTCAGAACTCAGAATTCAGAAATTAGATTCATATCTCAGAACTCAGAACTCAGAATTCAGAACTCAGAGTTGAGAACTCAGCATGACAACTCAGTATTCAGATCTCGCAGTTCAGCACACAGAATTGACAACTTAGAAATCAGAACACACAATACAGTGATCAGTATTCAGAATTCAGCACGCAGAACTCAAACTCACAATTCAGAACTCAGCACTCAGAACTCAGAATGCAGACCTCAGGAACCAGAACTCAGAGTTTACAACCCTGAATTCAGAACTCTAATTTCAGAACTCAATTTCATAACTCAGAACACAAGACTCAGAAGTCAGAACTCAGAATTCAGAACTCAAAACTCAGAACTCAGAACTCTATATTTAGACTTCAAAATAGAGCACTCAGATATTCGGACTCCTAACTCAGACAAAGAAGTCAGAGTTGAAATTTCAGAACTCAGAAGTCACAATTCGCAACACAGAATTTGTGACTAGGAATTCATAAATGAGGCTCAGTTCTCAAAATTCACAAATCAGAATTCAGAAATCCAAATTCAGAACCCAGAACACAGAATTCAGAACTCAGAACTCAAAATTCAGTACTCAGAATTCAGAACTCACAACTCACAAATCTGAATTCTGATCTCAGAATCCACAACTCTGAATTCAGAATACAGGCTGCAGTTTACAACTCCGAACTCAGATCTCAGAACTGAGTTGAGAATTCATAACTCAGTATTCAGAACTGGGAAATGAGAACTCAGAACTCAGATTTCACAGCTAAGAATTCAGAACTCAGTTGTCAGAACTCAGAATTCAGAATTCAGAACTCAGAACGCAGAACACAAAATTCAGAACTCAGTAGTCAGAACTAGAATCTGTGAACTCAGAATTCTGAACTCAGAATTCTGAACGCAATTGAAAAATTTGAACTCAGAACTCAGAATACAGTACTCAAGATTCAGACCTCAAAATTCAGAACTCGGCACTCACAAAATGTAATTCACAACAAAATCTCAAATCTCAGAATTCAAAACTCAGAAAATAGAACTAACCACTCGGAATTCAAATTCAGATCTCAGAGTGTAGCACTTTGGATTGAGAACTCAGTCCTCAGAACGCAGAACTCAGAACTCAGAATTCAGAAATTAGATTCATATCTCAGAACTCAGAACTCAGAATTCAGAACTCAGAGTTGAGAACTCAGCATGACAACTCAGTATTCAGATCTCGCAGTTCAGCACACAGAATTGACAACTTAGAAATCAGAACACACAATACAGTGATCAGTATTCAGAATTCAGCACGCAGAACTCAAACTCACAATTCAGAACTCAGCACTCAGAACTCAGAATGCAGACCTCAGGAACCAGAACTCAGAGTTTACAACCCTGAATTCAGAACTCTAATTTCAGAACTCAATTTCATAACTCAGAACACAAGACTCAGAAGTCAGAACTCAGAATTCAGAACTCAAAACTCAGAACTCAGAACTCGATATTTAGACTTCAAAATAGAGCACTCAGATATTCGGACTCCTAACTCAGACAAAGAAGTCAGAGTTGAAATTTCAGAACTCAGAAGTCACAATTCGCAACACAAAATTTGTGACTAGGAATTCATAAATGAGGCTCAGTTTTCAAAATTCACAAATCAGAATTCAGAAATCCAAATTCAGAACCCAGAACACAGAATTCGGAACTCAGAACTCAAAATTCAGTACTCAGAATTCAGAACTCACAACTCACAACTCTGAATTCTGATCTCAGAATCCACAACTCTGAATTCAGAATACAGGCTGCAGTTTACAACTCCGAACTCAGATCTCAGAACTAAGAGTTGAGAATTCATAACTCAGAACTCAGAATTCAGAAATGATGACTCAGAACTTGGAATTCAGAACTCAGAATTCACAACTCAGTATTCAGAACCCAGAATTCATAACGCAGAATTCTCACCTTCGAATTCTGAACTCAGAATTCAAACTCGAATATCAGAACTGGGAAATGAGTATTTGCAACTCAGAATACGGACTTCATAACTTAGAATTCAGAACAAAGAACTCAGGCATCAGAACTCAAGACTCATAACAAAGAACTCAGTTCTCAGCACTCAGAATTCAGAACACACAATTCAGAACTCAAAACGCAGAAATCAGAACTGTAACTCAGAATTGTGAAATCAGAACTCAGAATTCAGAACGCAATTGAGAACTTTGAAGTCAGAACTCAGAATAAATTCCTCACAATACTAGCTCAGAATCGGCGACTCAGAAATCAGAACTGAGATACAGATCTCAGAATTCAAAATTCAGAATTCAGGAGTCCGAATTCAGAACCGGAACACAGAATTCGGGACTCAGAACTCAAAATTCAGTACTCAGAACTCAGAAATCACCACTCTGAATTCTGGTCACAGAATTCACAACTCTGAAATCAGAACACAGACTGTAGAATTTAGACTCCGAACTCAGATCTAAGAGCTAAGAGTTGAGAATTCATAACTCAGTATTCAGAACTGGGAAATGAGAACTCAGAACTCAGATTTCACAGCTAAGAATTCAGAACTCAGTTATCAGAACTCAGAATTCAGAATTCAGAACTCAGAACGCAGAACACAAAATTCAGAACTCAGTAGTCAGAACTAGAAACTGTGAACTCAGAATTCTGAACTCAGAATTCTGAACGCAATTGAAAAATTTGAACTCAGAACTCAGAATACAGTACTCAAGATTCAGACCTCAAAATTCAGAACTCGGCACTCACAAAATGTAATTCACAACAAAATCTCAAATCTCAGAATTCAAAACTCAGAAAATAGAACTAACCACTCGGAATTCAAATTCAGATCTCAGAGTGTAGCACTTTGGATTGAGAACTCATTCCTCAGAACGCAGAACTAGAACTCAGAATTCAGAAATTAGATTCATATCTCAGAACTCAGAACTCAGAATTCAGAACTCAGAGTTGAGAACTCAGCATGACAACTCAGTATTCAGATCTCGCAGTTCAGCACACAGAATTGACAACTTAGAAATCAGAACACACAATACAGTGATCAGTATTCAGAATTCAGCACGCAGAACTCAAACTCACAATTCAGAACTCAGCACTCAGAACTCAGAATGCAGACCTCAGGAACCAGAACTCAGAGTTTACAACCCTGAATTCAGAACTCTAATTTCAGAACTCAATTTCATAACTCAGAACACAAGACTCAGAAGTCAGAACTCAGAATTCAGAACTCAAAACTCAGAACTCAGAACTCAATATTTAGACTTCAAAATAGAGCACTCAGATATTCGGACTCCTAACTCAGACAAAGAAGTCAGAGTTGAAATTTCAGAACTCAGAAGTCACAATTCGCAACACAGAATTTGTGACTAGGAATTCATAAATGAGGCTCAGTTCTCAAAATTCACAAATCAGAATTCAGAAATCCAAATTCAGAACCCAGAACACAGAATTCGGAACTCAGAACTCAAAATTCAGTACTCAGAATTCAGAACTCACAACTCACAACTCTGAATTCTGATCTCAGAATCCACAACTCTGAATTCAGAATACAGGCTGCAGTTTACAACTCCGAACTCAGATCTCAGAACTGAGTTGAGAATTCATAACTCAGTATTCAGAACTGGGAAATGAGAACTCAGAACTCAGATTTCACAGCTAAGAATTCAGAACTCAGTTATCAGAACTCAGAATTCAGAATTCAGAACTCAGAACGCAGAACACAAAATTCAGAACTCAGTAGTCAGAACTAGAAACTGTGAACTCAGAATTCTGAACTCACAATTCTGAACGCAATTGAAAAATTTGAACTCAGAACTCAGAATACAGTACTCAAGATTCAGACCTCAAAATTCAGAACTCGGCACTCACAAAATGTAATTCACAACAAAATCTCAAATCTCAGAATTCAAAACTCAGAAAATAGAACTAACCACTCGGAATTCAAATTCAGATCTCAGAGTGTAGCACTTTGGATTGAGAACTCATTCCTCAGAACGCAGAACTCAGAACTCAGAATTCAGAAATTAGATTCATATCTCAGAACTCAGAACTCAGAATTCAGAACTCAGAGTTGAGAACTCAGCATGACAACTCAGTATTCAGATCTCGCAGTTCAGCACACAGAATTGACAACTTAGAAATCAGAACACACAATACAGTGATCAGTATTCAGAATTCAGCACGCAGAACTCAAACTCACAATTCAGAACTCAGCACTCAGAACTCAGAATGCAGACCTCAGGAACCAGAACTCAGAGTTTACAACCCTGAATTCAGAACTCTAATTTCAGAACTCAATTTCATAACTCAGAACACAAGACTCAGAAGTCAGAACTCAGAATTCAGAACTCAAAACTCAGAACTCAGAACTCGATATTTAGACTTCAAAATAGAGCACTCAGATATTCGGACTCCTAACTCAGACAAAGAAGTCAGAGTTGAAATTTCAGAACTCAGAAGTCACAATTCGCAACACAGAATTTGTGACTAGGAATTCATAAATGAGGCTCAGTTCTCAAAATTCACAAATCAGAATTCAGAAATCCAAATTCAGAACCCAGAACACAGAATTCGGAACTCAGAACTCAAAATTCAGTACTCAGAATTCAGAACTCACAACTCACAACTCTGAATTCTGATCTCAGAATCCACAACTCTGAATTCAGAATACAGGCTGCAGTTTACAACTCCGAACTCAGATCTCAGAACTAAGAGTTGAGAATTCATAACTCAGAACTCAGAATTCAGAAATGATGACTCAGAACTTGGAATTCAGAACTCAGAAATCACAACTCAGTATTCAGAACCCAGAATTCATAACCCAGAATTCTCACCTTCGAATTCTGAACTCAGAATTCAAACTCGAATATCAGAACTGGGAAATGAGTATTTGCAACTCAGAATACGGACTTCATAACTTAGAATTCAGAACAAAGAACTCAGACATCAGAACTCAAGACTCATAACAAAGAACTCAGTTCTCAGCACTCAGAATTCAGAACACACAATTCAGAACTCAAAACGCAGAAATCAGAACTGTAACTCAGAATTGTGAAATCAGAACTCAGAATTCAGAACGCAATTGAGAACTTTGAAGTCAGAACTCAGAATAAATTCCTCACAATACTAGCTCAGAATCGGCGACTCAGAAATCAGAACTGAGATACAGATCTCAGAATTCAAAATTCAGAATTCAGGAGTCCGAATTCAGAATCGGAACACAGAATTCAGGACTCAGAACTCAAAATTCAGTACTCAGTACTCAGAACTCAGAAATCACCACTCTGAATTCTGGTCACAGAATTCACAACTCTGAAATCAGAATACAGACTGTAGAATTTAGACTCCGAACTCAGATCTAAGAGCTAAGAGTTGAGAATTCATAACTCAGTATTCAGAACTGGGAAATGAGAACTCAGAACTCAGATTTCACAGCTAAGAATTCAGAACTCAGTTATCAGAACTCAGAATTCAGAATTCAGAACTCAGAACGCAGAACACAAAATTCAGAACTCAGTAGTCAGAACTAGAATCTGTGAACTCAGAATTCTGAACTCAGAATTCTGAACGCAATTGAAAAATTTGAACTCAGAACTCAGAATACAGTACTCAAGATTCAGACCTCAAAATTCAGAACTCGGCACTCACAAAATGTAATTCACAACAAAATCTCAAATCTCAGAATTCAAAACTCAGAAAATAGAACTAACCACTCGGAATTCAAATTCAGATCTCAGAGTGTAGCACTTTGGATTGAGAACTCATTCCTCAGAACGCAGGACTCAGAACTCAGAATTCAGAAATTAGATTCATATCTCAGAACTCAGAACTCAGAATTCAGAACTCAGAGTTGAGAACTCAGCATGACAACTCAGTATTCAGATCTCGCAGTTCAGCACACAGAATTGACAACTTAGAAATCAGAACACACAATACAGTGATCAGTATTCAGAATTCAGCACGCAGAACTCAAACTCACAATTCAGAACTCAGCACTCAGAACTCAGAATGCAGACCTCAGGAACCAGAACTCAGAGTTTACAACCCTGAATTCAGAACTCTAATTTCAGAACTCAATTTCATAACTCAGAACACAAGACTCAGAAGTCAGAACTCAGAATTCAGAACTCAAAACTCAGAACTCAGAACTCGATATTTAGACTTCAAAATAGAGCACTCAGATATTCGGACTCCTAACTCAGACAAAGAAGTCAGAGTTGAAATTTCAGAACTCAGAAGTCACAATTCGCAACACAAAATTTGTGACTAGGAATTCATAAATGAGGCTCAGTTCTCAAAATTCACAAATCAGAATTCAGAAATCCAAATTCAGAACCCAGAACACAGAATTCGGAACTCAGAACTCAAAATTCAGTACTCAGAATTCAGAACTCACAACTCACAACTCTGAATTCTGATCTCAGAATCCACAACTCTGAATTCAGAATACAGGCTGCAGTTTACAACTCCGAACTCAGATCTCAGAACTAAGAGTTGAGAATTCATAACTCAGAACTCAGAATTCAGAAATGATGACTCAGAACTTGGAATTCAGAACTCAGAAATCACAACTCAGTATTCAGAACCCAGAATTCATAACGCAGAATTCTCACCTTCGAATTCTGAACTCAGAATTCAAACTCGAATATCAGAACTGGGAAATGAGTATTTGCAACTCAGAATACGGACTTCATAACTTAGAATTCAGAACAAAGAACTCAGGCATCAGAACTCAAGACTCATAACAAAGAACTCAGTTCTCAGCACTCAGAATTCAGAACACACAATTCAGAACTCAAAACGCAGAAATCAGAACTGTAACTCAGAATTGTGAAATCAGAACTCAGAATTCAGAACGCAATTGAGAACTTTGAAGTCAGAACTCAGAATAAATTCCTCACAATACTAGCTCAGAATCGGCGACTCAGAAATCAGAACTGAGATACAGATCTCAGAATTCAAAATTCAGAATTCAGGAGTCCGAATTCAGAACCGGAACACAGAATTCGGGACTCAGAACTCAAAATTCAGTACTCAGAACTCAGAAATCACCACTCTGAATTCTGGTCACAGAATTCACAACTCTGAAATCAGAACACAGACTGTAGAATTTAGACTCCGAACTCAGATCTAAGAGCTAAGAGTTGAGAATTCATAACTCAGTATTCAGAACTGGGAAATGAGAACTCAGAACTCAGATTTCACAGCTAAGAATTCAGAACTCAGTTATCAGAACTCAGAACTCAGAATTCAGAATTCAGAACTCAGAACGCAGAACACAAAATTCAGAACTCAGTAGTCAGAACTAGAAACTGTGAACTCAGAATTCTGAACTCAGAATTCTGAACGCAATTGAAAAATTTGAACTCAGAACTCAGAATACAGTACTCAAGATTCAGACCTCAAAATTCAGAACTCGGCACTCACAAAATGTAATTCACAACAAAATCTCAAATCTCAGAATTCAAAACTCAGAAAATAGAACTAACCACTCGGAATTCAAATTCAGATCTCAGAGTGTAGCACTTTGGATTGAGAACTCATTCCTCAGAACGCAGAACTAGAACTCAGAATTCAGAAATTAGATTCATATCTCAGAACTCAGAACTCAGAATTCAGAACTCAGAGTTGAGAACTCAGCATGACAACTCAGTATTCAGATCTCGCAGTTCAGCACACAGAATTGACAACTTAGAAATCAGAACACACAATACAGTGATCAGTATTCAGAATTCAGCACGCAGAACTCAAACTCACAATTCAGAACTCAGCACTCAGAACTCAGAATGCAGACCTCAGGAACCAGAACTCAGAGTTTACAACCCTGAATTCAGAACTCTAATTTCAGAACTCAATTTCATAACTCAGAACACAAGACTCAGAAGTCAGAACTCAGAATTCAGAACTCAAAACTCAGAACTCAGAACTCAATATTTAGACTTCAAAATAGAGCACTCAGATATTCGGACTCCTAACTCAGACAAAGAAGTCAGAGTTGAAATTTCAGAACTCAGAAGTCACAATTCGCAACACAATTTGTGACTAGGAATTCATAAATGAGGCTCAGTTCTCAAAATTCACAAATCAGAATTCAGAAATCCAAATTCAGAACCCAGAACACAGAATTCGGAACTCAGAACTCAAAATTCAGTACTCAGAATTCAGAACTCACAACTCACAACTCTGAATTCTGATCTCAGAATCCACAACTCTGAATTCAGAATACAGGCTGCAGTTTACAACTCCGAACTCAGATCTCAGAACTAAGAGTTGAGAATTCATAACTCAGAACTCAGAATTCAGAAATGATGACTCAGAACTTGGAATTCAGAACTCAGAAATCACAACTCAGTATTCAGAACCCAGAATTCATAACCCAGAATTCTCACCTTCGAATTCTGAACTCAGAATTCAAACTCGAATATCAGAACTGGGAAATGAGTATTTGCAACTCAGAATACGGACTTCATAACTTAGAATTCAGAACAAAGAACTCAGACATCAGAACTCAAGACTCATAACAAAGAACTCAGTTCTCAGCACTCAGAATTCAGAACACACAATTCAGAACTCAAAACGCAGAAATCAGAACTGTAACTCAGAATTGTGAAATCAGAACTCAGAATTCAGAACGCAATTGAGAACTTTGAAGTCAGAACTCAGAATAAATTCCTCACAATACTAGCTCAGAATCGGCGACTCAGAAATCAGAACTGAGATACAGATCTCAGAATTCAAAATTCAGAATTCAGGAGTCCGAATTCAGAACCGGAACACAGAATTCGGGACTCAGAACTCAAAATTCAGTACTCAGTACTCAGAACTCAGAAATCACCACTCTGAATTCTGGTCACAGAATTCACAACTCTGAAATCAGAACACAGACTGTAGAATTTAGACTCCGAACTCAGATCTAAGAGCTAAGAGTTGAGAATTCATAACTCAGTATTCAGAAATGGGAAATGAGAACTCAGAACTCAGATTTCACAGCTAAGAATTCAGAACTCAGTTATCAGAACTCAGAATTCAGAATTCAGAACTCAGAACGCAGAACACAAAATTCAGAACTCAGTAGTCAGAACTAGAATCTGTGAACTCAGAATTCTGAACTCAGAGTTGAGAACTCAGCATGACAACTCAGTATTCAGATCTCGCAGTTCAGCACACAGAATTGACAACTTAGAAATCAGAACACACAATACAGTGATCAGTATTCAGAATTCAGCACGCAGAACTCAAACTCACAATTCAGAACTCAGCACTCAGAACTCAGAATGCAGACCTCAGGAACCAGAACTCAGAGTTTACAACCCTGAATTCAGAACTCTAATTTCAGAACTCAATTTCATAACTCAGAACACAAGACTCAGAAGTCAGAACTCAGAATTCAGAACTCAAAACTCAGAACTCAGAACTCGATATTTAGACTTCAAAATAGAGCACTCAGATATTCGGACTCCTAACTCAGACAAAGAAGTCAGAGTTGAAATTTCAGAACTCAGAAGTCACAATTCGCAACACAAAATTTGTGACTAGGAATTCATAAATGAGGCTCAGTTCTCAAAATTCACAAATCAGAATTCAGAAATCCAAATTCAGAACCCAGAACACAGAATTCGGAACTCAGAACTCAAAATTCAGTACTCAGAATTCAGAACTCACAACTCACAACTCTGAATTCTGATCTCAGAATCCACAACTCTGAATTCAGAATACAGGCTGCAGTTTACAACTCCGAACTCAGATCTCAGAACTAAGAGTTGAGAATTCATAACTCAGAACTCAGAATTCAGAAATGATGACTCAGAACTTGGAATTCAGAACTCAGAAATCACAACTCAGTATTCAGAACCCAGAATTCATAACCCAGAATTCTCACCTTCGAATTCTGAACTCAGAATTCAAACTCGAATATCAGAACTGGGAAATGAGTATTTGCAACTCAGAATACGGACTTCATAACTTAGAATTCAGAACAAAGAACTCAGACATCAGAACTCAAGACTCATAACAAAGAACTCAGTTCTCAGCACTCAGAATTCAGAACACACAATTCAGAACTCAAAACGCAGAAATCAGAACTGTAACTCAGAATTGTGAAATCAGAACTCAGAATTCAGAACGCAATTGAGAACTTTGAAGTCAGAACTCAGAATAAATTCCTCACAATACTAGCTCAGAATCGGCGACTCAGAAATCAGAACTGAGATACAGATCTCAGAATTCAAAATTCAGAATTCAGGAGTCCGAATTCAGAACCGGAACACAGAATTCAGGACTCAGAACTCAAAATTCAGTACTCAGTACTCAGAACTCAGAAATCACCACTCTGAATTCTGGTCACAGAATTCACAACTCTGAAATCAGAATACAGACTGTAGAATTTAGACTCCGAACTCAGATCTAAGAGCTAAGAGTTGAGAATTCATAACTCAGTATTCAGAACTGGGAAATGAGAACTCAGAACTCAGATTTCACAGCTAAGAATTCAGAACTCAGTTATCAGAACTCAGAATTCAGAATTCAGAACTCAGAACGCAGAACACAAAATTCAGAACTCAGTAGTCAGAACTAGAATCTGTGAACTCAGAATTCTGAACTCAGAATTCTGAACGCAATTGAAAAATTTGAACTCAGAACTCAGAATACAGTACTCAAGATTCAGACCTCAAAATTCAGAACTCGGCACTCACAAAATGTAATTCACAACAAAATCTCAAATCTCAGAATTCAAAACTCAGAAAATAGAACTAACCACTCGGAATTCAAATTCAGATCTCAGAGTGTAGCACTTTGGATTGAGAACTCATTCCTCAGAACGCAGGACTCAGAACTCAGAATTCAGAAATTAGATTCATATCTCAGAACTCAGAACTCAGAATTCAGAACTCAGAGTTGAGAACTCAGCATGACAACTCAGTATTCAGATCTCGCAGTTCAGCACACAGAATTGACAACTTAGAAATCAGAACACACAATACAGTGATCAGTATTCAGAATTCAGCACGCAGAACTCAAACTCACAATTCAGAACTCAGCACTCAGAACTCAGAATGCAGACCTCAGGAACCAGAACTCAGAGTTTACAACCCTGAATTCAGAACTCTAATTTCAGAACTCAATTTCATAACTCAGAACACAAGACTCAGAAGTCAGAACTCAGAATTCAGAACTCAAAACTCAGAACTCAGAACTCTATATTTAGACTTCAAAATAGAGCACTCAGATATTCGGACTCCTAACTCAGACAAAGAAGTCAGAGTTGAAATTTCAGAACTCAGAAGTCACAATTCGCAACACAATTTGTGACTAGGAATTCATAAATGAGGCTCAGTTCTCAAAATTCACAAATCAGAATTCAGAAATCCAAATTCAGAACCCAGAACACAGAATTCGGAACTCAGAACTCAAAATTCAGTACTCAGAATTCAGAACTCACAACTCACAACTCTGAATTCTGATCTCAGAATCCACAACTCTGAATTCAGAATACAGGCTGCAGTTTACAACTCCGAACTCAGATCTCAGAACTAAGAGTTGAGAATTCATAACTCAGAACTCAGAATTCAGAAATGATGACTCAGAACTTGGAATTCAGAACTCAGAAATCACAACTCAGTATTCAGAACCCAGAATTCATAACGCAGAATTCTCACCTTCGAATTCTGAACTCAGAATTCAAACTCGAATATCAGAACTGGGAAATGAGTATTTGCAACTCAGAATACGGACTTCATAACTTAGAATTCAGAACAAAGAACTCAGACATCAGAACTCAAGACTCATAACAAAGAACTCAGTTCTCAGCACTCAGAATTCAGAACACACAATTCAGAACTCAAAACGCAGAAATCAGAACTGTAACTCAGAATTGTGAAATCAGAACTCAGAATTCAGAACGCAATTGAGAACTTTGAAGTCAGAACTCAGAATAAATTCCTCACAATACTAGCTCAGAATCGGCGACTCAGAAATCAGAACTGAGATACAGATCTCAGAATTCAAAATTCAGAATTCAGGAGTCCGAATTCAGAACCGGAACACAGAATTCGGGACTCAGAACTCAAAATTCAGTACTCAGAACTCAGAAATCACCACTCTGAATTCTGGTCACAGAATTCACAACTCTGAAATCAGAACACAGACTGTAGAATTTAGACTCCGAACTCAGATCTAAGAGCTAAGAGTTGAGAATTCATAACTCAGTATTCAGAACTGGGAAATGAGAACTCAGAACTCAGATTTCACAGCTAAGAATTCAGAACTCAGTTATCAGAACTCAGAACTCAGAATTCAGAATTCAGAACTCAGAACACAGAACACAAAATTCAGAACTCAGTAGTCAGAACTAGAATCTGTAAACTCAGAATTCTGAACTCAGAATTCTGAACGCAATTGAAAAATTTGAACTCAGAACTCAGAATACAGTACTCAAGATTCAGACCTCAAAATTCAGAACTCGGCACTCACAAAATGTAATTCACAACAAAATCTCAAATCTCAGAATTCAAAACTCAGAAAATAGAACTAACCACTCGGAATTCAAATTCAGATCTCAGAGTGTAGCACTTTGGATTGAGAACTCATTCCTCAGAACGCAGAACTCAGAACTCAGAATTCAGAAATTAGATTCATATCTCAGAACTCAGAACTCAGAATTCAGAACTCAGAGTTGAGAACTCAGCATGACAACTCAGTATTCAGATCTCGCAGTTCAGCACACAGAATTGACAACTTAGAAATCAGAACACACAATACAGTGATCAGTATTCAGAATTCAGCACGCAGAACTCAAACTCACAATTCAGAACTCAGCACTCAGAACTCAGAATGCAGACCTCAGGAACCAGAACTCAGAGTTTACAACCCTGAATTCAGAACTCTAATTTCAGAACTCAATTTCATAACTCAGAACACAAGACTCAGAAGTCAGAACTCAGAATTCAGAACTCAAAACTCAGAACTCAGAACTCTATATTTAGACTTCAAAATAGAGCACTCAGATATTCGGACTCCTAACTCAGACAAAGAAGTCAGAGTTGAAATTTCAGAACTCAGAAGTCACAATTCGCAACACAGAATTTGTGACTAGGAATTCATAAATGAGGCTCAGTTCTCAAAATTCACAAATCAGAATTCAGAAATCCAAATTCAGAACCCAGAACACAGAATTCAGAACTCAGAACTCAAAATTCAGTACTCAGAATTCAGAACTCACAACTCACAACTCTGAATTCTGATCTCAGAATCCACAACTCTGAATTCAGAATACAGGCTGCAGTTTACAACTCCGAACTCAGATCTCAGAACTGAGTTGAGAATTCATAACTCAGTATTCAGAACTGGGAAATGAGAACTCAGAACTCAGATTTCACAGCTAAGAATTCAGAACTCAGTTATCAGAACTCAGAATTCAGAATTCAGAACTCAGAACGCAGAACACAAAATTCAGAACTCAGTAGTCAGAACTAGAAACTGTGAACTCAGAATTCTGAACTCACAATTCTGAACGCAATTGAAAAATTTGAACTCAGAACTCAGAATACAGTACTCAAGATTCAGACCTCAAAATTCAGAACTCGGCACTCACAAAATGTAATTCACAACAAAATCTCAAATCTCAGAATTCAAAACTCAGAAAATAGAACTAACCACTCGGAATTCAAATTCAGATCTCAGAGTGTAGCACTTTGGATTGAGAACTCATTCCTCAGAACGCAGAACTCAGAACTCAGAATTCAGAAATTAGATTCATATCTCAGAACTCAGAACTCAGAATTCAGAACTCAGAGTTGAGAACTCAGCATGACAACTCAGTATTCAGATCTCGCAGTTCAGCACACAGAATTGACAACTTAGAAATCAGAACACACAATACAGTGATCAGTATTCAGAATTCAGCACGCAGAACTCAAACTCACAATTCAGAACTCAGCACTCAGAACTCAGAATGCAGACCTCAGGAACCAGAACTCAGAGTTTACAACCCTGAATTCAGAACTCTAATTTCAGAACTCAATTTCATAACTCAGAACACAAGACTCAGAAGTCAGAACTCAGAATTCAGAACTCAAAACTCAGAACTCAGAACTCTATATTTAGACTTCAAAATAGAGCACTCAGATATTCGGACTCCTAACTCAGACAAAGAAGTCAGAGTTGAAATTTCAGAACTCAGAAGTCACAATTCGCAACACAGAATTTGTGACTAGGAATTCATAAATGAGGCTCAGTTCTCAAAATTCACAAATCAGAATTCAGAAATCCAAATTCAGAACCCAGAACACAGAATTCAGAACTCAGAACTCAAAATTCAGTACTCAGAATTCAGAACTCACAACTCACAAATCTGAATTCTGATCTCAGAATCCACAACTCTGAATTCAGAATACAGGCTGCAGTTTACAACTCCGAACTCAGATCTCAGAACTGAGTTGAGAATTCATAACTCAGTATTCAGAACTGGGAAATGAGAACTCAGAACTCAGATTTCACAGCTAAGAATTCAGAACTCAGTTATCAGAACTCAGAATTCAGAATTCAGAACTCAGAACGCAGAACACAAAATTCAGAACTCAGTAGTCAGAACTAGAAACTGTGAACTCAGAATTCTGAACTCACAATTCTGAACGCAATTGAAAAATTTGAACTCAGAACTCAGAATACAGTACTCAAGATTCAGACCTCAAAATTCAGAACTCGGCACTCACAAAATGTAATTCACAACAAAATCTCAAATCTCAGAATTCAAAACTCAGAAAATAGAACTAACCACTCGGAATTCAAATTCAGATCTCAGAGTGTAGCACTTTGGATTGAGAACTCATTCCTCAGAACGCAGAACTCAGAACTCAGAATTCAGAAATTAGATTCATATCTCAGAACTCAGAACTCAGAATTCAGAACTCAGAGTTGAGAACTCAGCATGACAACTCAGTATTCAGATCTCGCAGTTCAGCACACAGAATTGACAACTTAGAAATCAGAACACACAATACAGTGATCAGTATTCAGAATTCAGCACGCAGAACTCAAACTCACAATTCAGAACTCAGCACTCAGAACTCAGAATGCAGACCTCAGGAACCAGAACTCAGAGTTTACAACCCTGAATTCAGAACTCTAATTTCAGAACTCAATTTCATAACTCAGAACACAAGACTCAGAAGTCAGAACTCAGAATTCAGAACTCAAAACTCAGAACTCAGAACTCAATATTTAGACTTCAAAATAGAGCACTCAGATATTCGGACTCCTAACTCAGACAAAGAAGTCAGAGTTGAAATTTCAGAACTCAGAAGTCACAATTCGCAACACAATTTGTGACTAGGAATTCATAAATGAGGCTCAGTTCTCAAAATTCACAAATCAGAATTCAGAAATCCAAATTCAGAACCCAGAACACAGAATTCGGAACTCAGAACTCAAAATTCAGTACTCAGAATTCAGAACTCACAACTCACAACTCTGAATTCTGATCTCAGAATTTACAACTCTGAATTCAGAATACAGGCTGCAGTTTACAACTCCGAACTCAGATCTCAGAACTGAGTTGAGAATTCATAACTCAGTATTCAGAACTGGGAAATGAGAACTCAGAACTCAGATTTCACAGCTAAGAATTCAGAACTCAGTTGTCAGAACTCAGAATTCAGAATTCAGAACTCAGAACGCAGAACACAAAATTCAGAACTCAGTAGTCAGAACTAGAATCTGTGAACTCAGAATTCTGAACTCAGAATTCTGAACGCAATTGAAAAATTTGAACTCAGAACTCAGAATACAGTACTCAAGATTCAGACCTCAAAATTCAGAACTCGGCACTCACAAAATGTAATTCACAACAAAATCTCAAATCTCAGAATTCAAAACTCAGAAAATAGAACTAACCACTCGGAATTCAAATTCAGATCTCAGAGTGTAGCACTTTGGATTGAGAACTCAGTCCTCAGAACGCAGAACTCAGAACTCAGAATTCAGAAATTAGATTCATATCTCAGAACTCAGAACTCAGAATTCAGAACTCAGAGTTGAGAACTCAGCATGACAACTCAGTATTCAGATCTCGCAGTTCAGCACACAGAATTGACAACTTAGAAATCAGAACACACAATACAGTGATCAGTATTCAGAATTCAGCACGCAGAACTCAAACTCACAATTCAGAACTCAGCACTCAGAACTCAGAATGCAGACCTCAGGAACCAGAACTCAGAGTTTACAACCCTGAATTCAGAACTCTAATTTCAGAACTCAATTTCATAACTCAGAACACAAGACTCAGAAGTCAGAACTCAGAATTCAGAACTCAAAACTCAGAACTCAGAACTCGATATTTAGACTTCAAAATAGAGCACTCAGATATTCGGACTCCTAACTCAGACAAAGAAGTCAGAGTTGAAATTTCAGAACTCAGAAGTCACAATTCGCAACACAAAATTTGTGACTAGGAATTCATAAATGAGGCTCAGTTTTCAAAATTCACAAATCAGAATTCAGAAATCCAAATTCAGAACCCAGAACACAGAATTCGGAACTCAGAACTCAAAATTCAGTACTCAGAATTCAGAACTCACAACTCACAACTCTGAATTCTGATCTCAGAATCCACAACTCTGAATTCAGAATACAGGCTGCAGTTTACAACTCCGAACTCAGATCTCAGAACTAAGAGTTGAGAATTCATAACTCAGAACTCAGAATTCAGAAATGATGACTCAGAACTTGGAATTCAGAACTCAGAAATCACAACTCAGTATTCAGAACCCAGAATTCATAACGCAGAATTCTCACCTTCGAATTCTGAACTCAGAATTCAAACTCGAATATCAGAACTGGGAAATGAGTATTTGCAACTCAGAATACGGACTTCATAACTTAGAATTCAGAACAAAGAACTCAGGCATCAGAACTCAAGACTCATAACAAAGAACTCAGTTCTCAGCACTCAGAATTCAGAACACACAATTCAGAACTCAAAACGCAGAAATCAGAACTGTAACTCAGAATTGTGAAATCAGAACTCAGAATTCAGAACGCAATTGAGAACTTTGAAGTCAGAACTCAGAATAAATTCCTCACAATACTAGCTCAGAATCGGCGACTCAGAAATCAGAACTGAGATACAGATCTCAGAATTCAAAATTCAGAATTCAGGAGTCCGAATTCAGAACCGGAACACAGAATTCGGGACTCAGAACTCAAAATTCAGTACTCAGAACTCAGAAATCACCACTCTGAATTCTGGTCACAGAATTCACAACTCTGAAATCAGAACACAGACTGTAGAATTTAGACTCCGAACTCAGATCTAAGAGCTAAGAGTTGAGAATTCATAACTCAGTATTCAGAACTGGGAAATGAGAACTCAGAACTCAGATTTCACAGCTAAGAATTCAGAACTCAGTTATCAGAACTCAGAATTCAGAATTCAGAACTCAGAACGCAGAACACAAAATTCAGAACTCAGTAGTCAGAACTAGAAACTGTGAACTCAGAATTCTGAACTCAGAATTCTGAACGCAATTGAAAAATTTGAACTCAGAACTCAGAATACAGTACTCAAGATTCAGACCTCAAAATTCAGAACTCGGCACTCACAAAATGTAATTCACAACAAAATCTCAAATCTCAGAATTCAAAACTCAGAAAATAGAACTAACCACTCGGAATTCAAATTCAGATCTCAGAGTGTAGCACTTTGGATTGAGAACTCATTCCTCAGAACGCAGAACTAGAACTCAGAATTCAGAAATTAGATTCATATCTCAGAACTCAGAACTCAGAATTCAGAACTCAGAGTTGAGAACTCAGCATGACAACTCAGTATTCAGATCTCGCAGTTCAGCACACAGAATTGACAACTTAGAAATCAGAACACACAATACAGTGATCAGTATTCAGAATTCAGCACGCAGAACTCAAACTCACAATTCAGAACTCAGCACTCAGAACTCAGAATGCAGACCTCAGGAACCAGAACTCAGAGTTTACAACCCTGAATTCAGAACTCTAATTTCAGAACTCAATTTCATAACTCAGAACACAAGACTCAGAAGTCAGAACTCAGAATTCAGAACTCAAAACTCAGAACTCAGAACTCAATATTTAGACTTCAAAATAGAGCACTCAGATATTCGGACTCCTAACTCAGACAAAGAAGTCAGAGTTGAAATTTCAGAACTCAGAAGTCACAATTCGCAACACAGAATTTGTGACTAGGAATTCATAAATGAGGCTCAGTTCTCAAAATTCACAAATCAGAATTCAGAAATCCAAATTCAGAACCCAGAACACAGAATTCGGAACTCAGAACTCAAAATTCAGTACTCAGAATTCAGAACTCACAACTCACAACTCTGAATTCTGATCTCAGAATCCACAACTCTGAATTCAGAATACAGGCTGCAGTTTACAACTCCGAACTCAGATCTCAGAACTGAGTTGAGAATTCATAACTCAGTATTCAGAACTGGGAAATGAGAACTCAGAACTCAGATTTCACAGCTAAGAATTCAGAACTCAGTTATCAGAACTCAGAATTCAGAATTCAGAACTCAGAACGCAGAACACAAAATTCAGAACTCAGTAGTCAGAACTAGAAACTGTGAACTCAGAATTCTGAACTCACAATTCTGAACGCAATTGAAAAATTTGAACTCAGAACTCAGAATACAGTACTCAAGATTCAGACCTCAAAATTCAGAACTCGGCACTCACAAAATGTAATTCACAACAAAATCTCAAATCTCAGAATTCAAAACTCAGAAAATAGAACTAACCACTCGGAATTCAAATTCAGATCTCAGAGTGTAGCACTTTGGATTGAGAACTCATTCCTCAGAACGCAGAACTCAGAACTCAGAATTCAGAAATTAGATTCATATCTCAGAACTCAGAACTCAGAATTCAGAACTCAGAGTTGAGAACTCAGCATGACAACTCAGTATTCAGATCTCGCAGTTCAGCACACAGAATTGACAACTTAGAAATCAGAACACACAATACAGTGATCAGTATTCAGAATTCAGCACGCAGAACTCAAACTCACAATTCAGAACTCAGCACTCAGAACTCAGAATGCAGACCTCAGGAACCAGAACTCAGAGTTTACAACCCTGAATTCAGAACTCTAATTTCAGAACTCAATTTCATAACTCAGAACACAAGACTCAGAAGTCAGAACTCAGAATTCAGAACTCAAAACTCAGAACTCAGAACTCGATATTTAGACTTCAAAATAGAGCACTCAGATATTCGGACTCCTAACTCAGACAAAGAAGTCAGAGTTGAAATTTCAGAACTCAGAAGTCACAATTCGCAACACAATTTGTGACTAGGAATTCATAAATGAGGCTCAGTTCTCAAAATTCACAAATCAGAATTCAGAAATCCAAATTCAGAACCCAGAACACAGAATTCGGAACTCAGAACTCAAAATTCAGTACTCAGAATTCAGAACTCACAACTCACAACTCTGAATTCTGATCTCAGAATTTACAACTCTGAATTCAGAATACAGGCTGCAGTTTACAACTCCGAACTCAGATCTCAGAACTGAGTTGAGAATTCATAACTCAGTATTCAGAACTGGGAAATGATGACTCAGAACTCAGATTTCACAGCTAAGAATTCAGAACTCAGTTATCAGAACTCAGAATTCAGAATTCAGAACTCAGAACGCAGAACACAAAATTCAGAACTCAGTAGTCAGAACTAGAAACTGTGAACTCAGAATTCTGAACTCACAATTCTGAACGCAATTGAAAAATTTGAACTCAGAACTCAGAATACAGTACTCAAGATTCAGACCTCAAAATTCAGAACTCGGCACTCACAAAATGTAATTCACAACAAAATCTCAAATCTCAGAATTCAAAACTCAGAAAATAGAACTAACCACTCGGAATTCAAATTCAGATCTCAGAGTGTAGCACTTTGGATTGAGAACTCATTCCTCAGAACGCAGAACTCAGAACTCAGAATTCAGAAATTAGATTCATATCTCAGAACTCAGAACTCAGAATTCAGAACTCAGAGTTGAGAACTCAGCATGACAACTCAGTATTCAGATCTCGCAGTTCAGCACACAGAATTGACAACTTAGAAATCAGAACACACAATACAGTGATCAGTATTCAGAATTCAGCACGCAGAACTCAAACTCACAATTCAGAACTCAGCACTCAGAACTCAGAATGCAGACCTCAGGAACCAGAACTCAGAGTTTACAACCCTGAATTCAGAACTCTAATTTCAGAACTCAATTTCATAACTCAGAACACAAGACTCACAAGTCAGAACTCAGAATTCAGAACTCAAAACTCAGAACTCAGAACTCAATATTTAGACTTCAAAATAGAGCACTCAGATATTCGGACTCCTAACTCAGACAAAGAAGTCAGAGTTGAAATTTCAGAACTCAGAAGTCACAATTCGCAACACAATTTGTGACTAGGAATTCATAAATGAGGCTCAGTTCTCAAAATTCACAAATCAGAATTCAGAAATCCAAATTCAGAACCCAGAACACAGAATTCGGAACTCAGAACTCAAAATTCAGTACTCAGAATTCAGAACTCACAACTCACAACTCTGAATTCTGATCTCAGAATCCACAACTCTGAATTCAGAATACAGGCTGCAGTTTACAACTCCGAACTCAGATCTCAGAACTAAGAGTTGAGAATTCATAACTCAGAACTCAGAATTCAGAAATGATGACTCAGAACTTGGAATTCAGAACTCAGAAATCACAACTCAGTATTCAGAACCCAGAATTCATAACGCAGAATTCTCACCTTCGAATTCTGAACTCAGAATTCAAACTCGAATATCAGAACTGGGAAATGAGTATTTGCAACTCAGAATACGGACTTCATAACTTAGAATTCAGAACAAAGAACTCAGACATCAGAACTCAAGACTCATAACAAAGAACTCAGTTCTCAGCACTCAGAATTCAGAACACACAATTCAGAACTCAAAACGCAGAAATCAGAACTGTAACTCAGAATTGTGAAATCAGAACTCAGAATTCAGAACGCAATTGAGAACTTTGAAGTCAGAACTCAGAATAAATTCCTCACAATACTAGCTCAGAATCGGCGACTCAGAAATCAGAACTGAGATACAGATCTCAGAATTCAAAATTCAGAATTCAGGAGTCCGAATTCAGAACCGGAACACAGAATTCGGGACTCAGAACTCAAAATTCAGTACTCAGAACTCAGAAATCAGAAATCACCACTCTGAATTCTGGTCACAGAATTCACAACTCTGAAATCAGAACACAGACTGTAGAATTTAGACTCCGAACTCAGATCTAAGAGCTAAGAGTTGAGAATTCATAACTCAGTATTCAGAACTGGGAAATGAGAACTCAGAACTCAGATTTCATAGCTAAGAATTCAGAACTCAGTTGTCAGAACTCAGAATTCAGAATTCAGAACTCAGAACGCAGAACACAAAATTCAGAACTCAGTAGTCAGAACTAGAATCTGTGAACTCAGAATTCTGAACTCAGAATTCTGAACGCAATTGAAAAATTTGAACTCAGAACTCAGAATACAGTACTCAAGATTCAGACCTCAAAATTCAGAACTCGGCACTCACAAAATGTAATTCACAACAAAATCTCAAATCTCAGAATTCAAAACTCAGAAAATAGAACTAACCACTCGGAATTCAAATTCAGATCTCAGAGTGTAGCACTTTGGATTGAGAACTCAGTCCTCAGAACGCAGAACTCAGAACTCAGAATTCAGAAATTAGATTCATATCTCAGAACTCAGAACTCAGAATTCAGAACTCAGAGTTGAGAACTCAGCATGACAACTCAGTATTCAGATCTCGCAGTTCAGCACACAGAATTGACAACTTAGAAATCAGAACACACAATACAGTGATCAGTATTCAGAATTCAGCACGCAGAACTCAAACTCACAATTCAGAACTCAGCACTCAGAACTCAGAATGCAGACCTCAGGAACCAGAACTCAGAGTTTACAACCCTGAATTCAGAACTCTAATTTCAGAACTCAATTTCATAACTCAGAACACAAGACTCAGAAGTCAGAACTCAGAATTCAGAACTCAAAACTCAGAACTCAGAACTCGATATTTAGACTTCAAAATAGAGCACTCAGATATTCGGACTCCTAACTCAGACAAAGAAGTCAGAGTTGAAATTTCAGAACTCAGAAGTCACAATTCGCAACACAAAATTTGTGACTAGGAATTCATAAATGAGGCTCAGTTCTCAAAATTCACAAATCAGAATTCAGAAATCCAAATTCAGAACCCAGAACACAGAATTCGGAACTCAGAACTCAAAATTCAGTACTCAGAATTCAGAACTCACAACTCACAACTCTGAATTCTGATCTCAGAATCCACAACTCTGAATTCAGAATACAGGCTGCAGTTTACAACTCCGAACTCAGATCTCAGAACTAAGAGTTGAGAATTCATAACTCAGAACTCAGAATTCAGAAATGATGACTCAGAACTTGGAATTCAGAACTCAGAAATCACAACTCAGTATTCAGAACCCAGAATTCATAACGCAGAATTCTCACCTTCGAATTCTGAACTCAGAATTCAAACTCGAATATCAGAACTGGGAAATGAGTATTTGCAACTCAGAATACGGACTTCATAACTTAGAATTCAGAACAAAGAACTCAGGCATCAGAACTCAAGACTCATAACAAAGAACTCAGTTCTCAGCACTCAGAATTCAGAACACACAATTCAGAACTCAAAACGCAGAAATCAGAACTGTAACTCAGAATTGTGAAATCAGAACTCAGAATTCAGAACGCAATTGAGAACTTTGAAGTCAGAACTCAGAATAAATTCCTCACAATACTAGCTCAGAATCGGCGACTCAGAAATCAGAACTGAGATACAGATCTCAGAATTCAAAATTCAGAATTCAGGAGTCCGAATTCAGAACCGGAACACAGAATTCGGGACTCAGAACTCAAAATTCAGTACTCAGAACTCAGAAATCACCACTCTGAATTCTGGTCACAGAATTCACAACTCTGAAATCAGAACACAGACTGTAGAATTTAGACTCCGAACTCAGATCTAAGAGCTAAGAGTTGAGAATTCATAACTCAGTATTCAGAACTGGGAAATGAGAACTCAGAACTCAGATTTCACAGCTAAGAATTCAGAACTCAGTTATCAGAACTCAGAATTCAGAATTCAGAACTCCGAACGCAGAACACAAAATTCAGAACTCAGTAGTCAGAACTAGAAACTGTGAACTCAGAATTCTGAACTCAGAATTCTGAACGCAATTGAAAAATTTGAACTCAGAACTCAGAATACAGTACTCAAGATTCAGACCTCAAAATTCAGAACTCGGCACTCACAAAATGTAATTCACAACAAAATCTCAAATCTCAGAATTCAAAACTCAGAAAATAGAACTAACCACTCGGAATTCAAATTCAGATCTCAGAGTGTAGCACTTTGGATTGAGAACTCATTCCTCAGAACGCAGAACTAGAACTCAGAATTCAGAAATTAGATTCATATCTCAGAACTCAGAACTCAGAATTCAGAACTCAGAGTTGAGAACTCAGCATGACAACTCAGTATTCAGATCTCGCAGTTCAGCACACAGAATTGACAACTTAGAAATCAGAACACACAATACAGTGATCAGTATTCAGAATTCAGCACGCAGAACTCAAACTCACAATTCAGAACTCAGCACTCAGAACTCAGAATGCAGACCTCAGGAACCAGAACTCAGAGTTTACAACCCTGAATTCAGAACTCTAATTTCAGAACTCAATTTCATAACTCAGAACACAAGACTCAGAAGTCAGAACTCAGAATTCAGAACTCAAAACTCAGAACTCAGAACTCAATATTTAGACTTCAAAATAGAGCACTCAGATATTCGGACTCCTAACTCAGACAAAGAAGTCAGAGTTGAAATTTCAGAACTCAGAAGTCACAATTCGCAACACAATTTGTGACTAGGAATTCATAAATGAGGCTCAGTTCTCAAAATTCACAAATCAGAATTCAGAAATCCAAATTCAGAACCCAGAACACAGAATTTGGAACTCAGAACTCAAAATTTAGTACTCAGAATTCAGAACTCACAACTCACAACTCTGAATTCTGATCTCAGAATCCACAACTCTGAATTCAGAATACAGGCTGCAGTTTACAACTCCGAACTCAGATCTCAGAACTAAGAGTTGAGAATTCATAACTCAGAACTCAGAATTCAGAAATGATGACTCAGAACTTGGAATTCAGAACTCAGAAATCACAACTCAGTATTCAGAACCCAGAATTCATAACGCAGAATTCTCACCTTCGAATTCTGAACTCAGAATTCAAACTCGAATATCAGAACTGGGAAATGAGTATTTGCAACTCAGAATACGGACTTCATAACTTAGAATTCAGAACAAAGAACTCAGACATCAGAACTCAAGACTCATAACAAAGAACTCAGTTCTCAGCACTCAGAATTCAGAACACACAATTCAGAACTCAAAACGCAGAAATCAGAACTGTAACTCAGAATTGTGAAATCAGAACTCAGAATTCAGAACGCAATTGAGAACTTTGAAGTCAGAACTCAGAATAAATTCCTCACAATACTAGCTCAGAATCGGCGACTCAGAAATCAGAACTGAGATACAGATCTCAGAATTCAAAATTCAGAATTCAGGAGTCCGAATTCAGAACCGGAACACAGAATTCGGGACTCAGAACTCAAAATTCAGTACTCAGTACTCAGAACTCAGAAATCACCACTCTGAATTCTGGTCACAGAATTCACAACTCTGAAATCAGAACACAGACTGTAGAATTTAGACTCCGAACTCAGATCTAAGAGCTAAGAGTTGAGAATTCATAACTCAGTATTCAGAACTGGGAAATGAGAACTCAGAACTCAGATTTCACAGCTAAGAATTCAGAACTCAGTTATCAGAACTCAGAATTCAGAATTCAGAACTCAGAACGCAGAACACAAAATTCAGAACTCAGTAGTCAGAACTAGAATCTGTGAACTCAGAATTCTGAACTCAGAATTCTGAACGCAATTGAAAAATTTGAACTCAGAACTCAGAATACAGTACTCAAGATTCAGACCTCAAAATTCAGAACTCGGCACTCACAAAATGTAATTCACAACAAAATCTCAAATCTCAGAATTCAAAACTCAGAAAATAGAACTAACCACTCGGAATTCAAATTCAGATCTCAGAGTGTAGCACTTTGGATTGAGAACTCATTCCTCAGAACGCAGAACTCAGAACTCAGAATTCAGAAATTAGATTCATATCTCAGAACTCAGAACTCAGAATTCAGAACTCAGAGTTGAGAACTCAGCATGACAACTCAGTATTCAGATCTCGCAGTTCAGCACACAGAATTGACAACTTAGAAATCAGAACACACAATACAGTGATCAGTATTCAGAATTCAGCACGCAGAACTCAAACTCACAATTCAGAACTCAGCACTCAGAACTCAGAATGCAGACCTCAGGAACCAGAACTCAGAGTTTACAACCCTGAATTCAGAACTCTAATTTCAGAACTCAATTTCATAACTCAGAACACAAGACTCAGAAGTCAGAACTCAGAATTCAGAACTCAAAACTCAGAACTCAGAACTCGATATTTAGACTTCAAAATAGAGCACTCAGATATTCGGACTCCTAACTCAGACAAAGAAGTCAGAGTTGAAATTTCAGAACTCAGAAGTCACAATTCGCAACACAGAATTTGTGACTAGGAATTCATAAATGAGGCTCAGTTCTCAAAATTCACAAATCAGAATTCAGAAATCCAAATTCAGAACCCAGAACACAGAATTCGGAACTCAGAACTCAAAATTCAGTACTCAGAATTCAGAACTCACAACTCACAACTCTGAATTCTGATCTCAGAATCCACAACTCTGAATTCAGAATACAGGCTGCAGTTTACAACTCCGAACTCAGATCTCAGAACTAAGAGTTGAGAATTCATAACTCAGAACTCAGAATTCAGAAATGATGACTCAGAACTTGGAATTCAGAACTCAGAAATCACAACTCAGTATTCAGAACCCAGAATTCATAACCCAGAATTCTCACCTTCGAATTCTGAACTCAGAATTCAAACTCGAATATCAGAACTGGGAAATGAGTATTTGCAACTCAGAATACGGACTTCATAACTTAGAATTCAGAACAAAGAACTCAGACATCAGAACTCAAGACTCATAACAAAGAACTCAGTTCTCAGCACTCAGAATTCAGAACACACAATTCAGAACTCAAAACGCAGAAATCAGAACTGTAACTCAGAATTGTGAAATCAGAACTCAGAATTCAGAACGCAATTGAGAACTTTGAAGTCAGAACTCAGAATAAATTCCTCACAATACTAGCTCAGAATCGGCGACTCAGAAATCAGAACTGAGATACAGATCTCAGAATTCAAAATTCAGAATTCAGGAGTCCGAATTCAGAACCGGAACACAGAATTCGGGACTCAGAACTCAAAATTCAGTACTCAGTACTCAGAACTCAGAAATCACCACTCTGAATTCTGGTCACAGAATTCACAACTCTGAAATCAGAACACAGACTGTAGAATTTAGACTCCGAACTCAGATCTAAGAGCTAAGAGTTGAGAATTCATAACTCAGTATTCAGAACTGGGAAATGAGAACTCAGAACTCAGATTTCACAGCTAAGAATTCAGAACTCAGTTATCAGAACTCAGAATTCAGAATTCAGAACTCAGAACGCAGAACACAAAATTCAGAACTCAGTAGTCAGAACTAGAATCTGTGAACTCAGAATTCTGAACTCAGAATTCTGAACGCAATTGAAAAATTTGAACTCAGAACTCAGAATACAGTACTCAAGATTCAGACCTCAAAATTCAGAACTCGGCACTCACAAAATGTAATTCACAACAAAATCTCAAATCTCAGAATTCAAAACTCAGAAAATAGAACTAACCACTCGGAATTCAAATTCAGATCTCAGAGTGTAGCACTTTGGATTGAGAACTCATTCCTCAGAACGCAGAACTCAGAACTCAGAATTCAGAAATTAGATTCATATCTCAGAACTCAGAACTCAGAATTCAGAACTCAGAGTTGAGAACTCAGCATGACAACTCAGTATTCAGATCTCGCAGTTCAGCACACAGAATTGACAACTTAGAAATCAGAACACACAATACAGTGATCAGTATTCAGAATTCAGCACGCAGAACTCAAACTCACAATTCAGAACTCAGCACTCAGAACTCAGAATGCAGACCTCAGGAACCAGAACTCAGAGTTTACAACCCTGAATTCAGAACTCTAATTTCAGAACTCAATTTCATAACTCAGAACACAAGACTCAGAAGTCAGAACTCAGAATTCAGAACTCAAAACTCAGAACTCAGAACTCGATATTTAGACTTCAAAATAGAGCACTCAGATATTCGGACTCCTAACTCAGACAAAGAAGTCAGAGTTGAAATTTCAGAACTCAGAAGTCACAATTCGCAACACAGAATTTGTGACTAGGAATTCATAAATGAGGCTCAGTTCTCAAAATTCACAAATCAGAATTCAGAAATCCAAATTCAGAACCCAGAACACAGAATTCGGAACTCAGAACTCAAAATTCAGTACTCAGAATTCAGAACTCACAACTCACAACTCTGAATTCTGATCTCAGAATCCACAACTCTGAATTCAGAATACAGGCTGCAGTTTACAACTCCGAACTCAGATCTCAGAACTAAGAGTTGAGAATTCATAACTCAGAACTCAGAATTCAGAAATGATGACTCAGAACTTGGAATTCAGAACTCAGAAATCACAACTCAGTATTCAGAACCCAGAATTCATAACGCAGAATTCTCACCTTCGAATTCTGAACTCAGAATTCAAACTCGAATATCAGAACTGGGAAATGAGTATTTGCAACTCAGAATACGGACTTCATAACTTAGAATTCAGAACAAAGAACTCAGACATCAGAACTCAAGACTCATAACAAAGAACTCAGTTCTCAGCACTCAGAATTCAGAACACACAATTCAGAACTCAAAACGCAGAAATCAGAACTGTAACTCAGAATTGTGAAATCAGAACTCAGAATTCAGAACGCAATTGAGAACTTTGAAGTCAGAACTCAGAATAAATTCCTCACAATACTAGCTCAGAATCGGCGACTCAGAAATCAGAACTGAGATACAGATCTCAGAATTCAAAATTCAGAATTCAGGAGTCCGAATTCAGAACCGGAACACAGAATTCAGGACTCAGAACTCAAAATTCAGTACTCAGTACTCAGAACTCAGAAATCACCACTCTGAATTCTGGTCACAGAATTCACAACTCTGAAATCAGAATACAGACTGTAGAATTTAGACTCCGAACTCAGATCTAAGAGCTAAGAGTTGAGAATTCATAACTCAGTATTCAGAACTGGGAAATGAGAACTCAGAACTCAGATTTCACAGCTAAGAATTCAGAACTCAGTTATCAGAACTCAGAATTCAGAATTCAGAACTCAGAACGCAGAACACAAAATTCAGAACTCAGTAGTCAGAACTAGAATCTGTGAACTCAGAATTCTGAACTCAGAATTCTGAACGCAATTGAAAAATTTGAACTCAGAACTCAGAATACAGTACTCAAGATTCAGACCTCAAAATTCAGAACTCGGCACTCACAAAATGTAATTCACAACAAAATCTCAAATCTCAGAATTCAAAACTCAGAAAATAGAACTAACCACTCGGAATTCAAATTCAGATCTCAGAGTGTAGCACTTTGGATTGAGAACTCATTCCTCAGAACGCAGGACTCAGAACTCAGAATTCAGAAATTAGATTCATATCTCAGAACTCAGAACTCAGAATTCAGAACTCAGAGTTGAGAACTCAGCATGACAACTCAGTATTCAGATCTCGCAGTTCAGCACACAGAATTGACAACTTAGAAATCAGAACACACAATACAGTGATCAGTATTCAGAATTCAGCACGCAGAACTCAAACTCACAATTCAGAACTCAGCACTCAGAACTCAGAATGCAGACCTCAGGAACCAGAACTCAGAGTTTACAACCCTGAATTCAGAACTCTAATTTCAGAACTCAATTTCATAACTCAGAACACAAGACTCAGAAGTCAGAACTCAGAATTCAGAACTCAAAACTCAGAACTCAGAACTCGATATTTAGACTTCAAAATAGAGCACTCAGATATTCGGACTCCTAACTCAGACAAAGAAGTCAGAGTTGAAATTTCAGAACTCAGAAGTCACAATTCGCAACACAATTTGTGACTAGGAATTCATAAATGAGGCTCAGTTCTCAAAATTCACAAATCAGAATTCAGAAATCCAAATTCAGAACCCAGAACACAGAATTCGGAACTCAGAACTCAAAATTCAGTACTCAGAATTCAGAACTCACAACTCACAACTCTGAATTCTGATCTCAGAATCCACAACTCTGAATTCAGAATACAGGCTGCAGTTTACAACTCCGAACTCAGATCTCAGAACTAAGAGTTGAGAATTCATAACTCAGAACTCAGAATTCAGAAATGATGACTCAGAACTTGGAATTCAGAACTCAGAAATCACAACTCAGTATTCAGAACCCAGAATTCATAACGCAGAATTCTCACCTTCGAATTCTGAACTCAGAATTCAAACTCGAATATCAGAACTGGGAAATGAGTATTTGCAACTCAGAATACGGACTTCATAACTTAGAATTCAGAACAAAGAACTCAGACATCAGAACTCAAGACTCATAACAAAGAACTCAGTTCTCAGCACTCAGAATTCAGAACACACAATTCAGAACTCAAAACGCAGAAATCAGAACTGTAACTCAGAATTGTGAAATCAGAACTCAGAATTCAGAACGCAATTGAGAACTTTGAAGTCAGAACTCAGAATAAATTCCTCACAATACTAGCTCAGAATCGGCGACTCAGAAATCAGAACTGAGATACAGATCTCAGAATTCAAAATTCAGAATTCAGGAGTCCGAATTCAGAACCGGAACACAGAATTCAGGACTCAGAACTCAAAATTCAGTACTCAGTACTCAGAACTCAGAAATCACCACTCTGAATTCTGGTCACAGAATTCACAACTCTGAAATCAGAATACAGACTGTAGAATTTAGACTCCGAACTCAGATCTAAGAGCTAAGAGTTGAGAATTCATAACTCAGTATTCAGAACTGGGAAATGAGAACTCAGAACTCAGATTTCACAGCTAAGAATTCAGAACTCAGTTATCAGAACTCAGAATTCAGAATTCAGAACTCAGAACGCAGAACACAAAATTCAGAACTCAGTAGTCAGAACTAGAATCTGTGAACTCAGAATTCTGAACTCAGAATTCTGAACGCAATTGAAAAATTTGAACTCAGAACTCAGAATACAGTACTCAAGATTCAGACCTCAAAATTCAGAACTCGGCACTCACAAAATGTAATTCACAACAAAATCTCAAATCTCAGAATTCAAAACTCAGAAAATAGAACTAACCACTCGGAATTCAAATTCAGATCTCAGAGTGTAGCACTTTGGATTGAGAACTCATTCCTCAGAACGCAGGACTCAGAACTCAGAATTCAGAAATTAGATTCATATCTCAGAACTCAGAACTCAGAATTCAGAACTCAGAGTTGAGAACTCAGCATGACAACTCAGTATTCAGATCTCGCAGTTCAGCACACAGAATTGACAACTTAGAAATCAGAACACACAATACAGTGATCAGTATTCAGAATTCAGCACGCAGAACTCAAACTCACAATTCAGAACTCAGCACTCAGAACTCAGAATGCAGACCTCAGGAACCAGAACTCAGAGTTTACAACCCTGAATTCAGAACTCTAATTTCAGAACTCAATTTCATAACTCAGAACACAAGACTCAGAAGTCAGAACTCAGAATTCAGAACTCAAAACTCAGAACTCAGAACTCGATATTTAGACTTCAAAATAGAGCACTCAGATATTCGGACTCCTAACTCAGACAAAGAAGTCAGAGTTGAAATTTCAGAACTCAGAAGTCACAATTCGCAACACAATTTGTGACTAGGAATTCATAAATGAGGCTCAGTTCTCAAAATTCACAAATCAGAATTCAGAAATCCAAATTCAGAACCCAGAACACAGAATTCGGAACTCAGAACTCAAAATTCAGTACTCAGAATTCAGAACTCACAACTCACAACTCTGAATTCTGATCTCAGAATCCACAACTCTGAATTCAGAATACAGGCTGCAGTTTACAACTCCGAACTCAGATCTCAGAACTAAGAGTTGAGAATTCATAACTCAGAACTCAGAATTCAGAAATGATGACTCAGAACTTGGAATTCAGAACTCAGAAATCACAACTCAGTATTCAGAACCCAGAATTCATAACGCAGAATTCTCACCTTCGAATTCTGAACTCAGAATTCAAACTCGAATATCAGAACTGGGAAATGAGTATTTGCAACTCAGAATACGGACTTCATAACTTAGAATTCAGAACAAAGAACTCAGACATCAGAACTCAAGACTCATAACAAAGAACTCAGTTCTCAGCACTCAGAATTCAGAACACACAATTCAGAACTCAAAACGCAGAAATCAGAACTGTAACTCAGAATTGTGAAATCAGAACTCAGAATTCAGAACGCAATTGAGAACTTTGAAGTCAGAACTCAGAATAAATTCCTCACAATACTAGCTCAGAATCGGCGACTCAGAAATCAGAACTGAGATACAGATCTCAGAATTCAAAATTCAGAATTCAGGAGTCCGAATTAAGAACCGGAACACAGAATTCAGGACTCAGAACTCAAAATTCAGTACTCAGTACTCAGAACTCAGAAATCACCACTCTGAATTCTGGTCACAGAATTCACAACTCTGAAATCAGAATACAGACTGTAGAATTTAGACTCCGAACTCAGATCTAAGAGCTAAGAGTTGAGAATTCATAACTCAGTATTCAGAACTGGGAAATGAGAACTCAGAACTCAGATTTCACAGCTAAGAATTCAGAACTCAGTTATCAGAACTCAGAATTCAGAATTCAGAACTCAGAACGCAGAACACAAAATTCAGAACTCAGTAGTCAGAACTAGAATCTGTGAACTCAGAATTCTGAACTCAGAATTCTGAACGCAATTGAAAAATTTGAACTCAGAACTCAGAATACAGTACTCAAGATTCAGACCTCAAAATTCAGAACTCGGCACTCACAAAATGTAATTCACAACAAAATCTCAAATCTCAGAATTCAAAACTCAGAAAATAGAACTAACCACTCGGAATTCAAATTCAGATCTCAGAGTGTAGCACTTTGGATTGAGAACTCATTCCTCAGAACGCAGGACTCAGAACTCAGAATTCAGAAATTAGATTCATATCTCAGAACTCAGAACTCAGAATTCAGAACTCAGAGTTGAGAACTCAGCATGACAACTCAGTATTCAGATCTCGCAGTTCAGCACACAGAATTGACAACTTAGAAATCAGAACACACAATACAGTGATCAGTATTCAGAATTCAGCACGCAGAACTCAAACTCACAATTCAGAACTCAGCACTCAGAACTCAGAATGCAGACCTCAGGAACCAGAACTCAGAGTTTACAACCCTGAATTCAGAACTCTAATTTCAGAACTCAATTTCATAACTCAGAACACAAGACTCAGAAGTCAGAACTCAGAATTCAGAACTCAAAACTCAGAACTCAGAACTCGATATTTAGACTTCAAAATAGAGCACTCAGATATTCGGACTCCTAACTCAGACAAAGAAGTCAGAGTTGAAATTTCAGAACTCAGAAGTCACAATTCGCAACACAATTTGTGACTAGGAATTCATAAATGAGGCTCAGTTCTCAAAATTCACAAATCAGAATTCAGAAATCCAAATTCAGAACCCAGAACACAGAATTCGGAACTCAGAACTCAAAATTCAGTACTCAGAATTCAGAACTCACAACTCACAACTCTGAATTCTGATCTCAGAATCCACAACTCTGAATTCAGAATACAGGCTGCAGTTTACAACTCCGAACTCAGATCTCAGAACTAAGAGTTGAGAATTCATAACTCAGAACTCAGAATTCAGAAATGATGACTCAGAACTTGGAATTCAGAACTCAGAAATCACAACTCAGTATTCAGAACCCAGAATTCATAACGCAGAATTCTCACCTTCGAATTCTGAACTCAGAATTCAAACTCGAATATCAGAACTGGGAAATGAGTATTTGCAACTCAGAATACGGACTTCATAACTTAGAATTCAGAACAAAGAACTCAGGCATCAGAACTCAAGACTCATAACAAAGAACTCAGTTCTCAGCACTCAGAATTCAGAACACACAATTCAGAACTCAAAACGCAGAAATCAGAACTGTAACTCAGAATTGTGAAATCAGAACTCAGAATTCAGAACGCAATTGAGAACTTTGAAGTCAGAACTCAGAATAAATTCCTCACAATACTAGCTCAGAATCAGCGACTCAGAAATCAGAACTGAGATACAGATCTCAGAATTCAAAATTCAGAATTCAGGAGTCCGAATTCAGAACCGGAACACAGAATTCGGGACTCAGAACTCAAAATTCAGTACTCAGAACTCAGAAATCACCACTCTGAATTCTGGTCACAGAATTCACAACTCTGAAATCAGAATACAGACTGTAGAATTTAGACTCCGAACTCAGATCTAAGAGCTAAGAGTTGAGAATTCATAACTCAGTATTCAGAACTGGGAAATGAGAACTCAGAACTCAGATTTCACAGCTAAGAATTCAGAACTCAGTTATCAGAACTCAGAACTCAGAATTCAGAATTCAGAACTCAGAACGCAGAACACAAAATTCAGAACTCAGTAGTCAGAACTAGAATCTGTAAACTCAGAATTCTGAACTCAGAATTCTGAACGCAATTGAAAAATTTGAACTCAGAACTCAGAATACAGTACTCAAGATTCAGACCTCAAAATTCAGAACTCGGCACTCACAAAATGTAATTCACAACAAAATCTCAAATCTCAGAATTCAAAACTCAGAAAATAGAACTAACCACTCGGAATTCAAATTCAGATCTCAGAGTGTAGCACTTTGGATTGAGAACTCATTCCTCAGAACGCAGAACTCAGAACTCAGAATTCAGAAATTAGATTCATATCTCAGAACTCAGAACTCAGAATTCAGAACTCAGAGTTGAGAACTCAGCATGACAACTCAGTATTCAGATCTCGCAGTTCAGCACACAGAATTGACAACTTAGAAATCAGAACACACAATACAGTGATCAGTATTCAGAATTCAGCACGCAGAACTCAAACTCACAATTCAGAACTCAGCACTCAGAACTCAGAATGCAGACCTCAGGAACCAGAACTCAGAGTTTACAACCCTGAATTCAGAACTCTAATTTCAGAACTCAATTTCATAACTCAGAACACAAGACTCAGAAGTCAGAACTCAGAATTCAGAACTCAAAACTCAGAACTCAGAACTCGATATTTAGACTTCAAAATAGAGCACTCAGATATTCGGACTCCTAACTCAGACAAAGAAGTCAGAGTTGAAATTTCAGAACTCAGAAGTCACAATTCGCAACACAGAATTTGTGACTAGGAATTCATAAATGAGGCTCAGTTCTCAAAATTCACAAATCAGAATTCAGAAATCCAAATTCAGAACCCAGAACACAGAATTCGGAACTCAGAACTCAAAATTCAGTACTCAGAATTCAGAACTCACAACTCACAACTCTGAATTCTGATCTCAGAATCCACAACTCTGAATTCAGAATACAGGCTGCAGTTTACAACTCCGAACTCAGATCTCAGAACTAAGAGTTGAGAATTCATAACTCAGAACTCAGAATTCAGAAATGATGACTCAGAACTTGGAATTCAGAACTCAGAAATCACAACTCAGTATTCAGAACCCAGAATTCATAACGCAGAATTCTCACCTTCGAATTCTGAACTCAGAATTCAAACTCGAATATCAGAACTGGGAAATGAGTATTTGCAACTCAGAATACGGACTTCATAACTTAGAATTCAGAACAAAGAACTCAGGCATCAGAACTCAAGACTCATAACAAAGAACTCAGTTCTCAGCACTCAGAATTCAGAACACACAATTCAGAACTCAAAACGCAGAAATCAGAACTGTAACTCAGAATTGTGAAATCAGAACTCAGAATTCAGAACGCAATTGAGAACTTTGAAGTCAGAACTCAGAATAAATTCCTCACAATACTAGCTCAGAATCGGCGACTCAGAAATCAGAACTGAGATACAGATCTCAGAATTCAAAATTCAGAATTCAGGAGTCCGAATTCAGAACCGGAACACAGAATTCGGGACTCAGAACTCAAAATTCAGTACTCAGTACTCAGAACTCAGAAATCACCACTCTGAATTCTGGTCACAGAATTCACAACTCTGAAATCAGAACACAGACTGTAGAATTTAGACTCCGAACTCAGATCTAAGAGCTAAGAGTTGAGAATTCATAACTCAGTATTCAGAACTGGGAAATGAGAACTCAGAACTCAGATTTCACAGCTAAGAATTCAGAACTCAGTTATCAGAACTCAGAACTCAGAATTCAGAATTCAGAACTCAGAACGCAGAACACAAAATTCAGAACTCAGTAGTCAGAACTAGAATCTGTGAACTCAGAATTCTGAACTCAGAATTCTGAACGCAATTGAAAAATTTGAACTCAGAACTCAGAATACAGTACTCAAGATTCAGACCTCAAAATTCAGAACTCGGCACTCACAAAATGTAATTCACAACAAAATCTCAAATCTCAGAAATCAAAACTCAGAAAATAGAACTAACCACTCGGAATTCAAATTCAGATCTCAGAGTGTAGCACTTTGGATTGAGAACTCATTCCTCAGAACGCAGAACTCAGAACTCAGAATTCAGAAATTAGATTCATATCTCAGAACTCAGAACTCAGAATTCAGAACTCAGAGTTGAGAACTCAGCATGACAACTCAGTATTCAGATCTCGCAGTTCAGCACACAGAATTGACAACTTAGAAATCAGAACACACAATACAGTGATCAGTATTCAGAATTCAGCACGCAGAACTCAAACTCACAATTCAGAACTCAGCACTCAGAACTCAGAATGCAGACCTCAGGAACCAGAACTCAGAGTTTACAACCCTGAATTCAGAACTCTAATTTCAGAACTCAATTTCATAACTCAGAACACAAGACTCAGAAGTCAGAACTCAGAATTCAGAACTCAAAACTCAGAACTCAGAACTCGATATTTAGACTTCAAAATAGAGCACTCAGATATTCGGACTCCTAACTCAGACAAAGAAGTCAGAGTTGAAATTTCAGAACTCAGAAGTCACAATTCGCAACACAGAATTTGTGACTAGGAATTCATAAATGAGGCTCAGTTCTCAAAATTCACAAATCAGAATTCAGAAATCCAAATTCAGAACCCAGAACACAGAATTCGGAACTCAGAACTCAAAATTCAGTACTCAGAATTCAGAACTCACAACTCACAACTCTGAATTCTGATCTCAGAATCCACAACTCTGAATTCAGAATACAGGCTGCAGTTTACAACTCCGAACTCAGATCTCAGAACTAAGAGTTGAGAATTCATAACTCAGAACTCAGAATTCAGAAATGATGACTCAGAACTTGGAATTCAGAACTCAGAAATCACAACTCAGTATTCAGAACCCAGAATTCATAACGCAGAATTCTCACCTTCGAATTCTGAACTCAGAATTCAAACTCGAATATCAGAACTGGGAAATGAGTATTTGCAACTCAGAATACGGACTTCATAACTTAGAATTCAGAACAAAGAACTCAGGCATCAGAACTCAAGACTCATAACAAAGAACTCAGTTCTCAGCACTCAGAATTCAGAACACACAATTCAGAACTCAAAACGCAGAAATCAGAACTGTAACTCAGAATTGTGAAATCAGAACTCAGAATTCAGAACGCAATTGAGAACTTTGAAGTCAGAACTCAGAATAAATTCCTCACAATACTAGCTCAGAATCGGCGACTCAGAAATCAGAACTGAGATACAGATCTCAGAATTCAAAATTCAGAATTCAGGAGTCCGAATTCAGAACCGGAACACAGAATTCGGGACTCAGAACTCAAAATTCAGTACTCAGTACTCAGAACTCAGAAATCACCACTCTGAATTCTGGTCACAGAATTCACAACTCTGAAATCAGAACACAGACTGTAGAATTTAGACTCCGAACTCAGATCTAAGAGCTAAGAGTTGAGAATTCATAACTCAGTATTCAGAACTGGGAAATGAGAACTCAGAACTCAGATTTCACAGCTAAGAATTCAGAACTCAGTTATCAGAACTCAGAACTCAGAATTCAGAATTCAGAACTCAGAACGCAGAACACAAAATTCAGAACTCAGTAGTCAGAACTAGAATCTGTGAACTCAGAATTCTGAACTCAGAATTCTGAACGCAATTGAAAAATTTGAACTCAGAACTCAGAATACAGTACTCAAGATTCAGACCTCAAAATTCAGAACTCGGCACTCACAAAATGTAATTCACAACAAAATCTCAAATCTCAGAAATCAAAACTCAGAAAATAGAACTAACCACTCGGAATTCAAATTCAGATCTCAGAGTGTAGCACTTTGGATTGAGAACTCATTCCTCAGAACGCAGAACTCAGAACTCAGAATTCAGAAATTAGATTCATATCTCAGAACTCAGAACTCAGAATTCAGAACTCAGAGTTGAGAACTCAGCATGACAACTCAGTATTCAGATCTCGCAGTTCAGCACACAGAATTGACAACTTAGAAATCAGAACACACAATACAGTGATCAGTATTCAGAATTCAGCACGCAGAACTCAAACTCACAATTCAGAACTCAGCACTCAGAACTCAGAATGCAGACCTCAGGAACCAGAACTCAGAGTTTACAACCCTGAATTCAGAACTCTAATTTCAGAACTCAATTTCATAACTCAGAACACAAGACTCAGAAGTCAGAACTCAGAATTCAGAACTCAAAACTCAGAACTCAGAACTCGATATTTAGACTTCAAAATAGAGCACTCAGATATTCGGACTCCTAACTCAGACAAAGAAGTCAGAGTTGAAATTTCAGAACTCAGAAGTCACAATTCGCAACACAGAATTTGTGACTAGGAATTCATAAATGAGGCTCAGTTCTCAAAATTCACAAATCAGAATTCAGAAATCCAAATTCAGAACCCAGAACACAGAATTCGGAACTCAGAACTCAAAATTCAGTACTCAGAATTCAGAACTCACAACTCACAACTCTGAATTCTGATCTCAGAATCCACAACTCTGAATTCAGAATACAGGCTGCAGTTTACAACTCCGAACTCAGATCTCAGAACTAAGAGTTGAGAATTCATAACTCAGAACTCAGAATTCAGAAATGATGACTCAGAACTTGGAATTCAGAACTCAGAAATCACAACTCAGTATTCAGAACCCAGAATTCATAACGCAGAATTCTCACCTTCGAATTCTGAACTCAGAATTCAAACTCGAATATCAGAACTGGGAAATGAGTATTTGCAACTCAGAATACGGACTTCATAACTTAGAATTCAGAACAAAGAACTCAGGCATCAGAACTCAAGACTCATAACAAAGAACTCAGTTCTCAGCACTCAGAATTCAGAACACACAATTCAGAACTCAAAACGCAGAAATCAGAACTGTAACTCAGAATTGTGAAATCAGAACTCAGAATTCAGAACGCAATTGAGAACTTTGAAGTCAGAACTCAGAATAAATTCCTCACAATACTAGCTCAGAATCGGCGACTCAGAAATCAGAACTGAGATACAGATCTCAGAATTCAAAATTCAGAATTCAGGAGTCCGAATTCAGAACCGGAACACAGAATTCGGGACTCAGAACTCAAAATTCAGTACTCAGAACTCAGAAATCACCACTCTGAATTCTGGTCACAGAATTCACAACTCTGAAATCAGAACACAGACTGTAGAATTTAGACTCCGAACTCAGATCTAAGAGCTAAGAGTTGAGAATTCATAACTCAGTATTCAGAACTGGGAAATGAGAACTCAGAACTCAGATTTCACAGCTAAGAATTCAGAACTCAGTTATCAGAACTCAGAATTCAGAATTCAGAATTCAGAACTCAGAACGCAGAACACAAAATTCAGAACTCAGTAGTCAGAACTAGAAACTGTGAACTCAGAATTCTGAACTCAGAATTCTGAACGCAATTGAAAAATTTGAACTCAGAACTCAGAATACAGTACTCAAGATTCAGACCTCAAAATTCAGAACTCGGCACTCACAAAATGTAATTCACAACAAAATCTCAAATCTCAGAATTCAAAACTCAGAAAATAGAACTAACCACTCGGAATTCAAATTCAGATCTCAGAGTGTAGCACTTTGGATTGAGAACTCATTCCTCAGAACGCAGAACTCAGAACTCAGAATTCAGAAATTAGATTCATATCTCAGAACTCAGAACTCAGAATTCAGAACTCAGAGTTGAGAACTCAGCATGACAACTCAGTATTCAGATCTCGCAGTTCAGCACACAGAATTGACAACTTAGAAATCAGAACACACAATACAGTGATCAGTATTCAGAATTCAGCACGCAGAACTCAAACTCACAATTCAGAACTCAGCACTCAGAACTCAGAATGCAGACCTCAGGAACCAGAACTCAGAGTTTACAACCCTGAATTCAGAACTCTAATTTCAGAACTCAATTTCATAACTCAGAACACAAGACTCAGAAGTCAGAACTCAGAATTCAGAACTCAAAACTCAGAACTCAGAACTCAATATTTAGACTTCAAAATAGAGCACTCAGATATTCGGACTCCTAACTCAGACAAAGAAGTCAGAGTTGAAATTTCAGAACTCAGAAGTCACAATTCGCAACACAATTTGTGACTAGGAATTCATAAATGAGGCTCAGTTCTCAAAATTCACAAATCAGAATTCAGAAATCCAAATTCAGAACCCAGAACACAGAATTCGGAACTCAGAACTCAAAATTCAGTACTCAGAATTCAGAACTCACAACTCACAACTCTGAATTCTGATCTCAGAATCCACAACTCTGAATTCAGAATACAGGCTGCAGTTTACAACTCCGAACTCAGATCTCAGAACTAAGAGTTGAGAATTCATAACTCAGAACTCAGAATTCAGAAATGATGACTCAGAACTTGGAATTCAGAACTCAGAAATCACAACTCAGTATTCAGAACCCAGAATTCATAACGCAGAATTCTCACCTTCGAATTCTGAACTCAGAATTCAAACTCGAATATCAGAACTGGGAAATGAGTATTTGCAACTCAGAATACGGACTTCATAACTTAGAATTCAGAACAAAGAACTCAGACATCAGAACTCAAGACTCATAACAAAGAACTCAGTTCTCAGCACTCAGAATTCAGAACACACAATTCAGAACTCAAAACGCAGAAATCAGAACTGTAACTCAGAATTGTGAAATCAGAACTCAGAATTCAGAACGCAATTGAGAACTTTGAAGTCAGAACTCAGAATAAATTCCTCACAATACTAGCTCAGAATCGGCGACTCAGAAATCAGAACTGAGATACAGATCTCAGAATTCAAAATTCAGAATTCAGGAGTCCGAATTCAGAACCGGAACACAGAATTCGGGACTCAGAACTCAAAATTCAGTACTCAGTACTCAGAACTCAGAAATCACCACTCTGAATTCTGGTCACAGAATTCACAACTCTGAAATCAGAACACAGACTGTAGAATTTAGACTCCGAACTCAGATCTAAGAGCTAAGAGTTGAGAATTCATAACTCAGTATTCAGAACTGGGAAATGAGAACTCAGAACTCAGAATTCAGAATTCAGAACTCAGAACGCAGAACACAAAATTCAGAACTCAGTAGTCAGAACTAGAAACTGTGAACTCAGAATTTGTAACTCAGAATTCTGAACGCAATTGAAAAATTTGAACTCAGAACTCAGAATACAGTACTCAAGATTCAGACCTCAAAATTCAGAACTCGGCACTCACAAAATGTAATTCACAACAAAATCTCAAATCTCAGAATTCAAAACTCAGAAAATAGAACTAACCACTCGGAATTCAAATTCAGATCTCAGAGTGTAGCACTTTGGATTGAGAACTCATTCCTCAGAACGCAGAACTCAGAACTCAGAATTCAGAAATTAGATTCATATCTCAGAACTCAGAACTCAGAATTCAGAACTCAGAGTTGAGAACTCAGCATGACAACTCAGTATTCAGATCTCGCAGTTCAGCACACAGAATTGACAACTTAGAAATCAGAACACACAATACAGTGATCAGTATTCAGAATTCAGCACGCAGAACTCAAACTCACAATTCAGAACTCAGCACTCAGAACTCAGAATGCAGACCTCAGGAACCAGAACTCAGAGTTTACAACCCTGAATTCAGAACTCTAATTTCAGAACTCAATTTCATAACTCAGAACACAAGACTCAGAAGTCAGAACTCAGAATTCAGAACTCAAAACTCAGAACTCAGAACTCGATATTTAGACTTCAAAATAGAGCACTCAGATATTCGGACTCCTAACTCAGACAAAGAAGTCAGAGTTGAAATTTCAGAACTCAGAAGTCACAATTCGCAACACAGAATTTGTGACTAGGAATTCATAAATGAGGCTCAGTTCTCAAAATTCACAAATCAGAATTCAGAAATCCAAATTCAGAACCCAGAACACAGAATTCGGAACTCAGAACTCAAAATTCAGTACTCAGAATTCAGAACTCACAACTCACAACTCTGAATTCTGATCTCAGAATCCACAACTCTGAATTCAGAATACAGGCTGCAGTTTACAACTCCGAACTCAGATCTCAGAACTAAGAGTTGAGAATTCATAACTCAGAACTCAGAATTCAGAAATGATGACTCAGAACTTGGAATTCAGAACTCAGAAATCACAACTCAGTATTCAGAACCCAGAATTCATAACGCAGAATTCTCACCTTCGAATTCTGAACTCAGAATTCAAACTCGAATATCAGAACTGGGAAATGAGTATTTGGAACTCAGAATACGGACTTCATAACTTAGAATTCAGAACAAAGAACTCAGACATCAGAACTCAAGACTCATAACAAAGAACTCAGTTCTCAGCACTCAGAATTCAGAACACACAATTCAGAACTCAAAACGCAGAAATCAGAACTGTAACTCAGAATTGTGAAATCAGAACTCAGAATTCAGAACGCAATTGAGAACTTTGAAGTCAGAACTCAGAATAAATTCCTCACAATACTAGCTCAGAATCGGCGACTCAGAAATCAGAACTGAGATACAGATCTCAGAATTCAAAATTCAGAATTCAGGAGTCCGAATTCAGAACCGGAACACAGAATTCGGGACTCAGAACTCAAAATTCAGTACTCAGTACTCAGAACTCAGAAATCACCACTCTGAATTCTGGTCACAGAATTCACAACTCTGAAATCAGAATACAGACTGTAGAATTTAGACTCCGAACTCAGATCTAAGAGCTAAGAGTTGAGAATTCATAACTCAGTATTCAGAACTGGGAAATGAGAACTCAGAACTCAGATTTCACAGCTAAGAATTCAGAACTCAGTTATCAGAACTCAGAATTCAGAATTCAGAACTCAGAACGCAGAACACAAAATTCAGAACTCAGTAGTCAGAACTAGAAACTGTGAACTCAGAATTTGTAACTCAGAATTCTGAACGCAATTGAAAAATTTGAACTCAGAACTCAGAATACAGTACTCAAGATTCAGACCTCAAAATTCAGAACTCGGCACTCACAAAATGTAATTCACAACAAAATCTCAAATCTCAGAATTCAAAACTCAGAAAATAGAACTAACCACTCGGAATTCAAATTCAGATCTCAGAGTGTAGCACTTTGGATTGAGAACTCATTCCTCAGAACGCAGAACTCAGAACTCAGAATTCAGAAATTAGATTCATATCTCAGAACTCAGAACTCAGAATTCAGAACTCAGAGTTGAGAACTCAGCATGACAACTCAGTATTCAGATCTCGCAGTTCAGCACACAGAATTGACAACTTAGAAATCAGAACACACAATACAGTGATCAGTATTCAGAATTCAGCACGCAGAACTCAAACTCACAATTCAGAACTCAGCACTCAGAACTCAGAATGCAGACCTCAGGAACCAGAACTCAGAGTTTACAACCCTGAATTCAGAACTCTAATTTCAGAACTCAATTTCATAACTCAGAACACAAGACTCAGAAGTCAGAACTCAGAATTCAGAACTCAAAACTCAGAACTCAGAACTCAATATTTAGACTTCAAAATAGAGCACTCAGATATTCGGACTCCTAACTCAGACAAAGAAGTCAGAGTTGAAATTTCAGAACTCAGAAGTCACAATTCGCAACACAATTTGTGACTAGGAATTCATAAATGAGGCTCAGTTCTCAAAATTCACAAATCAGAATTCAGAAATCCAAATTCAGAACCCAGAACACAGAATTCGGAACTCAGAACTCAAAATTCAGTACTCAGAATTCAGAACTCACAACTCACAACTCTGAATTCTGATCTCAGAATCCACAACTCTGAATTCAGAATACAGGCTGCAGTTTACAACTCCGAACTCAGATCTCAGAACTAAGAGTTGAGAATTCATAACTCAGAACTCAGAATTCAGAAATGATGACTCAGAACTTGGAATTCAGAACTCAGAAATCACAACTCAGTATTCAGAACCCAGAATTCATAACGCAGAATTCTCACCTTCGAATTCTGAACTCAGAATTCAAACTCGAATATCAGAACTGGGAAATGAGTATTTGCAACTCAGAATACGGACTTCATAACTTAGAATTCAGAACAAAGAACTCAGACATCAGAACTCAAGACTCATAACAAAGAACTCAGTTCTCAGCACTCAGAATTCAGAACACACAATTCAGAACTCAAAACGCAGGAATCAGAACTGTAACTCAGAATTGTGAAATCAGAACTCAGAATTCAGAACGCAATTGAGAACTTTGAAGTCAGAACTCAGAATAAATTCCTCACAATACTAGCTCAGAATCGGCGACTCAGAAATCAGAACTGAGATACAGATCTCAGAATTCAAAATTCAGAATTCAGGAGTCCGAATTCAGAACCGGAACACAGAATTCGGGACTCAGAACTCAAAATTCAGTACTCAGTACTCAGAACTCAGAAATCACCACTCTGAATTCTGGTCACAGAATTCACAACTCTGAAATCAGAACACAGACTGTAGAATTTAGACTCCGAACTCAGATCTAAGAGCTAAGAGTTGAGAATTCATAACTCAGTATTCAGAACTGGGAAATGAGAACTCAGAACTCAGAATTCAGAATTCAGAACTCAGAACGCAGAACACAAAATTCAGAACTCAGTAGTCAGAACTAGAAACTGTGAACTCAGAATTTGTAACTCAGAATTCTGAACGCAATTGAAAAATTTGAACTCAGAACTCAGAATACAGTACTCAAGATTCAGACCTCAAAATTCAGAACTCGGCACTCACAAAATGTAATTCACAACAAAATCTCAAATCTCAGAATTCAAAACTCAGAAAATAGAACTAACCACTCGGAATTCAAATTCAGATCTCAGAGTGTAGCACTTTGGATTGAGAACTCATTCCTCAGAACGCAGAACTCAGAACTCAGAATTCAGAAATTAGATTCATATCTCAGAACTCAGAACTCAGAATTCAGAACTCAGAGTTGAGAACTCAGCATGACAACTCAGTATTCAGATCTCGCAGTTCAGCACACAGAATTGACAACTTAGAAATCAGAACACACAATACAGTGATCAGTATTCAGAATTCAGCACGCAGAACTCAAACTCACAATTCAGAACTCAGCACTCAGAACTCAGAATGCAGACCTCAGGAACCAGAACTCAGAGTTTACAACCCTGAATTCAGAACTCTAATTTCAGAACTCAATTTCATAACTCAGAACACAAGACTCAGAAGTCAGAACTCAGAATTCAGAACTCAAAACTCAGAACTCAGAACTCAATATTTAGACTTCAAAATAGAGCACTCAGATATTCGGACTCCTAACTCAGACAAAGAAGTCAGAGTTGAAATTTCAGAACTCAGAAGTCACAATTCGCAACACAATTTGTGACTAGGAATTCATAAATGAGGCTCAGTTCTCAAAATTCACAAATCAGAATTCAGAAATCCAAATTCAGAACCCAGAACACAGAATTTGGAACTCAGAACTCAAAATTCAGTACTCAGAATTCAGAACTCACAACTCACAACTCTGAATTCTGATCTCAGAATCCACAACTCTGAATTCAGAATACAGGCTGCAGTTTACAACTCCGAACTCAGATCTCAGAACTAAGAGTTGAGAATTCATAACTCAGAACTCAGAATTCAGAAATGATGACTCAGAACTTGGAATTCAGAACTCAGAAATCACAACTCAGTATTCAGAACCCAGAATTCATAACCCAAAATTCTCACCTTCGAATTCTGAACTCAGAATTCAAACTCGAATATCAGAACTGGGAAATGAGTATTTGCAACTCAGAATATGGACTTCATAACTTAGAATTCAGAACAAAGAACTCAGACATCAGAACTCAAGACTCATAACAAAGAACTCAGTTCTCAGCACTCAGAATTCAGAACACACAATTCAGAACTCAAAACGCAGAAATCAGAACTGTAACTCAGAATTGTGAAATCAGAACTCAGAATTCAGAACGCAATTGAGAACTTTGAAGTCAGAACTCAGAATAAATTCCTCACAATACTAGCTCAGAATCGGCGACTCAGAAATCAGAACTGAGATACAGATCTCAGAATTCAAAATTCAGAATTCAGGAGTCCGAATTCAGAACCGGAACACAGAATTCGGGACTCAGAACTCAAAATTCAGTACTCAGTACTCAGAACTCAGAAATCACCACTCTGAATTCTGGTCACAGAATTCACAACTCTGAAATCAGAACACAGACTGTAGAATTTAGACTCCGAACTCAGATCTAAGAGCTAAGAGTTGAGAATTCATAACTCAGTATTCAGAACTGGGAAATGAGAACTCAGAACTCAGATTTCACAGCTAAGAATTCAGAACTCAGTTATCAGAACTCAGAATTCAGAATTCAGAACTCAGAACGCAGAACACAAAATTCAGAACTCAGTAGTCAGAACTAGAATCTGTGAACTCAGAATTCTGAACTCAGAATTCTGAACGCAATTGAAAAATTTGAACTCAGAACTCAGAATACAGTACTCAAGATTCAGACCTCAAAATTCAGAACTCGGCACTCACAAAATGTAATTCACAACAAAATCTCAAATCTCAGAAATCAAAACTCAGAAAATAGAACTAACCACTCGGAATTCAAATTCAGATCTCAGAGTGTAGCACTTTGGATTGAGAACTCATTCCTCAGAACGCAGAACTCAGAACTCAGAATTCAGAAATTAGATTCATATCTCAGAACTCAGAACTCAGAATTCAGAACTCAGAGTTGAGAACTCAGCATGACAACTCAGTATTCAGATCTCGCAGTTCAGCACACAGAATTGACAACTTAGAAATCAGAACACACAATACAGTGATCAGTATTCAGAATTCAGCACGCAGAACTCAAACTCACAATTCAGAACTCAGCACTCAGAACTCAGAATGCAGACCTCAGGAACCAGAACTCAGAGTTTACAACCCTGAATTCAGAACTCTAATTTCAGAACTCAATTTCATAACTCAGAACACAAGACTCAGAAGTCAGAACTCAGAATTCAGAACTCAAAACTCAGAACTCAGAACTCAATATTTAGACTTCAAAATAGAGCACTCAGATATTCGGACTCCTAACTCAGACAAAGAAGTCAGAGTTGAAATTTCAGAACTCAGAAGTCACAATTCGCAACACAATTTGTGACTAGGAATTCATAAATGAGGCTCAGTTCTCAAAATTCACAAATCAGAATTCAGAAATCCAAATTCAGAACCCAGAACACAGAATTTGGAACTCAGAACTCAAAATTCAGTACTCAGAATTCAGAACTCACAACTCACAACTCTGAATTCTGATCTCAGAATCCACAACTCTGAATTCAGAATACAGGCTGCAGTTTACAACTCCGAACTCAGATCTCAGAACTAAGAGTTGAGAATTCATAACTCAGAACTCAGAATTCAGAAATGATGACTCAGAACTTGGAATTCAGAACTCAGAAATCACAACTCAGTATTCAGAACCCAGAATTCATAACCCAAAATTCTCACCTTCGAATTCTGAACTCAGAATTCAAACTCGAATATCAGAACTGGGAAATGAGTATTTGGAACTCAGAATACGGACTTCATAACTTAGAATTCAGAACAAAGAACTCAGACATCAGAACTCAAGACTCATAACAAAGAACTCAGTTCTCAGCACTCAGAATTCAGAACACACAATTCAGAACTCAAAACGCAGAAATCAGAACTGTAACTCAGAATTGTGAAATCAGAACTCAGAATTCAGAACGCAATTGAGAACTTTGAAGTCAGAACTCAGAATAAATTCCTCACAATACTAGCTCAGAATCGGCGACTCAGAAATCAGAACTGAGATACAGATCTCAGAATTCAAAATTCAGAATTCAGGAGTCCGAATTCAGAACCGGAACACAGAATTCGGGACTCAGAACTCAAAATTCAGTACTCAGTACTCAGAACTCAGAAATCACCACTCTGAATTCTGGTCACAGAATTCACAACTCTGAAATCAGAACACAGACTGTAGAATTTAGACTCCGAACTCAGATCTAAGAGCTAAGAGTTGAGAATTCATAACTCAGTATTCAGAACTGGGAAATGAGAACTCAGAACTCAGATTTCACAGCTAAGAATTCAGAACTCAGTTATCAGAACTCAGAATTCAGAATTCAGAACTCAGAACGCAGAACACAAAATTCAGAACTCAGTAGTCAGAACTAGAATCTGTGAACTCAGAATTCTGAACTCAGAATTCTGAACGCAATTGAAAAATTTGAACTCAGAACTCAGAATACAGTACTCAAGATTCAGACCTCAAAATTCAGAACTCGGCACTCACAAAATGTAATTCACAACAAAATCTCAAATCTCAGAAATCAAAACTCAGAAAATAGAACTAACCACTCGGAATTCAAATTCAGATCTCAGAGTGTAGCACTTTGGATTGAGAACTCATTCCTCAGAACGCAGAACTCAGAACTCAGAATTCAGAAATTAGATTCATATCTCAGAACTCAGAACTCAGAATTCAGAACTCAGAGTTGAGAACTCAGCATGACAACTCAGTATTCAGATCTTGCAGTTCAGCACACAGAATTGACAACTTAGAAATCAGAACACACAATACAGTGATCAGTATTCAGAATTCAGCACGCAGAACTCAAACTCACAATTCAGAACTCAGCACTCAGAACTCAGAATGCAGACCTCAGGAACCAGAACTCAGAGTTTACAACCCTGAATTCAGAACTCTAATTTCAGAACTCAATTTCATAACTCAGAACACAAGACTCAGAAGTCAGAACTCAGAATTCAGAACTCAAAACTCAGAACTCAGAACTCGATATTTAGACTTCAAAATAGAGCACTCAGATATTCGGACTCCTAACTCAGACAAAGAAGTCAGAGTTGAAATTTCAGAACTCAGAAGTCACAATTCGCAACACAGAATTTGTGACTAGGAATTCATAAATGAGGCTCAGTTCTCAAAATTCACAAATCAGAATTCAGAAATCCAAATTCAGAACCCAGAACACAGAATTCGGAACTCAGAACTCAAAATTCAGTACTCAGAATTCAGAACTCACAACTCACAACTCTGAATTCTGATCTCAGAATCCACAACTCTGAATTCAGAATACAGGCTGCAGTTTACAACTCCGAACTCAGATCTCAGAACTAAGAGTTGAGAATTCATAACTCAGAACTCAGAATTCAGAAATGATGACTCAGAACTTGGAATTCAGAACTCAGAAATCACAACTCAGTATTCAGAACCCAGAATTCATAACGCAGAATTCTCACCTTCGAATTCTGAACTCAGAATTCAAACTCGAATATCAGAACTGGGAAATGAGTATTTGGAACTCAGAATACGGACTTCATAACTTAGAATTCAGAACAAAGAACTCAGGCATCAGAACTCAAGACTCATAACAAAGAACTCAGTTCTCAGCACTCAGAATTCAGAACACACAATTCAGAACTCAAAACGCAGAAATCAGAACTGTAACTCAGAATTGTGAAATCAGAACTCAGAATTCAGAACGCAATTGAGAACTTTGAAGTCAGAACTCAGAATAAATTCCTCACAATACTAGCTCAGAATCGGCGACTCAGAAATCAGAACTGAGATACAGATCTCAGAATTCAAAATTCAGAATTCAGGAGTCCGAATTCAGAACCGGAACACAGAATTCGGGACTCAGAACTCAAAATTCAGTACTCAGTACTCAGAACTCAGAAATCACCACTCTGAATTCTGGTCACAGAATTCACAACTCTGAAATCAGAACACAGACTGTAGAATTTAGACTCCGAACTCAGATCTAAGAGCTAAGAGTTGAGAATTCATAACTCAGTATTCAGAACTGGGAAATGAGAACTCAGAACTCAGATTTCACAGCTAAGAATTCAGAACTCAGTTATCAGAACTCAGAATTCAGAATTCAGAACTCAGAACGCAGAACACAAAATTCAGAACTCAGTAGTCAGAACCAGAAAATATGAACTCAGAATTCTGAACTCAGAATTCTGAACGCAATTGAAAAATTTGAACTCAGAACTCAGAATACAGTACTCAAGATTCAGACCTCAAAATTCAGAACTCGGCACTCACAAAATGTAATTCACAACAAAATCTCAAATCTCAGAATTCAAAACTCAGAAAATAGAACTAACCACTCGGAATTCAAATTCAGATCTCAGAGTGTAGCACTTTGGATTGAGAACTCATTCCTCAGAACGCAGAACTCAGAACTCAGAATTCAGAAATTAGATTCATATCTCAGAACTCAGAACTCAGAATTCAGAACTCAGAGTTGAGAACTCAGCATGACAACTCAGTATTCAGATCTCGCAGTTCAGCACACAGAATTGACAACTTAGAAATCAGAACACACAATACAGTGATCAGTATTCAGAATTCAGCACGCAGAACTCAAACTCACAATTCAGAACTCAGCACTCAGAACTCAGAATGCAGACCTCAGGAACCAGAACTCAGAGTTTACAACCCTGAATTCAGAACTCTAATTTCAGAACTCAATTTCATAACTCAGAACACAAGACTCAGAAGTCAGAACTCAGAATTCAGAACTCAAAACTCAGAACTCAGAACTCGATATTTAGACTTCAAAATAGAGCACTCAGATATTCGGACTCCTAACTCAGACAAAGAAGTCAGAGTTGAAATTTCAGAACTCAGAAGTCACAATTCGCAACACAGAATTTGTGACTAGGAATTCATAAATGAGGCTCAGTTCTCAAAATTCACAAATCAGAATTCAGAAATCCAAATTCAGAACCCAGAACACAGAATTCGGAACTCAGAACTCAAAATTCAGTACTCAGAATTCAGAACTCACAACTCACAACTCTGAATTCTGATCTCAGAATCCACAACTCTGAATTCAGAATACAGGCTGCAGTTTACAACTCCGAACTCAGATCTCAGAACTAAGAGTTGAGAATTCATAACTCAGAACTCAGAATTCAGAAATGATGACTCAGAACTTGGAATTCAGAACTCAGAAATCACAACTCAGTATTCAGAACCCAGAATTCATAACGCAGAATTCTCACCTTCGAATTCTGAACTCAGAATTCAAACTCGAATATCAGAACTGGGAAATGAGTATTTGGAACTCAGAATACGGACTTCATAACTTAGAATTCAGAACAAAGAACTCAGGCATCAGAACTCAAGACTCATAACAAAGAACTCAGTTCTCAGCACTCAGAATTCAGAACACACAATTCAGAACTCAAAACGCAGAAATCAGAACTGTAACTCAGAATTGTGAAATCAGAACTCAGAATTCAGAACGCAATTGAGAACTTTGAAGTCAGAACTCAGAATAAATTCCTCACAATACTAGCTCAGAATCGGCGACTCAGAAATCAGAACTGAGATACAGATCTCAGAATTCAAAATTCAGAATTCAGGAGTCCGAATTCAGAACCGGAACACAGAATTCGGGACTCAGAACTCAAAATTCAGTACTCAGTACTCAGAACTCAGAAATCACCACTCTGAATTCTGGTCACAGAATTCACAACTCTGAAATCAGAACACAGACTGTAGAATTTAGACTCCGAACTCAGATCTAAGAGCTAAGAGTTGAGAATTCATAACTCAGTATTCAGAACTGGGAAATGAGAACTCAGAACTCAGATTTCACAGCTAAGAATTCAGAACTCAGTTATCAGAACTCAGAATTCAGAATTCAGAACTCAGAACGCAGAACACAAAATTCAGAACTCAGTAGTCAGAACCAGAAAATATGAACTCAGAATTCTGAACTCAGAATTCTGAACGCAATTGAAAAATTTGAACTCAGAACTCAGAATACAGTACTCAAGATTCAGACCTCAAAATTCAGAACTCGGCACTCACAAAATGTAATTCACAACAAAATCTCAAATCTCAGAATTCAAAACTCAGAAAATAGAACTAACCACTCGGAATTCAAATTCAGATCTCAGAGTGTAGCACTTTGGATTGAGAACTCATTCCTCAGAACGCAGAACTCAGAACTCAGAATTCAGAAATTAGATTCATATCTCAGAACTCAGAACTCAGAATTCAGAACTCAGAGTTGAGAACTCAGCATGACAACTCAGTATTCAGATCTCGCAGTTCAGCACACAGAATTGACAACTTAGAAATCAGAACACACAATACAGTGATCAGTATTCAGAATTCAGCACGCAGAACTCAAACTCACAATTCAGAACTCAGCACTCAGAACTCAGAATGCAGACCTCAGGAACCAGAACTCAGAGTTTACAACCCTGAATTCAGAACTCTAATTTCAGAACTCAATTTCATAACTCAGAACACAAGACTCAGAAGTCAGAACTCAGAATTCAGAACTCAAAACTCAGAACTCAGAACTCGATATTTAGACTTCAAAATAGAGCACTCAGATATTCGGACTCCTAACTCAGACAAAGAAGTCAGAGTTGAAATTTCAGAACTCAGAAGTCACAATTCGCAACACAATTTGTGACTAGGAATTCATAAATGAGGCTCAGTTCTCAAAATTCACAAATCAGAATTCAGAAATCCAAATTCAGAACCCAGAACACAGAATTTGGAACTCAGAACTCAAAATTCAGTACTCAGAATTCAGAACTCACAACTCACAAATCTGAATCCTGATCTCAGAATCCACAACTCTGAATTCAGAATACAGGCTGCAGTTTACAACTCCGAACTCAGATCTCAGAACTAAGAGTTGAGAATTCATAACTCAGAACTCAGAATTCAGAAATGATGACTCAGAACTTGGAATTCAGAACTCAGAAATCACAACTCAGTATTCAGAACCCAGAATTCATAACCCAGAATTCTCACCTTCGAATTCTGAACTCAGAATTCAAACTCGAATATCAGAACTGGGAAATGAGTATTTGCAACTCAGAATACGGACTTCATAACTTAGAATTCAGAACAAAGAACTCAGGCATCAGAACTCAAGACTCATAACAAAGAACTCAGTTCTCAGCACTCAGAATTCAGAACACACAATTCAGAACTCAAAACGCAGAAATCAGAACTGTAACTCAGAATTGTGAAATCACAACTCAGAATTCAGAACGCAATTGAGAACTTTGAAGTCAGAACTCAGAATAAATTCCTCACAATACTAGCTCAGAATCGGCGACTCAGAAATCAGAACTGAGATACAGATCTCAGAATTCAAAATTCAGAATTCAGAAGTCCGAATTCAGAACCGGAACACAGAATTCGGGACTCAGAACTCAAAATTCAGTACTCAGTACTCAGAACTCAGAAATCACCACTCTGAATTCTGGTCACAGAATTCACAACTCTGAAATCAGAATACAGACTGTAGAATTTAGACTCCGAACTCAGATCTAAGAGCTAAGAGTTGAGAATTCATAACTCAGTATTCAGAACTGGGAAATGAGAACTCAGAACTCAGATTTCACAGCTAAGAATTCAGAACTCAGTTATCAGAACTCAGAATTCAGAATTCAGAACTCAGAACGCAGAACACAAAATTCAGAACTCAGTAGTCAGAACCAGAAAATATGAACTCAGAATTCTGAACTCAGAATTCTGAACGCAATTGAAAAATTTGAACTCAGAACTCAGAATACAGTACTCAAGATTCAGACCTCAAAATTCAGAACTCGGCACTCACAAAATGTAATTCACAACAAAATCTCAAATCTCAGAATTCAAAACTCAGAAAATAGAACTAACCACTCGGAATTCAAACTCAGATCTCAGAGTGTAGCACTTTGGATTGAGAACTCATTCCTCAGAACGCAGAACTCAGAACTCAGAATTCAGAAATTAGATTCATATCTCAGAACTCAGAACTCAGAATTCAGAACTCAGAGTTGAGAACTCAGCATGACAACTCAGTATTCAGATCTCGCAGTTCAGCACACAGAATTGACAACTTAGAAATCAGAACACACAATACAGTGATCAGTATTCAGAATTCAGCACGCAGAACTCAAACTCACAATTCAGAACTCAGCACTCAGAACTCAGAATGCAGACCTCAGCAACCAGAGCTCAGAGTTTACAACCCTGAATTCAGAACTCTAATTTCAGAACTCAATTTCATAACTCAGAACACAAGACTTAGAAGTCAGAACTCAGAATTCAGAACTCAAAACTCAGAACTCAGAACTCGATATTTAGACTTCAAAATAGAGCACTCAGATATTCGGACTCCTAACTCAGACAAAGAACCAGAGTTGAAATTTCAGAACTCAGAAGTCACAATTCGCAACACAGAATTTGTGACTAGGAATTCATAAATCAGGCTCAGTTCTCAAAATTCGGAAATCCAAATTCAGAACCCAGAACACAGAATTCGGAACTCAGAACTCAAAATTCAGTACTCAGAATTCAGAACTCACAACTCACAACTCTGAATTCTGATCTCAGAATCCACAACTCTGAATTCAGAATACAGGCTGCAGTTTACAACTCCGAACTCAGATCTCAGAAGTAAGAGTTGAGAATTCGTAACTCAGAACTCAGAATTCAGAAATGATGACTCAGAACTTGGAATTCAGAACTCAGAAATCACAACTCAGTATTCAGAACCCAGAATTCTCACCTTCGAATTCTGAACTCAGAATTCAAACTCGAATATCAGAACTGGGAAATGCGTATTTGGAACTCAGAATACGGACTTCATAACTTAGAATTCAGAACAAAGAACTCAGACATCAGAACTCAAGACTCATAACAAAGAACTCAGTTCTCAGCACTCAGAATTCAGAACACATAATTCAGAACTCAAAACGCAGAAATCAGAACTGTAACTCAGAATTGTGAAATCAGAACTCAGAATTCAGAACGCAATTGAGAACTTTGAAGTCAAAACTCAGAATAAATTCCTCACAATACTAGCTCAGAATCGGCGACTCAGAAATCAGAACTGAGATACAGATCTCAGAATTCAAAATTCAGAATTCAGAAGTCCGAATTCAGAACCGGAACACAGAATTCGGGACTCAGAACTCAAAATTCAGTACTCAGTACTCAGAACTCAGAAATCACCACTCTGAATTCTGGTCACAGAATTCACAACTCTGAAATCAGAATACAGACTGTAGAATTTAGACTCCGAACTCAGATCTAAGAGCTAAGAGTTGAGAATTCATAACTCAGTATTCAGAACTGGGAAATAAGAACTCAGAACTCAGATTTCACAGCTAAGAATTCAGAACTCAGTTATCAGAACTCAGAATTCAGAATTCAGAACTCAGAACGCAGAACACAAAATTCAGAACTCAGTAGTCAGAACTAGAAACTGTGAACTCAGAATTCTGAACTCAGAATTCTGAACGCAATTGAAAAATTTGAACTCAGAACTCAGAATACAGTACTCAAGATTCAGACCTCAAAATTCAGAACTCGGCACTCATAAAACATAATTCACAACAAAATTAAAATCTCAGAATGCAAAACTCAGAAAATAGAACTAACCACTCAGAATTCAAATTCAGATCTCAGAGTGTAGCACTTTGGATTGAGAACTCATTCCTCAGAACGCAGTACTCAGAACTCAGAATTCAGAAATTAGGATTCATATCTCAGAACTCAGAACTCAGAATTCAGAACTCAGAGTTGAGAACTCAGCATGACAACTCAGTATTCAGATCTCGCAGTTCAGCACACAGAATTGACAACTTAGAAATCAGAACACACAATACAGTCAACAGTATTCAGAATTCAGCACGCAGAACTCAAACTCACAATTCAGAACTCAGCACTCAGAACTCAGAATGCAGACCTCAAGAACCAGAACTCAGAGTTTACAACCCTGAATTCAGAACTCTAATTTCAGAACTCAATTTCATAACTCAGAACACAAGACTTAGAAGTCAGAACTCAGAATTCAGAACTCAAAACTCAGAACTCAGAACTCGATATTTAGACTTCAAAATAGAGCACTCAGATATTCGGACTCCTAACTCAGACAAAGAACCAGAGTTGAAATTTCAGAACTCAGAAGTCACAATTCGCAACACAGAATTTGTGACTAGGAATTCATAAATGAGGCTCAGTTCTCAAAATTCGGAAATCCAAATTCAGAACCCAGAACACAGAATTCGGAACTCAGAACTCAAAATTCAGTACTCAGAATTCAGAACTCACAACTCACAACTCTGAATTCTGATCTCAGAATCCACAACTCTGAATTCAGAATACAGGCTGCAGTTTACAACTCCGAACTCAGATCTCAGAACTAAGAGTTGAGAATTCGTAACTCAGAACTCAGAATTCAGAAATGATGACTCAGAACTTGGAATTCAGAACTCAGAAATCACAACTCAGTATTCAGAACCCAGAATTCTCACCTTCGAATTCTGAACTCAGAATTCAAACTCGAATATCAGAACTGGGAAATGCGTATTTGGAACTCAGAATACGGACTTCATAACTTAGAATTCAGAACAAAGAACTCAGACATCAGAACTCAAGACTCATAACAAAGAACTCAGTTCTCAGCACTCAGAATTCAGAACACACAATTCAGAACTCAAAACGCAGAAATCAGAACTGTAACTCAGAATTGTGAAATCAGAACTCAGAATTCAGAACGCAATTGAGAACTTTGAAGTCAGAACTCAGAATAAATTCCTCACAATACTAGCTCAGAATCGGCGACTCAGAAATCAGAACTGAGATACAGATCTCAGAATTCAAAATTCAGAATTCAGAAGTCCGAATTCAGAACCGGAACACAGAATTCGGGACTCAGAACTCAAAATTCAGTACTCAGTACTCAGAACTCAGAAATCACCACTCTGAATTCTGGTCACAGAATTCACAACTCTGAAATCAGAATACAGACTGTAGAATTTAGACTCCGAACTCAGATCTAAGAGCTAAGAGTTGAGAATTCATAACTCAGTATTCAGAACTGGGAAATAAGAACTCAGAACTCAGATTTCACAGCTAAGAATTCAGAACTCAGTTATCAGAACTCAGAATTCAGAATTCAGAACTCAGAACGCAGAACACAAAATTCAGAACTCAGTAGTCAGAACTAGAAACTGTGAACTCAGAATTCTGAACTCAGAATTCTGAACGCAATTGAAAAATTTGAACTCAGAACTCAGAATACAGTACTCAAGATTCAGACCTCAAAATTCAGAACTCGGCACTCATAAAACATAATTCACAACAAAATTAAAATCTCAGAATGCAAAACTCAGAAAGTAGAACTAACCACTCAGAATTCAAATTCAGATCTCAGAGTGTAGCACTTTGGATTCAGAACTCATTCCTCAGAATGCAGAACTCAAACTCAGAATTCAGAACTCAGAATACGTGACTCTAAATTTAGAACTGAGATTCTGTTCTCAGAATTCACAACTTTGAATTTAGAAATCCAAATTCAGAACCCGGAACTCAGAATTCAGAACTCAGAACTTAAAATCAGTACTCCAGAATTCAGAACTCATAAATCAGAATCTGAATTTTAATCTCAGAATTCACAACTCTGTATTCTGAAAACAGACTCAGATTTTAGAAGTCTGACCTCAGATCTCAGAAATAAGATTTGAGAATTCATAACTCAGAACTCAGAATTCACAAATTATGACTCAGAACTTGTAATTCACAGCTCAAAAATCAGTACTCAGTATTCAGATCTTAGAATTCAGAACATGGCACTCAGGATTCAGAACTCCATATTCAGAACTTGCAACTCAGTTCTAAGAACTCAGATCTCAGAATTCAGAACTCAGAATTCACACCTTAGAATTCTGAAATCAGAATTCACAGTCAAAATTCAAACCTGGGAAGTCAGAATTTGGAACTCCGTGTACGGTATCCAGAAATCAGAACTCAGAATTCAGAACTCATAATTCAGACTCAGTTCCCGGTCTCAGTATAGAGTACTCATGATTCAGAACTCAGAATTAAGGACACAGAATTCACATCTCTTGATTCTGAACTCAGATCAGAACGTAATTGAAAACTTTATTTTTTTTCTATTAAATTTATTCATTAATTACCTCGTGTTGTTATTTCCTATAAACTGGAATTCTCCTCCCACTTCCCCACAACCTCCCCACATGGTGGGTTCCACCACCCTGTTGCGTAACCATAGTTTAAGTTCAGTTGAGTTTCCCTATTAGTAAGCATATGCCAAGCATCGAGTCCAGCATCTTATAGTCCAGTCAAGTCCTACTACTTATTGGGGAGACTCTCTCATGTCTGAGGGCCGTGAAAGCAGAGTATCATCCCGATCAAATAAAAGCACTAGCATATTATCAGAAACAATGATCATCCTTTTGGAATTAATTGACAGAGTATTGAGCAGCCAACATGTTAAAAATAAATGCGATTACTTAACCACCTTCTGTGACTACCCCATTTATATTTCCCTTTTAGTTTATATACTACATATGACATAACATCCATAACATAACATGTTATGCTTAACATCATATATTCTTTTTTCTTTTTTTATTAATTATTTTGCATTATGTGACAGTTTCATAAGCTCTGGGAATCCCTCCACCCCTTTCCCCTCCCCTCCCCACTGGTGGATTCCTCCACCTTGATGCAGTATTACAGTTCAAATTCAATCAAGATTCTTTCCTTGCAAACATCTACCAAGCATAGAGTCCAGCTACTCATTGTCCAGATGCGTTGAGCAGTTTCTTGGGGAGACCATTTCTGGTCCGAAGTTAGAGCTGGTAGAATATCATCCCAGTCAATTAAGAGTCCCAATATAACATTAACAGCAATTTGCAATATTATGGAATTAACATGGTTTTGAGTAACTAGTATGTTAAAAAAAAAAAAAAAGCAAGTTCCTAACCACAACCTATAGTTAGCTCCTTGACATTTCAATTTTAGTTTATATACAGGACCGGCAGCTATATACCTTAAAATGGCTATAAGGTACCATTCAGCTGTCTCGTGTCTATTTCATTTTAGTATTTAGCCATTTGTTGTGTTGAAGTATAATTTTGCTGATCTTGGCAGATTTTAGTACAATCTAGACTGGCTTGTAGCTCTAACAAGATATTTTTCGACATTTAAGGTGCAGAACACATTTTTGGGGGGGAGTGGTGTGCAGGAAAATCCTCCACACCATGGTGAGGAGTAACTAATCTTTATGTCCCACCCAGCGAGGCATAAGCCAATCCTCGCCAGCTCTTTCCTGTCAGATTTCAAGCTCTACTTTCTGTTGTCTATTTATTTTAGGGTTTTTTTTTTTTTTTTTTTAGTTTGTATGATTGTTTATTTGCTGTGAGAGGTTTTCGAAGCGATCCTGATGGTCATTGCAAAGGAAGCACAGGGGTCCAGAGGTGGAGCCAGGCTCGGACCAGAGAAAGCTCTCCACCCTGGTCCCAAAAGACATTTATTGTTCTTCTGTTTCTGCGGACCGCTCAGGGTTTCTAGCTGTCTTTCCGATGATGTTGGTTTCTGCACGGTAGTGTTTGGACTTCTTCCATCCCCTGCGGAAGCTCCGGTTGGGGGTGGGTAACCTCAGAGTATTCAGCCTCCGAGGGCATCCAATTCCCTGTGGCCTCCTTGGCAGTTGGGATATAGTCCTTGTTGCTCATATTAATAGTTTGTGGTGAAGGTCTGAGAGTCTTCATGGTTGGGATCCAAGCGTACTCCTTACCACCTGCTCCACCCTGGAGTGCCCCCTGCTCCAAGCGCATGCCCTCCTGTCAAGAGGTTGTCAGGATCACACCCGATTCCCCCTTCATGCATTGGTGTAGTAGTTTTACTATTGCTTAGTGCCGCTTTGAGTCTGTTGTCTATGAATTACCAGATTTGATCTTGCTAGGCTATATTGTACTTTTTTCCTCACTCTTTTTATGGTTCTGAATGATTTCCCTGCACTCCCTATCCATTACAGGTTAACATAGTGTATTGAGGGTATAGTAGGTTTTACAGTTTTTCGATGTAGATCTTAAGTATTCTGACATTAATTGTTGGTTTATAGATTATATCGCATTATCTTGTTGCATTGGATACAGGTTGTTAGAGATTGCACTAATATTACAATATACAGGTACTATCTTCCAAGTTGTCTTCTTTTCATCTCAGATTAAGGCAAACATGTGGTATTTAACCTTTTGGGATTGGTTCATTTCTCTTAGCATGATGGATTCCAGTAAGGCCCATTTGACCACAAAGAACTGCATTTCATTTTTTTTAATAGCTTGGTAGTATTCCATAGAGTAGATGAACCATAGTTTTCTTATCCAGTCTTCTATTGATGGGCATTTTGGCTGCTTCCATGTTTTAGCGATTGTAGATAGTGCTGCTATGAACATAGGCATGTATGTTGGTTTCTTGTTAGCAGATGTTTTGGATATATCCCTAGGAGTGCTATTGATGGATCATATGGTATGTTGATTTTCAGTTGTTTGAGTATTCGCCAAACTGATTCCCATAGAGGCTGTACAAGTCTGCAGTCCCACCAGCAGTAGGGAAGCGTTCCCTTTTCCCCACATCTTCGCCAGCAAGTGTTGGTGGTATTATGTGTGTGTGCCATCCTGACTAGAGCTAGGTGGTACCTCATTATAGTCTTCATTTGGATTTCCCTTATTGTGAGGGAACTTGAACATTTTTTCATATGCTTGTTTGCCATTTGGGTTTGTTCTTTTGTGAAATGTCTGCCCATTTCCCATGCCCACTTCTTGAGCAGTTTGTTTGTTCTGGTGTTTTGATTTCTCTGGAGATCTTTGTATATTCTGGAGATCAGCCCTCTATCTCCTATGTTGTGCGCAAAGATTTTCTCCCATTCTGTAGGTTGTTTTTTTTTTTTTTTTTTTACTTTGTTGATTGTTTCTCTAGCTGTACAGAAGCTTCTTAGTTTGAAAAAGTCCCAATGGTTTATTTTGGTTTTGATTGCTAGTGCTTTGTGAGTCCTTTTTAGGAAGTCAGTACCTACCCCTAAGAGTTGCAGTGTGTTTCCAGCATTTCTTCCAAAAGTTTGAAGGCTTCTGGATGTAGGTTTAGGTCTTTTATCCATTTAGATTTGATCTTGGTGTATGGTGATAAATGTGGGTTTATCTTTTTGTTTCTGCGGGCTATCAACCAGTTGTCCCAACAGCATTTATTGAACAGACCTTTCCATTTGCCAGGATTATCATTTGTCCCTTTGTCAAAGATTAATTGACTGTATCTGTGTGGGTTTCCATCTGTTGTTTCTATTCTGTTCCACTGATCTTCCTCTCTATCTTTGTGCCAATTCCAGGCTGTTTTGATGACCTCTGCCCTATAGTATGTCCATAAAACCAGTACTGTGATTCCCCCTGTTAAGTTCCTGTTCTTCAGAGTGGTTCTGGCTATTCGTGGTTTTTTGTGTTTCCAGATGAATCTGTGTATCATTTTTTCCAGTTCAATGAAGAATGCTGTGGGTAATTTGATTGGGATTGCATTGAATGTATATATTGCTTTTGGTAGTATAGATATTTTGCTAATATTGATTTTGCCTCTCCAGGAGCATGGAATGGTGTTCCATCTTTTGAGGTCTTGTTCTATTTGTTTTTTGAGTGTTTTGTAATTTTCTTCATAAAGGTCTTCTAAGCTTTTGGTTAAATTTATTCCCAGATATTTCATGCTTTTCTCTGTTATTTTGAATGGCAGCTTGTTGGTTTGATCTTCTTCCATCTTGCGGCCGTTTGCATACACTATGGCTGTTGATTTTTGTTCATTTATCTTGTATCCTGACATTCTGCCAAATTCTTCTATAAGTTCTAGGAGTCTTTGTATTGAGTTTTTTGGTTCTTCTATGTAGAGAATCATGTCGTCTGCGAATAGTGAAAGCTTGACTTCTTCATTTCCAATTTGGATTCCTTTGATTTCTTTGTTTTGTCTTATAGCTTCTGCAAGTAGCTCTAGGACTATATTGAATAGCAGTGGTGATAGTGGGCAGACTTGTCTCGTTCCAGATCTCAGTGGGAAGGGATCCAGTTTTTCTGCATTTTGTATGATTGTGGAATTGGGTTTTCAATATATTGCTTTGATTATATTGTGGATTGTTCTTTTTATCCAAATCCTGGTTAAGGTTTTTAACATGAAGTGGTGTTGAATTTTGTCGAAGGCTTTTTCTGCATCTATTGATACTATTATATGGTTTTTGTTTTTCAGTTTTTGGATGTGATGTATCACATTTATGGATTTTCTTATGTTGAACCATCCCTGCATTCTCTGGATGAAACCTACTTGGTCTGGATGGATGATCTGTCTGATTTTTTTTTTTTTTTTGTATTCTATTGGCTAGGATTTTGCTGAGAATCTTAGCGTCAACGTTCATCAGAGAGATTGGTCTGTAGTTTTCCTTCTCTGTTAATTCTCTATTCGGTTTGGGGATTAAGGTGACATTGGCTTCATAGAATGAGTTTGGAAGGGTAGCTTCCTTTTCTATTGTTTGGAAGAGCTTGTAAAGGATTGGGGTTAGCTCTGGTTGGAATGTTTTGTAGAATTCTGTGGTAAAACCATCTGGGCTTGGGCTTTTCTTTGTTGGGAGCTCTTTAATCACTGATTCTATCTCTGATTCTGTAATGGGTTTATTCAGGTCTTCTGTTGCTTCTGGGGTGAGTTTTGGCAAGTGGTGGGAGTCTAGGAATCTTTCCATTTCCAAGTGGTTATCTGATTTGTTGGCGTATAGTTCTTTGTAACAATTTCTAATTAATTCCTTAATGGTAGTAGTGTCTGTTGTTATGTTGCCTTTTTCATCTTTGATGCTGCTAATTCTTGCTTTTCTTTTTTTTTCTTTGTCAGTCAGGCCAGTGGGGTATCCATTTTGTTTATCTTCTAAAAGAACCAGCTTTTTGATTCATTTATTTTCTGAATGTTTTTTTTCAATTTCTTTCTGATTTAATTCTTGTCTTGTTTTGATAATTTCTTGTTTCCTCTGGTTTGTGGGGTCCTTCTGCTGCTGCTTTTCCAGTTCCTGGAGGTGTGTGCTTAATTCCTGCATTTGTTGCCTTTCTTGGGCTTTGACGTACACGTTGATTGTAATAAACTTACCATGAAATACTGCTTTGGCGGTGTCCCATAAGTTTTGGACTTTTGTATCTGGGTTTTCGTTGGTGTCCATAAACTTTTTGATCTCGTATTTAATTTCTTCTCTAACCCATTGTTTGTTCAATAGCATATTGTTCAGCCTCCAGGAGTTTACATGTTTCCTGGGACATTTTGAGTTGTTGATTTCCAGTTTCACTCCATGATGGTCTGAGAATGTACATGTTATGATTCTGATAATTTTGTAGTTAGTTAAACTTGCTTTGTGTCCTATTATGTGGTCTATCCTGGAGAAGGTGCCATGCACTGCTGAGAAGAAGGTGTAGTCTGTGGCCTTAGTATGAAATATTCTATAGATGTCTACTAGGTCCAGTTGTTCTATTGTTTGTGTGAGTTCTGTGGCTTCTCTGCTGAGCTTTTGCTGTGTTGATTTATCTATTGGTGTTAGTGGGGTATTCAGATCTCCCAGAATTATCGTATGTTCATCTATGTCTCCCTTTAAGTCAAAAGTAGTTGTTTTATGTAGCTGGGTGCATCCAGACTAGGAGCATAAATGTTAAGAATGGCAATTGGTTCCTGTTGGATCCTCCCTTTCAAGAAGATGTACCGCCCTTCCCTGTCCTTCTTGACGTTCGTCACTTTGAAGTCCGTATCATCTGAGAATAGGACTGCCACACCAGCCTTTTTTTCTTGTCCATTGGCATGGAATATTTGTTTCCATCCTTTCACTTTTAGTTTCCTGGAGTTTCATCTGGTTAAATGTGTTTCTTGCAAGCAGCATATAGTTGGGTCCTGATTTTTAACCCAGTCTGCTAATCGGTGCCTTTTGAGTGATGAATTTAAGTCATTTGTGTTGAGGGTTAATATTGAGAAATTATAATTTTGCTGTGACATATGCTTGTGTTTTTCAGGTTGTTACTAATTGATTGTCATTTCTGTGGATGAAATTTATTGAAATCCCTCAGATTGCCATCCTTGCTTATGGCTTGATTCCTTTTTCTGTAGGAGTATCGCATTTCTAAGGAGATTTTGTAGAGTTGGTTTTGTGTTGGCATATTCTTCTAATTTCTCTTTGCTGTGGAAGTATCTAGTTTCGTTCTCGTATACAAATTAAATCTTTGCTGGGTAGAGTATTCTTGGTTGACAGTCGTTCTCTTTCAGCACTTGAAAGATTTTGTTCCACTCCCTTCTTGCCTGGAGTGTCTCTTCTGAGAAGTCGGCAGTGATTCTGTTGGTCCTGCCCCTAAATGTAAGTTTATCTTTGCTTCGTGCTAACCTTAGGATTATTTCTTTGCATTCATTGGAGGGTAGCTTGATTACCACGTGTTTTGGGGAGGATCGTTTTGTGTCCACACTGTTGGGAGGCCTCTAGCCTTCCTGAATTTGGATGTGGCTCATGTTCCAGGTATTTTGGAAGTTCTCCTGCATAATTTCCTCAAGTACTGGTTGTATGCCTGTCTCTCTTTCCACTCCTTCTGGGAGCCCCATGATTCTGATATTTGACTTCTTGATGTTGCCATTCATCTCCTGGATCGTCTTGGTCGCCTTGTGTAGTTGTGACTCTAGTTGGCTAATAATCTGCCTGCTTTCGTTCTGGGAATCTTCCAATTCGGATATCCTGTCTTCTGCTGCTGTAATTCTGTTGGCTAAACTCTCAACTTTGTGCTTTAAGTCTTGGATCTCGTTTTTGAGTGATTTTGTTTCTGTGATTATGTGGTTTTTAACATCTTTGAGCTCGTCCCATCATTTTTCATTGTCTCTGAAGAGTTATAGTTATTTTTCTGAACTGCTTATCAGAGACGTCTTCAACTTCTTCATCTGTAATCTCTGCAATTGACCAGGCTTTATGGTGGCTTCTTGGGGTGGAGCAAGCTGTGTCTACGTCACTAACTCTCTTATTCCATCTCATATTTGTGGCCCAAGGTGTTGCTGGATTCTCATCTTGACCTCTGCTGCCACCTAGTGGGTGGCCTGAAGTCTTGCTAGCCTAGGTTTTTGTTTTCCTTTGCCCAGGGAGTTTTTGTTTTTTTGTTTTCCCTTCTGGGCTACAGGTTTCAGCTCCTTAGGTTTCAGTGCCTTGGCAACCGGGTCTCGTCTCATGGATTTTTTTTTTTTTTGCTTTGTTTTTTTGTCTTAGGTACGGGATCTGGCAGCCACACTTCACCGCCTCTTTCCCCCACCCTGGGTTGGCCCAGAATTTAGTTTAGCTGTGATCCTGAGGATTTCACCCTCGCTCTGCAGCTTCAGGCCACCGCAATTCAGGGTCTTACAGCCTTTCCTTTACTGCAGCGTTTCGTTATGGAGGAATGTGTGCTAATTAGCCATCCCTGTCTTTGCCTGGGTCCCGACAAGTTTACCAATATCACCTCCAGTGCTAGATGTTTCAGCACTCCTGCACTCTCTAGCTGTCACTGAAGGGGCTTTGCACAACAACTTCCCAAATTGGCAGGCAGGTTTTTTTGAGCAGGCTCATGCTGGGAGAACATGTCAGGCTGATTCAGGTGAGCCAGCTCTGGTTTGGCCTCTCCAGCTGACCCAGCAGGAAATTCTACCTGAGAGAAGCTACTTGCTCAGTTGCACTTTCTCAATGGTGGAAGTGGAGCCCAGAGAGGCACAGAGCTGTGAGGGGCATGCAGCAGTGCCCCTACTAGTTTGCTCTTCTGCCCATGTTGTGCGGTTCTGCTGAGTGTTGCCCAGCCTCTGGAGCTCAGGCTGAGCCCAGCAATAGGATCCACTGGATTCTCTAGCAGCCAATCCACTGCTCCAGAGCTGGTATGGGGATTTCTGAGCCCCAGTCCCACAGCGCCGCTCCAGTAACCTCTGCACTCTCTCAAAACTTCTGAGCAGTTGGGAGGCAAGCTTCTGGGAACTCTCCCCTGCTTGTCCTCCACTTCTGCAGGGGATGATGCCCCCAATAATCAGTCCAGTAGCCTCCTCTTGGGGCTCCTGCCCTCCAGTGGACTGGTACCCCTGTGGTTATGGGCGCCTCTCCTTCCAGCTGCCTGTTTCCCTGGGACGGTTGAGACTCTGCTGCCTTCCCCCTGCCTGGGATCATGACTCACCAAGTTTCTCGCAGCGTGCTGTATTTTCTTTCCCACATTTTGCGGCTCTTCCTTCACGCTGTGTAGATCTTCTTGATTTAGTGAACTCCAGTGACCTTCCCGATCTTCTCCCTACAATTTTGTGTTTCCTGGCCTGTTTCTCTGCTGTATCGGTTGCCCTCTTTCCCTACTCCACCCTACACCAGCTCTCTGCGGTCAGACATCTTTTTTTTCCTGTTACATCATATCTTCTTAAATTAAGGCGAACATGTGGTATCTAACCCTTTGGGATTGGCTCATTTTCCTTAGCATTATGGTTTCCAGTTTGGCCCATTTGGCCACAAAGAACTGCATTTTGCTTTTTTTCATAGCTGAGTAGTATTCCATGGAGTAGATGAACCATAGCTTTCTTATCCAATCCTCTGCTGAATGGCATTTTCATTGTTTTTGCAATTACTGATTGTGCTGCTATGTTGGTTTCTCATAAAACAGGTATTTTGGATATATTCCTAGGTGTGCTATTGCTGGATTATATGGTGTTTTGATTTTCAGTTGTTTGAATATTCTCCATACTGATTTCCTTAGGGGCTGTACCAGCCTGCAGCCCCACCAGCAGTGGAGTAGTGCTCCCTTTTCCCTGCAACCTCGCCAACAAGTGTTGTTGGTGTTTTTCATGTGGGCCAGTCTTGCTGGCGTTGGATGTACCTCATTGATGTTTTAATTTCGATTTCCCTTATTGCCAGGGAACTTGAGCATTTTTTCATATGTTTGTTTGCAATTTGAGTTTGTTCCTTTGTGAAGTGTTTGCCCATTTCCCATGCCCATTTCTTGAGTAGCTTGTTTGTTTTGACATTTTGGCTGTTTTGTAGCTCTTTGTATATTCTGGAGATTAGCCCTCTATCACCTACATAGTGTGCAAAGATCTTCTCCCATTCTGTGGGCTGCTTTTTTACTTTATTGATTGTTTCCTTGTCGCGGCTAGCTGAGCCGGCATAGTAGGCAAGGTGAATGTCCGAGCGAAAAGCTCCGACACACGGAGACCATGATGGTGTTAGAAGTGGTGGAAGCCGTCTCTCATAAGCCTCTTTATAACCATATTATATCCTCTTCCCCCTAAGCCCATTAACAGGACAATAGGACGCCAATGAGTCTGCAAAGACCAGGTGCTACTGCTGTAGGTACAATTCCTGAGTGCTCAGCTTAAGGAATGTAAATCAGCTCCTCAGCCCACAACATATTCCCCATTCTGTATTAAAGCCGACTTGAATGCACCTGTCTTAAGTTGTGGACTCTAAGGTTATCAGCCTTACCCATCATCCGGAATCTCCATAGCATGATGGAAACCCTGTCTTAGGTTGGTCAGTTCCCGGTCCAACTTACCAGTCACTGGCTGCCATTCAACGCATTGTCTGCTGCAGCTGCTCAAAACATACTTGGGGAGGCTGGCAACCCTGTTCCATGGCTAGGAGTGAATATCAGCTCAGTAGCAATGAGCAAACAGCAGTTCTCGGGCTTGGGAAAACAAAGCACTTCACAGGTGAAACATTCATAAAAGGCACAATGGGAGACAAGAGGCCATAATCTTAGGAGTAACTTAGCTCAGTAGCAATGAACAGACAGCAGTTCCCAGGCTTGGGAGAACATTTTGCACTTGCACAGATGATACACCAGAAATGCATACAATACAACAGAAAGACATACGATGGGGTACAGGAGGTCTAGACCAAATCTAACAGCATCTGCTATTTCTTTTCCAACAAGTCAACCCACAGTCACAGCATAAGCATGCCCACCCGCTCACGTTCATCAGTAAAGTCCTGCTGTTCCATAACTCTGGCAGTCTGTTCTGCGACCTTGGTCACTGTCACCACGGTAGCTGGTTGTGGTGGCTGTTGATGTACTGGCTATGATGGTCGCCGTTATGCCAAAGTCTCTTTTATTCTTATCAGGCCAACATAGGCCTCTCCGTCAGTCCCAACAGGCACAGACAGGATTCGTGACAGCTGCAGGATAACAGCAGAATCGCAATTGCCATTCCAGCATGCTGTCAGGGTGAACTGGAACTTGGTGTCATTCCTTTCAGAGGCATCTCCTGTACTTAAGAGAGAAGCATAGGGATAACACAAGCAAACACAAGCTTCAAATTCATTGAGCTAAGGTTCACTCATAAGAGCGAGTCCTCAAGATCCTCTGCCATAGTGGCGGGAGGAAAAACAAGAGAGAAAATCCTGTATTCATGGTAGGAAGAGCATTTTTTAAAGTTTCCTCTCAAAGCTGTTTCTCCAAAAACAAAGAAAATTCCTGGTATCCAAGGTATCTGGCCTTGGGACAAAAGGACAGAAAGGTGTCAATGACCCACTTCCTTGGTCCCTTTCAAATGATAAAGAGGCCAGTCTGAAGCCCACCCCCTTGGCAATGGCTATAGACACAAATGGGCTGAGGCTTCAGGTGCAGAATATAAATGCAAATGTCACCCTAGTCTGTTGGGGAAGTAAGTACATAATAAGATAAGCATTTGTCCTGGGAGAGACATGCTCTGGTGAATCCAAGACAAGGTGGGGGAAATACAAATAAAACAAAAGGTGTTCCAAATCAAAGCATGGATGGGTATTAGGAAGGCTCAATACTTCCTCCCCCACCCCACAGGGTTATCAGAGAACAAAGTCCAAAGCCACCGGTAAACTTCAGCTTTGCCATTACTCAGGGAACACGCTGCAGAACAGCAACAAAATACTGATATACTTATGTAATATATAAAGGCCTAACATACTTGTTTCTCCCGTCGATCTTCTGATTCAAATGCCATCATCTTGGCCAGTATCCGAGGTCTCATAAGACTCCACAGCAGAAGCTTGCTGGACAAGCCTCTCAGGAATCCACCTCGGACCATTTTCATTTTCTGGGAAAACACAAACTGATCCTCGCCCCAAATGAGGACGGGATCTGGGCCTAGCCACTTACCAGTCAAGGGATCCTTCCACATAACATAACCCTTCTGCTTCTAAGATGGATTCAAATGATGATCTGCAGCAGACCATCCTTCAGCATCCAATGTTAGAAAATTTAAAATAAATAATACAAGATTCAAATGATCTCGGGGAGTGCGATATTCCCCCTTTTTGGTTTTAATAAGGTAATCCTTAACAGTACGGTTGGCACGTTCCACAATACCTTGTCCTTGAGGATTATAAGGAATACCTGTAATTAGTTGTATATGGTGGGAGGCAGCAAAATCACGAATGTTACTGCTAGTATAGCAAGGACCATTATCAGTTTTGATAAATGTAGGAGTTCCCAAGTTGGAAAAACATGCATAGCAATAGGCTAGAGTATGTCTGACTTGCTCTCCTTTTTGAGGAGTAGCTAAAATAAATCCAGAACAAGTATTGATAGTGGCATGCACATACTTTAGTGTCCCAAAATTCTGGGATGTGTGTCATGCCCATTTGCCAGACATGATTGAGTAACAGTCCTCAGGGATTAACACTATAACGAGGAACAGGCAACGATTGAGGGCACACTGAGCATTGCTTCACGATGGTTCTGGCTTGTTCCTTAGTCAGACTAAAGCGCAAATGAAGCGTGTTGGAATTCAAATGAAATCTAGCATGCGCCTTTTGAGCTTCTCCAAGAGCTGAGGCCACCAATTTGGTGACTGAATCTGCAGCCGCATTTCCTGATGTCAAGGGCCCAGGTAAACATGTATGGGCTCGAATATGAGTCACAAATAATTTATCTTTGTGGGCCCTAATACAGGCCTGAATTTTAGCAAACAGAGATGCTGCTGTAGAGTGGGAAGAAATTTGGCCCGCAGTCTCCAGCACAGGAAGGGAATGGGTAACATATCCACTATCAGAATACAAATTAAAGGGCTGCATGGAAAATGTTTGAAAGATGGCAAGAACGGCCACCAATTCTACAACCTGTGCAGAGACAAAAGACGTGGGGAGGTTGGTAACCTGGCCATCTACTACAAAAGCTGCCTGACCATTTGACGACCTATCAGTGAAAACAGTTAAAGCTTCTGGCAATGGTTGAAGAAAGGTTACAAGTGGAAAAACAACAGGATGTAAAATAAAAAACTGTACAATGGGGTCCTTGGGATAGTGGTTGTCAAAATTAACATTTAAAGTACTCAAAGGTATTGACCAGGGCTCTTCCATATTCTGCAACCACAAAAGCTGCTTCTGAGTGTATGGAATGATAATGGTATTGGGGACCTTTCCAAAATGTCTTAGGTTGCTCTTAGTGGCCTTCTGTATCAACTCTGCTATGGCCAAATAGTAAGGCACAATTGTCTTAGCAGGAGAGACATGCAAAAGTTCCCACAAAATAGGACCCTGCTGATAAAATACTCTTGTAGCTGTATATGAGGACGCTATAACAATAAATAAAAGTGGGGTACAGTAATCAATCCTGCTCAAATGGGATTGTTCAATAGCTATCTCAACCTTACGTAAGGCATGACGTCCTTCCATAGTCAGCACCCTAGGGGATGTTGGAGAGGAGTCACCTTTTAAGATATCAAACAAAGGTTTCAAATCTGCATTAGTAAGTTTCAAACTGGGTCTCATCCAATTTATATCCCGTAACAATTTCTGAAAATCATTAAGAGTTCGCAACTTTTCTGTGGCTATGGAAATTTTTGGGGGTTTAACACAATTCTGAAAAAGTTGAAATCCCAAATAATTAAATGGAGAAACAAGTTGTATTTTGTCTGGGGCTATTGCTAATCCTGCTTTTTCTACCTCTTGCTGTAACTTACACAAACAGGATTGCAACACCTGAGTAGATAGAGCTGCAAGCAATATATCATTCATATAATGAACAATCATAACAGAAGGAAAGCTGGCGCACACCGGCTTTAAGGCGGCAGCCAGATAAATCTGACACATAGTAGGACTATTAGCCATTCCTTGGGGTAAAAATTTCCATTGGTAACGTTCAAATGGTTTCTGCAAATTAACAGAAGGCACACTGAAAGCAAAACGAGGTGAATCTTCTGGATGAAGGGGAATGGAAAAAAATCCTTTAAATCGATCACAACAATTTTAAAGTCTTTTGGAATTGCAGAAGGCAGCGGTAATCCTGGCTGCTGTGATCCCATTATCTCCATGGTAGCATTTACTACTCTGAGATCATGTAAAAGTCTCCACTTCCCTGATTTCTTTTTAATCATAAAAATAGGTGTATTCCAAGGTGAAGTGGAAGGGACGATATGTCCAGCAGCTAGCTGTTCTTCAACTATTTCCTTAATGGTGGCTTTTTTTTTTTTTTTTTTTTTTTTTTTTTTTTTTTTTTGTAGAAAGGGGCCATTGGTCAATCCGAACTGGTTGAGCACTTTTCCATGTAATCTGTGGAGTAACTCAGCCGCTATCACAATGGCCCTAGGGAAAATGCCCTAGCCCTTTCTTTATCCTTCTTATGTTCCACAGAGATTGGTTGAGTAATTCCTTGCAGCTTTCTTTCTATACCTTTCCCAGGATTGTAGCCGTACTTCTCCATCTGCTGCATAGCTAATTCGTGACCAGATACTAATACTGCCCCCATTTGTTGCAAAACATCTCTCCCCCACAAATTAACTGGCAGACCTGGTACTACATAGGGGGTAACATGGCCACCACTTCCTTCCTTATCCATCCAGGCTAGAGGCCTGGAGCTAGCTAGGGGGCTTTGGGTAATCCCCAATCCTTGCAAAGTGGTCATGGTGGGTGTAACAGGCCAACCTGGGCGCCAATATTTCTGTGAGATAAGAGTGGTGTCGGCACCAGTGTCTAGAAGCCCAGTAAATTTTCTTCTATACTCAATTCCAAAGTAGGGCAGCCTGCCATATCAGCGACCCAATAAACAGAGGCTTCACTACTGGAACCAAACCCTGCTTTCTTCTGTCCAGGCCTGCAAGTATTATCTGACTTCACTGTGGGGAGCAACATTAACTGTGCTATTTGTGCCCCCTGGGGCAAAACTGCAACTCCAACATGAACACTGGCTAAAACTTTAATTTCTCCTGTATAGTCTGCATCAATCACTCCTGGAGTATTATGAACTACTTTCAAGGCCGTGCTGCTACATCCCAGCAGAAGCCCTACAGTGTCAGTGGGTAGTGGCCCATAAATTCCTGTAGGAATAGCCTGTGCCCCCATTTGGGGTGTCAATACGATGTAGGAGGTAGTATGGAGGTCCCATCCTCCACTGCCTGTGCTCCCTCGGGCAAGGTCATGAATGGCCTTTGTCCCTGAAAAACAAACTGAATCCTTGCCCCGTACATTGGTGCTTGCAGGGCCCGGGGCTGGCCCCTGTTCCTACTTCCCAGCACAGATGGCTGCCTGGAGATGTCTATCTTGGACCTGCACTCATTTGCCCAATGTTTCCCACATTGGCATCGAGGGCAAACTCCAGGAGACTGCCTATCCATATTAACAGGAGCCTGTGCACAACCTTGGAGTGGGCAGTTCCAGCGGATATGCCCTAGCTGGCCACATTTGAAACATCCTTGTTTTGGGCGAGCTCCCGAGCCCACGGTTGTGTCACCATGCAAAGCCTCTGCAGTGGCTGCACCCATTATCTGTCCTTCCCCACGTCCTTACAAAGTTTAAGATACGTGTTAAGGAGCTCATGCTTCCAAGGTCTAATTCTTCCTGGCATCATTTGTTGGCATTTTCATATGCTAGTTTCTTTACGAAAGGCATGGCTTGATATGCATCACCAAATACCCAATCTGCAGTTACAAATGCCTGGTAGGGCTTGTCCGGGCCTTGGACAATTTTAGGGAGTTGTACATGTAGCAAGCAATTTGGTGATAAAGACTTCCAGGCCCTCACTGCAGCAGCAGCGGTCTATGCATAAACTCCTGGGTCATAATTAATCTGATCCTGTACATTAGCAAAATTCCCCTCTCCTGTCAACATATCATGATTTCTCTCAGGAAAGCCTGCCTGGGTATTTTGCCATGCTGTGTCAAGGCAAAGCTCAAAGAACTCAGATTTTCACATTAGAAAATCGCCCCCATCCAGTGTTGCCTTACAGAGCTGTTTCCAATCGGCCAGAGTCAAATTGTTAGGTGCCAAGGCTTCAATCATGGAAATGGTAAAGGGAGCCGATGGACCATACATGGCAACAGCGTCCCTCAGACTCTTTATGTCATTAAAGGACAGTGCCAGGTGCTGTCTAATTCTCTGCCCCTGCTAATTCTCTACCTCAACCACTGGGAAGGTAAAGCGCCTAGCAAGTGTAGCTGCCTCAGGGTCTCCCTGCTCCTGTGCTTGCTTTACTGCACATTCCACAGCTGAGAGAGAAGTTGAAAGCGGGGTCCAGTGCAAGCCCCAACAGTGCATCCACTCTGTTCCTGCCTCAACTGAAGGGAGAGGCACTGAAGCTGCTATTAGAAACCTTTTACAACTGTGCTCAGACATGATGACGCCATGGCTCAGGCGGCGCAGAGACCTCTGTGCCTGTCCAAGAGGGACTTTTGTTTTGCACACGCTCTACAGGTGGAGGATCCTCAACAAACTCACTTCCATCCCTTTCCTCCTCATCCTTCTCAGAAGAGAACCGCAAATCTTTTTCATGCACTTTCTCCAGACCTTGTCTTGTCTGGGGTTCCTTCTCCTTATTTACCCTGGTTTGTAGCTGTCTCCTACTTTTAATAGACAATTTCTTATGGCGGGCTTCCACCACTGCTTGAGGGGATGACCGAGCAATATTTAGCAAGCGCCAGAGAAAAAGGATGACCACAATGAAAGCAAACCATGGGAATTCATCGCAGACAGTTTCAAAAAAGCTCTGCGACGCCTTAAGTTTAGTGTTGATGCCTTGTGACTGGAGCAGAAAATGGATTCCCTCAATTACCTGCATTTTAGAGAGTTATTGCCCCATGATAAATTTTACTTATGCCCCTGCAAAAATTTTAAAACCTGCCTCTAGATTTCCGGGGTCCCTCAGATTGCCCCTTGTGCCCCAAGGCAGGGAGAAAGTCTGGGGATGAAATTAAATATGCCCCTCTAGAGTTAAATCCTAAACCTGCCTCCGGATTTCCGGGGTCCCTCAGATTGTCTCTCATGCCCCTGAAAGGGGAGAAGGTCTGGGGATGAGATTAATTTGCCCCTCCAGATTTCCAGGGGTCCCTCAGATTGTCCCTCGTGCCCTAGCACAGGGAGAGGGTCTGGGGATTAAATCAGTTATGCCCTTGCAAAATTCCCAAATTCCAAATTCTTAATTCAAAATTCCTTAATTCCTAATCCATTAATTCCATACTTTCGTAGTTCCAGGGGTCATTCGGATGTCCTTTGCTCTGTGCCCCACATTATGGCGCCATTTGTCACGGCTAGCTGAGCCTGCACAGTAGGCACGGCGAATGTTCCAGCGAAAAGTACCGACACACGGAGACCATGATGGTGTTAGAAGTGGTGGGAGCCGTCTTTCCTAAACCTCTTTATTACCATATTATATTCTCTTCCCTCCAAGCCCATTAACAGGACAATAGGACACCAATGAGTCTGCAAAAACCAGGTGCTACTGCTGTAGGCACAATCCCTGAGTGCTCAGCTTAAGGAATGTAAATCAGCTCCTAAGCCCACAACATTTCCTTTGCCATACAGAAGCTTCTTAGTTTGATGAAATCTCATTTGTTTATTCTGGTCTTGATTTCTAGTTCTTTTGGAGTCCTTTTTCGGAAGTGAGGGCCTACCCCTAAGTGTTGCAGTGTGTTTCCAACATTTTCTTCCAAAAGTTTGAAGGTTTCTGGATGTAGGTTTTGATCATTTATCCATTTAGATTTGATCTTGGTGTATGGTGAGAGATGTGGGTCTATCTTTTTGTTTCTGCAGGCTATCAACCAGTTGTTCCAACAGCATTTATTGAACAGACCTTTCCATTTGCCTGGATTATCGTTTGTCCTTTTGTCAAAGATTATTTGGCTGTATTTGTGTGGGTTCCCATCTGGTGTTTCTATTTTGTTCCATTGATCTTCCTCTCTATCTTTGTGCCAGTACCAGGCTGTTTTGATAACCACTGCCTTATAGTATGTCCAGAGGTCTGGAATTGTGCTTCCCCCTGTTAAGAGTGGTTCTGGCTATTCGTGGTTTTTTGTGTTTCCAGATGAACCTTTGGATCATTGTTTCCAGTTCTGTGAAGAATGTTTTGGGCAATTTGATTGAAATTGTATTGAATGTATATATTGCCTTTGGCAATATAAACATTTTGATGATATTGATTTTACCTATCCAGGAGCATGGGATGTTACTCCATCTTTTGAGGTCTTGTTCAATTTCTTTTTTAAGTAGTTTGTAGTTTTCCTCAAATAGGTCTCCTACATTTTTGGTTAGGTTAATTCCCAGATACTTCAAGCTTTCCTTTGTTACTTTGAATGGTATTTTTCTGGTTAGATCTTTTTCCAACTTGGGGCTGTTAGCATACACTATGGCTGTTGTTATTTGTTCATTAATTTTGTACCCTGCCACTCTACTGAACTCTCGTATAAGTTTTAGCAGTCTCTGTGTTGAGCCTCTTGGGTCTTCTATATAAAGAATCATGTCATCAGCATATAGTGAAAGCTTGACTTCTTCATTTCCCATTTGGATTCCTTTGATTTCTTTTTCTTGTCTTATGGTCTCAGCAAGTATCTCTAGGACTATGTTGAATAGCAGTGGAGAAAGTGGACATCCCTGTCTTGTTCCAGATCTCAGTGAGAAGGGATCCAGTTTTTCTCCATTCAGTATGATGCTGGCGGTGGATTTTTCATATATTGCTTTGATTATGTTGTGGATTTTTCCATCTATGCCTACCTTTGTTAGGGGTTTTGCAGGAAGTTGTGCTGGATTTTTGTCGAAAGCTTTTTCTGCGTCTATTGATACTGTCATGTGATTCTTGTTTTTCAGTTTTTGGATGTGGTATATAACATTCATGAATTTCCGAATGATGAACCATCCCTGCATTCCAGGGATGAATCCTACCTGAACCGGATGAATGATCTTTCGGATGATTTTGTGAATTCTATTGGCTAGGATTTTGTTGAATATCTTAGCATCAATGTTTCCCAGAGAGATATGTCTGTAGTTTTCCTTCTCAGTTGCGTCTCTGTCCGGCGTTGGGATTAAGGTACTGTTGGCTTCATAGAATGCGTTAGGAAGGGTTGCTTTCTTTTCTATTGTTTTGAAGAGTTTGTAGAGGATTGGGGTTAGTTCTGTTTGGAATGTTGTGTAGAATTCTGTAGTAAAGCCTTCTGGGTCTGGGCTTTTCTTTGTTGGGAGACCTTTAATCACTGTTTCAATCTCTGCTTCAGTTATGGATTTGTTCAGTTCGTTTGTTTCCTCTGGGTTAAGTTTTGGCAGGTGGTGTGAGTCTAAGAACTTTTCCATTTCTTGGTGGTCTTCTGATTTGTTGGAGTACAGTGCTTTGTAGTAATTTCTAATTATGTTCCTAATGGCTGTAATGTCTGTTGTTATGTTGCCTTTTTCATCTTTGATGCTGTTAATTCTTGCTTTCTCTTGTTTTTTCTTTGTCATTCAGGCCAGCGGGGTGTCTGTTTTGTTTATTTTTTCAAAAAACCAGCTTTTTGATTCATTGACTTTGTGTATGCTTTTTTTTTTTATTTTTGTATTTCTATCTGGTTGATTTCCTCCCTTGTTTTGATGATGTCTTGTTTCGTGTTGTGTGTGGGGCTCATGTGCTGCTGCTTTTCCAATTCCTGGAGGTGTGTGGTTACTTCCTGTATTTGGCACCTCTCTTGGGCCTTGACATGAGCTCCAATTGCGATGATTTTACCCCGTAGCACTATTTTGGCAGTGTCCCACAAGTTTTGGAATGTTGTGTCAGAGTTTTCATTGCTTTCCGTAAATTTTTGATCTCATCTTTAATTTCTTCCCTGAACCCATTGTTCGTTTAATAGCATATTGTTCAACCTCCAAGAGTTTCTGTATTTCCTTGGGCAGTTAGAATTGCTGATTTCCAGTTTCATTCCGTGGTGGTCTGAGAGGGTACATGGTATCATTCCTATCTTTTTGAAGTTATTTAGATTTAATTTGTGTCCTTTCATGTGGTGGATCGTGGAGAAGGTGTCATGTATTGCTGAAAAAAAATGTATAATCTATGGTCTTAGGATAAAAAATTCTATAAATATCAACTAACTCTAGTTGTTCTAATGTTTGTATTAGCTCTATTGTTTCTTTGTTGAGTTTTTGCTTTGTTGATCTGTCTATAGTTGTTAGCGGAGTGTTAAGATCGCCCACTATTATTGTGTGTATATCTATGTCTCCCGTTAAGTCTGTAAGTAATTTCTTCACATAGCTAGGTGCATTGGAATTAGGTGCATATATGTTCACGATTGTAATTACTTCTTGATGGATCAATCCCTTCACCAATATATAATGTCCTTCTCTGTCCTTTTTGATGTCTGTCAGCTTGAAGTCTAGGTCATCTGAGATTAGAACAGCTACGCCAGCCTTTTTTCTCATCCATTGGCATGAAATGTCTTTTTCCATCCCTTCACTTTAAATTTCTTGCAGGTTTTTCTGGTTAGATGTGTCTCTTTTAGGCAACATATAGTTGGATGCTGTTTGATGATCCATTCCGTTAATCTATGCCTTTTGATTGGTAAGTTTAAGCCATTTGTGTTTAGAGACAATATTGAGAGAAATTGATTTTTGGCTGCCATGAGTGTAAGTGTGCAAGTATGTATTTGCGACTGTTAGAGTTTCTGATTGGTTGACTTTTCTTGTATGGATTTTAGTGGGGAGGTCTTCCCATTTTGGTTTGCAGTTTTTCTTTCTGGGTTTAGCACCTTCCTGAGGAGATGTTCCAGAGCTGATTCTGTGTTGATGTATTCTTCGAGTTTCTCTTTACTGTTGAAGTATTTGATTTCATTCTCAAATACAAATGAGAGCTTTGCTGGGTACATTATTCTTGTTTGGCAGTTGTTTTGTTTCAGGATTTGATAGGTTTTACCCCATTCTCTCCTTGCTTGAAGCGTTTCTTCTGATAGGTCGGCTGTGATCCTGATTTGCCTTCCTCTGAAAGTAATCTTATCCTTTTTTCTTACTTGTCTTAGAATGGTTTCCTTGTATTCACTTGAAGGTAGCTTGAGGATCACATATCTGGGTGACGATTTGTTTGGGTCATATCTACTGGGGGTTCTTTGTCCTTCCTGGATTTGTGCTGGATTTATATTTCCAGTATTCTGGAAGTTCTCCTGTATTATCTCATTGAGCACCCGTTGCAAGCCTGTCTCCTTTTCCACTCCTTCGGGAAGACCTATTATTCTAATATTTGATTTTTTGAGGTTGTCTTTCATTTCCTGTATGGACCTATTGGCTTTCTCTAGATTTGTCTCCAACTGTTTGATGAGCTGCTGCCTTTCATTCTGATTTTCTTCCAATTCTGATATTCTGTCCTCAGCTGTGTTCATTCTGTTGGTTAGGCTTTCAATTTTGTGCTCTATATTGAGGATTCCCTTTTTGACTTGATTTATTTCTGCAGTGACATGGTTTTAGAATACCTTGGACTCTTACCAGTGCTTTTCACTCTGATGAATCTCATCACTATTTTCTTAAATTCCTTATCTGGTATTTCCTCTATGTCTTCATCTTGCATCTCAGATATTGGGATTAGTTTTTGGTTGTATTGGGAGGGAGTGCTTGATCTTTCCTCTGGGTCATTGCTTTTTCTGATACTTCTCCTCATTGTGTTTTTGCTTCTTACTGTTTTGGGATTTTAGTGTCTGACTTGTTTGTCCACAGCCGTTGCTCTCAGTGCTGTAATCTGTAGGAGGTGTGACCTAGCAGCTGCTGTATGGGGTGCTGGCATAAGCATATTTCTTACTCTATTGGGGACAGCAGGTGATGGTGGGGTTGTTGTTGGGTTGCTTCATTTGTGCCTGGTTTTATATTTCTGCCACCTGGCTCCGTTGAAGCTAGTTGGTTAGAAGTTGTCCTAAGTTTGCCAATAGGGGTAGAGTGTAGATAGAATTTGTAACCTTGGGCTTATTGTTTTTGCTCTGGGTAGTTGCATAGCTTGCACTTCTACAACCAACCTAACCCTCACAAATGTTTTGCTTTGTTGGGAAGCACACTGCGGTGGCCCTGCTTGCCTGTGCTTCTTCTTGGTTCAGCAGATCTGTTGGGTGGCGCCACCACCTCTGAGGCTCCAGCTGAGTAGAGCAGGGGTGCTGCCTGAGTCACCAGTTGCTTACTGCTCAGAGTTTGTAATCTACAGCCCTGAACTGGGTCAGGAGGCTTTGTGAGACAGCCCTATTGCCGGGCCCCTTCCACTGCAGCTCCCATTCCAAGGCGTTACCACAGTGAAATTCACTTTGCCAAGCAGTGTCTCGACTCTGGGTCACAAGCCTGGCACTGCGGCGACTTCCGCCTCAGTGCTGAGCCGAGACTCTCCTTCAGGGCTTGAGGTTAGCACTGCAAGGGCCTCTGCTGCTGGAAGCTTGAAATTACCAACCCCGGGCTGGGTTGAAAAAAATCTGTGGGCCTCAGCGCCGAACTCTGCTCTCGGGAATTCCCACTCAGAAGTGCTGCTATGCTGAAAGGTGCAACACCCCCTCCCACCACCGAACAGGGAGGTTTTTCTGGGCTCCTGCTGAGAGAACCTGTCTTGCTGATTCTGCTGAGCCAGCTCTGGTTTGGCCTCTCCAGCTGAGCCCAGCAGGGAATTCTGCCTCAGGCAGCGGCTGTTCTCTTCTTTGAATTCACAGCCCTGACCCCTATATGAAACTACTTTCTCAATTGCACTTTCTCAACGGTGGCAGCAGAGCCCTGAGAGACACAGAGCTGTGAGGGGCATGCAGCAGTGCCCCTACTAGTTTGCTCTTCTGCCCAGGTTGTGCGGTTCTGCTGAGTGTTGCCCAGCCTCTGGAGCTCAGGCTGAGCCCAGCAATAGGATCCACTGGATTCTCTAGCAGCCAATCCACTGCTCCAGAGCTGGTATGGGGATTTCTGAGCTCTGGTCCCACAGCGCCGCTCCAGTAACCTCTGCACTCTCTCAAAACTTCTGAGCAGTTGGGAGGCAAGCTTCTGGGAACTCTCCCCTGCTTGTCCTCCACTTCTGCAGGGGATGATGCCCCCTATGATCAGTCCAGTAGCCTCCTCTAGGGGCTCCTGCGCTCCAGTGGACTGGTACCCCTGTGGTTATGGGTGCCTATCCTTCCAGCTGCCTGTTTTCCCTGGGACGGTTGAGACTCTGCTGCCTTCCCCCTGCCTGGGATCAGGACTCACCAAGTTTCTTGCAGCATGATGTATTTTCTTTCTCACTTCGCGAGGCTGTTTCTTTCACGCTGTGTAAATCTTCTTCTTTTAGTGAACTCCAGTGACCATCCCACTCTTCTCCCTACAATTTTGTGTTTCCTGGCCTGTTTCTCTGCTGTATTGGTTTCCCTCTTTCCCTACTCCACCCTACAACAGCTCTCTGCGCTTGGCCATCTTTCCCAACTTCCTTCCTAATTGAAAACGTTGAACTCAGAACTGAGAAAACAGTACTCATGATTCAGGACTCAGAATTCAGAACTCAGAATTAACACCTTAAAATTCAGAACTTAAATTCACAACACAGAATTCAGAACTCAGTATTCAGAACTTGATCACATAATGAGAAATTAGAATTTGTAACTCAGATTTATTGGAATCTTTGAACTCAGAACTTAGAATACAGTACTCATGATTCAGATCTCAGAATTCAGAACTCAGCACTCATAAAACATAATTCTGAACTCAGAATTCAAATCTCAGAATTCAGAACTCAGAAAATAAAAATAACAACTCAGAATGTAAATTCAGATCTTAGACCTTAGCACATTGTATTCAGAACTAATAACTCAGATCTCAAAACTCAGAACTCATTATTCAGAAATGGGTATTCATATCTCAGAACTCAGAATTCAGAACTCAGAGTTCAGAACTCAGCATTCAAACCTAAGAGTTCTGAACTCAGAATTCAAACTCAGAATTCAAACCTGGGGAATTGGAATTGGGAACTCAGAATACAGAATTCAAACTCAGAATTCAGAACATAGACTAAGAATTTAGAAAGCAGGTCTCAGAACTCAGAACTCAGAACTCACAATTTAGAACGCAGTATTCAGAATTCAGCATTCATATTTCACACCTTAGAATTCAGGACAGAGAATATAGAACACAGAATTCTGAACTCAGAAATCACAATTCTGAATTCAGGTATCAGAACTCACAACTCTGAATTCAGGATACAGACTTCAGAATTTAGAGCTCCGAACTCAGATCTCAGAAGTAAGAGTTGAGAATTCATAACTAAGAATTCAGAAATGAGAACTCAGAACATAGAATTCACAACTCAGAAATCACAACTCAGTATTCATAATTCAGAAGTCAGAACTCAGAATTCACTACTAGAATTCTGAACTCAGAATAAAAAGTCGTAAGTCAGAACACAGAAATTAGAATTTGGAACTCAGACTAGGGAATTCAAAACTCAGAATATGGAATTCAGAACTCAGAATTCAGAACATGGAACACAGAATTCAGAACTCAGAACTCAGAATAGAGTACTCAGAATTCAGATCTCAGAATTTGCAACTTAGAATTCAGAACTCAGAATTAAGACCTCAGTATTCAGAATTAGAAATTCAGAACTCAGACTTTGTAATTCAGAAATTCTGAACTCAGAACTCAGAATTCAGAACGCAAAAGAATACTTTGAACTCAGAACTCAGAATACATTATTCATGATAGAATTCAGATTTCACACATTGGAACTCAGAAGTTAAAATACAAATCTCGAGTGTGCTTAAAGATGGCCGACTGCAGAGAGCTGGTGTAGGCTGGAGTAGCAAAGGAGGGGAGCCGATCCAGCAGAGAAACAGGCCAGGAGGCGCGAAACTGTAGGGAGAAGAGCAAGAAGGTCACTGGAGTTCACTGAAGCAAGAAGATCTACACAGCGTGAAGGAACAGCCGCAAAAAGTAGGAAAGAAAATACAGCACGCTGCGAGAAACCTGGTGAGTCACGATCCCAGGCAGGGGGAAGGCGGCAGAGTCTCAACTGTCCCAGGGAAAACAGAGGCGGCTGGAAGGATAGGCGCCCACACCAACAGCGGCACCAGTCCCCTGGAAGGCAGGAGCCCCGAGAGGAGGCTACTGGACTGATCATTGGGGGCATCACCCCTGCAGAAGTGGAGGACAAGCAGGGGAGATTTCCCAGAGGCTTGCCTACCCGCTGCTCAGCAGCTGTGGGAGAGTACTTAGGGAACAGGAGCGGCGCTGTGGGACTGGGGCTCAGAGATCCATGCATTGGCTCTGAGCTGTGGACTGGCTGCGGGAGAGTCCGTGGATCCTGTTCCTGGACACGCCCTGAGCCCCAGAGGCTGAGCAACGCTCGACAGGGCCTCATGTCCTGGGCAGAGGAGCAGACTAGTGGGGGCACGTCTGTGTGCCCCTCAAGGGCTCAGTGCCTCTCAGAGATCCACTTCTACCCTTGAGAGAGTGCAGCTGAGGAAGTGCCTTCTTTAGGGCGGAGTCCCCAGCTGGGTTCAGATAGAGAGGCCAGACCAGAGCAGGCTCAGCTGAATTGGCCGGACAGGTGATCCCAGCAGGAGCCCGCTCGGAAAGACACGCCTGCGGTGTTGCAGCCCTCAGTGGAGCAGGGCTTCTGAGTTCAGCACTGGGGCCACGGAGATTTCCAGCTCAGCCCAGCCTGGGGTTGGGGATTTCAGGCTTCGAGCAGCAGGTGCCTCTGCTGTGCTAACCTCAAGCCCTGAAGGAGAGTCTCGGCTCAGCACTGAGGCAGAGACCCCCGCTGTATTAGCCTTCTGAACCAAAGCCTAGGCGCGGCTCGGCAGAGTGAATCTGTAGGGCACTGCCTTTGAGAGGGAGCCACAGGGGAAGGGGCCTGGTATAAGGGCTGGCCCACAAAGCCTCCTAACCCAGCTCGGGGCTGTGATCTACAGACCCTGAAAGTAGCTGGTGACTCAGGCAGTAAGCCCTGCTGAGCTCAGCAAGAGACCCCAAACCAGAGCCGGCTCAGCTGAATCAATGCTAAAATCACACAACAAGAAGCAAAAACACAATGAGGAGAAGTATCAGAAAAAGCAATGACCCAGAGGAAAGATCAAGCACTCCCTCCCAATACAACCAAAAACTAATCCCAATATCTGAGTTGCAAGATGAAGACATAGAGGAAATACCAGATAAGGAATTTAAGAAAATAGTGATGAGATTCATCAGAGTGAAAAGCGCTGGGAAGAGTCTAAGGTATTCGAAAACCATATCACTGCAGAAATAAATCAAGTCAAAAAGGGAATCCTCAATATAGAGCACAAAATTGAAAGCCTAACCAACAGAATGAACATAGCAGAGGACAGAATATCAGAATTGGAAGACAATCAGAATGAAAGGCAGCAGCTCATCAAACAGTTGGAGACAAATCTAGAGAAAGCCAATAGGTCCATACAGGAAATGAAAGACAACCTCAAAAAATCAAATATTAGAATAATAGGTCTTCCCGAAGGAGTGGAAAAGGAGACAGGCTTGCAACGGGTGCTCAATGAGATAATACAGGAGAACTTCCAGAATACTGGAAATATAAATCCAGCACAAATCCAGGAAGGACAAAGAACCCCCAGTAGATATGACCCAAACAAATCGTCACCAAGATATGTGATCCTCAAGCTACCTTCAAGTGAATACAAGGAAACCATTCTAAGACAAGTAAGAAAAAAGGATAAGATTACTTTCAGAGGAAGGCAAATCAGGATCACAGCCGACCTATCAGAAGAAATGCTTCAAGCAAGGAGAGAATGGGGTAAAACCTATCAAATCCTGAAAGAAAACAACTGCCAATCAAGAATAATGTACCCAGCAAAGCTCTCATTTGTATTTGAGAATGAAATCAAATACTTCAACAGTAAAGAGAAACTCGAAGAATACATCAACACGGAATCAGCTCTGGAACATCTCCTCAGGAAGGTGCTAAACCCAGAAAGAAAAACTGCAAACCAAAATCAAAGATGGCAAATGGGAAGACCTCCCCACTAAAATCCATACAAGAAAAGTCAACCAATCAGAAACTCTAACAGTCGCAAATACATACTTGCACACTTACACTCATGGCAGCCAAAAATCAATTTCTCTCAATATTGTCTCTAAACACAAATGGCTTAAACTTACCAATCAAAAGGCATAGATTAACGGAATGGATCATCAAACAGCATCCAACTATATGTTGCCTACAAGAGACACATCTAACCAGAAAATCCTGTAAGAAATTTAAAGTGAAGGGATGGAAAAAGACATTTCATGCCAATGAACGAGAAAAAAGGCTAGTGTAGCTGTTCTAATCTCAGATGACCTAGACTTCAAGCTGACAGACATCAAAAAGGACAGAGAAGGACATTATATATTGGTGAAGGGACTGATCCATCAAGAAGTAATTACAATCGTGAACATATATGCACCTAATTCCAATGCACCTAGCTACGTGAAGCAATTACTTACAGACTTAACGGGAGACATAGATGTACACACAATAATAGTGGGCGATCTTAACACTCCGCTAACAACTATAGACAGATCAACAAAGCAAAAACTCAACAAAGAAACAATAGAGCTAATACAAACATTAGAACAACTAGAGTTAGTTGATATTTATAGAATTTTTTATCCTAAGACCATAGATTATACATTTTTTCAGCAGTGCGTGGCACCTCTCCAGGATCGACCACATGATAGGACACAAAGCAAATCTAAATAACTTCAAAAAATAGGAATGATACCATGTACCCTCTCAGACCACCACGGAATGAAACTGGAAATCAGCAATTCTAACTGCCCAAGGAAATACAGAAACTCTTGGAGGTTGAACAATATGCTATTAAACAAACAAAGGTTCAGGGAAGAAATTAAAGATGAGATCAAAAATTTACGGAAAGCAATGAAAACTCTGACACAACATTCCAAAACTTGTGGGACACTGCCAAAATAGTGCTACGGGGTAAACTCATCGCAATTGGAGCTCATGTCAAGGCCCAAGAGAGGTGCCAAATACAGGAAGTAACCACACACCTCCAGGAATTGGAAAAGCAGCAGCACATAAGCCCCACACACAACACGAAACAAGACATCATCAAAACAAGGGAGGAAATCAACCAGATAGAAATACAAAAATAAAAAAAAAAACCTACACAAAATCAATGAATCAAAAAGCTGGTTATTTGAAAAAATAAACAAAACAGACACCCCGCTGGCCTGAATGACAAAGAAAAAACAAGAGAAAGCAAGAATTAATGGCATCAAAGATGAAAAAGGCAACATAACAACAGACATTACAACCATTAAGAACATAATCAGAAATTACTACAAAGCACTGTACTCCAACAAATCAGAAGACCACCAAGAAATGGAAAAGTTCTTAGACTCACACCACCTGCCAAAACTTAGCCCAGAGGAAACAAACGACCTGAACAAATCCATAACTGAAGCAGAGATTGAATCAGTGATTAAAGATCTCCCAACAAAGAAAAGCCCAGACCCAGAAGGCTTTACTACAGAATTCTACACAACATTCCAAACAGAACTAACCCCAATCCTCTACAAACTCTTCAAAACAATAGAAAAGAAAGCAACCCTTCCTAACGCATTCTATGAAGCCAACAGTACCTTAATCCCAAAACCGGGCAGAGATACTACAGAGAAAGAAAACTACAGACCTATCTCTCTGATGAGCATTGATACTAAAATATTCAACAAAATCCTAGCCAATAGAATTCACAAAATCATCCGAAAGATCATTCATCCGGTTCAGGTAGGATTCATCCCTGGAATGAGGAATGGTTCAACATTCGGAAATTCATAAATGTGATACACCACATCCAAAAACTGAAAAACAAGAATCACATGATAGTATCAATAGATGCAGAAAAAGCTTTCGACAAAAATCCAGCACAACTTCCTGCAAAACCCCTAACAAAGGTAGGCATAGATGGAAAAATCCACAACATAATCAAAGCAATATATGAAAAACCCAACGCTAGCATCATACTGAATGGAGAAAAACTGGATCCCTTCTCACTGAGATCTGGAACAAGACAGGGATGTCCGCTTTCTCTGCTACTATTCAACATAGTTCTAGAGGTACTCGCTGAGGCCATAAGACAAAAAAAGAAATCAAAGGAATCCAAATGGGAAATGAAGAAGTCAAGCTTTCACTATATGCTGATGACATGATTCATTATATGGAAGAGCCAAAAGGCTCAACACAGAGACTACTAGAACTTATACGAGAGTTCGGTAGAATGGCAGGGTACAAAATTAATGAACAAATAACAACAGCTATAGTGTATGCTAGCATCCCAAAGATGGAAAAAGATCTAACCAGAAAAATACCATTCAAAGTAACAAAGGAAAGCTTGAAGTATCTGGGAATTAACCTAACCAAAAATGTAGGAGACCTATTTGAGGAAAACTACAAACTACTTAAAAAAGAAATTGAACAAGATCTAGAAAGATGGAGTAACATCCCATGCTCCTGGATAGGCAAAATCAATATCATTAAGATGTCCATACTACCAAAAGCAATATATACATTCAACGCAATCCCAATCAAATTGCCCAAAACATTCTTCACAGATCTGGAAACAATGATTCAAAGGTTCATCTGGAAACACAAAAAAAACACGAATAGCCAGAACCATTCTCAAGAACAGGAAGTTAGCAGGGGGAATCACAGTCCCAGACCTCTGGAAATACTATAAGGCAGTGGTTATCAAAAGAGCATGGTACTATCCCAAAAAATAGAGAAGAAGATCAATGGAGCAGAATAGAAACACCAGATGGGAACCCACACAAATACAGCCAAATAATTTTTGACAAAAAGACAAACGATAATCCAGGCAAATGGAAAGGTCTGTTCAATAAATGCTGTTGGGACAACTGGTTGATAGCCTGCAGAAACAAAAAGATAAACCCACATCTCTCACTATATACTAAGATCAAATCCAAATGGATAAAAGATTTAAACCTACATCCAGAAACCTTCAAACTTTTGGAAGAAAATGTTGGAAACACACTGCAACACTTAGGGGTAGGCCCTCACTTCCTAAAAAAGACTCCAAATGCAGTAGAGACCAAAATAAACAATTGGGACCTCATCAAACTAAGAAGCTTCTGTACAGCTAGAGAAACAATCAACAAAGTAAAAAGGCAACCCACAGAATTTGAGAAGATCTTCTCACACTACTTAGGTGATAGAGGCCTGATCTCCAGAATATACAAAGAGCTACAAAACAGCCAAAATGTCAAAACAAACAAGCCACTCAAGAAATGGGCATGGGAAATGGGCAAACACTTCACAAAGGAACAAACCCAAACGGCAAATAAACATATGAAAAAATGCTCAAGCTCCCTGGCAATAAGGGAAATCCAAATTAAAACATCAATGAGGTACCACCTAAAACTGGCCCACATGAATAAAAGCACCAACGACACTTGTTGGCGAGGTTGTGGGGAAAAGGGAACCCTACTCCACTGCTGGTGGGGCTGCAGGCTGGTACAGCCTCTATTAAAATCAGTATGGAGAACATTCAAACAACTCAAATACAACATACCGTATGACCCGGCAATAGCACTCCTAGGAATATATCCAGGACACTTGTTTTATGAGAAACCAACATGCACTCCTATGTTCATAGCAGCACAATCAGTAATTGCAAAAACATGGAAGCACCCAAAACGCCCATCAACAGAGGATTGGATAAGAAAGCTATGGTTCATCTACTCCATGGAATACTACACAGCTATTAAAAAAAACAAAATGCAGTTCTTTGTGGCCCAATGGGCCACACTGGAAACCATAATGCTAAGGGAAATGAGCCAATCCCAAAAGGTTAAATACCACATGTTTGCCTTAATAAAGATGATATGATGCTATGTATAACAAGTTATGTTATGAATGTTATATGTTGTGTATAAACTAAAATTTAAATGTCAATGAGGTGGTCACAGAAGGTGGTTAAGAACTCGCATTTACTTTTACCATACTGGTTACTCATTGCTATGTCAATTAATTCCATAATGATATAAATTTTTGCTGATGGTATGTTGGAACTTTCAATTGACTGGGATGATAGTCTGCTGGCTCTGTCGTCAGACTAGAGAGGGTATACCTAAGAAGCCATTAAACTTGACTAGACTAAGATGCTGGACTTTATGTTTAGTATATGCTTGCAATGGGGGAATCTCAACTGAACTTGAACTGTGGTTATGCAACAAGGTGGAAGAATCCACCATGGAGGGAGGGTTTGGGGAGGGGTGGGGAGAACCCAAGTACCTATGAAACTGTGTTACATAATGCAATGCAATTAATGAATTTAAAATAAAATTAATAAAATTTAAAAAATAAAATAAAATACAAATCTCAGAATTCAGAACTCAGAAAACAGAACTCAGAACTCAGAAATCAGTAGTCAGATCTCAGAGTTTAGCACTTTGGATTGAGAACTCATTCCTCAGAACGCAGAACTCAGAACTCAGAATTCAGAAATAAGGTTTCGTATCTCAGAACTCAGAACTAAGAGTTCAGAATACAGAATTCAGAACTCATTATTCAGATATCAAAACCTAGAACTCAGAATTCGTAATACAGTACTCATGATTCAGAACTCAGAATTCAGAACTCAGATTTCACACCTTAGAATTCAGAATTCAGAATTCAGAACTCAGTATTCAGAACTTGAAATTCAGAACTCAGAATTTGTAACTCAGAATTCTGAACTCAGAATTCAGAATTCACAACACAATTGAAAACTTTGAACTCAGAACACAGAATATGGTATGCATCATCCAGAACTCGGAATTCAGAAATGAGAACTCAGAATTCAGAAATCAGTTATGAGAAGTCAGAACGCAGAATTTAGGACTCTGAATTCAGAATTCAGAACTCAGATTTCACACCTTAAATTTCAGAACTCATAATACAGAACACAGAATTCAGAACTCAGATTTCAGAATTCAAAATCAGCACTCAATATTCAGATTTCAGAAAATAGAACTCAGTTCTCAGAACTCCTACCTCAGGCAAAGAACTCAGAGCTGAAATTTCAGAACTCAGAACTCAAATTCAGATCTCAGAGTTTAGCACTTTGGATTTAGAACCCATGACTCAGAACACAGATCACAGAACTCAGAATTCATAATTGAGAATTCAGAAATTAAGATTCATATCTCATTACTCAGAACTCAGAATTCAAAACTCAGAGTTCAGAACAAAGAATTCAGAACTCAAAACCTTAAACTTAAAACTCAGAACTCAGAATTTTTAACTCAGAGTTATGAACTCAGAAAGCAATTGAAAACTTTGAACTCAGAACTCAGAATACAGTATTCATGATTCAGAATTCGGAATTCAGAACTTGGCACTCATAAAACATAATTCACAGCTCAAATTTAAAATCTCAGAATTGAGTCCTCAGAAACAGATCTAACAACTCAGAACACATATTAGCATTTCAGAGTTTAGCTCTTTCGATTCAGAACTCAGAACTCAGAACTCTGAATTCAGAATTCAGAAATTAGGATTCATATCTCAGAACTCAGAACTAAGAATTCAGAACTCAGAGTTCAGAACACATAATTCAGAACTCAGTATTCAGATCTCACAATTCAGCACACAGAATTTACAACTTAGAAATCAGACCACAGAATACAGAGTTCAGTGTTCAGATTTCATCACGCAGAACTCAAACTCAGAATTCAGAACTGGTGAATAAGAATTTGAAACTCAGAATACGGAATTCTGAATTTGGAACTCAGAACATAGAACTCAGAAATCAGAACTGAATATTCATAGCTTAGAACTCAGTTCTCAAAACTCAGAACTCAGAATTCAGAATTTAGAACTCAGAATTCAGAATTCTAAATTCAGATTTCACACCTTAGAACTTAGAACTCAGTAGTCAGAACTCGAAACTCAGAACTCAGAATTCTGAACTCAGGACTCAGAATTCAGAACACAATTGAAAACTTTGACCTCAGAACTCAGAATGCAGTACTCATGATTCAGAACTCAGAATTCAGACCTAGGCACTCATAAAACATAATTCACTTCTCAAAATTCAAATCTCAGAATTCAGAACTCAGAAACAGAACTAACCACTCAGAACTCAAATTCAGATCTCAGAGTGTAGCACTTTGGATTGAGAACTCATTCCTCAGAACGCAGAACTCAGAACTCAGAATTCAGAAATTAGGATTCATATCTCAGAACTCAGAACTCAGAATTCAGAACTCAGAGTTGAGAACTCAGCATGACAACTCAGTATTCAGATCTCGCAGTTCAGCACACAGAATTGACAACTTTGAAATCGTAACACGGAATACAGAGTTCAGTATTCAGAATTCAGCATGCAGAACTCAAATTTAGAATTCAGAACTCAGAACTCAGAATGAAGAATTCAGTAACCATAACTCAGAGTTTACCACCCTGAATTCAGAATTCTGATTTCAGAACTCAAATTATATAACTCAGAATACAAGACTCAGTTTTCAGAACTCATAATTCAGAAACCAAACTCAGAATTTAGAATTCAGAGCTCAGGTCTATGAACTCGAGTTCTGAACTAAGAACTCAGAACTAGAACTCCGAAATCATAACTGTGAATTCAGAATTCAAAACGAAGTATTCAGAAATCTGAATTCAGCATTTAGATTTCAGAGCTCAGTACTCAGAACTCACACTTCACCTCAGAATACAGGACTCAGATTTCAGAACTCATAATTCAGAAACCAAAGCTCAGAATTTAGAATTCAGAACTCAGGTCTACGAACTCGAGTTCTGAACTAAGAACTCAGAACTAGAACTCCCAATCAGATCTGTGAATTCAGAATTCAAAACGAAGTATTCAGAAATCTGAATTCAGCATTTAGATTTCAGAGCTCAGTACTCAGAACTCACACTTCACCTCAGAATACAGAACTCAGATTTCAGTACTCAGCACTCAGGTTTCAGAACTAGAACTCAGATTTCAGAACACGGAGCTCAGAACTAATAACTCAGAACTCAAAATTCTGAACTCAGAACTTAGAAATCAGAACCTAGAACTAGCATCACAGAATTCAGAAATCTGAACTCAGGTGAGTTCTCAAGCCTAGAATGAAGGCCCCAGTACACGTCAGTAAAAAGCATAGAACAAGAAAATGATCAAAATTAATTGGGAGAAAATGAGGGCGGTCTCACTTATCCATCTGCTCTGCTCCTGAAGTTTCAAAGAAGGGTTCCAACATACAAAAATGGTGAGGCACCAAATTACAACCTAGGTAAGTAGTTGTGTGAACAGATTAGATGATGAGACCTTTGTGGGCTAGGGAGAGGTAATGCTTTCCTCTCCCTGGAAACTGTGAGCAGTTCCTGAAGGTTGACTCAGGAACCCTGACATCTTCAGGGTGATTCTGTAGGGGACTGGCATTTAAGCAGCATTGTTTAAAAGATGTATTTATTGATCTGAAAGCCAAAGCTACACAGAGGGAGAGACAGAAGATAAAGACATAACTCTATTTGCTGGTTCACTCCCCAAATTGCCACACTGTTGGGAGGCCTCTAGCCTTCCTGAATTTGGATGTGGCTCATGTTCCAAGTATTTTGGAAGTTCTCCTGCATAATTTCCTCAAGTACTGGTTGTATGCCTGTCTCTCTTTCCACTCCTTCTGGGAGCCCCATGATTCTGATATTTGACTTCTTGATGTTGCCATTCATTTCCTGGATCATCTTGGTCGCCTTGTGTAGTTGTGACTCTAGTTGGCTAATAATCTGCCTGCTTTCATTCTGGGAATCTTCCAATTCGGATATCCTGTCTTCTGCTACTGTAATTCTGTTGGCTAAGCTCTCAACTTTGTGCTTCAAGTCTTGGATCTCGTTTTTGAGTGATTTTATTTCTGTGATTATGTGGTTTTTAAAATCTTTGAGCTCGTCCCATCGTTTTTCATTGTCTCTGAAGAGTTTTATAATTATTTTTCTGAATTCCTTATCAGAGATGTCTTCAATTTCTTCACCTGTAATCTTTGCCATTGACCAGGCTTTATTGTGGGCTTCTTGGGGTGGCATTTGCTGCTTCAGATTCATTACCTCTCTTATAATTCCGTCCCATGTCTGAGATTCAAGGTATTGCTGGATTCTCACCTTGACCCCTGCTGCCACCTAGTGGGTGGCCTGAGGTCTTGCTAGCCTAGGTTTTTGTTTTTCTTCTGGACCAGGGAGTTTTTGTTTCTGTTTCCCTTCTGGGCTACAGGTTTTAGCGCCTTAGGTTTCAGTGAGGTATTTGGTCACAGTGTAGTTCCAACCTGTACACCTCTTTCCCTGGGTCTTGTCTCTTGGGTTTTTTTGTGTTTTTTTCTTTTGCTTGGTTTGGTTAGGTTTGCTTTGTTTTTTTTAGTCTGAGGTACGGGATCTGGCGGCCCTGCTCTGCTGCCTCTTTCGCAGTGACTTGGTTGGTCCTGAATTTAGATTAGCTGTGATCCAGGGGATTTCACCCTTGCTGCTGCAGCCGCTAGCTACTGTGACTCAGGGTCCTAACAATTTCCCGTTACCATGGCTTTTTGTTATGAGGGAGTGTGTTGGGTAACCAGCTCTGTCTTAGCCTGGTCCCCCAAGGTTATTAATATCATCACAGGTGCTAGGGGTTTCAGCACTCCTGCAGTTTCTAGCCACCACTGGAGGGGCTTTGTGCAAAGATTTCCTGCAGTTGTCTGTATATCCTCTGCTTAAAATTCTCCCCGGCCTTTCCCCTGCTGGGTTCATAACCAACTCTTTTCAAGCCGCCAAGCTAGCCACCCAAGCTGCGACTGCTGCCTTGGTTTTTTTTTTCTTGTTGTTGTTTTTGGTTGATTCTCCAGGTTGCATGGATCTTGTTGATTCCACAGTGTCCTTGGGGGTTTGCACGCCTGCTTATACTATTTTTAACTATACTTGCTCCTTCTCTGGCACATTTTGGCCCTCTCTCTGCCTTCCCCCTTACATCAACCCTCCATGTTCGGCCATTTTTTCTAAACCCTCAATATATTCTTAAAATGTAAATAAGAAATGCAAAGATTTTCTTTCCTTTACATAATTTATCATTATTTTTATTAGTATAAACAGAGCAGATTCTATGAATTTCACAGGTACAGTTCTCAACATCATACTTAAGTCCGCCTTCTATCCTTCTCATTTATTATTGCCTTTCTTTAATTTTTATAAAATATAATTTCAACCCTGGACTGTTGATGACAGGCCAAAATCAGAAACAAGTCAAGGGGAGTCATTAACCAAAAAAAATGGTTGCACAAAATGAGATGTGTTTATATGATGAAATAATATTTAGCCACAAACAAAGAAAAATCCACAGTTTCAAGCCACCACCTAAAAGACATTTATCAGCAGAGACTGTACAACACCCTACAAGCATGACCGCACGAACACAAAGCAAAGACACTTATCACCAGAGACCCTCATCAGAACCACACCATGCCAACACCCAAATCTCAGACTTCCAATCTCCACTGACATGAGGTATACATTTTCATTGTTTGTGTGCCACCAATTCATTTTTCCTTGCTATAGCAGACCAGCAGATTAATACAAAAGATAATGAGAAGCTCTGAAATGGACTGTGGTCATTTTTAAACCCCTCATAGGAGGGACCTTCAGAAGTGCATGGAGTGGTCAACATTGAGGCCCAACACGTTAGGCCACCCTGTGTGAGACCAGTTTTCTATACCAGAGTACCAGTTTGAGCCCTTGCTACTCTACCTCCATTCAAACTACCTTCTAACGTGCCTGAGAAAACAGAGGATTTGGGTTACAGTATTTGCTCCACTGCCACACTCAAAACACACCCAGATGGATCTCCAGGCTCCCAGATTGGGCCCGGCACCCCTCCAGTCATGGAGGACATGTGGGGAATGAACCAGCATATGTCAGATATCTTCCTGTCTGTCTATACATCATAGCAAATAAATCTTTCTTAAAAGTCACAAAAGGAAAATGCATTTTAAAATGGTCTAGGAATGTGTGATTTAGAGAAAAAACAAAGTATACATTTCAAAATCACACCTTTGCACAGAAATCAATTTATATTTTTAAAAACTTAGGAACAGATAGAATGTCCATCTGTTAGTTTACTTCCAAAATAGACACAATGCTCAGGGTGAGGTCAGAGTTGGAAACTAAGAACTTACTTCAGATCCCCCAAAAGGTGGCAGGAATCAATTTCACTGAGCTATCACTGCTGAATCAAGGGGTCTGAATGAGCAACATGCTGAAGGTAGGAACTGGCGTGGGGTAGTGGACCAGGCATTCTGATATCAAATAGGTGCTGCTTGGCCAATGAGATAAATGACTTGATTATCTATTAATTCCATTTTTCTAAAGTATCCCAGAATTAGGTCCAGCACAATGGCTGTGTGACTAAATCTTTATCTTGTGAGCTCCAGGATCCTGCAAGGACTCAAGTTCATGTCCTGGTGGCCCTTCTTCCCATCCAGCTCCCTGGTTATGGCCTGGCAAAGAAGTGGAAAATGGCCCAAGGCCTTGGGACCCTGCACCCGCATGGGAGACCTGAAAGAAATGCCTGACTTCAGATCAGCTCAGCTCCGACCATTGTGGTCCCTTGGGGAGTGAACAGGTGCATGGAAGGTCTTTCTGTTTCTCCTTCTCTCTGTAATTCAAACTTCCAACAAAAATAAATCTTTATTTTAAAAACATATCCTAGTATTAAAAGCCTTTGATGGTTTTGTACACTTGAAAAGTGATGTGATGCTATTTCATCCATTCGTTACAAAGAAAGTTGTACAGACTACTATGAGCCGGGGTGTACCAAGATGTTCTCATCCTCACAAAGCCTTCTCTTTGATGTGGGAAAGAGATACAGCACAATGCATATGACAAAGTGTGCTGGGAAAGAGTGATGAGGCCAGGCCAGGCCACAGATAGGCATTAGGAAGGGGTCAGCATGTGAGAAGCCCCGAGAAGTGGCCATATGTAGGTTTCTGGGAAACAGTCATAGGTGGCCCATGCTGCATGTTCTCAGAATAGAAACAGACACAGGCGTTCAACCTTGGCAGCTCAGGTGTCAGCAGCCCTCCTCAGTGGTGGTGACCCACTTACAGAGAATACCTGAGCAAAGTCGGACCCAATGCTCAGGGTTCAACCCACTTGTACCATTGACACATGGTGAACAAATACTTGGCAATAGGCACCAGGTTCTGTCTGCTGGCCACCCAGTGGCAAGCTCTAGGGCTTTTAGGATTTGTAATTGCTGCCTAAGAACATCAGGGACAAGGCTAGTATGAATGTAGGTGAGGGATAAATTATTTCTTACTCCTAGCGATGGGGTCACAGAACTTGGCTGCAAGCATGGGGACTGAGATCTGAGGGTTTGGAGAGAAGAGTCCCTAAGTTCTATTTGGGATAGACTGATTCACCAACCCACATGGGAATCCTGAGATGTGTTGTTAGCATAGACTATCACTGACTGCCACACACCAGTCCGCACAAAAGCTGTGGCTGGGGACCTGTCTGGCAGGGCTGGGTACCAGGACCTAAGTAGTGGAACAGGGGATGTGTCACACATGGCAGGGTCAGGACATTAACCAACACGTGAGAGAACCAGATCCAGGGGAAGATTTTCTGGGGGAAGTGTGGGCCCAACCATGTGGAAATATAAATCCTGCAGCTTAAATTATGAGTTTGTGTTGGTTATGGAATGAACTAGGTGTGACCACGGAAGCTGCAATCACTTATGAGTAAAGGAACCCACAAGAATTTGGGCAGGTCAAGGCAGTAGCATCCAAATGTGCATCCTAAAATAAGATGTGGTGTGGGCAGAGCTGCAATTTAAAGTGAAAGGACTTACAAGGAAGAACAGAAATCAGGATGGATCACAGGTCATGTCAAGGTAGGCTCTTGCACCTACTGGTCTGCATGAGCCAGGGACACTAGGCCACAGAATTGAAGGCAGAGGCCAAGAGAGGTGAGGGGCCAAACTGGGTCACAGCATCCACTGGCATGAGTGTGAATATGGCTGGGACCAGGCCTAGTTAGGGGAGCTGAGAAGATGCCATAACTGGGTTGGGGATCCCCATTGGTGAGTGTGGGTGCTAGAGTGGGGGCTGCATTCTGGTGACATGGCTGCAATCTCCCTGCGCACAAGTGTGGACTGGGACTGGAAGTACCAGCCCAGGCTAGACTCCAGCACCATCTGGTTCGCTGAAGGACCAAAGTAGTTGTAGGCCAAGCTAGGCTAGGTCTCTGCCCCTGCTGAGCCTTATGTGAGCTGTGGCTGGGTGTGGATGAGCTATGGCTGGACTGATACATCCAACATTAAGAACCAGAATGGGATGTTGATCAGTCAGGAAAAGCCACTGTTCCTTTCAGGACAGGAGGTGGACTAAGTAGTGCTGACCCATGGACCCCCAATCTGCATGAGAACTAACATTGGGAGAGGCTCTGATGCAGGACCCTGGGCAACTTCTCAATCACAACATAGTCCCTGCTGGTGAGTTCAAGAACGATAGGAAGCAACCCAGACCAGGCAAAGAAAAGGCACCCACCTGCATATATTTGGCATAGGTTTGGGCAGACCAGGCTGAACCAGGTCTCATCACCCACTGGTGTATTTGAGCACCAGAACAGAGTCTGGGTCAGGTCAGGTATGGTCAAGCAGAAAGCCTTCCACAGTCCCCTTGCCAGCTTTGCTCCCTCCCACCCAGTTCTCATGTGGACTGGTTGGGTGCTTCAGCCTAGTCCGGCATGATTTATCTCACCTCATCATTTGCCTGTGGATCCTGTAACAAAGCCTGGCCTGGCCCATCCCAATTCCAGCTCACCTCAGTGTTGGTTACAGCTTAACTCAGCCCAGCAGACATCCAATCCCAACTGTAATGTGCACTGGTATGTGTTGTGACCATACCTGACCTGACCCCGACTTTGTTCTGGTGCCCAACGTGGGGCATAAATCCACGACCCTGGGATTAAGAGTCTCATGCTCTAAAGACTGAGCTAGTCAGCCAGAACAAATGGTGTCTAACGTGGGGCATGACACGAAGGACATCTGAGGGACCCCTGGACTTACGCAAGCAAGTTTAGAATTTAGAAATTTTAGCAGGGACATAACTGATTTCTTCCCCAGAACCTCTCCCTGTGCTAGGCCACAAGGGACAATATGAGGGACTCCTGGAACTCTAGAGGGGCATAATTAATCTCATCCCCAGACCTTCTCCCCATTCAGTGTCATGAGGGACAATCTGAGGGACCCCGGAAATCTGGAGGAAAGTTTAGAATTTAAAAATTCTGGAGGGACAAAATTAATTTCATCCCGAGATCTTCCCCCTGTTTGGGGCATGAGGGACAATGTGAGGGACCATGGAAACCTAGAGGCATGTCTTAAAATTTGTACAGGGGCATAAGATAAATTTATCATGGGGCAAGAACTCGCTAAAGTGTGGGTAGTTAAAGGAATCAGAGATCTGCTCCACTCACAAGGCACCGACACTAAGCTTAATGCCTCACAGAGTTTCTTTGAAGCTGTCTGCGACATACTCCCATGGTTTGCTCTCATTGTAGTTACCTTTCTCTGGTGCTTGGCAAAAAGGGCTTTGCCATCCCCTAAAGCAGTGGTGCAACCCCGCCATAAAAAAATTGTTTGTTAGAAGTAGGAAAGAGCTGCAAACCAGGGTGAAAAAGGAGAAGGAACTCCAAACCAGACAATGTCTGGAGAAGGTGCGCGAAGGTTCGTGGTCCTCTTCTGAGGAGGATGAGGAGGAAAAGGATGGAAGTGAGTTTGTTGAGGATCCTCCACCTGTATCACATGTGCCAAGTAAAAATCTCTCTTGGACAGGCACAGAGCCCTCTGCACAGCCTGAGCCATTGGCGCCATCATATCTGAGCACAGTTGTAAAAGATTTACAGGAGCAATTTCAGCGCCTCTCCCTTCAGTTGAGGCAGAAACAGAGTGGATGCACTGTTAGGGCTTGCACTGGACCCCCGCTTTCAACTTCTCTTTCAGCTATAGAATGTGTGGTCAGCAAGCACAGGAGTAGGGAGACCCTGAAGCAGCTGCCCTTGCTAAGCGCTTTGCCTTCCCGGTAGTTGAGGTAGAAGATCAGCAAGGGCAGAGAATCAGACAGCACCTGGCACTGTCCTTTAAGGACATAAAGAGTCTGAAGGACACTGTTGCCACGTATGGCCCAACGGCCCCCTTCACCATTTTCATGATTTAAGCCTTGGCACCTAACAATTTGACCCCGGGCAATTGAAAACAGCTCTGTAGGACCAATCTGGATGGGGGTGATTTTCTAATGTGGAGATGAGTTCTATGAGCTTTGCCTTCAGCACAGCAAAATGCCCAGGCAGGCTATCCTGGGAGAAATCATGATATGTTGACAGGAGAGGGGAATTTTGCTAATGTTCAGATCACCTTAATTATGACCCAGGTGTTTACGCACAGACCGCTGCTGCTGCGGTAAGGGCCTGGAAGTCTTTGTCACCAAAGTGCTCGCTACATGCACATTTCTCCAAAATTGTCCAAGGCCCAGAAGAGCCCTACAAGGCATTTGTAGATCAGCTACTGGTAAGTGCCAAGGCCCAGATCACATCCTCATTTAGGCTCGAGGATCAGTCTGTGTTTTCCCAGAAAATGAAAATGGTCCGAGGTGGATTCTTGAGAGGCTTGTCCGGCAAGCTCCTGCTGCTGAGTCCTGTGAAAGCTCAGGTACTGGCCAAGAAGAATTGGAAGATTGATGGGACAAGCAAGTATATTAGGCCTTTATATATTATATAAGTATATTAGTATCTGTTAAGCACCCCTCTCCTTATCTTTTCTTTCTCCTAACATCACCCAGGTCCTGATATTTCATGCCAGTTTCTCCTTAAACCAGACTATCAGGCTGTCTGGTGTGTGATCCCAGCTATTGGGGATCTGGTCCACCCTTTATAAATAGCTCAATTTCTGCTTGTGCCTTTTCTTATTATTCCTGCTATTACCATGGGGAAAATACCCACCTTCGCTATGTGGCAACTTTGTGGGGTATGGACATGCACTGGCATGTGCCCCGTTATTCCTTCTTTAGGAATACAATTATTCCTATGGAATTTATTAATTCCATCATCCCTCTGAACTTGAGGACTCACTCACATGGGTGAACCTCAGTTCCTTAAATTTGAAGCTTATGTCCACCTGTGTTATCCCCATGTTTCTCTCTTATGTACAGAAAATGCCTCTGAAGTGAATGACATCGAGTTCCAGTACACCCTGACAGCATGCTGGAATGGCAATTGTGATTCTTCTCTTATCCTGCAGCTGCCCTGAATCCTGCCTGTGCCTGTTGGGACTGATGGAGAGGCCTCTGTTGGCATGATAAAGAATGAAAGAGACTTTGGCATAACGGCGACCATCGTAGCCCGTACATCAGCAGCCGCCACCACCAGCAGTGAACAAGGTCGCAGAACAGACTGCCAGAGTTATGGAACAACAGGACTTTACTGATGAACATGAGTGGGTGGGCAAGTTTGTGTTGTAACTGCCGGTTGATTTGTTGGCAAAGGAACAGCAGATGCTGTTAGACTTGGTCTAGGCATCTTGTACCCCATCATATGTCTTTTTGTGTGCTACATCTATGCAAGTGCAAAATGTTTCCCAAGCCCTGGAACTGCTTGTCTGCCTCTTGCTACTGAGCTAAAGATACTCTTATGGTCAGGGCCTCTTGTTCCCCATCATATGCTTTATGTATGTTTCACCTGTGTGGTGTTATGTTACCCCAAGCCAGGGAACTGCTGTCTGCTCATTGCTACCAAGCTAAAGACACTCCTAGCCATGGAACACGGTTACCAGCCTCCCCAAGTATGGTTTGTGCATCTGCAGCAGGCAACACGTTGAATGGCAGCCAGTGACGGGTTAGATGGACCAGGCACTGACCAACCTAAGACAGGAGCTCTATCATGCTAGGGAGATTCCCAATGACGGGTGAGGCTGATAACCTGAGAGTCCACAACCTGAGTCAGGCACATTCAAGTCTGTTTTAAAACAAAAAGGGGGACCTGTTGTGGGCTAAGTAGTTGGTTAGCACTGGTTAAACTGAGCACTACAGGGAATGGGCTTGGGGCTGAAAGCACAAGGTCTAATGGAACTCAGCTGTATCCAATATTCTGCTAATTAGAGTGTGGGCAAAAGACTAAACAAGAACTAGGTGAAAGGTCAAGAAAGGAAGCAATAAAAGCAGGCCTTCGGGAGAGACACTTCCACCATCTCTGGTCTCCGCATCAGTGCCTCATCCCCAGATCCTTCAACGTGTCCATGTTGCTAGCCTTGCCAGCTGAAACACAGGCCCGTTTCCCACCATATTCACACTCATGCCAGTGGTTGCTCTGACCCAGTTTGGCATAACCCCTCACCTCTCTTGGACTTTATCTTAGATGCTGTAACCTGACCTAGCCAGGCATGTACACTCTTCCCCTGGCCTGATTCTTGCTGACAGGTGATGAAAACTGGCCCTGCTCAGTCTATCCCATCCCAGGCTCTTGCAGATCAGTAGGTTCAAGAGCCTAGCTTGGCATGACCATGCCCCAGCATGTTTTATGTCTTTGCTGGTGACCTAAGGTCTGTTCAGCTCTGCACAGCCCATCCCCTTCCATAATCAACCCACACATTAGCAAGTCATTGCAGCTACTTTGCCCAGATTTCCTGACCTCCAGACCTAGACCCTGTGATCATCAGTGAGTTATGACCCACTAGAGGAGTTTCCCAAGTTCCCCCACTTGACCCACTCCCAGACTCAGATCTCACAGATGCCAGCGGGTGTTAGGCCAGTGCCCAGCATATTCTGCCCTTCCATCTTGGCCTTATATGAGCTGGTGAATGTTGTGGCCCAGCCGCGTGGCAGTGGTGCTATGCCCAAGGTCCCAATATTTGAGTCGGAATTGGCTTGGGTACTCCCAGCAGCCACTAATCCCAAAGTCAAACTGCCCTGAATGCCTCTCATTGCTCAATGATAGTAGTGGGTATGGCCAAGGCCAGACTTTTTCCCAAGAGATCACTTACAGCAGACTCACCAAGAAGGAGGTGGCCTCTTGAGGCCAATAGGCTGCTGTAAACTTTCTCCAGCCAGGCCCTGAGGTCAAACTCAAGAAATAAATATTTGTTAAAAATCTACCCATGAAGAAGCAGTCAAGACAATGGAAGAAAATGTCTTCAAACTATGCAAGTGACAGAAAATCTATCCAGGATATATAAAGGGCTCAAGAAACTCAACAGCAACAAAGCAAACAATACAGTTACAAATGGGCAAAAGACATGAACAGGTGGTTATCCAAGGATGAAGTTCAGATACATATAGGTACATGGGAAAATGAGATTTCACCCAACCCAAATGAGATTTCATTTAACCCCAGTTTGGGTGGTTATCAACCAAAAGGTATAAAACAATAAAAACTGGTAAGGATGTAGAGGAAATGGTAGCCTAATCCCCTGTTGGTGGGAACTTAAACTAGTGCAACCATCCTGGAAGACACTATAGAGCTCTCTCGGTTATCTGAAACTAGATCTACCACATGACTCAGCCCTCCAATTTTTGGGAATTTATCCAAATGAAATTATACCAGTTTTCAGAGTGAATTGTCTATACCCCCAATATTTCTAGATGCTCAACTCACAGGAGAAAAATACGCGATCAAATGGACTGCTTACCATACACTTTCCTCATAACTAAACAACACACACAAAAAAATCAAAATAATATTTGTCATCACTCTAAACAATTGCCAGCAACTGACAGAAACTGCCAATTTGCCATGTTCATGTTCCCAACATGCTAAATATACTCTGCTGTTACTAATTTCCTCGTTGTTGAGAAGTCCGAGTTGATTTTGTATTTAATATGATAACCATTTGTGTGCTGTGGATTACATTGAGTTATGTAGGAGGCCGACTGCAGAGAGCTGGTGTAGGGTGGAGTAGGGAAGAAGGGGAGCCGATCCAGCAGAGAAACAGGCCAGGAGGCGCGAAATTGTAGGGAGAAGAGCAAGAAGGTCACTGGAGTTCACTAAAGCAAGAAGATCTACACAGCGTGAAGGAACAGCCACAAAAAGTAGGAAAGAAAATACAGCACGCTGCGAGAAACCTGGTGAGTCACGATCCCAGGCAGGGGGAAGGCGGCAGAGGCTCAACCGCTCCAGGGAAAACAGAGGCGGCTGGAAGGATAGGCGCCCACACCAACAGCGGCACCAGTCCCCTGGAAGGCAGGATCCCCCAGAGGAGGCTACTGGACTGATCATTGGGTGCATTATCCCTGCAGAAGTGGGGGAAAAGCAGAGGAGATTTCCCAGAGGCTTGCCTACCCGCTGCTCAGCAGCTGTGGGAGAGTGCAGAGGGAACAGGAGCGGCGCTGTGGGACTGGGGCTCAGAGATCCCCATATCGGCTCCAAGCTGTGGACTGGCTGCGGGAGAGTCCGTGGATCTTGTTGCTGGACACGCCCTGAGCCCCAGAGGCTGGGCAACGCTCGACAGGGCCTCACGTCCTGGGCAGAGGAGCAGACTAGTGGGGGCACGTCTCACCTCAAGGGCTCAGTGCCTCTCAGAGATCTGCTTCCATCCTTGAGAGAGTGCAGCTGAGGAAGTGGCTTCTTCAGGGCGGAGTCCCCAGCTGGGCTCAGATAGAGAGGCCAGACCAGAGCAGGCTCAGCTGAATTGGCCGGACAGGTGATCCCAGCAGGAGCCCGCTCGGAAAGACACGCCTGCGGTGTTGCAGCCCTCAGTGGAGCAGGGCTTCTGAGTTCTGCACTGGGGCCACGGAGATTTCCAGCTCAGCCCAGCCCGGGGTTGGGGATTTCAGGCTTCGAGCAGCAGGTGCCTCTGCTGTGCTAACCTCAAGCCCTGAAGGAGAGTCTCGGCTCAGCACTGAGGCAGAGACCCCCGCTGTATTAGCCTTGTGACCCAAAGCCCAGGCGCGGCTCGGCAGAGTGAATCTGTAGGGCACTGCCTTTGAGAAGGAACCACAGGGGAAGAGGCATGGCACTAGGGCTGGCCCACAAAGCCTCTTGACCCAGCACGGGGCTGTGATCTACAGACCCTGAAAGCAGCTGGTGACTCAGGCAGTAAGCCCTGCTGGGCTCAGCAGAAGACCCCAAACCAGGGCCGGCTCAGCTGAATCAATGCTAAAATCTCAAAACAACAAGAAGCAAAAACACAATGAGGAGAAGTATCAGAAAAAGCAATGACCCAGAGGAAAGATCAAGCACTCCCTCCCATTACAACTAAAAACTAATCCCAATATCTGAGATGCAAGATGAAGACATAGAGGAAATACCAGATAAGGAATTTAAGAAAATAGTGATGAAATTCGTCAGAGAGAGTGAAAAGCGCTGGGGAGAGTCTAAGGCATTCGAAAACCATATCACTGCAGAAATAAATCAAGTCAAAAAGGAAATCCTCAATATAGAGCACAAAATTGAAAGCCTAACCAACAGAATGAACATAGCAGAGGACAGAATATCAGAATTGGAAGACAATCAGAATGAAAGGCAGCAGCTCATCAAACAGTTGGAGACAAATCTAGAGAAAGCCAATAGGTCCATACAGGAAATGAAAGACAACCTCAAAAAATCAAATATTAGAATAATAGGCCTTCCCGAAGGAGTGGAAAAGGAGACAGGCTTGCAACGGGTGCTCAATGAGATAATACAGGAGAACTTCCAGAATATTGGAAATATAAATCCAGCACAAATCCAGGAAGGACAAAGAACCCCCAGTAGATACGACCCAAACAAATCGTCTCGAAGACATGTGGTCCTCAAGCTACCTTCAAGTGAATACAAGGAAACCATTCTAAGACAAGTAAGAAAAAAGGATAAGATTACTTTCAGGGGAAGGCAAATCAGGATCACAGCCGACCTATCAGAAGAAACGCTCCAAGCAAGGAGAGAATGGGGTAAAACCTATCAAATCCTGAAACAAAACAACTGCCAACCAAGAATAATGTACCCAGCAAAGCTCTCATTTATATTTGAGAATGAAATCAAATACTTCAACAGTAAAGAGAAACTCGAAGAATACATCAACACGAAACCAGCTCTGGAACATCTCCTCAGGAAGGTGCTAAACCCAGAAAGAAAAACTGCAAACCAAAATCAAAGATGGCAAATGGGAAGACCTCCCCACTAAAATCCATACAAGAAAAGTCAACCAATCAAGAATTCTAATAGTCGCAAATACACACTTGCACACTTACACTCATGGCAGCCCAAAACCAATTCCTCTCAATATTATCTCTAAACACAAATGGCTTAAACTCACCAATCAAAAGGCATAGATTAACGAAATGGATCATCAAACAGCACCCAACTATATGTTGCCTACAAGAGACACATCTAACCAGAAAATCCTGTAAGAAATTAAAAGTGAAGGGATGGAAAAAGACATTTCATGCCAATGGACGAGAAAAAAAGGCTGGCGTAGCTGTTCTAATCTCAGATGACCTAGACTTCAAGCTGACAGACATCAAAAAGGACAGAGAAGGACATTATATATTGGTGAAGGTACTGATCCATCAAGAAGTAATTACAATCATGAACATATATGCACCTAATTCCAATGCGCCTAGCTATGTGAAGCAACTACTTACAGACTTAAGGTTAGACATAGATACACACACTATAATAGTGGGCGATCTTAACACCCCGCTGACAACTATAGACAGATCAACAAAGCAAAACAAAAACTCAACAAAGAAACAATAGAGCTCATACAAACATTAGAACAACTAGACTTGGTAGACATTTATAGAATTTTTTATCCTAAGACCACAGATTATAAATTTTTTTCAGCAGTGCATGGCTCCTTCTCCAGGATCGACCACATGAAAGGACACAAATTAAATCTAAATAACTTCAAAAAGATAGGAATGATACCATGTACCCTCTCAGACCACCACGGAATGAAACTGGAAATCAACAACTCACAAGGCCCAAGGAAATACAGAAACTCTTGGAGGTTGAACCATATGCTATTAAACGAACAATGGTTCAGGGAAGAAATTAAAGATGAGATCAAAAAATTTGTGGAAACCAATGAAAACTCTGATACAACATTCCAAAACTTGTGGGACACTGCCAAAGCAGTGCTACGGGGTAAACTCATCGCAATTGGAGCTCATGTCAAGGACCAAGAGAGGTGCCAAATACAGGAAGTATCTACACACTTCCAGGAACTGGAAAAGCAGCAGCAGATGAGCCCCACACACAACACGAAACAAGAAATCATCAAAACAAGGGAGGAAATCAACCAGATAGAAATAAAAAAAAACATACACAAAATCAACGAATCAAAAAGCTGGTTTTTTGAAAAGGTAAAGAAAATAGACACCCCGCTGGCCCATCTGACAAAGAAAAAACAAGAGAAAGCAAGAATTAACAGCATCAAAGATGAAAAAGGCAACATAACAACAGACATTACAACCATTAAGAACATAATCAGAAATTACTACAAAGCACTGTACTCCAACAAATCAGAAGATCACCAAGAAATGGAAAAGTTCTTAGACTCACACCACCTGCCAAAACTTAACCCAGAGGCAACAATCAACCTGAACAAATCCATAACTGAAGCAGAGATTGAATCAGTGATTAAAGACCTCCCAACAAAGAACAGCCGAGGCCCAGACGGCTTCACTACAGAATTCTACACAACATTCCGAACAGAACTGACCCCAATCCTCTACAAACTCTTCAAAACAATAGAAAAGAAAGCAACCCTTCCAAACGCATTCTATGAAGCCAACAGTACCTTAATCCCAAAACCGGGCAGAGATACTACAGAGAAAGAAAACTACAGACCTATCTCTTTGATGAACATTGATGCTAAGATTCTCAACAAAATCCTAGCCAACAGAATTCAAAAACACATCAGACAGATCATTCATCCAGATCAAGTAGGATTCATCCCTGGAATGCAGGGATGGTTCAACATTTGGGAATCCATAAATGTGATACACCACATCCAAAAACCGAAAAACAAGAATCACATGATAGTATCAATAGATGCAGAAAAAGCTTTCGACAAAATTCAGCACAACTTCCTGTAAAACACCTAACAAAGGTAGGCATAGATGGAAAAATCCACAACATAATCAAAGCAATATATGAAAAACCCAACGCTAGCATCATACTGAATGGAGAAAAACTGGAACCCTTCTCACTGAGATCTGGAACAAGACAGGGATGTCCGCTTTCTCCGCTGCTATTCAACATAGTTCTAGAGGTACTCGCTGAGGCCATAAGGCAAGAAAAAGAAATCAAAGGAATCCAAATGGGAAATGAAGAAGTCAAGCTTTCACTATATGCAGATGACATGATTCTTTATATGGAAGAGCCAAAAGGCTCAACACAGAGACTACTAGAACTTATACGAGAGTTCGGTAGAGTGGCAGGGTACAAAATTAATGAACAAAAATCAACAGCCATAGTGTATGCTAACAGCCCCAAGTTGGAAAAAGATCTAACCAGAAAAATACCATTCAAAGTACAAAGGAAAGCATGAAGTATCTGGGAATTAACCTAACCAAAAATGTAGGAGACCTATTTGAGGAAAACTACAAACTACTTAAAAAAGAAATTGAACAAGATCTAGAAAGATGTAGTAACATCCCATGCTCCTGGATAGGTAAAATCAATATCATTAAGATGTCCATACTACCAAAAGCAATATATACATTCAACGCAATCCCAATCAAATTGCCAAAAACATTCTTCACAGATCTGGAAACAATGATTCAAATGTTCTTCTGGAAACACAAAAAACCACGAATAGCTAGAACCATCCTGAAGAACAGGAAGTTAGCAGGGGGAATCACAGTACTGGTTTTATGGACATACTATAGGGCAGTGGTTATCAAAACAGCCTGGTACTGGTAAAAAAATAGAGAAGAAGATCAATGGAGCAGAATAGAAACACCAGATGGGAACCCACACAAATACAGCCAAATAATCTTTGACAAAAGGACAAACGATAATCCAGGCAAATGGAAAGGTCTGTTCAATAAATGCTGTTGGGACAACTGATTGATAGCCTGCAGAAACAAAAAGATAGACCCACATCTCTCACCATATACTAAGATCAAATCCAAATGGATAAAAGATTTAAACCTACATCCAGAAACCTTCAAACTTTTGGAAGAAAATGTTGGAAACACACTGCAACACTTAGGGGTAGGCCCTCACTTCCTAAAAAAGACTCCAAATGCAGTAGGAATCAAGACCAGAATAAACAACTGGGACCTCATCAAACTAAGAAGCTTCTGTACAGCTAGAGAAACAATCAACAAAGTAAAAAGGCAACCCACAGAATGGGAGAAGATCTTCTCACACGACTTAGGTGATAGAGGCCTGATCTCCAGAATATACAAAGAGCTACAAAACAACCAAAATGTCAAAACAAACAAGCCACTCAAGAAATGGGCACGGGAAATGGGCAAACACTTCACAAAGGAACAAACCCAAATGGCAAATAAACATATGAAAAAATGCTCAAGTTCCCTGGCAATAAGGGAAATCCAAATTAAAACATCAATGAGGTACCACCTAACGCCAGTAAAACTGGCCCACATGAATAAAAGCACCAACAACACTTGTTGGCGAGGTTGTGGGGAAAAGGGAACCCTACTCCACTGCTGGTGGGGCTGCAGGCTGGTACAGCCTCTATTAAAATCAGTATGGAGAACATTCAAACAACTCAAATACAACATACCGTATGACCCGGCAATAGCACTCCTAGGAATATATCCAGGACACTTGTTTTATAAGAAACCAACATGCACTCCTATGTTCATAGCAGCACAATCAGTAATTGCAAAAACATGGAAGCACCCAAAATGCCCATCAACAGAGGATTGGATAAGAAAGCTATGGTTCATCTACTCCATGGAATACTACTCAGCTATTAAAAAAAACAAAATGCAGTTCTTTGTGGCCCAATGGGCCACACTGGAAACCATAATGCTAAGGGAAATGAGCCAATCCCAAAAGGTTAAATACCACATGTTTGCCTTAATTTAAGATGACACGATGTTATGTATAACAAGTTATGTTATGAATGTTATATGTTTTGTATAAACCAAAATTGAAATGTCAATGAGGTGGTCACAGAAGGCGGATAAGAAATCGCATTTACTTTTACCATATTGGTTACTCCTTACTATGTCAATTAATTCCATGGTGATGTAAAGTTTTGCTGATGGTATGTTGGAACTTTTAATTGATCGGGATGATAGTCTGCTGGCTCTGTCTTCAGACCAGAGAGGGTATACCTAAGAAGCCGTTGAACTTGACTAGACAATAAGATGCTGGACTCTATGTTTGGTATATGCTTGCAATGGGGGAATCTCAACTGAACTTGAACTGTGGTTATGCAACAAGGTGGAGGTATCCACCATGGAGGGAGGGTTTGGGGAGGGGTGGGGATAATCCCAGTACCTATGAAACTGTGTCACATAATACAATGTAACTAATGAATTTAAAATAAAAATTAAAAAAAAAAAGAGTTATGTAGGGCAGAGTTGATGCTTGCTAAATGTACAAAATGGATTGATGAGATTAGCCAGTTAAATCTTTTCACCAGTAAGGCACTCAACAGCCCATGAGATATTTATTAAAAATGTCAAGTAAATCCTCTTATTTTTATATCATAGTGTCCAATAACAATAAAACAAACATGTTAAGATCCTTAATCTACTGCTATGTTTCACTGTAAAATTTACCTTTGTTAAAATTTGCTTCTGTTCAAATTTGAGACCGCACCTAAAAGTATCCTAATATTATTTTGGCTGGTATATTCTAATTACTGTATAATATTTTGGGAACGCAAATTTCATTTGAATGTTAACTACAGTTAAGCATGTGCTGTTTGTTTTTCTTATTCAGGTTTTGTAATTTGATGGAAAGTTTTTATCACAATTTCAATAAATGTTTGCTTTATTTAAAAAAAAAAAGAAAAGATATGCAATCAATCCAGAAACCCATCAATGGATAACTGTATAATGAAAATGTTGCTTATTTACACTATGGAATACAATTTGGCCACAAAAAAATGAAATATTGTCTTTTGCAAATAAATGGATATAATCAGAAAAGCATTATGCTTAGTGAAGCGAGCCAGCCCCTAAAAGACAAATATCACGTTTTCCCAAATCTGTGATAACTAATACACAGAATATAACAATATGAGTGAGACTCACATCCTGGGGTAGCATTACTGTCTGCAGCCTTTACTTCTTAGGAATAGTGCTCTGTTTTGTTTACTCTACTGACTACGTGCTGGTATCTTTACCCAATGGAGTGCTACGCCTGTGGTGTCAAAGTGAAAGGACAATACGCCATTGTAAGAATAATAAGGAAAGAAGAGGGTAACTGAGGAATGCAGCAGGAATGGTTCTAAAACTGTAGAATGGCATACTTGAAATGTGGCCACTTTAAATTTTACAATACCAAAAAAGACAAATTAAAATGAAAATGCTAAAACTGACCACCCACAACACCATGCAAAAATAAAGGAGCAAATAAATTGCTAAACATCTCACAAAATGTCTCCCAGAAATAAAGAAACATTGCTCAAAAAAATAATCAATTTACATAAAATTGTCTTTTATGATCAGTAAACTGAATATGAACATGTCCCTTTTCTTCTCATCTGAAGAGGAAATAAAATTTCCATTGAAATGCATTTTGTGTACTGAAAAATATCTTAGTGTTTAAGTACCCCATTAAATGATGAATATTAAAAGTGATACTGTCTTTTTTTTTTTTTTTTTAGTTTGTATGATTGTTTGTTTGCTGTGAGGGGTTTTCGAAGCGATCCCGATGGTCATTGCGAGGGAGGGGGGGTCCAGAGGTGGAGCCAGTCTCGGACCAGAGAAAGCTCTCCTCCCTGGTCCGGAAGGACGTTTATTGTTCTTCTGTTTCTGCAGACCACTCAGGGCTTCTGGTTGTCTTTCCGATGACGTTGGTTTCTGCACTGTAGTGTTTGGACTTCTTCCATCCCCTGTGGAAGCTCCGGTTGGGGGTGGGTGACCTCCGAGTACTCGGCCTCCGAGGGCATCCAATTCCCTGTGGCCTCCTTGGCAGTTGGGATATAGTCCTTGTTGCTCGTATTAATAGTTTGTGGTGAAGGTCTGGGAGTCTTCATGGTTGGGATCCAGGCTTTCTCCTTACCACCTGCTCCACCCTGGAGTGCTCCCCTGCTCCACGCACATGACCTCCTGTTAAGAGGTTGTCAGGATCGCACCCGATTCCCCCCTCATGCATTGGTATAGTAGTTTTATTGTTGTTTAGTGCCACTTTGAGTCTGTTATCTATGAATTACCAGATTTGATCTTGATAGGCTATATTGTACTTTTTTCAAATAAACAACAGAAAGTAGAACTTGAAATCTGACAGGAAAGAGCTGGCATGGATTGGCTCATGCCTCGCTGGGTGGGTCACAAAGATTAGTTTTACTCCTCACCATGGTGCTGAGGATTTTCCTGCACACTCCCCCCCCAAAAAAAAACAAACAAAAAAAAATGTTCTGCACCTAAAATGTTGACATATATCTTGTTAGAGTTACAAGCCAGTCTGGATTATCCTAAAATCTGCCAAGATCAGCAAAATTTTACTTCAACACAACAACTGGCTAAATACTAAGATGAAATGGACACGAAACAGCTGAATGGTGCCTTATGGCCATTTTAAGGTATAGAGCAGCCGGTCCTGTATATGAACTAAATTGAAATGTCAATGAGCTAATCATAGGTTGTGGCTAGGACTTGTTTTCCTTATTTTTTTTTTTTTTCTTTTTAATACACTGGTTACTCAAAACCATGTCAATTCCATAACATTGCAAATTGCTGTTGATGTTATATTGGGACTCTTAATTGACTGTGATGATATTCTGCCAGCTCAAACTTCAGACCAGAAAAGGTCTCCCCAAGAAACTGTTCAACCAATCTGGACAATAAGTAGCTGGACTCTATGCTTGGTATATGTTTGCAATGAAAGAATCTTGATTGAATTTGAACTGTAATACTGCATCAAGGTGGAGGAATCCACCGGGGGGAGGGGAGGGGGAGGGAGGGGGGGATTCCCAGAGCCTATGAAACTGTCACATAATGCAAAATAATTAACAAAAAAAAAAAAAAAAAAAGTGATACTGTCACAGATACACGTTTGAATAGTTCATGGAAAGCTACAAAAATACAGAAAGAAAATATAGGAGAAATAACAGACACATCCCTAGGTAAACTGAAAGAATACATCCATCGACAAACCCAGTATAAGTGAACCAACTGGACCTTTCCAAAGCTGCAAAGATGGAGAAAGACTGGTCTTTTCAACAATTACTGATCGAACAATTCTATGAAGTAAACAAAGCCACAAACATTCGGCCTGGCATGCAAATTTACTTGCATTCAGATTAATTATACATTTTAGAACACTGTATACACATTATTCTCTGAAGAAATGTGATGGATTTTTTTTTCCTTTTACATGGTCAGTGTGCTATCCAGAATTAGCTTTATAAATTGTGAACTCTGTTGAGGGAAAAACACAGAAAATTCTTTGGTTTGCAAGGTTTTACAAATCTTTATGAGAAATTAGAACCATCACACAAAAGACTCCATATTTGACTACATAAATGAACTATTTCTTACCATCTCTATGACTCCAAAGGCATCCAATCCAAAGAGTTCTCACACACACACAAAATAAAATCACACTGTCTCATGACTTAATTCATATGAATCTTATTGTTGAAATATTACAATACATAACAAACAAATGTATCGTCCTGTATTCTCAAATACACATGTACACACACACTCACAAAACCCATGCTGAAAATCTGTTATCTCTAAGTTCATGCAGCATACTACAGACCCTCACAATCTCAACTCACTTTTAAAGAACCCGAATATCCAGCCAAAACATGTCCAGTGTCTCCTGACAAAGAGAAACCACATGAAAACAGAGACCAATCTCCCAGCTACTCTCCAAATGCAATTTTCAAACTTAACCTACTTAAAAATGTACACACTTGGGCTTGGCGGCATGGCCTAGCAGCTAAAGTCCTCAGCTTGAAAGCCCCGGGATCCCATATGGACGCCGGTTCTAATCCCGGCAGCTCCACTTCCCATCCAGCTCCCTGCTTGTGGCCTGGGAAAGCAGTCGAGGACGGCCCAAAGCTTTGGTACCCTGCACCCGCGTGGGAGACCAGGAAGAGGTTCCTGGTTCCCAGCTTCGGATTGGCGCAGCACCGGCCCGTTGTGGATCACTTGGGGAGTGAATCATCGGATGGAAGATCTTCCTCTCTGTCTGTCCTCCTCTGTATATCCGACTTTGCAATAATAATAAATCTTTTAAAAAATGTACTTACTTACAAAATGCTTCAGATCAGTATCTTATCCACAGCACATTCTGCACACACAACTGCTTTACTTCTACACCCAACCCTGCCCAAGAAAGGTGCCCCGCAAGAGAGTGAGCCCTGCCAGGACCGCTGCTTGCATAACACTGCCTCTGAAACCACACAAGCAGACAGGCCCTCTGCACAACACACCTACAAACACCGACTCCATTCAACAACGGAGCCAGCATGCATATCGACCAACTTAGCTGGCCATGTCACCTTCATGATGTCATTTAAAATGTATATTATGGCCAAAGACTTGACAGCTCTGCTAAATAAAGGGTTCAATACATCCAAAGTAATAAGACACAGTCCAGGAGTGAAATTGGCAAAGGCCATAAACAATCAAATGATTATTTGTGTGTGGCAGCCTCTACTGGAGCCTAACCTGGCCCAGCCCACATCTAGGCAAGCTTTTATATATACCCATGGCTGATGTGGCCCCCAAGCTGGCTCTCACCTGTGTCAATGCATCCGACTTCACTCATAAGTACATTTAGAAATAGCCTCAAAATCATTAAAAATCATTAAAGCCACAGTAGCATACAATTCTTATCTAGTTGAAGGATTTTTTTTAGAAGTGTGAGAAGACACAATATTTACAGCAAAGCTGATCAAACAGCATTTTCTTTGTAAGGGTTTCCTAAATTTTATTTCCCACATATAAGAGGTAATACATAGGCCCAGCGCTGTAGCCTAGCAGATAAAGTCCTCACCTTGAGCGTGCCAGGATTCCATGTGACAGCTGGTCCTAATTCTGGCTGCTCCACTTCCCATCCAGCTCCCTGCTTGTGGCATGGGAAAGCAGTTGAGGATGGCCCAAAGCCTTGGGACCCTGCACCCACATGGGTGACTCGGAAGAGGTTCCTGATTCCTGGCTTCGGATTGGCACAGCATCGGCTGTTGCGGCTACTTGGGGAGTGATTCATTAGAAAGAATATATTTCTGTCTCTCCTCCTCTCTATGTATCTGAAATTGTAAGAAAATTCCTAAATCATTTTTTTAAAAGAGAGGCAATATGCTGTATTTTTCTTTCTGTGTCTGCCTTATTTCATTCAAGAAGATGTCCTCTAGTTAGAACTATTTTATTTCAAGTTATGCGATTTCATTTTTTTATACACACATACACACAAACATACATATACACTCTTTATATCTTCACCAGGAAGGACACCTTGGTTGATTCAATATTCTGGTTTGCTATAAACATAATGGATCATGCATCTTTTTACACTCACTAAGCGGGGACATGTTGGTTGAGTCTGTATGTTTGCTTGCTATAGTATGGTGAACCACGTAACTTTTTGATAAAATGAGTCTATGCCTTTTGATTCAATAATCAGTAGTGGGACTGTTGGTTGGATCATATGGAAGGTCTATTTTTAGTTTTTGAATAAGCCGTACTATTTTCCACAGAGGTAGCACTATCTTGTATTATTAATCAACAGTATGTAAGAGTTCTTCCTTTTCCATATCCATTCAACCATTTATTTGTTGCTCTTTCTTTTGGATAACAGGCATTCTAACAAACTTGCATGCCTTTCTCAATGCATAAGTGGATGAGAGTGAGCACATATATGTGAAAAAATATATTGCCTTTCTTCGTCTTTGTGGCATTTCCTTAAAGACCTGGAAGCAGACAAGCATTGTGCTCTCTCTGCTCTTTTTCAGTGTGTTATTAGGAATATGAACCAGAGCTATCAAGCAATAAATGTCTGCAAGTTGAAAATAAGAAATTAAATGCATCCCTATCTGCAGAGGATATGGTGGTGAAAATTCTCAAGGTTCCACCAAGAGACACTTAGAATGGATAAAAAAATCCAAGAAACTTGTAGGATACAGGACTAGCACTCACTTACTAATAACATTTTTTGCATACCAACCACAAAGCCACTTAGAAAGAAATTGTAAGACTAACAGAATTCACAACAGCTAAAAAAAAGCAGAAAGCAGAAGAGATCATCTGGAATGACAATTAAGAAACACTGTGATGAAATAAGCTGAAAAGGAAATAAAAAAAGAAAGATATTCCATGTTTAAATATTGGAGTTAATATTCTTAAAAACTCCAAATGACCCAAATAATTTACAGATTTAGTGCAATCTCCCATCCAGAAATCAACGAAGCCAGAAAAATACACTCCATTGGATGTAGTTTCTCCACTTGTACCCCATCTCCCCCATATACAAGAGGAATAAAAAGAAAATGTGTCAACAATGGTCTCACCCACTATCCCCTGATCCTTGATCCTTCCCATCCTGAACAACTATGTAAACATGATCATTAATAAAATGTTTAAATGCCACCTAACATTTACATGAAGCACAAAAGAGCACAAATACTAAATCACTGCATGTAATATGTGTATATGTGCATCACAGTGTCAGATGACCAATGGAACATACAAAGCACTTGAGAAGTTAATTCATCTTCTGGCAGTCATTAAGGAAGCCAGAAACACTTGCTGGAAGAATGATGATGTCTTCAGTTAATGTTGCTGCAAAAACAGTCTGTAAGATTGGCAATGGACAACTGGACCCCTCGTGCTACACAAAAACCAGCTCATGGAAGGATCAAAGGTCTAAGCATGCCATCTGAAGCTATGCAATACTACAAGAAAACATGGGCAAAACCCTGGACAACACTGAAATTAGACATTATTGTTAGAGAAGACCCCAAAAGCAAGACTACAAAAGCACAAATAGATAAATTGGATCATATCACGTGGAGAAGTTCTGATCAACAAGAGAAATACTAAACAGAATGAAGGGACAGCAAACATAAATGAACAAAGAAAACATCAGGCAAAGATGCATATTCATTAAATGGCTCAACAACAAAAATACAAACAAACCATTTGGAAATGAGCCCAGGGTGCAAAAGACACTTCTTAGAAGCAATACAAATGTCCAAACAAATTAAAAAATGTTTATTGAAAACCGTCGCTCAAAACCCCACTGAGATATCACCCGTTTGCAGTTAGAATAGCTACTTAAAACCAGGAGGGCGAAGCGCAGGCACTGTGGTGCAACAGGTTAAGTTTGAGATGCCCACATGCCATATTTCTTCAAGCTGTTTCGTATTGAAGTGCTAGCTACTGCACTTCCCATCCAGCTTCCTAATGATACACAGGGGAACAACAGGTAATGGGCCAAGTCCTTGGCACCCTGAAGCCCAACAAGGAGACCAAATGGAGCTGCAGGCTCCTGATGAGGAACTGGCCCGGCCCTCCATGTTGTAAACATCTAGGGAATGAAATAGCTGATGAGGTACATTTATGTGTGGCGGCGGGGATATACTCCTCTCTCTCTGTAACTCTGAGTTATAAGTAATTAAAAATAAACTTAAAAAGATAAAAACACATAATTGAATAGAATGTTTATAAAAGGGAACAACAACACATTATGGGAATGTGCGTTAGGAAAATCATGCAGAACAATTTGTAGGTTCCTCAAAGCATTATAATTAGATCAACTACTTCTGAGTATGTTTCTTAAAGGAATAAAAAGGCATATGACAGAGAGGTCACCTGCACTCGCACACTCGGTGTAGGCAGCTGCCTGGGTAGCCTTCTATCTAGGCAAGTGTTCCACTGCTAGGACAAAAAACAGCCAAGAGCTGGGAAGGAAGTATTCCTGGGATCTTCCACAGACTGGAGCAGTGCACTCACTGGTCGGCAAAGGAGCTGAGCTGGAGTGCTTTAGAGGGGAGGACCAGAGGGCATGTCTGGGTCAGACTAGGGCACCTACTCTCATGGAAGACCAGAATTGGGCTAAATAGTATCAACCCGCCACTGACGGGCACTCCAAAACGGGCTGAGGAGCATGCCTGGCTGGGCTCAACCACAATATTTGCCCATAAGTGTCAGAACATGGTGGGGCCATGCCAGGCTGGGCCACAACACCCACTAGAACATGAAAGCATCAAATCTGGGGGTAGATTCTGCAGGAAACTTGTAGGCTCATCTCTCTGCAGCACTCACCAGTGCATACAAGGGCTGGGACTGAGGGCAGGATGTACCAAGCAGGGTTGTTGCCCTCACTGGAACCCCTAGGATTCAAGGCTGGGTACAAGTCTGCTAGGGCAATTTGGGTAATTCCCACTCTAGTCCACAAGGCAAGGCTGCAGCACTCAGCACTTGTGTGGGCCAGGTCTATGTGCATGACAGACTAGACCAGACTTCAGCATGGACTGGCATGCATGAGAGCCAGGAAAGGGTGTGCGCTGGGTTTGGGCTGCAACAGCCACCAGCAACAGCTGGCACAGCAGGTAAGCCATGCCTGGAACAACCCAGGACCTTGAAATTGCCTGATAGGGGAATTCTGGGGACTCCCCTGCTTGGCTGCAGCTCCCTCCCACTGTTGAGTGTAAGGGTTGAGGCTGTGGGCACAGCCAAATAGGAAAAGCATGCATGTGGGCTAGGTCTGGGGGTTGACCAAACTTTGCTGGAATCCAGTACCTGCTGGTGTTTGCAAGAGCCAGAATGGGTGTGGGACAGGACAGGTTAGGTCAAGACAACTGCCAGACCACATGAGAGCCTTAACTGGGGGTGAATCATCCTGGACTAGGCTGTACCTCCCATCAGTGAGAGCCGGAATGGATATAGCCCAATCCGGCAGGCTAGACCTTAAGGATGCACCAGTGAGTGTCAGGACTAGGAGCTAGCCATGTCTTGTTAGCAGTACCCAATGGTATACACAGGATCCATTGCTGTAGTGGGCCTGGTAAGGGAATTTGGAGACTTCTCCTGTGAGACACAGCTCCCTTTGGTGAGCATGAGTGTCAGGGCTTGGAGAGGATAAGAGCAGGCTGGGCAACAGCACCCATTGGCACATGTGTGAACCAGGTCTGACAGGGGTACTAAGCAGGGTCAGTCCACAACAAACACTGGCATAAGTGAGAGCCAATACAGGACTGGCTGAACCACACCTGCCAGGTCACATGAGGGCTTGCGGTGAGCCAGGCTGAGCTATGGTCCTGCACCCCCTGGCAAGATCTGGGACAAGAGGTGGGCCAGGCTAGGCAAGGCTGCAGCACCCCCTGGCAAATGCTGAAATTTGAGATGGGTCATCTCAAACTTGGTCACAGCACCTGCTGGCACAGCAGGCATAGTAGGGGAACTCTGGGGAATCTCTTGCTGGGCTGCTGCTTCCACTGTTGAACATGACACCTGGGACTGGGAGTGGGCCAGTGTGGATGCAGGCAAGCTTGGGCTAGGCTCCTGCACTAGGGGCAGTACACAAGAGCCACAATGAGTACAGGCTAGCCAGGCTTGGCTGCAGCATTAAGCTGGCAAGTGGCAGAAATTGGTGTAGTCATGTCAGGCTGCGCCACTTTATGCCCTGGCAGGCACAAGGTCTGGGCCTTGAAATATGCCTGGCTGTAGTACTCTGGGCACTGCCCTGCTCAACTGTACCTATCACTTGTGAATACAAGAAATAGAGCTGGGGGCAGGCCAGGCTGGACAAGGCAGTAGCATCCATTGGCACAGGTGAGGGCCAGCTTAGGGGCAGATTGGACTGAGCTAAGCCACAGAAACCATGAGTATATACAAGAGCTAGCCTGGTTACAGCAGAGGCTGCTACACACAGAAACCAGGGCTAAGGGCAGGTCTGGCTGAAGACTAATGAAGGTTACCCTGACCAGGCCATGACATCCGCTTGTATGTTTGCCACAGGTCTGTGGCAGGCTGGCTGGGTTGGGCCACAGCACCCATCAGATCATGTGAGATACAGGGCTAGGGGTGACCTGACTAGGTAACTGCCTCCACTGGTGAAGATGACAGATTGAACCTGACCCTGCTTTGGCTAGCACACACAAAATTCAAGTCTGAGGTCACTGCAGGCCAAGATTTCTTGGGAACTCCCCAGCTAGATCTCTCTACTCAGACTCTGACCTCAGAGAAAAATAAAAATAAAAGAAATCTTTGATATATGACTCTCATTCTGTTAAATGTGGGTTGTGCGCACATGGGTACGTCTTCTGGTTTCTTCTTTATTTTTCAAATATTTCACATTAGTTGGCATTAAACAGAAAGAAAAGAAAGGTATCCATTTAGTACATACTTTCATACTAATAAGCAATGAATAAACTATTAGTGAAGTGTTAAGTCATGTATTTCCTAAAAATAAAAGCTACTTCTATATTCACATCTTAAATTCTGGAAGTTCAGAAGATGAGAAAAGAATTCCAATTTCATAAGCAGTCCCTGAGAAACAGCAAGCACAGTGCTGATACCCCGATAACATGCAACAAAAAGTTAAAAGCACTGAATTACACTTTAAAGAATTCATGGATTCTCTCGTACAACCTACTAAATCATTCACTTCATGTTACTCCTAAGACACAACAAAAGAAACAGCCTGAAGTCTGGGGTGCATTATCAGGGCAGTTGTATAACAAACCTAGCAGGTTCTAGCCTTCCTCCACTACCCAAATCATCACCTCCTATATAAGACAATCCAGCTACACATGAGACACCCCAAACACACAAAATCAAAAGGTAGACTGGAGGTGCTAATATGGGATCAACACAATGGCTCTGTCCAGCTTGGCCTTCCCTGGGCCACCATTAGAGTGGTTGTTCTCTAGATGATACTTGTGATGTTCTCCAAATGATTTTTCCCACCTTTTCAGGCCTCACACATAGCACTGTGGCATAGTTGGAGAGACCCCTAAGAGCTTCTATCAGGCCCTCCCCAATCCTAGTTCTTGCATGTGCTGGCAGGTGCTATGGCCTGGCCTGACCTGGCTCCATCTCCAACTCTCATGGGCACTTGCAAGCACTACGGTCTGGACGAGGAAGATCCTCCAAGTCCTCATAAGTGGCTGGGCACCAAGTTTAGTTTTCCTGTGTGTCCACGGGTGTTGCTGGCTGGACACCTAGTTTTCCTGTGTGTCCATGGGTGTTGCTGGCTGGAAACCTAGTCCTCCTGTGTGTCCATGGGTGCTGGTGGCTGGGTACTAGTTGTCCTGTGAGTCCATGGGTGCTGGCAGTTGGACACATAGTTCTCCTGTGTCCATGGGTGCTGTTAGCTGGGCAGCTGGTTGTTCTATGTGTCCATGGGTGTTGGTTCTGGACACCTAGTCCTCCTGTGTGTCCATGGGTGCTGCTTGCTGGACACTTAGTTCTCCTGTGAGTCCATGGGAGTAGCAGCCAGTGCCAACCTTTCCCAAAACCAAGCAATCATCGCACTCATGGTTCAACAGTGGGTTCAACAGGGGCCTGATTCCGAAGACCCTGCAGAATCCTCAACAGACTAGCACCTGCTCAGGCACTCCCACATGCTGATGGGAGCACTGACCTGCCCTTGGGATGCGCTTTAGGTCCCTTCATCCAGCTGCCCCCTCCCATGTCTTCAATTATGCAGAACTTGAAAGCCTCTAGCTCCATTCTGTTTCCAAGCTAGCCCTCAGTGGCCTCCATTCAGATCTGTTCCCAGTGTGGTGCACACGCAGCACAAGCACACAGCACCACCCTGCAACAGGCAGAGAAGCAGCAGCACTTTTGGCAGTGGTACTGTGTGCTCCCAGCAACCTGCATGGCACTGTGAGCATTGTCCCACTCTATCAAGTCACCATTGCACCATCAGCACACTGAATATACAACTAGGTTTGCATTTGCATTTTTAAAAATGTCCATTACAGGCTCGGCAGTGTGGCCTAGTGGCTAAGGTCCTCGCCTTGATCCCATATGGCTGCTGGTTCCAATCCTGGTGGCTCCACTTCCTCTCTATCTCTCCCCCTCTCAGTATATCTGACTTTGTAATAAAAATAAAATAAATCTTTAAAAAATGTCCGTTGCCTGGCAATTCCATGTGGCTGGAATACGGGGAGAACAAAGATGACAGTCATGACAAGGGAGACTGCATTCTAACTATTCACAAGTTGCTACCAGGAATCAAACAAAGAGGATAAACTGATGGCAGAAGAGTACCTGGAGACCGTTGGACACAGGAAAGCAACAGAGACAATGGTGTGCTGCTGCAGTGACCAGATGCCCTAGTGCCAGTCAGCAAGCAGCAACCTGAACTCCATTGGTGGCCAGAACCCCACCAGCAACCAGGTGGGAAGCGGAGTTCACTAGGAGCTCAGGAAGTGAATACAGAGAAAGCACTGACCACCCTACTGGTCTGTTTGATTTTACCAGGAGCATTGACAGAGCAGCAGATCCCAAACAGGTGGTGTAAGAACAGGGTGGATTTCACAGCCCAAACCCCCCAGGATAGCCAAATCAGGAACCATCTTGTATAGACAGACAAAGGCTATGGAGAGTACTGCACATACACAAAGTTGGGAGTGAACTCATTTCAGGTTCAGTGAATTGCACTGATGTGGCATCCTGCAGGTTCCACCCAAAATAGTTGCAGGTAATCCCAAGACCTAACAGCCAGCAGAGTAAGAATTGCACGAGTGACATATCAGACACCACAATTTTTACTTTATTTTTATTAATTACATTGCATAATGTGACACAGTTTCATAGGGTCAGGGATTGCCCCAATCCCTTTTTTTCCCCTCTCCCCATGGTGGGTTCCTCCACCTTGTTGCAGTAGTACAGTTCAAATTCAGTCCAGATTCTTTCATTGCAAGCATACACCAATTGTAGAGTCCAGTATCTTATTGTCCAGATAAATTCAGTGGTTTCTTGGGGAGACCATCTCTGGCCTAAAGACATAGCTGGCAGAATATCATCTCGATCAATTAAAAGCCACAATATAACATCAACAACAATTTACAACATTAGACACCATTTTGTACAATGTGGAAAAGGCTTTCAGACTCCAGGGACAAGAGTGAGCTGTGCATGCGCTGAGCTGGAAGTGAACTCACTAAGCTCAATGCACTGCATTGGTCCCAAATCGAAAATAATTCTTACTTTGGCATCTTACAACTCAAAAAAGTCTATATGGCACTCAGACTTAAAGACTAACAGGGGATAGGGGAAACCCTGAGGCCTATAGAACTGTATCGCAAATTATAATAATAACAATAATGAAAAAAGGAGGGGAGCATGTGATTAATGAACAATAGTGAATAAATACGAACGTGGACAAAGGAAAGGATAGAAAGAAGCTGATACTTTTCAAGCCTGAAAAATTGGTGTAACAGATTAAAATGTGAGTATTATCGTCCAATTTTAAAGCTTCCCAGATCTGCTCATTCAAGGAAAGCTCCAAAAGCAGTCTTCAAAGAAGGTGGTTGCTAAAACGTCAAACCCAAGGCTCATTCCCACCTACAAGAGGGCACCAAGGCTCAGTCTCACCTCCCAGAGGGCACCCAAGGCTCAGTCCGACCACACAGAGGTCACCCAAGGCTCAGTCTCACCTCAAAGAGTGCACCCAAGGCTCAGACCCACCTCCCAACAGGCACCCAGATATCAGTCAAATCTCCCAAACGGCACCCAGGGCTTAACCCCATCTCTTAGAGGGATCAAAGACATATTACTACCTTCTAGAGGCCACCCAATCAGACCCATCTACCAGAGGGCACCAAGAGCTCAGTCCCACCTCCCAAAGAACACCCAAGGCTCCGTTCCACCTCTGAAAAGGCATCCAAGTCTCATTCCAAACTCCAAGCAGGCACCCAGGGCTCAGTTCCATCTCCCAGAGAGTACCCAGGGCTTAACCTCACCTCCCAAAGGACACCTAAGGCACATTCCCACCTCCCAGAGGGCACCCAGGGATCACTCTCACCTGCCAGAGGCCACAAAGGCACAGTCCCATTTCGCAGAAGGTACCCAAGGCTCAGTTCCACCTTTCAGGGACACCAAAGACACATTCCTACCACTGAAAGGGAACCCAAGTCTCAGTCCCACCTCCCAGAGGATACCCAAGGTTCAGTCTCACCTACCAGAGGGAATCCAAGGCTCAGTTTCACCTACCAGAGGGCAACCAAGACTCAGTCCCACCTTCCAGAGGGCTCCCAGTCTCAGTACCACCCACCAGAGGGTACCCAGGGTTGAGTATCAGCACCCAGAGGATACCCAAGGCTCAGTACCATCACCCAGATGGCAGTCAAGGCTCTGTCCCACCTCTCAGAGGACACCCAAGGCTCAGTCCAAACTCCCAGAGGACACTCAAGGCTCAGTACCACCTATCAGTGGGCACCCAGTGCTCAGTCTCACCTACCAGATGGCACCAAGGCTCAGTCCCACCACTCAAAGGACACACAAGGCTCAGTACCACTTACCAGAGGGCACCTAAGTCTCAGTCCCACTTACCAGAGAACACCCAGGCTCAGTCACACCTCCTAGAGGGCACCCAAGGCTCAGCCACACCTCCCAGAGGTCACACAGGGCTCAGTCCCACCACAAGAGGACACCCAAGGCTCAGTACCTTCACCTACCAGAGGCCACCCAAGGCACAGTCCCACCTCCCAGAGCATACCCAAACCTCAGTTCCACCCACCATAGGGCACATAAGGCTCAGTCTCACCTGCCAGAGGGCACCCAGGTCTCATTCCCACCTCCCAGAGGGCACCCAAGGCTCAGTCCCACCTACCAAAGGTCACCCAAGGCTCAGTCCTGCCTCCCAGAAGGCATTCAAGACACATTCCCACCACCCAGAGGTCACCCAAGGCTTAGTACCATAACACAGAGAACACCCAAAATTCAGTACCACCTTCTAGAAGGCCCCCAAGACTCAGTCTCACCTACCAGAGGGAACCCAGTGCTCAGTCCCACCTCCCAGAGGGCACTAAGGCTCAATCCCACCTACCAGAGGGCCCCCAAGGCTTCGCACCACCAACCAGAGGGCAATCAAACCTCAGTACCATCATGCACAGGGCACTCAAGGCTCAATCCTACCTCCCAGAGGGCATCCAAGGCTTAGTCCCACCACACAGAGGGCACTAAGGTTCAGTACCATCAAGAGGAGGGCACCCAATACTCAGACCCACCTCCCAGATGGCACTTAAGGCTCAGTCCACCTACCAGAGGACACCCAAGGCACAGTCCCACCACCCAGAGGGCACTAGGTTCAGTCCCACCTCCCATAGGGCACCCAAGGCTCAGTCCCACTTACCAGAGGGCACCCAAGGCTCAGTTCCATTTCCCAGAAACTCCCAATGCTTCAACCCTATTTTCCAGAGGGACACCAAAGACAGAGAAGACCAAAGACCAGAGAAGTTGAAAAAGCTGATGTTAATGCACAGATCCGCAGCTGTGTCTTATACTGCAGAGATGCACCTCTCACTTATTCTGGAATAATAAGTCATAGGCATGCTCTGGACAGAACATTTTAAAGATCACGCAAGGAATACTCTAAACTCAACAGCTGACATCCAATAAAGCCACCATTGCTAACTTCCTATGTCGCACTACAATTTTTCCCAGGGTATTTATTAGTAGAGTCTCCATCCACAAATTTCATGTAACATTGCATTGATCATAAGACAAACAGTATATATTATATTCCACTTACCAAATGTGACAATGAGAAAACTATTAACCTTAGGTTCCTTATCAGCAAAATTACTTTGATCACTTTTCAGAGTATCCTCAGATCCAAATAATATAAGCAATAAATAAACTCTCCATAAAACAGATTGAGAAGAGATATAAGAGCAAATTAAGACAATCTCATCCAGGCCTAGCGCGGAAGCCGAGCGGCTAAAGTCCTCTTCTTGCAAATGCAAGAATCCCATATGGACAATGGTTCTAGTCCCAGCAGCCCTGGTTCCCATCCAGCTCCCTGCTTGTGGCCTGGGAAAGTAGCTGAGGACGGCCCAAAAACTTGGGACCCTGCACCTGCGTAGGAGACCCAGAAGAAACTCCTGGCTCCTGCTTTGAATCAGCTCAGCTCCAGCCATCGTGGCTGCTTGAGAAGTGAATCATCAAATGAAAAGATTTTCCTTTCTGTCTCTCCTCCTATCTATATATCTGAGTTTCTAATAAAAATGAAATAAATCTTTAAAACAAAAGGCAATCTTTTTTCCAAGAAAGCATGAAGAATTTAGAAGCAATGTTCTAAGTACAGAAGTTGACTGTTTGGGGATAAATGTGTGATGCTCTGAGCACTAGTCTGTCCTGAGGGAACCTAAGAAGACATTAGAGCCTCAAAAACATCTTACTTGCATTCCAAGATACCAAACAACAGGAGACAGTTATTCATATGCTAGCCACAGATGTCATTTCTTTTTTTTTGTATCTAATGATGTATTATCTTTTTAAAACTATTTTTAATTGGTTACATTGCATTATGTGACACAGTTTAATAGGCAGTGGGATTCCCCCCATCCCTCCCCATACTTCTCAGCCCCTCCTCCTCCATGGTGGACTCCTCTACCCTGTTGTGTTATCACAGTTCAAATTCAGTTGAGATTCTTTCATTGGAAGCATCTAACAGGCATAAAGTTCAGCATCATATTGTCCAGATAAGTTCATCAGTTCCTTGGGAAGACCATCTCTGGTCTGAATGTAGAGCTGGCAGAGTGGCTTTGACACGTCAAAGGATCTGAATTGCTGCCATTCTCAGTCCAAGCACAATGCAGTCACTGGAGAATCCACTGATTGATATAGTCCATCACAGAGTCTCCATTTGCCCAGCACTTACATTGCCAACTCATAGCTGAGGTGGTTGTTTGGCCTGCTCTGTCCTCCGTCAACTGATAGTTAGCATTCTGAGTCTGAAAGCTTGTTGGGGAAATCCCCATAGATCCTTTCTCTGAGATGTTTCTGGACCAAACTCCTCTATGTACTGGCAAGAACCGGGCACGACACAGTCCATCGCCCCAATCAGCTGGCAGTTGCAGTTGTTGGGCTGGTTCTGTCTTCAGCCCTGCCTACCAAGGGAACCAATGGGTATCTGCAGTCCAGACTGGCTCTACCCAGCACATACTCGGCCCTCACCCAAGCCAGTGGGGGCTGCTGTCCAGTTGGAGCAACCCACAATAACCCCACCAGACTTTCCCCCTGTCCTGGTTTGCAAATATGTGTGTCCAGTCTATCCCACATCCTCTTCTGCTCTCATACATGCCAATGGGCATGAGAACCATGTCCCATCTAAACAGCTCAACTACCCAGCCCACACAGATGTTGTTGGGTGTCTCTCAGTCTAGCCACCCCAACCCCTGCCCTAGCTTTCATGCCCTCCCATGGGGGATTGGTAGCCCAAGAGAGAGGAGTCCACTGTTTCCTCCCAGGCCACTCCCCCTCCCAGATTATGTAGTCTCTGAGTGGTTCTGTGGTTTAGTTTGACAGAACTAGGCCCCAGCACCAGCTTCTGCAAGCTGATGCTGCAGCCAAGCCCCCAAAACTCTCACCCACTCTAATTGTAGATTGTACCAGTAGGAACAATTGGCCCAGCCTGGTTCTTGCCTAATCTGGTTCACATGAGGCACACAGGTGCAGTAGTCATGCCTGGTCTGGTCTGCCCCCATCCCTGCTCACTTTCTCCAGTGGGAGTAGCTGTCCAGCAGGGGAGCATCCCTAATTCCCCTACAAGTTCTGCCCCCTCCCTTCCTGGCTCTCACATGTGTTGGTTGGGTGCTGCAGTCACGTCTGGCACAGGCAACCTCACTTTGGTATTTCACATTGTGAATTGCTTTTTTTGTGTGTGTGTGTGTGTGTGTGTGTGAACTGCTTTTGTTGTGACCGGACCTGGCTCCACTCACACTCTGTTCCAGTGTTTGGGTTTGCCAGTGGGTGACGTGAACTGATTCAGCCTGGTCTGCCCCCATCCCTTGCCAAATGTATGCCAGTGGGACACTTTCCATGACCTCCTGGCTGTATCCTTCCATGCTTCTTGCGCTTACCTGCAGTGTATGTTTCCTCTCTGAGGAGTTGCCCAGGCTCCTCCATCAGAACTCCTCCAAGTGCCAGATTTCGCACATACCAGTGGGTCCATGAGCCAGCACTACTCAGCTCACCTCCTGTCCTAGCAGGAACAGTGGCCTCTCCTAACTGGCCTTCAACCCATTCTGGCTCTTGCTGTTGGGTGATTTATCCCAGCCATGGTGCATCCATACCCACATATAGTTCATCTATGGCTCAGTTGAGGTTGAGACCTAGCCTAGTCTGTCCCACATCTACCCTGATCCTCCAGAACAATAGAAGATGTTGGAGTCTGGCCCGGCCTGGTGTGTTTTGTCCCAGTCCACTCTCATGCCAAGGGACACTACAACTGTTTCCTGACCAGAATGCAGCCCCATGGCAGCCAGTACACCCCTTTGGTGGGAGCCATCACCCAGCTAGGTTGTCCCCTTAGTCCCGCGACTAGGCCTGTTCCCAGCCATAGATCACACAAATGCCAGTGGTTGCTCTGACTTAACTTGACACAAGGACTCATCCATCGCCATGCTGGGTGGTTTTGGATTGAGTCCTTAGCCAGTTTCCACCTAGCAGGAACATCTCCCTGCAGCTGCTACCCTGCGGAGTGATTCAGACCGCCACAGCCACAAGATTGGAATCTGCCCTGATTTGTCCTGCCGCCATCTTATGTAGGCAGGGCACAGATGTCATTTCTAAAACAGGTCACCACCTAATTGGGTACTCATTCCCAGGCACTCCAGCACCACCTGTATCCTGGAACACTCATCCCCAAGATCTCAGAACTAGCTGTGTCCTGGGACACCCATTCCCAGGAACTCAGCATCAACTGTGTCCCAGGGCACTCAGGACAATATGAGAAGGGTATGAGTCTTTGACACTGTAAACAACCAGAACGGCTGAAGCTCTGTGCTGACTCCTTGTCAATTTCAGTCACCATCCCCAGACCCCTCACTTTCTATCTACAAGTATCTGTCAAAGTTTCAGTGTCCACTGTCCTATCCACAATTAAGTGTCCAAATATGCATAGCTGCTTCTTAAGACTCAATAATAAGCCCATTCCTTCCCCCAATAAACTGCCTAAACATAACACTGATATACACAAATTTATACCTAAAGCAGTCTCATGATCCCACATAAGCAGTCTTGTCCTGTGTCATAACCACACCAACAACATTTGCCAAATATTACTCCACTCCTGGACGCAATCATGGCTCACCAATAACATCAGCACACACAAGGTCAAACTTAGCACATGGGCAAGGGACTGCATGTGACATACTTGTACCAAGAACTTCTCTATGTTTCTTGTTCTTCTTGATAGCATTTCCACACAAAGATCTGAAAGCAGACAAGAATGTCTATTCTTACTGCTTTTGTTAGGGAGAGTACTAGGCAAGGAAAGGAAGGTAAAGACACACAAGGCAAAAAGAACCCACTGGTCCTCGCCTTTATGCAGCACATAGGTCACAAGAGCCTAAAGATGCCACCAAGGGCCCAGTGCAATGTCTCAATGGCTAAATCCTCACCTTGTAGATGCCAGGATACCTTATGGACCCAGTTTCTGCCCTGGCTGTTCCACTTCCCATCCAGCTCCTTGCCTATGGCCTGTAAAAACAGTTTAGGATGGCCCAAAACCTTGGGACCCTGCACCCACGTGGGAGGCCCAGAAGAGGCTACTGGCTTCAGGTCGGCTCAGCTGTGGCCACTGTGGATATTTGGGGGATGAAAAGATGGAGGATCCTTCAGCAGATGGAGGATCTTTTTGTCCTTCGCTTTGTAGATGTGATCAAAGTAAAAATAAATAAATCTTTTTAAAAGATTCATCAAGAGGCTCTTTGATTTTACAGGCAAATTCAAGAAACTTTTAGATTCAAAATAAACATTCAAATAGTAGTAATAATTTATATATTAATCACAAATGTTGAGAAGCCAGAAGAGCAACACCATTCATGCATGTATTAAGCTATGTGTTTTTGAAAAACTAAAAGCTACCTCTACGTTGACCTTTTTAAACACATAGTGACAGAGTGACAGAGAACTTCGACCTACTGTGTTCTGAGTGGGTCGCCCACTAACAGCTGCCTTCACAGGAACCCAGATGAGAAGGGAAGAAGTCACAAGCCAATCTGGATGTCAAACCACCAGGCCCGCTGCACGTGCCTCCACAGAGACATTCCAAGATGCTGAAAGCACAGGGAAAAAACCAAAAGGCATGTGGGATCTCATCTAGATAAAACAACAAAGTGTTGATTATCTATAATACCCAAGGAACATAAACAACAACTGAATCATGAAAGATGCATCTGATTTGTCCATGGATACTCACCTATCCCATTCCAAATCACTATTAATATGCTCTACTTCTCAACACTTCACCAGCACACTTTATAGAAACCATCTTGGCCTGATACACAGTAAAATACACGCAAACAAGAGCTACCATCAGTACTCAGCTCTAAATTGTACAAATCATCCACATAAACCCCACAAAGATGATGGCTGGGCTGAGCACAACCCAGCAGACCCGATACCTGCAGTCGGCACCCTCCCCTGTTGCTCTCCCTCACTTCATTTTCTTTCGGTCTGACCTCAGCTCAGGAACAGAAGTTCTTGACCTCAGACATGTAACACATGTTCTCTAAGCCTGGAAAGCAGCATTACATTTGTTTACACCTCAATATTTCTAACACTTTTTCCAGCTACATTTTAAAAACATTTATATATTTATTTTAACCTCATTTCAAAGAAGACAACTGAAGAGACAGAGATCTTCCAGCAGGGCCTATTTATCATTTATGATACAATATAGATGTGTCAAATTAGTATTTTTTCATTCCCCCCAATTTTTTGCCATTGTGTGTCATTATTTTAGCATCTATGTAAGACAGGACTGTCAAAATTGGAAGCATTTGCTTCACCCACTTCCCCCATGCCTTGATCTTTCCCACTCTAATCAGCGGGCATACAACTTTCCCAACTATGTAAACATCATCAAAAATAAAATAAAATAATTTTTCAAAAAGACTGTCACACGCAGCTGTGTTAACATGCAAAAACAAGACAGTGTTTAAATATTCCTGAGAGATTATTTGGAAATATGCTGTTATTCCCTCCCATGAGAATGTGTTACACTTTCAGAATTTTGATGTAAATGATGACCTCAAGCATCCATTTTAACAGTGGTCACATAGTGCCTGGCGCTTTTCTGGGTGATTCCATTAATAATTTGTTTGGTGCCAAGCAATGTTCCAGGTGATTTAGGAGATGTTATTCAAATTACTATTATCCAGGGTTTATCTATTGGCTCCACTAGCTTTTCATATTGGACTGTTATACCTACCATAATATCCCTAGATTTTTTGCTGAAATCTATTCATGTCTTTTCAGGAGATGTCATTTAGTAAATAAAATTGCAGCTGATTTAGATAACCCTAGAGGAGAATGTTTAGAGTAGAGAAATCATTAAGCTTTGATATGCTCAATCTTTTCCAAATGAAATCAACAATTAAATAATTGTGGTATTATATGCACAAGTGTCTGATATCTTTTTTTAACATTTTCTGATCTTAATTTTATTCGTGTAAAATCATAATATAAAAATAAAATAATGTAAAAATAATATCTTATTAATCTTATTAATGTAAAAAGTATATAACACAAGTTATCTACTATGCACTAATATTTTTTTTCTATTTCGATTATTTATTTAGACACTATACAATATACCCGTCATGTTAGACAATAAACAATACACCAGTGTTTTACCAAACCAAACTACCAACACCACATAATCCTTCCACTCTTTGCCACTGGAATTTTCAGCTGTTCCTGCACTGGATGAAACATAGAAACAAAGCCTTCTTGGCATGGACTGGGTGCTCCTCCACTGCTGCTTACTGTGCATGTGTGCATGGGAGTCTAGCAGAGAGTACACCAGAAAAACAAAGACACAGGCTACAAAACAGATCAAATCTGATCATCGTAAATATTCCTTCAACACAAAGATGCAGCAGTGAAATGCCTGGGTACTCCATGAGAAATTGTGGTACCAATGAAAGCAAAAAGAATAGAAAAGGATGAAAAACAAACAAAACAGAAACAACTAATTTTGTTAACATTCAAAAAATAAATTTTGACAAATATCCCTTTATAATTTGTAGAAGTTACAGCAGTATGATAAACTATTTAAGCATAGTTGATACCAAAGAGAATTATTTTAGCAAATTTGATGGCCTTTTACCACATTTTTATCAAATTAATTTATCAGAATATTCTAATACTAATCATAAACTTTTTAAAACATATATCTTGGCAAATAGAAGTAATTGCCAGTGTTTTAAATAAATGGAAGCCCATTTAGATATGCTGTGCAATTTGAATATCTTCTCAAAGAGAAATATTGTTCTAAAATAGTATTTCAATTACATGGTATGCATTAGATTACATCACTTAGATTTTAATTGAAAAATTATTGCATACATATATAGCAACTTTATGGTATCCTATTTCCATTTCTACTTGCATCACAGACATGAGAGGGATGCTAGTGCAATGCAAGTAGATGTTGGAGTTGGTGAATGTATTTAAAAGGGAATAAATAGTGGCATGTATAAATAGTAACATTGATTAATTTGATATCAGTGTGTTAAATAAAAATACATCGTGCTGTAAAAAATTTAAAAATAAAAAGTCAGCAAATATGTTGCAGTTAAAATACTTAAAATACATTAAGAACCCCAATATCTTCTTTCACATTTTCTAATGTGCTTATTTGCAGTTATTATCGGAAAACCATAAAAATGTTCATGTCCTATCAACGTAAGGATGGGTGGGTTGTATATAAATTTCCTTTGAACAAAAATTGACTAAAAATGCTAATGTTTCTGTACCCCAGAATTTACTAATTTTTATATAATTATTTTTTTAAGATGTACTTTCCCTAAACCCTTAACTGGTGAGGGTAAGACCATAATTATTATTTATTATTTTATGTCCAATGCTACCAAATCAATTCACAGCACTTGCTGAAAGATGCATTGATGGAGAAAGTAAATTAGGTATGTGGTACACAGGATAATTTGAGAATTTTCTATTATTAAAAAATGAGTGTATGACTTGTCCTTTATGATAAAAATAGAACAATATACACAAAAATGGACATTTTAAGCATCTGTAAGTACATGATGTTTCAAGAAAAACAAATCTGGGCTTCTTTGCCACTAGGAGTTAAATTAAATGAGTAAAGTTAATATACAGAGCATATATTTTGATGTCATCTCAATCATGAATAGTTCTTCCTTCTTTATTAGTTTATATAGGTAGGTGACAATTTGTACTAAATGTAGAGGAATTCAATTCATAGTCACTTTTACATTGGTGCATCATGTATTCCAGTCTCTAGTCTTATCAATAAGTAGAATCAAGTCATTATTCATCACTGACTTTGCTGTTTTCCTTATCCTAAAAAATCAATGTGTAACAATGCTGAATGTGACAACAATCCATTACCTCTATTTTGCTATCGTTGCAGTTGTTGCCCACCTGCTTTGAACTTTTTTCTCAGATCTACCGTTTCCAAGTGCGTTACAGGCCCTTACTTCTTACTGCATATACAGAGAGGAGCGATGTGCTAGAGGGGCCACTACACAGATCCCCAAACAACACCTCAGCTGCTCAACTGGGAGGAGCCCTAGAGAGTGTTTCAAGGTTCTAAGACTTGGGCTTCTCAATCCCTACTTTCCTATACACATTTAAAAGAAGGAAATAGAGAATGCTCAAGTAAGTGAAAATACAACTTCTATTCCAAACACAATGAGACCAAAGCCTCCATGTGTGTTGTTGCATGTCAAGGTGGGAGACATGTTACCAGGAGAGACTTGTGGTAGCACCTGCCCAGGTTTCTTCTCTATAGCAGGTGTATGTGTTTGAGTGGAGATGGGTGGGAGGGATGATCTTAGGGCAAGGTAGTGAGGGAAGTTTGACAATTCCTCCCCTTGGGGGATTCTACAGGTCACACTTGACAGATATCTTATGCCTGAACCTCGATGCTATGCACAGGTACCTCTTGCTCCCTGCAGCTATATAAGGAGAAATTGCTTCAGGAAGAATAGACCCACAGGACCCCAGAAAATCTATTCTTTTATTTGAAACCCAGGAAGCAGCAATTACCCATTCTGAATAAAACAAAAAACAAAGCCACAATGATGGAACAAATACATAACTAAAAATTTTCTCTAACAAAACAGATACACACAGCCCACTATGAAACTCGGATGCATCCTCTGGGTTGAAGACACTTTGTTCTTGGGTTTTACTCAATGCTCCTATCTAGAGGATCCCAAAACACACAAATTAAAAAATGAAAGTGGCCTCTTGGCCCTGGGTGCAAAAGGTACAAGTATTCTTTCTTTATTTATTCTTTATTTATCTGTGTGCTATTTGTTTATCTATCTGTGTGCTGTTTCACCCTATAAGTACTTGTTTTCCAATCCTTTCTGTGGCCATTACTTTTTCTCCTCTCAAACAGCTGCTTGATATGCAGCTTCTTTTGTTGACTGTTTACTGTGTATCGGGTTGAATAAGCAAAGCCATGAAACCGCTTCAGTTCTGTGTTAGAACACATTTTTCCCATAATCAACAACAAGAATTCTTTATGGAAGGTGTTCATACAGAAGACAGTATTTTTTCTGCTTCAGAGACCAATAAGCTCTTTAAAAGGCAGCAGAATACTTTGTCCATCACTAGTACCCTCAAACGTTCCAGCAGAGCTTGAAGCAAGTGGCCAGAGGAGAACATCATAGTATAGCGACTAACATATTGATTATAGACAAAGGAGGTTGGCCAGGACTTTGGAAAGAGAGCTTGAAAGCTGTTTGGTAGATAGAGTAGGGAAAAATAGTACATCTATCTTCTTTCCCTTCTCTCTCTCACTAATTATATATATATACATATATATTTATATGTATATATATATATAGTTAAAAATATATATCATTAAAGATATATATGTATGTGTGTATATATGTGTGTGTATATATACACACATACATATATATGTGTGTGTGTATATATACACACACACACACAGAGAAATAGTTCCCACTGCTTTCCAGCTAACATGCCCACATTCCCCAACTACTGTCCTCCTTCCTTCTTTCTTTCTTTCCTAATTTTTACAATGGCCCACTTTTGCTTCACGTCACAATCACAGGCTTAACACTCTATTAGATAAAGCTATCAGCACACAACAAGCAGAAAATAAAAAATTAAGTACTGTTCCTCAGAAGTCTGCATGAAGACTGTGAACAATAATCTAGCCCCGAAATGTCAATTGGGATGTTATAGATTACATTTTTTTGTGCTCTGTGTGTCAGTTATCATTGATCAAGGAAAACATAATATTTGTCTCCTTAGGATTGTCTGATTTCACCATCCGTAATGGCAATTCTTGCTGGAATAATCAGGCAAGTTCAGATAATGTAGCGTTTTGCACTGAACTTTGTGTTGTATTTCTCAAAACCAATAAGAAGGAGGTGAATGAGAAAAAAAAGAAGGAGGAAATCAAGTCAGGTTGCCCTGATGTAGTCACCTGTTCTCTGCCACTGCAGACTTCAGTCATTAAACTTTAATCCTTTCTATTCACTGTTTATTAGATAAGTGAACTCCGGATTACACCAAATAAATAACAGCCAGTAAATTCTGCACACTAGCTTTTACTCAGCTAAAAAGGAAGACTGATTATTCCTTGATTTATATCTGCTGAATCTATTGAGACACAACATTAATTTTTATGTGTCTGTCTCTCCTTGCTCAGATTAATGTCTTCAAAAAATCGCATATTTAGTTGCAAACTTTGTACTGAGTGGCAGACCCATGTTTCTAGTTGTTTAACGAAAGTTCTTACGGTGAAATTCTCCAGCTATTTACAGTGCAAATTAAGTTTTTTATTCCAATAGATAATGGCTGTTCAGAAGGCAACTTTGTGTACTGCCTTATCCTGAATCTGTGTGGTTCTGCAGGCACACTGCAATGTGTGTCAACTGAAGAGAGCAAAGGGACTGATCGACAGAGTGAGGAAAGAATGTGCAGTGGGAGTTATGGAGACACAGAGCATCTGGTTGTCTGGGATGCCATTGTTTAAGGCACAAAGCGTTTACCAATCTGAGAAGGTATTGGCTGGACATTGCTATCCAGCCTGTTAATGAATATTCATGGCACGTCTGCCTTGAACAAGAAGCTACTGCTCACCTAGGAGTCCATGCAAGGACAGCTGTCAACAGCTGTGTTTTCCATGGCACGTGCCTAAAGCTCATCATGTGTAATTATTGAATCACAAAGGCAAGCTTTGAACACAGGCTCCTATGAACCCTTTCCCTTTGTTATCACATAGGTTTAGCAGGATAGCTCTAGGTGCGGATTTCTTCCTTTGGATCTTCAGTGGAATTCAGTGAGCTTCCTGAATATAGGCATTGCAGATTTACTGACACTGCAAAACTGTTCCCCCACCCCGCCCCCTGCGGATTTCTTCTCCTTCCTCCTGGAGCTTTCATTAGGCAGGAATCCTGTCTGTCTGCCCCGTGTCCTCTTAATCTCTTTTTCATGTCCTTCTTTGCAAGATGGGAGGTAATTCAGTTGGCACAGAGCTTTTTGTGTCATGCTAACTGGATTAATTCTGGGCTGGTGTCCTGGCTTGTGTGAGGTTCTCTTTGCCTAATGCTTTTATTTATTAAGAAGTCCTCCATCACACATGTCAGTTGCTTTTATTTATTAGGAAGCTGGCCACCGTGCATTTCATATTTGATTTTCTGTAGGGCTGGTTGGAGTGTCCATGTATAAATGACATCCTTCAGGATATCATTAAATAGGTGTGAAAGTAAGCATGAGCCATGGAAGTCCTGTTAACAGAAGAGTATGCTTTTCAGAGTAGTGTGAAGCTCTGATGAAGCTGGTTGGGTGAACTTGCTAACACTCATGGAAAGGGGGTTGGATAGCTAGATGTAGAGGAGAAAATGCCTGCACCCAAGTCCACACAAAGACACTCAAAAGTCTTAAGATGAACTCAGGCTTTTACTGGGAGTTGCTAGAATGTGGTTGCTCTTTCTGCCAAAAAATTTGCTGTCCTGGTGAAATAATTAGTGCTATATTTGTTTATTTAACTAAACGTAGTGCTTGCAGTTTATTTGGCTGAAATTATACAAGTAGTGAAAGCAATTCTCTGACATTTATAACCTTTCCTTTTAATTTCCTCTACATTTTTATTAATATACAGAGAAGAGACTTTATGCATTTCGTGCATACACCCATACTTGCTTGTTTCCCCCTTCTTCATTCTCTTGTTTTACCTCCCAATAATATTGTATTTTGGATTTATAATCATGGGCTCAATGCTCCTCTAAACCAAGAATTCTACAGGTGAATGGAAGATAAAGCCCTGCTAGAGAGAAGATCCAGTCACATTGTCATGTTCACTTGATAGGCATTGTGTGTGCAGTGTATGCTGTATATAATAGTTATGACCAGTGAAAGAAAGCAAATATTTGCCTATCTTCATATGGTTTTTAAATTTAGCATTTTAGATGCATTTTAGGTATGCCCCCAAATGCAGCAGCAGTGTGGAGGTTCTTAGACCCCTGTCTGTCCTCACGGGCATGATATTCCCAATTGAGTCGTCCCCCAGAGCTGTTGAACCTTTATTGACCATTGGTTGTCTTCGATGTGTAACCCTTGTCTAACTCCTCTAGGAATTCTGCTTTGTAGGTTTTGCACACATGCTAATGATACGTATTTCCATTTTATCATGTAGAGTGTTTTCCAGCCCTTAAACATTCTGTGCTGTAAAATCCATACTCTAACAGTTTGAGCAATGAAACATGTATGTTGGCAGTGAAAAGGAAAAAAGCTAAGAATGAAACATGTATGTTGGCAGTGAAATGGTTATAAATTACTTGAGGGGGCTATATTTGCATAAGAAAGAAAGCCTGTTAGTATTTAGCAGTTTATTCCTTGTTTTGTATAGTGAGGGCCGTCTCTAACTGGTTACCATCATTTTCAAAGGAATATCCTGCTTAGAATCCAGTAAGGAAGAGAAATCTCACTTGTTAATTTAAAATGTGGTACTATTGATTTTAATTATATCTTCACTTTAGAAAGCCCTATTCTGAGCACCATACAACAATAAAAAATGCATTTCCTCTGTTGTATAGGTGCTTGCCATCTCACAGGAGAGTCAGCCAGTTCCCCTCTAGTACAAATTAGATGAAGATATCTTTATAACAACAAAGCCCGGTAAAGGCTATAGGAAAGGATGTGCTGAGGGCCTCTAGGTAAAGTAAAACATTACCCTTTGGCAAAAAAGGATTATCTTGTTGATGTTCATTTACTTAACTTTTTTTAATATTGAAAAAATGCTAAGAAGGAAGATATTCTACACTGATTAGTGGGTGAAATGGTGAATACATTAGAGTAGTTCAAATAAGTATTGATCTTGATAGAGAAAAGGGGCTGTAAAGGGAGGGAGACAGAGAGAGAGGGAGAGAGAGGTACATTCATAGGTAACTGGACCACAAGGTGAGTAGTTGGAACCTCAGTATAGGATGCAGCTAGTTAAGTGGTGAATTAGCTTGCTGTGCTGTAATGCCAGACTGCTTCAGCAGAACAGGGGTCAAAAGAGGGAAAAGATGTGCATGTGTGTGAGTGTGCAGATGTATGTGCGTTGAAAAGGGTATTCAAATAGAATGCCTAACCAGAGAACAGCACAGAGGAGTGGAGGTGCATTGGTGTGTGTGTGGATAACTCCAGGTGGCTGTACTTCACCAGAGAACAGCACAGAGAAATGGAGACGTGGTGGCATATGTGAGTCACTTCCCAGACCAGGAGCTGCTGGCCTGGTGCACTGGATCAAGGAAGATGTGAATGAATCACCGTGGATCCTACCTGTTCTTGCATCTCCAGAACAAGCAATGAGGCCTATGGACTAACAAGTACTATAGGGGAATGACATACTTAGGTGTTTCTTATAGCAGCATCATCACAGTGCTGTTAAGGACTAGGAAGTGAAGAGTAATGGAAGGCAAGTGGATTGCTGTGATGGTCCTAGCAGAAAATGATGAACGTGGGCCAAGAGCAAAAACCTAAACAGAAATGGAATGATTGAGGCTAAAACACAATGCTGTAGGAAGAGTCAGAATTGGTGACTTGGACTAAAATTATTTTGAGTGGTTTGGACTGGAAAATGATACTGGCTTTTCAAAAAAAAAAATCATAGTTTGAGATGCAGGGAGCAATTCATGTGGTTGAGAGAGCAGAGCACACATTGCTGTTTAGCATGAAGGACATTCTGAGGTATGCAGCACTGAGAAAGAATAAGAAATGGCCTGAGAAATGCAGGTGCTACTACAAAAGATGATTGAAACCCTGTAGTTTGAAAAACAGGCAACTCAAAGAAGGATATGCACTAATATTTTACATGGGCTATCCAAAAAAATTGTATTTCCCAATAACTCAGTCCAAATAGAATGTGTGTGTGGTGTACTGTATTCTGAATTTTTTTTCAGCAAGCACAATTGTGGTCCTGTATCACTCAAACAGGTATAATGTAGCAGGCAGTCTAGATGTTTGTAACTGTCTGTCAGTCTGCTCTTTCCTGAGTGCTCAACCAGGTCTCCATCCATCCCTTGAAAAGAAACTGGGAGAATCAAGATGGTGGAATAGGACACATTTAAATGGACAGAGAAACATTTAATCAGGAAGAAGCAGGGAGGACACATTGGTATGATTGGTATGATTCCTATCTTTTTGAAGTTATTTAGATTTGCTTTGTGTCCTATCATGTGGTCGATCCTGGAGAAGGTGCCATGCACTGCTGAAAAAAATATATAATCTGTAGCCTTAGGATTAAAAGTTCTATAAATATCTACCAAGTCCAATTCCTTTATTGTTAGTATGAGCTCTGTTGTTTCTTTGTTGAGTTTTTGTTTTCTTTTGATCTGTCTATTGTTGTTAACGGAGTGTTAAGTTTACCCACTATTATTCTGTGCATATCAATGTCTCCCCTTAAGTCTGTAAGTAATTGCTTCACGTAGTTAGGCACATTGGAATTCTGTGCATATATGTTCACAATGGTAATTACTTTCTGATGGATCAGTCCCTTCACCAATATGTGATATCCTTCCCTGTCCTTTTTCATGTGTGTCAGATTGAGGTACACATCATCTGTGATTAGGACAGCTACGCCAGCCTTTTTTTCTCGTCCATTAGCATGAAATATTTTTTTCCATCCCTTCACTTTCAGTTTCCTAGAGTCTTTTAAGGTTAGATGTGTCTCTTGTAGGCAACAGATATTTGGGTGCTGTTTGATAATCCATTCTGTTAATCTGTGCCTTTTAATTGGTGAGTTCAGGCCATTTGTGTTAAGAGTTAAAATTGAGAGGTTGCGATTTTGCCCTGCCATACGTATGTGTTTTTGGGTGTTGATATCTGTGTAATTGTCCCTCCTTGTGTGGACTTTAGTGGGGAGACCTTCCTGTTTGCCATCTTTGCTTATGATTCACCTCCTTTTTTTCTGGATTTAGTGCAATTCTAAGGAGATTTTGTAGAGCTGGTTTTGTGCAGGCATATTCTTCTAATTTCTCTTTGCTATGGAAGTATCTGATTTCGTTCTCAAATATGAATGAGATCTTTGCTGTGTACAATATTCTTGGTTGACAGTTGTTCTGATTCAGGATTTGGAAGATCTTTGTCCATTCTCTTCTTGCTTGTAAGGTCTCTTCAGAGAAATCAGCAGTGATTCTGATTGGTTTTCCCCTATATGTGATCTTTTCTCTGCTTCGTACTTGTCTCAGGATTCTTTCTTTGTCTTTGTTGGAGTGGAACTTGAGCACCATATGTCTGGGTGAAGATCGCTTTGGGTCATATCTGCTGGGAGTCCTCTGACCGTCCTGGATTTGGGCTGAGTTCATGTTCCAAGTGTTTTGGAAGTTTTCCTGTATAATTTCATCGAGCACCATTTGCATTTCTGACTCTTTTTCCGCTCCTTCAGGAAGGCCAATAATCCTAATATTCGATTTTCTGAGGTTGTTTTTCATTTCTTGTATGGTCTTATTGGCTTTGTTCAGACTTGTCTCCAGCTGTTAAATGAGCTGGGTGCTTTCATTATGTGTGTCTTTCATTTCAGAGACCCTCTTTTCTGCTGTATTTATTCTGTTGATTAGGCTCTCAATTTTGTGCTCTAAGTCAAGGATTTTGCTTTTCATTTGTTGTATTTCTGTGACTATGCTGTTCTTGAATTCCTTGAAGTCCTCCCAATTCTTCTCATTGTCTCTGACAGATTTTAACATTATTTTTTTTAATTCCTTATCTGGTAGATCTTCTATGTCTTAATTTCGCATCTCCGAAATAGTCATTGGCTTTTGATCCTTTGTTGGTGGGGTGTTGGTTCTCTCATCTGGATCACTACTTTTTCTGGTGTTTCTTCCCATTGTGTTAGTGTTTCTTTTTGAGAGACCCAGGCGCCAACATGCTGAGGGGTCTCCAAGCACTATCCTGTAGAGATCAGAGCCTGCAGGCATGGAGTAGCAAGGTGCGGGAATTTTCAAGGCACTTTTGGTGAGTCTCCAGAACACTTGGTCTCTAGGGCGCCACTTCCAATGCCCAGCGGATTCAAAGCGCTCTCTCAGCTCGTCCCCTACACATATGCTACCACAGGGCGAGGGGGAGAGTGAAGACACTCTCTGTGGGCACCCCCTGTGCGTGGGTTCACAGGGCACAGAGGATTCTAGGTGCTTTCTCGGTGTGTCTGCCGTGCTAGGGACTGCAGGGCGTGGAGGTTCCAGGTACTCTCTGGGAACGTCTCTAGCATGTGGGTCCACAGTGCCCTCCTGGTGCGTCTCCCAAGCACAGGAATATAGGGCGTGTTGTGTTCCAGGTGCTCTCTGGAAGCGCCTCCTGTGCAGGTCCGTTCACCCCAGCAGCCTCACACCGCCTACCCCAGTGCTCACAAGGGACCGCCCACCCCAGCACTGACACAGGACCGCCTAGTCCGGAGGAGCGCCCGGGTCCACACAACCCAGAGGCGTGCTCGGGTTCCAGTGGGTCAGTACCACTTAGCTGTGTACCAGTCCGCAAGGGATGGGGGAGTATTCACTGCGCCTTGTGCCTTTCTCCTCAGTGCACAGGAACGCTGTGTGTCACCTCCCAGACACAGTTTTGGCAGTTTCAAGGCACTTGTCCTGCGTCCCCAGATGCTGGAATCTCCAGGGGGTAGGGGAGGGGAGATGAGCACCAAGGATGTTCAGGCTCTGTGCATGCTCCTGGAGGGTTAACTCTGGGAATCCCCGGCCCACTGCTGCCCGTACCCAGCTCACTCAAACCTCAGGTTCTTGCAGTCTGCCTCTGCCGCTGGTGAGGACCTTTGCTGGGGTGCAGGTCCTGGCCACTGTGGCGGGTGTGGGCCCTGTTGACTGCGGCGGGTGCTGGTCCTGGCAGGTCCTGTTGACTGCATGGGTGTGGGTCCTAATGACTGCAGGTCCTGGTGACTGCGGCTCCTGGTGGCTGCACTTAAACGTGACTCAACCTGTCTGGAGTGGGAAGCCGTGTTCCCTGCCTTTTGTTTTGTTTTGTTTTTTCCTGGTTGCTCTTCCGTGTTGTGTGGATTTTTTTGGCTCCACACTGTCCAGGGAACTTCAAGTTCCTCTCCCTGCAGCTCTATGCTACTCCACTTATGCTTTTGTTGCATTCTATCCCTCTCTGTCTGTGAGCTCCCTTACATCCATCCTCCTATGTTGGCCAACTTGTGAGTCTCCCATTTGTTTTTGAATAGCAAAAGTGTCAAGTGCTACCAGGCAGGCACAGTATTTAAATGTACCTATGTTGTAACAGGCTTTCAGGTAACCCAGAAGATCCTCTCTTTCTTTAAAGGACGAATCGCAGCCTGGCAATCCTCATTCGCATTATCAAAGGCCAGTTGCTTTAACAACAATTTCGCAGTACCTTCTCCCCTAACTTGTTTTTCTATGGAGTCTGTCAAACGTCTTACAAAATCAGCATATGATTCTCTGGCTCCATGGATGACTTTTCTATAACTGCCTGCAAATTCAGACCCAGTTTCAATTTTCTCCCATGCCCACAAGGCTACGTCTTTCATATGCATGAGTGCAGCTTGGGGTAGCTGTATCTGTTGCTCTGTAGTAACCCACTGTCCATCTCCAACCAACATATCATAAGTCACTTATTTCCCACCAAGGAGCTGCCAACCTGATGCTCCTAAGGATAGCAGTTTTTCTTTAGCCATATCACTTCTCCACATTTTGCATTGTAAATATTGAGAAGGAAAAAATCCTATTTTTGCTATTACTTCAAAATCATAAGGAATCAAGTTTGCTCCCTGGCTCCAGCCATTTAAAGTAGGTCCGTAGGACATGCAATCCTTTTTAAAAGCTATAATGGCATTAACATCTAGACTTTCATAGGTAGGTTGATTATTTTCTTGAATAAGTATAATTGGAAAAAGCAATTGGAATTCAAGAGGTCTGCGGGGAACATCAGGCATTTGGAAATGTCTTTGATCAGATTTAAGAGCAAGATGGCATGGGCTGATATTTAACTGTTCCTTTGTCTCAGCCTCATTTACCTCACTAAAGAAATCCTGTGGTTTAACACTGAAAATCTTCTTATTTTTAGTTCTAATTTCACTTTCATTCACATTATGGTAACATCTTCCAAGTTTCCACATCTGTAGTATAAGGCCTTACTGTTTTAGCTGCATTACAGTGGCATCTCCTCATGGGAGGGTCTTTTCCACATCCTTTTTCACCTTCTTCATCTGTAGTATAAGCCATTTCCTTCCTAGCCACATTACGGTGGCATCTCCAGTAACTGAAATCTCTCATGAGCTCCTCTTTGACACCCTCTTCATCTGTACTTTGAAATGTTTCTTAGCCATATTAAGGTGACCTTTCCTGTTAGGTGGACCTCTAAAGGTTTCCCTATCTCTTTCTTCCTTGCCCATTCTAAGAAACACTTCTTTTTTAGCTACATTTTGGGGGTGTCTCCTCTTAGAGGAATTTCTTACAGATTCCCCTTCTAAAATCATAATAACAACTCTAATTAAAGCTGATATAATCCAAAAACTGACTTGAATATCTTTTATCCTTCCAGCCTTTTCACCATTTTCTGAGTAAAAGTCTTTTTTTTTTTTTTAAGATTAATTTTATTTTTATTACAAAGTCAGATATACAGAGAGGAGGAGAGATAGAGAAGAAGTGGAGCTGCCGGGATTAGAACCAGCAACCATATGGGATCCCAGCACATTCAAGGTGAGGACCTTAGCCACTAGGCCACGCCACTGGGCCCTGAGTAAAAGTCTTAAACCTAGTTTCTGGTGTCCATTCATCTGAAGACCAAAGATTTTATTCACTAATAAGCTCTAAATAAAAGAGCAATTGTAGCCTAGTTACCTTTGCTCCAGTTTTCACTAAAAATTTCTGCATAAGAGAGATAAAAGACTGTGCCCTACACTGGTTCTGGCCCATTGTCCCACTCAACACTTTCTGTGGGGGTTTCCGCTGTGCTTTCTCTTCTTCTTTCAAGCCCCTGTTCAGGCACCACTTGTCACTGTCTCGCATCGATGGACTTGGTGCACAGAGATGATAATAACACACGAGGACCCTGAATGATGGTCAAAGCCAAAGTTTATTAGTGGCATCAGACTTTATACACTGAGGGCCATATAGAATAAAGTAGGAAATATTGAACTTATCAACAAAATCAGCAATGCTTTTGTTTGGAACTCCTTTTGCCTTGTATATTTCACCAGTTGTTCTTTTTAAAAAAAAAAACATGTATTTTTATTGCTTTTCTTTTTTTAACATTAATTGCATTGCATTATGTGATAAATTTTTTATGCACTGGGATCCCCCCCACCCCTCGCCATACCCTCCCCCCATGCTCCACCTTGTTGCATTTCCATAGTTCAAATTCGGTTGACATTCTTTCATTGGAGGTATTTACCAAGCATAAAGTCCAGCATCTTATTGTCCTGGTAAGTTCTTGGAGAGACCATCTCTGGTCTGAAGTAGAGCCAGCAGAATATCATCCCAATCAATTAAAAGCCCCAACATAATATTTAAAACAATTTACAACATTATGGTATTAATTGACATGGTATTGATTAACCAATATGTTAATAGGAAAATGCAGGTTCTCAACCACAACCTGTGACTTCATCATAAACATTTCAATTTTGGTTTATATTCAACCGTGTTCTATACACCTTAAAATGGCTATAGATTGCTATTCAGCTGTCTCATGCCTATTTTCATTATAGTATTTAGCAGTTTACATCATTGAAGGATGTTTTCGCTGAACCTGGCTATTTTTCGGGTTGTCTGACTCTATAATTCTAACAGGATATATGTCAACAGTTTAGGTGAGCTTGTGTAGGAGAGGTGTGCAGAGAAATCTTCCATACCCCAGTGAGGAGTAACTAATCTTTGTGTCCCATCCAGTGAGTTAGAAGTGCATCCCCGCTGACTGTTTCCTGTCTGTTTCTAAGCTTTCCTTGTTGTTCTGTCTATCTATTCTAATTTTGTTTGTTTGTTTGTTTGTTTTGAGGGGTTTCTGGAGTGCTCCTGATGCTTATTATGAGAGGGGGTGGGGACCCAAAATTGGAAGGAGGCAAGGACCAGAGAAAGCTTCTCTCCCTAGTCCCGAAGGAAGTTTACTGTTCTTCTGTTTCTGCGGACTGCTCAGGGATCCTGGTCGCTGTTCTGATGACCTTGGATCCTGCAAGGCAGGATATGGGCTTCTTCCATCCCATGTGGTAGATCAAAATGGAGGTGGTTTACCTCAGAGTTCTTGGTCTCCAAAGGCACTCCAGTTCCCCATGGTCTCCTTGGCAGTAGGGGTGTAGTCCTCGGTGCTCATACTGATAGTCCTTGGTGAGGATCTGGCAGTCTTCAGGGTTGGGATAAAAGCCTCCTACTGTCTGCCTGCTCCCGTCCCTGCTCTATGCATATGACCTCCTGTTAAGAGGTTGTTAGGATTACTCCTGATTACCCCATATGCCTTTGTAGTTTTGCTATTGTCCAATGCTAATTCGAGTCTGTTGTGTATGAGTTACCAGTTATGATCCTGATAGGTTATATTTCCTGTCTTCCTCACACCTTCTAGGGTGATGTAAGATTTCTCTGCTCTCCCTCCCCATTTCCAAGCATCATGGGGCCTTACAAGTACATTAGGCTTTACAATTCTTTAATGTAGATCATAAGCAATCTCCCTCATATCATTGGTTACTTCACAATATCTTATTGCATGAGAAACAGGCTGTTTGGGGTTGAGATAATATTACTGTTTTTCGGATTGACATCATTTCATAACAGCCACATCAATCACAACAACAACAACAACAACAACATTAACAACAAATTGTAGCACCCTACTAAAATAATGTGTCACTGAGTAAGCAACACATGCTTAACTAAAAGGAAACACAGAAGTATTTGGGAAAATGAAACCATCATATACTTAATGAGCACTTGATGAATTCTACTAGAGAAAAGAGATTATTTGGAAGCAAACAAACTGACATAAAAACATCAAAGCATATGAGATACAACCAAAAGAGCAGTCACAGAAAAAAAAAGAAGAAAAACAAAACAGTATAGATTGGACTGTTGGCATTACACTTTCCATGTTGGCTTCCTTATATGAGAGAGAATATATGGTATATGTACTTTTGTGATTGACTCGTTTCACTGAGAATAATGGCTTCTAGTTGGGGCCATCTGGTTTTAAATAGAATAATATTATTCTTCTTAATGGCTGAATAATATTCCATAGAGTAGATGTACCACAGTTTCTTTAACCACTCTTCCTTGGACGCACATATGTTTTGTTTCCATGACTTTGCTATTGTAGGTTGTGCTGCTGTAAATATAGGAATTCAGATCCCCTTCTCATATGCAGATTTCACTCCTTTTGGGTATATTCCTAAGAGCGGGATTGCTGGGTCATATGGCAGGTTTATATGCAATTTTCCAAGCACTTTCCATACTGATTTCCACAGTCGTTGTACTAGCCTACACTCCCACCAGCAGTGAAGGAGGGTGCCTTTCTCCCCACATCCATGCCAGCAGGTGTTGCTTTTCGAGTTCTGAATGAAGGCCAGTCTCCCTGGAGTTAGGTGGTACCTCAAGGTGGTTTTCATTTGTATCTCTATGATGGATAGAGAGCCTGAGCATCTTTTCATATGTCTGCTAGCCATTTGAACCTGTTCTTTTGAGAAATGTCTGCTCATTTCTTTTGCCCATTTTGCAACAGGGTTAGTTTTTTTACTGTCCCTGGGTTTCTGAAGCTCTTTGTAGATTCTGGATATTAGTCCCCTGTCACTTGTGCAGTATGCAAAATTTTTCTCCCATTCTGTTGGTTGTTTCTTCTCTTTGTTAATTGTTTCCTTTGCTGTACAGAAGCTTTTTAGTTTGATGTAGTCCTATTCGTTCATTTTTAATTTGATTGCCTTTGCTTTAGGCGTCTTTTCTAAGAAGTCTTTCTCTGTTCCTATATCTTGGAGTGTGTTTCCTATGTTTTCCTTTAATAGTTTGATGGTTTCTGGGTGTAGATTTAGGTCCTTGAGCCAGTTAGAGCTGATTTTTGTATAGTGCGACAGGTGCGGGTCTTGCTTCTTTATTCTGCAAGCTGCTATCCAGTTGTCCCAACAGCATTTGTAGAATAGACCAGGTTTTTTTTTACCTGGATTGTTTTCACTTTTCCTGTCAAAGATTAGTTGACTATACATGTGTGGATTCCCTTCTGGTGTTTCTATTCTGTTCCACTGATCTTCTTCTCTGTTTCTGTACCAGTACCAGACTGTTTTGATAACCACTGCTCTGTAGTATGTCTTGAGGTCTGGAATTGTGATTCCTCCAGTTTGATTTCTATTTTTGAAGACAGCTTTAGCTATTCGTGGTCTTTTGTGATGCCAGATGAACTTCTGTATCATCTTTTCTATTTCTGAGAAGAATGTTGCTGGGATTTTGATTGGGATTGCATTGAATCTATATATTGCTTTTGGTAATATGGCCATTTTGATAATGTTGGTCTTGCCAATCCAAGAACATGGTAAGGTTCTCCATTTTTCAAGGTCTTCTTCTATTTCTTTTAAAAATGATTTATAGTTTTCACCACAGAGGACTTTCACATCTTTAGTTAGCTTAATTCCTATGTATTTAAGATTTCTTTCCTCTATTTTAAAGGGAACTGTACTTACAATTTCTTTCTCAGTCGTGGAATTATTTGTGTACAATAGTGCCATCGATTTGTGTTCATTAATTTTGTATCCTGCTACTCTGCCAAAGTCTCTTATGAGGTTCAATAGTCTCTTGATTGAGTCTTTTGGTTCTGCTATGTAGAGAATCATGTCATCTGTGAATAGCGATAATTTCAATTACGCATTTTCAATTTGTATTCCTGTAATTGCTTTTTCTTGCCTAATAGCTCTGGCAAGGACTTCCAAAACTATATTGAAGAGTAGTGGTGAGAGTGGACATCCCTTTCTAGTTCCAGATTTTAGTGGGAAGGCATCCAATCTTTCCCCATTTAGTATGATACTGGCATTGGGTTTTTATCATAAATTGCTTTGATTGTGTTATAGAATGTTCCTTCTATGCCTACCTTGTTTAGAGTTTTTAACATGAAGTGGTGTTGAATTTTATCAAATGCCTTCTCTGCATCCATTGAGAGAACCATATGGTTTTATTTGTCAGTTTGTTGATGTGATGTATCACATTTATTGTTTTGGAAATGTTGAACCATCCCTGCATGCCTGGGATGAATCCCACCTGGTCCGGGTGAAAGATCTTCCTGATGTGTTGTTGGATCCTGTTGTCTAGTATTTTATTGAAGATCTTTGCATCTCTGTTCATCAAGGATATTGGTCTGTAGTTCTCTTTTTCTGTTGTTTCTCTCTCTGGCTTTGGTATTAAAGTGATATTAGCTTCATAGAATGCGTTTGTGAGGATTGCCTCTCTTTCTATTGTTTGAAAAAGCTTGTGTAAGATTGGGGTAAGTTCCTCCTTGAACGTTTGGTAGAATTCAGCAGTGAAGCCATCTGGTCCTGGACTTTTCTTGGTTGGGAGGGCTTTAAATACTGATTCAATCTCAGTACATGTTATTGGGCTGTTTAGAGTGTTAATTTCTTCTTGACTCAATTTTGGTGGATTCAAAAATCTATCCATTTCCTCTAGGTTTTCTGGTTTGTTCGCATATAGTTGTTTATAATAGTTCCTGATGATTCTTTGTATTTCTGAGGTATCTGTTGTTATATCTCCTTTCTCATCTCTGATAATATTGATGTGTATATTCTCCCTCCTTTTTTTAATTAGTCGAGCTAGTAGGGAGTCTATTTGGTTGATTTTCTCAAAGAACCAGCTCTTTGATTGATTGATCTTGTGTATAGTCCTGTTGGTCTCTACTTGGTTTATTTCCTCTCTTATTTTGATAATTTCTTTTTTCCTACTAATGTTGGGGTTGCTTTGTTGTTGTGTTTCTAGTTCCTTCAACTGTAAGGTTAGCTGATTTACTTTGTGCTTTTCTTGTTTCTTGACATAAGCACTGATTGAAATGAACTTTCCTCTCAGCACCGCCTTGATTGTGTCCCATAAGTTTTGATAAGTTGTGTTGATGCCTTCATTTGTTTCAAGCAATTTTTTAATTTCCTCTTTGATTTCCTCTGTAACACATTGCTCATTTAGTAACAGATTATTCAGTCTCCATATGCTTGTAAGTCTTCCTTGGTGTTTTGAATTCTTGGTCTCAAGCTTCACTCCTTGGTGTTCTGAGAACGTGCATGGTGTGATTTCCACTTTTTTTAAATTTGCTAAGGCTTGTTTTATGGCCTATAATATGATCAATTCTGGAGAAAGTTCCATGTACTGATGAAAAAAACGTGTATTCTCTGTCTGTAGGATGAAAGGTTTGATAGATGTCAACTAAGTCCATTTGCTCTAGAGTTTGGGTGAGTTCTAGCGTTTCTTTGCTGAGTTTCTGGTTTTTTGATCTGTCCATCTGTGTTAATGGGGTATTAAGGTCTCCCACTATGATCATATTGGAGTCTATTTCTCCCTTTAATCCCGTTAATATTTGTTACACATAGCTAGATGCTTTGGCATTTGGAGAGTAACCATTTATTATGCTGATCTCTTCCTGCTGGAGGCTTCCTTTGAACATTATGTGGTAACCTTCTTTGTCTCTTGATGCTCTTCACATCAAAGTTTATGTCATCTGATATAAGAATGGCTACACCTGCTCGTCTTTCCTTGGAATATCTTTTTCCATCCTTTCAGTTTCAATTTTTTCTGAGCTTTGTTGGTGAGTTGTGTCACCTGTAAGCAGCAGATTGTTGGGTTTTGTTTTTTGATCCTGTCCTCCAATCTATGGCGTTTGACTGATGAGTTTAAGCAATTTACATTCAGCGTTATTATGGATAAGGGGCAGTTTGGTCCTGTCATTTTGGCGATGTGTTGTTCTATGATTGTGGCTTCTGTTAGTGTTTTAGTGGGATGTTCTCCACATTTGCCTTTGTTTCTGATGGTTGCTATTTCTTTTTTCTTTCATGGAAACATGCTTGAGTATCATTTGTAGGGCAGGTTTAGATGAGACAAAATCTTGAAGTTTTTCTTTATTGTGGAAGAATGTTATTTCATTTTCAAAGACAAAGGAGAGCTTTGCTGGTTAAGTTATTCTGGGCTGAAAATTTTTCTCTTTTAGAATCTTGCATGTGTCACTCCAGTTTCTTTTGGCCTGTAGTGTGTCCTCTGAAAGGTCAGCTGTGAGTTTGATTGGGGTTCCCCTGTATGACACTTGACTTTTTTCTGGTGCACCTTTAGGGATTTTTTCTTTTTGTTTGACTGAAGAGAGCTTGATTATCATGTGTCGTGATGAAGTTTGTTTTTGGTCAACTCTGTTGGGAGTTCTATAGCCCTCCTGTATATTACTTTCTAAGTCTTTGCTCAGATTAGGGAAGTTTTCCTGTATTATTTCACTGAATACGCCTCTAATCCCAGCTTCTCTTTCTGCACCTTCTGCAACACCCATAACTCTTAGGTTAGACTTTTAATTATATCTTTTAATTCTTGGATACTTTTTTTTTAGCTTGACCTAGCTCTCTTCCAGCTTTTTGCTTGTTTCTTCATGGTGACAGGTAGTATCTTCTAATTCTGATATTCTTTGTTCTGCCTCATTCATTCTGTTGTTGAGACTCTTCACTGTATTTTTAATTTGCTCTACTGTGTTCTTAATTTCTGATATATCAGCCTTAATTTGATGTATTACTGCTATTTCTTCTTTGAACTCTTGTTTGTACTTCTCATTGCTGACCAGCAACATTGCAACAAGTTTTCTGAGTTCTTTGTCCCCCATTTTCTCAATGTCTTCCTCAGTTAACTCTGGGAGTGGGTGAAGCTTTTGCTCCTTCGTTGGAGAGTTTTCAGTAGCATTCATAGTGCTTTTTCTTGTCTTTTACCTTTTGTAATTGCCAACGTGGTTGACGAAATCATCTCGATGGTGTATTAGCTACAGGTCTGTAAGTTGATTTTTATGTTCAATCAGTGACCTGGATTTGGCGAACACAGTTGACCTGAATAATTGCTCTGTCCGCAGCGCTGATTTTGTTAGCAGCACTGAGCTTGCCGCCCCCTGCTGGCCAATAAGTCTAAGTACTTCCTGGGGTTATTTTGGGTGGAGTTGGAGGCATGCCTTTTCAGGGCTGTTTCTTCTGTGGAGCCTGTGCAGTGCTCTAAGATGGTGATATTTTTGTCCCCAGGTCAGTCCTTGGGTGATTCAGATGACCTCCCTTCAGTGTAAAAGTGTCTGGTCCTGTGACACTGTTATGTGAGAGTTGCTGAATTAGCGCATGCGCAGTTTGACACTCCTCCTCTTTCAGTTTATCAGTGTTCGGAGCACTTGCCTCAGTGTCCAAGATGGCGCCTGTAGAGGCACCAACAGAGATCGGGGACTGTTGGCCGTCAGCTCCAGGGACCACATAGACCCCACAGGCTGCAAAGCTGTTGTCATGGGCTCAGCTGTGCACAATTAACCAACAACACGCCCACTCTGGATCTCCACTTGGGGTCCACACTTGCTGCCCTGCCACCTGATATGGCACCAGGTGGAGAACTTCATTACTGGCTTTCAATTCCAGGGACCACACAGACCCTGCAGAGAGCAAAACTGGTGCTCCCCTCCACCCTTGGATCAGTTCCATATGAACAGCCAGAAAGGGGCCTGTGTGTTGCTCTGTCAACTCCATGTTCCGCCTCTCCACACAAGATGGCGCCCTGAATCCCTGTCTCTGCCTGCAGTTAGTCCCAGTCACTCAGCTTGTTTGTCTGCTCCCAGACCAACTCACTTTCCTAGCTCCCCACGTGGACCCAGGCTCTCACCTGGCAGTCACAACGTCTGTGTGGAGACGACAGCTGGATGTTTGGCTGGCACTGTAAACGGATTGCTGGAGCTTGGATCACTGGAGACTGGATTGTGGGAGACCGGATCACTGGGGTCTGAGTTGCTGCTCGCCGACTGCTGGTGGGTTCTTGGATCCACAACAACACTGCTGTCTTGTTTCTGCAGCTTCCCTGTGTCCAGGGGTTTCTGGTAACCCCTGCTTACTGCCTGAGCCCTACTTTTCCCCTGTAATCTACTTATTGTACTTCTCCCTGCCTAAAGATTCTATGCCTTATCAAATGTTTCTGTACTCTATGCTGCCATCTTGGTTCTCCAGTTGTTCTCAATACATACTGTCTACTCAATTGTTCTTACACTAATAAAATCCAATCAGGTATACAAAAGGTAGCCATTTGGTTATTCTTATCAAAATATTTTCCAACCAACTGTAATCCTGTGCTCACTGACCTTCTAGGGTCACAATGTCCTCCTACATTTGGAAGCTCACCAGGAGAAGATTCTACCTTTTCAGGGAGTTTTGAAGCCTGGGAAGGCTGGCTAAATTTCCCAATACAAATTCTAAGCTTAGCAGGGCCCTTCTGCTGACCAGGGGAAGGGTAAACTTGGGAAGTGGCCTTTGAGCTTACGGCAAGTACAATATGCACAAATTTCTGTGTGGTTTTAGGCACACTTCAAGGCTGACTTCTGAATAGTGGTGGATATGTTGTTGAAATGGCATCATCAATATCTGGAAATGGAAATGCATATTCCTCTTGGGTTGGTTCAGCTCCTACTGTGGGTACTTGATGAGGATTTAAATTGTCTTGCTGGCTCAGAGAAGGTTCTTCAAGAATTTCTTCAGGCTGAACTGGGACCAATTGAACTATAGGGTTTGGCTGCTGAGCTGCAACCACCTCCTGGTGTTTCAAAGTCTCCGCCTGTGTGGGTGTTTTGAGGATTGAGCTGGGGCTTCTGATTTGGTTAGGATTTGTAGAGGTTGAAGAGTAATACTGTGCAGTGTTGAAGGCGGAAGTTGATCATGACCTGGAAAGGATGTTGTTACTTTCTGAGGCTGTGGAGGTTGATCTAGAGCTTCATTAGTGATCTCTACAGCCTGAGTTTGGATTTCTTGATGGCTTGTGGCTTCAGTCACAGCATTCTTAGGGCTCTGTAAGTTTTCAACTGTTTCCTCCGCCTGCTGGGTCATAGGGGTTTTCCCACCCTGAAGAACTTCTGGAGGTTGAATTGGTAATGGTTCAACCTCTTCCAGAGACTCTAGAGGCAGAGATGGGGCCTGAAGTTGGTTTGCAGAAGATTCTCTGTCTTTAGCCAGGACTGAGGGCTGAGTTGTCATGTCAGGGCCCATGAGAGACATTCCCTCTCTTGCTGTAGGTTCTGCTGTTAAGGTAAGCACTAGATCTGGAGGCTTAGTTGTCATGCTGGAAAAATATGAATGCTGAACTTGCGGTGAAATTGTTATTTCATGATAATCTAGAGGCTGGACTGGAACTCCTTTCTCCATCTCAGCAGATTTTGCCTCAGAAGTCTCAGAGGACCGAGCTGATTGATCCTGGTGACCTTGATAAAGCTCGGTCTCCTGGGGAGGGACTAGAGTGTGAGCTGAGGCCTCATGCTTGTCTGGAGCAGACGGAGTCTCCACAAGAGACTCAGCAAAGCGAGCTATGTGTTCCTGTTCACTGGAAGAAGGTTCTGTCTCCACAGAGGAGGATCCTAGGGGCTGAGCTAGAGACTTATGCTGGAGTGGATCAGGTTAACTCGGCACAAGAGGCTCAGCATAATGAGCTATCTGGTCCTGTTCACTATTAGAAGGTTCTGTGTCCACAGAGGAGCTTGGGGTGAACGATAGGGATTCCTGCTGGAATGGAGAAGCTTCCTCCTCTGTTAAAGAGCCTGAAGGCTGATCTAGGGGTTCATTTAGGGCTAGAGCAGGTTCAGTCGCCACAGAAGAACCTAGGGTGGGAGTTCTGGGTTCCTGCTGAAATGGAGAAGGTTCCGTCTCTGCAGAAGGGACTTGTGTCTAATGTGGGAGTTACTCCTGGTTTGGAGAAGGTTGTGTCTCTAAACATGGGCTTAGGTAAGGAGCCTCCTTCTGGGCTGAAGAAGGTTCATTCTCCACAGGAGACTCAGTATACTGAGCTGGCTGCTCCTGTTCTCTGGAAGAAGCTTCTGTCTGCGCAGGAGGGCCTGGAGTCTGGGTGAAGTTCTCTTATTGGGCAAGAGAAGGTCTATCCTCCTTGGTAGGCTCTGAAGTTACAATACCTTCCATATCTGTAGGCTTACTTGTAACACTGGGCAAATTATAATGGTAAGCTTGATTCTGATTAAGAGACCAACCTGTCACCTCCTGAATCAGTGGAGTCTGAGCTGTCGGATTCCTTGTGGTGGTTACTGGAGCTTGGGTCTCTTGCTGTACTAGAGATTTAACTTCCACAGGGGATGTTAAAGGCTGCTCTAGGGCTTCTGTTTGGTTTCTAGAAGTTTCACTCTCCTGAGGAGAGTCAAAAGTTTGCTTGCTATGATAATATTCAGTCTCCACGGGTAGGTCTGGGGAATGAATGGTGGCCTCCTTCTGTGCAGTAGATGAGTTGCCCATTATAGCATACACTTAAGGCTGTGCTGGGGCATCTTGTTGCATTGAGGAAGGTTCATTCTCCACAGAGAGCTCTGAAGTCTGAGTTAGACCCATTGGAGTTAAAGATTCCACTTCCTCAGGGAGCTCTGGAGTCTGCACTGGGGGGTCTTGTTGGGTCGAGGTAAGTTCTATTTCCTTGAGCAGAGCCTGGGCCTGATCTTTGCTTGGGGTGGGTTCAACTTCCTTAACTGCCTCTGACATTGCTGTGAACTCCGTGTCTGCAGGTGTAGCAATGGATGAGTTTGAGTAGAAGGCTTCGTTCTGAGGTAGAGATGGTGTATTAACTTCAGGGTACACTGATGATTTTCCTCCGACTTCTTCAGTCTCAAATTGAGGTTGCACAGGTCTCTCCTGCTGCGTTGGAGATGCTTCTGTCTCAGAGGGCTGTAGCTCTGAAACTGGCATCAGATGCTGGGTTGAAGGAGGTTCATCCTTTTCCAGCAGTTGTGGAGACAGAGCTTGGGCCTCTGGTCATGGTGGAGAGGACTGGATGGCTTCACAATTCTCTGGACTTGGAGTTTGGCCCTCTGCTTGGGCTTGACCTCCCTCTGGCTGTGGTGGAGAGGACTGGATGACTCAATTATTCTCTGGACTTGGAGTCTGGCCCTCTGCTTGGACTTGAGATGGTTTAATTTGCTCAGAGGACTGTGAAGGTGCAGCTTGGCTCTCCTGCAATTCCAGAAGGAAACTGTCAGGATATTAAGAATAATCACCCTGCACAATTTGGTTTTGAAGCTAAAGTTTTCAGGTTTGTCTGGAGTTTGAGTAACATCCTCAGGAAGTCGTTGATGCCAGCGTAGGTCATTTTTTAGGCTCAGAGGTGAAATGATCAACCTGTTTGTTTTTGAATTCTGACTGTCTAGAGGTGGAAATGACTGGTACTTCTTTCTTTCCAGTCAAAGAGGCAAAGCTAGGGCCTGAATCTGATCCCCATCTGGCATCGGAGTCACCTCTGATAGCCTTTGTTGCCAAGTAAGCTTGTTGCAAACAGTAAGTTGATCTGGCTCTGGTGGAAGCTCTTGAACTGAATCCATGTCAAGAGAATGAACAAAATTCACAGTGGGCTCTTTGGATGAAGCCAGCTTCTGGGAGGGAGCAGAGGGCCCGAGGTAGTCAAAGCCACTTGGGCCCGCCGGGGGTGTGAGTGCATCTGATGATTCAGAGGACTGCGAAGACTAGGGCCCAAAGAGCCATGAGAGGCTGGAAGTCAGCTGGACCAGGTCTTGAGCCAACTCCAGAGGCTGAGTCACCTGCACTGGCAGCCATACAGGTAGCCACTTGAAGAGGAGCCATGGAACCCACAGGCTTAGCAAGTTCACTGACGGGATTTTCAGGCCACTGGGGCACAAGCAGTGTGCCTTGAACAGGAGCTGATGGGTTAGAGCAGCCTCTTGAAGTGTGTGCCTTAGCAACTGTGCACTCCGCCCTACCCTTTATGACACCTGGCCCTTATTTACATATTCTTTATTGGGCTTCTTCTCCAGTGACTCTGTTGCTTTGTGCTGGGGCAGCCTTTTCCTATATTCAGCCACTGTGTTCCAGCCTCCATTGCCCATACAGAATCAACAACTACTTCCTTGCCAGGTCTTCCCCTGCCCATTGCAAGGAGGGGATTAGGCCACAGATCCAGATGGTCCGAGGGCTCCAGCAGCCCATTGATGTGGGAAGGGGAGAGGCTGGATTTTCACAAAGAAGTAACAGGGCTGAGTTCCGAATTAAATGTGAATAGGGGTTTTAGGTCACACACAGGTATTCCTTTACATTGGAAAAACAACAGGATGCTAAAAAAAGCTGTATAATGGGGTCCTTGGAATAGTGCTTGTCAAAATTAACATCTTAAGTGCTCAAAAGTATTGACCAGGTCTCTTCCATAGTTTGCAAACCCAAAAGCTGCTTCTGAGTGTATGGAACAATAATGGCATCTGAGACCTCCTTAAAATGTCTTAGGCTCCTCTTAGTGGCCTTCTGTATCAACTCTGCTATGGCCAAATAGAAAGGCACCTTTGTCTTAGCAGGAGAGACATGCAAATGTTCCCATAATTTAGGCACCTGCTGATAAAATACTTCTGTAGGTGTATATGAGGACGCTACAACAATAAATGAAAGTGGGGTACTGTAATCAATCCTGGTCAGATGGAATTTTTCAATGGCCATCTCAACCTTGTGTAGGGTGTGACGTCCCTCCACAGTCAGCATCCTAGGGGATGCTGGAAAGGAGTCACCTTTTAAGATATCAAACAAAGGTTTCAAATCTGCATTAGTAAGTTTCAAACTGGGTCTCATCCAATTAATATCCCCTAACAATTTTGAAAATCATTAAGAATTTGCAACTTTTCTGTGGCTATGGAAATTTTGGAGGGTTTAATACAATTCGGAAAAACTTGAAATCCCAAATAATTAAATGGAGAAACAAGTTGCATTTTTTCTGTGGTTATAGCTAATCCTGCTTTTTCTAACTCTGCTGTAACTTACACAAACAGGATTGCAACACCTGAGCAGATAGAGCTGCCAGTAAAATATCATTTATATAATGAATAATCATCACAGAGGGAAAGCTGGTGCACACGAGTTTTAAGGTGGCAGCCACATAAATCTGACACATAGTAGGACTATTAGCCATTCCTTGGGGCAAGAACTTCCATTGGTACCGTTCAAATGGTTCTTGCAAATTAACAGAGGGCACAGTGAAAGCAAAACGAGAGGTATCCTCTGAATGAAGGGGAATGAAGAAAAAGGCAATTCTTTAAATGAATCATAATAATGTTAAAGTCCTTTGGAATGGCGGAAGGCTGTGGTAGTCCTGGCTGCTGTGATCCCATTATCTCCATGGTAGCATTCACTGCTCTGAAATCCTGTAAAAGTCTCTACTTCCCTGATTCCTTTTTAATCACAAAAAATGGGTGTATTCAATAGTGACATGGAAGAGATTATCTGTCCAGCAGCTAAATGTTCTTGAACTATTTTCTTAATGGTGGATATTTTTTCCTTTTTTTGTTTTTTTTTTCCTTTTTTTTCTTATTTTCTTATTTGTTTTTTATTATATTTCATTATATATTTTGTCAATCTTTACATAATTAATTACGGTAAAAAGGTTCAAGGGCTATAGGGAAGTGGGTAAGACTACTATTTCCATTTTGTTTCCTTCATGTATCTGAGGTAAAGGGGGCTATTGAGGGCTTCTCCCTGCCGGCCCAGTCTCCCACCCACCCCAAGTCCCTGATGTGGGGCATGCTCTGAGATACTTGCTGAAGTGGTTTTGATAGTTCACAAGTTAGGAATCGTTGCCAATCCTGCCACTCCAAGCATGATGAAGTCATTGAAGAATCCACTGATTGACATAGTTCATCATAGAGTCTCCATTTGCACAGTATTTTGCTGCCAACATATAGTTGAGGTGGATGATTGATTTGATCTGTCTTCTGTCTTCTCATGGTTAGGGTTCTGAGTCTGGAAATTTGATCTGGCAGATCCCCAAAGTAACTTTGAAGTATTCCCAGATCACATTCTTTTGTGTTCTAGCAACAAAGGGCCCGACACAGTCCATCATCACAATCAGCTAGTGGTTGCAATTGCTGGGTTGGTTCTGTTTTCAGTCCTGACATCCACTGGAACCAATGGGTGTTGCAGTCCAGCCTGGTTCTGCCCAGCACATGCTTGGCCCTCACATAAACCAGTGGGATCTACAGCCTAGTCAGAGTGACCCACAAAAACCCTCACCAGGCCCGCCCTCTACCCTGGTCTGCCAGTATGTGTAGCAGACTAATCCAGTCTTTCCCACATCCCATTCAGCTCTCGTTCATGTCAATGGGTATTAAAGCTTAGTTCCATCTAACCAGCTCAACTATCCAGCCCTCACGCATGTTGTTGAGTGCTTCTCTGTCTAGCCACCCCAGGTCCTGTCCTAGTTTCCATGCCCTCCTGCGGGAGTAGTAACCCAAGAGGAAGGAGCCCACTATTCTCCTCCCAGGTCTCTCTCTATCCAGGTTTATGCACTCTTCAGTGGTTCTGTTGTTTGACTTGACAGAATTAGTTCCTAGTGCCAGCTTCTGCCAGGTGATGCTACAGCTAAGCCCAAACAACCCTCACCCACTCTAATTTATGCTTGCACCAGTAGGAATAATCCCCTAGCCCAGCTCTTCCCTGATCTAGTCCACAAGAGGTGCACAGGTGTTGTAGCCCTGCTTAGTCTGGTCTGTCCCCATCCCAGCTCACACTCTCCAGTGGGAGTAGCTGTCCGGTGAGGGGACAACCCTCTTACTCCCCCTGCCAACTCTGCCCCCTCCCTTCCGGTTCTCACGCATGTTAGCTGGGTGCTGCAGTCACATCCAGTACAGGCAACCTCACCCTGGCATTCCATATGTGCACTGTTTTTTTGTCGCAACCAAACCTGGCTCAACTCACTCTCTATTCTGGTGCTAGGATTTGCCAGTGGATGATGTGAACTGATTCAACCTGAACTGCCCTCGACCCATGCCAAATGTATGCCAGTGGGAAACTTTCCATGGCCTATTCTGGGCTGTTTCCTGTCATGCTTCTTGTGTTAACCTGCAGGGACTGTGTCCTGCCAGAGAAGTTGCCCAGGCTCCTCCATCAGAACCCCTCCAAGTTCCAGATTTTGCACATGAGAGGGGGTCCATGAGCCAGCTTCACCTCCTGTCCTAGCAGGAACAGTGGGTTTTCTTGGTTAGCTTTCAGCCCATTCTGGTTCTTGCTGTTGGATGTTTCATCCCAGCCATGGTGCATCCATATCCACATATAGTTCATCTATGGCTCAGTTGAGGTTGAGACCTAGCCTAGTCTGTCCCACATCTACCCTGGTCCTCCAGAACACCAGATAGTGTTAGGGTTGGCCTGGCCCAGTGCATCAAGTCCCAGTCCAACTAGAGCCAAGGGAGACTACGACTGTTTCCTGGTTAGAACGCAACACCCATTCCAGCACACATGCCCCTTGGTGGGAACCTCAACCCAATAGGGTGTCCCCTTAGCTCCCCAACTGGGCCTGTTTCCAGCCATAGATCAAGCACCTGCCAGTGGCTGTTTTAACTCAGCTTGGCACAGTCCCTCACTTGTCTTGTCCTCTGCCTTAGACATTGTGGCCTAGCGTCATTGACTCACATTGACCAGTAGGTGCAATAGCCTAGCTCTGCATGACCTGTGCTCTATCCTGGTTTCTAGTTTCACTTGTAGGCTAAGGTTTGCTCGGTCCTGCCCAGTCTATCCCATTCCATTACCAATTTATGCATTAACCAAGTGTTGGAGCTACTTTGCCCAGCTTGTCCAATCCCCAGGTCTGGACCACATGTTCACCAGCGGGAGCTATGACTCACCAGGGGAGTTTCCCAAGTTCCTCCACTTGATCCCCTCCCAGACCCAGTTCTCTTGCATGCCAATGGGTTTTAAACCAGTGCCTGACACAGTCTGGCCTTCCATTTGGCAGTGTATGAGCTGGTGAATGTTGCAGCCAGGCCCACCCCACACGCTATTCAAAAAGCACATTCGGGTGCTGCTGCCTTGACCATCCAAAGTCTTGGGCTAACCAGTGGGGCTAGAATTTCCACAGAGTGTGGCACGCCAATCCCGCACAGAATCTACCCCCAGATATGGTTCTCAAGTACTAGTTAATGTTATGGGCCTGCCTAACGTGACTGGTCTCCTGATACATCATCATGTCAGCTAATAAGATATCCTGCTGGACAAGCACCGACCCTTAGCTTTTGCTTGAACTGGTATTTGGTGCTCAGCATTGTTCAGTGATTGCAAGTTCTTCAAAGGAAGACTTACTGTCTTTAGGACTCTTTAGGATTGACTCAGATCCAGAAGCACAGTGCAATGAACCTGGAGCTACCTAAGCAGCTATTCAAAGAACTAAAACCCCAGAGCTCCCCGGCCAGGTGGCCAGCAGCCAGAGCATGGTGCCAAGTGGCACAAGGGCCACCCAAAGACAGCTCACCAAGTGCACATGGTGGCTGGAGTCGGGATCTGAGCAAGACGCCCATCCTGAGGCCCACTGTCAGCTGGGAAGCTGCTAGAAGTTTAAACCCCCAGACCCAAGGTTGTGCCCCTCCCCAATTCCATTCACCACCTAATGAGGGTGGTGGGTGGGCCCCAGAACTACCCAATCACAGAGACTTCCCCCCTTGGTGTACTCACCCCAAAGGAATAAGTCCCCAAATTCAGGCCCGGGGACAGCTCATCACGTGCACATGGTGCCTGGAGTCATTATCCGAGCAAGACGCCCCATCCTGAGGCCCACCCAGTGGCTATTTTTTCTGTAGAAATAGGCCATTGGTCAATCCAAATGGGTTCAAAACATTTCCATGTAATCTGTGGAGCAACCTCAGCTGCCATCACAATGGCACCTAAGGAAAATGTCCTACCCCCTTTCTATCCTTCTTATGTTCCACGGAGAATAATAGAGCAATTCCTTGCAGCTTTATCATTATCCCTTTTCCAGGAATGTTATCATACCCCTCAATCAGCTGCATAGCAAATTCCTGACCAGATACTAATCCTGCGCCCATTTGTTGCAAAACATCTCTCCCCAGTAGATTAACTGGCAGGCTTGATACTACATAGGAAATAACATGGCCACCATTTACTTCCTTATCCCTTCAGGTTAGTGGTCTGGAGCTAGCTAGGGGGTTTTGGGTCATCGTCAATCCTTGCAGGGTGGTCATGGTGGGTGTAACAGGCCAACCTGGGGGCCAATATTCCTGTGAAATAAGAGTGGTGTCAGTGCCAGTGCTTAGGAAGGAGCCCAGTAAATTTCTTTGCTTCTATACTCTGCTCCAAAGAACGGCGGCCTGCCACATCAGTGACCCAATTAGAAAAGGCATCACCAGTGGAACCAAAGCCTACTTTATTTTATCCAGCCCTGCAAGCATTATCTGACTTCACCATGGGGAGCAGCATTAACTGTGTTATTCATGCCCTCTGGGGCAAAACTGCAACTCTAACATGAACACTGGCTAAAACTTTAATTTCCCCTGTATAGTCTTCATCAGTCATTCTTGGGGTAATGTGAACTCCTTTCAAGGCTGTGCTGCTTCGTCCCAGCAGCCTGACAGTGTCAGGGGTAGTGGCCCATAAATTCCTGTGGGAATAGCCTATACACCCCATTTGTGGTGTCAATACGATGTTGGAGGTGGTGTGGAGGCCCCATCCTCCGCTGCCTGGGCTCCCTCGGACAAGGTCATGAATGGCCTTTGTCCCTGAGGGACAGAGTCACTGACCCATACATTGGTGCTTGCAGGGCTCAGGGCTGACGCCTGCTCCCATTTCCCAGCACAGACGGCTGCCTAGATATGTCTATCTTGGAACTGCATTCATTTACTCAATGCTTCACACGTTGACATCGAGGGCAAACTCCTGGGGGCTGCCTGTCAATTTTAACAGGATCCTGTGCACAACCCTGGTGTGGGCAGTTCCGACGGATATGCCCTAGCCAGCCACATTTGAAACATCCTTGTTTTGGGTGGGTCCCCAAGCCTCCGGGTGTTCTACCACTCATCCCCTCTGCAATGACTGCACCCATTATCTGTCCTTCCCCGATGTCCTTACAAAGTTTAAAATACGCATTAAGTGGCTTATGCTTCCAAGGTCTAATTGTCACCTCGCACCATTTGTTGGTATTTTCATATGCTAATTGCTTTACAAAAGGCATGGCTTGATCTGCATCACCAACTACCCTACCTGCAGTTAACAGTACGCAATCTACAAATGCCTGGTAGGGCTTGTCCGGGCCTTGGACAGTTTTGTAGAGATGTGCATGTAGTGATTCTTTGGGTGATAAAGACTTCCAGGCCCTTACTGTAGCAGCAGCGGTCTGTGCGTAAACCCCTGGGTCATAATTAAGCTAACTCTGTACATTAGCAAAATTCCCCTCTCCTGTCAACATATCATGATTTCTCTCAGGAAGGCCTGCCTAGACATTTTGCCATCCTGTGCTGAAGGCAAAGCTCATAGAACTCATCTCCGCATTAGAAAATCTGCTCCATCTAGAGTGGTCCTAGAGAGCTGTTTCCGACCAGCTGGGGTCAAATTCGTAGGTGCCAAGGCTTCAATCATGGAAATGGTGAAGGAGGCCAATGGGCCATACGTGGCAACAGCATCCCTCAGACTCTTTATGTCCTTAAAGGACAGTGCCAGGTGCTGTCTGATTCTCTGCCCCTGCTGATCTTCAACTTCAACTACCAGGAAAGCTAAGCACCTAGCAAGGGCAACTGCCTCAGGGTCTCCCTGCTTCTGTGCTTGCTGTACCACACATTCTACAGCTGAAAGAGAAGTTGAAAGCAGGGGTCCAGTGCATCTAGCAGTGCATCCACTCTGTTCCTGCCTCAACTGAACAGAGAGGTGCTGAAGTTGCTCCTGTAAATCTTTTACAACTGTGCTCAGATATGATGGTGCCAATGGCTCAGGCTGTGCAGAGGGCTCTGTGCCTGTCCAAGAGAGATTTTTGCTTGGCACACGATCTACAGGTGGAGGATCCTTGACAATCTCACTTCCATCCTTTTCCTTTTTATTCTCCTCAGAAGAGGACCTCATATCTTCTTTACACACTTTCTCCAGACATTGTCTGGTTTGGGGTTCCTTCTCCGTTTTTACCCTGGTTTCTAGCTCTCTCCTCCCTCTAACAGAAATTTTTTTTTTTTTTTTTTGGCGGGGTTGCACCACTGCTTGACAGGATGGCAAAGCACTTTTTGCCAAATGCCAGAGAAGGAAGGTTACTACAATGGGAGCAAACCATAGGAATACATCTCAGGTAGTTTCAAAGAAACTCTGCAAGGCCTTACGCTTACTGGTGGTGTCTTGTGACCAGAGCATATCTCAGATTCCTTTAACCACTTTCACTTCAGCAAGTTTTTGTCTTACGATAAATTTTACTTATCCCCCTGCAAAAATTTTTAAACTTGCCTCTGGATTTCCGGGCTCCCTCAGATTGTCCCTTGTGCCCCAAGACCGGGAGAATGTCTGGGGATGGAATTGATTATGCCCCTCCAGAGCTTTTAAATTCTAAACTTGCATTCATTTTGTTGGGCTCCCTCAGATTGTCCCCAATTGGGGAGAACATTGGTGATGAGATTAATTATGTCCCTCCAGAATTCCAGGGTCCTTCAGATTGTGCCTCATGCCCTACCACAGGGAGAGGGTGTGGGGAGGAAATCAGTTATGCCCCTGCAAAATTCCTGAATTTGAAACTTACCTTTGTAGGTCCAGGAATCCCTGAGCATCCTTCATGCCGTGCCCTACGTTAGGTGGCATTTGTTCTGGCTGGCTGAGCCAGTAACGTGGACAGGGTGAAGGTCTGGGGATGAATCACCGATGCCATGACCAGTGATGGTGGAAGTCTCTCTTACGCCTCTCTCTGAAACCTCTTCATTACTGCTTATATATTCTTTCCCCCAAGCCCTTAAACAGAACAATAGTATGCCAAAGAATCTGATTAGACCAGGTGCTTTTAGCTGCAAGCCCATTTCCTGAGTGCTCAGCTTAACGAGTGCTAATCAACTCGTTAGCCCACAACACGTGGGGTATGGGTGAGGAGTAGGAGCTGGGCAGTTTGCATCACTGGGTAAGGGGTGTCTGCTTAAACAGAGAGCTGTATGTGCCAAAGTCCTTTAGAGGAAGGCACAGAGATTTGGACAGAGAAACAGCAGGTGGGGATTGCTCCAAGAAAGGACACAAAAAGGAGGAAGATATACAGGTCTTGTGTATCACACCAAGGGTTTTGGATGCTATCCAAAGGACAAAAGAATGCTGTGTGTGTGTGTGTGTGTGTGTGTGTGTGTGTGTGTGTGTGTGTTTCAAATTTAAGGATGATATGCTGGAGGTCAGGGAAAGAGGAGTAAAGAAGAATAAAATCCATGTTTTTGCAACTATCTGGTTCACTCAAGCTAGCTCTACAAGAGATGATTAAGTCTCTGGGACACCAGATTCTGGGAAGTCACAAGACAGAGTACGTGAATACTCCTCACCCAGTTTCCTCTGAAGATGTCATCTTCCCTGACTCTAGCTCAATGACTAAAACAAACAGCTGACACAATAAAAACTAATACCAAATTGACCCTCTACATTCATCTTTAACATTGTTACTGCTAAAAAGAACTGTTATAGAAAGCTCTAATCCATCCTATCACATTGCTTTCCATTGTCAGATTGATGTATTCTTGTGATCCATCCCAAGGACTTGTGATTAGAGTTCAGTTTTTCTCTGGAATGTCTCTTTGTTGGAGTTTGCCTGATGTTTTCTAGTGGTTATAGTGAAGTTATATATTGGGGGCAGGAATTTAGCATCTAGAGTAGTTACTCCTCACCAAGGTATTGAAGATTTCTCTGCACACCCCTCCTAAAAATGTTCTGCACCTCAACTGTTGACATATGCCTTATTAGAGTTATAAGCCAGATAAGACTATCCTAGAATTTGCCAAGTTCAGCAAAATGATGCTTCAACACGATAAACTGATAAAAGCTAAAAAGAAAATAGACATGAGACAGTTGCATAGTAACCTATAGCCGTTTTAAGGTGTAAAGCAGCCAGTTATGCATATAAAATAAAATTGAAATGTCAATGAAGTGGTCACTGAATGTGAATAAGAACTTGCATTTTTAAAACATACTGCTGCTCAATATCACGTCAATTAATTCCATAATTTTGTAAATTGTTGTTGATGCTGTGTTGGGGCTCTTAATTGAATGGGATGTTATTCTGCAAGTTCTACCTTCAGACCGGAGATGGCATCCCCAAGAAACCACTGAATTTATTTGGAGAATAAGATCCTGGACCCTAAGCTTGGTATACGCTTGCAAAGAAAGACTCTTGACTGGATTTGAACTGTAATACTGCAATAAGGTGGAGGAATCCACCATGGGGGGGAAGGCATGGGGAGATGTTGGGGGATTTCCACCCCTATGAAATTGTGTCACATCATGCAACATTAATTAGAAAAACAGATGCCTTGTTACTTATGATGTTTACATGGACGCTACACCTCAGACTTCTCAATTATAAGTCACCATGTTTTTCTCTGTAATTAATATGGTTTAGACTAGGCTGTTTAATATTTATCCTCTAATACTAGTACACTAATTTAAGGAAGTGCTCATGGCTTTGTTGGCAAAACTTATTACTTTAGTGAAAATTATTTCAATTATGATTATTGTGTTTTGCTTACTTCTTCCAAATGCATTTACTGGCCTTCACTATAAGGAAGAGCTGACCATTCTCTCCCACTCACTTACTCAACTATTTATTTTTATCCTTAAAAGGATTTATGTATTTATTTTTATTGGAAAGTCAGATATACAGTGAAAGGAGAAAAATGGAGAAAGACCTTCCATCTGCTCACTTACTTCCAAAGGGCCACAATGGCTCAGGCTTAACTAATCTAAACTCAAGAGCCGGGAGATTATTCCAGGTCACCCACACAGATACAAGGTCCCAAGGATTTGGGGTATCCATGACTGCTGTCTCAGGGCATAAGCAAGAACTGGATGAGAAGCAGAGGAGCTGAGGCATGAACCAGTGCCCATATGGAAGGTGTTTAGTCACTAGATTGCCATCCTGGGTCCTGTTGACTTATTGATATCCAGGTGAACTTAGGATTTCTCCAACATTTTTAACAGCATTTGTTAATGAGTGAAATAATTATCACCACAAAATCCCCCACCCCTGGACATACTCAGTCTGATGGATATTTTTGAAATGATTTAAACCTCCATAAGCTCCTATAAGAAAAGACCATGGGATGTCTTGCTCATTCCTTCACCAGCATTTCTTTCCAGTCAGAATTGTAAATGCATGCAGAGAGGAGCCTGAATTACATGTACCAAGCAAATAATGGATGGAGGGGGAAAGGATGGAGAGAGGCAAAGAGGAAAGGAGGAATAGAGGGAAGGATGAAAGAGTGGATGGATGGATTGACAGATGAAGGGTAGAGGAATAGTTAAATATTGGATGGAAGGATGAGTGAAGTGGTGCATAGATTAGAAGATACATGGATATAATGCAGCTATTCAAGAACTTGCTAAAAGTGGGCAGTTGTGTAGATAGATGTGTCTAAGTGGATGGGATGGATGGAAGAATTTTAGTTTTTTCATTGAGGTAATGGGAAGCTAAACTAATCTCTATGTCCATGTACAACTCTTGTCTTCATGGTTAATGTGGGGATCTATCCCTGTTATCTGCTCCCTAATGTTGTTATAAACTGGAATGACACATGTTTCTCTTCCTAAGTGGCATTTGAAGAGAAAAGTAAGAACCAAGGAAATAGCACATTTGAATTCCCATAGCAAAAATTCTCTTCAGATTCCTCTGGATCTTGACACCCTCTGACAATTCTGGGATGTGAATCATGTGCCAACTCTGTCCTGGGGTCGGGGTATAACTAGTGAAAATAAACCATTGCCATTCTTATGTTCTATTAAGACACACAATCAGAAGAGTTTATCCCTACATTCATTTTTCCAGGAGAAGAGAGATTAGAACAGCTGAGGAATATCACATCTCTGGAGTGGCAGCCTCACTCACTCTCACTTTAATTGGCATTCACAAAATTTGGGATCTTAGAGTGTTGAAAACCTTTAAGTTCCCAACCAGACAGTTTTTTTCTTCAATTTGAATCTTCTCTGTGTATTTACTTATCTTATTAAGTAAGCACTTTAATGTAAAATGTTCATTCATACAAATGGCCAATAGGCTCACAAGGAGACATTCAACATCATCAGCCATCAGGAAATCTCAAGTCAAAGTCACAATGAGGTATCATCGCACATCTATGAGGATGGCTGTATTTCCATAGCAAAATGACATTGAGGTTTGCTAGGCTGTGGAGACATTTTTTTTTTACTGCTGCTGGGAATGTACAGTGCATATGTTATTTTACAAAAGTCTGGAAATTTTCCAAACTGTGTACATTGTGCTGTCAAGCAATTCTACTCTGAGAGGTATGTCCAATAGAAGTTACAAGAGAAATCCACACAACAGCTCATACACAAGCATTCATAACAGGACTATTGGGTCCAGAATTTGCAAATAACCTAAGCATCAACAGACAGTGGAATAATGCACAATTAAGTATGCATCTCATGGGATATTATTCAGCTACCACAGAATCTGCATAGATATCAAAATTCAAGGATGCCCAAGTCCCTTCTCTAAAAACATTTGGTAGTTTCATATATCCCTGGCACCTATTCATGATTAAATCATCTCTGGTTACCTAGGTTGCTGAATATGATGTAAATGCTATGGAGGTAGTTCTGTAACTTAGAGAATCACTGTGAGAATAAAAACCTGAAAATATCTAACACAGACTTATCTTTAAGGTGATTGTTTCCCAGGATTGCCAGATATCAAAAGATGCATGTTCTTATGTTTGTATGTGGAGAAGTAGATATTTGTTACAATAATGCTAATAACTTAGATGTTATACAACTTTACTGGCGCCTATGCCAATGTAGTATTACCACTCTATCACTCTACATAAAATCAGTCTATTCAAATCTCTCCCAACATTGTAACATGCAAATCCCATAAAGTAGTGAGGAAAAGCATGTGGAGGCAGACGGGGACAGATCATGTCAACACTCCTCCAACTCTCCTCCTTGCTTTTGTTTTCCACGTGGACTCACTCACCAACATTTGGGTCTATCACGACCTCCAGTCAAATGTAAATGCATCTCTCTCTCTCTCTCTTTGTGTCTATATCAGTGAGGAGCCCAAAGAAATGCTGTAGAAGGAAGGGCAAAGTTGCTGAACATTACAGTCACAGTCCTAGAGAAACCCTGGCCTTTGCACAGAGTTTCACATCTCAGAATATTAGGATCAGTGGGTTTGGAAGAGGAGGCCTCTAGGCATAAAGGGAGACCCACTGAGGATGGACTCCCAGACCAATGAGGCTTGGTAATTCTGTGCAAGTTTGGGCATGAGAAAGAGACAGAGAATTCCTGGAAGATTTTTTGGGTCACCTCTTGTGACTTTGATCAGACATTTCATGGGTTCAAATGAACTGAATTAGAAATCCTGGCTCCAGACAACACAACATTTAGATTAGACTGTGTGCATTCATTGGTATGTTTATCACAAGAAAAATACAGATCATGGCAGATGAGATTCCTCCCTTGCAAGAAGTAACCTGGTGATCCCTGATCGAAACATGGAGTTTGCACTGGCTTTCATGGAGACGTCTTTTGCCAAAAATGCACAGGGGCTCTAGGAACCAGGATAGTCCCTCCATTCAACTCTATCTAAGGACTTGGGGTGAAATGCTATGTAAGAATGACTTAATTAATTTTCTCTCTGACTCTTTACTGCCGTATCATCCTCACTGGCCACATGCAGCTTGATTACAGGCTTGCTGAAACATAAGATTTCCGAACTCTCCTCTAGGCAACTGGTCCTAGCCTGGTGCTGCAGGGATAATTTCTGCTGACTTTCAACCAGCCTTTATTCTCTGGGCTGTCCAGAGTCCAGGTTCTGTTTCAGGAAGCAGAATTCATCTTTTTTTTTTTTTTTTCAGTGAAAATGAAATAGGATCTCCTTCCTCAGCTTCCTAATCAAGGAAAAACATGGCTGACTGTAAACTGAGTGTCTTTACATGCACACAGTTTCAAGAGGGTCTACACATATGGCTAAAGGAAAATCATTGATAGGCCATGGACTTTTGAGTGGGTTTAAATGATTGGGAGCATAATGATTTGGATACGACAGGGCTTTTCATCAACATATCCAGAAGGATTGCTCAGTCCATAGGAAACCTCACCCCAGTGAGGGGTTGCTTATGAGAGGGCCCAGAACCACACATGTCGTGTGGGTTAGCCACCAAACAAGGAAACCATATGCCCACTGCAAGGCAGGCTTCTTCTCTCTCTCATTTAAAGCATCATCCTTTTAAACATGATGTCTCTGTGGCTTTCCTTGTGATATCAGGGTGATGGAGTCATTGATCCACAGGCACATACCGCCAAAATCACCCTTTTTGTGTGGCACAGCCTATCCTCACTCCTTGGATTGAGGGGAGCCAGTAAACCAGTGAGATTTGTGTTGATCTAGAATTCTTTTTTTTTAATTATTTATTATTTAACTTCATTAATTACATGGTATTATGTGACACAGTTACATAGATACTTGGGTTCTCCCCACCCCTCCCCAAATCCTCCCACCATGGTGGATTCCTCCACCTTGTTGCATAACCACAGCTTAAGTTCAGTTGAGATTCCCCCATTGCAAGCGTATACCAAACATACAGTCCAGCATCTTATTGTCCAGTCAAGTTCAACGGCTTCTTAGGTATACCCTCTCTGGTCTGAAGACAGAGCCAGCAGAGTATCGTCCCAGTCAATTGAAAGCTCCAACATACCATCAGCAAAAATTTACATCATTATGGATTTAATTGACATAGTAATGAGTAACCAATATGTTAAAAGTAAATGCGAGTTCCCAGCCACGTTCTGTGACCACCTCACTTACATTTCAATTTTTGTTTATACACATCATATAACATTTATAACATAACATGTTATACATAACATCATATCATCTTAAATTAAGGCAAACATGTGGTATCTAACCTTTTGGGATTGGCTCATTTCCCTTAGTATTATGGTTTCCAGTTTGGCCCATTTGGCCACAAAAAATTGCATTTTTTTTTTAATAGCTGAGTAGTATTTCATGGAGTAGATGACCATAGCTTTCTTATCCAATCCTCTGTTGATGGGCATTTTGGTTGCTTCCATGTTTTTGCAATTACTGATTGTGCTGCTATGAGCATAGGAGTGCATGCTGGTTTCTCATAAAACAATTGTTCTGGATATATTCCTTTGAAGTGCTAACAAGGACAGGGAGAAAAAGAAAAGATATGATGGTCCACTCTTGGTTCAGTTGTAGACTTGGTCATACACTGTGGAAGACAGAATGCAGTGCTTAGACAACTGAAAATTAATATTTCAACTAAATCATCAGTTACAGTCTCTTTAGATATACCCAAAAGACTGAGAGCTACAAATGATACATAATGTATATGCCTATTTCCATAAGTGCACAACCCACAATAACACATCACTGCCAAACCTAGATAGCTGTTGAAAGAGGATTGGGAACAGAACCCATGATTCACTTACTCTGTGGAATACTACTCAGAAAATAAAAAGAATAAATTTTTTACCTTTTGCAACCAAGTGGTGCAGACTGGAAATCACCATGGGCAGTTAAAAAGCCAATCTAAAAGGACAAGAACCATATGCTGATAGAAAACACCATTCATGCAAAACACAAAATAAAAATATACAAAGGAAAACTAGCATACTCTTCCAGTCTGCTGAATTGTAATAGTGCAATAGAGATTAGAGTACCATAAACTAAAGTGAATCTGGAATATGAATCTCTCCCTGAATAAAAGACAGCCCTCAATGAAACTGTTGAATAGACCTTGACAAAAAGATATTAGATTTTACCATTGTCTATACCTGCAAAACCTTAACACAGATAAGGAGCAGAGGCCAGAGTCAGGAATACAGCTGAAGGACTACACTATTTTAATATATAGATAACAAAGGGGAAAGCTAAGGGGGAAATAGAAAAAAAGAGGGAGAGTGGAGAAACTGTGTACATACAAAAATGTACAAACAAAAATCAGAATAAAAAAGAATGAAAGCAAATATAAAAAGCATATATGTAATGTATTTCCTTTCATAGAGTATTAATAGTATTAATAGTATTAATAGTATTAATAGTATTAATAGTATTATGTTTAAGTCTGTCTAAGCAAGACTCATGTAAATAATGCTTTTCATACAACCAAGTCCTCTACACAATGATTTCATTTTGTCTATTGATGCGTTGTTGTATATTTTGCACAGAAAAACATATGTGCTGTATCTGCCTCACTATGTACAAGAAATGTATATGAATGAGTATAGAGAAAATTACTGGAACAGTACATGGTTCATTTTAAACAAAGCTAATCAATTTCAGCAAAATATGTAAGAAACATAGAAAAAGTTCTATGGCATGAATGTGCTTCTTCCACAGAGGTTGCATAAATATTATGATGTCAATATTTAGTACATAATTGCATCACATGCCTACATATTGAAACAGAATCAGATGACAATTCCTCAGAATTGCAAAGTAGTTTGAAATCCCACCAATAGTGATTATTCTAACCATTCTACTCAGGATACACCTACAAAAAATTGAAAGTGGGGTACGGAAAGTTTATTTGTAATCTCATGTAATTTGCAACTCAATTCATATCAGCTAAGACAGAGATACCAGGAGTCCCTCAACGTATTAGAAAAGACTATTAGAGGAGGAGTCCCAAAAAAATGGCCAACCACGGAGGGTTGATGTAAAGGGGAAGGCAGAGAGAGAGGGCCAAAAAGTGCCAGAAGAAGGAGCAAGTCTAGTTAAAAATAGTATACACAGGTGTGCAAATCCCACAGGACACTGCGGAATCAACAAGATCCACGCAATTTGGAGAATCAACCAAAAATAACAATAAACGAAGGCAGCACTCAGCGGCCGGCTCAGTCTCACCGCAGCTCGAAAACGGGTGAGTTGGGAACCCAGCGGGGGAAAGGCCAGCGGGAGTTTTGAAAGGCCAATTTTGGGAGATCGTTGCACAAGGCCCCGCCAGTGGCAGCTGGAAACTGCAGGAGTACTGAAACCTCTAGCACTGGTGGCGATATTAGTGACCTTGGTGGGACCCAGGCAAAGACAGGGACGGCTAAGTAACACACATTCCCACATAACAAACGCTACGGTACCAGAAGGGTGCTAGGACCCTGAAGTGCGGTAGCCGGCAGCTACCCCAGGACCACAGCTAAACTAAATTCTGGGCCAACCCAGGCCGAAGGAAAGCAGCCGTGCCTCAGACAAAAAACCAAAGCAAAACAACAACAACAACAAAAAATCCTAGGCGCTGAAACCTAAGGCGCTGAAACCTGAAACCCAGAAGGGAAACAAAAACAACTCCCTGGGCAAAGGAAAACAAAAACCTAGGCTAGCAAGACCTCAGGCCACACACCAGGTGGCAACAGAGGTCAAGGGTGAGAATTCAGCAACACCTTAAGCTACAAATATGAAACGCAGTAAGAAAGGTAGTGACCTAGACACAGCTTCCTCCACCCCCAAAAGCCAACATAAAGCCTGGTCAATCACAGAGATTACAGATGAAGAAATTGAAGATGTCTCTGATAAGGAGTTCAGAAAAATAATTATAAAACTCTTCAGAGACAATGAAACAATGGGACGAGCTCAAAAATTTTAAAAACCACATAATCACAGAAACAAAATCACTCAAAAACGAGATCCTGGACTTGAAGAATAAAGTTGAGAGCTTAGCCAACAGAATTGCAGCAGCAGAAGACAGGATATCCGACTTAGAAGATTTCCAGAATGAAAGCAGGCAGATTATTAACCAACTAGAGTCACAACCACACAAGGCGACCAAGACAATCCAGGAGATGAATGACAACATCAAGAAGTCAAATATCAGAATCATGGGGCTCCCAGAAGGAGTGGAAAGAGAGACAGGCATACAACCAGTACTTGAGGAAATTATGCAGGAGAACTTCCAAAATACCTGGAACATGAGTCCAATCCAAATTCAGGAAGGCCAGAGGACTCCCCAAAGGGTGGACCCAAAACGATCCTCCCGAAGACACGTGGTAATCAAGCTACCCTCCAATGAATGCAAAGAAAGAATCCTAAGGTTAGCACAATCCAAAGAGAAGCTTACATTTAGGGGCAGGACCATCAGAATCACTGCCGACTTCTCAGAACAGACGCTCCAGGCAAGAAGGGAGTGGAACAAAATCTTTCAAGTACTGAAAGAGAACAATTGTCAACCAAGAATACTCTACCCAGCAAAGATTTTATTTGTATACAAGAACAAAACTAGATACTTCCACAGCAAAGAGAAATTAGAAGAATATGACAACACAAAACCAACTCTACAAAATCTCCTTAGAAATGCGATACTCCTACAGAAAAAGGAATCAAGCCATAAGCAAGGATGGCAATCTGAGGGATTTCAATAAATTTCATCCACAGAAATGACAATCAATTACCAACAACCTCAAAAACAGAGGCATATGTCACGGCATAATTATAATTTCTCAATATTAACCCTCAACACAAATGGCTTAAATTCATCACTGAAAAGGCACCGACTAGCAGACTGGGTTAAAAATCAGGACCCAACTATATGCTGCTTGCAAGAAACGCATCTAACCAGAAGAAACCTCAGGAAACTCAAAGTGAAAGGATGGAAACAAATATTCCATGCCAATGGACGAGAAAAAAAGGCTGGTGTGGCAGTCCTATTCTCAGATGATACGGACTTCAAAGTGACGAACGTCAAAAAGCACAGGGAAGGGCGCTACATCTTCTTGAAAGGGAGGATCCAACAAGAACCAATCGCAATTCTTAACATATATGCTCCTTGCCCGGATGCACCCAGCTATGTGAAACAACTACTTTTGGCCTTAAAGGGAGACATAGATGAACATACGATAATTCTGGGAGATCTGAACAACTCACTAACACCAATAGATAGATCAACGCAGCAAAAGCTCAACAGAGAAGCCACAGAACTCACACAAACAATAGAACAATTGGACCTAGTAGACATCTATAGAATATTTCATACTAAGGCCACAGACTACACCTTCTTCTCAGCAGTGCATGGCACCTTCTCCAGGATAGACCACATAATAGGACACAAAGCAAGTTTAACTAACTACAAAAATATCAGAATCATAGTATGTACCTTCTCAGACCATCACGGAGTGAAACTGGAAATCAACAACTCAAAATGTCCCAGGAAACATGTAAACTCCTGGAGGCTGAACAATATGCTACTAAATGAACAATGGGTTAGAGAAGAAATTAAAGACGAGATCAAAAAATTTATGGAAACCAACGAAAACCCAGATATAAATGTCCAAAACTTATGTGACACCGCCAAATCAGTATTACATGGTAAGTTTATTACAATCAACGTGCACGTCAAAGCCCAAGAAAGGCAACAAATGCAGGAATTAAGCACACACCTCCAGGAACTGGAAAAGCAACAGCAGAAGGACCCCACAAACAAGAGGAAACAAGAAATTATCAAAACAAGACAAGAACTAAATCAGAAAGAAATTAAAAAAAACATTCAGAAAATAAATGAATCAAAAAGCTGGTTCTTTGAGAGGATAAACAAAATAGATACCCCACTGGCCCAACTGACAAAGAAAAAACAAGACAAAGCAAGAATTAGCAGCATCAAAGATGAAAAAGGCAACATAACAACAGACAGTACTACCATTAAGGAAATAATTAGAAATTATTACAAAGAACTATACGCCAACAAATCCGATAACCACTTGGAAATGGAAAGATTCTTAGAATCCCATCACTTACCAAAACTCACCCCAGAAGCAACAGAAGACCTGAATAAACCCATTACCGAATCAGAAATAGAATCAGTGATTAAAGAGCTCCCAACAAAGAAAAGCCCAGGCCCAGATGGTTTTACCACAGAATTCTATAAAACATTCCAACCAGAGCTAACCCCAATCCTTTACAAGCTCTTCAAAACAAAAGAAAAGGAAGCAGTTCTTCCAAACTCATTCTATGAAGCCAATATCACCTTAATCCCCAAACCGAATAGAGAATTAACAGAGAAGGAAAACTACAGACCAATCTCTCTGATGAACGTTGACGCTAAGATTCTGAACAAAATCCTAGCTAAAGAATACAAAAAAACATCAGACAGATCATCCATCCAGACCAAGTACGTTTCATCCAGAGAATGCAGGGATGGTTCAACATAAGAAAATCCATAAGTGTGATACATCACATCCAAAAACTGAAAAACAAAAACCATATAATAGTATCAATAGATGCAGAAAAAGCCTTCGACAAAATTCAACACCACTTCATGTTAAAAACCCTAACCAGGGTGGGGATAGAAGGAACAATCCACAAAATAATCAAAGCAATATATGAAAAACCCAATGCCAGCATCATACTAAATGGAGAAAAACTGGATCCCTTCCCACTGAGATCTGGAACAAGACAAGGTTGCCCACTATCACCACTGCTATTCAGTATAGTCCTAGAGGTATTTGCAGAAGCTATAAGACAAGACAAAGAAATCGAAGGAATCCAAATTGGAAATGAAGAAGTCAAGCTTTCACTATTCGCAGACGACATGACTCTCTACATAGAAGAACCAAAAAACTCAATACAAAGACTCCTAGAACTCATACGAAAATTTGGCAGAGTGGCAGGTGTATGCAAATGACCGCAAGATGGAAGAAGATCTAACCAACAAGCTACCATTCAAAATAACAGAGAAAAGCATGAAATATCTGGGAATAAACTTCACCAAAAGCGTAGATGACCTTTATGAAGAAAATTACAAAACACTCAAAAAACAAATAGAACAAGACCTAGAAAGATGGAACAATATCCCATGCTCCTGGATAGGCAAAATTAATATCATCAAAATATCTATACTACCAAAAGCAATATATACATTCAATGCAATCCCAATCAAATTACCCACAGCATTCTTCATCAAACTGGAAAAAATGATACACAGATTCATCTGGAAACACAAAAAAACACGAATAGCCAGAACCACTCTGAAGAACAGGCACTTAACAGGGGGAATCACAGTACCGGATCTATGAACATACTATAGGGCAGTGGTTATCAAAATAGCCTGGTACTGACACAAAGATAGAGAGGAAGATCAGTGGAACAGAATAGAAACAACAGATGGAAACCCACACAGATACAGTCAATTAATCTTTGACAAAGGGACAAATAATAATCCTGGCAAATGGAAAGGTCTGTTCAATAAATGCTGTTGGGACAACTGGTTGATAGCCTGCAGAAACAAAAAGATAAACCCACATTTATCACCATACACCAAGATCAAATCTAAATGAATAAAAGACCTAAACCTACCTCCAGAAGCCTTCAAATTTTTGGAAGAAATGCTGGAAACACATTGCAACACTTAGGGGTAGGTACTGACTTCCTAAAAAGGACTCACAAAGCACTAGCAATCAAAACCAAAATAAACCATTTGGACTTTTTCAAACTAAGAAACTTCTGTACAGCTAGAGAAACAATCAACAAAGTAAAAAAACAACCTACAGAATGGGAGAAGATCTTTGCACACTACATAGGAGATAGAGGGCTGATCTCCAGAATATACAAAGAGCTACAGAGAAACCAAAACAACAGAACAAACAAACTGCTCAAGAAATGGGCACAGGAAATGGGCAGACATTTCACAAAAGAACAAACCCAAATGGCAAACAAGCATATGAAAAAATGCTCAAGTTCATTGGCAATAAGGGAAATCCAAATGAAGACAACAATGAGGTACCACCTAACTCCAGTAAGGAGGGCACACATACATAATACCACCAACACTTGCTGGCAAGGCTGTGGGGAAAAGGGAACCCTTCTCCACTGCTGGTGGGACCGCAGACTTGTACAGCCTCTATGGGAATCAGTTTGGCAAATACTCAAACAACTGAAAATCAGCATACCATATGATCCAGCAACAGCACTCCTAGGAATATATCCAAATGATCTCCTACACAAGAAACCAACATGCACGCCTATGTTGATAGCAGCACTATCTACAATCGCAAAAACCTGGAAGCAGCCAAAATGCCCATCAATAGAAGACTGGATAAGAAAGCTATGGTTCATCTACTCTATGAATACTACCAAGCTATTAAAAAAAAAGAAATGCAGTTCTTTGTGGACAAATGGGCCCGACTGGAATCCATCATGCTAAGAGAAATGAACCAATCCCAAAAGGTTAAATACCACATGTTCACCTTAATCTGAGATGAAAAGATGACAACTTGAAAGATAGTACCTGTATATTGTAATATTAGTGCAATCTCTTACAACCTGTATCCAATACAATAAGAGGAGATATAATCTATAAACCAACAATTAATGTCAGAATATTTAAGATCTACATCAAAAAACTGTAAAACCTACTATACCCTCAATATGCTATGTTAACCGGTAATAGGGAGGGAGTGCAGGGAAATCTTTCAAGACCATAAAAAGAGTGAGAGAAAAAAAAAGTACAATATAGCTTATCAAGGTCAAATCTGGTAATTCATAGACAACAGACTCAAAGCGGCACTAAACAACAATAAAACTACTACACCAATGCATGATGGGGGAATCGGGTGCGGTCCTGACAACCTCTTAACAGGAGGTCATGTACGTGGAGCAGGGGGGCACTCCAGAGTGGAGCAGGTGGTAAGGAGGAAGCTTGGATCCCAATCGCGAAGACTCCCAGATCTTCAACACAAACTACTAATACGAGCAACAAGGACTATACCCCAACTGCCAAGGAGGCCACAGGGAATTGGATGCCCTCGGAGGCTGAGTACTCGGAGGTCACCCACCCCCAACCGGAGCTTCCACAGGGGATGGAAGAAGTCCAAACACTACATCGCAGAAACCAACCTCATCGGAAAGACAACCAGAAACCCTGAGCAGTCAGCAGACACAGAAGAACAATTAATGTCCTTCGGGACCAGGGAGGAGAGCTTTCTCTGGTCCGAGCCTGGCTCCACCTCTGGACCCCAGCCCTCCCTCGCACTGACCATCGGGATCACTTCGAAAACCCCTCACAGCAAACAATCATACAAACTAAAAAAAAAAAAAAACCCTAAAATAAATAGACAAACAACAGAAAGTAGAGCTTGAAATCTGACAGGAAAGAGCTGGCATGGATTGGCTCATGCCTTGCTGGGTGGGACACAAAGATTAGTCACTCCTCACCATGGTGTTGAGGATTTTCCTGCACACCCCCCCCCCCCAAAAAAATGTTCTGCACATTAAATGTTGACAAATATCTTGTTAGAGTTACAAGCCAGTCTAGCTTATCCCAAAATCTGCCAAGAACAACAAAATTATACTTCAACACAACAAATGGCTAAATACTAAAATGAAATAGACATGAGACAGCTGAATGGTACCCTATAGCCTTTTCAAGGTATATAGCAGCCGGTCCGATCCTGTATATAAACTAAAATTGAGAGATGTCAATGAGCTAATCATAGGTTGTGGTTAGGACTTATTTTTTGTTATTTTGTTCTTTGATTTTTGTTTTTGTTGTTTTTTTTTTTTTTAACATACTGGTTACTAAAAACCATGTCAATTCCATAATATTGCAAATTGCTGTTGATGTTATATTGGGACTCTTAATTGACTGTGATGATATTATACCAGCTCTGACTTCGGACCAGAAATGATCTCCCCAAGAAACTGTTCAACCCATCTGGACAATAAGTAGCTGGACTCCATGCTTAATATATGTTTGCAAGGAAAGAATCTTGATTGAACTTGAACTGTAATGCTGCATCAAGGTGGAGGAATCCACCAGGGAGGAGGGGAGGGGGAGGGGGTGGGGGATTCCCAAAGCCTATGAAACTGTCACATAATGCTAAATATTTATTAAAAAAAATTTAAAAAAAGAAAAGACTATTAGAAAAGAATGTGGTAGTTATCCACTCTGAAACATAACACAGTCATAAAATAATGGCTCTCTATGTTTGGTATACGCTTGCAATGGGGAAATCTCAACTGAACTTGAGCTGTGTTTATGCAACAAGGTGGAGGAATCCACCATGGTGGGAGGGTTTGGGGAGGGGTGGGGAGAACCCAAGTATCTATGTAACTGTGTCACATAATACAATGTAATTACTGAAGTTAAATAATAAATAATTAAAAAATAAATAAATAAATAAATAAATAAATAAATAAATAAAATAATGGCTCTCTCTTGCTCTAACTCTCTCCTCTCTACCTCTCTCTTCTCTACCTCCCTCTCTTGACCCACCTTTCTATTCATCTCTGTCCTCTATCTCTCTTCCTCTCTCAACCTATCTCATCTTGGTCTGTTCCTCTCTTTCTACTTTTCTCCATCCCCTGTTTCTCTTATCATCTCTTTATGTTCCTCTCTTTCTCCTTCTCTCTTCCTCTGTATCTCTCCTCCCCCACCTCTCTCTCGTCAACTCTGAGCCTCGCACCCTTTTCATTTCCTGCTCATTCTGTCACTCATTCTGGCTCTCAGCTTTGCTTCTTCTTGACTTTTCTTCTTCTTTCTTCCTGTCTCCAGGCTATTCAAATAAAAAAAAAAATAAGTATCAAGGCAAATTTAATTTTACTCACTAAATTCAACAATGATGGCTTTTCCTGAAAGAGTGATGCTTTAACTTTTGTCTGTTTTTTGTCCAGTCTACACATTTTAATCTCCCTATGGCAGTGCTTTCTACAGGCAGAATCTAAAAAAAATGTATATACCTTCTGGTCCGAGGATGTAAGGCTGAACATGAACTGTGAAATTGTCCTATGGGTTTTGCTAGATTCTAGGTTGTTGTTTGTGTTGTTTTGCTTCCTTTGCTCTCATAAATCTATTTATTTCTCCTATGCACTGTCCATCACTTTTTTGGCCAAAACGTAAAGGTAGAGTCACTGCTTCACATGATACATATTATTAAGTATTTTAAAACTACTATTCAATGATGTAATGTCTAAACAAAAGCAACATCAGTGCATTCAAGATCCCAGCCAGCATTTGATTTAGTCAGCTTTTATCACCCTTAGGAATTCAATGTACCTCCTCTAATTCAACCCAACAGATTCAGCTTGCATATTTCCTTGATTACTAATCAAAATTTCTTTTAGTTAAGCAGAAAAAAGGTGCCATCTGTAGTAAAGGAACAAACACTGTGGTATTCCAAGTTATATGTAACTTTCAAACTGCATGCAAAAATTTTTGGTGGGGGGCTTCGCAACACTATGATGGTCGTTGCAAAAGAAGGTGAGAATCCAAAGTTGAAACTGAGTAAGGACCAGAGAAAGCTTCCCTCCTGAGTCCAAAAGGAAATTTACTATTCTTCTGTTTCTGAGGTCAGTTCAGGGATCCTGGCTATTGTTCTGATGACATTAGATCCTGTGAGGAATGATCTGGGCATCTTCCAACCCATGTGGGAGATCCAAATGGGAGTGGATGACCTCAGAGTTCTTGGCCTACAAAGACATTCCAATTCCCCATGGTCTTCTTGGCAATTGGGTTATAGCCCTTGGTGCACGTACTGATCCTGGAGACTCTATTGTTGGGATACAAGATAGACAGAGACCAATAAGGAAAGCTTAGTACCAGACTGCAAATGGTCAGGTTGGACTCACAGATAGCTTACTAGGTGGAACACAAAGATTAGTTACTTCTCACCAAGGTATTGAAGATTTCTCTGCACACACCTTCTAAAACTGTTCTGCACTACAACTGTTGACATATGCCTTGTTAGAATTATAAGCAAGATTAGATTATCCTAAAATTTGCCATGGTCAGTAAAAATTATGTGTTAACACTATAAACTGCTACATACAAAAATGCAAATAGACATGAGACAGCTGAATAGTACCCTATAACCATTTTAAAGTGTATAGCAGCTAGTTTTGTATAAACTAAAATTGAAGTGTCAATGAAGAAGTCACAAGACATGGTTAAGAACCTGCATTTTTGGGACTCGCAAGATGGCCAATATAGGAGGAAGACTGTGAGGGAGCTCACAGAAAGAGAGGGCTAGAACATGACAAAAGTGTAAGTGGAGCAGCATAGAGCTACAGGGAGAAGAACGTGAAGTTCCCTGGACAGTGTGGAGCCAAAAAAATCCACACAACTCACAAGAGCAACCAGGGAAAAACAAAACAAAGGGCAGGGACGACGGCTTTCCGCTCCTGACCTGCTGAGTCACCTTTGAGTGCAGCTGCTAAGAGCCACTGTCGACCCGCAGACCTCAGGACCCGCAGAAGGTGTGGCTGTGAGGACCAGCAGTGATCAGGACTTGCAGGCACCTGCCCATCCTAGTCGCCAGGACTCGCCAGGACCTGCACCCGCTGCAGACATCAGGACCCGAAGTCATCAGGACCCGCTGGCATCTGCCCACCCTAGTCGCCAAGCCCCACCAGGACCTGCACCAGATGCAGACACCAGGAGACGCACCCGCGGCGAGGGTTCCCACAGACAGACTGCAAGAACCTGAGGTTTGAGTGAGTTGGGTGGGGACAGTGGTGGGTTGGAGGCTCCGGGAGTTGGTCCCCAAGGAGCATGCACAGAGCCTGAACACCCTTGGTGCTCATCTCCCCACCCCTACCCCCCGACTCCAGCGTCTAGGGACAAAGGGCAAGTGCCTTGAAACTGCAAAAACTGTGTCTGAAAGGTGATGCACAGCAGTTCTGTGCGCTGAGGAGAAAGGCAAAAGGCACACTGAATACTTCCCCATGCCTTTGCAGTCTGGCACTCAGCTGGGCTGTGCTATCCCACAGGAACCCGAGCACACCTTCAGGCTGGGCAATCCTGTGCTAGCGCTGGGGCTGTCAGTCCTCTGCAAGTGCTGGAGTGGCGGGCCTGCACAGGAGGCGCTTCCAGAGAGCACCTGGAACACCCCACGCCCTATAGTCCCATGCTTGGGAGATGCACCAGGAGGGCACTGCAGACTCACGTGCAGGAAGCGTTCCCAAAGAGCACCTGGAACCTCCACGCCCTGCAGTCCCTGGCACTGGGGATGCACTGAGAAAGCACCTAGAATCCTTCGAGGCCTGTGATCCCACGCACAGGGGGCGTGCACAGAGAGTGCCTTCACTCCCCCACGCCCTGTGGTAGCATATGTGTAGGGGACAAACTGAGAGTGCGCTTTGAATCCGCTGGGCATTGGAAGTGGCGCCCTGAGACCAAGTGTTCTGGAGACGCACCAAAAGTGCCTTGAAAATTCCCACACCCTGCTACTCCACGCCTGCAGGCTCTGATCTCTACAGGATAGTGATTGGAGACCCCTCAGCACACTGGTGCCTAGGTCTCTCAAAAAAGAAACACTAACGCAATGGGAGGAAATACCAGAAAAGGTAATGATCCAGATGAGAGAGCCAACACTCTATCAATAAAGGATCAAAAATCAATGTCTATTTTGGAGATGCGAGATTAAGACATAGAAGATCTACCAGACAAGGAATTAAAAAAAAATAATGTTAAAATCTGTCAGAGACAATGAGAAGAATTGGGAGGACTTCAAAGAATTCAAGAACCACATACTCTCAGAAATACAACAAATGAAAAGTAAAATCCTTGACTTAGAGCACAAAATTGAGAGCCTAATCAACAGAATAAATACAGCAGAAAAGAGGGTCTCTGAAATGAAAGACACACATAATGAAAGCACCCAGCTCATTTAACAGCTGGAGACAAGTCTGAACAAAGCCAATAAGACCATACAAGAAATGAAAGACAACCTCAGAAAATCGAATATTAGGATTATTGGCCTTCCTGAAGGAGCGGAAAAAGAGTCAGAAATGCAAATGGTGCTCGATGAAATTATACAGGAAAACTTCCAAAACACTTGGAACATGAACTCAGCCCAAATCCAGGACGGTCAGAGGACTCCCAGCAGATATGACCCAAAGCGATCTTCACCCAGACATATGGTGCTCAAGTTCCACTCCAACAAAGACAAAGAAAGAATCCTGAGACAAGTACGAAGCAGAGAAAAGATCACATATAGGGGAAAACCAATCAGAATCACTGCTGATTTCTCTGAAGAGACCTTACAAGCAAGAAGAGAATGGACAAAGATCTTCCAAATCCTGAATCAGAACAACTGTCAACCAAGAATATTGTACACAGCAAAGATCTCATTCATATTTGAGAACGAAATCAGATACTTCCATAGCAAAAAGAAATTAGAAGAATATGCCTGCACAAAACCAGCTCTACAAAATCTCCTTAGAATTGCACTAAATCCAGAAAAAAGGAGGTGAATCATAAGCAAAGATGGCAAACAAGAAGGTCTCCCCACTAAAGTCCACACAAGGAAGGGCAATTACAGATATCAACACCCACAAAAACACATACGTATGGCAGGGAAAAATCACAACCTCTCAATTTTAACTCTTAACACAAATGGCCTGAACTCACCAATTAAAAGGCACAGATTAACAGAATGGATTATCAAACAGCACCCAAATATCTGTTGCCTACAAGAGACACATCTAACCTTAAAAGACTCTAAGAAACTGAAAGTGAAAGTTTGGAAACAGATATTTCATGCCAATGGACGAGAAAAAAAGGCTGGCATAGTTGTCCTAATCTCAGTTGATGTGTACTTAAATCTGACACACATCAAAAAGGACAGGGAAGGATATCATATATTGGTGAAGGGACTGATCCATCAGGAAGTAATTACCATTGTGAACATATATGCACCAAATTCAAAAACACCTAGTTACGTGATGCAATTACTCACGGACTTAAGGGGAGACATTGATATGCACACAATAATAGTGGGTGATCTTAACACCAAACTAACAACAATAGACAGATCAAAAAACAAAAACTCAACAAAGAAACAACAGAGCTCATACAAACAATAGAACAACTGGACATGATAGATATTTATAGAATTTTTCATCCTAAGGCCACAGATTATATATTTTTTTCAGCAGTGCATGGCACCTTCTCCAGGATCGACCACATGATAGGACACAAAGCAAATCTAAATAACTTCAAAAAGATAGGAATCATACCATGTACCCTCTCAGACCACCATGGAATGATACTGAAAATCAGCAAATCAAAATGCCCAATGAAATAAAGAAACTCTTCGAGGTTGAACAATATACTATTAAACGAACAATGGAGCAGAGAAGAAATTAAAGATGAGATCAAAAAATTTATGGAAACCAATGAAGACTATGACACAATATTTCAAAATTTGTGGGACACTGCCAAAGCAGTGCTAGGGGTAATCTCATCGCAATTGGAGCTCATGTCAAGGACCAAGAGAGGCGTCAAATACAGGAACTTACCACACACAATGAGGAATTGGAAAAACAGCAGTAGAAGAGCCCCACACACAATAGGAAACAAGAAATCATCAAAACAAGGGAGGAAATTAATCAGATAGAAATAAAAAATGATACACAAAATCAATGAATCAAAAAGCTGGTTTTTGAAAGGATAAACAAAATAGACACCCCGCTGGCCCGACAGACAAAGATAAAACAAGAGAAGGCAAGAATTAACAGCATCAATGATGAAAAAGGCAACATAACAACAGACACCGCATCCATTAAGCATATAATTAGAAATTACTACAAAGCACTGTACTTCAACATATCATAAGATCACCAAGAAATGGAAAAGTTCTTAGACTCACACAAACTGCCAAAACTTAGCCCAGAGGCAACAAACGACCTGAACAAATCCATAACTGAAGCAGAGATTGAATCAGTGATTAAAGACCTCCCAACAAAGAACAGCCGAGGCCCAGACGGCTTCACTACAGAATTCTACAAAACATTCCGAACAGAACTAACCTGAATCCTCTACAAACTCTTCAAAACAATAGAAAAGAAGCAAACCTGACAAACTCATTCTATGAAGCCAACAGTACCTTAATCCCAAAACCAGACTGAGAATTAACACAGAAGGAAAACTACAGACCTATCTCTTTGATGAACGTCGATGTTAAGATTCTCAACAGAATCCTAGCCAACAGAATTCAAAAACACATCGGACAGATCATTTTTCCAGATCAAGTAGGATTCATCCCTGGAATGCAGGGATGGTTCAACATTCGGAAATCCATAAATGTAATACACCACATCCAAAAACTGAAAAACAAGAATCACATGATAGTATCAATAGATGCAGAAAAAGCTTTTGACAAAATCCAACACCACTTCATACTAAATACCCTAACCAATGTAGGCATAGATGGAAAAATCTACAACATAATCAAAGCCATATATGAAAAATCCAATGCCAGCATCAAACTGAATGGAGAAACACTGGAATCCTTCCCACTGAGATCTGGAACAAGACAGGGATGTCCACTTTCTCCACTACTATTCAACATAATCCTAGAGGTACTCGCCGAGGCCATAAGACAAGAAAAGAAATCAGAGGAATCCAAATGGGAAACGAAGAAGTCAAACTCTCACTATACGTAGATGATATGATTCTTTATGTAGAACAGCCAAGAGACCCAATACAGAGACTGCTAGAACTTGTAAGAGAGTTTGGTAGAGTGACAGGGTACAAAATTAATGAACAAAAATCAACAGCCATAGTGTATGCGAACAGCCCCAAGATGGAAAAAGATTTAACCAGCAAGATACCATTCAAAATAACAAGAAAAGCATGAAATATCTGGGAATAAACCTAACCAAAAATGTAGGAGACTTATTTGAAGAAAACTACAAACTACTTAAAAAAGAAATTGAACAAGACCTCAAAAGATGGAGTAACATCCCATGCTCCTGGATAGGTAAAATCAATATCATTAAAATGTTTATACTGCCAAAAGCAGTATATATATATTCAACGCAATCCCAATCAAATTGCCCAAAACATTCTTCATGGAACCGGAAACAATGATCCAAAGGTTCATCTGGAAACACAAAAAACCACGGATAGCTAGAACCATCCTGAAGAACAGAAAGTTAGCAGGGGGAATCACAGTTCCAGACCTCTGGACATACTATAGGGCAGTGGTTATCAAAACAGCCTGATACTGGCACAAAGATAGAGAGGAAGATCAATGGAGCAGAATAGAAACACCAGAAGGGAACCCACACAGATATAGCCAAATAATCTTAGACAAAAAGACAAACGATAATCCAGACAAATGGGAAGGTCTCTTCAATAAATGCTGTTGGGACAACTGGTTAATAGCCTGCAGAAACAGAAAGATAGATCCACATCTCTCACCATACACTAAGATCAAATCTAAATGGATAAAAACTAAAACCTACACCCAGAAACTTTCAAACTTTTGGAAGAAAATGTTGGAAACACACTGCAACACTTAGGGGTAGGCCCTCACTTCCTAAAAAAGACTCCAAAAGCAGTAGAAATCAAGACCAAAATAAACAATTGGAACCTCATCAAACTAAGAAGCTTCTGTACAGCTAGAAAAACAATCAACAAAGTAAAAAGGCAACCCACAGAATGGGAGAAGATCTTCGCACACTATAGATGTGATAGAGGGCTAATCTCCAGAATATATGAAGAGCTACAAAACAACCAAAATGTCAAAACAAACAAGCCACTCAAGAAATGGGCATGGGAAATGGGCAAACACTTCACAAAGGAACAAACCCAAACGGCAAATAAACATATGAAAAAATGCTCAAGCTCCCTGGCAATAAGGGAAATCCAAATTAAAACATCAATGAGGTACCACCTAACGCCAGAAAAACTGGCCCACATGAATAAAAGCACCAACAACACTTGTTGGCGAGGTTGTGGGGAAAAGGGAACCCTACTCCACTGCTGGTGGGGCTACAGGCTGGTACAGCTTCTATGGAAATCAGTATGGAGAATATTCAAACAGCTCTAAATCAACATACTGTATGATCCAGCAATAGCACTCCTAGGAATATATCCAGAACAATTGTTTTATGAGAAACCAACATGCACTCCTATGTTCATAGCAGCACAATCAGTAATTGCAAAAACATGGAAGCAACCAAAATGCCCATCAACAGAGGATTGGATAAGAAAGCTATGGTCATCTACTCCATGAAATACTACTCAGCTATTGAAAAAAAAAAAAAAATGCAATTTTTTGTGGCCAAATGAGCCAAACTAGAAACCATAATACTAAGGAAAATGAGCCAATCCCAAAAGGTTAGATACCACATGTTTGCCTTAATTTAAGATGATATGATGTTATGTATAACATGTTATGTTATGAATGTTATATGATGTGTATAAACAAAAATTGAAATGTAAGTGAGGTGGTCACAGAACGTGGCTGGGAACTCGCATTTACTTTTAACATATTGGTTACTCATTACTATGTCAATTAAATCCATAATGATGTAAATTTTTGCTGATGGTATGTTGGAGCTTTCAATTGACTGGGACGATACTCTGCTGGCTCTGTCTTCAGACCAGAGAGGGTATACCTAAGAAGCCGTTGAACTTGACTGGACAATAAGATGCTGGACTGTATGTTTGGTATACGCTTGCAATGGGGGAATCTCAACTGAACTTAAGCTGTGGTTATGCAACAAGGTGGAGGAATCCACCATGGTGGGAGGATTTGGGGAGGGGTGGGGAGAACCCAAGTATCTATGTAACTGTGTCACATAATACAATGTAATTAATGAATTAAAAATAATAAATAATAAAAAAATAACCAGTTTCTTCATATCCTTCCCAAGCTGTATGTGCCTGTTTAGTAAAATGAATGATTCTACCATGGAATTTTTAAAATAAATTTCAATATGATAAAACATAAAAAAAAGAACTTGCATTTTCTAATGTATTAGTCACTCAATACCATGTCAATTAACTCCACAATGTTGTAAATTGTTGTGGATATTATGTTGTGGCTTTTCCTTGGAAGGAATGATATTCTGCCAGCTCTGCTTTCAAACTAGAGATGGTATCCCCAAGAAACTGTTGAATTTATCTGGGCAATAAGATTGCTGGACTCTATGCACAGCACATGCTTGCAATGAAGGAATCATGGTTGGGTTTGAATTGTAACACTCTAACAAAGTGGAGGAATCCAGGATGGAGCAAGGGCTTTTTAAGGGTTTAGGGGAATTTCCAGAGCTTATGAAACTGTGCCATGACATGAAATGAGATTTTAAAAAACATAAGCTTCATGCAAAATTCATACTGTGCTTCAATCTTAGCAAATTCAAGGCTCATAAAATTCTTCAAAAACACCAAGAAATGCCTGAATTCCAACACAATTTTACTCCAAAATGAGTATATTTATTTTAAAATACATACCTATATTTAAAATAAATAGACTTTATACATAATATATATATAGCATATATAAATATATATACTTCATATATATGAAAATATATATAAAGTTTATATGTATAAAGTTTATGTCTAGAGGTTGACATCCTTGTTTAGTTCTAGACCTTATTGGGGAAGCTTTTTCCAGTCTTTCCCCTATTTAGCATGATCACTGCATTGCTTTCTTTTCATCTTGTAAAGACTGTATTGCAGAATGTCTCTCCCTTGTTAACCTTGTTTAAGGTTTGTAGCATGAAGTGGTGTTGTTTTCATCAAATGCCTTCTCTGCATCTACTGATATAAACATGTTTTTCTTTTTTCCAATTTGTTGATGTCATATGTTACAAATGTTGAAACCACCCCCCATAGGCCAGGGATCAATCAATATGCTTGATGCACTGTTGCATCTTGTTGACAACTTTGTTGATGAGCATATTTGTATCTAAGTTCATCAAGGATATTGGTCTGTGCTTACAGGTTTTTTTTTTTTTTTTCTGTTTTGTCTTTTGTCTCTATTTGGCTTTGGTGTTAAGAAAATGCTGCCTTCAAAAAAAATGTTTGGATAGAATGCCTCTCTTTCTATTACTTGCAAGAGCTTGTGAATTGGGGATTAGATTTTGAAACACTTATTATAATTCAGCCTTAAAGCCAACTGGTCAAGACTATTTTGTTTACTCCAATGCAGAGTGATTTAATGAATGGTACATTCTTACTTTTATATATAGGGCTAGTTACATTATTAAATGCCATTTGATTAAATTTTGGTAGGTATTGCTTGCCTGAAAATCTACCCAATTCTTGTATGTTTTCTGATTTGTTGGCATGTGGTTAGTTGGAATAATTTGTGGTTATTTTATGTCTCTGAATTAACCATTGTTGTGCTTCCTTTTGCATCTATGATTCTGTAGGCTTAAATACCCCCCCTCATTTCTTTAATTAATTGGACTAGCTTTAAATCTGTTTTATTGGTTTCTCTCGAAGTACCAACTGCTTGACTAATGATCATATATATTATTTTTCTATTTGGTTTTTTCATTCCTTCTTTTGTTTATTTGCTTTTTTTCCCAGCTAACATTGGGAATGCTATGCTGTTGATATTTGAGCTTCTTTTAGAATGCTGTATTATTGCAATTTTAAGTTCAAGTGTCTTTTTTTCCTTTTAATTCATCTGTAACCCATATTGTTCATTTATTAGCAAATTGTTTAGTTGCAATATCACTGTGTGTCTTCCATGGTTATTTTGCAATGTTGCATAATATAAATAAGATCTTACACAAAATTATCTAAGGTTTGTTCTGTGCCTATTGCATGAAAAATCATGGAGGAAGTGTAGCGCACTAACAAAAAAAAAAAAAAAAAAGGAGGATTCTCTGTGTATTAAACAAAAGTTTCTATAGATACCTGGAGTGTCAATTTACTCTAGTGTGTGTATGAACTCTGTTATTGAGGTCCTCCTCTATTATAGAATTGTAGTATATTTGTCCTCTTAAAATCCACTAATACTGATTTCATAGAAATAGGCTTCTTTTTTATTCGATGTATGTGCATTTGCTTTGGTTATTTATTCCTGCTGGATGAATCCTGTGATGGTTATGTGCTGTCCTTCTACAACTCTTGCAACAATTTTTTCTTGACCTCTATAGTATCTAATATAGAAATGACAGCATCAGGTCATTTCTTCTTTCCATTATCTTGGAATATTTTTTGTAATCCTTTCAGTTTTAATTTCTTTTATGTATATATATATTATATTATTTATGTATCTGAGGTGAAGTGGGATATTGAGGGAGAATCCCCAGCCAGTCTCCCACCCGCCTAAGGTCCCAGATGTGGGGCATGCTGAGATACTTACTCAAGTGGTTTTAATAGTCTTCCAGTTATGGATCGCTGCCAGTCACATCCCTCCCAGTTCGATTAGGTCATTGAAGAAGCCACTGATTGTCACAGTCCGTCATGGAGTCTTTGTTTGCCCAGTATTTCGCTGCCCAACGTTTAGCTGAGTTGGTTGATTGACCTGTTCCGTCCTCTGTCCTCTCCTAGCCAGGGCTCTGATTCCAGCAGTTCAATTGGGGAGATCACCAAAGAGACTTAGAGGTATTCCCAGATCAGATTCCCGCATGTTCCAGCTAGCACCAGTTCCGGCACAGTCCATCGCCACAATCAGTTGGTGGTTGCAATCGCTGGGCTGGCTCCGTTCTCAGTCCCGACTTGCACTGGAACCAAAGGTGTTGCAGTCCAGCCTGGTTCTGCCCAGCATGCACTCGACTCTTTCATCAACCAGTGGGGTACAAATCTTTGCGGTGAGATGTGTCGCTTGTAGCTAACAGATAGATAGGTCGTTTTTTGCAAGCCAACCCATTAATCTATGACATCTAGTGGATGAATTTAATCCATTTACATTCAGAGTTAATATTGATAGGTAATTTTACTTCTCATTTTACCAGTAACTGGTTGCTGTTTTAGACTTTCTCCCTTATTTGTGGCATACCTACATTTACCTTTTGTTTTGGTGGTGTTGTTTCTTTTTTCATTCAGAACAGCTAGTGTCACATAATACAATGTAATTACTGAAGTTAAATAATAAATATAAAAAAAAAATTTAAAAAAAATTGTATTTGTACTGCAGGTCTAGTAAATGACAAGTCACTGAGCTTTTGTTGGCTATGGAAATGTTTTTCCTTTTATTTTTGAATATAAAGAAAAGCTTATTTTTTTTTTTTGGATGATAGTATTGTTCTTTCAATTACTTCAGTATGACATTCCATTTTGGTTTGGCAAGTGGAGTTTCTTGAAAGGTCAGTGGTCCATCTTAGTAGAGTTGCTCCTATGTCAACATTACTCTGTATATGGATATTTAAGCACATTTTGTATGACTTCAGACGAGGACTTTAGCCGCTAGGCCATGCTGCCAGGTCCCCACATTTTGCATAAGTTCAACTGAAGAGAGCTTGAGTATAATGTTTCATACTCAGTTTGAGCTTGAGTATGATGTTTCATGATCAGCAGTACATCTTTAGTCTCAGGTTCTGTTTCTGTGCCTTCTAAAATTGCCATAACTTGCATGTTTGCTTTGCCTTTTAATGGTGTCCCTACATTCCTGAATATGTTCTCAGCTTGAATCATTTCCACTTGCAGGTTTTTGACTGCTTCATCCTTAATGCAGTAATTCTCTTTGAATTGTGAGATTATTTTTCTGCCTCATGTATTCTATTATTCTGATTTTTCACTCCATTTTAATTTGCTGATTTGAGTTCTTAATTTTTAATTATTGCTTTTACTTAAGTTTCAATGTTGCTATTTAAGGTGTGGTATATTCCTTTATTTCCCTGAAGTTCTGTATCCACTTCTTGGTGTTTTGAATGAACATTTAATTAACTTCAAAAAGTGTTCTATTCCCCATGTATTTTGATGGCATCCTCAGTAAAATATGAGCTTAATTTAAATTTTTCTTTCTTGTTTGAGATGCACTGGTAACCTTATCTTTTGTGGTTATGTTTATTCTTTAACTGCTGATTTTATTGCATATCTGCTGACGATTAATCTTTTTGAATTTGTTTTGGAAGGTATGTTTGCTTTTCTTTAATATTTTATTTTTATTTTTATATTACTAAGTCAGATATACAGAGATGAGGAGAGACAAAGGAAGATCTTCCATCTGATGATTCACTCCCTAAGTGAGCTGCAATGGTCGGTGCTTGCCAATCCAAAGCCAGGAACCAGGAACCTCTTTCATGTCTCCCACGTGATTGCAGGGTCCCAAAGCTTTGGGACATCCTCGAACAGCAACAGAGACAGAAAGGATATCTCAAGGCAATCAGAGACCCACTCATGTTGGTAGGTGGAGACTGAGTCACTAGTACCAGTTTTTTTTTTTTTTTCTGTAACTATCACACTTTGTCCATTCAGTATGTCCCAGGGTCCATGTAAAACTTTCATCATGGACTCCAAAGTACCTATCCACAACTCTCCAACCATTGTGATAAAATGCTGTGGCTACACCATGACATTCTCAGACTAGCTCCCACTCCTATTTCCAGCAAAATCCAAGGATACCAAGGATAGGGAGAGAGTCGCTATCCAAGATTACAGGACATTGCACAGGTGATTTTGTCTTGCCTGATATTGTTGGAATCTAATTGTGAGTGGTTCTTCCAAGGGGGGAAGCATAGCCCAAGCAAAGCCCTGTCAAAGACTGGATGCAAAAATGAACAATGTATCCAAAATGGCAACAAAAGAGCAAGGACTCATATCTCCAACAACTTACATCACCTTGCATTACTTGAAAACTAAAAATTGTGTAGACTTGAAATGATAAGTCACACAATGAATAATTTTTTATTAATTTTTTTTTATGCAGGGACATTGTGCAGCCTTGCTGTCATGCCTGTTTAGTTTCTAAATAATTGCCCTATTGCTCTGCAACATGATTGGAGGTGCAGTGTGCATACCATTTGTGAAGCTTGTGTCATTAAGGCCTTCAATATGTTTGAAAATTCTACTCTCATGGTTTTATCAATGTGAAATATGGAAGAAACATTGTGTGTCTATTTAGTTTTCGCTTCTGATAATTGATTAGGCTATTTTTTTTTGTCTCCTGGTTTCATAAAATGGTCTTGGTAAGTAAGCAGAAGACTGCCAGAGTCAAGCTGTCTAAATCACAGATTGATGTAATCAGCTAGGGAGGAAGGCAGAAATACAGTGACCTCATAAGATGATATGTGTTCAACACCTGGTGGCAGATAAAATGGAGTTGACCAAATTTGAAATTCTAGAGCATTACTAAAATATTCTCAGAAAATTTTACCAGGAATGCTAGAGCTGAATGCAGGATTCTTGCCATAAATAGCATTTCAATTTTATTAGAGCGGGGATTTAAAAACTGTGATTTCTTGTTTCTTTCAAGTCAATAAGAAAATGATGAGGAGAAGTGATATAACTGATATTTGATTTTTGGTGATATGTGACAGGGATTTGGTTAGCAACAGAAATCAGAAAATAATGAATGGATACCTTAAATGTTCTTAATCCACCCTGATGTCAACATATACCTCACATTTTAAAACAACTAATATTTAGATCTCTTAAAATAACAGAATTGCAAAAAGTCCACAGTGGTTAGAAATCTGTGACAGTGTGGTGTACATTTACATTGTGTAATGTATAAGCAGGGTGAATGTTACTTTTGTTAGGATTTTATGTTTATATAACGTTTACACAATACAATTACTAATATTGAATATCTTCTGTGATAAAAGAATAATCATGACTCTAAATCAATTCGTACTAGTCATTTTTGGGGCCCATATCAACTAATTTAATTTCTCTATCTTCTCATCTTGGTTTCATTGGAAATACAAAGATGAAAATCAATGCTAGGTTTCCATTAGATGAAATAAATCACATATAAAATTGGCTCTGTCATAAAGTGATCCTGCAACTATTGGCTAGGCCACTGGAATGGAGTGACGTCATCAATCATGGAAAGAATGTTTCTGGCACCTTAGTGAGAAGTTATAACATTTCTAACTTTGTAGTCAAAAACAGCAGGACATTAGGCAACTAGAGGAGATGAGCAGATCAATGTAACTTGTTGTTTTTGAATATTCTATTTAATTCTTTCTCATCATCCACTGACTATAACAGCAAGAGTTTAGAGGGAAAAGTACCAGCTTTGAGTAATTTCTCAATGTGGAGCCATCAAACGCCATCAAAAGATAAAACATTTGAAAGGAACAAGCTGCCCACAAGCTGCAAAAACTGCAAGAGGTAAGGCATGGCATAGTTTTGACAGAGGGTAGTCTGGTATTGCCATGCGAAAGAGAGGAAGGGGTGACACTATTTCTGTTGGAGGAAGAGTAGAAATGCAAAGAAAGGGTCAATGAGTGAACAAATCATTATCTTATTGCGTTGGAGGGGTTACACACATTCAAAGCATGTTTTCTGGAGCTAACACAGTATGCATACGAATGATTTCTTCAAGTTGAATTCTCCTGCCTGTGTGAATTCAGATACGTTTTGTTTTCAGCTCCTTGTATCCTTAACTCCAACTTTTCCATCCACTGTCACATATCTCCTTCTGCCTTTGAATTTCCTTTATCCCTTTTGTTTGTTTCTTTAACTCATATTTAACATCTTCATATGTAATTGAGGGCCATTTTCCCACCACGCAATCTTTTATTCTGTGCAATTTGCAAAAACACTCTTAGGTCTACATGGTAACATTTACAAACTTTAGGGTTTAACATATGACCATTTTAATCAACACGTTCACAGTCTCATGAATTCATAAAACAAAATAGCGCATACTTAAAGAAAACTAGAATATTTACATTCACTGACAGCATAGCTTCAAAACAGATACAAACCAGCAAATAATACATAATTACTGTGTTCATCAATGTGTCGAGACACAGGAAAGCCTGAAACCTAATTAAGATTTGTGCAATAAAGTTTTTAGTGGCTTCTGCCTGAGCACCTGCCATGCATGAAGTCACCTTCACTCCTGTGACAGCCACTTTTGTGAGCATTCATATGAAAAAAGCAACATGCACATTATGTACTGTACTTTGGAAAACAGGCAAGCAAAATGCCACATCTCAGGATTAATTTGTTATAATTTTCCAATCACCATCCCAGAAGCCTCAAGAAGATGCTTCTGAGATGTGTGTGGAGGTCCCAACCTATCCGACACCAGAAGAAGAGAGTTGTTTCACCTCAGATGATGCATGCTTTATTTCCACTTGGACTGAACCCATTCTTCTCAAAGAATATGTTTCTTTTTTAAAGATTTATTTATTTTATTACAGTCAGATATACAGAGAGGGGGAGAGACAGAGAGGAAAATCTTCCTTCCAATGATTCACTCCCCAACTGAGCTGCAATGGCCAGTGCGCACCAATCTGAAGCCGGGAACCAGAACCTCTTCCGGGTCTCCCATGCGGGTGCAGTGTCCAATGCATTGGGCTGTCCTCGACTGCCTTCCCAGGGCACAAGCAGGCAGCTGGATGGGAAGTGGAGCTGCCAGGATTAGAACCGGTGCCCATATGTGATCCCAGGGTGTTTAAGGTGAGGACTTTAGCCACTAGGCCACGCCGCTGGGCCCTCAAAGAATATGTTAAGGCACAAATGAAAGGTTTGAGCTCAGATTGATGTTATAATCTAGTCAGCCAGCCCAACATCTACTCACTCCACTTTCTCCTCACAGTGGAGTGCTTTAGGGCACAGTAAATACTATGAAGACTTTGAGAAAAAACACATAGTTAGTGTGGTCCCAAGAACAAGTCATAGCTTCTGAGAACCAAATCAGCCTTGTTCATCATTTGCCGATGTTCTAATGAGGCCAGGTGCATTGATGAATCTATGGAAGCCTGTTTAGACCCTCTCCACACACACACTAAGAACAAGCTCCTGCTCACCAAATCACTGGTTCTATTCTTTCCATTTATGGGAAAAAAAATGTCCCTTCTAACCAATACACTAAATTTCACCTGCATTCACCCTGGCATTACCTACTCTGTTTGGATGGCATTGAGAGATGTTTATACGTTCAAGTCTGTGGAGTATCTAGAATCTTGGGTCATGAATAAACTGCATCTCATTTCAATAAAACTCCCTAATTTGAGGCCACATGTGTCTTACAAATAACTGGATTTATAATCATAATTCACTTTTCTTTCCTAACATGCAAATATTTTCCATTACATATTTTTAAAGGAATGCAGATTTCCCCTCCAGCTCTCCTTCTTCTTCCCCATAAATGCCCCAGCTCATATCTTCTTTTATATTACTGACAGTATAGTTAAAAACACCCATTCATGTCATAGGTTATTGAAGCCACAGAAAAGTCAACCCATGGATGTGCAGAGTACATAGAAGCATGCTATACTTCACATTCACCACACAAAACACCCCATATATCATAGAAAGTACACAAGTCCAAGATATTATGGTGCGACATTGGTGCATTAAGCTGGCATACAGATAAAAGCAACTCTTTTTTCAACTCAAAATTTATTGTACTATTGACTTGCAAGCAATAACTCAATTACATATTAGCTTCAATACAATTTGTGCTAATATGTTACAAGGGTGCTTATACCCAGCACACTGATTACAGTGACATATTTTACTGAAAAGTATAAGTCCAGTGAGTTAACCCTACGCAATAGAACACATTCCTTACACAATAGCTAATCTCAAGAATTGAGTACCAAGTACTGAGCTGGGCTAACAAACAATAGCAACAGTGACCTGAAAATTCATAAAGATGTATATTCTTTTTTCTTTCTTTTTTTATTAATTATTTTGCATTAAGTGACAGTTTCATAAGCTCTGGGAATCTCCCCACCCCTTCCCACACCCCTCCCCCCTGCTGGATTCCTCCACCTTGATGCAGCATTACAGTTCAAATTCAATCAAGATTTTTTCCTTGCAAACGTATACCAAGCATAGAGTCCAGCTATTTATTGTCTAGATGGGTTGAACAGTTTCTTGGGGAGACCATCTCTGGTCCGAAGTTAGAGCTGGTAGATATATATTCTTTAGAAACTAAGCTTGAAAACCTGGACAGATGTATATTGCTTCATTTAAACCTGTGTTAATTTAGAGGTGAAGTGAAGAGAGTGAAAGAGTAAAAACTGTAGTGGAGGTAAAGGGTCAAAAACATTATCCAATGAAGTTGTGACTGAGGTTCATGGTACAAAACATTGAAAGACACAAGACTCTGCCCATGCTAGGTCCATTTCAGTTACTGACGTCTAATTCACACACCAAAAAGTGTGTGCACAGTTTGCTTGGTTTTTAACAGGATACACTTTCTTTTTGTTCCTGAAATTATCTTGTGGAATCCCAATGACACATTAGATCATGGTTAGGAGTAGAAATGTTATAAAAACTGGCTATATCTCTTAGTAAATTGAGTTGAAACACGTTGGACTCAAGCAATTAAAACAATTACAAAAGAATGACCCAACTTTGACTTAGATATAATGTCAAAGCAAAATTGGTGCATTTATATGTTCTGGTTTCTCTTCAGATCTTATGCGCTTTTTGCCTTATACACTTTTCACCATATGCATTTATCTACTGTGTTTTAATATGCATCACAAATTAGTACAAACTAAAACTGTAACAAGCTCTTCTAATATATCTCTGCTTGTGTAGGTGAAAATAAACTTGTCTTATGTTATGAACTATGCATGAATTACACATGCGCAGTCTTTTCCTTGGGTGAAAAGAGGATTGCCCTTATATTTTGTATGTACACACTTTGTCCTACATCACATTAATGGATTAACAATAACTTCTGTCACTCTACTGTATCTCCTTTACATTTCATTTTGTTTCCTCTGTCTACTAAGCCTATTTGGAATTGTAATAAGTATTATTTTTGAATTATAAAACGTTTTCTTTTATTGCTTCTGGAAATTCACATTTTAAACAGTAGGTAACAGTGATAAGCTTGAGAAGGCTAAAGTAAAACATCCTGATCTGAGAGCATTTTACACAATATCATAAACATATTGCAATTGTTAGACACAAATGCAGATATCTAGAGTAGTAAATGAATACTTAAAAACCACACACCTGGGTACATTCCATTCAAGGAAGTGCTTCATAAAAGAAATTGCACATGACTATCACGACTATATGGAAACACACAGACACAAAGAAGGGACCTGAATAACTACCAATCCAGATAAAAAGAAAGTGATTGATAATTGATGAGCCACATGCCAACATCTCCTCACTCTTTTTCCCCCTTGCATTGCAGTGTTTCAGGGCATGGTTACTTGGAGGGATTCAATTGGTTGTGTTCCCAAATAGTTCACAGCTAGACAGAGATCAAGTCTGATGTGAGCAAAAGGAGATCTCCAGTGACAGCATTAAACACATTTGCCCATGTCGCACGGACAGTGCCCCAAACCTTCTCAGTGGCCTTGGCTGAAACCCCAGTGGCAGCAGCGGATGCCCTACAGGTGGCAAAAGTGAATACAGGGGAGACCTGAACAGAGGAGGCAGCCGAGCAGGGGCTCCTAGATCTTGCTGCCCAAGAAGGGAAAGCTTTTATGAGTAGGAGTGTATGGAACTAAAATGCAGCTGCTAGAGCCACAGAGAGAATAGCCTGAGCCTGCTAGGTGTCACAGGCAGAATTCCCAGCAGTGGCAGTGAAGTCCCCAGAACTGGTGGTGAAAGTAAACACAGTGGTGACCTGGGCAGAGGTGGCATCTGAGCACGGGCTTCCAGAACCCGCTCCTTGTGAAGGGAATACTTTTGAGAAGAAAATGTAGGGAACTGAAATGCACAAGCTAGAACTGTAAAGGGAGCACCCTGAACATTTCATTGGCCCTGGCAGAATCCCCAGCAGTAGCAGTGGAAAAAGACTGGGAGTGTCAGAGGTTTCAGAAGCTTTGGTTGACTCCTGAAGTCAGAGCTCTTGGGGGTGGCAATATTATGAGTGTGCCAAAGATGCCAGTGGCAGTAGTGAAAGTGAGGACGAGGACCACTTGGAGAGTGCCCCACAAATGCTCCATCCCAGGCACATGGGTTGAGCTATGCTGAGAGTTCTCAAAATGCACCCAGAGAGGATACACGGAGCATCAAGGCTATAAAGTTTCTCTCCTGCTCTCAGCACTCTAGTCAATGCAGCAACCAAAAAACCGCAGGAGGAATAGGCTGCAGAGATATAAACCCAGGAGCAAAACAAGCTACCCAACACCACACCATCACCTGCCATTCCCAATAGAGGACAGAGAACTTTGCTTCTGACTGCACACCATGCAGCAGTAACTGGATCACACCTGCTGTCAGCTACTGCATTGAGCTCAGAGTCAGTGTACAAGCAAGTAAGTGGCTAAAATCCCAAACAACTAGAAGCCACAATGTAATGTGGAAAAGTATCAGAAAAAGTGATGATTCAGACGAGATGATGATATTGGGGAGATGCTAGATAAGGAACTAGAAAAAATAATTGGAAAATTCATCAGATACCGTGGGAAGCACTGGGAAGAGCTCAACGAATTAAAAAAAATCACATAATCACAGAAATAAAACAAGTCAAACATGAAATCCTTGACTTAGAGGACAAAGTTGAGAGCTTAGCCAACAAATGAATACAACATAAGACAGAAGATCAGAAATGGAAGGCAACCACAATGAAAACACATAGTTCATCAATCGGCTGACAAAAAGTTCTGAACAAAGCCATCAAGACCATACAGAAAATAAAACACAACCTCAAATAGTCAAATATCAGAATTACAGGCCTTACCGAAGGAGTGGAAAGAGAGACAAGTTTCCAACAGTTACTCAATGAAATTGTTCAGGAGAACTTCCAAAATACTTGAAACATAGATACAGCCCAAATCTAAGAAGGACAGAGAATCTCCAAAACATTAAATGCAAAGAGATCCTCATCCAGACATATGTGCTCAAGTTTCCCTCCAATGAATACAAGCAACGTATTCTAAGACAGGTACAAATACAAGAGATTATATTCAGAGGAAACCCAATCAGAATCACTGCTGACTTCTCAGAAGAAACCATCAAAGAAGGAGAGAATGGAGTAAAATCTTTCTAACCCTAAAACAAAAATCTACCGAGCATGAATAATGTACCCAGAAATGATCTCATTTGAAAGAAAAAATGAAATTAAATGCTTCCATAGCAAAGAGAATCTTGAACAATGCACCCTCTTTAACCCAACGCTAGAAAATGCCCTTAGAAATGTGATAAACTCACAAATAAAGGACGGAAACCATCATTGAAGATGGCAAATGGGAGGACCTCCTCGTTAAAGTCCACATGAGAAAAGACAATTAAACAAAAACACCAACACATGCAGGTACACAAATGCACACTTACACACATGGCAGACCAAAAGCACAACCTTTCAATATTAACATTAAACAAAAATGGCCTAAATTCATAAATCAAAAGACACTGATTAACAGAAAGGATTAACACACAAGACCCAATTATTTGTTGCTCACAAGAGACATATCTGAACACAAAAGATGCAAAGAAACTGAAAGTGAAGCAATGGAAAAAACACACCATTAACACCAAGATACAGCTCAGCAAGAAACTTATCAGAGAACCAATGGAATTCACGCAATAGAACAAATGAAATTTGTAGACATTTACAGAACCTTCCACCCCACGACACACTATACGCATTTTTTTTTCCAGCAGTGCATGGCACGTTCTCCAGAATTGACCCCATGATATGGAACAAAGCAAGTCCTAATAACTTAAAAAAAAAAAAAAAGAATCATGCCACACACCTTCTTAGACCATCAAGAAGGGAACCTGATGAACATTGATGCTAAGATTCTCAACAAAATCCTAGTCTACATAATTTAAAAAAAAACAAAACAAATCAGACAGATTATTTGGATCAAGTAGTATTCATCCTTGGCATGCAGATTGTGCAACATTCTTAAATTCATAAATCTAATATACCACATTTCAACACTGGAGGACAAAAATCATGTAATAATCTCAATAGACACAGAAAAATAACTGTAATTATTAAAATAGGCTGGCATTGGCACAAAGATAGAGAGGAGGATTAACACAGTAAAATGGAAGCAACAAGAGGGAGCCCACACAGATACAGCCAAATAATCTTTTACAAAACAAAACAAAAGATGACAATCCAGGGAAATTGGAAGGTCTCTGCAATAAATGCTGCTGACATGATCAGTTAATAGCCTAAAGAAGCAAGAAGTTAGACCCATATCCTTCACCATACACTAAGATCAAATCTAAATAGATAAAACATCAAAATCTATATCCAGGAACCTTCAAACTTTTGGAAGAAACTGTTGGAAATACTATGCAACATTCAGAAGTAGGCCTTGAGCATAAAAAAAAAAAAATGCTAAAAAAAATCAAGTCCAAAATAAACAAATGGGACTACTTCAAACTAAACTTCTCTACAGCAAAAGAAATGATCAATAAAGTAAAAGAGATCTCACAGGTCAGGAGAAAATGTTTGCAGACTAATTAGGATATAAGGGATTAGTAACCAGAATAGACAAAGATCTCCAAAGAACCATAACAGCAAACATACAAACCACTTAAGAAATGAGTATGAGAAATGGGCAGACTTTACAAACAAATCCAAAGGCAAACAAACATGAAAAAATGTTAAAGTTCCATGGTAGTAAGGAAGATGCAAATTAAGATATCATTGAGGCACCACCTAATGCCAATAAGAATGTTCATATGTGAAAAAGCACCAACAAGAGTTGCTGGTGAGATTGTGTGGAAAAGAGGACTCTTCTCCTCTGCTTATGGGACTGCAGGCTGTTACAGCCTTTATGGAAATCAGTATGGAGAACACTACAGTATCTGAAAATCTACATACCATTTAATCCAGCAATAACTCTGCTTGGAATATATGCAAAACACTGGTTACATGAGAAACCAACATGCACCCTGTATTCACAGCAGCACTATCAATAATTGCAAAAACTTGGAAGCAGCGGAAATGCCCATGAACAGAAGACTGGATAAGAAAATTATGGTTCATCGACTCCATGGAATACTATGCCCATTAAACAAAACAAAACAAAACCGTGAAATGTGCTTCTTCCTTGACAAATTGTCTAAATTGTGTACCATTATGCTAAGGAAAATGAGCCAATTCCCAAAGATTATATACCACATATTTTCCTTAATTTATCATGAAACAATGTGAATGTGGAAAATAGTACCTGTAAATTATATTATTACAGCTTCAAACAGCTTGTATAATACACAATAAGATATTGTGATATAAGCAATAAACCAATAAGCAATGAAACAGACTGCCTATGAACTACATCAAAGAACTAAAACGCTCAATACGCTTTTAACACCTCATGTTATTCTGCAATGGGTTGGAAGATGAGAGAAATCTTCCATCTTCATAGAGTGTGTGATGAAGATGCTAAATAGAATCTATCATGATTTTATCAGGTATTCTATATAGGGCAGACTTGAAAGAGGATTCTTTTCACTTTTCTTTATTGTGGAAAAATTTTATTTCATTTTCAAAGACAAAAGGAAGCTTTGCTGAATATGTTATCATAGGCAGACATTTTTTTTTTTTCTTTTAGGATCTGGAATATGTCATTCCATTCTCTTCTTGACTGTAGAGCTTCCTATGACAGGTCTCCTGTGAGTTTAATTGGCATTCCTTTATATGTCAATTCATTTTTTCACGTGTACATTTAAGGATCTTTTTCTTGTATTTGATTGAAGAGAACTTGATGATCATGTGTCAGGGTGAAGATCGCTTCTGATCAAGCCTGTTGGGAGTTTTGTGCCCCTCCTTAATGTTTTTTGTTTCCTTGATTCTCTAGATGAGGGTAATTTTCCCTTATCTCATTAAATATATCTGTAAAACCCGTTTCTCTTTAGGCTGCTTCTGGAACTAGCATAACAGTTTTCTTTAAAGATTTATTTATTTTATTACAGCCAGATATACAGAGAGGAGGAGAGACAGAGAGGAAAATCTTCCATCCGATGATTCACTCCCCAAGTGAGCCGCAACGGGCCTTTGCGTGCTGATCCGAAGCCAGGAACCTAGAAACTCTTCCGGGTCTCCCATGCGGGTGCAGTGTCCCAATGCATAGGGCCGTCCTCAACTGCTTTCCTAGGCCACAGGCCTGGAGCTGGATGGGAAGTGGAGCTGCCAGGATTAGAACTGGCACCCATATGGGATTCCAGTCCTTTCAAGGCGAGGACTTTGGCCACTAGGCTATGCCGTTGGGCCGCTCCCATAACTCTCATATTTTGTCTCTTAATAGTGTCTTTCAATTCGTAAATATTCTTTTTTTTTTCCATGATCCAGCTCTGCTTCCAGCTTTTTATTTCCCCTGATGTCAGGAAGTATCTTCCAGTTCTAAGATTCTTTCTTCTGCTTGCTTCATTATAATTTGGAGACTCTCCACTTTACTTTTAATTTGCTCTACTCTGTTCTTAAACTCTGACATATTAGCCTTCATTTGCTTTATTGCTGCTATTTCTTGTGTAACCTATTACTTTAATTATTATAAATCCTGTATATGCTTCTCATTGTTGATCAGAAGCTTTACAATGAGTTTTCTGAATTCTGTGTCCCCCATTTTCTCAATGTCTACCTCAGTTAACTCTGAGTTTGGCATAGGGTTTTGCTCTTTTGCAGGGGAGTCTTCAGTAATTTTCATTTTGTCTTTGTCTCATCTTTTGCTCTTGGTCATTGTACATCTGATTATCAAATTCTTCTGCTATGGGCCAGGCGGCGTGGCCTAGTGGCTAAAGTCCTCATCTTGAAAGCACCAGGATCCCATATGGGTGCCGGTTCTAATCCCGGCAGCTCCACTTCCCATCCAGCTCCCTGATTGTGGCCTGGGAAAGCAGTCGAGGATGGCCCATTGGGACACTGAACCCACGTGGGAGACCCGGAAGAGGTTCCTGGTTCCCAGCTTCGGATCGGCGTGCACCGGCCCGTTGCGGCTCACTTGGGGAGTAAATCATCGGACGGAAGATCTTCCTCTCTGTCTCTCCTCCTCTCTGTATATCTGGCTGTAATAAAATGAATAAATCTTTTGAAAAAATTTCTTCTGCTAGGTCAGGTTTCTAAGCTTGACAGAGATGAACAGCACCCAACAAAACCAAAGGCAAATACAAGAAAATGACTACAGAAGACTAAATCAATGAACAACCCATTCCTAAAATGACAGGACCGAAGTACCACCCATACATATTAATGCTAAAAGTAATTGGCTTAAGCTCAATCAAATGTCATCAATTAGCACATTGGATTAAAAAACAAGCACATTTATTTGTAGTCTGGAAGAGACACATTTCACCAACAAAAATCAGTGGAAGCTGTATCTCATGAATTTTAATGTTTTTGTGTTTGTCAGTTTCATCTGTTTAAAATAGTTTCTTGTGATTAAAAGATTCAATGACTCATAGACCATACAATAGAATTATTTACTTTTTTATTTCTTCAACTACACACTAATCATTTTGTAGCTTGATATTTAACTTCATAGTGTTATTAATTATTTTCTTCCTGTTGTTGATTTCATTTATGGCTTTTCATTTAAGGGGATGTATAGTAGTTGTGCAATGTCGAATGTCATATCTAGTAACATGTTATTTAACTTCATGGAATTGTAAATTTGCATTTTTCTTTCTATTGTTGATTTTGTATTGTGACTTTTTATTTAAGAGAATCTACAATAACTGTGAAATGGAGATTACCATATCTAGATGTGAGGATGCAATATAGTATTCATCTCTATTTTCAGACAAAGATGGGCTTACAATGAAACTGTTTACATATCTTCAGAACAAGATACAGGACTCTCTGCCACTGTCCATGCTCACGATGATGGACATATGTCTGTCTATGAATAACTATGTTTTAGTAATGATATAGAGGAACTAGTTGGAGAGCAGGGAAATTGTGAAATGAATACAGGAAATCCAAGGAGTGTATGGAACACTATCATAAAATGGCAATAATAATTATAAATAGATAAATATTTTTTAAAAGATTGTATCAGGTAACTCACAGGCAGCAGACGTCAATCTGCATTAGATGTCACCACATAATATAAAGACATAGAGTGGGATCCAAGAGTGAGCCTGACAGCCTCTTAACAAGGAGGTCATAGCACAGAGCATGGGTTTGGGGGACGTCAGAGTGGTACAGCACAGGGGTGGGTAGACTTGTATGGCTTGTGTTCCAATCCCACAGACACCCGGATCTCACCAAAGAATCTCAGCCATAAATCATATAGAACAAGTTCCACCGCAAGTGTTAGCTTAACCCACCCTACAATAGAACCAGACTCTTCAAAAAGATCATTTTAAACTAAATGAATTGTGTGTTGAAAATCATTCAGTGTTGCACAAACACCCTCATCTTTGAAACAGTGCCTCTGGGCCCGGCGGCATTGCCTAGCGGCTAAAGTCCTCTCCTTAAAAGCACCGGGATCCCATATGGGTGCCGGTTCTAACCCCGGCAGCTCCACTTCCCATCCAGCTCCCTGATTGTGGCCTGGGAAAGCAGTCGAGGATGGCCCAATGCATTGGGACACTGCACCGGAGTGGGAGACCCGTAAGAGTTTCCAGGTTCCCGGCTTCTGTTTGGCGCGCATCCGCCCGTTGCGGCTCACTTGGGGAGTAAATCATCGGACGGAAGATCTTCCTCTATGTTTCTCCTCCTCTCTGTATATCTGGCTCTAATAAAATGAATAAATCTTAAAAAAAAAAAAAAGAAGGAGTGCCTCCGTCTTTCAAAGAAAAATAAATATTCACTATCAAATTTTTGGTTGATTTTCTTTGTATTTTGCTTTTAACTCCACAATCGTTTTCTGTATACAATAATTATAACATGGATCTTTAATTGAATCTTTTAAACAGAAAGATTTCTGGGCATTTATTGTTGTTGTAAAGAAAGATCCCAATTATAGAGAGAAGGAAAGCAGTCAACCATTCTCTTCTTCACTGCAAAAAGGTCCACAAAAGGTGATGATGAGTCATTTTGAAGCTAGACGCCTCTGCTGGGTTTCAATGTGAGTGCAGGGTATCAAATCCTTGGGCAAACCTTGTTGCTGTTCTAGGACACCCAAAGGAAGCTGGATGGAAAATGGTAGAGCTGGGACATTGAGAAGTGTCCATATTGATCCTAACAAACACACCGAGAGCATTTAGCCGTTTAGCCAATGAGCCATCATGCCAGTCCCCGACTTCCCTGAAGTCTTTAAATTGTTTTGTATAGCATTCTAACAGCAATGCAATAAGAAAAAATCTTTCTGAGAAATTTGGAATCCAAGAGAGTAGAATTATAAATAGCCATCACACAATAAATTATGGAAATGGCAGGTTTGTTGTCAGCATAGCAAAAAAAAAAAAAAAAAAAAAATGCTGTCCAAGTTCTCCCAAAAAGACATACAAGGGTTTGATGTCAGGTATCAGTTACCATCAAGAAAATAATGTACAGAATATGTCCACTTTATGCTTACCATTCTGCTGTAAAAAGATGTAATTCTACCATTAGCAACGAAGTGCCCATAATACAGACCATTATAACAAGTGAAGTAATCCAATCATAAAGGACAGATGTTATCTCTGATATAAGTAAACATTTCTGCAAAACAAGAATCATGCATATATATATGTTCTCATACATGAAGTTTATAATGAGGCTTGCGATACTGGGAACAGAAGTACTTTGCAGCATGAATAATTACGACAGAATAAAAGCAGGACTCACAATTCAACTTTCAAAAATACTTGACATTTGAATACTAAACTATATTCTATTATGTACACATACAATGCTCTGATATGCTTGAATAACAAAATGTGGAACTTATAACTGTTGATGAAAGAGTATACCATTATGATAAATTGGGGAAAATCAAATATGGATTGTGCGGATAAAGGTGGTGTGTATGCAAGAATATCCAAAAAAATGATAATTAAAAAGTTTTACGTTGAACATTCTACCCAGTGGAGAAAGGTCATTCTGTGCTAAAATATACAAAGAAAAGCAAACAAGCAAACAAACAAAAAACAACTCTCAAAATCTCAGAACCTGCAAGAAAATAACCACAAGTTTATGATAAATCTGTGTTGAGCTATAATGGGGCTACAGTGCATAAGCCAGGCATTTGGGCTTTTGTGGTTGTATTTACCAAGACATGAATAAATAACCTTTATTAAATGTTAAAAAGCATGACTATGAACCTGCATCTTTAATAGTCATTCAGTATAAGGAAAAGAATTGCTGAAAACATGCTAACAACATGGCTTATAGCCCTTGTATCTATTCCTACTATCAGGAATATTTAATATATTCAGCTAATTATGTAGCAGATCATTAAATCTATGAATGTAAAGAATAGTCTCACAAAAAAGGAAAAAAGAAATAATTGAATAGGAAATGATAGGAAAACCTAATTACATGTGTGAAAAACATAAAAGTGTTTTCTTTATATTATTTTAAATACCAAAGCTATAAAGCTTTATAAAAAGCTACAGGTAAAATGTTTTTATATAATCTTAAATGCTACCTGAAAATATGATTATATTTGTTCATGTGTGCACTCTATTATTTATCCATCCTACAATATGAATTAGAATCTATATTCTAAATATAGATTTTTGAAAATATGGAGACAAGTGATTTCTTTTAGCTCCTCTGTAAGAAACCCTGCTTGTCAGAAAGAAGTCATAAATGGGAGCTTTGATTTTTTTCTTCTTTTTAAAGTTTTTATTTTTTTCACAGACAGGCAGATTTAGAGAAGGAGTCACAGAAATGAAGATCCACAACTGGCTGCAATGGTCAGATCCAAGCAAATTTGATTTGAAACCTGGTTCCAGGAACTTCTCCTGGGTCTCTCCCATGTGAATGCAAACTCCCAAGGCTTTGGGGCATCCTGTACTGCATTCCCAGTCAACAAGCAGGAAGCTGGAATGGAAGTGGAGTAGCTAGGATATAAACCCTTTTCTACATGGCAACCCAGCAGTTGCTGGTTGAGGGTTTAGTGACTATGCTAATGCCAGAAGCCCAGCAACTTCGTATTGTCACACCTAACAAAGTATCTGCCAAGGAGTGTTTAAATCAGTCACTTCAATGAGCCGAAGGATCTTGTCTTGAGACCATTGTAAATTTAATGTTATTCATATTACCTGTGTCAAATTGCATTCCTGAAACAATATCATATGCATTGCAAGATAAGTGTTTGCTTTCTCTTGTAGTCTCTGCCTTCTCCTGGAGTAAATGAAATGTAAAGCATGAGACATGGGCTGCAGGAATGCTTAAGTAGGAAGCTGGTTTGTCATACAGGGTGACTACTTTAAATTAACAGGAGGAAAAAATCCAGTGACACTGATTAATTCAGTACCAAGACTTTGTATGAGAACAGCTCAGAATTTGAAACAAAAGCATGTAGCTCTTGTTTACCTATTTGAACACAAACACTGGTACATGAAATGTCCACCACAATAATGTCATGGGATTTCCTGAATTTGCAAATGTTAATCCTACATATAAGTTTAAAATTTTGATCCATCTATATATTGAAGGTAAAATCTGCACAGGCTAAATACATAACCTTGAGTTCTCCTTGAGTGTCAAAATTTCCAAGAAAAGGACATGCAGAAGACAGTCATTGAGATTTTTAAAAGGTGGGCTTGGCATGATAGCCTAGTGACTAAATTGCTCATCTTGCACACCCCAAAATCTTATGTGGACTCTGGTTCTAATTCTGGAGATGCCACCTAACATCAAGCTCTTTGCTTCTGACTTTGAAAAGTGGTCAAGGATTGCCAAAGACTTGGGAACAAGCACCCATTTGAGAGCCCCAGAGGAAGCTCTTGGATCCTGGTTTGAACATGTTGCAACTTTGGCCATTGTTGCCACTTGGGGAGTGAATCAATGGACATAAGATCATCCTCTCTATCTCTTCTGCTCTCTGAATATAATACTACATAAAATTATTTTCAAAAATGTTTCACAATTCTGTGATATCATGAATTTTTACAAAAAATGTGTTTTAGGTGTATGTACATCCCCCCATCATGTTTAAGATGAATAGGTAGTTGGGGATTACAGTGTTTGTCATTAATGTAAAAGGAATAGAAACAGATTTCAACATGAAAGACAAAAAGATTTATTAATGAAAACCAGAGCAACCAGCATGCTCTGAGGACAATAAGAAACAGATTATTCAGCAATCTTTCTTGTGCTACAGGGTAAAATAGAGTGTTTAGGGTCAAATCAAACCTGGGCCCTTGTGCAGCTTCCCAGCAGTTAAAGTTCTTGTATTGCATGCACCAAGATCCCACATGACCTCTGGTTTGTGTCTGGGGGGAGGCTGCTTTCTGTCCAGCTTCCTGCTAGTGGCCTGGGAAATCATTTGAGGACATCCTAAATCCTTTTTACTCTGCAGCCACATGGGAGACGCAGAAGAAACTCCTGGCTCCTGGCTTAGGATAATCTCCTCTTCAGCTCTTGCAGCCATTTCTGGAGTGAATCACTGGATGGAAGAATTTGTTCTGTGTCTCTCTTCATTCATGTATGTCTTATTTTCCAACAAAAGTAAGATTTTTAAAAAACATATCTTACCACATTTGCACTGAAGAATAATTGTGCCCACTGTAGATAAAAATATGTTTATCAAAAGTTTTGTAACACTTTCTTATTTAGTTGTAACTAGTACAGTGACTCACCACACGGACCATTGAAATCTTTTTTTTTTAAATTATTTTATGATTTAATTTGAATTTCCCTTATTGCCAGGGAGCTTGAGCATTTTTTCATATGTTTATTTGCCATTTGGGATTGTTCCTTTGTGAAATGTCTGCCCATTTCCGTGCCCATTTCTTGAGTGGCTTGTTTGTTTTGGCAATTTGGCTGTTTTGTAATTCTTTGCATACTCTGGTGATTAGCCCTCCATCACCTATGTCGTGTGCGACGATCTTCTTCCATTCTGTGGGCTGCTTTTTTACTTTGTTGATTGTTTCCTTAGCTGTACAGAAGCTTCTTAGTTTGATGAGGTCCCATTTGTTTATTTTGGTCTCAATTTCTACTGCTTTTGGTGTCCTTTTTAGGAAATAGGGACCTACCCCTAGATCTTGCAGAGTATTTCCAACATTTTCCTCCAAAAGTTTGAAGGTTTCTGGATGCAGGTTTAGATCTTTTATCCATTTAGATTTGATCTTAGTGTATGGTGAGAGATGTGGGGCTATCTTTTTGTTTCTGCAGGCTATTAACCAGTTGTCCCAACAGCATTTATTAAACAGACCTTCGCATTTGCTTGGATTGTTGTCTGTCTTTTTGTCAAAGATTAATTGACTGTATCTATGTGGATTCCTGTCTGGTGTTTCTATTCTGCTCCATTGATCTTCCTCTCTATCTTTGTGCCAGGACCAGGCTGTTTTGATAACCACTGCCCTGTAGTATGTCCAGAGGTCTGGGACTGTGATTCCTCCTGCTAATTTCCTGTTCTTCAGGATGGTTCTAGCTATTCATGGTTTTTTGTGCTTCCAGATGAACCTTTGCATCATTGTTTCCACTTCCATAAAGAATGTTTTGAGCAATTTGATTGGAATTGCGTTGAATGTATATATCGCCTTTGGCAATATAGACATTTTAATAATATTAATTTTACCTATCCAGGAGCATGGGATGTTACTCCATCTTTCTAGATCTTGTTCAATTTCTTTTTTAAGTAGTTTGTAGTTTTCCTCAAATAGGACTCTTACATTTTTGGTTAGGTTTATTCCCAGATACTTCATGATTTTCTCTGTTATTTTGAATGGTATCTTGCTGGTTAGATCTTTTTCCAACTTGGGGCTATTAGCATGCACTATGGCTGTTGATTTTTGTTCATTAATTTTGTACCCTGCCACTCCACCGAACTCTCGTATAAGTTCTAGTAGTCTCTGTGTTGAGCCTTTTGGCTCTTCCATATAAAGAATCATGCCATCTGCATATAGTGAAAGCTTGACTTCTTCATTTCCCATTTGGATTCCTTTGGTTTCTTTTTCTTGTCTTATGGCCTCAGCGAGTACCTCTAGAACTATGTTGAATAGCAGTGGAGAAAGCGGACATCCCTGTCTTGTTCCAGATTTCAGTGGGAAGGTTTCCAGTTTTTCTCCATTCAGTATGATTCTGGCGTTGGGTTTTGCATATATTGCTTTGATTATATTGTGAATTTTTCCATCTATGCCTACCTTGGTTAGGGTCTTTAGCAGGAATTTGAGCTGGATTTTGTCGAAAGCTTTCTCTGCATTTAAAACATCAATGAGATGCCACCTAATGCCAGTAAGGGTGGCCCACATGAAAAACACCAACAACACTTTTTGGCGAGGTTGTGGGGAAAAAGGAACCCTACTCCACTGCTGGTGGGGCTGCAGATTGGTACAGCCTCTATGGCAATCAGTATGGAGAATATTCAAACAACTCAAAATCGACATACCGTATGATCCAGCTATAGCATTCCTAGGAATATATCCAGAACATTTGTTTTATGAGAAACCAACATGCATTCCTATGTTCATAGAGGCACAATCAGTAATTGCAAAAACATGGAAACAGCCAAAATGCCCATCAACAGAGGATTGGATAAGAAAGCTATGGTTCATCTACTCCATGGAATACCAGTCAGCTATTAAAAAAAACAAAATGCAGTTCTTTGTGGCCAAATGGGCCAAACTGGAAACCATAATGCTAAGGGAAATGAGCCAATCCCAAAAGGTTAGATACCACATGTTTGCCTTAATTTAATATGATATGATGTTAAGCATATCATGTTATGTTATGGATATTATGTCATTTGTAGTATATAAACTAAAATTGAACTGTGAATTGGGGGGTCACAGAAAGTGGTTAAGAAACGCATTTATTTTTAGCATGTTGACTGCTCAATATCATGTCAATTCAATCCATAATGATGTTAATTGTTGCAGATGGTATATTAGTGCTTTTTTTGACCGGGAAGATGCTCTGCTGACTCTGCCCTCAGACCAGAGAGGGTCTTCCCAATAAGTAGATGGACTTGTCTGGACTATGGGATGTTGAACTCTATGCTTGGAAAATTCTTGCAGGGAGGGAATTTCAACTAAACTTGAACTATGGTTATGCAGCGGGGTGGAGGAACCCACCATGGGAGAAATGTGGGGGGAAGAATCCCAGATTCTATGTAATTACAACACAATGTAATTAATGAATAAATTTAATAAAAATAAATAAATAAAATAAAATTATTTTATGACACATTTCCATTGGGTCTCAGATTCCCCCAATCTGTCCCTTAGCCCTTCCCCCATATTGAATTCCTCCTATGGTTACAGCAGTACAGCTGATAACCAGTCATAAATCCATCAGTGGGTCTGGATCATGCAGGGAGTCCAGCATATTATGGTCCAGATAAATTCAACAGTTTCATTGGGAACAATCCTTTATCTGAAAGTAGAGTTGTGAGAATAATCATCCCCTCCAATAAAAACCACAATGCATTCAACACGAAGAAATATGAAAATTAACAACATCATGAAGTCAATTGACATAGTACTATTTTACAAATTGACATTGTTTCATGGCAAATTAAGGCAAACATGTGGTATGTAACCTTTTGGAATTGGCTCATTTTCCTTGGCATAATGCTTTGCAATTAAGACAATTTAGCAGTGAAGAAATGCATTTCAGTTTTTTATTTGTTTGCTTGTTGCTTGTTGATTTGTTTGTTTTAACAGGCGCATAGTATTCCATGGAGTCGATGAACCATAGTTTTCTTATCCCGTCTTCTATTGATGGGCATTTCCGTTGCTTCCATGTTTTTGCGATTATTGATAGTGCTGCTATGAACAAAAGGTGCATGTTGGTTTCTCATGTAACCGATGTTTGCATATATTCCAAGCAGAGTTATTGCTGGATTAACTGATATGTAGATTTTCAGATAGTTAAATGTTCTCCAAATGGATTTCCAAAAAGACTGCATCAACCTGCAGTCCAACCAACAGTGGCATAGGGTATTTTTTTCCCCACATCCTCCTCAGCAAGTGTTGCTGATATTTTTCCATATTTGAGCTTTCTTTCTGGTGTTATGTTGTACATACATGATGTCTTAGTTTGGATTTCTGTTATGACCATGGAGCTTGAGAATATTTCATATGTTTGTTTGCCATTTGGATTTGTTTCTTTGCCCATTTTTCATACTCATTTCTTGAATAATTTGTATGTTTGTTGCTATGTTTGTTTCTGAAATCTTTGTTTATTCTGAAGGTTAGTCCCATATCTCCTGTGTAATATGCAAGGATTTTCTCCCAATCCGTGGGTTGCTATTTTACTTTGTTGATTGTGTCCTTTGCTGTACAGTGGTATCTTAGTTTGAAGTAGTCCCATTTGTTTATTTTGTTCTTGATTGCTAAGGCATTTGGTGATTTTTTGGGAAATAAGGGTTTACTCCTAAATGTTGCAGGGTGTTTCCAGCATTTTCTTCCAGGGTTTGAAGGTTTCTCAATGTAGGTTTAGGTTCGTTATTCTTTTGGATTTGATCTTAGTGCATGGTGAAAGATATGGGTCTAACTTCTTGTTTCTGCATGCTATTAACCGATCATCTCAACAGAGACCTTACAATTTCTTCAGATTGCCATCTAGGTTTTTGTAAGCCATTTTTTGGCATTATCTGTGTTGGTCCTCTTCTATTGCTTCAGTTCTACTGCACTGATCCTCCTCTCTATCTTTGTGCCAATACCAGGCTATTGCAATTACCACCGCTCTATAATATGTCCAGAAGTCCAAAAAACACTCCCAACCTATTACATAATTACTCTTCAGAATGGCTCTAGATATGTGTGTATGTGTTTGTGTGTGTATGTTTCCTGAAGCACCCTTCTAATACTTTTTTTTTCACTTCTAAAAAGAATATTTTGGTTAGTTTGATTGAGACTGCATTGAATCTATATATTGCTTTTTGTAGCATGAGTATTTTGATAATATTGATTTTGTGCATTCAGGCAAATGTATGTTTCTCCACTTTTATAGTTTTCTTCAATTTGTTTTCTTTTATTTAGTTTTATTAATTACATTGCATTATATGACACATTTTTATAGACACTGGGATTCTCCCCACCCCTCCATAAACCCTCCCACCATAGTGGATTCCTCCACCTTATTGCATTACCATAGTTCAAATTTGGTTGAGATTGTTTCATCTGAGGTATTTAACAAGCATAGAGTCCAGCATCTTCTTGTCCTGGTAAGTTCAATGGTTTCTTGGAGAGACCATCTCTGGTCTGAAGGTAGAGCCGGCAGAGTATCATCCCAATCAATTAAAAGTCCCAATATAATATTTAAAACAATTTACAACATTATGGTGTTAATTGACCTGGTATTGATTGACCAACATGTTAATAGGAAAATGCAAGTTCTGAACCACAACCTGTGACTTCTTCATAGACATTTCAGTTTTGGTTTACATTCCACTGGGTTCTATGCATCTTAAAATGGCTATAGGTTACTGTTCAGCTGTCTCGTATCCATTTTCATTTTTGTGTTTAGCTGTTTATAGTATTGAAGCATGATTTTGCTGAATTTGGTTGTTTTTTTTGGGGGGGTGGTCTGAACTGGCTTATAGCTCTTACAAGACATGTGTCAACAATTTAGGTGCAGGACATTTTTAGGAGGGGTGTGCAGGGAAATCCCCAATACCCCAATGAGTAGTAACTAATCTTTGTGTGCCACCTAGTGAGGTATGAGTAAATCCACGCTGGCCATTTCCTGTCTGAATCTATGCTTTCCTTGTTGTTGTCTATCTATTCTAGGTTTTTTTTTTTTTTTTTTTGTCTGTGTGTTTGTTTGGTTTGAGGGGTTTCTGGAGCGATCCTGATGGTCATTTCAAGAGAGGATGGGGACCCAGAGATGGAACCAGGCAAGGACCAGAGAAAGCTCCCCTCCCTGGTCCCAAAGGAAGCTTATTATTCTTCTGTTTCTGCAGACCGCTCAGGACTCCTGGTTGTCGTTTCAATGATGCTAGTTCCTGCAAGGCAGAGTTTGGAATTTTTCCATCTCCTGTGGAAGTTCCAGACGGGGGTGGGTGACCTCAGAGTTCTTGTCCTCCGAGGGCACTCCTATTCCCCATGGTCTTTTGGCAGTTGGGATATAGTCCTTGTTGCTCATGTTGATAGTTCGTGGTGAGGATCTGGGAGTCTTCAGGTGGACAGTTGGGATACGAGCCTCCTCTTGTCCACCTGCTCCACTTTGGAGTACCCACTCCTGCTCCATGTGTATGACTTCCTGTTAAGAGGCTGACAGGATCATTCCCAATTCCTCCCTTATGCCTTTGCAGCTTTACCATTGTCTAGTGCCGTCTCAAGTCTGTTGCCTATGAGTTACCAGATTTGATCCTGATAGGCTATATTTCACTTCTTCCTCAGATGTTTTAGGGAAATGGAAGATTACTCTGCATTCCCACTCCATTACGGAGTAACATAAGGTATTAAGAGTGTTTCGGGTTTTGCAGTTCTTTGATGTAGATCATAAGTAGTCTGACATTAAATGTTGATTTATAGATTACATTGCATTATCTTGTTGCATTGGATATAGGTTGTTAGATATTGCAATAATATTACAATATACAGGTACAATATACAGGTACTATTTTCCAGATTGATATCATTTCATCTCAAATTATGTCAAACATGTGATATTTAACATTTTGGGATTGGTACATTTCTCTTAGCATAATGGATTCCAGTTGGGCCAATTTGGCCACAAAGAACTGCATTTCATTTTTTTTAATAGCTGAGTAGTATTCTATGGAGTAGATAGATGTACCATAGTTTTCTTCTCCAGTCTTCTGTTGATGGGCATTTCAGTTGCTTCCATGTTTTTGCAGTTATTGATTGTGCTGCTATAAACACAGGGGTACATGTTGGTTTCTCATGTAGCAGGTGTTTTGGATATATTCCTAGGAATGCTAGTGCTGGATTATATGGTATGTTGATTTTCAGTTGATCAAGTATTTTCCATACTGATTTCCATAAATGCTGTACAAGTCTGCAGTCCCACCAGCAGTGGAATAGGGTTCCCTTTTCCTCACACCCTCACAAGCAAGTGTTGTTGGTGGTTTTTTGTATGTGAGTCATTCTTATTGTCATTAGGTCATACCTCATTGTTGTCTTCATTTGGATTTTCCTTATTGCCAAGGAACTTGAGCAGTTTTTCATATGTTTGTTTGCCATTTAGGTTTGTTCCTTTATGAAACATCTTCCCATTTCCTATGCACATTTCTTGAGTAGTTTGTCTGTGTTGGTGTTTTGGTTGTTCTGGAGATCTTTGTATATTTTGGAGATTAGCCCTCTATCACCTATGTAGTGTGCACAGATCTTCTTTCATTCTGTGGGTTGGCTTTTTACTTCGTTGATTGTTTCCCTTGCTGTGCAGAAGCTTCTTAGTTTGATGAAGCCCCACTTGCTTATTTTGGCCTTGATTGCTAGTGCTTTTGGTGTCCGTTTTAGGAAGTCAGGGCCTACACCTAAATCTTGCAGTGTGATTCCAACATTTTCTTCCAAAAGTTTGAAAGTTTCTGGGTGTAGGTTTTAGTTTTTATCCATTTAGATCTTAGTGTATGGTGAGAGATATGGGGCTATCTTTTGGTTTCTGCACGCTATCATCCAGATGTCCCAACAGCATTTATTGAAGAGACCTTCCCATTTCCTTGGATTGTCATCTGTCTTTTTGTCAAAGATTAATTGGCTGTATCTATATGGGCTTCCCTCTGTTGTTTCTATTTTGTTCCATTGGTCCTCCTCTCTAACTTTGTGCCAGTATCAGGCTGTTTTGATAACTACTACCCTGTGGTATGTGTAGAGGCCCAGGACTGTGATTTCCCTGTTAAGTTGCTATTCTTCAGAATGGCTCACCTTCAGTTTCTTAGGGTCTTTTCTGGTTAGATGCATCTCCTGCAGGCAGCATATAGTTTTGTCCTGTTTGTTAATCCAGTCTGTTAATCTGTGTCTTTTGACTGAAGAATTTAGGCCATTTGTGTTGAGGGTTAATATTGAGAGATTGCGATTTTGTCCTGTCATGTGCATGTGTTTTTAAGTGTGTTGGTATCTAATTGTCTTTCCTTGTGCTAACTTCAGTGTGGAGGTCTTCCCACATGCCATCCTTGCTTATGGTTTGCTTCCTTTTTCTCTCTGAGTGGCGTATTTCTAAGGAGATCTTATAGTGTTGGTTTTGTGCTAGCATATTCTTCTAGTTTCTTCTTGCTATGGAATAACTAATTTCATTTTTGAATACAAATGAGATCTTTGCTGGGCACACTATTCTTGGTTGACAGTTGTTCTGTTTCAGTATTTGAAAGATTTTATTCCATTCCCTTCTTGCCTATAACGTCTGTTCTGAGAAGTCAGCTGTGATTCTGATGGACCTGCCTCTGAATGTAAGTTTGTCCTTGCTTCGTGTTAGCCTCAGGATTCTTTCTTTGTATTCACTGGAAGGTAGCTTGATTACCATGTGTCTGCGGGAAGATCTTTTTGGGTCAAATCTGTGGGGCTTCCTCTGTCCTTCCTGGATCTGGACTGGGCTCATGTTCCAAGCGTTTTTGGAAGTTCTGCTGTATAATTTTATAGAGCATCGGTTATATGCCTGTCTCTCTTTCCACTCCTTCTGGGAGCCCCATAATTTTGATATTTAACTTCTTGATTTTGTTATTCATCTCCTGGATCGCCACAGTCAACTTGTGCAATTGTGTCTCTAGTTGGTTAATAATCTGCCTGCTTTCATTCTGGGAATCTTCCAATTCAGATATCCTGTCTTTAGTCGCAGTAATTCTGCTGGCTATGCTCTCAACTTTGTGCTTCAGGTTGAGGATCTCGTTTTTGAGTTATTTTATTTCTGTGTTTGTGTGGTTTTTGAATTCCTTAAGTTCCTCCCATCATTTTTCATTGTCTCTGAAGAGTTTCATAATTATTTTTCTGAACTCCTTATCAGATAGATCTTAAATTTTTTCATCTGTAATCTCTGCGATTGACCAGGCCTTTGGGTGACTTTGGGGTGGCACTTGCTCCTTCCTCTGATTCGTTTATTTTCCTGTGACTTTGCCCCATGTATATGTTGTATAAGGTATTGCTGGCTTCACACCCTTGACATCTGCTGCCAGCTAGTGGGAGACCTGAGGTCTTGCTGACCTAGATTTTTTTTTCTTTGTGCCCTCAGGCCGGTGTGCCTATAAGATATGCTCGCTAATTTCAATATTTTATTTTTAAAAGACACAAATAGGAGTTGACAATGTGACACAGCATGATAAGCTTCTTCCTGTAGTGGCAGCCTCCCATATGAGTCATCTTTCAAGTCCTAGCACTTTATTTCTGATCTTGACCTTAGTTATGATATACTGAAGCATTGAAACATGTTTCAAGATGTTGGGAAATTGCACTTACATAGGAAACCTGAAGGAATCTCTTGGGATCAATTCCTGCTTCCATGGACATTTGGGGAATGAGTTATTGGAGGAAGATTTCTCTCTCGCTCTCTCTCAATGCTGTAACTGTTTCAAATAAAATTCACAAACAGAAATCATTCTAAATGACAAATAAAAAAAACAACTGCTTAATTTTATGCAAAGAAGTTTGGATTCTGCTATTTTCATTGACTGGTAAGTTACACATTACAATGGACATATTGTGAATGCCCAACAATTTTTTATGGTAGAACTTTTATTTACATTCTGAAGTCTACTTCATTTTACTTCTGACACAAGCAAACAAATAAATCAATATTTCTGGAGTTGCAGAGATACTGTCTATTGGGGGACATGCAATTGAGCACCTGAGAGGGAATGAAGGGCATACCTACATCATACAGCTAGTCTAGGCATGACTCATACATTGCCTGGCAAAAATTAGGATGTTCAGGGTGGACACAGTAAATATAAAACAAAATTAACAAACATGGTCTAGAAATATGTCAGATTCAGTGGGCTTAATGTACTAGCTAATGACAGGACTAATGCATGGTCAAATAACATAAAATGTGTTTACCTGACGCCAAAGTCAAAAGTACAAGTTTGAGTATTTCCATCCAAATTCATGCAGTCACTGCTGAGTTGATTTGATTGGTAGCTGGAAGCCTCCACTGTTGGATAAAAATGATCAAGCTAGGCATACTTCCAAACTCTGTGAGATATCAATGCAGTATCCACAAAATATGCCAATGCAATTGGGCACCAGGTGTGAGAAGATGCATGAGGGGTACCTAACTCAAACCATGTAGTCTCCTTAGGGGTTGTTCACAAGACAGAATGAAGATGCCACTGTTGATGGAGTGAGTCCTGGAAAACCTCAGCTAACCCAGTTCACACCTGCCTCAATAAGACTAGAAATTCAACACCCCTCAGGGTAACCATGTGATCATAAACCAGAATCATTTTTCACTGGATCTACAACCAAAATGCTACTGATTTTTCAGTGCATAAATCCATCCAGAAAAGAAAATGTCAACATCAAATGGGAGCTTCTTGGTATGGGCTCTGGTTACTACTTTGGTGCTATTCCACAAATTTTGTCATGTTGTGCTTGAGTCTCTGTTGGTTTTTGGTTTAAAGAATTTATTTTTCTTTAATTTCTTCATTGTTCCATTATTCATTCAGTAGCATGTTGCTCTTCTTTCAAGAGTTTACATATATCCTAGGATGTTTTGATTTATTGATTTCCAGTTTCATTCCATGATGGTCTGAAAAGATGCGTGATATAATTTCTGTGAGTTTTTTTGGGGGGTGGGGTTTGGTAAGACTCGTTTTGTGCCCTATCATGTGGTCTATGCTGGAGAATGTGCCATATATAGGTGAAAAAAAATGTGTGTTATGTGTCCACAGTATGGAAGTTTCTATATATGTGTATATCAATTAGGTAAATGAGGTGTTAAAGTCTCCTGTAATGGTTGTGTTGTCATCAATGTCTTCTCTCAAGTGAGTCAATAATTGTTTCATTTAGTTATTTGCTCTTGTATTTACTATTGTTATTTCTTCATGATGAATGGCTCCCTTTATCATTATATAATGTCTACTTTATCTCTCTTGTCATACAGTGACATCTATATCATCTGAAATTAGAATAGCTGCACCAGCTCTTTTTTTGCTTTCCATTAGCATGAAATATCTTTTTCCACTTTCATCTTTTTTGCATATTTGTAAGGTAATAATTAGGTAAGTCTCCTGTAGACAGCAAATAAGTCCTGCTTTTTGATTTATTCTGTTAGTCTATTACATTTTTGGAAGAGATTCATTTATTTTTATTGCAGGAGAGACAGAGAAGAAGACCTCCCACTCAATTATTCACTCCCCAAGTGAGCGCAATGGCTGGTTCTACACTCATTTGAAGCCAAGAGCCAGGAACTTTCTCCAGCAGGCCTCCCACTTGGGTTCAGGGTCCCAAGGCTTTGGGCTGACCTCGACTGCTTTCCCAGACCACAAACAGGGAGCTGAATGGAAAGTAGGGATGCTGGGATTAGAACCAGTGCCTATATGGAATCCCAGCATATTATAGGCGAGGACATTTGCTGCTGGATAACCGCACTGGGCTCAGTCTATGACTTTTGATTGACGAGGTCAGAGGTAGTATTTATAGGTTGCAATTTAGCTCTGTCATGATTGTGTGTGTGTGTGTGTTGGCATTTATTCATCATTTCCTAAAAGACATAAGTTTTATTGTAGAGATCTTTCGCTTTGCCATCTTTGATTAAGGTCCATATTTTTTCCTTTCTGACTTCAGGACACTTCAGAGGAATGTTTCTTGGGTTGGTTTAGTGTAGACATATTATTGTAGTATCTCTTTGCTGTGAAAGCATTTAACTTCCTTTTCAAAATAGAAATGAAAGCTTTGCAGGATAGAATATTCTTGGTTGACAGTCATGTAGCTTAAGGGTTTGAAAGATGTAATTCCCTTGTCTCTTGATTGGTCTCTTCTGAGAAATCTGTAGTGATACTGATTGATTTTCCTCCAAATGTTATTGTATCTTTTTGTGTTTATTTCAATGTTCTTTACGTGTATTTGTTTGAGTATAGGTTGATTACAATGTGTCTGGTGAAAGTCTTTTTGGGGTGGAAACTATTTGGGGTTCTCTCTTCTTCCAGAATTTGGTTTGCTCTTATGGTTCCTTTACAATTTCTTTGACACCTCCTATAATTCTGATTCTCTTTCCACACCTTCTGGAATTCCTATATTTCTGATATATGACTTTTTGACAGTCTCATCTATTTCTCATATTGATTTCTTGTATTAATTAGATTTTCTCCCAGATACTTTTTTTTGTGTGCTCTCAATTTTTTATCTTCTATGTCTGAAATTCTTTCCTCAACAGTGCACATTATGTTGGTCAAACTTGCAACCACGTTTTTCAGTTGCAAAATTTCATGTTCTATCTGCTTAATTTCTGTAATAACATTATTTTGAATTCCTTGAGCTCTTCCAAATGTTTTTCAACTGTCTCTGAAGGGTTTCATAATTATGCTTTCACACTCCTTATCTGGTAGCTCCTCAATGTCTTTGTCTCACAACTCAGAATGTGGTTATTTTTGGTCATTTTTGGAAGAAGTGCTGGTTCTTTCATCAGAAAAATTATTTTTTCTGATATTGCTTCACATTGTTTTGTGCTTTCTTGTTGTTTTTAAATTCTAGCCTGTGATGTGCTTTTGGGGGATCCTGTTATCTGTCTGTTACTCTGTTGGTTTTTCAGACCCATCAGCCAAGCAACCAGGGTGAGTGTCAGCAGCTGCCACCTTGTGTGCAACTGGTATTTTCTTTCCCCTTGGTATGCGCATTTCCAAGCCTCAGGGAGGTACAAGGCTTTGTAACCTAAATCCTATCAATTTCATAAATTCTGGTTCCTTTGTGCCTTGATATGTTCACATTGCTGCTTGCTGGGCAGTTGCCTGTAACAGGAATTGCTCAGATATTGCTGAATGGCATGCAGTCAGTAGTGTGGTTCTCAGCACCCTGTGGGACACCCCATCTTCTCTAGCCCCCAATGGACGAGTGAAAGTAGGAGGCTGTGTGGCTCTGTTCACTCTGGAATTTTTACATCTGCTGCTATGTTCTCCACCCCTGCCCAATCAGCCAGGTAGTGGTATGGCATTGACATATGTGCACTTTCAGAGTCTGCTTTTATTTTCTTGGACACTAGGAGAAACCTCTGACCATTTGGACCCTTGCATTTCTGTTTCAAGGGCATTCAGGCATCCCTGTGGTTCGCTCAGGTTTAAGTTCCCTTTGGCAGGATTTGGCTCAGGTCTACCCTTGTGTGTCTGATCCATGAAATTTGCTTCCCAACAACCCTTTTTGTAAAGATGTTTCTTCATCTGAGAGTGGTTGCTTGGGCCAGTGTCCAGTTTCCTCCTCGGGAGGATTGTTGTTGTTGTTGTTTATCCCCGCTGTGTCCTGATCTAATAGTCTTTCTACATCCCTTTGTCTTTAGTGTATTGGCTAAGACTCTGACTGGCTCCTTTCCTGCAAATATTCATGATTCACCAGATTTTGACTGAGTTCCTGTATGGTCCCATTGGTATCTGCCTCTGCCAACTCTGGCTGCAGGTTGCCATGTTGAAGGGTTTTCCCACATCGGCTTTCTTGATTGTGTGAATCGCTTTGGTCCTGCTGAATCCAGAATGCATTGGATATGTTGCCCTGTAATTCTACGCTCCTTACTCTTTTCTTTGCTTAATTCTGTCCGTCTTTCTTCATACTCTCAGCTACATCAAACTTCTGTGGTGAGCCATCTTTCTGAATAGTTTCGTTTTTCACCCAATTGTAGCTAAAAATAATCAAACATCATCTAAGCAAAATTATAATCATTTATCAAAAGCAGGCTAGGGCTTGCAGGATAGAGGACTGGTGGAACAATTGTACCCTGCAGCACCTGGAGTGATTTGAAGCAGTGGATAATTGCTCTTCAATTCTATAATAATAAGTGGTCTAATGTGAGAATACATTGCAAGAAATGGGAAGAAACAGAATTTAAGCAGTAAAAATGTAATATAGGAAGTAAATGTGAAGAATTTGTAGTGGAGAAAGTGTTGGTGTGATGTCAGTGTGGAGGTGGGGGACTTCCTGAAATAGAAGGAATTTTTAGATGCTTGCAATCCTTAGAAACATGAAGAAAATTTAAATCCTCTGGAGTTGATCAGACATTTCTTAAACCTGCAAAAGCTGGTAAGGAAATAGATATTAAGACAGAAATATATCTGACAATGAATCTGATTAGAGCAAATAATTTTATATATATTAATTTTTAATTAATTGAATTGCATTATGTGACACAGTTTCATATTCTCTCTGTTTCCCCAAACCCCTCCCTGTGCCCTCCTCCCATCGTGGATTCTTCCACCTTGTTGTGATTATAGCAAATTAAAGAAGGAAAAAAAATTCTGCTGAAAAACCAAGATGCCACAGACAACAATGGACAAATGATATTTCTCATGAAATGGAAACCTTCATAATATGCTGATTTGAGTGCTGACAAAAGAAACAAGGGGATTACAACAAAGCACAATTGATTTTTATGACTGCAAGCTGTTTTAGATGTGTAACTTCCAGGGCTTAGATAAAACTATGTAGAGGAACACTATGATACCTACAGGCAAATATAAGGGCATGGAATTATTAGAGCAAGTTTCACTGCCATGGATGACACCCATAAGGCCATGGCTGGGAGAATTGACAGTAGGAGAACTGGGCGACATCTCATGATGGCCAAGTATTTCATCTGGGGATATGGAAACTGTGGCAGTCCAGGCCAGAAAAAGCTTGAACACTGATGTTTCATTTGAACTGGATCTGGGATATGTTTTATCTGATCAAGCTTTAGGATCCACTGGCACATATGAGATCCTGGAAAGACTGTGGACAAAACCTTGCTCTGTTGTCTTCAATGATGGCTATTGTGAGGTAAATTGGGAGGTCTGCATATGAGGGTGGGTAAAGGATTTTTTCCAGAATACTCAAGACCTGGGGCAAGAAATGGGCTTGGTGGAGACACTTGGCCATATAGTGTTATTTTGATTTGTACCTTGCTAAGACTTGGAATAAGTGCAAGGCAGATGGCTTAATACATAACATTGTGTACCAGTACTGGGGCCTGGCCATATCAATATAGGAAACAACACCCGACTGATCACTCAGGGTCTGGAGCTGGAAGTGTGCCTCATATGGGATTGCAAACTGGGATTACAGGTAGGCAAATCTCATCTGAGGGTTTCACTTTGATAGAATTCTACATCTTGGGCATACATGAAACCCAGACAAGTGTGATTTAGACAAGCAAGGACTTAACACCAGCAGGCAAGTAAAAGAAGGACTGGGTTAGTTTGGACAGACTGGGACATGTCAAGCTGTCCTGCAGCACCTGCTGGTAGATGTAAAATCAGGGCCTAAGAACATGCCCGTCCCTGCCATAGTAGGTTGCAACTATCATTGGTGAGCAAAAAAATCAAGACAGAGAGTGGTCCAGGGTAGATAAAGTATCAGCATATGCCATTATATATGAAGATCTGTTCTGCATGTGGCTGTGGCTAAGCTAACCTAAGCTACCTATGGATGTGTCAGAGAGCTGGGAGAGTCTTGATTTGGTCAGGCTAGAACCAACAGATGCTGACATGCACAACAAATAGACGGGGGATGTCCAGGTGGGGACTATTGCAGGTCATCTTGCTAGGCCATGGGCCCTCTGATATGTAATATTATTGAGTCTGTGACAGGTCAGCTCAGCTAATCCACAGTACCAATTCACTATCTAAATTATTTGGCAGAAGCTTAACTAATGAAAATATATTCATTCATATGCGTGTTGACTCCTGGTGAGCATTGGCAGCTTGATTAGAACCGGTGCCCATATGAAATCCTGGCACATGCAAAGCAAGGACTTTAGCTGTGAGACTATGGCACTGGACCCAGGATTTATTTATTTTTAGTATAATGTCAGACATACAGAGAGGAGGAAAGACAGAGAGGAAGAGCTTCCATCTGCTGATGCATTTCCCAAATGGTCACAATGGCCAAAATTGAGCAAAGCCAGGAGTCTGAAGCTTCTTCTGGATCTCTCATGTGAGTGCAAATTCCCAAGGGCTTGGGTCAATGCCTATTGCTTTCTGAGGCCACAAGCAGAGCCTTGGATGGGAAGTGAGGCTACCAGGACTAGAACTATCATTCACATGTGCTACTGGTTTGTACTAGGTGAAAATATCAGCCACTATGTTGCTGTACCATGTATTTCTATGTGCATCTGTACTATTAAAAAAATATCAAATGACAGTCAACTAAACTTGTGCAATATGATACTACATTTTGTGCCATTGTCTGCATTTTCAATGCCATGATACGCTTAAATATCAAAATGCTGAATTTGTAACTATTACTAACTTTTACTAGTCTAATGATATTGCATAAAATGGTTGGGTGAGAAATTAGAAGAGTAAGATAGATAAATAGCAGAAAGATATTTGGGAATTTCTTTATTTCATAAAATTTTAGCATGGGAAGCAATAGTAGTAATTTTTAAAAATGAAAAAATGTACATAGTCATGAATGCTGCATAATATCTGTCAATTTCTTCATTTAAAATGTTGCACAATGAGGACTAAAAACAGAAGAATTGATGCTAAAGTGAAGGTAACTCTTGAAAACACATATGTTAGGAAATATTTCTATGTTCCCATTCTATTTGATACCAAACAAATGCAGAATCATGGAAGTTTCCAATTACCAAGCTTGTTAAGGCAAGTGAATCTTCTGAAATTTATATGAGGCAGCATTACCTTAAACTCCGAAACACGAAGTCTATCCAAAGAAAAGGAATTATAAACCAAAGGTTCTTTTCCTGGTGCTTGATATTATAATACACATTCTCACAGTAATTGCATTTAGAAACAGTGTAATTGTCAACAAAGAAATTGAAGAGATTCTCCACAGATTTATATCATCCACATTTTCAGAAAGACAAATATCTAATTGCATTGTGGTTTAAATTGAATCCTTTAGCATGAGTTTGAACCATTTTTGCATATGTGGTCATGTCCAAAACTTTTCATATATTTTTTAAAGATTTATTTATTTTGTTGCAATTTAAGATATACAGAGAGGGGGAGAGACAGAGAGAAAGATCATTCATCCAATAATTCATTCCCCAGGTGGCCACAACAGCCAGAGCTGAGCCAATCTGAAGCCAGGAGCCCAGAGTGTATTTTGGGTCTCCCATGTAGGTGCAGGGTCCCAAGGCTTTGGGCAAACCTGAACTGCTTTTCCAGGCCACAAGCACAGACCTGAGTCAGAAGCAGGGCCTCCAGGTTTAGAATTGGTAACAAAATGAGATCCCAGCATGTTTAAGGCAAGGACTTTAACCACTAGACTATCATGCTAGATCATTGGTTCTACTTCATAATATGTTCTGGATTCCTTTTCCAGCTCTACTTACTTCTGTATGCCCACTGCAAGTTACAGCTCTGCTGAGGAAAGTTATCAAAAATAAGTGGGGAGACAATGCTCTTTTGATTCACTGAAATAAAATGTATTTGCAGGATTCTAGTTCTTATGTAGGTAGTAAGATAACAGTTCAAAAACTACTCAGATTTATGTCATGCCTTTTAGCAGGGAGTTCAAGATAAGCAGTACATGCGAGGAGTTGGGTTTTGGGGTTGAGGGTGACGTGCAGCTCCCTGCAATTTGGTGGCTCTGGGGGATGCTCCTGCCAGGCCGGATCCAATCCTGGGGACTCAGGCCAAAGCCACTTCCAAAAGGCAGTGACTGAGTCCTTGGCTTTGGGTGGCAGTGCACCAAGTGGTGCCAGGCACTGCCTACTGGCCACCCAGCCACAAACTCTGGGATTTTTAGAAAATGAAATTGCCATGAATAAGGACAGTTATAATGTAGGTGAGAGATGAATTCTGGGTGATTCCCAGTAACGGGGTCATGAAGCTTTCAGGCAAGCTTGGGACTGAGCCATGATGTTTTGGAGGGGAGTGTCCATAAGATCTATTTGGGCCAGACTGACTCACCAGGCAAATTAGGAAGCCTGAGATGGGCAGTTAGCATAGAGCGTCACTGACTGCCACACACCAGTCCACACTAAAGCTATGGTCGGGGGCCTGCCTGGTAGGGCTTGGTGCTATTACTTGACAGGGCGGTGGAATAGTGGGCTGGTCACATTGGGCAGGGTGAAGACAGTAACCAGCATGTGAGGAAACTTGGACAGAGAGTAAACTCTGTGGGGGAACTGTGGGCCCAACCCTGTGAAAATACAAGTCCCGCAGGTCAGCTCTCAAGCTTGGGTGGCAATGGGCTAAGTTATGAGTGACCATGTCACTTGCCATCAATACGGGTAAAGGAACCAATGGCAATCTGGTTAGATCAAGGCAGCATTGCCCGAAGGTGCTTCCTAAAATAGGATGTGGGGTGGGCCGAGCTGCAACTGGAAGGGGGCGGACCAGGTAGGGCCAAGCAAAATTCAAGTCACAGGAAAGAATAGAAATTGGGATGAGGCATATGTCATTCCAACCTAGGCTCTCATCCCAACTGGTCTTCATGCAGCAGAGATACTACGGCACAGCATTGACGGCAAAGGCTGAGACAGATGAGGGACTAAGCCAACTGTATCAAATCACCCAATGGCATGCACACAATCTAGGGCTGGGAATAGACCCGGTTGGGGAACTGTGAGAGTACACCCTTGCTGGGTTGGAATTCCCAGAGGGGGTTGTGGGTACTGCAGTGGGGGCTGCGTATTGGAATGGATATGACTGCAATCTTCCTAGGTACAAATGTAGACTGTGGCTGGGCGTATCAAGCTGGGCTAGATGCCAGCACCATCTGGCGCTCTGGAGAACCGGGGTAGATGTAGGACGGACTAGGCTGAGTCTCTGCCCCTACTTAGCCATGTGTGATCAGTGTCTGGGTATGGACTTGGCTGGGATTAAACAGCCAACACCAAGAACCAGAATGAATTGAAAGCCAGCAATGAGGGCTGACCTGTGGAACCACCAGTATGCAGAACACCTGGCGAAGGGAGAGGTTTTGAAGGAGGAGCTTGGGGAACTCCTCTGTCAGAATTCAGCCACTTCAGGTAAGTGCAAGAACGATGATATGGAGCAACTCAGACCAGGCCAGAGGAATATGCCCACAATCATACAAATGAGATAGGTGGGGGGCAGACTAGATTGGACCAGTTCATTTAAACTGCTGCTGAATCCAAGCACCAGCATAGAGTGTGGGTCAGACCAGTTTCGGTCACAACATATACCAGTGCACATTAAAGAATGCCAAGGTGAGGTGAACCTACCAGATTTGGTTGCAGCACCCTAGCAGCACATGTGAGAACCGGTGGGGGGTTGGATGGAGGAAGGGCAGAGCCGGTAGCAGCAAAGCTGGACAACCACTCCCATTGGAGGGCATGATTGGGATGGATGCATACCAGATCAGTCAGGTCTATAACACCTGTGGGCCTCATGTGAGCTAGATTGGAGAAGAGCCAGATTGGGCTGTTTCGACTGGTGCAAGCAAAAATTCAAGTGGGTGAAGGTTGGTGGCTTGCTGCACCATCAGCTGGCAGAGGCTGGCACTAGGGAGTAATTCTCTTACGTTAAATGCCAGAACCACCTGGAGACTGCATAGTCCAGAATTTGGAATGGCCTAGTAGGGAGATAGTGGGCACTTCCATTGTGGGTAATCACTCCTACTGGAGAGCATGAAAGCCAGGACAGGGACAGGGGTGGCTAGACAAAAAGGTCACCTGCCGGTATATGTGTGGGCTGGATAGTAGGTTGGTTAGGTCGAACTAGGCTTCAATGCCCATTTCATGTACAAGAGTTTGTGGGGGAGACTGAATAAGTCTGCAGTACATACTGGCATGCATGGAATCAGTGTAGGGAGCAAGCCTGTTGGGAGTTATGAGGAATTTCCCCAACTAGGCTGCAGCTCCCACTGCTTTGTGTGAGGACCGTGTATGAAGTGGGCAGGATCGAGCTGGACTGTAACTCCCAAAATTGGAAGACAGGGTTGGAAACACAATTGACCAGACAATTGCAATGACCAGCATCTGCTTATTGCTGATTGGGGCGACAGACTGTGCCAGACCCTGTACTGGCAAATTCACACAAGAATCAAGTGTGAGATCATCTCCGATAAAGTTTCTTCAGTGATCCCTCCAACTGAACTGCTGATCTCAGAACCCCAACCATGAAGAGACTAGGTCAGCCAGTGGATTCTGAATAGGTTTCATTGTGATTGGAACAGTGAGGTTGGCAGCAATTCATACCTGATGAACCATCAAAACTGCTTGAGCAGGACCCTCGGAGTGTGCCTCACATAACGGATCTGGGATGAATGGGAGGCTGGTTGGGGCTTTTTCCTTTGTTTCTCCCCTGACCCAAGATACAGGGGAAAAAATTATATTAGTGTGGAAACAATGGTATTACCCATTTTCCTGAAGTTCTTCTTCTTCTTCTTCTTCTTCTTCTTCTTCTTCTTATTATTATTATTATTATTATTATTATTATTATTGGAAAGCCAGATATACAGATAGGAGGAGAGACAGAGAGGAAGAACTTCCATCCAATGGTTCACTCCCCTAGTGAGCTGCAACTGCCGGTGCTGTGCCAATCCAAAGCCTGGAGCCAGGAACCTCTTCCAGGTCTCCCACGCGGGTGCAGGGTCCCAAAGCTTTGGACTGTCCTCAACTGCTTTCCCAGGCCAAAAGCAGGGAGCTGGATGGGAAGTGGAGCTGCCGGGATTAGAACCGGCGCCCGTATGAGATCCCGGCGCATTCAAGGTGAGGACTTTAGCTGCTAGGCCACGGCGCCAGGCCCCCTGAAGTTCTTGACCCTTTGTACCCTAATCAACTAAGTAAAATAATTTCAAAAAAATTAAAAAGTTAAAAAAAGATAAGGGGTACAGTCTCTCCTTGATTAGCTGACTAGGCAGAGCACAGAGGTTTACCTTTTATAACAGAGAGCACAAAAACACATTCAAAGACTCACTGAGGGAAAGCATGCCCACTGGGCAAAGGGCCATTCACCTTTTCTTCTTGAACCTCTTCTCAACAGGTTCCCAATCTGGCATCTGTCTCCTAGCCCCCTAGGTATTCAGATTTGGAATGCAACATAATGTGATGCCTGATACTTCTCTAACAACTCACCCTATCTTTCAATAAAGTCCTATTTCCCACCTGGGAATCTTTTGCCTTCAAATCATGCCAAGGAGTCATTGTTTCAAGCCTAATATTGACCTGTATTGGCAATCTGTTACAATAAATATAAGTGTTCAGTCCTCCACTTCAAACTATATGTCAGTATTCAAGCTAGTTGCTTTTGTCCAAATATGCACATGTACAAAAGTTTTAAAGTATTTATGAAAACACATAAGCTGTGTCTAATAAACTTATGGAACTGAGTTTGGCTTTATATGTGTGACATATTGCTCAATGTGTGACATAAACATATGAAATTTGCGTTTAGTAAGATGTGATGACACAGCATACCTAACTAAACAATTAAATAAGGTGAAGATTAAGTCAATAATAATGTCCTGCGAATTGGCACAGTGGCTACACTCCTGCAATCTGTTCAGTTTTCTGGAAAAGCTGATTAAAATGATCAAGCTTCTTAAGGCAAGTGAATCTTCTGAAACTTCCAGGATGCAACAACAACTTCATTCCAGAAACAAAAATTCAACAAAGGAAAGGAACTATAGACAAATACCCTTGATGAACACAGAGGCAAAAATCATCCGCACATTATTAGCAGAAAAAATGCAATACTAAAGAAGAATACCATACTCCATGCCAAGTAACACTTATCCCTAGTGTGCAGGGATGATTTGATATGCACAAATCAACAAAAGTGGTACATCATATTTATAAATATAAAGAATTTACTGTGTGAATACCTCAACAGATGCAGAGAAACCATTTATAGATTACAACACACTTTAAATATAAATATTTGAGAAAATTTTTTGTAGAAGGAAAATTCATCACCCCAAGGCAAGCCACAGCTTGCATTATTATGGAATGTGGAAAATCGGAAGCATTCCCACAAAGATCTGGAATTGGACATGGATGACTATTTTGCTAAAGGCTTTAGCAAAAGCAACTAGCAAAGGGAAAAGAGTAAAAGCAGTACTAACTGTAAAGGCAAATGTCAGTAATTAACATTTACAAATGACATAAGTATCTATGTAGATTAATTCCTCTACTGAGGAATTGTCGGAATGCATATCAGAGCCTATTAAACTTGGAGGATATCAAATCAACACACAAAAATCAAATAGCCTTTGTACACACAAATAATTCCATGGCAGTGAAGATTTTATAAAAGTTACACTTACATTAGTAGTACAAATGTTTAAATAGAAGTAAATTTAAGCATGAATGAGAGGAATTTGTGAGGAAATTTAAAAACATTTGAAACGAGTAAACAAAACTGAAAAAAATTTCCTCCACATTTTCCTAACTTGGTAGATTCAAAATTGTCAAAATGTCCATATCATCAAAAGCAATTTTACAGATTCAATATCATTCCTATCAAAATCCTTGTGTTCTGCTCATATCTACAAAAATTAAACAAAACAAAACTAAACTGAATTAAAATTCATATGGAAATACAAGAGACCCCAAGTAGTTAGATCAGACACATAAGTAAAAAACAAACTTGGAGGGATCACAGTACCATTTTTAAGGCATACTGCAGGAAAGTTATATAAACAAAACTATTTGGTATCAGTGCAAACTCGACATTGGACCCAGAGTTACAGCCTATTTGCTGGGGTCCTCACCATGCATGTGCTGAGAAATCATTTGAACGCTGGTTCTAAGATTTGCAGCCCTGGTTTCCTTCCAGCTCCTTGCTTGTTGAAGGGGAAAGCAATTAAGGATGGTCCAAACACTTGGGACCCTACATAAGCATGAGAGACTCAAAAAAAGGTCCTGGCTCCTGGATCCTGCCTCTGAATTGGCTTGCCTCTGTCCATTGTGGCCAGACATGAAGGTGAGTGAAACAGAATAATTAATTTGCACATCTAAAGGCACCTAACTTTTAGCAATTGAACTGATATCAATCCATGGAGAAAGGACAGTCACATAAATGTTTTCTTTACCAAGTAGGTAACTATTGCCTTCTCAAGAAATTTATCATATTTCTGCCATGACATAACTCTCATCTACATGGAGATTTAATTAAATGATAAAATAACAATGGTTTTAGCAATTAGGAAGAAAATAAGTAAGTTGTTTGTTTGACTTCCTTTTTAAATGTAGGGTATTACTTGAGTTGGGAAGAAGACTGAGACAATCCCACCAAAAAACAACTTACTTTCCACAGTAAGTTGCATTATAGAGTGAAATGGTCATCCTAAAAGTGAAGCATGAATGTCTGTATTTATTTAAGTGAAGTTTTGCATGAACAGTTTCATAATATGCTATTTTCCATGTTTTACAGTTATTGTCACTACTTACATTTTAAGTTTTGAGTTTTTCAATTGTGGTGTTCTAATTTTTGCCTCTACAAAATTCACCCTTTAAGATGTGTTGTTCACATCTTAAGGAAACCAAGAAACATTAGAAAGATAGAAACATCTTCAGAAAACTATCTGATTTCATAAACATGAATTGAATTCCTCATGTGTGATAGAGGCAATCCTCAGTTCTAAGATGCACCAAAGCATCTTAGCATAGCACTCCCTAACATGTTTTAGATCACTTATTATTATTATTATTATTATTATTATTATTATTATTATTATTTCATTTTATGATATCATTTCATAGGCTCTAAGATTCTCCTTAACACTCTTATTGCCCTCCCCCAATTTTGAATTCCTCAATATTGTTGAAATAGTACACTTTGTAGCTAGTCATGTTTGCTTCATTGCGGGCATGGACCATGCAGAGTCCCGCATCTTATTGTCCAGATAAATTCAGCAGTTCCAGTGGGAGACCATTTCGGGTCTGAAAGTAGAGCTGGCAGAATATCATTCCCTCCAATGAAAAGCCACTGCATAACTTCAACAACAGGAAGAAACTTGGAAATTTATAACTTCATGAAATTAATTGAAATGGTATTGAGTGATCAATATGTTAGAAAATGCAAGTTCTTAACCACACCCTGTAACAACTACTTTGACATCTCAATTTTAGTTTGTATACAACTGGCTGCTATAAAACTTAAAATGGTTCTTGGGTATTATACGGCTGTTTTGTGTTTATTTTCATTTTTATGTGTAGCAGTTTATAGTATCAAGTGTGATTTTTACTGAACTTCATGAATTTTAATATAGTCACATTTTCTTGCAAAGATTGAGCATAGATGGGCCCAGTGCAATAGCACAGTGGTTGAAGTACGTTCCTTGCATGCAGCAGGATCTCATATGGACACCAGTTCTAAACCTGGTGGCTCCACTTCTCATCCAGCTCCCTGCTTATGGGAAACCACTCGAGGACAGCCAAAAGACTAGGGACGCTGCATCCACATGGGAGACCCAGAAGAGCTCATGGTATTGAATTGGTTAAGCTCCAGCCTGGGGAATGAACCATCAGACAAAAGATCTTCCTCTCTGTCTCTCCTCCTCTAGCTTTCCAATAAAAATAAATAAATCTTAAAAAAAAAAGATTGAGCATAGATACAAGTTGTAACAGAGACCAGAGGATGAGGAGGTCCCAAAATGCTGTACCGGTAAACCTTCACTTCTGGCAGTCTTGAACTCTTCCCATGTTCATACAGACAACCTTGTGTCACAACCAGGAGTTAGCAAGGAACAGAATCTGTACCAAAACGGGGAGACATCAGGACAACTGAAGGCTACCCTACCTAATCCAGTCTTCTAGTTTTCCCACAGGCTTTCCCTGACTCTGTGTTTTTCTCTTTACATAATTCCAAATTCAATGACTATGCATAGTACTCTCTGATTCAATATTTATAACAAAATGATACTGTACAAAGCCAAATGGTGGGCTTGTGAGACAACAACTACTACTGTTTATTGAATTCAATGGTACTGCATGTGTTTTATTTTTCTGAAGTTCCTCAATCACATTAGAAAATAAATCTTATCCACATCAGGTGTAAATTTTCTTAGATGAATAATTTGGGGGTTTTTTTGGTCTATTTTGTTTATGATTTTAATTATTATTCCTGTGACTGTGTTCTATAGCTATAGGAATTTCCTAATTCACTTCCCTTTTCTCCTTTCACAGTTCCCTTTTCCACACAGTTTTCCTCATGTTATTACACTATTAAGCTCTTTCAATAATAGTCAAAAATCATTCAGATGTTTAAATGTGTCATGTCATTTTAGCTATAGTCAATTAGGGAAACAAGAAATCCCTTGGTACTTGGGTTATTACTCAGGAATGGAAATGCTTTATAGGCTCTTGTACAGGCTCATATACCTTGAGTCAACTCTGATAACTGCTTTTTATTGATCTAATGTTATACATTCTTGAAGCTTTCTATTCCTAATTGTTTCAGTGCCTGCCTCTCAATCTTGTATCCTGCAGTATTGTTTCAAGCTGGAATGAGGCAGGAATCGGTCCTTTGGGCAGGAATCTGGTGGTGGTAAGCTCTCTGGAGACAGAAAGTGATAATAGTGTAAGAAGCTGAGAATCCCTAACTATCTTAAGTAGTGCAAAATTGACCCCATACACAAGAGTGACAACAGCAAAACAGAATTAAGAATGCTGAATTTGAGCAGCTTCTTAAGAGTCTTCTTTCTTCTTTCTGATATAGGGTCAAAAGCAAACATGAAGAATCCTTTAATTATTGAGGCAAATTTAAAAACAGGGAAAAAAATTTTGGGTGTCTGACCCTTGTGCAAAATGAGCACTGTCACATTACAACCTTTGCCAGGACAATAAGAAAACTGTGCAAAATCAGGAGTGACTAGCTCTTAAAATGTAGAGACATTGAAGGAGAGAAGTAATAGGAAAGTAAGCCTAATTTGACACTCATGTCTAAAATTTGCAAACCGGATTCTGTTTCATGCCATATGGACTCTGTTAATTATGAACTCAGGTCTGAGTATCTTCAATATCTCCCAAGGTCACAATATTATAAATGAAAGTTTCATTGTGGTGAAAGAAGTCTCAGTGGGACAGCATTCCTAGGCAGGCACTATTGCTCAAGGAATTCAGAACACACAAAATGAAAGATATTTAAAGTCACCCTTAAATGACCATTGTGGTTGTTATCCCAGTCACTTCTTTTGGACCTGGAGAACATGCCAGCCATGTTTCCCTATAAAATAAATACATAGAAGCAAATTTACTCCAGTGACACATCATCCAAATTCTGAAGTGTGTGCATTATCCACTAATGTATTTTCTCCTCATACTCTAAACACCATTGACTGACTTACTGGCCCAAATGGACTTTAAAAGAACTTATTGTTTATCCCTGCATAATTGATGTGGATTCTAAGATGCAAATTCAAATTTTGGCTGCCTTTGAACAAAGAATGTACTACATTCCAATGACCCAGTGACTCAGTTGCTGTTTTAAATCAATTTTTATACAATGCCATGAGAGGAGTCAAGATGGCATTGTGGAGTTAGACTGATGTAGCTAACAGTCCTGAAAGTTAGGGACGGGAGCAGTCTGAAGTGAGCCTGAGAGGAAAAGAACTGCGAGGAACACTGTGGGAAATTCCCAGTCCCGCCAAGACTGAGAAAAATGGCACATGGACGTAAAGCAATCGCAAAATACTGGCATAAGCAATCTGAGAAGGACAAAGAGGGATCCCTGGACTGCAAACAAAAAAAGGTACCTCAACTGTTGGCTTGGATCTAAACAGGCTCATATATGGACAGATGGGCCAGAGCATAAAAACAAGCAAAAAAAAAAAAAAAAAATCTAGGTCAAGCTGACCTCAGGTCACCCACTAGGTGGCAGCAGAGGACAGGGTGTGAAGTCAGCAATATCTTATATCACATAGCCATGGGGTGAGGTCACAGAAAAATAAATGAGTCAGAGGAAGGAGCCAGTGCCACCCCAAAAAGTCACCCAAAGGCCTGGTCAATCACAAGGATTACAGATGAAGAAATTGCAGACCTTTCAGATTAGGAGTTCAGAAAATAATTATGGAACTCTCCAGGGGCAATGAAAAATGATGCGACGAGCTAAAGGAATTCAAAAACCACATAATAAAAGAAACAAAATTAGTCAAAAACAAGATCCTTGATTTGAAGTACAGAATTGAGAGCTTAGTCAACAGAATTATAGCAGCAGAAGACAGAATATCTGAATTGAAAGGCTCAGAGAATGAAAGCAGGCAGATTATTAGCCAACTGGAGATACAATTGAACAAGGGGTAAAAGACAACCCAGGCGATGAATGACAACATCAAGAAGTCAAATATTAGAATTATCAGGCTCCCAGAATTGGAAAGTGAGACAGGTATACAACCGGTGCTCGATGAAATTATACAGGAGAACTTCCAAAACACTTTGAACGTGAGCCCAGTCCAAATCCAGGAAGTCCAGAGTATTTGATCCAAAAGGATCTTCCTCCAGACACGTGGTAATCAAGCTCCCCATCAAAAAGTACAAAGAAAGAATTCTGAGGCTAGCACAAAGCAGAGATAAGCTCACATTTAGAGGCAGGTCCATCAGGATCACCGCTGAATTCTCATAACTGTCGCTCCAGGCAAGAAGGAAATGGAATAATATCTTTCAAATACTGAAACAGAAAAACTGTCAACCAAGAATAATGTACCCAGCAAAGACCTCATATGTATTCGAGAATAAAATTAGATACGTCCATAGCAAGGAGAAACTAGAAGAATATGCTAGCACAAAACCAGCTCTACAAAATCTCCTCTGAAATGCGCTACTCCCAGAGAAAAAGGAAGCAAACCATAAGGAAGGATGACAAATGGGAAGAGCTCCCCACTAAAGTACACAAGGAAAGACATTTAGATACCAACAACCTTAAAAACATACACGCATGGCAGGACAAAATAGCAATCTCTTAATATTAACCCTAAACACAAATGGCCTAAATTCATCACTTATAAGACATAGATTGACAGATTAGATTAACAAGAAGGACCCAACTATCTGCTGCCTGCAAGAGACGCATCTAACGCGAAAAGATGCTAAGAAACTGAAGGTGAAGGGATGGAAAAAGATATTTCATGCCAATGGATGATAAAAATAGGCTGGTGTAGCAGTCCTAATTTCAGATGATATAGATTTCAAAGTAAAAAACATCAAAAAGGACAGGGAAGGGCATTATATATTTTTGGACGGGAAAATCCATCAGTAACTAATTACCATTCTGAACATTTATGCTCCAAGTCCAGATGCACCCAGCTGCAGGAAACAATTGCTTATTGACTTAAAGGGAGATATAGATGAACACATGATAAATGTGGGAGATACGAACTTCCCAATATCACCAATAGACAGATCAATAAGACAAATGCTCAACAAAGAAGCTGCAGAGCTCACACAAACAATAGAAAAACTACACTTGGTGGACATCTATAAAATATTTTATCCTAAGGCCGCAGATCATACATTTTTTTCAGCAGTGCATGGCACCTTCTCCAGAATAGACTACATGATAGGACACAAAGCAAGTTGAACTAACTACAAAAAAAATCAGAATCATACCATGTACCTTCTCAGACCATCAAGGAATGAAACTGGAAATCAGCAATTCAATATGCCCCAGGAAACACGTAAACTCCTGGAGGTTGAAACATATGCTATTAAACAAACAATGGGTGAGAGAAGAAATTAAAGACAAGATAAAAACAATTTATGGAAACCAATCAAAGCTCAGACACCTCAGTCAATAACTTGTGGGACACTGTCAAAGCGGTGTTATGTGGTAAATTTATTGCAATTAGTACTCATGTCAAGGTCCAAGGAAAGCATCAAATACAGGAATTAAGCGCACACCTCCAAGAATTGGAAAAACAGCAGCAGAATGATACCACAAACAATAGGAAACAAGAAATTATCAAAACAAAGGAGGAAAAAATCAGAAATCAAACAAACTATACACAAAATCAATGAATGAAAAAGCTGGTTTCTTGAGAAGTCAAGTAAAATAGACAACCACTGGCTCGACTGACAAAGAAAAAACAAGAGAAAGCGAGAATTAACAGCATCAAAGATAAAAAAGGCGACATAACAACAGACACTGCAACCAGTAAGATAATATTAGAAGTTATTACAAAGAACTGTACTCCAACAAATCAGAAAAACACCAGGAAATGAAAGGTTCCTAGAATTCCACCAAGGGAAAACTTACCAAAACTCACCTCAGAGGCAACAGAAGACCTGAATAAACATGTAACTGAAGCAGAGGTGAAGTCAGTGATTGAAAATCTCCCAACAAAGAAAAGCCCAGGGCCAGATGGCTTCACTGCAGAATTCTACAAAAACATTGCAAACAGAGATAACCCCAATCCTCTACTAGCTCTTCAAAATAATAGAAAAGGAAGCAATTCTTCCAAATTCATTCTATGAAGTCGACATCACCTCAATTCATCTGGAAAAACAAAAAGCCACAAATAGCTAGAACCATCCTGAAGAACAGGAAGTTAGCAGGGGGAATCACAGTCCCAGACCTCTGGACATACTACAGGGCAGTGGTTATCAAAACAGCCTGGTACTGGCACAAAGATAGAGAGGAAGATCAATGGAGCAGAATAGAAACAGCAGAATAAAACCCACACAGATACAGCCAAATGATCTGACAAAAAGACAGATGACAATCCAAGTAAATGGGAATGTCTCTTCAATAAATGCTGTTGGGGCATCTGGATGATAGCATGCAGAAACCAAAAGATAGCACCATATCTCTCACCATACACTAAGATCAAATCTAAATGGATAACAGACCTAAACCTACATCCAGAAACCTTCAAATGTTTGGAAGAAAATGTAGGATACACACTGCAAGAGTTAGGTGTAGGTCCTGACTTCCTAAACAGGACACCAAAGGCAATAGCAATCAAGACCAAAATAAAGAAATGGGACTTCATCAAATGAAGAAGCTTCTGCACAGCAAGGGAAATAATCAACAAAATAAAAAGCAACAAACAGATTGGGAGAAGGTCTTTGCACACTGCGTAAGTAATAGGGGGCTAATTTTCCAAATATACAAAGATCTCCAGAGCAACCAAAACACCAGAACAAACTACTCAAGAAAATGGGCATGGGAAATTGGGCAGACATTTCACAAAAGAACAAATCCAAATGGCAAACACACATACGAAAAAATGCTCAAGTTCCCTTGCAATAAAGGAAATCCAAATTAACACAACAATGAGGTACCACCTAATGACAGTAAGAATGACTCACATACAAAAAACCACCAACAATATTTGCAGGCCACGATGTGTGGAAAAAGGAACACTACTCCACTGCTGGTGGGACTGCAGACTTGTACAGCCTCCATGGAAATCAGTATGGAGAATACTCGATCTACTCAAAATCTGCATATCATATGATCCAGCAATAGCACTCCTAGGAATATATACAAAACACCTGTTACAGGAAAAATCAATATGCACCCCTAGGTTCATAGCAGCACAATCAATAATTGCAAAAACTTGGAAGCAACCGAAATGCCCAACAACAGAAAACTGGATGAGAAAGCTGTGGTTCATATACTCCATGGAATACTACTCAGGAAATTAAAAAAAAAAAAAAAAAAAAAAAAAAAACCACAATGCAGTTCCTTGTGGACAAATGGGTCCAACTGTAATCCATTATATTAAGAGAAATGAACCAACCCCAAAATGTTAAATAGCATGTGTTTGCCTTAATATAAGATGAAATGATGTCAATCTGGAAAATAATACCTGTATATTGTAATATTATTGTAATGTCAAACAGCCTGTATCTAATGCAATAAGATAATGCAATGCAATATATAAACTACCAATCAATGTGAGTCAGACCGTTTATGATCTACATCAAAGAACTGTAAAACCTAAAACACTCTTAATACCCTTTGCTATTCCATAGTGGGGATGGGGTGCAGAGAAATCTTCCATCACTTTTTAGTGTGAGGAAGACATGAAATATAACCAATCAGGATCATATCTGGTAACTCACAGACAATAGACTCAAGTCAGCATTAGACAATAGTAACGCTACAAAAGCATAAGGGCGAAATCACGAGTGATCCTGACAGCCTCTTAAGAGGAGGTCGTGCGCATGGAGTAAGGGGGGGATACCAGAGTGGAGCAGGTGGACAGGAGGAGGCCCAACCCTGAAGACGCCCAGATCCTCACCATGTACTATCAATATGAGTAACAAGGACCTCATCCCAACTGCCAAGGAGACCACAGGGAATAGGAGTGCCTTCGGAGTCTGAGAACTCTGAGGTCAACCATTCCCATATGGAGCTTCCACAGGAGATGGAAGAAGTCCAAACTCAGCTGTGCAGGAATCAGCATCACCGGAATGACAACCAGGAGCCCTGAATGGTCCACAGAAACAGAGGAAAAATAAACTTCCGTCAGGACTAGGGAGGTGAATTTTCTCTGGTCCTTGCCTGGTTCTGGCTCTGGGTCCCCACCCTCTCTCGCAATGACCATCAGGATCGCTCCAGAAACCCCTCAAAACAAGCAAGCAAACATACAAACAAGCAAAAAACCCTAGAATAGATAGGCAGACGACAACAAGGAAAGCATAGAATCAGACAGGAATTGGTCAGTTGGATTCGCTCATACCTCGCTAGGTGGGACACAAAGATTAGTTACTACTCACTGGGGTATTGAGGATTTCTCTGCACACCCCTCTGAAAACCGTTGTGCACCTAAACTGTTGACACATATCTTGTTAGAGTTATAAGCCAGTTCAGACCACCTGAAAAAAAAAAAATAGGTTCAGCCAAATCTTGCTTCAACAGTATAAACTGCTAAATGCTAAAATGAAAATAGACACGAGAAAGCTGAATAGTAATCTACAGCCATTTTAAGTGTATAGAACCTGGTAGTATATAAACCAAAATTTAAATGTCTATGAAGAAGTCACCGACTGTGGTTAAGAAACTGCATTTTCCTTTTAACATATTGGTTAATCAACACCATGTCAATTAATGCCATAACGTAAATTGTTGCTCATGTTATATAGGGACTTTTAATTGATTGGGATGATACTCTGCTGGCTCTACTTTCAGACCAGAGAAGGTCTCCCTTAGAAGCAATTCAACTTATCTGGACAATAAGATGCTGGACTCTATGCTTAGCATATGCTTGCAATGAAAGAATCTCAACTGAATTTGAACTGTGGTAATGCAACAAGTTAGTGGAATCCACCATAGGGGGAGGGTTTGGGGAAAGGTGGAGGGAATCCCAGTGCCTATAACACTGTGTCACACAATGCAATGTTATTAATAAAATAAAGGAAATTTTTAAAATTAGAAAAAAAATGCAATGCCATTATAAAGGGAAAGTGCACTGAAATGAAGAGATAGGGCAAAATGATTTAAAGGCATAATTGTTTCTGGAATTGTTGTATTGCGATTTCTCAAAACCATTGCCCTTCTTCTTGGCCCATATCTTAGGTTGAATTATAAGTTTCATTTGTGGGCACGGCCAACTTAGAAACAGTGCTCTTTTTTTTTTTTTTTTTTAATTATTTATTATTTAACTTCAGTAATTACATTGTATTATGTGACACAGTTACATAGATACTTGGGTTCTCCCCACCCCTCCCCAAACCCTCCCACCATGGTGGATTCCTCCACCTTATTGCATAACCACAGCTCAAGTTCAGTTGAGATTTCCCCATTGCAAGCGTATACCAAACATAGAGTCCAGCATCTTATTGTCCCGTCAAGTTCAACAGTGCTCTTTTTTTTAAGATTTTTTTTTTATTGGAAAACTAGATATGCATAGAAGAGAAGAAACAGAGGATAGCGCTTGCTTTTTGCATTTTCTTCTTCATCAACGACAAGCAATATGTAGCCTTTGCTGTAGCTATTAACATAAAGGGAAAAGGCATAATGTCACATTGCGGTGTACATATGAACTATTCTGTTTTATTTCACATAGCGTGAATTTATCAAATATTGGTCATGCTATAAGATCATTTGTTTTTGTTTTTTTTAAAGATTTATTTATTTTATTACAGTCAGATATACAGAGAGGAAGAGAGACAGAGAGGAAGATCTTCCATCTGATGATTCACTCCCCAAGTGAGCTGCAACGGGTCGATGCGCGCCAATCCAAAGCCAGGAACCAGGAACTTCTTCCGGGTCTCCCACGCGGGTGCAGGGTCCTAAAGCCTTGGGCCATCCTTGACTGCTTTCCCAGGCCAAAAGCAGGGAGCTGGATGGGAAGTGGAGCTGCCGGGATTAGAACCGGCACCCATATGGGATCCCGGGGCATTCAAGGCAAAGACTTTAGCCGCGAGGCCATGCCGCCAGGCCCGATCATTTGTTTTTAAATTGTCATTATTGTTGTACTCACACAGCCATTATCTTTAGATTATCTTACACAAAATTGACTTGGGCAGAACAACGGAAATGAAATTAAAAGTATTGCATTACCTGGTGCAAGAACCATAGCAGGTTCACACTGAAAAGCTTAGTCTTTATAATTCAGGGGTAATAAAATGAAGGAAATGAAGAATGCTTATTAAAGTAAGCAAAACTAAGTCTATAATTCAACTGATGGGACTTCACAACCTAGTTTGCCATTGCCCACTTTGATCTCAGTAATCTGACTTCTAACATATGTAATTTAAATGATTAATATTTCACAAACCCTTTATACATAGAAGATTATGAACAGTTCCTATTTATTTTGCTAGTCTTAATGTTAAACAACCTGCTAGATGACATTGCAAGATGTGGTAAACAGGGTGATTATTTAGCAAGCTTTCATTAATCTGGCTTTACAGTCAACTTAGGAACAGATTTTCTATTTTTTATAGTATTCATTACATGGATAATCTTTTATTAACAGCAAAAAATTAAATGGAATAAACATCATATTTAATAATCTAAAATGTTGACATCTTTAAGCAGGTTTATTTAGACATCAGGAAGATTCAAAACGCATCTCTGTTAGATTTGCCAACGATTTTGGAAAGAACAACCTTGATTTACAGATGGAAAAAGGGAAGGGAATTCCGTCCTGTTGATGAATGGGAATCCCTTTCACAGGCCTTTCCTCCACAGAATGGAAAGGCAGGGGGAAAATCATGATCTGTGGAGGCAATAAGGCATGCAAAGAGGGCAGGCAGGAAGATTTTATAACTTCTCTAACATAGAAGTAGGAGCAGGTATGACCCTGGTACTTATTTGGAAAAGAAGTGTCAGCCTGAGTCTGTTACTGGTCCACCAGGACTCTGCTGCCCTGGTGACATGACGGATCTACATCACCTCTTCCAGATCCAGCTGGAGATCCAAGTTACACTTCAGAACCGACACAAATTCCTACCACCTCTGTAACCACGGAAACCATTAGTTTGGCCTCTTTACAACAGGAAAAGGTGCAATGAAGTCAAACTGGCTACTTCTTCCTGAGGGGTGTGTTCCTGTGTGAGTTTCTGAAAAGCTCCCAGAGGTGCCCGAGTGTAGGGATTAGTATCTTGTTGATGTTCATTGGAGAGACCTCCCTCATACATGAGTGGCTAAACCTGAGAAAGCAAAATGCAAACATGAGAGGCAGGCAAATATAAGTTCTAATAGAGTGGTGAACCAGGCATATAGGAAGACTTCCACCATTCATAAGGAAAAAGGATGCATTGAGTGTATTTGCTTTTCAATTCCTCCCAGAGTCTGGAGGTTGTTGACATTTTCTTCTACCATGCCAGACATATTGATGTAAAAACAGGATACCCATAGGATGAGACTGGTTCTTCCTTTATCTGCAGTCAGTAGGTCAACAATTTTGGAGGGCCATTAGTGCAAATGAGGTGATTTTTCCATTGAAGGGAATCTATGGATGCAGCTGAGCCCTTGAGAAACAATTGTAGTTGATTTTCTAGGTTCTGTGAAGCACTGGTGTTATGGGACTAGGCTCCACTTCTCACTCTGTTAGCTACAAGAGAAGAGGCAAGGGAGATTAGGGATGCTAATGGCAGAATATTGTCCTTCATTGATACTGAAACGGTGTTTCTAGAGGTAGCTGCAGAGTGAAAAGTTCCACCTTTACTATATATCATGAGTCAGAGAAGTAAAGAGGCTAGGCTGCAGGGGAGACGCATAAAGGTATTTAGGTACTTGGTCAGGGTGCTGTTGCATCAGAAGAAAATCCCCAGAGGGACATGGGGGGTCTGAGTGACAGCAACAGTGGTCAACCAGAGGCCAGTGACAGTTCTATACCTGATGTTTTCACGTCCAACCCCCACCATGACTGGACATGATTGAGTTGTCTTTGTAGCAGATGCACATATCCTGGAAATCATTGTCATACACAAATGGAAAGTGAAGAGGAAAGGGGGCATAGAAACCACCATTTTATGGTGAGGTCCAGTAATCAGTCAATGATGGGCTTAAGACCTCATCAGTGTTGTAGCAAAATGGGCAACTGAGGTCTGGAAGGGTAAAGAATGCCTGGTTCAAGGGATATCTGAACAGGTTCATGGTGAATGGTCACAGTGGGTGTGGAAACATCCCAAACCCAGGGGTCAACCTCAGAAAATGGAAGGGGCCATATCTAGGCACATTCTAAGAGCAGAAGTGGCATCATCAATGGCTGTGGCCAAGCAGGGTGATCGAGGCTGCCAGTGCAGATAAGATGTTGCATCCCAAAAACGGAGTCAGGCACAAAGGCATGGCCAGGAAGGAATGGAAGGAAAATATTCTCTCAACGGAGCACTGCAAGCACACTATTTGTAAGGGTTTAGAAAGAGTTACATTGATCCCCAATAACAGATCTGGGAAGGGTATTATGGCCAACATGAGCAGACAACACAAAATAGGTAGTCACATGTCTACCAGAAAATTAGTGGGCTTACCCACTACCTTAATAGAGACATCAGGCTAGGCCAGGGTGATGAGGTGTCTGCTCACAAAGCCCTGCTAATCCTCAGCCAGTCCGAAGAATTCAGATGTTGCTGGGTACAGTAGGACTGCACTGGGGAATGGTACAGCATTCCATGGAAGTGGACTGCTATCCCCTGAATTGGGAAATCCAATTTCCAGTGATCCATTTTTCTGCAGCATAAACATGGCTTAGTAGGCCTGGGATAGCCCAGGTTTGGACACTGTAGAGACCACTGCCCCCTTCTACTCACATTTAAAGCAGGCTCCAGGTGTGCCCAGCGTCTATGGGTTGTGCCTCTCCATAGGGCCACCACCAACGCTTGGGACTGGAGGGTTACCTTTTTCTGTACACTAGCCTGACTTGCCTGTTCAGTTACCACCTCATGAGTATTGTAGACTTTAAATACCATGTTTTTGAGTTGGTGTATAAGCACTTGAGGGCCATCTTCTGCCCATTTTAACTTTCTCAATATTTGGTACTGAGTGGGAAAAAAAATATGTCACCAAGATTGTGGCTCCTGCAGACGACTTGGGATCTAATTTAGTATATCTTATGAGTGCCTCAGTCAACCTGTTTGTTCAAAAACACTGCCAGATTTTCATCAGAATCTTGAATGACCACCCACAATCTATCACATTTGACAAATTTATTGGAAACTGCCTGAGTGTCAGGAGATTTGGGACCATGTAGGCCACACTGTGGTAGCCCTGTTGGCCATCCTGATATTCCCAATTGAGGGTAATATTGGGAACTGATTTATCCCCCAGTAACAGGGTCTGGTCAATAATGCATTGATGGTCCACACGATCTTTGGTCACCCTGCAGGATGTGAGTCTCTTCTTCAGAGGTCAAGAAGGAAGTGAGGATGCCATAGATATCCTGCCAAGTCAAATCGTCAACCTTGAAGAGGTATCTAAATTCTTTAATGTGTATATTTGAAGCAGCCTGACAGGAAGCTATGTTTTTTTTTTTTTTTTAATTTGGGAGATGTCATGAATAAAAATGGGAACGTGTACATTAACTATGCCCTCTGCTCCAGCCATTTCATGAGGTGAGTATAGTCAGACCTGTGAATCACACAGGTCTTTGAGGATGAGCTAGTCTGAGATTTGATATGAGTGCTGATTGGTGAAGGCGGGGGCACAGAATATCGGTGAAAACTGGAGGGGGGGAGTATGAGGAAAAACAGGAAGAATGGGAGGTGGGAGTGTAGAAGGAAAAGGAATAGCGACTTGGCCCACCTGACCTGCATTTGGCACTGGTGAGAAAGTCAAACATGACACTTGAGCAGAGGACAGACCTACAGGGAGAGGCAGAGAGAAATGGGTTTGAAAATGGCACTAGCAGGTTAAAAGTAGAAGTAAGGGGAGGGAGTAGTTGCATCAGTAAGGAATGCAGATATGATAATTTTTCCAGAGCCAGTACCTATGGATACAAAGAAGAAGTTAGTTCCAAGGATGGTTCTTCAGGGCTGGAAACATAAGTGGGAGTAAAAACTGGCAGGATCTGAGTTACCACAAGGAGGGCCAAGGGTCATGCTGTCTGCAGAGGTAGAGAAAGAGCAGGAGAGAGTCCTAGGTGTTCAGATGGTTCAGAAAACGTATGGTCAGGTACATGGTCTGAGGAATCCACAGAAGTGTGGGAAGGCATGACTTTGTCCAGAAGAACTTGAGAAACAGAACAAGAGGAACAAAGAATGGGGGAGAAAGGAAATCCCAAAGGACAGTATATGAGGCACCTCAGATCATTTGCCATTGCAGCAACAGAAATTGTCCAATTCCATCAGGACACTGAAATCGAAAGTTACCTCAGCTAGCCAATTTGAATTATTACATAGCAAATATTGAGGCCACACCACTGTCGAGTAAATATTAGGACAAATGCAGTATAGGTCCTGGCCCAGACCCAATGTTTTTCAATTGATCCATGGACACCCTAAGAGAGTCTGAGAGTCATGGGCTTAGGACCCAGTGTTGCCTGTGACTAGGTGGATATAAGGACAGTGTCCCTATCTTGGAATCCAAGGTAGAAGGGAGCTTGATTCCCAGACATGAGGGTGGGTCAGTGAAAGGAATGTCTTCCATGTCACTGAGTGCTCAGGATGGAGGAAGAGTTCAAGAATGGCATCTCCCATCTTGGAGGGGGGTACAAAGAAAAGACAGGTGTGTTTATGACTTGGCCATCTGAAACAAAACTCAGGTGACATTTTGGGACTGGGGGGGCTAAAAATGGAGCACTTACCTCATATTTATTGGTCCACAGCAGGAAGAGGTTTCCAAAGATCTGAGAATAGAGGTAAAAGAGTGGAAAGCCTCAACCCCATGGGTTAGCAGAGACTTGAAGACCCCTCTTCCAGGTCAAGAAACCAAGAAGTCACATTCACAGACGACTAGGGAAAGAAAAGTATCAGCTGACTTTTGTAAAAGGGCCTTTCTTGGGGAGGCAAGTCTGATCTTGGCTCTTTCTTCCACACAAAGAAGAGGCAGAGTGGAAGAGAAGAGCTGCACAAGCAAAAAGTTGTGCAAGGGAGTATGCAGCAGTTATTTTTATCCTTATGACATGGAAGCTAGGTGTAGGAAAGGAAAAGCTGGCCTGAGTTTGTCATTGGTCTGCCAGGGTTCCGCTGACCTGGTGACATACCAGATCTCTTCCGCCCCTTCTGAAATCAGCCTGAAGTCAATAGTGATGCATCAGATCTGAGGCAAACTCACCCTCATCCAAAACTGCAGTAATCATCCATCTCCTCATGAATATTTAAGAACTCAAGCTATAATGATATGATTATTCCCACAAAAGCATAAATTGAATTGAATATCTTAAAGCCATAAAAGGGGAACCCGTGCAGTACTCTAGTGGTTGCATCTGCTGGAATGGCCCTGGAGGACCTGTTTATGTCAACCCCTTTCTTCCTCTAATCTCAACTATACCTTCTGGGAAATAAGTGACAATGTGCTAATGACAAGCTCTGCACCACCATGTCCTGGCCTGCTCACCAGCCTTCTCCATACCATCTCCAGGTAACCTGGCCCAAAGAAGTGGGACAAAGCATTGAGCCAAAATTACTTTCAAATGATTTGGCAGGAGACAGATACATGTCACCTCACTGTTAATTTCCCATTTCTGTAAGGTCCAGGAATTCACCAAAATGACTTCTAACATCTAACACTAATCACCAACCTCAGCAAGCCAGTTAGAGTCTGCAATGGTGTGGTTCCACAGGCACCATTTCCTCTGCCACTGCCACTTCCTCCACCAGCTTCCCCCATTGGAAATAAGCACCACATGTAAACCCTACAGCTATCACACATGTCCTGCTGGGAAGCTGGTCCACAATACCCTAACGGGGTGAATCAATATTAGTAGTATATCAATATCTTTAAGCCATATATTCAGATGGGACACATTCCACATATACTCAGAGCTTATTGAATACACTATCACATGCTCAACTAATAGTCCCTAACGTTTGAAATTCTCTGTTAAAAATAGTACTGGAGTTGGGAGCATATATGCAATTCAAGACATGATGGGAGGATGAAGCCAAACAGCAGGCTAGAAAAAATCAAGAAAGCAATGTTGCAGTTACCATGGAATACTTTTGGGGATTGGACAGTGGCTGGGAGCTCAGGCACAGTTGATGTATCATGATTAAGCTACTAATCAGGTCTGGCACGTTGCATGAGAGCCTGGGACTGAATAGAAGAAGCAGGAAATATTCATCATTCTTTTGTGAAGATGGTGCAGGAACCTAAGGAACTTTATGAAGACTTTTTCTCCCATTTACAGGAGGTACTGCAGCAGATCATTTCACAGTCAGATGTCTGAAAGTTCATTTTTAACTACCTTTGATTATGAGAATGCTAACCCTGATTGTCAGAGAGCCCACTGACCAATTAAAGCCTAAGTGGTTAAGTGAGAACATACATGCATATTGGATCTGAAATGAACAAACCTAATCTGTTGACTGCTGCATTAATCACTGTGTTAAAGCAAAGCAGAGTCTAATGTTATAACTGTGGCAGATAGGGACAAATGTGCAAAGATTATAAGAAATAAAACTCCCAGATATCTGGTGAGCAAGGGAAGCCTGAATAAAATCAAAGGCAAAGACCTACAGGTCCTTGTCCAGTGTATAGAGAAAGATTTCATTGGGCTAATGAGTGTCATTCCAGATTTGACATTACTGGCCAGCCTCTTCAAAGAAATAGGAACAGGGAACCGTCTCGAGGCCACCCTCATAAAACATCATGACCTGTCCTGAAATCTTACCCAATCAGTAATGGTCAGGAATACACCCAACTGTTTCCAACCTATGACATGCAGCCAGAGAAAGTGCAGCATTTGCCCTGATAGTGAGGAAAAGGAGGAAATTATAGCCAGAGGAAGGAAGAGTAACTCTTCTGACAGGAATATATGGACTGTTACCCTCTGGATCTGTGAGACTATTGTTGGGTCAAAGTGGCATGATGATGGCTGGCCTGGTGGTAGATACTGGAGTTACAGATAAAGACTTTAAAGGGAAAATTAAAAGCATGCCTCATGCTGCAAGAGAAGCACATTTGCATTCTTTTTTTTTAAAGATTTATTTTATTTCATTACAGCCAGATATACAGAGAGGAAGAGAGACAGAGAGGAAGATCTTCCATCCGATGATTCACTCCCCAAGTGAGCTGCAACGGGTCGATGCACGCCGATCCGAACCCGGGAACCAGGAACCTCTTCCTGGTCTCCCACACGGGTTCAGTGTCCCAAAGCCTTGGGCCGTCCTTGACTGCTTTCCCAGGCCTCAAGCAGGCAGCTGGATGGGAAGTGGAGCTGCCGGGATTAGAACCGGCGCCCATATGGGATCCCGGGGCTTTCAAGGCAAAGACTTTAGCCACTAGGCCATGCCACTGGGCCTGCACATATGCATTCTTGACAGTTTGCAGCACAATTGCTTTTATTGCATTATAAAACAGGAAAGGCCCTCAATAAAGAGCAAAGTGGAGGATTTGGAAGCACCAACAAAAATATTTTTAATCAGGCCTATATTTGGAAAGGTCACCTTCAATTAACACTGATTAATAATCAAAAAAGTTTTAAGGAGCTTACTCACATTAGAGCAGATATTTTTAATATAGCATTGGATTTTTGACTAAACAACGAGTAAAGGTCAAAATACCATTTACACTTTCAGGAGTTGCACAAATTTCACATGTTTTTGACAAGCTAAACATTTACTTTCTTGTAATTTTGAAGAAAAGCAAATAACTTTTTTTGTTTTACATAGCCGACCTAGGATTTACATTGTGGGGTCGATATTTACTTTTTAAATTACAAACATGTATTAACATAGAGGAAGGTTCATCTTCTTCATAATGGAGAATGATGAGGTCCATGGGATATAAAGAAGGACAAAGACTAGGAAAATTTAATCAGAGCATACCGTTCTTTATTCCACAACAAAATAATGATCAAAGGAGAGGCCTTGGTTAGTTAAATTTGGAGTCTAGGCCAGAGTTTATTATGCCTTAAAAGTAAAATGGAAATAGACACGAGACAGATGAATAGTTCCCTATAGCCATTTTAAGGTGTATAGAAGCCGATTGTTTATAAACTAAAATTGAAATGTCAATGAAATAATCACAGGATGTGATTAAGAACCTACATATTTTAACATATTGGTTACTGAATACCATGCCAATGAACTCCATAATTTTGTAAATTGTTGTGGATGTTATGTTATGGCTTTTGATTGGCCAGGATGACATTCTGCCAGCTCTGCTGTCAGACCAGAGATGGTCTCCCCAAGAAACTGTTGAATGTATCTGGACAATAAGATGCTGGACTCTAAGCTTGGTATACACCTGCAATGAAAGAACCTGGCCTGAATTCAAACTGTAATATTGCAACAAGGTGGAGGAATCCACCATGGAGGGAAGGTACAAGGAGGGATTGGGGGAATCCCAGAGCCTATAAACTGTTTCACAACATGACATGTAAAAAATAAATAAATAACATGGAAAACTGACATGCCCATGTGGTCAGAACAGTGGTTCTTTCTTCATGAGAAACTAACAAACATTAGTACAAGATCAGCTAGAGGCTGGACATACAGAGGAATCCAGCAGTCCTTGGAATTCTTCCAATTTTGTTATAAAAAAGAAATCAGGAATGTTGAGAATGGTGACAAACTTGCACAATGTTAACAAATGTATTAAGTCCATGGGGTCGCTTCAGCTAGATCTGCAAGCACCTATGATGATTCTTCAAGATTGGAAAATTATAATTAATGATCTTAAGGATTGTTTTTATCACCATTCTTTTCATCTGGATGACAGAGCTATTTTTGCTTTTACCATATATATATATTTTTTTTCTTCCTGATTTTTATTAGTACATTTTAACTTACATGAAATGAACAGCTTTCATATTTTTCATGATCCAGATTTAGGAGCCGGGCGTCCTCTCTTTCCCTCCTGTTCTCTTCCCTCCCTGTGTCCTCCATTTGTTATTTTTTCCCAAGTTATTACAATAGCATAATCATTCATGTCGCAGTTACAAGCTTAACTCCAATATACAAAGATATCCTCATGTGGCAAGTAAAAGGGGGAAAACAAATAACATAAAGGCAGAGTAAACTATAAAAATGGAGTTGTTACTGTTGCTCAAGATGTACCCGTGTCCTAATCTCAGGACTGCTGTGTGTCAGTGGTCACAGATCAGAAGAACACATTTTTGCTTCCTGGGTGGAGACCACACATCCTCAGGAAGCACTGGCTTCAGCCTCTGCTCTGGCACCCGGCTCTCCAGGTGCTCTTTGTACTGAGCCATCCGGCCCCGGCGTCGCTCACCTGTGCTCCTGGCCTGCTCTCTCGGGGCTTACCGAGGGGCACCCCTGGCAGTTCTGTCCTCCCATGTCCCAGCCTCCAACGCTGCTTCCCACCCGTGCCCCTTGTGATGGCCAGCTGGACAGAGTCCACTGCTGCTTAACATCTGGCTCCCTCAGTCTCCGTAATTCTTGTCCCGTCCGACTCCTAACCCCCAGTCTCCATGGAAAGGAGGGAAACAAAAGCGAAAGTGATCGGCAGTTGTTCATCTCTGTTGAAAAGTTGTCTGAACATTTCCAATACCTGTTTAGCTGAGTGACTTGGTGCTGCTTGCCACCTTGCACGCTCAGCTTCCATTAAGAACAGAAAGTTGTTGAGTTGTCTATCGTGTCGTCCACCGACACGATATATAACTAATATATATATAATATATATATAATATATATTAGCTATATATAATAAATGCATTTATATATATTTATATATATGTATTTATATATATATAGCTATATATATATAAGCTATTTTTGCCTTTACATACCATATATATACTAATATATATATACTGATATATACATATGTATATACATATGTGTGTGTGTATATATACATATATGTATATACACACACATATATATAATGACAGTCATCCAACACCACCTCCCACTCTGATATCGGTGGAAAGTTCTTCCTCAAAGTATGCTTAACAGCTATACTATGTGCCAATAATATGTGAATCAGCCTTTTCAAAAAGTTGTGTTATGCTTTCCCCAAGATTATGATAATTAATTGTACGAATGACAATTTTTGCATTAGCTGGTGCTCATTTTGAAGTGGTAATAAAAAGAGATGCTTCCATTTTTGAGGAATATGGTGTTATATTGGCTCCAGAGAAAATTCAGTATTCAATGCATTTTCTATATTTGGTATATAAGCTAAAGCAAACACAAGCATTGCCTCAAAATCTCTCTATTCATGGAGATAGATTAAACACATTGAATAACTTCCAGAAATTGTTAGGAGATATTAATTGTCTCCACCCCACCTTAGGTATATATAATCATGCATTAGCTCACTTCTCCCATACATTACAACATGATTCAGTACTTGATATTCCTTGATCCTTAACACTATCAACAGAGCAAGATCTAAAATTTCTAAAATATTTTTAACCTATTATTTACACGACACCTATGTATTATGAAATACATAGTTTTCAGCTTATCATTAGCCCTAAGCAATACTGCCCTACTGTGTAGATGTTTCAACAGCCTCAAATAATTTTCAAGTGGATTTGCCTTATGAATAAATGTTCTAAGAAGCTTATTACTTTTGTAAATAAAATTGCAATGTTAATTGGTATGTGAAGCTGAGACTTTGTTACCTGTTCAGAGCTGCTTTTTTTTTTTTTTTTAACTGTGCCTCTTTCATTACAATACTTGGAACAGTTGCTGTGTAGGAGAACTGAATGGTAATTTGCATACATGGGATTGTCAGGAACTTTTGAAAATCATTTTGCAAAGGAGAGAGAAATGCAATTTTTTAAAATGGCCTCACCAATTTAGACCCTGTTATTTCAACTCACCCTATTCCTAATGCTACTTCTTAGTTTATAAATACAAATGAGCAAGGGTGGCTCAGATTTCTTGGTCCTGGTCAACAACAACAAAAAATTTTAAAACAACTTATTCTTCTGTTCAACATGACCAGTTAGCAGCAATATTTTTTTATTGCATGTTCTTTCTGTGTTCAGCATTGTAATCAACTGACAATATTCTGCTTTTATAGTGCCACATATTTGAGCTGCTCACATTATTCAATCTTCTTCACCTGTTGATCAAGTGTTTCTTTGGCAGATTTTACACCAAAGACAGCATCCTCTTTATATTACAAATATTAGAGCACAAAGTAAGTTTCCCAGGCCTTTATCTGAGGGGAATTATACCATTGATCAACTAATTGCCACTCAGTATTGAGATGTTATTGATTTTTTTTTTTTAAGATTTATTTACTTGGGGTCTGGCGCCATGGCCTGGTGGCTAAAGTCCCTGCCTTAAACATGCTGGGATCCCCTATGGGCACCGGTTCTAATCCCGGCAGCTGTGCTTCCAATCCAGCTCGTGCTTGTGGCCTGGGAAAGCAGCCAAGGACCACCTAAAGCTTTGGGACCTGGAGCCCAAGTGGGAGACCTGGAATTTGGTTCCTGGATTCGGATTGGTGCAGCACCGGCTTTTGTCATCACTTGGGGAATGATTCATTGAATGGAAGCTCTTCCTCTCTATCTCTTCACTATATATCTGACTTTGTAATAAAAATAAATAATCTTTAAGATTTATTTTTTTTTATTGCAAGGTCTGATATACAGAGAAGAAGATTTTCCATACAATGATTCACTCCCCAAGTGACTGTGACGGTCTATGCTAAGCCAATCCAAAGCCAGGAGTCAGGAACTTCCTCCAGGTCTCCCACATTGGTGCAGAGTCCCAAGGTTTTGACCCATCATCCAATGTTTTCCCAGGCCAAAGGCAGGGAGTTGGATGGGGAGCAGAGCTGCTGGGATTAGAACAAGCACCCATATGGAATCCCAGAATATTCAAGGCATGGACTTTAGCCTCTAGGCCACTGCATCAGGCCAAAGATGCCATTGCATTTCAAAATTATTCACTTGCTAATTGGAGAGCTCTTAAACTTTGATATAGGTTGGCCACACAAGAGGAAAAAGATTATATCACAGAGTACATTTGCCAACAATTTAATTTATCACATTTGCCTCAAGGCCAACCCCCCCACCCCCGAGGCATTCAAATAATAGCCATATGGTAAATGGAAGTTGCTGATTTTCCTTCCTTTGGATGTCTCTCCATAAGCTACATCATACTATAGATACTTATTCTGGCTTTCTGAGAACCCAAGAATGAGCTTATTAAGGCTCTACTTAACCTACATTTTAAAATAAAAATTCATAAAGTTTTTCCCCTGCAAATATTCAGTCTCAGGGCTAAGCAACCTCAAATAGATGCACAACCTATTTGGTATCAGGCTGGAGACAGCCCGTGGAAACAGGAAAACTGTCAAGGTTTGGCTCTTGTCTTTTCAGATTTTCTAGAGAAGTTCTTACCAGCTCAGTGGCTTCAGTATCAATATGAGCAAGAGGAAAAGTCACAATCTGAAGCCATCACAAGGGGAGATGACAAAAATGACCATATCAACAAAAGTACCTTGTCAGTCAATTGAAAAGGCAAACCCCCTACATGGGGTCAGCTAAAGATGCATACATAACTAGAAACAAATACGGTACAGAAGAGAGGGCAAGGTTTAACTCCTGAAACATTGTTTTCTGGCAATTTAGTTATTGCAACTGTGGGATCTATATCAGCAGACTTGATTAATTATACAACTATGGCTTATGAGCCACACCTTCCATCAAAAAGCCTACTGCATAATGGAATGCACCTATACCTGTACATGTGAATGCTTCTACATGGCTTCCAGTTCCACTTGATAAAGGAGGACCATTAATACCTAAGGAAGTGGAATAAGAAGATGGCCGACCGCAGAGAGTTGGTGTAGTTTGGAGTAGGGAAAGAGGGGAACCGATCCAGCAGAGAAATAGGCTAGGAAACAGAAAATTGTAGGGAGAAGAGTGGAAAGGTCACTGGAGCTCACTAAAGCAAGAAGATCTACACAGCGTGAAGGAACAGCCACAAAAAGTGGGAAAGAAAATACAGCAAGCTGCATGGAACTTGGTGAGTCACGATCCCAGGCAGGGGGAAGGCGGCAGAGTCTCAACCGTCCCAAAGACAGAGGCGGCTAGAAGGATAGTGGCCATACCGACAGGGGCACCAGTCCTCTGGAGGGCAGGAGCCCCGAGAGGAGGCTACTGGACAGATCATTGGGGGCATCATTCCCTGCAGAAGTAGAGGACAAGCGGGGGAAATTTCCCGGAGGTGTGCCTCTCAGCTGCTCAGCGTTTTTGGGAGAGTGCAGAGGGAACAGGAGCGCCGCTCTGGGACTGGGGCTCAGAGATCCCCGTATCGGTTCTGAGCTGTGGATCCTGTTGCTGGGCTCGGCCTGAGCTCCAGAGGCTGGGCAATGCTCGGAAGGGCCCTAACGTCCTTGGCAGAGGAGCAGACTAGTGGTGACACGTCTGTGTGCCCCTCACAGCTCTGTGCCTCTCGGGAATGCGCTTCCACCCTTGAGAGAGTGCAGCTGAGGAAGTGGCTTCTCTGGGGCGGAGTCCCGTGCTGGTCACAGCTAGAAAGGCCTGACCTGAGCTGGCTTGGCGGAATTGGCCAGATAGGTTCTCCCAGCAGGAGCCCGCTCGGAAAGACCTGCCTGCAGTGTGAATGGAGCAGCGCCTCTGAGTAGGAATCCTGTAGAGTGCAGTTTGGCACTGGGACCAGCGGAGATTTCTAGCCCAGCCCAGCCCGGAGTTGGGGATTTCAGGTTTCAACCAGCAGGGGCCTCTGCTGTGCTAACCTCAAGCCCTGAAGGAGAGTCTCAGCTCAGCACTGAGGCAGAAACCCCCGCTGTGCTACCCTGTGACCCAGAGCGGAGGTGCACTCGGCAGTGGGGCACCACCTTTGAGAGGGAGCCACAGGGGAAGGGGCCTGGCACTAGGGTTGGCCCACAAAGCCTCCTGACCCAGCTTGGGGCTGTGATCTACAGACTCTGAAAGTAGCTGGTAACTCAGGCAGTACGCCCTGGTGGGCTCAGCCAGAGAACCCAAACCAGAGCCAGCTTAGCTAAAATGATGCTAAAATCCCAAAACAACAAGAAGCAAAAACACAATGAGGAGAAGTATCAGAAAAAGCAATGACCCAGAGGAAAGATCAAGCACTCCCTCCCAATACAACCAATAACTAATCCCAATATCTGAGATGCAAGATGAAGACATAGAGGAAATACCAAATAAGAAATTTAAGAAACTAGTAATGAAATTCATCAGAGACAGTGAGAAGCGCTGGGAAGAGTCCAAGGTATTCGAAAACCATGTCACTGCAGAAATAAATCAAGTCAAAAAGGGAATCCTCGATATAGAGCACAAAATTGAAAGCCTAACCAATAGAATGAACACAGCAGAGGACAGAATGTCAGAATTGGAAGACAATCAGAATGAAAGGCAGCAGCTCATCAAACAGTTGGAGACACATCTAGAGAAAGCCAATAGGTCCACACAGGAAATGAAAGACAACCTCAAAAAATCAAATATTACAATAATAGGAGTTCCAGAGGGAGTGGAAAAGGAGGCAGGCTTGCAACGGGTGCTCAATGAGATAATACAGGAGAACTTCCAAAACACTGGAAGTATAAATCCAGCACAAATCCAGGAAGGACAAAGGATGCCCAGTAGATATGATCCAAACAAATTGTCACCCAGACATGTGGTCCTCAAGCTACCCTCAAGTGAACATTAGGAAACTATTCAAAGACAAGTATTGAAAAAGGAGAAGATCACTTTCAGGGGAAGGAAAATCAGAATCACACCCGACCTATCAGAAGAAACACTCCAAGCAAGGAGAGGATGGGGTAAAACCTATCAAATCCTGAAACAAAACAACTGCCAACCAAGAATAATGTACCCAGCATAGGTCTCATTTGTATTGGAGAATGAAATCACATACTTCAACCGCAAAAAGAAACTCGAAGAATACATCAACACAGAATCAGCTCTGGAAGATCTCCTCAGGAAGGTGCTAAACCCAGAAAGAAAAAATACAAACCAAAATCAAAGATGGCAAATGGGAAGACCTCCCTACAAAAATCCATACAAGGAAAGTCAACCAATCAGAAACTCTAATAGTTGCAAATACACACTTGCACACTTACACACACTCATGGAAGCCCAAAATCACACCCGCTCAATATTATCTCTAAACACAAATGGCCTAAACTCACCATTCAAAAGGCATATATTAAAGGAATGGATCATCAAACAGCACCCAAGTATCTGTTGCCTACAAGAGACACATCTAACTAGAAAAGCCTGTAAGAAATTGAAAGTGAAGGGATGGAAAAAGGCATTTCATGCCAATGGATGAGAAAAAAAGGCTGGCGTAGCTGTTCTAATCTCAGATGACCTAGACTTCAAGCTCACAGACATCAAAGAGGTCAGAGAAGGACATTATATAATGGTGAAGGGATTGATCCATCAGGAAGTAATTACAATCGTGAACATATATGCACCTACTTCCAATGCACCTAGTACATGAAGCCATTACTTACAGACTTAAGGGAGACACAGATATACACACAATAATAGTGGGCAATCTTAACACTCCGCTAACAACTATTGAGGGATCAACAAAACAAAAACTCAACAAAGAAACAACAGAGCTCATACAAACATTAGAACAACTGGACTTAGTAGATATCTATACAACTTTTTATCCTAAGACCACAGATTATACATTTTTTTTCAGCAGTGCATGGCACCTTCTCCAGGATCGACCACATGATAGGACACAAAGCAAATATAAATAAATTCAAAAAGCTAGCAATCATACCATGTGCCCTCTCAGACCACCATGGAATGAAACTGGAAATCAGCAATTCAAAATGCCCAAGGAAATACAGAAACTCTTCGAGGTTGAACAATAGGTTGTTAAACGAACAATAGGTCAGGGAAGAAATTAAAGATGAGATCAAAAAATTTATGGAAACCAGTGAAAACCCTGACACAACATTCCAAAACTTGTGGGACACTGCCAAAGCAGTGCTACGGGGTAAATTCATCGCAATTGGAGCTCATGTCAAGGACCAAGAGAGGCGCCAAATACAGGAAATAACCACACACCTCCAGGAATTGGAAAAGCAGCAGCACATGAGCCCCACACACAACACGAAACAAGACATCATCAAAACAAGGGAGGAAATCAACCAGATAGAAATAAAAAAAAAAACATACACAAAATCAATGAATCAAAAAGCTGGTTTTTTGAAAAGATAAACAAAATAGACACCCCGCTGGCATGACTGACAAAGAAAAAACAAGAGAAAGCAAGAATTAACAGCATCAAAGATGAAAAAGGCAACATAACAACAGACATTACAACCATTAAGAGCATAATTAGAAATTACTACAAAGCACTGTACTCCAACAAATCAGAAGACCACCAAGAAATGGAAAAGTTCTTAGACTCACATTACCTGCCAACAATTAGCCCAGAGGCAACAAACGACCTGAACAAACCAAACTGAAGCAGAAAAGTGCAGGCCCAGATGGCTTCACTACAGAATTCTACAAAACATTCCAAACAGAACTAACCCCAATCCTCTACAAACTCTTCAATACAATAGAAAAGGAAGCAACCCTTCAAAACTCATTCTATGAAGCCAACATTACCTTAATCCCAAAACCAGACAGAGATCCTACAGAGAAAGACAACTACAGACCTATCTCTCTGATGAACATTGAGGCTAAGATACTCAACAAAATCCTAGCCAACAGAATTCAAAAATACATCAGACAGATCATTCATCCGGATCAAGTAGGATTCATCCTTGGAATGCAGGGGTGGTTCAACATAAGAAAATCCATGAATGTGATACACCACATCCAAAAACTGAAAAATAAGAATCACATGATAGTATCAATAGACGAAGAAAAAGCTTTCGACAAAATCCAGCATAACTTTCTGCTGCAGACCCTAACCAAGGTAGGCACAGATGAAAAAATCCACAACATAATCAAAGCAATACATGAAAAACCCAACGCCAGAATCATACTGAATGGAGAAAAACTGAAACCTTCCCACTGAAATCTGGAACAAGACAGATGTCCACTTTCTCGACGGCTATTCAACATAGTCCTAGTGGTACTCGGTGAGGCCATAAGACAAGAAAAAGACATCATAGGAATCCAAATTGTAATGAAGAAGTCAAGCTTTCACTATATGCAGATGGCATGATTCTTTATATGGAAGAGTCTAAAGGCTCAACAACGAGACTACTAGAACTTATACAAGAATTTGGAAGAGTGGGAGGATACAAAATTAATGCATAAAAATCAACAACCATAGTGTATGCAAACAGCCCCAAGTTGGAAAAAGATCTAACCAGCAAGATACCATTCAAAATAACAGAGAAAATCATGAAGTATCTGGGAATAAACCTAACCAAAAATGTAGGAGACCTATTTGAGGAAAACTACAAACTACTTAAAAAAGAAATTGAACAAGATCTAGAAAGATGGAGTAACATCCCATGCTCCTGGATAGGTAAAATCAATATCATTAAAATGTCTATATTGCCAAAGGCAATATATACATTCAACACAATTCCAATCAAATTGCCAAAAACATTCTTCATGGAAGTGGAAACAATGATCCAAAGGTTCATCTGGAAACACAAAAACCACAAATAGCTAGAACCACCCTGAAGAACAGGAAGTTAGCAGGGGGAATCACAGTCCCAGACCTCTGGACATACTATAGGGCAGTGGTTATCAAAACAGCGTGGTACTGGCACAAAGATAGAGAGGAAGATCAATGGAGCAGAATAGAAACACCAGACAGGAATCCACATAGATACAGTCAATTAATCTTTGACAAAAAGACAGACAAACGATAATCCAGGCAAATGGGAAGGACTGTTCAATAAATGCTGTTGGGACAACTGGTTAATAGCCTGCAGAAACAAAAAGATAGACCCACATCTCTCACCATACACTAAGATCAAATCTAAATGGATAAAAGATATAAACCTGCATCCAGAAACCTTCAAACTTTTGGAGGAAAATGTTGGAAATACTCTGCAAGATCTAGGTGTAGGTCCCTACTTCCTAAAAAGGACACCAAAAGCAGTAGAAATTGAGACCAAAATAAACAAATTTGACCTCATCAAACTAAGAAGCTTCTGCACAGCTAAGGAAACAATCAACAAAGTAAAAAAGCAGCCCACAGAATGGGAGAAGATCTTTCGCGCTTGACATATGTGATAGAGGACTAATCTCCAGAGTATACAAAGAATTACAAAACAGCCAAATTGCCAAAACAAACAAGCCACTCAAGAAATGGGCACGGGAAATGGGCAGACATTTCACAAAGGAACAATCCCAAATGGCAAATAAACATATGAAAAAATGCTCAAGCTCCCTGGCAATAAGGGAAATCTAAATTAAAACATCAATGAGATACCACCTAACGCCAGTAAGGGTGACCCAGATGAAAAGCACCAACAACACTTTTTGGCGAGGTTGCGCGGAAAAGGGAACCCTACTCCACTGCTGGTGGGGCTGCATGTTGGTACAGCCTCTATGGCAATCAGTATGGAGAATATTCAAACAACTCAAAATCGACATACCGTATGACCCAGCTATAGCACTCCTAGGAATATATCCAGAACACTTGTTTTACGAGAAGCCAACATGCATTCCTATGTTCATAGCAGCACAATCAGTAATTGCAAAAACATGGAAACAGCCAAAATGCCCATCAGCAGAGGATTGGATAAGAAAGCTATGGTTCATCTACTCCATGGAATACTACCCAGCTATTAAAAAAAAAAAACAAAATGCAGTTCTTTGTGGCCAAATGGGCCAAACTGGAAACCATAATGCTAAGGGAAATGAGCCAATCCCAAAAGGTTAGATACCACATATTTGCCTTTATTTAATGTGATATGATGTTAAGCATATCATGTTATGTTATGGATATTATGTCATTTGTAGTATATAAACTAAAATTGAACTGTGAATGGGGGGTCACAGAAAGTGGTTAAGAAATTGCATTTATTTTTAACATGTTGACTGCTCAATACCATGTTAATCAATTCCATAATGATGTTAATTGTTGCAGATGGTATATTAGTGCTTTTATTTGACCGGGAGGATACTCTGCTGACTCTGCCCTCAGACCAGAGAGGGTCTACCCAATAAGTAGTTGGACTTGTCTGGAATATGGGATGTTGGACTCTCTGCTTGGCAAATATTTGCAGGGATTGAATTTCAACTGAACTTGAACTATGGTTATGCAAAGGGGTGGAGGAACCCACCGTGGGGGGAATGTGGGGCGGGGAGAATCCCAGACTCTACATTCTACAGATGCCTACATTCATGGATTGTAGGCATTCCATGAATGAAGTAACAGCAGAGTATCTTTAGCATGTTGTAAACACGAATATGGCAAATGGGCAGTTTCCATCAGTTGCTGGCAATAGTTTAGAGTGATGACAAATATTATTTTGATTTTTTTGTGTGTTATTTAGTTATGAGGAAAGTGTATGGTAAGCAGTCCATTTGATGGTTTAATAATTTCCTCGTTGTTGAGAAGTCCGAGTTGATTATGTATTTAATATGATAACAATTTGTGTGCTGTGAATTGCATTAAGAGTTATGTAGGGCAGAGTGGATGCTTACTAAATGTACAAAATGGATTGATGAGATTAGCCAGTTAAATCTTTTCACCTGTAAGGCACTCAACAGCCCATGAGATATTTATTAAAAATGTCAAGTAAATCCTCTTATTTTTGTATCATAGTGTCAAATAGCAGTAAAATAAACATGTTAAGATCCTTAATCTGCTGCTATGTTTCACTGTAAAATTTACCTTTGTTAAAATTTGCTTCTGTTCAAATTTGTTGAGATCGCACGTAAAAGTATCCTAATATTATTTTGGCTGGTATTTTCTAATTACTGTATAATATTTTGGGAATGCAAATTTTATTTAAATGTCAACTACAGTTAAGCATGTGCTGTTTGTTTTTCTTACTCAGGTTTTGTAATTTGATGGAATGCTTTTATTACAGTTTAATAAATGTTTGTTTTATTTTTTTAAAAATAAAAAAAAGAAATTGGCAAACATTATACCATATGAAAACACGAATTGGGTATGTTTCAAACAGTGCTGGGAAGTTGTATCATTTTAAATAATGGCAACTGTAACACTGACCTTTGTATTATTTAAAGGAACTATAAAATTTAACAAAACTATAGGAAAATTGTCATGTGGTAAGTCCCATGTATATTTGTCTTAATAATTATATTCCTGTCATTTTCTCTCATGATTCCACCTACATTTTGAGAGCTCATGTAGGTGTGTGGATTCCTGTCTGAATGGCAGGGCCTTGGGAAGAATCTCTCTCTCCCTGATGAGACACACCCTTATTACAGAACTGAGAAGAAGAATAACGAAATTCATTAGAGTGCTGACAATTGCCTTTCTGGGAATCAAGTAATCAGTGCCATGGCAGCAACTACAGGAGTTGCTGTACATTAAGAATTTCCAAACATGCATTTTGCACAATGGCAAAAGGACGCAGAACATTTATGGGTTACTCAATAACAGAGTGATTCTTAGTTATATGCTGAGGTTGCTGATCTTTAATCTGCTGTTTTGTTACTGAGTGATCAGTTACAGTTTATCACAAAGTTTATCCCTTAAGTGTGATTGGAATTTTACCTCAGTTTGTGTAACACCTGTCCCCTGGAATAAAACTATTTTTTCTTGAGATACAGTGAAGTGTCTTTTTTAAAAATCATTGTAATGTCACAACTGAAATTGTAGGCTGTGATTCCTGAAACTTTGGGAAACAACTAAAAGGATTTGCAGGAGCTTATTCACAGGAAATCATTGCCAATGGTGTTTCACCCATATATCCCATTATTAGAGTTAGTTATTGGGGTTTGGAACTGCTATTTAGATTTATACTAATTCTTATTTGCTTATGTTGCCTTTTCCTAGTTTGGGGGTGGATCAATCAAATCAAAACCATAATTCATCATCAACATATAGTCAATGTAATCATGCTTCAAACTGTATTAAAAATGAAATTTAAAAACAGGAGGAAATTTAAATGCTGTGTGCATCATTGGGCATGAGAGAGATTCACAACCTAGGAACATCTTGAATTTTTTCTAACCTTGGGACACCAAGTGGCAGACTGAAATCCACAGGGCTTTTTCTCTTGTATTTCCTTCTGGTTAATAATAAAAGCAAGTGTGCAGGCTGGTACAGCCTCTACGGAAATCAGTATGGAGAACATTCAAACAACTCAAATTCAACATACCGTATGACCCAGCTATAGCACTCCTAGGAATATATCCAGAACGCTTGTTTTATGAGAAACCAACATGCACTCCTATGTTCATAGCAGCACGATCAGTAATTGCAAAAACATGGAAGCAGCCAAAAGGCCCATCAGCAGAGGATTGGATAAGAAAGCTATGGTTCTTCTACCCCATGGAATACTACCCAGCTATTAAAAAAAAACAAAATGCAGTTCTTTGTGGCCAAATGGGCCAAACTGGAAACCATAATGCTAAGGGAAATGAGCCAATCCCAAAAGGTTAAATACCACATGTTTGCCTTAATTTAAAATGATATTATGTTATGTATGACATGTTTTGTTATGTATGTTATATGTTGTGTATAAACCAAAATTGAAATGTTAATGAGGTGGTCACAGAAGGTGGTTAGGAACTCGCATTTACTTTTAACATATTGGTTACTCATTACTATGTCAATTAATTCCATAATGATGTAAATTGTTGCTGATGGTATGTTGAAGCTTTTAATTGATCGGGATGATACTCTGCTGGCTCTGTCTTCAGACCAGAGAGGGTATACGTAAGAAGCCATTGAACTTGACTGCACAATAAGCTGCTGGACTCTATGTTTGGTATATGTTTGCAATGGGGGAATCTCAACTGAACTTGAACTGTGGTTATGCAACAAGGTGGAAGAATCCACCATGGTGGGAGGGTTTGGGGAGGGGTGGGTAGAATCCAAGTACCTATGTAACAGTGTCACATAATAAAATGTAATTAATCAATTAAAATAATAACAAATAAATAAATAATGATAAAGCAAATGTACCTGGCCTCAATACCATGTTTTCTAATCTTTCCTTGAGTTGTAATTAACAGACCAAAGCATACCAAGATGCTGTGTTAGTGTCTTCACTCCTACTTTTTAAAGATTTACTAACAGGGAAGTTCTGAGAATCATGAAAGAAAGGAAAATGACTGTGCTTGATCTGCCAACCCCTTAAAATCCTCCATGTCACCCAGTGTTAAGAGAGAGCTGGCCTCCTATTTTTCCACTGTCACCTGTATGGTGATGAGGTTTCAAGTTGTCTTCCTGGAGGGTCATCCATCAGTGGCTGGGGTCCAGGACCTGACATTACGGGATGACATCCACACAGGCTGTGGCTCAGTTTCTGGGAAAGCACAAGCAAACCTCTTCCAGCAGTTAGCAAGGGGTTAGAACTTCTCTGAATTTGGGTGGCTGAGTCCTTCCATGGAAACAAAGGCATCTGCATTGGCCCTGCAAGCATCATTCAATGAGGACAGCTGGAGGCTCACTAAAAGGTGAATTAGGCCAAATTAATGCATTCGTGGGGAGTAGTGCATGTCCCCTTTGATTTTCAAGCATGTTCTGAAGATCTTGGTGCTTCTTTTTAACCATGCTCTGACCTTGAGAATTACAAGGAGCCCTTACATCTGAGCCACCAAATTTTTTACACTTAAGAACAATATAAAGTGAAAACTGTCAAACAATAGCTTTACTCCAAAGGTCTATTTGTTTCTCCTCCTCTCTGTATTTCCACCTTTCTAATAAAAATAAATAAATCTGTACCAAAATTACAAATTATTTATCAGTAAAAAGAATAAATTAAGTCAAATTGCGTGCTGTTCCTAACAACATAAGCTTACCATGTAATTTCCAATGATTTTAAAATGTTGATAAGGTACAACAAACATTGTAGGACAGTAAAAACGGATAGTAACATATGATAGCAATTTTAATCAACTTTTAGAAATAAACCAGGATTGGGCCCAGCGGCATGGCCTAGCACCTAAAGACCTCACCTGGAACATACTGGGAACCCATGTGGGCACCATATGGGCTCCACTTCCCATCCAGTTTCCTGCTTGTGACCTGGAAAAGCAGTCAAGGATGGCCCAAAGCACTGGGACCCTGCACCCACATTGGAAACCCAGAAGAAGTTTCTGTTTCCTTGCTTTGGATCACTACAACACCCGCCGTTGCACTCACTTGGGGAGTGATTCATTGGATGGAAGATATTCCTCTCTGTCTCTCCTCTTCTCTGTACATCTGACTTTGTAATAAAAATTAATAAATCTTTAGAAAAATGAAAGAAGAGAGGACTGCAGGAAAATAATTAAGGTCTTATTTCCGCAGTAAACTCAAAATATAAATATATCAATGGCTTAACATTTTAAAAATAGCATATTGGTAATTTAGTTATATAAATAAAAGTTAGGTTAATTAGTAATCTTGCTGTGGGACAAAACAAACGAGTTTTTTCAATGGATTAAAATTATTTACCTTTGGGCCTGGTGAGATGGTGTAGTGGTTAATGTCCTCTCCTTGCACACCCGGGATTCCACATCAGCACAGGTTCTAATCCCAGCAGCACTGCTTCCCATCCAGCTCCCTGCTTGTGGCCTGGGAAAGCAATCAAGGATGGTCCAAAATTTTTGGGTTCCTTCACCCATTTGGGAGACCCGGAGGAAATTCCTAGTTCCTAACCTCAGATTGACTCAACTTCAGCCTTTTTGCTGCTTAGGCAATGAACCATTGGAAGAAAATCTTCCTTTGTTTTTCCTCCTCTCTATATTTCCACCTTTCTAATAAAAATAAATAAATCTATACAAGAAATAACTAAAATTATTTATCATTAAAAAGAATAAATTGAGTCAAATTGCGTGCTTTACCTAACATCATAAGCTTACCATGTTCTTTCCGATGATTTTAAAATGTTGATAAGCTACAACAAATATTGTAGGACAGTAAAAATGGATAGTAACACATGATAGCAATTTCAACCAACTTTTACAAAAACAAACATTGAAAGAAACACCTGGGAACACACATTTTTGGAAATTAAAAACAAAATTATTATCAAACAAGCTTGCATTAGTAGTATTTATCAGAAATCAGTGACAAGTTATGTTATTCCAATTTGATTCAAATTCCTGACAAAAATGGTTATTGATGTAAAATCCCTGTATTAGACAGAAATTTTAAACTTTAATCTTTCCAGTAATATAATTATCCTAAAAATAGGTAGTGAATAATTGGCTACAACTGTAGAATCAAACTATCAAAAGCAAGCAAACCAGAACAAAACCCACTTGGGAATGCACAACAGCACTCCAACGTGGCAAAAGTTTAAACTATTTGGCATTGGCAAAAATCTTAGCAAAATCAGATCAGCCTGATTAACTGTCTCCACAAAAAGAGTTAAATTCATAAAATTTGAAACTTTTGAATTATTGGATGCTTTTCTATGGTTATCAAAAATGCTAGGAATATCGGAAATAATATTTTGCCTAATGCAATGTAAATAAGACTCAATAACTGATGTAAAATTATTACTCAAACATTTTTTAAAAAAATACAATACCTTTATCAATTCCAATCAGTGAGTTTGCTTAACAGTAAAAGACACAAAATTATTTTAAAATATAAAATATTTCATAAACAATACATACTACATTAATTTAATTTATACCCTTAGATAATTTAATAGTTATTAAAGTTCAATTCTATGCAAATTATTTATGAGATAAATTTACATTTTTTGAGAATGTCATAAGTGAAAAACAAAAGACCCAAATATCTTCTCTGACTTCTAATTTCCCCAAAGGTGCTATGGACACACAGATGAAGTTAGTTAGCTAAACATTCACTACAGCAAAAGACTTTCCATGGTGGAATATTTAATCTCACAGGATCAAGTAGCCAATCAATTCTTTTTTTCTTGATTTTTTGTTTTTTTCTCATTCTAGAAAAATATTTAGTAGATGTGCAGTCAGGCAACAGGAAACTCTGGGACAGATATCAGAGATCCAGATAAATCAAAAGTGTTCATTTGTTGGCAATACTCAATCATACTAATGAAATAAATATCCAAAAAATTACCACCAGAGTAAAGCATCCAGTCAAGCTTTCACTGGGTGGGATCTCACCTTCCATTCAAATCCAAAATGGGTGGCTTGACTGTGCACTTTGGAGTCTAAGTGTCTGGGATTTCTATGTCTCTTGACCACAACAAAAACAATATATAAACCATACCTGTACTAGGAGTGCCATAAAAAGGCAAATATTCTGTAACATGCAGTTTGAACCAAAGTGTGCTATTCTTATAGCGCAAACAGGGATAGCTCACTACTGGGCAAAATCTGAATCCACAAAACAGGACTGCTCCCAACCAAGTTAGTCTAAGCTCACAAACCAGGCCTGACCCAAACTGGGCAACATCTGAGCCCATAGACCAGGGCTGCAAAAAAAAAAAAAAAAAAAAAAAAAAAAAGAAACATGCAGAATCTGAGCCCTCAGACTGAGCTGATCAAAACCAGGTAGAATCTCTGTTAGCCATTTAAAAACATCTAAAATTCTTAATGTTCTTACATTGTTATTTGTAGCTAATTCCTACAGCCAAGCTCTTTTATCTTGAGCTGAAAGCAGCAGACACATTGAGGCACAATATTCTCTTGGCGGTCATTGCAACCTGGTAGGAAGAATGGGAGATGGGAACACACTCCTATTCCTAAAAAACAAACTGGCTAATGGCTTTATTATAAAGCAATTTTAGCTTGAGTGGATGAGACAGAAATGGAAGGAGGGTCAGTTATCAAAAGTCCTTCTGATAAGATGGCTTGAGTTCTCTTTTTCTTGTAGCTAAGCCTTCTTGTACTTTGATCATTGATTCTTCACATTCCTGAAATGTCAATGTAAACAAGATAGTTTCACCAGAAACAGAGACCCTAAGTGCCTATCATTCCATCTGACTGCTCACATTCTGGAACAGTGGAATGGACCACAACTCCTTGTTATAGACCAGGGGTGATAACCACGGTACCTGCTTCATGCTGAAAAGGGGAGTTGAGGTCCAATAGCAGGAGGGGTCAATCTAAAGTTTCCTGATACAAGATAGAAGTCATCAGGTATCTTAAGTACTGCCAGGCACTCGAAATGTTCTCTTTGCTGAAGTCTAAATAACAAAACATTGCATAGTTACAATTTTTCCCATTCTAGAAGCTGGTGAGTTCAGTTAGAAATTCCCAGTTGGAATATTTGAGCTTTAGAGCTTAGATTTAAAAGCATTGTTTTAGAGCTAGGATTTAAAAGAATTTCTTTGTCTGGGTAAACACTACCTTTGTTAAAAAAATATGGACTATTTTATATCAGTTTAAGCTACCTTTTTTAAATCTCAAACTCTGGAACATATTCAATGAATGCAATGGAATTCATAAAAATTTATCTGAGCTGCAGAAAATTGCTAACCTAGATCCATCAGAAGGCACAGTAACAGTACAAGAATTAGCAAGTAGGATCAGAATATAAACCCAATACAGGACAGGTAAATGCAAGCTGACTTCTTGAGTAACCTTAACAATTATTTACACTTGCCATTTGAAAATTCTACATTATTTTTGCATCTAACTAGGTAAAGAAAAGTGTTAGATTTTTTATTTTTTTATTTTTTTAAAGCATTTTAATTTATTTAGTGTTAGATTTTTTAAAAAACAATTGTGCTGTACTAATCATTATAATCCCTGAGAATCTCAGGAAGACATATAGTCTAGAACATAAAGCACAGCACTGAAAATATTCTACTACAAGACCTACTAGTCACATTGTAGTTAGCAAAATACTCAAATTAGTTTTAACTTACAATAACCCAGCAGTTTCTATTATTCAAACAAGACTTTACAGTGTTTTATGCATTTTAAGGCAGAGGCAAATCTACCAGTGTATAGTCTAACAAGCTGTGCATTGGAAAACACAAGAATTTTTACATTCATGAGCAGAGAAATCCCAAATAATTTGGAAATTAGGAAGAAATAAGTCTGCCTCAAAGCAGTGAGTGCCTCTTACTCAGTGAAGCCTAGTAAAAACTATAGAGGTACATGGAAAGCATTGCTTAGTCATGATACTTGCTGAATAGTTATAGACCATTCAACTTATAGGTCACTGGTAGTTACTATATTCTAAGCTTTTCATACTAATAAGACTTCCAGATTTACAGGACACTCCTTGGAAAGTTCTACAAACATTAAAATATAATTCCAGTACAATTCTGAAGATATAGGTCCTGCATAGTGAAAAGGAAGGACAATGAAGCTAAAGGACAGTGAATAGTTGAACAAACATTCCATGATAGAGCCTGGGAGCCTGAGAGATAAGCGGCATCTGCAAATAGCCTCCACCCCTAATTGCATAGCCCCCTCCCTGTTTATGTTTATGGTTCCCCCTCCCTGTTTATGTTTATGGTCCCCCTCCCTGTTTATGTTTATGGATCTGCTTCCTGTTTATGGTTCCCCTCCCTGTTTATGTTTAGGGTTCCCCCTTCCCTGTTTATGTTTATGGTTCCCCTTCCCTGTTCATGGTTATGGTTTTATGGTTTTATGATTTTAGCCTTGGTTTAGCCTTTAAAAATGGTGCAATACCATGACTCAGGGTTGATGCCTACCTCCTGCGTGAGGAACTGGCCCCGGCCTCAGTGCGCTGGTGATCGAATAAAGCCTCTTGCTTTTGCATCAAGTCTCGTCTTCGGTGGTCATTGGGGAAACTCACTCTCTCGAGACAGATGGTAAAGTGTTCCCTGTTGGGGGGCCTTACACTTTTGGGGGCTCGTCCAGGATTTGTGTGTAACCCCCTGACCCTTGAATTCGGACTTGGAGGTAAGAAGGCACCTTATGTTTTGTCTCTGTTTTGTTTGTGTATCCCTTCTGGAGCTGTAGCAGTTTCTGTTTGCGACCGCTAATTTGTGAGAATAGTGAACAGCGGTATGTTCTGACTCTGTTTTTTCGGTATGTTCTGTCTTTTCTGTGCGTCCCATCTGTAGCTGCAGCAGTATCTGTATGCGACCGTTCTGTAATTCATGAGAATTGTGAACAGTGGTCGGCAGACGTGCCTGGGAGACCACAGTCGTGGCCTGGAGAACGCTCCAGGAGAAGAGGAGTGTCGAGGGTGCTTGGCGACTCTATGATGACGACCCCTCGTCTATATGTGAGAGTGACCAAGCCTCAACATCTGTATGTCTGGTTAAGATTGGTCACTTCTCTTGGGGGCCAAAGCCATCTGAAACTCTGGGGACACATCTGTGTGTTTTGTTAGTTTTTTTTTTTTTTTCTTTTGAGTGTTATTGTGATGATAACAATGGGACAGTCTGTGACAACACCCCTTAGTTTGACTCTTAACCATTGGACTGAAGTTAAGGATAGGGCTCATAATCTCGCCCTCCAGGTTAAAAGAAGATCTTGGCACTCTGCTCTGCAGAATGGCCCACTTTCAATGTGGGCTGGCTGACAGAAGGCTTGTTTGTTAAACTCAATTGGACCTTTAAGTTCTTCAAAACTTTAAACTAAGCCTTCTGACTTTGAGATGTCCAGCAGGATCCCTGGACCTCTCACAGATAGAGGAGAAGTTTGGATAATTTAATTATAATGTGACAGTGTTATACAATTATGCCAAGTTTGTTGCTTCATATGTTCTATTAAAGTAAATGAGTATTTGTAAGGTGACAACATGTGTGGAATCGAGATTTTTTCTGTGTTATCATAACTGCCGTCAGTGATGAGCTCTCAGTATATTGCAATGTTTCCTGCTGCTTTTGTTGCATTTTGGTCTTGAAGTTTTAACTATCTACTGGTTTATAGTGCCATCCTAGCTCTGATCAGATCCTGCCTAAGTGTTTACACCTAGATCGGTGCTTGCTAAAGTTCCAAAAGCTGCTAATGCATATACTGGTGGTTATGTCTATTGGTCAAGTTGTCTTAATTGTGAAGCTGCACCAAGTTGTCAGATTATTTGTGTTCTAATTCGCAAAAATCATCCTTTCTGATTCTTTGCCTTACAGGAAGACAATGATTTCTTAAAGGTTGTGTGGTAAAATTGTTTATACTGTGTACATTTTCTAAGTATTTAACCTTTAAAGCAATAGAATTGAAATTGAACTTTGATCCCTTATCAGAGAACAGAGTTTTAAGCTATTTTCATCTTATTTTATTGTTGACTAAACTTCTAACTAAGTTCAGTAAATTCTTAGGCAGCCTCCTAAGACAACAGCCAAACGGGAGTTCTACATAGCCTTGACTTCAATAAAACAGAAGATAAGAAGATGCTCCAGGCCCTGGGAAAGGGAAGGGCATGCTTGGAGCCTGGCCTTTGTCTTTGCCATTGGGATTCTTAAATAGGGTAAAGCTCCCAAAATAGCTGGAAGGAGGTAACTGCTTCTGGTCCCCAAGTGGGTTTGCATTTTAAAGTGTTTTCGTAGATTGGCTATATATGAAAGATAATTGAAGATTGCCTGAGCAATTGTGCTTAAAATTAAACCTGAAAATATTTTGTTTTGGAGTTTTAAGTGTTTCAGAATGTAGATCCAAAGAATTGGCAGATGAAGGATAATGGCAAGAATGAGAATGTGTTCTTGGTGAGAAGGTTATGGTAGGAGAATTACTGAAAAGAAAATCACTGTTAAAATATTTTGTCCTACAGGAGTATGGCTATCATAAGATGCAAAGGGACAAGTAAAGCAAAATATTTAAAGGTTTAAGCATGTTAAGAGGTAAAAATCAAGAACTTTCAGAAATGAATCTGGCTATAATTCTTAAGATATTGCTACAACATTGTTTATGTATTTAACATTAAGGTCTAATATATGCTGACATTTGAATATGTTTGCAAAATGTCTTTGAAGTGTACATCTATGGAAGTGCTCCTGAATATCTGATGATGAAAGTTTCAAGTTTTGAGGATTGTGAATGGAAACAAATCGGTAACTTTGCCAATTATCTATCCAGCCTCCTTTCAATAAGCTCTGTTGTTAAGTGACCCTCTGGTTGTGGTATCAGGAGAGTGCAAAATCCTACAGGTGGTTTCACAGTGCTATCTAAATGTGGCAAGCTATAGTCTATTTTAATTAGCTTATGGATAAAAATGCTCATGAATGAGAATTGTTAAGCTAGACTTTTTTGAAAATAATGTATGAATGCAAAATTAAGCTCTTGGAGAGTCATGTCTGTTTCTGCTTCCTCAGGACCTACAAAGTCTGTTCAGCTATAGAGTTCTGCATGCATGCAAATGGGCTTACTTCTAAGGACACAGTTTCAAAATGCCATGAACTTGGTGGTAAAATGCATGGCTATATGTATAAAAGTGTTCAATGATAAATGCTCCAACATGGGAAACGGTTCTTACAGCAGACTCATAGACAGACAATCTCAGTAGCACTCAGTGGCCTCAGAATCAGCCCAAGGCATTCTGGTATGACAAGAGAGCCAGCAAGAGAGCAAGCATATCAGGTGTGGAAAACCAGGGCACTGCTGCGAAGAGTTCCCTCAATGAAGGACCTCTGTGGTCCATGCCCCAGTACAAAGAAGCAGCCATCAAAGATGGTCATGCTCTTTTCTTAATGGGGGAGAAAACTTCCATTTTATGTGTGGCCTTGTCTAAGAATCCTGGGGGTGTTATGGATTTAAGAGGCTTCCACAGCTTAAGCATCATGTGTCAGGAGCCTCAGGTGATCACTGACGTCACACACAAGAGTGCTAATTTATTAAATTCACTAGAGTCACTATGTACTGACTTCCCATGCAGGACCTGTATCTTTAGAATTATACTAGAAAGATATATTATTAATATTCATAGATTCTTCTAAGTAGTGTCTTGTGGATCTAAAATGCCTTCTTAGCAAAAAGAGCTTGAAATACGGTGGCTACCAGTGGCCTGTAAGTTAGTTGGCCTGTGACTGCTCAACCAGTGCCACAACTAACCCTTATTGGGGTAGGACACCCTGAGTACTCTGAAGCAGAGCTCATGTCTTCCTCACTTGCCAAATTGTTTGGGATTCCTTTGTTCACCTGTTACTAACTAGTAGATTGCTTGCCTCTGCCTTAAAGTGTGTAAAGTGCTGTAAAATCTTGTTGGAATACTACAAACTATTGAGTTATTTGCAAATGAACCCTTTTTTAATCTTTTGACTAGTAGGTCTTGCAACAAAATGTTTTCAATGCTGTGCTTTATGTTCTAGGCTGTGTGTGTCATCCTGAAACTCTTAGGGCTTGCAACAATTGGTAAAGTATAATTTTTTTAGAAAAATCTAACACTTGCCTGTTCCCTACTGTTGGATTTGCCAATTTTCAGGGAAAGAATAATTGCAAAGTATGTAAAGAGAATCTGAATGGCCTTTGTTTGAGGGAGCCATGGTCATGGGCTTACCTTACCCATGCGGTAGAAGAAGAAGAAAGGCATGGATGAAATGAGGAATGGGTCTTTTTAGACACTACTTGGCATGGAAGTTGAAATGAGGGTCATCTATGCCCTTGTTAAGGTGAAGTTACGTGGGTTTGTGCCCCTCATTAGTGCTACAGTGGTTTCACTACCTGAGGGGGCCCCACCAGAATTCTGCCATGTATTCTAGGGTTGATTGGAGATAAACTCCTCCATTCTTTAATTACAGTGATAAGAAATTCCATGTGTTCTGCTAAATTCATTGAATATTTCTAACTGAACTCACAACCTACTAGATTGGAAAAGATTATAATTGTCTTTGTTTTTTCATCTAGACTTCAACAAGAAGAAACATCCACAGGCCAGTCAACATGCCAGGCGCCTCTGATGACTTCTGCAAGGCACCTCTGATGACTTCTGCCAGGTGGTTCTGATGACTTCTGTGCTCTGCTGGGGACCCTTAGACCGACCCCCAGAGGAACACCAAACTGCTGCCCTTGAACTACGCCCACCTTGTCAGCAGGGAGCAGACAGAATGGTCTCCATCCCATTTACCCCCTAAACAGTAGTTGGGGTTGTTACTTCTGGGGGGCGGAATGTGAGAGGAGTTAGACTGGGTAGTAGGCAGTTAGGGTATTCTGGGTCTCCGCCATGTCCTGGATTCACCACAGCACATCTGTTCTAAGGGACAAGGGTGACATTGGCATATCAGTTTCCCACCTGAAGCATCACCTGGCCATTGTGTAGGAGGGCCTCAGGCTGATCTCCTTATCAAAAAGGGGACTGGACTTGGTCTTTCTTCAGCAAGGAGGCATGTGTGTGGCTCTTAAAGATAAACACTGTTTTTACATAGACATAAGGAGAAGCAAGGATGGTTTGAATCCTGGTTTAACCAGTCCCCGTGGTTATTAATGCTTTTAACTTTTGGACCCCTTATTCTCAATCATTTAATGTTACAACAACAGTATCAGTCTATCAGCCTCTATGTTGTGGATACTAAAATCCCATGATTGGGATTTAGTTACAAGAAAAAGGGGGAAATGAAAAGGAGGGACAGTGAAGGTAAAGGACAGTGAATAGTTGAACAAACATTCCATGATAGAGCCTGGGAGCCTGAGAGATAAGCGGCATCTGCAACTAGCCTCCACCCCTAACTGCATACCCCCCTCCCTGTTTATGTTTATGGTTCACCCTCCCTGTTTATATTTATGCTTCCCCTCCCTGTTTAGGGTTCCCCCTTCCCTGTTTATGTTTATGGTTCCCCTTCCCTGTTCATGGTTATGGTTTTATGGTTTTATGATTTTAGCCTTGGTTTAACCTTTAAAAACGATGCTATACCATGACTCAGGGTCGATGCCTACCTCCTGCGTGAGGAACTGGCCCCGGCCTCAGTGCACTGGTAATCGAATAAAACCTCTTGTTTTTGCATCAAGCCTCGTCTTCGGTGGTCATTGGGGAAACTCACTCTCTTGAGATAGTTGGTAAGGTGTTCCCTGTTGGGGGCCTTACACATAGAAAGTCAGTACAAAATGACTCCAGTGAATTTAACAAATTAGCACTCTTATGTGTTATGTCAGTGATCAACTGGGGCTCCTAACATGCAATGTTTAGGCTGTGGAAGCCTCTGGAATACTCAATAAACCCATGAGTCATTAGACCACGCTACACATAAAGTGGAAGTTTTCTCCTCCATTGAGAGATGAACACAACCATCTTTGATGACTACTTTCGTGTACTCAGGTGTGGACCACTGAGGTCCTTCATGGAAGGACACTCTTTCTAGCAGTGTCCTGGATTCACACACCTGATATATTCTCTTGTTCATTTTCATGTCAGACCAGAATGCCTTTTGGGCTGATTCTGGGGCCAGTGAGTACCACTCAAGATGGTCAATCTATGTCTCTGCCTTAACAGCTGATTCCCATGTTAGAGCATTTTCATGTTACTGACATCTGAATTATTGAATTCTTGTATACACATACCCATATCTTCCACCTTCTAGCTTAGGGAGATTTGGGGTTCCATGGCCTGTTTTGAAACTGTACCCTTAGCAGTAAGACTATATGAATTTATAGTGCTGAACAGACTTTATAGGGCCTGAGAAAAGAAACACAGACATGAGTCTCCAAGAGCCTAGCCATGTGTCTATACATTATCTCTTCTTCTTTACACAGCTTCTGATAAAATATACTCAAAGCCATTCATCAAACATTTTACAAAAGTCGGCGGCTTCTCTGTGGTCCTATTCTCAAGGATTTATTTAAATCAAAATAAAAAATATTTAGCTTTGCAATTTTTCTTTAGAGCATTTAATCTATAAGCCAATTAAACTAGACTACATAGCTTGCCATGTAAACATGACCATGCATATGATAAAACAAATCAGCTTTTATAATAGCTTCTTGAAAAAAATCTATTAAGTGTTTTAATGTTATCAGTTGTTTAGAATTACATATTGGTTTTAATAACCTGAAAAACTTTACCTATAGCTTGCTATTCAGCTTAGTTTCAAGGATACAAGTGGTGTGCTAGAATTTTGTAAACAAAGTATCTATGTCTTGAATTATCAAAGATTAAACAAGTAAAGACACCTATCTTTCACATAACACTGTGAAACCCCTGTAGGATTTTATATATGTGTAAATTTTTACGCCTTACGACCTGTCATAACTGATAACAGCACAATAGCACCATTAAACTCTTTTAACCTTTAACTTCTTTTTTTTTAACTTTTATGTAATTTTTAGGACATTTGGAGCATTGGCATTTTATATTAACATAACTTAAAATTTTATATTATTTTGTATGCATCCAAAATAATGTATTGACTTAAACAAAAGAAAGATAGAGCCTTTGACACATGCTTTTCTGACTTTGAGACTGCCAGGGGTACACCTCGAAATCCCCAAATCAGAAGTATTAAACCTATTAAAAATATCAAGAGCTGTTAAAGGATCTGAACAAAGATTTCTCATTATCACAAAGCAGTATCCATCCATTTAGTCAGGCTAATTCAAACAGTAACAGATAAAAATTTAATGACATATATATTGAACACATAAATATTTCAAAGTAAATACATATCAGAAAAGACCCTTGAAACACAGTTCTTTCTAACTGAAGAGAATTTAACAGACAATAGAGAACCCAAAAGGTTACCTAATTGGAAGGCAATATATATTTCCTTAGTCAGCCACCCAAAGGGAAATAATATCTTAAGCACAAGAATTGAAACATAAACTCATTTCATATTTTTTTGTAAAATAGATGTCTTTTTTTTAAGAAAAGACTTTTTTATTTTATTACAAAGTCAGATATACAGAGAGGAGTAGAGACAGAGAGGAAGATCTTCCATCCAATGAATCACTCCCCAAGTGACCGCAACGGCCAAAGCTGTGCTGATCCGAAGCCAGGAACCAGGAGCTTCTTCCAGGTCTCACACATGGTTACAGGGTCCCAGTGCTTTGGGCCGTCCTTGACTGCTTTCCCAGGCCACAAGCAGGGAACTGGATGAGAAGTAGAGCTGCCGGGATTAGAACCGGTGCCCATATGAGATCCCCAGGGTGTTCAAGGTGAGGACTAAAGCCACTAGGCCATCCAGCCTGGCCCAAAATTGATGTCTTCTGATAAGGCAAATCTCACATACTTCTTTGTAAATAAGAACACAAATAATTTACCATCTGGATCAATCTCATGGTTGAAAAAATATTTTGACAAATGAACACAAACAGCAATATACATTCTCTGCAAGCATTTACTTTAATAGCATATATGATGCAAAAAGTTTAGCATAATTTTATAACATTGTGAGATAATAATCCAAATTATTTTAAATGACTATTATATTATTCAATTTTTCTTTTTTTTGAGATTTCCAGGGGTCCTGCTGTAAATCCCAAGTTCAGGAGACTTGCTTTACAACTTTGAAGAATTTAGAGCTCTCAATATGTTAAACAAAACTACGTCTAACATTCAACTGCGAATTGTAGCAAATGCCACATGTTAGACCTGATCAGTGCCAGGACAACACTGGACAATGAAGAACAAGCAATCAAATAATCAAACAAAAATATTATAAAATACTAAACGCTCACTACTTTAGTAAAGTGTAACAGTGCAGAAAAAAACTTAATTCAGCAAAGGGATAAATCAGGCTAGAAATGGTTAATTAAATGAAATCTTTCCCCAGCTTGAGTGTTGTTAGATATGGTTAGATCTTGCTAGATAAGCAAAATTTCTCCAAAATTATTTATCAGGAGACAATGGGGGTAATAATGGTCTGTCCCAGTTTATCTGTCAGTCACACACACAAACACACTCACACTCAATTCAAAACAGTAACAACTATGACCAAACAAAAATACACATTATCCAAACACTTCAGAACAGAGAGACATAATCATGCAAGACGTGTTCCTCCCAAACCTTTCGTGACTTCCCACCCCTTCTTCAACATGCTTTAACTGGAAATATTTGGTATAACAAACAGATAGGTTTATCTCATGCTTTGGAGTACTTTAAGAATTGATTAGGACAACTCTATACCAGATTATTTTTTATATATTGCTGTTAAATCAAGTTGCAGAATAAATTCTTTCCTCTATCTCTTTTAAAATAAATGTTAATTTGCTTATCTCTTACCACACCCATCTTGGCTAAGGGACAGAGATGGGACTGAGAGCTAGAGAAAATTTAGGCCCTGAGAGTGGTTTGCTGAGATTAAGCCAGAAGAAACAGGGAGAGCAGGTTAGCCAGAGGGCTAAAATGAAGAAATGGAAGATTTAAGCATAGAAGATCTCTGTCTCCTTGCCATTGCAGAAGTGGAAGTTATCTAACATGGAAAATTTGGAGGCCACATTAAAACTCAGATACCCAGTGAAGATAGGAAACAGAGACCTTCAGACATAGGGCAATGGGATTGAAAGAAAAGGCAAGAGGGTGGACAGAAGGATAGGTGGCACCAAGGACTGCAGGTGCAGGAGGATAAGATACAGGTTTTTTAGTGAATTGGAAATAGCAAAAAGAAGCCAGAGAGATAGTGGAAGCATGTGGCACCATAGTCCTGGAAAAGGGTGCTGGGATTTCCTACTTCATGATTAGAAAACTAAGGAAAAGACAGAGTAAAGAAGGAATGGTAGTTTCCCTCCCAATTTTTCTGAATGCATACAGTTGTTAATTTGATCTTGGAGTATATCTGACCCAGAGAGCCATTGAATAGCCACATGGAAGAGCTAGCTAGGCAATGCTGAGGCCGATTCACATTTTAGAGCCATACTAGAGTTTTATGTTTTAGGTAATGAGCAAATTCTGAGCAAATTTGCCCAAGGGGCTAAGGAGAGGAAACATGGCTCCCATGGTTAACACTCAGAGCAATGACACCAGTGGACCCAATGGTCAATGGAAATGACCCAGTGGTCAGGGAAATATTTAACCCAGTGGTCAAAGGGAAAAAAAATCACTCTCATAAATGGTCATCACCCTCTGAGTAAGGGGTGAGCCGAATCCCAAAAGGCCTCCTGTGTCCAATGCTGTCACTTGTCTGACTAAAAGGCCCCTGGGGGCGACCCAGTGATCCAGAGAAGAGTGGATCAGTGGTCTGGGAAACAGAGGAGATGTGCACCCAGCTGAGGTTTACAGAACTGATCATCTCAAAGTGGAAAATCAGACCTGGTTGGGGAAGTACAAACATGCCAAGCTGCACCCGGATCTCAAAGCGCTGAGGAAAGAAACCCTTCTTAAAACAGTGTTCGAATGCAAAAATTTAGCATTCAGAAAGATGGAGAATATGATTGGTAAAGTGTGCTCCATGTGGAGATGGACACCAGCAGCATGTGTTTGGGTTGTGTCTTTACTGAATGCAGGCAGAAGTAATGGATTCTGGAGCTGGCAGGTGGAAGCAAAGTCTGAAACTATCTGTGTCTCCCGTCCTGCGGAAGAAATCACCCGATACTGGAGAGCGTTTCAGAGGCACTTTTATTTCAACCTTCAGTTCCTTCTTTGGGGCAGAAGCCCCTGGCTTATATATCCCTCCTATCCGTTAAATCCGTTACCCAGAAGCCTTCAGTTAAGTCAGTTAAGTCCGTTATTTCCGTTACACAGAGAACCTCCTCACCCCTCCCCCGAGGCCCCTGGCTATCTCTCAATCCTCCAATCAGCTTACACGCCTGAGGCAAGCAGTAAAGGGCCAATCACAGGACACTTCCTGAAACCTGTCTCCAAGAGGAAGTAGGGTCCAGGCTCTCCTTAGGGCAGGGCACAGGTGCAGTGCTCCCAACAACTCCCCCTTTTTGTTTTATTAAGCAAGGGACTGTGCCTGTCTTAGGTGTTCCGAGTCCAGGCTCTCCTTACCCGTCATGGGCAAACCACGTGGCTAGGAACGTGGCGCCTGTCTTAGTTGGTAAAGCCTTTTCGGATACTTACCCGTCTCTGACTACCAGTCCAACATGCCTAGCCAGATTTCTGGGGATTCTCTGTTGTGAAGGGCAAGCACAGCTTGCACTAGCAGCCGCTGTATGAAGCGTCCGCTGACCCCAAAGAAATAATTAATAAGATAAGGCCCAGGCCTACTATACCGGCCCATTGGCGTGCAAAAGAAAGACCCTTTAGTATCCAATTTGTCCATTGCTCTACCGTGGCAATCTCTACTTTGGTGCTATTTATAGCGAATAACTCTCTGGGCAAATTCAATGCTCGGGACCCATTGGTGACAATAGAAGGAGTAACACACAATCCAGGTAAATGGAGCTTGTACACATACATAAATAGCATTATAGATAACATCACAACTGCAATTAACTTTAACATCTTCCCATATTCTAGAACTATTACTACTATAATTACAATTTTTTATCACTACCTTATCAATAAATGCAAAAGCTGATATATCTGAACATCTGTCCCTACTGGTGCACAATACCCAAGCATTCCAGGGCAGGGCAGATACAGATTGAACAGGATTACCATATGTATAATTATATCGAACTGAACATCCCGAGTCCCATACAAATAAACCGTGTAAATTATCAAACTAAACATCTCAAGTCCCATTCAAATAAACTGAAAGGCTTCTAAATAGATCAGCTGCAAGTTGGAAACTGAGAGGACCTCAGATAACATGTCCACCTGTTCTTAAGTCAAGTCCACTCAGCAGTTTATGATTAGCAAGCCAGTCCAAACATGTTGGTTAAACTGCTCCTGTGTCTGAAGAACCACAGAGATCTGCCACGCCAGGGCGTACACAGTCATAACCTCCGGTAGCTATTGCTGTTACAGTGGCAGCAGTAACCCTGAAGTCATACTCTGGCCGCAGGTGGACTGACAGGTCGTTTTCTTTAACTGTCATCAGTCTGGGAAAATAGGTGGGCACGCACATCACCACAGCCAGTGGGTACTCGGTTGAATTCCAACATTCTGAAAGAAAGCAATCTATTCCACAAGTTAAGTTAATCTCTACCTGACTAGCATTGCTAAAAAGAAACACAAACGTACCTCAGGCACACAGGAGTGGGCCTAAAAGAAAAGCAATGCAATTAACCACTGCCACCATGCTGTCAAAAGTATCATTACCTGAATAAAAGTAAAAGCAATTCTGCAACTGGCCTCCAAAAATCATGGACATTGCTGCTTCCACAGCAGAAACAGAGGCTTCACCTCAAAAGAATTCATGGTTATACTCCGCATAGGATTTTAGTAGGAATACTTATGTCCTCTAAATGTACTGTTTTTATCTGTGAGAAAATTTTTGGAAAAGGTAAAAGAATGGCCACTATTCCTAAGGTTTAATTAGTCAATACAATGCAGGGTGACGGTACAGTAGAATAACTAATATTAACACTCACCTGAAAAAATAATAACTAGCTTGTCCTTTGGGGATCTATATTGATCCCTATTCCCCCTTTCTGTTTATATAGCATAATTTTAATTTTTTTTTCTACGCTTCCATAGCTTTATTGCTTCTTGGCGCCATGTTTTAGCCTGTTCATACACTAACTGCTTTACCAAAGGCATTGCTGACTCCACCTCACCAAAAATTCTAGAGGCAGTTTGAATAAGTCTAGCTACAAAATCAACATAAGGCTCATTGGCTCCTTGAATAACCTTGGAGAGACATCCTTGTAGATCCCCACTGCCTGTTCTAAATTCCACTGGGGGTTTTCTGCAGCAGCATTACGCTGCGCAGTGTCTGAACAAAACTCTTGGTATGTCACCTTCCAAGAAAAAGCATGGGCAAAAATTGAGCTATTTATAAAAAGAGCTCCAGACCCCCAACAGCTGGGGTCACACACCAGACAATCTGATAGTCTGGTTTAAGGAGAAACTGGCAGAAAATTTCAGGACCTAAATGCTTAACAAATACTGATATATAATATATAAAAGCCTAATATACTTGCTTGTCCCGTCGATCTTCCAATTGAAATGCCATCATCTTGGCCACTACCCGAGCTTTCACAAGACTCAGCAGCAGGAGCTTGCCGTACAAGCCTCTCAGGAATCCATCTCGGACCATTTTCGTTTTTTGTGAAAATATAGACAGATCCTTGTCTTCAAATGAGGACGGGATCTGGGCCTTGGGTCTGAGGTACCAGGTTGCTTACTCTTACAGGGTTAATATAAAGTGAAAAGTGTCAAATAATAGCTTTACTAAACATTTATCCCAAAGGCCTACTTCCTGTTATAAATGAGGCAGGAATACAGGTTAATAATAAATGTATCAATGATATAATATACTTTAAAAAATAATTATTAGTAATTTAAATTACATAAATTTAAGAAATCCATGTTAACTAGTAATCTTATTCAAAGTAAATGAATTTGTAGCAAAGGTTTAAAATCACTTAGATATTTTTACAATCCTATCAGAAAGCTCTGGGAGTATCTGCAGAATTCAGAGCTCAAGGCAACCTGCTTTTGCTGTTGATATGCAAATTATATGTATGCATTAATTTACCTGCTTTTTAAAATGTTTCCTACAGGAAGTTCAAACTTAATTCACAAAAGCTAGAATATTTTCTGACCAACAAACAGACAGTAACACATTATAACAATTTTAAGCAATTTATACAGATGACAAACATTAAGACACACATGTGCGCGCACACACACACACACAAACACATGCTTTTGGAGACTTAAAAAAAAATTATTCTCAATCAAACTTAGTAATAGTAGTGTTCTCCAGAAACCAGTAGCTGAAAAATCATCAAGTAAATAGTCTTGAACAAAGACCTTAAGAAAGAAAAGTCACCGTTATGAAATCTTTTCACCATTGCAAACTAAAATTTAAACCTTCACAACTCCATGGATGTATACAACAGTTTGACACGACAAAATTTTACTACATTTGGCAATAATATTAATCCAATCAACCTGATTAACTGTCTCCACAAAACGGGAGATAAATCCATTGGCATTCTTGAGGCCTCATAAGAATACCAAGGGAAACCCTAGAATTGGAAACTTTTGGGGATGCCCCTTTAAGGATGGCTAAAAATATCTGGAAGAAGGTTTTTGTTGTTGTTAGTATAACACATTATAGGTTAGACTTCGTTATTGACATGAAATCATCACTCAAATACCTTTAAAACAAATACAAAATCTTTACCAATTTAAAGCAGTGAGAAGTTTGATAACCAGCCGAAAACACAAGAATTATTTTAAACTCTAAAAATGCTTTATATAAAATAAATACCACATTAATTTAACTTATACCTTGAAATAATTTAATAGTGAATTACAGTTAACTTCTATAACAAATTATTTGCAATAAAATTTTATATTTTTGAAAACATCACAAATGCAACCTTAAGAATTACAAGAGATAAAATCATTTTTTTTTTCTTGACCTTTTCCTTCGGATCATACTAAAAAGATATTTAAAAGGTAGAAAACCAGGCAACAGAAAACTTAGGGTCAGGTAATGGAGGTCTGAATGAATCAAAAAGCGGCCACCTGTAGCAATATAAGGCCTGACTAACAAAATCAGCATCCCAAGAACTACTATCAGAGCAAAGCATTTAGCCAAGCTTTTAATGGTTGGAGGATCCTCAGAAGACTCACTTCCAGAGGCCTCTTCCTTATCCTCCGAGTTTGACTCTCCTGACTCACTTAACAATCTCTGCAGCAGGTGCTGCATGTGCACTGTGGAGGACAAATTCCCCATTGCTCTAACTTTTCTCTAGTCACTCAAACGTGAACCTTCTTGTCGCCAACTGCCAACCTTTTTATTTTTGTTTTTGTTTTTCTTGTGGCTAACCTGCGAACCTGACGTGCACGTCCCCGCCTAGTGCGGTTTCCTGAGCAAAAGGCTCAGTTGTAAACTAATTCCCGCTGTAAGCGGCTCCCTGAGTGATCTGCTCAGCTACTTACCTTCCTGGTATTCCAGCTAACTTCTGTCCGAGTCACGGTACCAGATATCTGTGTCTCCCGTCCTGCGGAAGAAATCACCCGATACTGGAGAGCGTTTCAGAGGCACTTTTATTCCAACCTTCAGTTCCTTCTTTGGGGCAGAAGCCCCTGGCTTATATATCCCTCCTATCCGTTAAATCCGTTACCCAGAAGCCTTCAGTTAAGTCAGTTAAGTCCGTTATTTCCGTTACACAGAGAACCTCCTCACCCCTCCCCCGAGGCCCCTGGCTATCTCTCAATCCTCCAATCAGCTTACACGCCTGAGGCAAGCAGTAAAGGGCCAATCACAGGGCACTTCCTGAAACCTGTCTCCAAGAGGAAGTAGGGTCCAGGCTCTCCTTAGGGCAGGGCACAGGTGCAGTGCTCCCAACATGAAACAGTCTGTTGGAATTGGATTCTCAAACCAACACACAGATGGAGATGGATTCAGAGAAATGCTAATGGGTCTCAGATGTGCAGGTGAAAATAGTAATAGCCAGATCACAATGGATTCTCACGGATGGTTTGGGTACCATTAGTGGCTGAAGACCCTAAGGCCAAGCAGCCAAGTGCCGAGGTGAATCAACCGGACATGGCACCAGTGTTAGTTATTTGAAGCATTGACAGTTCTTAAATTATTACATTGTTATGCTTAGCTAATTCCCTCAGCCAAGTTTTTACCATGAATCTAAAACACAAGACATAACAAAGCACTTTAGGAGGCTTACTTTGAGCAGGGCAGGAATGGGACAGAGACGGTGGGAGAGAGAAGAGAAAGAGGGGGGAGAGGGAGAGAGAGACAGGGAGATACCTGGAGGTGGGGGCTTTATGTCATTCCGATGAACTCACAAGTTATGGGAGGTGGAGATTGGGAGGGATTGAGGGCAGTTCCCAAGTGCATTGGTGCCTAAGACTGACACATATAATTGTCTAAGGATGATCGGTAACGGGTTGGGTTGGTGGACGGGCTGAGAAAATCTTTCTTCTCTCCTCTTCTCTATATATCTGACTTTCCAATCAAAATAATTAAACCTTTAAAGACAACAATAGAGTCTGACATGGTAGCTTTGCAGCTAGTATCCTCAGATTGCATGCACTGTGACCCCATATGGAAAATAGCCCTGCTTCTCATCCAGCTCAATGTTTGTGGCCTGGGAAAATAGCTGAGGACTGCAAAAAGCCTTCGTATCCTGCACCCAGGTGAGAGACCCAGAAGAGGATCCTGGTTCCTGGCTTTGGATTGGCACAGACCCACCACTTGGGGAGCGAATTAGCAGATGGAAGATCTTCAACTGTGTGTCACCTCCTCTATGTACATCTGGCATTCAAATGAAAATAAAATAAATCTTAAGAATAGTAAACAGAGTAGAATTAACAATCTACTATCATGTGATCCCAGAATTTTCATTTACTTTGAATGCGCATGTGTGTGCTTGTGTGTATTTATCTCAAAAGATCACTGTATGCATTTATTGCATACATACATTCAAGAAATAACAATATCCATATACTGTCACATGAACTAAGGGAAAAACAGCAAGGTTTTAGAGGGTTATCAACTGCACTTGTCTTGGATGAAGAAAAAATAGCTAAAATATTAAATATCTAAAAAATTAAAAAATATTCAGGCATGAAAGAGATACAGAGAAAGACCAACAAGGTTTTAGAACAAGTAATGTACAATGCAATATATATTTGCAAGGAAAAGCAATCTGGATGTTTGGTCACAACCAAAATCTAGATGGCCCACTTATCTTTCAAGGTAGGTATATTCTATTTCCAATTTTGACAGTGGAATGGAGGGCTTCTTGGATTTTACCATAATTTAAATATACATTGCGAAGTTTGAGTTTAGGTTCTGAACACAGAGTATGTTTAGCTAAAATATATATATATATATATTGGGCATGCTCCGACCCATTGGTGTGGCACAGGCAACAAACATGGAAGTCATGCCAAGTGATGTTGTGAGGAGATAGCAGAGAGATAAGTGGTGGGAGAAGAGAGCAAAGGAAAGAGACAGTGATGAACTGCTTTTTGGTGGGAGAGGGCCTGGGACCATTTTTGCATGGCAGGTGACCATGAGGGAAATGTAGGTATTTTCGGTGGGAAATGGGAAAAGTCAGCAGTTCCTTGGTTTGCACATGGCTTGACTGTGATGTGTCATCTAGGTGAATGTAGATCTTCTGCATAGATTCAGCATTTGAAACATTTCTGAGTGGAAGTTTCTGCTTGACATCAGCAAAAAAAGTTTGTAGGCTAGTGAAGCCCTCTTGTTGTTAAAGGCCAGAGTGAGGCAGGAATAAGAAATAGCACTGGGACTTGGTCTGGCATTTGAGTTCCAACAGTGTCCAATTTGTGATAAGTTTTCTTGTTCTCTGATAGCCTCAGCTGCTTCATGAGTTGCTTCTGCTTGGCCTTACATTCCCTGTACCTGTTTAAAATATGTTTTACCTACATTTGTAATACTGATTTATATTTTAAAATTACTTTGCCTATATGTCTATATTAGGTATATTTGTAAAATATACCTATATTTACATATTTCTAAAAAACATAGCATTCTAATTTTATGAATAATGCAAAAAACAATCACTTCGATGTGAGTGCAGGGTCCCAAAGCTTTGGGCTGTCCTCTCCTGCTTTCCCAGGTCACAAGCAGGGAGCTGGATGGGAAGTAGTGCTGCCGAGATTAGAACCGGCACCCATATGGGATCCAGGGGCTTTCAAGGCGAGGACTTTAGCCGCTAGGCCACGGTGCCGGGCCCAAGGAGCCTTAATGTTAAAAGTATATGGCAGAAGGCGGATAAGAAATCACATTTACTTTTAACATATTGGTTACTCATTACTATGTCAATTAATTCCATAATGATGTAAATTTTTGCTGATGGTATGTTGGAGCTTTTAATTGATCGGGATGATACTCTGCTGGCTCTGTCTTCAGACCAGAGAGGGTATACCTAAGAAGCCGTTGAACTTGACTAGACAATAAGATGCTGGACTCTATGTTTGGTATATGCTTGCCATGGGGGAATCTCAACTGAACTTGAACTGTGGTTATGCAACAAGGTGGAGGAATCCACCATGGTGGGAGGGTTTGGGGAGGGGTGGGGAGAATCCCAGTACCTATGAAACTGTGTCACATAATACAATGTAATTAATGAATTTAAAATAAAATTAAAAAAAAAGTATATGGCAGAGACTTATTCAGGAAGATGGCCGACTATAGAGAGCTGGTGTAGGGCAGAGTGGGGACAGAGGGGAACCGATCCAGCACAGGAACAAACCAGGAGACACAGAATTGTGGGGATAGGTGTAGGAAGGTCACTGGAGTTCGCTGAAGTAAGAAGATCTACACAGCGTGGAGAGACAACTGTAAAAAGGAAAAAAGAGGAGACAGCACGTCGCGAGAATTTTGGTGATTTGCGATTCCAGTCAGGGGGAAGACGGCAGAATCTTAGCCGTTCCAGGGAGGACAAAGGCTGTTGGAAGGACAGGCATCCACACCGACAGAGGCACCGACCACTGGAGTGCAGGAGACCCTTAAGGAGGCTACTGGATTGAACAAAGGGGGCATCAAACCACGAAGATAAGCAGGGGGGGGGGGTTGCCCAGAAATGTGCCTCCCAGCAGGTCAGCAGCTTTGAGAGAGTGCAGAGGGGACTGGAACTGCACTCTGGGACCGGGGTACAGTAATCCCCAACTCAGCTCCGAATGGTTGACTAGCTGCAAGAGACTCCAGTGGAAACTGTTGCTGGGCTCAGCCTGAGCACTAGGAATGGGGCAACATTCGGCAGAGCCTCCCTGGACAGAGGTGCTGGCTGGTGGGAGCACGACTACATGACTCCCATAACTCTGCTTCCAACGGTGGAACACCTTTGAGAAAGTGCAAAAAAAAAAAAAAAAAAAAAAAAAGAGAAAGAAAAGCCTGTAAATGGGGCAGGGCAGGACTGTGAATTCGAGCAGATCCCCTGCTGTGCTCAGCTCAGTAGGAGACCCCGAAGCAAAGCCATTTCTGCAGAACTTTGGGGCAAGTTCTCCCAGCCGATAGAAGCTGGATGCTGCTCAACAAAGCCTGCTGGCCTGGCAGCAGAGTCGCTGTAGTACATCTCCCAGTGGGACAACTCTTTTGAGTGGGAATTCCAGGGAGAAGAACTTGATGGATCTTTCCAACCCAGCCTAGGGTGTAGATTCCAAACCACAGGAGGCACGGGCCCAAGACAGAGACCCCCACAGTGTGCAGCACGGGTACCCAGCCCAAGAGGCAAGACGCGGCTCTACGGACCTGTGGCCTGAGGTGAAACAGAGGCCCCAGCTACACGCGGCTCCTGCCCCAAGCCCAAGAGGCAAGACGCGGCTCTTCAGACCTGTGGCCTGAGGTGGCACAGAGGCCCTGAGCCCAAGAGGCAAGACGAGACTCTGCAGACCTGTGGCCTGAGGTGGCGCAGGGGCCCCAGCTACACGCGGCTCCTGCCCCAAGCCCAAGAGGCAAGACGCGGCTCTTCAGACCTGTGGCCTGAGGTGGCGCAGAGGCCCTGAGCCCAAGAGGCAAGATGAGACTCTGCAGACCTGTGGCCTGAGGTGGCGCAGGGGCCCCAGCTACACGCGGCTCCCACCCCAAGCCCAAGAGGCAGGACGGGGCTCTGTAGACCTGTTGCCTGAGGTGGTGCAGAGGCCCTGAACCCAAGAGGCAAGATCGGCTCTGTGGACCTGTGGTCTGAGGTGGCGCAGAGGCTCTTAGCCCAAGAGGGAAGACACAGCTCAGCAGAGTCAACTAACCGGGAAGGAGGCATGGAGCAGTGTGTGTCCCAGAGGGGCAACGACTTTGAGTGGGAGCTGCACAGGGAAGGCCTGGCACTAGGGCTGGGACATAGAACTTCCTGACCCGGCTTGGGGCTATGGTCCACAAACTCTGAGCAACAAGCAGCTGGAACCTCCTACTGTGCTTAGCTAGAGCCCCAGAGTCAGTGGCACCACCCAACAGATCTCCTGAACCGGGAAGAAACACTAATTTGAAAGGTATGGTGAAAACTTCCACAATCTGTCTATTGTCTTTACTACTGAGGAAGTGAGAAGTGACTATACACATTCTGCATGTACTGTTCGAAGCCAGCCCTGCTTTACTCATCCTCTAAATTTTAAATGGAGGAACATAGTTTCTTTCTGCAAATCAAAGTATTTGAAAATTCCATTTATCACTTAAGGGATCCATGTGATTTATACTGCAAAATCATACACTACTTACTGAAAAATAATACTTAAAAAGGAAGATATCCACATGGTACTTACTGCATAATCATGACAGTATATTATCAAACAAGCATATGAAAACTCCTGGGATTCTTTAGCCACCTGAATCTAATGTGGTTAACGCACAAAGTACAACTTGGACAATAACTTTATGTTTTGTATCTTGGCAGGGTTTTAAAGAATATGAATAACAACTCAACATTACCAATAGAGCTACACTAAGTTACTAAACAATCCTGCAAAAGAGTATTCATTCTGCCATCATAACAGAATTGTTCCACAGGAAGACATTAGAAATGTGTTCTGTCCAGAAGTTAATGGCTTAGAGAACAGTTACCAATCAAAATAAGCATCTGGCGATATTTAGTGTGCGATTTGTTTGCCGTGAGACAAATGACATTTTTCTTTTTTATCTTTGTTTGTGTGTGTCATATAAAAGCCACTGGTGAATCTCTCTTTGTCTCATTTGCATCTCTTGCAGAATGCAAACTTTCACTGATTTTCACTGGATCTTACGACTTTTGCAAATAATATTGTGTATTTGATTGGCACATATTTCATGGGTTACAACAAATTATTGTTAGTAGAATGTAGAACTAAGTCATACAGTTCAATATGATTTCAGATTTGTGCAGCTAGCCGAGTATGGATACAGCACTTTGAATCTCTGCAAGAATTGATCCTATAGCATGGGTCCTGACCCTGGATAGTAAAGGTGCCCCATTTAGAGTGATATTGCAACCCTTAAGACAACATTCGCTGACACATCAGTCATGAACTTCAGTTTCATGCATGCTTTTTCTATTAATGTTATCTTTTGTCCTATGGTGTACACGCTAACAACCCTGAACTAGTGCCCGCACATAGTGAATCGGCTTACAAGTCTACGCTGTGACCCTGCACCATACAATGACTGCTACACAGTTACTCTAATCATACTCCAGAGGGGGGAAAATGGCCAACCATGGAGGGCTGATGTAAGGGGGAAGGTAGAGAGAGAGGGCCAAAAAGTGCCAGAAGAAGGAGCAAGTGCAGTTAAAAATAGTATAAGTACGTGTGCGAACCTCCCAGGACACTGCGGGATCAACAAGATCCATGCAATCTGGAGAATAAACCAATAACAACAAACAAAATACCAATGCAGTGCTCGACGGCTCGGGCAGCTCGGCTTGTCGGTTCGAAAAGGGTGAGTTAAGAACCCAGCAGCGGAATGGCCGGCTGGAATTTTAACTGGAGTATATACAGGCAACTTCAGGAAATCGTTGCACAAAGCGCCTCCAGTGGAGGCTAGAAACTGCAGGAGTGCTGACCTGTAGCACTGGTGGTGATATTAATAACCTTGGCGGGACCCAGGCAAAAATAAGGGTGGCTACCTAACACACACTCCCCCATAACTAAACGTCACGGTACTGGGAGGGCATTAGGATCCTGAAGTGCAGTAGCCAGCAGCTGTGGCAGTGAGGGTGAAATCCCCAGGATCACAGCTAATCTAAATTCTGGGCCAACCCAGTCCGGGAAAAAGAGGTGGTGGAGCGGGGTTCGCCAGATCCCGTGCCTCAGACAAAAAAACAAAGCAAAGCAAAGCAAATCAAACCAAACCAAACCAAGCCAAGAAAACAAAAACAACAACAACAAAATCCCAAGAGACGAGACCCAGGCGACTAGGCACTGAAACCTGAGGCTCTGAAACCTGAAACCCAGAAGGAAAACAAAAAAACAAAAACTCACTGGTCCAAAAGGGAAACAAAAACCTAGGCCAGCAAGACTGCAGGCCACCCACTAGGTGGCAACAGAGGTCAAGGGTGAGAATTCAGCAACACCTTGGGCCACAAATATGAGGCAAAATAAGAGAATTAGAGAAGTAGAAACAGCTAGCGCCACCCCAAAAAGCCACCATAAAGCCTGGTCAATCGCAGAAATTACAGATGAAGAAATTGCAGGCGTCTCTGATAAGAAGTTCAGAAAAATAATTATAAAACTCTTCAGAGACAATCAAACAATGGGACGAGCTCAAAAATTTCAAAAACCACATAATCACAGAAACAAAATTACTCAAAAACGAGATCATAGACTTGAAGCACAATGTTGAGAACTTAGCCAACAGAATTACAGCAGCAGAAGACAGGATATCCGAATTCGAAGATTCTCAGAATGAAAGCAGGCAGATTATTAACCAACTAGAGTCACAACTACACAAGGTGACCAAGATGATCCAGGAGATGAATTACAACATCAAGAAGTCAAATATCAGAATCATGGGGCTCCCAGAAGGAGTGGAAAGAGAGACAGGCATACCACCAGTACTTGAGGAAATTATTCAGGAGAACTTCCAAAATACCTGGAACATGAACCCAATCCAAATTCAGGAAGGTCAGAGGTCTCCCCACAGGGTTGACCAAAATGATCCTCCCCAAACACGTGGTAATCAAGTTACCCTCCAATGAATGCAGAGAAAGAATCCCAAGGTTAGCACAAACCAAAGAGAAGCTTACATTTAGGGGCAGGACCATCAGAATCACTGCTGACTTCTCAGAACAGATGCTCCAGGCAAGAAGGGAGTGGAACAAAATCTTTCAAGTACTGAAAGACAACAACTGTCAACCAAGAATACTCTACCCAGCAAAGATTCCATTTGCATTCGAGAATGAAACTAGATACTTTCACAGCAAAGAGAAATTGGAAGAATATACCAACACAAAACCAACTCTACAAAATCTGCTTAGAAATACGTTACTCCCAGAGAAAAGGAAGCAAGTCATAAGCAAGGATGGCAATCTGGGAAATCTCAATAAAGTCCAGCCACAGAAACGAAAATCAATTACCAACAACCTCAAAGATACAGGCATATGTCACAGCAAAATTATAATTTCTCAATATTAACCCTCAACGCAAATGGCTTAAATTCATCACTCAAAAGTCACCGATTAGCAGACTGGGTTAAAAATCAGGACCCACCTATATGCTGCTTGCAAGAAACACATCTAACCAGAAGAAACTCCAAGAAACTAAAAGTGAAAGGGTGGAAACCAATATTCCATGCCAATAGATGAGAAAAAAAGGCTGGTGTGAAAGTCATATTCTCAGATAATATGGGCTTCAAAGTAACAAATGTCAAAAAGCACAGGGAAGGGCGGTACATTTTGAAAGGGAGGATCCAACAAGAAACAATCGCAATTCTTAACATTTATGCTCCTAGCCCGGTTGCACCCAGCTACGTGAAACAACTACTTTTGGGCTTAAAGGGAGACAAAAATGAACATACGATAATTCTGGGAGATCTGAATAACCCACTAACACCAATAGATAGATCAACGCAGCAAAAGCTCAACAGAGAAGCCACAGAACTCACACAAACAATAGAACAACTGGACCTAGTAGACATCTATAGAATATTTCATCCTAAGGCCACAAACTACACCTTCTTCTCAACAGTGCATGGCACCTTCTCCAGGATAGACCACATAATAGGACACAAAGCAAGTTCAATTAACTACAAAAATATCAGAATCATACCATGTGCCTTCTCAGACCATGACGGAGTGAAACTGGAAATCAACAACTCAAAATGTCCCAGGAAACACGTAAACTCCTGGAGGCAGAACAATATGCTATTAAACGAACAATGGGTCAGAGAAGAAATTAAAGACGAGATCAAAAAATTTATGTAAACCAACGAAAACCCAGATACAAAAGTCCAAAACTTATGGGACACCGCCAAAGCAGTATTACGTGGTAAGTTTATTGCAATTAACGTGCACGTCAAAACCCAAGAACGGCAACAAATGCAGGAATTAAGCACACACCTCCAGGAACTGGAAAAGCAACAGCAGAAGGACTCCACAAACAAGAGGAAACAAGAAATTATCAGAACAAGACAAGAACTAAATCAGAAAGAAATTAAAAAAAGACATTCAGAAAATAAATGAATCAAAAAGCTGGTTCTTTCAGAGGATAAACAAATAGAAGACCCACTGGCACGATTGACAAAGAAAAAATAAGACAAAGCAAGAATTAGCAGCATCAAAGATGAAAAAGGCAACATAACAACAGACAGTACTACCATTAAGGAATTAATTAGAAATTATTAACAAAGAACTATACACCAACAAATCCAATAACTACTTGGAAATGGAAAGATTCCTAGACTCCCACCACTTACCAAAACTTACCCCAGAAGCAACAGAAGACCTGAATATACCCATTAACAAATCAGAGATTGAATCAGTGATTAAAGAGCTCCTAACAAAGAAAAGCCCAGGGCCAGACGGCTTCATTACAGAATTCTACAAAACATTCCAACCAGAGCTAACCCCAATACTCTACAAACTGTTCAAAACAATAGAAAAGGTAGCAACTCTTCCAAACTCATTCTATGAAGCCAATATCACCTTAATCCCCAAATTGAATAGAGAATTAACAGAAAAGGAAAACTACAGACCGATCTCTCTGATGAACGTTGATGCTAAGATTCTCAACCAAATCCTAGCCAATAGAATACAAAAAACATCAGACAGATCATTCATCCAGACCAAGTAGGATTCATCCAGGGAATGCAGGGTGGTTCAACATATGGGAATCCATAAGTGTGATACACCACATCCAAAAACTGAAAAACAAAAACCATATAATAGTATCAATAGATACAGAAAAAGCCTTCGACAAAATTCAACACCACTTCATGTTCAAAACCCTAACCAGGGTGGGGTAGAAGGAAAATTCCACAATATAATCAAAGCAATATATGAAAAACCCAATGTCAACATCATACTGAATAGAGAAAAACTGGAACCCTTCCTACTGAGATGTGGAACAAGACAAGGCTGCCCACTTTTCCACTGCTATTCAACATAGTCCTAGAGGTACTTGCAGAAGCCATAAGACAAGACAAAGAAATCAAAGGAATCCAAATGGGAAATGAAAAATCAAGCTTTCACTATTCAAAGACGACAGGATTCTTTACATAGAAGAACCAAAAAACTCAATACAAAGACTCCTAGAACTCATACGAGAATTTGGCAGAGTGGCAGGATACAAGATAAATGAACAAAAATCAACAGCCATAGTGTAAACAAACGGCCACAAGATGGAAGAAGATCTAACCAACAAGCTACCACTCAAAATAACAGAGAAAAGCATGAAATATCTGGGAATAAATTTAACCAAAAGCATAGATGATCTTTATGAAGAAAATTACTAAACACTCAAAAAGCACATAGAACAAGACTTCGAAAGACGTAACAATATCCCATGCTCCTGGATAGGCAAAATTAAAATCATCAAAATGTCTATACTTGCAAAAACAATATATACATTCAACGCAATCTCAATCAAATAACCTACAGCATTCTTCATTGGACTGGAAAAAATGATCCAAAGGTTCATCTAAAAACAAACAAACAAAAAAAAACCATGAATAGCAGGAACCACTGTGAAGAACAAGAACATAACAGGGGAAATCACAGTACCAGATCTCTGGACATACTATAGGGCAGTGGTTATCAAAACAGCCTGGTACTGGCACAAAGATAGAAAGGAAAATCAGTGGAACAGAATAGAAACAGCAGATGGAAACACACACAGATACAGTCAATCTTTGACAAAAAGACAACAATCCAGCAAATGGGAACGTCTGTTCAATAAATGCTGTTGGGACAACTGGCTGATAGCCTGCAGAAACAAAAAGATAGACCCACATCTCTCACCATACACTAAGATCAAATCTAAATGGATAAAAGACCTAAACCTACATCCAGAAACCTTCAAACTTTTGGAAGAAAATGTTGGAAACACACTGCAACACTTAGGAGTAGGCCCAGACTTCCTAAAAAGGACTCCAAAAGCACTAAAAATTGAGACCAAAATAAATAATTGGGACCTCATCAAACTAAGAAGCTTCTGTACAGCTAGGGAAACAATCAACAAAGTAAAAAAAACAACCTACAGGGAAATCGGGTGGAAAGATGGCTGACCACAGAGAGCTGGTGTAGGGTGGAGTAGCAAAAGAGGAAAACTGACCCAGCAGAGAAACAGGCCAGGAAACACAAAATTGTAGGGAGAAGAGTGGGATGGTCACTGGAGTTCACTAAAGCAAGAAGATCTACACAGCGTGAAGGAATTGCCACAAAAAGTGGGAAAGAAAATACAGCACGCTGCAAGAAACTTGGTGAGTCACGATCCCAGGCAGGGGTAAGGCAGCAGAGTCTCAACGGTCCCAGGGAAAACAGAGGCAGCTGGAAGGATAGGCGCCCACATCGACAGGGGCACCAGTACACTGGAGGGCAGGAACCCCGAGAGGAGGCTACTGGACAGATCACTGGGGGCATCGTTCCCTGCAGAAGTGGAGGACAAGCAGGGGAGATTTCTCAGAAGTGTGCCTCCCAACTGCTCAGCAGCTTTGAGAGAGTGCAGAGAGAACTGTAGCAGCGTTGTGGGACTGGGGCTCAGAAATCCCCATATCAGCTCTGAACAGTGGACTGGCTGCTACAGAATCCAGTGGATCCTGTTGCTGGGCTCAGCCTGAGCTCCAGAGGCTGGGTACTCAGCAGAACCTCATGACCTGGGCAGAAGAGCAAACTAGTAGGGGCACGGCTGCGTGCCCCTCACAGCTCTGTGCCTCTCAGGGATCCGCTTCCACTTTTGAGAAAGTGCAACTGAGAAAGTAGCTTCGTATAGGTGCCAGGGCTGTGAATTCGAAGCAGAGAACAGACACTGCCTCAGGCAGAATCCCCTGTTGGGCTCAGCTGGAGAGGCCAAACCAGAGCCGGCTCAGTGGAATCGGCCAGACAGGTTCTCCCAGCAAGAGCCCGCTCAGAAAAGCCTGCCTGCCTGGTGGCAGGAGGGTGTGATGCACCTTTCAGTGGAGCAGCACTTCTGAGTGGGAATTCCAGAGAGCAGAGTTCAGTGACCCTGAGGCCAGAAGAAATTTCCAACCCAGCCCAGGGTTGGGGATTTCAAGCTTCGCGGAGCAGAGGCCTCTGCTGTGCTAACTTCAAGCCCTGAAGGAGAGTCTCGGCTATTCACTGAGGCAGAAATCCCCGCTGTGCTAGGCTTGTGACTCGGAGCCGAGGTGCGGCTCGGCGGAGTGAATCTCAGTTGGGCAACGCCTTGGAATGAGAGCTGCAGGGGGAGGGGCCGGCACTAGGGCTGGCCCACAAAGCCTCTGACCCAGCTCAGGGCTGTAGATTACAAACTCTGAGATGCAAGCAGCTGATAACTCAGGCAGCACCCCCTGCTGTACTCAGCTGGAACCACAGAGTTGGTGGCACCACCCAACAGATCTAGTGAACCAAGAAGAAGCACAGGCAAGCAGGGCAACAAGGCAAAACATTTTTGAGGTTTAGGCTGGGTGTAGAACTGCAAGCTTTACAACTACACAGAGCAAAGACAAGAAGTCCAAGGTTACAAATTCTTTTTTTTTATTAATTATTATGCATTATGTGACAGTTTCATAGGCTCTGGGAATCCCCCCATCCCTACCCCACCCCTCCATCCTGGTGGATTCCTCCACCTTGGTGCAGTATTACAGTTCAAATTCAATCAAAATTCTTTCCTTGAAAACGTATACCAAGCATAGAGTCCAGCTACTTATCGTCCAGATGGGTTGAACAGTTTCTTGGGGAGACCATTCCTGGTCCAAAGTTAGAGCTGGTAGAATATCATCCCAGTCAATTAAGAGTCCCAATATAACATTAACAGCAATTTGTAACATTATGGAATTGACATGATTTTGAGTAACCTGTATGATAAAAAAAACACAAAATACAAGTTCTTAACCACAACCTATGATTTGCTCATTGACATTTCAATTTTAGTTTGTATACTATCTGTGTCTCCCGTCCCGCGGAAGAAATCAACCGATACTGGAGAGCGTTTCAGAGGCACTTTTATTCCAACCTTCATTTCCTCCTTTGGGGCAGAAGCCCCTGGCTTATATATCCCTCCTATCCGTTAAATCCGTTACCCAGAAGCCTTCAGTTAAGTCAGTTAAGTCCGTTATTTCCGTTACACAGAGAACCTCCTCACCCCTCCCCCGAGGCCCCTGGCTTATCCAATCAGCTTACACGCCTGAGGCAAGCAGTAAAGGGCCAATCACAGGGCACTTCCTGAAACCTGTCTCCAAGAGGAAGTAGGGTCCAGGCATCATCTTAGGGCAGGGCACAGGTGCAGTGCTCCCAACAACTCCCCCTTTTTGTTTTATTAAGCAAGGGACCGTGCCTGTCTTAGGTGTTCCGAGTTCAGGCTCCCCTTACCCGTCATGGGCTAACCACGTGGCTAGGAACGTGGCGCCTGTCTTAGGTTGGTAAAGCCTTTTCGGATACTTACCCGTCTCTGACTACCAGTCCAACATGCCTAGCCAGATTTCTGGGGATTCTCTGTTGTGAAGGACAAGCACAGCTTGCACTAGCAGCCACTGTATGAAGCGTCCGCTGACCCCAAAGAAATAATTAATAAGATAAGGCCCAGGCCTACTATACCGGCCCATTGGCGTGCAAAAGAAAGACCCTTTAGTATCCAATTTGTCCATTGCTCTACCATGGCAATCTCTACTTTGGTGCTATTTACAGCGGATAACTCTCTGGGCAAATTCAATGCTCAGGACCCATTGGTGACAATAGAAGGAGTAACACACAATCCAGGTAAATGGAGCTTGTACACATACATAAATAGCATTATAGATAACATCACAACTGCAATTAACTTTAACATCTTCCCATATTCTAGAACTATTACTACTATAATTACAATTTTTTATCACTACCTTATCAATAAATGCAAAAGCTGTTAGATCTGAACATCTACCCCTACTGGTGTAAAATACCCAAGCATTCCAGGGCAGGGCAGATACAGATTGAACAGGATTACCATATGTATAATTATATCGAACTGAACATCCCAAGTCCCATACAAATAAACCGTGTAAATTATCAAACTAAATATCTTGAGTCCCATTCAAATAAACTGAAAGGCTTTTAAATAGATTAGCTGCAAGTTGGAAACTGAAAGGACCTCAGATAACATGTCCACCTGTTCTTAAGTCAAGTCCACTCAGCAGTTTATGATTAGCAAGCCAGTCCAAACATGTTGGTTAAACTGCTCCTGTGTCTGAAGAACCACAGAGATCTGCCACGCCAGGGCGTACACAGTCATAACCTCCGGTAGCTATTGCTGTTACAGTGGCAGCAGTAACCCCGAAGTCATACTCTGGCTGCAGGTGGACTGACAGGTCGTTTTCTTTAACTGTCATCGGTCTGGGAAAATAGATGGGCACGCACATCACCACAGCCAGCGGGTACTCAGTTGTATTCCAACATTCTGAAAGAAAACAATCTATTCCACAAGTTAAGTGAATCTCTGCCTAACTAGCATTGCTAACAAGAAACACAAACGGATAAAAGCAATTCTGCAACTGGCCTCCAAAAATCATGGACATTGCTGCTTCCACAGCACAAACGGAGGCTTCACCTCAAAAGAATTTGTGGTTATACTCTGGATAGGATTTTAGGAGGAATACTTACGTCCTCTAAATGTACTGTTTTTATCTGTAAAAGAATGGCCACTATTCCTAAGGTTTAACTAGACAATACAGTGCAGGGTGATGGCACAGTAGAATTACTAATATTAATACTCACCTGAAACAATAATAACTAGCTTGTCCTTTAGGGATCTATATTGATCCCTATTCCCCCTTTCTGTTTATAAAGCATAGTTTTAATATGTTTTTCTACGCTTTCACAGCTTTATTACCTCTTGGCACCATTTTTTAGCCTGTTCATACACTAACTGCTTTACCAAAGGCATTGCTGACTCCACCTCCCCAAAAATTCTAGAGGCAGCTTGAATAAGTCTAGCTACAAAATCAACATAAGGCTCATTGGCTGCTTGAATAACTTTGGAGAGATATCCCTGTAGATCCCCACTGCCTGTTCTAAATTCCACTGGGGGTTTCCTGCAGCAGCATTATGCTGCGCAGTATTTGAACAAAACTGTTGGTATGCCACCTTCCAAGAAAAAGCATGGGTAGAAATTGAGCTATTTATAAAAAGAGCTCCAGACCCCCAACAGCTGGGGTCACACACCAGACAATCTAATAGTCTGGTTTAAGGAGAAACTGGCAGAAAATATCAGGACCTAAATGCTTAACAAATACTGATATATAATATATAAAAGCCTAATATACTTGCTTGTCCCGTCGATCTTCCGATTCAAATGCCATCATCTTGCCCAGTACCCGAGATTTCACAAGACTCAGCAGCAGGAGCTTGCGGGAAAAGCCTCTCAGGAATCCACCTCGGACCATTTTTGTATTTTGGGAAAATACAGACTGATCCTCTCCCCCAAATGAGGACGGGATCTGGGCCTTGGGTCTGAGGTACCAGGTTGCTTACTCTTATAGGGTTAGTATAAAGTGAAAACTGTCAAATCATAGCTTTACTAAACATTTATCCCAAAGGCCTACTTCCTGTTATAAATGAGGCAGGAATACAGGTTAATAATAAATGTATCAACGATATAATATACTTTAAAAATAATTATTAGTAATTTAAGTTACATAAATTTAAGAAATCCACGTTAACTAGTAATCTTATTCAAAGTAAATGAATTTGTAGCAAAGGTTTAAAATCACTTAGATATTTTTACAATCCTATCAGAAAGCTCTGGGAGTGTCTGCAGAATTCAGAGCTCAAGGCAACCTGCTTTTGCTGTTGATATGCAAATTATATGTATGCATTAATTTACCTGCTTTTTAAAATGTTTCCTACAGGAAGTTCAAACTTAATTCACAAAAGCTAGAATATTTTCTGACCAACAAACAGACAGTAACACATTATAACAATTTTAAACAATTTATACAGATGACAAACATTAAGACACACATGTGCGCGCACACACACACACAGACACATGCTTTTGGAGACTTAAAAAAATTATTCTCAATTAAACTTAGTAATAGTAGTGTTCTCCAGAAACCAGTAGCTGTAAAATCATCAAGTAAATAGTCTTGAACAAAGAGCTTGAGAAAGAAAAGTCACCTTTACGAGATCTTTTCATCAGTGCAAGAATGCGAATTTTAGTCTTCCCAGTAATATAGCTATCCTAAGAATATGTAGTGAACAACCAGATACAACTGTAGAGCTAAATCATTAAAAGTGCAAACTAAAATTTAAACCTTCACAACTCCATGGATGTATACAACAGTTTGACACGACAAAATTTTACTACATTTGGCAATAATATTAATCCAATCAACCTGATTAACTGTCTCCACAAAATGGGAGATAAATCCGTTTGCATTCTTGAGGCCGCATAAGAATACCAAGGGAAACCCTAGAATTGGAAACTTTTGAATTCTTGGATGCCACTTTAAGGATGGCTAAAAATATCTGGAAGAAGGTTTTTGTTGTTGTTAGTATAACACATTATAGGTTAGACTTTGTTATTGACATGAAATCATCACTCAAATACCTTTAAAATAAATACAAAATCTTTACCAATTTAAAGCAGTGAGAAGTTTGATAACCACCGAAAACACAAGAATTATTTTAAACTCTAAAAATGCTTTATATAAAACAAATACCACATTAATTTAACTTATACCTTGAAATAATTTAATAGTGAATTACAGTTAACTTCTATAACAAATTATTTGCAATAAAATTTTATATTTTTGAAAACATCACAAATGAAACCTTAAGAATTACAAGAGATAAAATCGTGTTTTTTTTTTTTTCTTGACCTTTTCTTTCGGATCATACTAAAAAGATATTTAAAAGGTAGAAAACCAGGCAACAGAAAACTTAGGGTCAGGTAATGGAGGTCTGCATGAATCAAAAAGCGGCCACCTGTAGCAATATAAGGCCTGACTAACAAAATCAGCATCTCAAGAACTGCTATCAAAGCAAAGCATTTAGCCAAGCTTTTAATGGGTGGAGGATCCTCAGAAGACTCACTTCCAGAGACCTCTTCCTTATCCCCTGAGTCTGACTCTCCTGACTCACTTAACAATCTCTGCAGCAGGTGCTGCATGCGCACTGTGGAGGACAAATTCCCCATTGCTCTAACCTTTCTCTCGTCACTCAAACGTGAACCTTCTTGTCGCCAACCGCCAACCTTTTTATTTTATTTTTTTTTATTTTTTCTTGTCGCTAACCTGCGAACCTGACGTGCACGTCCCCGCCTTATGCGGCTTCCTGAGCAAAAGGCTCAGTTGTAAACTAATTCCCGCTGTAAGCGGCTCCCTGAGCGATCTGCTCAGCTACTTACCTTCCTGGTATTCACCAGCTAACTTCTGTCCGAGTCACGGTACCAGATATCTGTGTCTCCCGTCCCGCGGTAGAAATCAACCGATACTGGAGAGCGTTTCAGAGGCACTTTTATTCCAACCTTCAGTTCCTCCTTTGGGGCAGAAGCCCCTGGCTTATATATCCCTCCTATCCATTAAATCCGTTACCCAGAAGCCCTCAGTTAAGTCAGTTAAGTCCGTTATTTCCATTACACAGAGAACCTCCTCACCCCTGCCCCAAGGCCCCTGGCTTATCCAATCAGCTTACACGCCTGAGGCAAGCAGTAAAGGGCCAATCACAGGGCACTTCCTGAAACCTGTCTCCAAGAGGAAGTAGGGTCCAGGCATCATCTTAGGGCAGGGCACAGGTGCAGTGCTCCCAACAGTATACAGGACCGGCTGCTATATACCTTAAAATGGCTATAAGGTGGCATTCAGCTGTCTCGTGTCTATTTCATTTTAGTATTTAGACATTTGTTGTGTTAAAGTATAATTTTACTGATCTTGGCTGATTTTAGGATAATTTAGACTGGGTTGTAACTCTAAGAAGACATTTGTCAACAATTAAGGTGCACAACATTTTTTTGGGGGGGTGTGCAGGGAAAGTCCCCAAAACCATGATGAAGAATGACTAATCTTCGTGTCCCACCCAGTGAGGCATGAGCCAATCCATGCCAGCTCTTTCCTGTCAGATTCCAAGCTCTACTTTTTGTTGTTTGTCTATTTATTTTAGGTTTTTTTAGTTTGTATGATTGTCTGTTTGCTATGAGGGGTTTTCGGAGCGATCCTGATGGTCATTGCAAGGGAGGGTAGGGGTCCAGAGGTGGATCCAGGCTCGGACCAGAGAAAGCTCTCCTCCCTGGTCCCGAAGCACGTTTATTGTTCTTCTGCTTCTGCGGACCGCTCAGGGCTTCTGGTTGTCTTTCCGATGATGTTGGTTTCTGCACGGTAGTGTTTGGACTTCTTCCATCCCCTTCGGAAGCTCCGGTTCGGAGTGGGTGACCTCAGAGTACTCGGCCTCCGAGGGCATCCAATTCCCTGTGGCCTCCTTGGCAGTTGGGCTATAGTCCTTGTTGCTCGTATTAATAGTTTGTGGTGAAGGTCTGGGAGTTTTCATGGTTGGGATCCAGGCTTTCTCCTTGCGACATGCTCCACCCTGGAGTGCCCCCCTGCTCCACGCACATGACCTCCTCCTTTTAAGAGGTTGTCAGGATCACACCCGATTCCCCCTATTGTTTAGTGCCGCTTTGAATCTGTTGTTTATGAATTACCAGATTTGATCTTGATAGGCTATATTGTACTTTTTCCTCACTCTTTTTATGGTCCTGAAAAGTTTCCCTGCATTTCCCCCCCCCCATTACGGATTAACATAGCGTATTGAGGGTATAGCAGGTTTTACAATTTTTCGATGTAGATCTTAAGTATTCTGACATTAATTGTTGGTTTATAGATTATATCACATTATCTTATTGTATTGGATACAGGTTGTTAGAGATTGCAATAACATTACAATATACAGGTACTATCTTTCAGGTTGTCATCTTATCATCTCAGATTAATGCAAACATGTGGTATTTAACCTTTTGGGATTGGTTCATTTCTCTTAGCATGATGGATTCCAGTCAGGCCCATTTGTCCACAAAGAACTGCATTTCATTTTTTTTTTAATAGCTGAGTATAGTATTCCATAGAGTAGATGAACCATAGCTTCCTTATCCAGTCTTCTATTAATGGGCATTTTGGTTGCTTCCATGTTTTAGCGATTGTAGATTGTGCTGCTATGACGATAGCCGTGCATGTTGGTTTCTTGTGTAGGAGATATTTTGGATATATCCCTAGGAGTGCTGTTGCTGGATCATATGGCATGTTGATTTTCAGTTGTTTGAGTATTTTCAAACTGATTCCCATAGAGGCTGTACCAGTCTGCAGTCCCACCAGCAGTGGAGAAGGGTTCGCTTTTCCCCACAGCCTCGCCAGCAAGTGTTGGTTGTATTATGTATGTGTGCCATCCTTACTGGAGTTAGGTGGTACCTCATTGTTGTCTTCATTTGGATTTCCCTTTTTGCCAGGGAACTTGAGCATTTTTTCATATGCTTGTTTGCCATTTGGGTTTGTTCCTTTGTGAAATGTCTGCCCATTTCCCGTGCCCATTTCTTGAGTGGCTTGTTTGTTTTGACATTTTGGTTGTTTTGTAGTTCTTTGTATATTCTGGAAATTAGCCCTCTGTCACCTATGTCGTGCGCGAAGATCTTCTCCCATTCTATGGGTTGCTTTTTTATTTTGTTGATTGTTTCCCTAGCTGTACAGAAGCTTCTTACTTTGATGGGTTCCCAATTGGTTTTTTGGTCTCGATTTCTACTGCATTTGGAGTCTTTTTTAGGAAGTGAAGGCCTACTCCTAAGTGTTGCAGTGTGTTTCCAACATTTTCTTCCAAAAGTTTGAAGGTTTCTGGATGCAGGTTTAGAACTTTTATCCATTTAGATTTGATCTTAGTGTATGGTGAGAGATGTGGGTCTATCTTTTTGTTTCTGCAGGCTATCAACCAGTTGTCCCAACAGCATTTATTGAACAGACCTTCCAATTTGCTTGAATTGTTGTCTGTCTTTTTGTCAAAGATTATTTGGCTGTATTTGTGTGGGTTCCCATCTGGTGTTTCTAATCTGCTCCATTGATCTTTCTCTCTATCTTTGTGCCAGTACCAGGCTGTTTTGATAACCACTGCCCTATAGTATGTCCAGAGATCTGGAACTGTGATTCCCCCTGCTAACTTCCTGTTCTTCAGGATGGTTCTGGCTATTCATGGTTTTTTGTGTTTCCAGATGAACCTTTGGATCATTGTTTCCACTTCCATGAAGAATGTTTTGGGCAATTTGATTGGAATTGTGGTGAATGTATATATTGCCTTTGGCAATATAGATATTTTAATGATATTGATTTTACCTATCCAGGAGCATGGGATGTTACTCCATCTTTCTAGATCTTGTTCAATTTCTTTTTTAAGTGGTTTGTAGGTTTCCTCAAATAGGTCTCCTACATATTTGGTTAGGTTAATTCCCAGATACTTCATAATTTTCTCTGTTATTTTGAATGGTATTTTTCTGATTAGATCTTTTTCCAACTTAGGGCTGTTTGCATACACTATGGCTGTTGATTTTTGTTCATTAATTTTGTACCCTGTCACTCTACCGCACTATCAGATAAGTTCTAGTAGTCTCTGTGTTGAGCCTCTTGCTCTTCCATATAAGGAATCATGTCATCTGTGTATAATGAAAGTTTGACTTCTTCATTTCCCATTTGGATTCCTTTCATTTCTTTTTCTTGTCTTATGGCCTCACCAAGTACCTCTAGAACTATGTTGAATAGTAGTGGAGAAAGTGGACATCCCTGTCTTGTTCCAGATCTTAGTAGGAAGGGTTCCAGTATATCTCCATTCAGTATGATGCTAGTTTTGGGTTTTTCATATATTGCTTTGATTATGTTGTGGATTTTTCCATCAATGCCTACCTTGGTTAGGGTCTGCAGCAGGAAGTGGTGTTGAATTTTTTCAAAAATTTTTCTGCGTCTATTGATACTATCATCTGACTTTTGTTCTTCAGTTTGTGGCAGTGGTGTATCACATTTATGGATTTCCTTATGTTGAACCACCCCTGCATTCCAAGGATGAATCCTACCTGATCCGGATGAATGATCTGTAGGATGATTTTTTGAATTCTATTGGCTAGGATTTTGTTGAGTATCTTAGCATCAATGTTCATCAAAGAGATAGGTCTGTAGTTGTCTTTCTCTGTAGGATGTCTGTCTGGTTTTGGGATTAAGGTAATGTTGGCTTGATAGAATGAGTTTGGAAGGATCACTTCCTTTTCTATTGTATTGAAGAGTGTTTAGAGGATTGGGGTTAGTTCAGTTCGGAATGTTTTGTAGAATTCTGCAGTGAAGCCATCTGGACCTGGGCTTTTCTTCGTTTGGAGATCTTTAATCACTGATTCAATCTCTGCTTCAGTTATGTCGTTTATTCACATCGCTTGTTGCCTCTGGGCTTAGTTTTGGCAGGTGGTGTGAGTCTAAGAACTTTTCCATTTCTTGGTGGTCTTCTGATTTGTTGGAGTACAGTGCTTTGTAATAATTTCTGATTATGTTCTTACTGGTTGCAGTGTTTGTTGTTATGTTTCCTTTTTCATCTTTGATGCTGTTAATTCTTGCTTTCTCTTGTTTTTTCTTTGTCAGACGGGCAAGCGTGGTGTCTATTTTGTTTATCTTTTCAAAAAACCAACTTTTTGATTCATTGATTTTGTGTATAGTTTTTTTTGGTTTCTATCTGATTAATTTCCTCCCTTGTTTTGATGATTTCTTGTTTCCTGTTGTGTGTGGAGCTCATCTGCTGCTGCTTTTCTAATTCCTGGAGGTGTGTGTTTAGTTCCTGTATTTGACACCTCTCTTGGGCCTTGACATGGGCTCCAATTGCGGTGAATTTGCCCAGCAGCAATGCTTTGGCCGTGTGGCATAAGATTTGGAATGTTGTGTTAGAATTTTCATTGGTTTCCAAAAATTTTTTGATCTCATCTTTAATTTCTTCTCTGATCCATTGTCGTTTAATAGCATATCGCCTAGCCTCCAAGAGTTTCTTTATTTCCTTGGGCATTTTGATTTGCTGATTTCCAATTTCATTCTGTGTTGGTCTGAGAGGGTACATGGTATGATTCCTATCTTTTTGAAGTTATTTAGGTTTGCTTGGTGTCCTATCATGTGGTCAATCCTGGAGAAGGTGCCATGTACTGCTAAAAAAATGTATAATCTGTGGCCATGGGGTAAAAAGTTCCATAAGTATCTACTAAGTCTAGGTGTTTTAAAGTTTGTATTAGCTCTGTTATTTCTTTGTTGAATTTTTGTTTTGTTGATCTGTCTGTTGTTATTAGCGGGGTGTTAAGGTCTCCCACTATTATTGTGTGCATATCAATGCCTCCTCTTAAATCTGTAAGTAATTGCTTCATGTAGCTAGGCGCGTTGGAATTTGGTGCATATATATTCACAATGGTGATTACTTCCTGATTTATCAGTCCCCTCACCAGTAAATAGTGACCTCCCCTGTCTTTTTTGATGTCTGTCAGCTTGAAGTCTATATCATCTGAGATTAGGACAGCTACCCCAGCCTTTTTTTCTCATCCATTGGCATGAAATATCTTTTTCCATCCCTTTACTTTCAGTTTCTTAGAGGCTTTTCTGGTTAGATGTGTCTCTTGTAGGCAACAGATTGATGGTTTCTGTTTCAGAATCCAGTCTGTTAATCTGTGCCTTTTGATTGGTGAGTTTAGGCCATTTGTGTTTAGAGATAATATTGAGAGAAATTGATTTTGAGCTGCCATGAGTGTGTGTAAGTGTGCAAGTGTGTATTTGTGACTATTAGAGTCTCTGCCTGGTTGACAGTCCTCTTATGAATATTAGTGGGGAGGTCTTCCCATTTGCCATCTTTGATTTTGGTTTTCATTTTTTTCTCTCTGGGTTAAGCACCTTCCTGAGGTGGTTGTCTAGGGTTGTTTTCGTGCTAGTGTATTCTTCTAGTTTCTCTTTGTGGTTGAAATATTTAATTTCATTCTCAAATATAAATGAGAGTTTTGCCGGGTACATTATTCTCGGTTGGCAGTTGTTTTGTTTCAGGATTTGAAAGGTTTTACCCCACTCTCTTCTTGCCTGGAGTATTTCTTCTGAGAGATCTGCTGTGATTCTGATTTGCCTTCCTCTGAAAGTAATCTTGTCTTTTTTTCTTACTTGTCTTAGAACTGTTTCCTTGTATTCGCTTGAAGGCAGTTTGAGGACCACATGTCTGGGTGAGGATTACTTTGGGTCGAATCTATTGGGCGTTCTCTGACCTTCCTGGATTTGTGCTGGATTTATATTTCCTGTGTTCTGGAAGTTCTCCTGTATTATCTCATTGAGCACCTGTTGCAAACCTATCTCCTTTTCCACCCCTCTGGAAGACCTATTATTCTAATATTTGACTTTTTGAGGTAGTGTTTCATTTCCTGTATGGACCTATTGGCTTTCTCCAGATTTGTCTCCAACTGTTTGATGAACTGTTGCCTTTCATTCTGAATGTCTTCCAATTCTGATATTCTGTCCACTGCTGTGTTCATTCTGTTGGTTATGCTTTCAATTTTATGTTCTATATCAAGGATTCCCTTTTTGACTTGATTTATTTCTGCAATGACATGGTTTTTGAATTCCTTGGACTCTTCCCAGCACTTCTCGCTGTCTCTGATGAATCTCATCACTAGTTTCTTAAATTGCTTCTCTGGTAATTCCTCTATGTCATCATCTTGCATCTCATGTATTGAGATTAGTTTTTGGTTGTATTGGGAGTGAGTGCTTGATCTTTCTTCTGGGTCATTACCTTTTCTGATATTTCTCCTCATGGTGTTGTTGTTTCTTGCCATTTTGGGATATTAGCCTCTGACTTGCTTGTCCGGAGCCGTTGCCGCAGTGCTGGAGATTATAGAAAGTGTGACCCAGCAACTGCTGTATGGAGTGTTGGCCGAAGTATAGCTAAGCACAGCAGGGGGTTCCAGCTGCTTGTTGTTCGGGGTTTTAGGACCAAAGCACCGAGCTGGGTCAGGAGACTCTATGTTCCAGCCCTAGTGCCAGGCCTGCCCCCTGCAGCTCTCACTCAAAGTCGTTGCCTCACTGGAAGCCACACTGCTCCACGCCACGGTCTGAGTTCGTTGACTCTGCTGAGCTGTGTTTTGCCTCTTGGGCTCAGAGCCTCTGGGCCACCTCAGGACACAGGTCTATAGAGTCGGTCCCGCCTCTTGGGCTCGGGGCGGGAGCCGTGTGTAGCTGGGGCTTCTGTGCCACCTCACGCCACAGGTCCACAGAGTCTCTTCTTGCCTTTTGGGCTCTAGGCGGGAGCTGGGGCCATGGACGCGTGTAGTAGGGGCCTCTGCGCCACCTCAGGCCACAGGTCTAGAGAGCCAGTCCCGCCTCTTGGACTCGGTGCGGGAGCCGCATGTAGCTGGGGCCCCTGTACCACCTCAGGACACAAGTCTACAGAGCCGTGCCCCGCCTCTTGGGCTCGGGGTGGGAGCCACGTGTAGCTGGGGCCTCTGCGCCACCTCAGGCCACAGGTCTACTGGGAGAACTTGCCCAGCAGTCCTGCAGAACAAGGTTACAAATTTTATCATCTACACTCCACACCTACTGGCACACGTAGGACAACTCCTAACCAACTAGCTGCAACGGTGCCAGGTGGCAGAAATATAAACCCAGGTGCAAATGAAACAGCCCAACAACAACCCCACCATCACCTGCTGTCCCCAATTGAGTAAGAAACATAACGCTTATGCCAGTACCCCATACAACAGCAGCTAGATCACACCTCCTACAGATTACAGCACTGAGGGCAATGGCTGTGGACAAATAAGTCAGACGCTAAAATCCCAAAACAACAAGAAGCAAAAACACAATGAGGAGAAGTATCAGAAAAAGCAATGACACAGAAGAAAGATCAAGCACTCACTCCCAATACAACCAATAACTAATCCCAATATCTGAGATGCAAGATGAAGACATAGAGGAAATACCAAATAAGAAATTTAAGAAACTAGTAATGAAATTCATCAGAGACAGTGAGAAGCGCTGGGAAGGGTCCAAGGTATTCAAAAACTATGCACTGCAGAAATAAATCAAGTCAAAAAGGGAATCCTTGATATAGAGCACAAAATTGAAAGTCTAACCAACAAATGAACACAGCAGAGTACAGAATGTCAGAATTGGAAGACAATCAGAATGAAAGGCAGCAGCTCATCAAACAGTTGGAGACACATCTAGAGAAAGCCAATAGGTCCATACAGAAAATGAAAGACAACCTCAAAAATCAAAGATTAGAATAATAGGCCTTCCCGAAGGAGTGGAAAAGGAGATGGGCTTGCAATGGGTGCTCAATGAGATAATACAGGAGAACTTCCAGAACACCGGAAATATAAATCCAGCACAAATCCAGGAAGGACAGAGAACGCCCAATAGATTCGACCCAAAGCAATCCTCACCCAGACATGTGGTCCTCAAGCTACCCTCAAATGAATACAAGGAAACTATTCAAAGACAAGTAAGGAAAAAGGAGAAGATTACTTTCAGAGGAAGGCAAATCAGAATCACAGCAGACCTATCAGAAGAAACACTCCAAGCAAGGAGAGGATGGGGTAAAACCTATCAGATCCTGAAGCAAAACAACTGCCAACCAAGAATAATGTACCCAGCAAAGCTCTCATTTGTATTTGAGAATGAAATCACATACTTCAACCGCAAAAAGAAACTCGAAGAATACATCAACACGAAACCAGCTCTGGAAAATCTCCTCAGGAAGGTGCTAAACCCAGGGAGAAAAAATGAAAACCAAAATCAAAGATGGCAAATGGGAAGACCTCCGCATAAAAATCCATACAAGAAAAGTCAACCAATCAGAAACTCTAATAGTCGCAAATACACACTGGCACACTTAGACACACTCATGGAAGCCCAAAATCACACCCTCTCAATATTATCTCTAAACACAAATGGCCTAAACACACCAATCAAAAGGCACAGATTAACGGAATGGGTCATCAAACAGCACCCAACTATCTGTTGCCTACAAGAGACACATCTAGCTAGAAAAGCCTGTAAGAAATTGAAAGTGAAGGGATGGAAAAAGTTATTTCATGCCAATGGATGAGAAAAAAAGCCTGGAGTAGCTGTCCTAATCTCAGATGATCTAGACTTCAAGCTGACAGAAATCAAAAAGGACAGAGAAGGACAGTATATGTTGGTGAAGGGATTGATCCACCAGGAAGTTATTACAATCGTGAACATATATGCACCTAATTCCAATGTGCCTAGCTACGTGAAGCAATTACTTACAGACTTAAGGGAGACACAGATATACACACACTAATAGTGGGCAATCTTAACACTCCGCTAACAACTATAGATAGATCCACAAAATAAAAACACAACAAAGAAATATCAGAGCTAATACAAACTTAGAACACCTAGACTTAGTAGACATTTATAGAACTTTTTACCCCATGGCCACAGATTATACGTTTTTTTCAGCAGTGCATGGCTCCTTCTCCAGGAACAACCACATAATAGGACACAAAGCAAACCTAAATGACTTCAAAAAGATAGGAACCATATCATGTACCCTCTCAGACCAACCACGAAATGAAACTGGAAATCAGCAAATCAAAATGCCCAAGGAAATAAAGAAACTCTTCGACGTTGAACAATAGGTTGTTAAACGAACAATAGGTCAGGGAAGAAATTAAAGATGAGATCAAAAAATTTTTGGAAACCAATGAAAACTCTAACACAACATTCCAAATCTTATGCCACACGGCCAAAGCATTGCTGCGGGGTAAATTCATCGCAATTGGAGCCCATGTCAAGGCCCAAGAGAGGCGCCAAATACAGGAACTAAGCACACACCTCCAGGAATTAGAAAAGCAGCAGCAGATGAGCTCCACACACAACAGGAAACAAGAAATCATCAAAACAAGGGAGGAAATTAATCAGATAGAAACCAAAAAAAAAAAAAACTATACACAAAATCAATGAATCAAAAAGTTGGTTTTTTGAAAAGATAAACAAAATAGACACCACGCTTGCCCGTCTGACAAAGAAAAAACAAGAGAAAGCAAGAATTAACAGCATCAAAATGAAAAAGGCAACATAACAACAAACACTGCAACCAGTAAGAACATAATCAGAAATTACTACAAAGCACTATACTCCAACAAATCAGAAGACCACCAAGAAATGGAAAAGTTCTTAGACTCACACCACCTGCCAAAACTAAGCCCAGAGGCAACAAGCGACGTGAATAAACGACATAACTGAAGCAGAGATTGAATCAGTGATTAAAGATCTCCAAACGAAGAAAAGCCCAGGTCCAGATGGCTTCACTACAAAATTATACAAAACATTCCGAACTGAACTAACCCCAATCCTCTACAAACTCTTCAATACAATAGAAAAGGAAGCAACCCTTAAAAACTCATTTTATGAAGCAAATATTACCTTAATCCCAAAACTGAATAGAGAACCAAAAGAGAAAGACAACTACAGACCTATCTCTTTGATGAACATTGATGCTAAGATATTCAACAAAATCCCTGCTAATAGAAATCAAAAAATCATCCTACAGATCATTCATCCAGATCAAGTAGGATTCATCCCTGGAATGCAGGGATGGTTCAACATAAGGAAATCCATAAATGTGATACACCACATCCAAAAACTGAAGAACAAAAGTCAGATGATAGTTTCAATAGATGCAGATAAAACCTTCGACAAAATCGAACACAACTTCCTCCTGCTGCAGACCCTAACCAAGGTAGGCATAGATAGAAAAATTCCACAATATAATCCAAGAAATATATGAAAAACCCAACGCTAGCATCATACTAAATGGAGAAATACTGGAACCCTTCCCACTGAGATCTGGAATAAGACAAGGCTGCCCACTTTCTCCACTGCTATTCAACATAGTCCTAGAGGTACTTGCTGAGGCCATAAGAAAAAGAAATCAAATGAATCCAAACGGGAAATGAAGAAGTCAAGCTTTCACTATACGCAGTTGACATAATTCTTTATATGGAAGAGTCAAAAGGCTCAACACAGAGACTACTAGAACTTATCTGATAGTGCGGTAGAGTGACAGGGTACAAAATTAATGAAAAAAAAATCAACAGCCATAGTGTATGCAAACAGCCCCAAGTTGGAAAAAGATCTAACAGGCAAAATACCATTCAAAATAACAGAGAAAAGCATTAAGTATCTGGGAATTAACCTAACCAAATATGTAGGAGACCTATTTGAGGAAACCTACAAACCACTTAAAAAAGTAATTGAACAAGACCTCAAAAGATGGTGTAACATCCCATGCTCCTGGATAGGTAAAATCAATATCATTAAAATGTCTATACTGCCAAAAGCAATATATAAATTCAACACAATTCCAATCAAATTTCCAAAAACATTCTTCATTGAACTGGAGACAGTGATACAAAGGTTCATCTGGAAACACAAAAAAACACGAATAGGTAGAACCATCCTGAAGAACAGGAAGTTAGCAGGGGGAATCACAGTTCCAGACCTCTGGACATACTATAGGGCAGTGGTTATCAAAACAGCCTGGTACTGGCACAAAGATAGAGAGAAAGATCAATAGAGCAATAGAAACACCAGAAGAGAAACCAGACAGATATAGCCAAATAATCTTTGACAAAAGGACAAACAATAATCCAGGCAAATGGGAAGGTCTGTTCAATAAATGCTGTTGGAACATCTGGATGATAGCCTGTAGAAACAAAAAGATAGACCCACATCTCTCACCATACACTAAGATCAAATCTAAATGGATAAAAGTTCTAAACCTGCATCCAGAAACCTTCAATTTTGGAAGAAAATTTTGGAAATACTCTGCAAGATGTAGGGGTAGGTCCTCACTTCCTAAAAAGGACACCAAAAGCAATAGAAATCAAGACCAGAATAAACAATTGGGACCTCATCAAAGTAAGAAGCTTCTGTACAGCTAGGGAAACAATCAATAAAGTAAAAAAAGCAGCCCACAGAATGGGAGACGAGCTTTCGCGCATGATGTAGGTGATAGAATGCTAAACTCCAGAATATACGAAGAGCTACAAAACAACCAAATTTCCAAAATAAACAAACCACTCAAGAAATGGGCATGGGAAATGGGCAGACACTTCACAAAGGAACAATCCCAAATGGCAAATAAACATATGACAAAATGCTCAAGTTCCCTGGCAATAAGGGAAATCCAAATTAAAACATCAATGAGGAACAACCTAACACCAGTAAGAGTGGCCCACATGAATAAAAGCACCAACAACACATGTTGACGAGGTTGCAAGGAAAAGGGAACCCTACTCCACTGCTGGTGGGGCTGCAGGCTGGTACATCCTCTATGGAAATCAGTATGGAGAACATTCAAACAACTCAAAATCAACATACCGTATGATCCAGCAATAGCACTCCTAGGAATATATCCAAAACGACTGTTTTACCAGAAACCAACAGGCACTTCTATGTTCATAGCAGCACAATCAGTAATTGCAAAAACATGGAAGCAGCCAAAATCCTCATCAACAGAGGATTGGATAAGAAAGCTACGGTTCATCTACTCCATGGAATACTACTCAGCTATTAAATAAAACACAAAATGCAGTTCTTCTTGGCCAAATGGGCCAAACTGGAAACCATAATGCTAAGGGAAATGAGCCAATCCCAAAAGATTAAATACCACGTTTGCCTTAATTTAAGATGATACGATGTTATGTATAACATGTTATGTATGTTATATGTGGTGTATAAACTAAATTTGAAATGTTAATGTGGTGGTCACAGAAGGTGGTTAAGAACTTGCATTTACTTTTAACATATTGGTTACTCATTACTATGTCAAATAATTCTATAATGATGTCAATTTTTGCTGATGATATGTTGGAACTTTTAATTGATCGAGATGATACTCTGCTGGCTCTGTCTTCAGACCAGAGAGGGTGTACTTAAGAAGCCATTGAACTTGACTGGACAATAAGATGCTGGACTCTATGTTTGGTATATGCTTGCAATGGGGGAATCTCAACTGAACTTGAACTGTGGTTATGCAACAAGGTGGAGGAATCCACCATGGGAGGAGGATTTGGGGAGGCGTGGGGAAAACCCAAGTACCTATGAAACTGTGTCACATAATAAAATGTAATTAATCAATTAAAATAATAAGTAAATAAATAAAAGAAATAAGACCAAGATTTCAACTTGTGCAATGGGCAATAAAAAATTGATTTATTGAAAAGAGTGGTAAATCTGTATGCAATTGGTGGGTTATCATTATTTAAATAAAATTATAAGTAAGTTTCTATAATAAAAAAAAGGAGCTACAGAATGGGATTAGATCTTTGCACACTATATAAGAGATAGAGGGCTGATTTTCAGAATATACAAAGATTTCAAGAGAAACCAAAACATCTGAACAAACAAACTTCTCAGGAAATGGGCACGGGAAATGGGTAGACATTTCACAAAAGAACAAACCCAAATGGCAAAAAAGCAAATGAAAAAATGATCAATTTCCCTGGCAGTAAGGAAAATCCAAATGAAGACAACAATGAGCTACCACCTAACCCCAATAAGGATGGCACACATACACAATACAACCAACAATTGCTGGCGAGGATGTTGGGAAAGGGAACCCTTCTCTATTGCTGGTGGGACTGCAAACTTGTACAGCCTCTATGGGAATCAGTTTGAAAATACTCAAACAACTGAAAATCAACATGCCATATGATCCAGCAACAGCACTCCTAGGGATATATCCAAAACATCTCCTACACAAGAAACCAACATGCACGGCTATCGTCATAGCAGCACAATCTACAATCACTAAAACATGGAAGCAACCAAAATGCCCATCAACAGAAGACTGGATAAGAAAGCTATGGTTCATCTACTCTATGGAATACTACTCAGCTATTAAAAAAAATGAAATGCAGTTGTTTGTGGTCATATGGGCCCGACCGCAATCCATCATGCTAAGGGAAATGAACCAAACCCAAAAGGTTAAATACCACATGTTTGCCTTAATCTGAGTTATCTGTGTCTCCCGTCCCGCGGAAGAAATCAACCGATACTGGAGAGCATTTCAGAGGCACTTTTATTCCAACCTTCAGTTCCTTCTTTGGGGCAGAAGCCCCTGGCTTATATATCCCTCCTATCCGTTAAATCCGTTACCCAGAAGCCCTCAGTTAAGCCTTCAGTTAAGTCAGTTAAGTCCGTTATTTCCGTTACACAGAGAACCTCCTCACCCCTCCCCCATGGCCCCTGGCTATCTCTCAATCCTCCAATCAGCTTACACGCCTGAGGCAAGCAGTAAAGGGCCAATCACAGGGCACTTCCTGAAACCTGTCTCCAAGAGGAAGTAGGGTCCAGGCATCATCTTAGGGCAGGGCACACGTGCAGTGCTCCCAACATGAGTTGAAAAGAAGACAACTTGGAAAATAGTACCTGTATGTTGTAATATTAGTGCAATCTCTAACAACCTGTATCCAGTGCGAGAACATAATGCGATATAATCTATAAACCAACAGTTAATGTCAGAATACTTAAGATCTACATCGAAAAATTGTAAAACCTGCTATACCCTCAATACGCTATGTTAATCCGTAATGGGGGGGGGAAATGCAGGGAAACTTTTCAGGACCATAAAAAGAGTGAGGAAAAAGTACAATATAGCCTTTCAAGATCAAATCTGGTAATTCATAGACAACAGACTCAAAGCGGCACTAAACTAAACTAAAACTAAATAATACTAACTAAATAATACTAAACTAACTAATACTAAAACTACTATATCAATGCATGAGGGGGGAATCGGGTGTGATCCTGACAACCTCTTAACAGGAGGTCATGTGAGTGGAGCAGGGTGCACTCCAGGGTGGAGCAGGTGGTAAGGAGGAAGCTTGGATCCCAACCATGAAGACTCCCAGACCTTGACCACAAACTATTAATACAAGCAACAAGGACTATATCCCTGCCGGAGTCCAGCTCCAACCTGGGTTTCGGACCTCGGGAAGGGTGCGTGGATGAGGTGCAGAAAGAAACAGACGGGACACTAAGATTCCATGATGATAGTGGACAATGCAATAAAGCCGTCCGCTTTATTTATACAGAATCAATCAAACTCTGGCTCAGACCTTTTACGTCATGATTAAATGGGTGTTTCTAAGGACAACCCTGCCACCTGTTTTACACAAAAACAATAGAAGTTCCTACTACAATTCTTAGTCTACAACTTAATCTTGTATCACAAAGAAAAGGAGAACCTAAAGATTAAGGAAAGAATGAAACCCTAAATACAGGTCCCTTGATTAGCATAAGGTGAATGGGGACAGCCAAGACAGTAGGAATAATAGAAGGCCCTTTTGTAAGACATTATTATTGACATTAACCTCCAAGCTCACATTGTGTAAAAAGCCAGTCTCACAGTAGCAAAAATGCCTGGACAGATTAGAATTCTTTCGCAGGGTGGTCCGGTCCATGCAAAAGAAGGTGGAGCTGCATCCAGGTGGCTATAGATATCCGCTAGGCCCTGCCTCAGCGAGAGGTTCCTTGCGGCCCTGCCAGCAATGGAACAATGTCTTCACACCCTCGTGTCCCCCACATCCACTGCACGGACCCCAACATATCCCAACTGCCAAGGAGGCCACAGGGAATTGGATGCCCTCGGAGGCCGAGTACTCTGAGGTCACCCACCCCGAACCGGAGCTTCCGCTGGGGATGGAAGAAGTCCAAACACTGCCGTGCAGAAACCAACATCATCGGAAAGACAAACAGAAGCCCTGAGCCTTCTGCAGAAACAGGGACCAGGGAGGAGAGCTTTCTCTGGTCCGAGCCTGGCTCCAGCTCTGGACTCCCACTCTCCCTCGCAATGACCATCGGGATTGCTTCGAAAACCCCTCATAGCAAACAAACAATCATCCAAACTAAAAAATTGTAAAATAAATAGACAAACAACAAAAAGTAGAGTTTGAAATCTGACAGGAAAGAGCTGGCATGGATTGGCTCATGACTCGCTGGGTGGGACACAAAGATCAGTCACTCCTCACCATGGTGTTGAGGATTTCCCTGCACACCCCCCCCCAAATAAAAATGTTCTGCACCTTAATTGTCAACAAATGTCTTGTTACAGTTACAAGCCAGTCTAAATTATCCTAAAATCTGCCAAGATCAGTAAAATTATACTTCAACACAACAAATGTCTAAATACTAAAATGAAATAGACATGAGACAGCTGAATGGTACCTTATAGCCTTTTTAAGGTATATAGCAGCCAGTCCTGTGTACAAACTAAAATTGAAATGTCAATGAGCAAATCATAGGTTGTGGTTAAGAACTTGCTTTTTTTTTTTTTTTTTTTTTTTTTTTTTTTTAACATACAGGTTACGCAAAATCATGTCAATTCCATAATGTTGCAAATTGCTGTTGATGTTATATTGGGACTCTTAATTGACTGGGATGATATTCTACCAGCTCTAACTTTGGACCAGAAATGGTCTCCCCAAGAAACTGTTCAATCCATCTGGACAATAAGTAGCTGGACTCTATGCTTGGTATATGTTTGCAAGAAAAGAATTTTGATTGAATTTGAACTGTAATACTGCACCAGGGTGGAGGAATCCACCTGGGGGAGGGGAGGGGTAGGGATGGGGGGTTTCCCAGAGCCTATGAAACTGTCACATAATGCAAAATAATTAATAGTAAAAAAAAAAAGAAATGAGATATGGGCATCTTAACTGCAAGGCTGGACATTTGCATTGCAAATGATCTTAAAATCTGTTTTACGTTAAAGGATGCAAAGAGAACTTGGTTTTTCAGTACATATATCACATATGAAATCACTCACAGTGGCACTGTGGGCTGCATTGGGCTAAGAGAGGTTAGCCAGTTCCTTTCTGGAAGGGAGCACAAAGCAACCATTTTGGGTTTGTGGGCCATATGTTTGGTTGCAACTACCAAGCTTGTCCACAGTAGCCTGATGGTGACTGTGGACACAATGTAAAACTTCACAAAAACAGCCAGCCAGCTAATTCTGGCTCCGGAACTACAGTTTAAGGACTCTTGAACAAAAACATAGTTTAACAGTAGTCTTATTTTTTCATCTCACACCCCCGCCCGCCTGTGAAAGAGGTTTTTTTTTTTCTTTTTTTAATATTTATTTATATATTCTTTTTTTAATATTTATTTATTTTTATTACAAAGCCTATAGACAGCTGTATAGCAGCTGGGGCTGAGTACAAACAGAAAACTGAAGGGTCAATGAAGCAATCATAGGAGGTGGTTAAGAACTTGTGTTGTTATAATGTATTTATTACTCAATACTATGTCAATTAATTCTATAATGTTGTAGAGTGTTGTTTATGTTGTGCTGGGGCTCCTAATTGATCAGGACGATATTCTGCCAGTTCTACCTTCAGACCAGAGAAGGTCTCCCCAGCAAATTGTTGAATTGATCTGGACAATAAGATGCTTGACACTCTTTGCTTGGTATATGATTACAACGAAAGAATCTTGACTGAATTTGAACTGTAATACTGCAACAAGTTGGAGGAATCCACCAAGGGGGAGGGCATAGGGAGGGGATGGGGGAATCCCAGAGCCTATGAATCTGTGTCACATGATGCAATGTAATTAACAAAAAAAAAAGCTTAAAAAGTTTTCCGTCACTCCAGTGAAATTGGTGGTATTCAGTGCAAGAAGAGATGTGGATAGGAACAGCATGCTCTTTTTTCAACAGGAAGAGAAGTATGCAGGACAGGATAGGATCACATCGCCAGTTACCTGTCACTCATGTCCAATATCTAGTCTCTGAGAAACATCTCACCATTGATGTTAGCTCGATATTCCTTAACAATAACTATGTTAGAGAAATAGGGATTGCTGCGGAAGAACAACCTGATCATGATGCAATTCTTGGGAAGCTGGAGTTTGGCCACCTGCTAGGAGAAGATGGAGCAGCTCCTTTGTGGATTTCAGTGGCATGTGCAAGGTGAATATCTAGTCTTTCAGCCTTCACACGTTGCCCGTGTGTTCCTCTTTTATGCTGTCTCTGTTACTTTCTCTTGTTGACAAAGAATCAACATTTTAAAAACATAAGGCATTTAAAGGAATTAACATTTTAAAGAATTAACATTTCAAAAACATATTCAAGAGATAGAATATTTACTTGCTTTAGTTTGAATTTATTTTCTCAAGGCAACAGCAGTTATAATCTTAAGACACCTTTCAGTTTGTTTTATTGTGATGGAAGCTTCATCTCGAAAGTCTACAGGGAAGTGTTGCCTGGAGAAATTCAGAAAAGAATATGCAGAAACCTTAAATACTGTTAAGAAATACCATGTATTTATAAATTGGTAAGCAGAAGTCCTAGCGTATTTTTAAATTATTGAGGATATTGACATAAAGACAACTGACTTTGAATCTGGTGTGTTGGCCCAATAAGTAAAACCATACTTTGCATGTGCTGTGATCACACATGGAAGCTGGTTAGTGACCTGGCTGCTGAAATTGCCACTGAGCACCCTGTTGTGATCTTGGAAAACAGTACTGGATGGCCCAAAGCCTGTGACCCTGCTCCCAAGTGGGAAATCAGGAAGAAGCTTTGAGTTCTTGGCTTCAGATTGGCTAGATTCAGCTCTGGATATTGGGGCTTATTTGGGACTGAAGCATTTGATGGTCAATCTTTCATTCTAAATCTCCTTCTCACTGTAAATCTGCCTTTCCAATATAAATAGATAAATAAATAGTTAAAAGAGACTCACCAGTCTTCATATATTACTGAAACTATAAGCATATTATTATTCTGAGGCAATCATCATGCTTTGTTCCTATGATGCTACAACTGATAGAAGGAGACATTTTGAGAAGCAGCAGTTTAGCCAGTTTGTCTATTCTGCTGCTAAAACTACCAATCCTATTATGTTCACTGATAGAGGCTATTTTCTGCTGAATCTTATGGCTATTCCTAATCAGCTTAATCAACTTACTGTCTTTTATTGATATCTTGGATTGATTTTCTTGTCTATTTGCCCTTCTGTTTTGCAACTCACTGAGTTTCCTTACAGTTGCTATTTTGAATCATGCAATTGTTCTTTCATTGAGACGTTGAGAGATTTGGGAGCACTCGTGCAACCCTGTTTCTATTTGTTTCATGTGTCCTCGTCATAGTCTGCTCATCTAGCTACATGTCCAACTTTTTAGAAGGAGTTGGTTTTAGGATTCGTGAGTTTATCTCTCTTCATCATACTTGAATTGGATTGGGTTTCTTTCGCAGTCATAGGACTGCTTGTATATCAACGTTTGCTAATTTCAATGTGATGATTTTTTACCTAACAATTCCCCTAAACTTTCCTGCGAACACTAATAGTAGTCTTATGGAAGTCTGTATTCCCTTTTGCAGAAAATAGTTTGATGTGCCCCAAATATTCTCCTGACTTCCTCTCTTACACTTTGTATCCACTTGATTTTCATTTCGTTGATTAAAATATCCAGGATTCTATTTGCTAACAGGAATGAAAGAGTGCATTTTCCTTGTCTCAGGATCCTAGCATATATCTACAGATTTTTCCCTATTCAATATGATATTGAGCTACATGTGTTGAAAGTGTCTGGAGCACTGCACGTGTGCCCTAAGATGGCGCTGATACCTCTCCCCCCGAAGCTTTGCAGTACACAGGTTTCAGGAAGTACCTTCTGATTGGCCCAAAGCTGCATGCTTAGCACCTGTGCTACGCGTGATCAGAGCTATGATTGGCATGCCTGCCGCATGCATTGGTGACCTTTAAGCTGATTGGACTAGGATTGTATTTAGCGGTAGGGTTTCAGGAAGACGGGGACCAGGACAGGAAGACAGAGACAGATGGATGAACTGAGTACGACTGGGACGGACGAACAGACAGAAGTAGACTAGGGGCAACGAGGAGACTGGGAAAGGAAGCAGAGAGCAGCGGAAGAAAAACTGGAGGTAGTAGAAGTCCAGTCGACTGGCTGGGAAATGGACTGATTAGAAAAATAAAGTTGCTCAAGAAAGAGAGCCTGGAGAGTCGGGTGAATTCTTCTGCTGGACGGAAAACCCTGACAGAAAGCATTGCTTATTTTGAGAAACATTGTTCATTTCCAACTTTGCTTTATGTTGTCACAACAAAAGCCTATTATATTACAACCAATGTTTTTCCAGCATCTATTGAGTTAAGCAATGCTTTCATTCATTTAATAGGTTGTAGTCTTGTGTAATATTTATTGATCTTATAGAGGAATAATCCCTGCACAACTTTCATACATTCTCTAAGTGGGTAATGTTCTAAGTGGGTAAATGAGGGATATGATTAGCTAGTACTTGTTGAAAATTTTCACAATTCAGTTAATCAGGGATAGTATTGTGTCTAGTGTCATCATTTACACTTTTGATTAAGGTTTATGTGGCATTAAGAGATCATTTATTTGTTACTTTTCTGATTATCAATATAGGTATTAGTTTATCTTATTCATTTTTGGTTGCAAGTTGTGACGTGCTGTGTTGTTATCTTCATTCACTTCCAGGGATGTTTCAGTTTTTCTTTTGATATCTGCCATGGCCAGTTATTCTTCCTGGAGCATGTTATTGCAGTTCTCTTTCTTTGCACACTTCCTACAGTTTCATTAGCTGTTGATTCCTTTTCATTTAATCATGGTCACAAAGTAAACATTCTACAATTCAACTTTTACAGTCTTATGTATCTTTTTCCATAGTATATATTATTTCTCTGGTTTTTGATGTGTGTGTATGTGTTCGTGGGTGGGTGTGATGAAGCTGAAATATCTAAATGTTTGACGATAGTTGTATTGAATCCTTTGTCCTACTTTACATTTATTAACAGATGCTTTAAATAAGGTAATGCCATAATGTGGGTCCATATAAACCTTCTAAAAGCATTTCTCTATATTGAAGTATTGCATTATATGTTATTGAAACATGACATCATTTCTTCTATGATTTTTTTCTGATATCTGAATGACTGATGTCCGTTTTTCTCCATTGACATGGAATTTCTCTACCACCATTTCACTCTGTATCTGTGTATTTACATTGGTGAGTTGCAATACTTAGAGATAGCAAATGGACTGTCTTATTATTTAATATGTTAGGTAAGTATAATCTTTTGGTTTAAGACTTTAAAGGCCATTTGCATATGGGTTTATTATTAAAAACTAACAATCGGATATCATTGTTCCATAACCATTTCAGTACCTAATTTGTGTCCTTTGCACATTGATCAGGGAGAATTTCTTCCCACATTCTTCTTGCGAAATGATTGTAATTCTCCATTGTTGAGTGCAGCACTTGGTTAATTATTATTTGTGTCTGAATAGGTACTGGTCATTTCCTCAAGTTGTTGATTATTTTGGATTATTTTCCTACCCAATTTTCATTGTGTTTTCTTTCTGCATTCAACTGGCTGCCATAGATGTGGGGTGTAATTTTTGAGCTGGATTTTGATTTTCAGAATCTAAGTGTTGAAGGGGAAAGATGACAGTATAAGGTGCAGACAGGTTTAACTGAAGGAGAATCATTAGTAAGGGTGAAGCACAAAGGGAAGATTCCAGGAAAAGAAATCTGGCCAAGAGCAGAGGAATACCTGGAATCCCCTGCATACAGCGGAAGTGACAAGAGCACAGCAGCACAGCAGAAATCAGATATACATGTGGCAGTCAACAAACAGACATGCCATCCAAACTCCAGAGATAGTCAAAATGTCAGCAGCGGCCAGGTTAGAGATGAAATTCACTGGGAGCTTAGGAATTGAACACAGAAAGAGAATGGTCATTCTCTTGATGCTTTTGACTGGATAATGAGCAGTCACAGATGGAAAAGGTCATTTGGTATATTTGGCATGCACCTTACATTGTATGCTTTCACTTGTTGTTAGTTTATATCATCATTCAGGTGTTTATAAATTTTACCCAACTTTGTTCCAGTGTGTGTCTTGTGTGGTAATCTCTACTACACAGATGCCTTCCTCTCTGGAATTTTTCATCCTTACTGTTAAAATTTCTACAAGTGTTCTCTATTTCATGCTATTTGTTTATTTATACAAACGTATGCAAACATAGCCAAAACTGTGTTTTTGCCCATTTCTGAATCTATCTCCTATTGAATTTGACTATTTTCATCTCATAGATTCAAAAATCTTTGGAATTTGAGTTTTATGTTTTAGTAGTATAATGCATTTGTTGTGGTCAAGACATAAAATGGCATATTGAGAGAAGTGCACTAGGCTGATAAGATGGATGCCTATGAAACTTGAGAACAGTCTTCCTACAGTATCCACAGGGGCTGTGTGACCTTGAGATTTCAAAGTGTGAGGCAGAAAACTGGAGTATGATTTGAGTAACTGTGTAGGAGTCCTTGTATGGTGCAAAGTCACAGCATAGACTTGTAAGCCGATTCACTATGTGTGGGCACTAGTTCAGGGTTGTTAGCGTGTGCACCATGGGACAAAAGATAACATTAATAGAAAAAGCATGCATGAAACTGAAGTTCATGACTGATGTGTCAGCGAATGTTGTCTTAAGGGTTGCAATATCACTCTAAATGGGGCACCTTCACTATCCATGGTAAGGACCCATGCTATAGGATCAATTCTTGCAGAGATTCAAAGTGCTGTATCCGTACTCGACTAGCTGCACAAATCTGAATTCATATTGAACTGTATGACTTAATTCTACGTTCTACTAACAATAATTTGTTGTAACCCATGAAATATGTGTCAATCAAATACACAATATTATTTGCAAAAGTCGTAAGATCCAATGAAAACCAGTGAAAGTTTGCATTCTGCAAGAGATGCAAATGAGACAAAGAAAGATTCACCAGTGGCTTTTATATGACACACACAAACAAAGATAAAAAAGAAAAATGTCATTTGTCTCACGGCAAACAAATCGCACACTAAATATCGCCAGATGCTTATTTTGATTGGTAACTGTTCTCTAAGCCATTAACTTCTGGACAGAACACATTTCTAATGTCTTCCTGTGGAGCAATTTTCTTATGATGGCAGAATGAATACTCTTTTGCAGGATTGTTTAGTAACTTAGTGTAGCTCTATTGGTAATGTTGAGTTGTTATTCATATTCTTTAAAACCCTGCCAAGATACAAAACATAAAGTTATTGTCCAAGTTGTACTTTGTGCATTAACCACATTAGATTCAGGTGGCTAAAGAATCCCAGGAGTTTTCATATGCTTGTTTGATAATATACTGTCATGATTATGCAGTATGTATCATGTTGATCCCTTACTTTTTCAGTATTATTTTTCAGTAAGTAGTGTATGATTTTGCAGTATAAATCACATGGATCCCTTAAGTGATAAGTGGAATTTTCAAACACTTTGATTTGCAGAAAGAAACTACATTCCTCCATTTAACATTTAGGGGATGAGTAAAGGAGGGCTGGCTTTGAACAGTACATGCGGATTGTGTATAGTCACTTCTCACTTTCTCAGTAGTAAAGACAATAGACAGATTGTGGAAGTTTTCACCATACCTTTCAAATTAGTAAATATTAAATACTACAATAGATTTTATCCAATCCTCTGCTGATGGGGATTTTGGCTGCTTCCATGTTTTTGCAATTACTGATTGTGCTGCTATGAACATAGAAGTGCATGTTGGTTTCTCATAAAACAAGTGTTCTGGATATATTCCTAGGAGTGCTATTGCTGGATCATACAGTTTGTTTATTTTGAGTTGTTTGAATGTTCTCCATACTGATTTCCATAGAGGCTGTACCAGCCTGCAACCCCACCAGCAGTGGAGTAGGGCTCCCTTTTCCTTACAACCTCGTCAACAAGTGATTTTGGTGCTTTTACTCATGTGGGCCACTCTTACTGGCGTTAGGTGGTACCTCACTCCATGGAATACTACTCAGCTATTAAAAAAAACCAAAATACAGTTCTTATTGGCCAAATGGACCAAACTGGAAACCATAATGCTAAGGGAAATGAGCCAATCCCAATAGGTTAAATACCACATGCTTGCCTTAATTTAAAATGATATGATGTTATGTATAAAATGCTATGTTATGTATGTTATATGTGGTGTATAAACTAAAATTTAAATGTCAATGAGGTGGTCACAGAAGGTAGTTAAGAACTTGCATTTACTTTTAACATATTGGTTACTCATTACTATGTCAAATAATTCTATAATGATGTCAATTTTTGCTGATGATATGTTGGAGCTTTTAATTGATGAGATGATACTCTGCTGGCTCTGTCTTCAGACCAGAGAGGGTATACCTAAGAATCCATTGAACTTGACTGGACAATAAGATGCTGGACTCTATGTTTGGTATATGCTTGCAATGGGGGAATCTCAACTGAACTTGAACTGTGGTTATGCAACAAGGTGGAGGAATCCACCATGGGTTGAGGATTTGGGGAGGGGTGGGTAGAATCCAAGTACCTATGAAACTGTGTCACATAATACAATGTAATTAATGAATTAAAATAATAATTAAATATTAAATACTATAATAATCTCTTCCTCTTGTAAAATTTAATTTTTTTCAGTCACTGTTGTCTTTTGCTGTAAGATCTCTCTGTGAAATAATTCTTTGTTGCCATTAAATATCCTTCATTCTCATCCCACATCCCTATTTAAATTTGGGTCTGCCTATTTCTTGGACATTTCATATAAAGAAAACTCATCTTTTACGTCCTGCTGCTCTATTTCTGAGTCAGGTCCCTGCTAACGAGCATGGGAAGGCAGCAGATGATGGCTCAAGCCCTTGTGTCCTTAAATCCACATGAGAGAACTGCAAGGAGCTCTGGGCTCCCAGTCTCCTAACTGCTCAGCTCTGGACATTGCAGTGATTTGGGGAATGAAGCAGTACTTGGGAGATGACTCTGACTTTCAAATTAGTAATTTACACTTTAGAAACACAGAAAGAAACTATACATTCAACACTGAAAAGACAAATTAAAAAGAAAAAAAAAATATCTAAACAGCTACTCAATTACAAGGTTTGCAGCTTTCCAGGAAAGACACAAAGCAACAGTCAACATCCTTTCATAAGGAAAAGATACACAGAAAATACAGCAGTAATGCACACCAACCAAAAGAGTCAAGAGCACTCCTAACACAAATTAAAACTTCAATAAAGCATGACGGAAATAGAAATTCTCACACATTGCTGGTGGGACATGTAATAGTTTGCTGGTTTGGAAGAATATTAAGCAGTTTTTCCCAATGTTAACCTGAGTCTCAGCATATTCTCTAGCACTTTGGAAACCATAAATCATAAAATTTCAAAAATAGTTTGAAGATGGTTATCCAAATAACATTAAAATGTGATAGAATTTAATTCATACACCAAACAACAGGAGAAATTGCAATGCCCTTCAATAGATGGGAAAATGACAAAATCTTTTTAGTGGTTGAGTAATGTTCTGTGGTGTAGATGTTTCACCTTTTGTTAGATGTGCTAAAGAAAGAAAATACCAACTAAGTACAAACAGACCTTTATTATGCAAAGAGAAGTCTGTTCCTGGGCCTATGCCTTGTGGTGGAGGAATGCACAGAAGAAGAGAGCGTCTCAAGTGGGAAAGACAAGCAGGGTAGTGGAGACAAAGGTTTTATACCCCCACTGACATGGGTGTTGGCATCAGCCCTGCTTGAGCTCTGATAGGAGAGGGCATGTTGACCTTTGTCAAGCATCGGCCTGTACATGGCATTGGCGACCTTCGGATAGTGCCAGATCACTGACAGAGCTCACTGTGGTGTCCACCCATTTTCTGTAACCAGATAATTAGGTCATGCAGAGTTTTTTGCTTTTTGCTTTCGTTTGTGTGTTTGTTATTCAGGTGAACTGGCGTTTTCCTAATCTTGGGCACTGAGTGATCATAGAAATCAACTCGCAGATATGCAGGTAATTCATATTAGGAATCTGCATTAAGGAGAAGAACCTACCAACCAGAATGGCAATGGCAAAAGATAGAAGAAAAGACAGAGGCACTGTGACTGTTACTGAAGACGCTCCAGCAAAGGAGCATTCTACAACACAATCAGAGCAATATACAAGAAAACCAATGCCAGCATCATACTAAATGGAGAAAGACTGGAAACCTATCCACTAAAATCAAGAATTAGAAAGGGATGACATCTATCACCACTACTCTTCACCATAGTATTGGAAGTCCTTACCAGAGCCATCAGACAAGAAAGAAAAGACTTAAAGGAATCCAAATTGGAAGTGATGAGCTGAAATTATCGCTACTTGAAGACTACATAATTCTCTACATATGAGAACCAAAAACTCGGTCAAGAGACTGTTGGAACTCATTAGAGATTTTGGCAGAGAAGCAGGATACACAGTTACTGAGCACAAGTCAATGGCACTGTGTACGCAATTTCAAGGCTGAGAAAGAAATTGTAAGTACAGATCCCTTTAACATAGAAGAGAGCAACCTTAAATGCCTTAAATGGGACTACATCAAACTAAAAAAAAAAAAAAATCTGTGCAGCAAAGGAGACAGTTAACAATGTGAGGAAGTAAACAACAGAGGCAGAGAAATATTTGCACACCACACAAGTGATAGGAGACTAATATCCAGGATTTACGAAGAGCCACAGAATCCCAGGGACAATAAAAAACAAACAAGCAAACAAGTCTGTCAAGAAATGGGCAAAGGATTGAGCAGACATTTTTCAATAGAACAGACTCAAATAGCTGACTGACATATGAAAAGATACTTAGGCTTTCAAGCCATCAGAGAGATCCAATTGAAAGCCATGTTGAAGTACCAGCTAACTCCAGTGAGACTGGCCTACACTCAGAACTCAAGTAACAATACCTGCTGGCAAAGATGTGGGGAGAAAGGTAGTCTCTTTCACTGCTGGTGGCAGTGTAGGCTAATGCAACCATTGTGGAAATCAGTATGGAGAGTGTTGGGAGAATTGTAAACAAGTCTACCATATGATACAGTTCTCCTGCTCCTACGAATATACCCAATAGGAATAAATTCATTTCATAGGAATGAAATCTGCATATGTGAAGAGGATATATAAGCCTATATTTGCAGAAGCAAAATCTACACTAGCAAAGACATGGAAACAATCCAGCTGTGCTCCCAAAGAAGAACAGTTAAAGAAGCTGTGCTACTTCTACTCCATGAAATAGTATTACCTATTAAGAAGAATAAAATTATGCCATTTACAACCATGTGGTCCCAAGGAGAGTCCGTTATGCTCAGTGAAATGTATTAATCCCAAAAGAATAAATACATATGTTCTCACTAATATAAAGAAACCATCATGGAAAGCATAACTTCAATTACCTGATCCATACTGGGTTTTATTTGTTAGCTTGTTAGTTTTTGACTGTTTTATTCATTATTTTTTGCTGCATCCCATCTTTTGCTGTTTTAGATTTCAGTTTCATTTATTCCAAATACATTCTTTCCTTTTTTTGAATTCCTCACTGCCTTGTGGATTACATGGTGGAATCATTTTTCCCAAGAGACTTTTTTTTTATAAAGATTGGTTAATTTTTATTGCAAAGTCAGATATACAAAGAGGAGGAGAGATATTGAGGAAGATCTTCCGTCTGATGATTCACTCCCCAAGTGAGCTCAAGGGCCAATTCTGTGCTGATCCAGAGCCAGGATCCAGGAACCTCCTCCAAGTACTCACACGGGTGCAGGATCCCAAAGCTTTGGGCTATTCTTGACTGCTTTCGCAGGCCACAAACAGGGAGCTGGATGGGAAGTGGAGCTGCCGGAATTAGAACCGTTGCTCATATGGGATCCCAGCAGGCTCATGGTGAGGACTTTAGCCGCTAGGCCACGCTGCTGGGCCATAAGAGACTTTTGTGGTTTTTTTTTTTTTTTGGTTGTTGTTGTTTGTTTGTTTGTTTGTTTTGTCACACTTGTGTTGTTTAATCAGTGGTGGTTTTTCCATGGTGTTGTAATTGCTGTGGTGATTCCTGTTGCTGTTATTCTAATTCATACCAGTATTTGACCTTGTTTCATGGCTTCTCACTTATGGAAATGTATAGAGATGAAGTACTGGGACATACCATATCCAGATATGGGGGAACAATGCAACATTCATTCCTGCTTCCAAACAAATGGTGGACTCCCAATAAAATTATGAAAATATGTAGACAATGGGTTGCTGAACTGTTTGACATTGTCTGTACCAGCAATGCTTGGGCACACTTCAATAAGAGACTGATGGAATTATGGCATAATTATGGAATTATGGGGAAGTTTTTTTGTGCTGTGGGGTAGAATCCAAGTCTATACAATATTGAACCACAAAATTCAAAAATTTCAAAATAAAAATATATACAAAAAAGCAAAAGAATCAGCTAATGAGAAGTACAATGTTCAAGAGTAAAAGCAGAGACCAAATCACAACATAGATAACTGAAGGCTCCCCTGCCAAGGAAGAAAATCCTTTAGCACCCTCAGTGATAAATGAGGACTACATTGAGAAAATGGGGCTACAGAATGACAGTGGCATAAGAATAATCTCAGAGTTCAAAGATATTTCTTATTACAATGGGAAAACAATTAAAAGGTGGAAGCAGAGCTGGGTAAAGCTATAAAAGAAGAAAAGGTATTTAAGAAGTAAGACACACTTTTAAAAGGTCCACATAGAAGAGTTATAGAAATCCTAGAACGCGCAGAAAGAGAAGTTCTGTTTAAAAATGCATTCAATGGGCCAAGCAGCATGGGCTAGCAGCTGGGTTCCTCATCTTGGAGGCGCCTGGGGTCCCGTGTGGGTGCTGGTTCTAATCCTGGTAGCTCCATGTCCCATCTGGCTCTCTGCTTGTGGCTGGGTAAGCAGTCAAGGACTCAAAGCTCTGGGATCCTGCAGCCATGTGGGAGACCCAGAAGAAGCTCCTGGCTCCTGGCTACGGATTGACTCAGCTCCAGCTGTTGCACTCACTTGCAGAATGAATCATCGGACGGAAGATCTTCCTCTCTGTCTCTCTTCCTCTCTGTATAACTGACTTTGTAACAAAAATAAATAAATCTTTATCAAAGAAATGAATTCAATGGGCCTGGCATGGTAGTCTAGCATTCAGAATCATCATTTTTCATGCATCAAGTACTCATAGGACACTAGTTCTAATACCCACGACCCGACTTACCCTACAGCTCCTGGCTTGTGTCCTTGGAAAATGGTGAAGGATGGCCCAAACCATGCGATGCTGCACCCAGACTGGAGACCTAGAAGAGGCTCCTGGCTCCTGTTTTCGAATCAACTCAGCTACTGCCATCAGTGATGCTTGGGAAGTGAGTCAACAGGCAGAAGATCTTCCTCTGACTCTCCTGCTCTATATATTTGACTTTCCAATAAACATAAAATAAATCTATTTTAAACAACAAATTCAATGAAATCACAAATGAGAAATTTCATAAACTGCAGACAGAATGGACATTAACACCAGGAAGCGCACAGAACTCCCTACAGGTGTTTTGACCAATAGTAATCTTGACCACAATGCAAGATAATCAAGCTCTAGTCAATGGAACACAAGGAAGAAATCCTTCAATGCGGTCGAGAAAAAAAAAAAAAAAACAGATCAATTGACATATAGAGGAAGTACAATTAAATTCATAGCTGATCTCTCACAGGAGACTACAGGTCAGAAGAGAATGGTGTGGTATATTCCAAATTCTGAAAGCAAAGATTGTGAGTTCAGGATAACATCTCAGCAAAGTTTTTCTTTGTCATCTTCTCCTATTTTTTGATTTTTATTTATTTTCATTTTTGGTGATTTTTACATAGGTGATTAGGATGAATACGGTCAAGGGCTACAGGACATTGGGTGAGATCACAATTTCCACGTTCTCTCTTTTTTTTTTTTTTTTTTAATTGCTGAATCTGGAGGAAGGGAGTAGTCAAGGAGAGAAGTCACATTCAGGCTCCTTTATTGAAAAGGCAAATAAACAGAGAGGAGGAAAGACAGAGATCTTCTGTTCAATGATTCAGTCTCGAAGTGACAACAATGCCCAGAGCGGAGCCGATCAGAAACCAGGAGCCAGGAGCTTCTTCTAGGTCTCCCATGTGCATGCAGAGTCCCAAGGCTTTAGGCCATGCTCGACTGCTTCCCAGGCCACAAACAGGGTGCTGGATGGGAAGCAAAGTGGGCCACTGGGATTAGAGCCAGCACCCATATGGGATCCTGGCCTGAGCTAGTGAGGACTCTAAGCTACCGTGCTGGGCCTGGCTTTGTTTTGTAAAAATGAAGATTCTTCCACAGTAAAGAAAAAAGAATATGCCTTGACTGCTCTCCATGAGCCAGCATGATGGTGGAGCAGTGGGCAGGCCTTCCAAAACCAGAGTGTCTTTGGGAGGAAGAAATGTCTTTGCTTTCACTATATGCCTTATACACAAATCATCTGGCTCCAATTCTATGAAATTTGCGAGATTGTTCAGTGCACAGCTGTTAGCCAAGAGGAAGGAAACTTACAACTGACAGTTCAATCACAACATGCACTTTGCCCCCATGGCGATTCTCTGGTTTCATGGCCCCTACAGAGAAGAGCATCAGGATTATTTAGAAGGAGGAGCAAGTGCATGTAAAGAAGCTGCACGGAAATGGAAGCCAAGGAAATGAAGGGAAATAAGTAACAAAAAGAAATAGTGTTGGCCTATGCAGAGGGAACCTCCTTTGCAGAGACTGAAAGGAGCATGTGTAGTTCTTGTCCACGTTGGAGGATGTTCCTGGTACTCAGTGACGTGCCTTGGGAGAACACAGTCATCTCCATGCTGAAGCCTCATGCAATTAAAATGTGACAGTTCTCCTCAGCATTCTCATTCTGCAAAATCATTCTGGTACTGGGTTTGTGAGCTGATGTTTACCTAATAGAATGAATTGCCTAGTGAAATGATTCCATCAATGAATATATGATTGTCCTATGACTTACTTTAGGGTGGATATAGAATGTTGTAGTAGTGGGAGGTGGGGGGCAGCCTCATTACATGACTGGTCGGAGAATTCCCACCTCACTCACTTTTTATTTCCCAAATAACTTAACCCTAATCTTCTTTGACCATCAGCCTCTGTCACCCACGCCAAGATACAAAAACTCTACAATTCCCCACCTACGTAGCCCTTTGAGAATAGCAAGTAAGATGAATGTGTGTATTAAAGGAACTGCCTGAGAAGAGAATATTGAACACCAAAACACCAACCTACGAAAAAAAAAGTCCTAGATCCATGATAATGTGGTGATTGCCAAGTGAAATATTCCCTATTACATAGAACACTGAATCCTACAGGTGACACTACTATTACATATGATTGTATTAAATGCTACAAAAGAAAAAGCCAGACTTTGATGAAAATGTGAATGGATGTCTAGATGGGTCCAGAGGCAAGGTCCAAACCTCATCAGTTTAAGAAAAAATTCCCTAATGAAATATTTAAACTGAACGTCAAAGGATCAATGAGTACCGGATGAATAACAGTTGCTCTAGTGGTTAAGACACTGGTGGAGGGGTCAGCACTGTGGCCACTACCTGTAACTTAACCTGTAATTTAAGCCATTACCTGTGATGCCCACATCCTGCATGAGCATGGGTTGGAGTCCTGGCTGCTCTACCTCTGATCCATTTCAAATAAATATTGGTAACAAAAAATCGCTGAGACATCAAGCTCCGTATCAGAGTTCCTTCAGTATGACACAGAATGAATCATCCAGACAGAAAGCCAGCAAACATAAATTGAAGTCAAATAATGCTATCCAGCAGATGGGCTTCACAGACAGTTTCCATAATATATGACCTAATATCTACAAACTACACACTCTTCTCATCAGCATTTGGAAACATTTCAGAATTAGACCACATATCATGCCCCAAATCAAGTCTCAGCAAAAGTCAAAACTACTTTCTCACCCTAACCATTGAAAAGCTGCCATGTAATACTGTCCAAAGCTTCTCTGGGTTGCCAAAAGGAGTACTGCTTCCCAAGCACTTGTACTACCTGAGATATTCTCCACTTAGACCTGGAACTGGCACCAACTCATCTGTAGTTCTGTGCAGCCCCTCCTGGGAGCCACAGGTGTCCCTGTACTGGGTGTAGCATCTGTGTAGATGGATTCATAATTGTAGTGTGTCTACCCATGACTGGTCAGGCCCTGAAACTTTGGACCTTTTCTCACTGTTTCTCCCCAGCCCCATCAGACACAATATGAGCTCTCTACCCTCAGACACACCCATCCAGCAAATGTTACCGGGGTCCTTGCAGTCTCAGGAGCATTGGCTTCTCCTATAATTAGCATATAGGAGAGACACACACATGAATATGTGTTACTCATGATCACAGGCACATACATACATATGTCATTACAATTCCCTGACACGCACACAGGTGCACATTTCCATGACACCCACATAGTCATGAAAACACCTACATGTAAGTGCACCATACATCTGTTGGTCTTCAACACTGAAGGTATAGAGCCTGGAAATAGCAGGTGGAGGAACCAGAAAATGCCATTTCTTGCAACAATATCAGAGCCAAAGTCAAAGAGAGGCCATCATGCTTCTCTGGAGATAAGATTCCTCTCCTAAACCCAGTGTGTATTTAACAACAGGTTTCTCTCCCACAGTCCGTGAACAGATCCGACTTTCATATACCCAAAAGAAATACAGGTTTACAGCTCCATGAAGTCTTAAGGAAACCTGATCTAGAACCTCTGTCCTAAACCGTAGTAGCAGTGGTGGCGTGTAACTTGGTCTTCTGATGTGTATGCAGACAACATTCATTAGCATGAACAAAACAGGTTGGTGAAAGATGTGTCTAAGGGTCACAAGTCAACATCCCCCAAAAATCTCAGCAACACTTCTCTGTTTCTCTAACCCATTTCTCATCATGAAAGTGGAAACGTGCTTAAACATTTCTTCAGTCTGTACACTGTTGGAGAAATTCATGACTCGAATATCTCAAGACCTCTCTGAACTAAAGGCTGCTGGCTTGTGTTGGCTGTTAGATGATTTTATCTCTTTTACTCTCCTTCTCCACAAACACGCTGATTCTTCCCACATGTGTTCTCTAGTAAGCTGATGAGTGTAGTCTCAACCACACTCCCTGCAAGCATATGGCTTCTACCTTCTGTGTCCCCTGGTGTGTGATGAAATGTAACTTCTGTGTGAAAACCCTCCCACACTCCCTTCAAATTGAGAGCTTCTCCCTTGTGAGTCTTTCGGTGCCTGGTGAGGTGTGATTTTTGTGTGAAGCCTTGCCTACATTATTTGAACTCTTTGGGTTTCTTCCCAGTTTGCAAACTCTGCTGACAGATAATAATCTGTGACATATCACTGATGCCCTACAAACAGTTGCCATACTCAGCCCCTACTCTGTTTGGGAATGCTACCTCTCACAGAAGATTTGAATGCTTCCTCTGCATTCACTGCCTAGCCTCTTGTGGGATCATCCTCTTTTTCTCACTCTCACTCGAGGCCTCCACTGACTTTTGGGTGAAGGCTGTAAGAAAAAACGAATGGCCCTTATTTCTCCCTCTGCTTTTTTGTTTTCAAAATGGGTTTGGAATTTTTATGGGCCTCTCCTCCTTAACTGTGTCATGGCATCTATGTGGATCAGTTGGTGCCCATCCCCTTGAGAATGGTTCACTGGTTACAGGAGCTGTCTTGCAGATATTTCTGAGAAGTCCCAAGAGCAGTAACTAAGGATGGCATGTCAAATGAGGGACTTGTGAATGAAGACGACAAGTGAGCATAGATAACCAGGATGGATCTCTGACTACATTGTGTCTTCTAAAATAAGATGGTTTGAGGTTAGGACAGATACAGACAAGCAGCCTGGCTACCTGCTTTCACTTGGGTTAAGCCTTCCTACTATTTGTTCCTCATGTACTAGCAACAGCTGGCATCCACCAAGTGATCCTGTGTTTTACATTAATCATCTTTTTTTTTTAATTTTCTATGACAGTTTTAGAAATCCAAAAAGTCTATATCAGCAGACCTTTTCACATTTGAACCAGTCCAATGCAACCCAACTACCATTCTGTAGTTTCACTCTTAGACTTCTTTCATAGCTTAGACCTCAGGGACCTCTACCACATCCGTTGAGGATGTCCTCTTCATTCATGTTTCCCTGTACTTCTCTGTCCCCCACAGCCTTCACTTGGATCTCTGGCACTTTGTCTGAAAAGTTACTTGAGGCTATCTTCTTGTGTTGAAAAGAACTCTGATCACTCAAGGTAGAATTTCCTTCTTGACACTCTTTATGAACAGGAAGAGCTCTATGAAGGAAGAAGCCACACAACAGGAGATCTACAGATTTGGAAGAAACATTTTGTATAAGATGAGCACCTGTCAGTAGATCTGTGTTTATCAACCCAAAATAAGTGCAACTTGATGTTTTGTGTTACTACTCTGGCTAGGCAAGGGACAGTAATGCCCATTCCTGAGTCTGAGACAACCTAACTACTACTGCCTCATGCCTACACCAAGGATTGCTTTTCCTCCCTGTCACACAAATCATGTGAAAGACTATCCTCAGGTGTCCTGCCTGTCTGTATTGACCAATCTCAATGTTTGCCTATTTTCCATGCATTGGAACTTCCCACTTCAAAGTCCCTCCATTGACTGGCTAGCACTCTGACCCCAATTTCAGATACCCACTGCCCTCTGATAGGTTCACACATAAGACTCTATCAACCTCAGTTTGATGACCCAAATCTCCACAAAGTCTCTTTTTATCAGGAAAATCTAGACGGGGGAAAAGAGCATGGTGGTGAGGTGCATTAAGCTTCAGACTGCAGTGCTGCCAGTCTGTATATATGATTGCTGGACTCGTAGCTATGCTGCTTCTGAGCAACCCCCGCGAGAGTATATCTGGGAAAACATCAGACTATGGCCTTAGTTTGTAGATGCCACTATGTGCGAAACCTGAAAGAAATTCTTTGGCGCTGATCTAAATCTGGTCCAGGCCTGGTTGTTGGGGCTATTTGGGAAGTGAGCCAGCAGATAATGGATTTCTCTCTTCTATCTTTGTAGATTTTCAAGTAAATGGAAAAGTCTTTCTAAAGAGGCAAACACACATGAAAACCAGACCTAATCTGAAACACTTGGCTGTGCTCATACTCATATTTCACTCAATTGTATTATTCAGCAAATCTCCATTTCCATGGACAGTCTTAAGCACAGAATTCACATGACAACATCCCATTGAAATAATGACTAAATAGAAACATATGCCTTTTTGGGGGGTGGCAGGGAGCATGGGGAAAATGTAAAATAAACTGTTCATGATCCAGAAGGAACTTCCATAGTAGAAGAGCTGCAAAGTGACCAAGAACTTCTTTTTTTTCTTGGGCCCTCTCCAAAAGGGGTGTTGTGGGATATTTTGTGCACCAAGTATTTAACAAATAGAAGAACTAAATGAAACTGGTATCAATTGTTCCCAGGAGTAAAAGAAATAAAAAATGGGTCAGTATTAGGTTACACTGGTTTAAATCAATGACTATGACACTAGTATGCCGTAGAAGCACTCGATTGAGCTCTGTCTGCTCCATGTCCAATCTCCTGTGGGTTAATGTACCCAGGGAAAGAGCACAAGATGGTTCAAGTGCTGAAATACATGGGAGACCTAGATGCATTCCAGACTCCTGGCTCAAGCCAGTGATAGTCTCGGCACGTGCAGCATTAAACCTAATTGTATATATATATACAAATCATATATATATATATATATATATATATATATATATATATATATATATATATATATACAAATCATATATTTATATATATATACAAATCATATATTTATATATATATACAAATCATATATTTATATATATCATATGCTGATACATGATTGGCGTAGAGACAGAAAGGAATCTTCTGTCTTTTGATTCACCACCCAGTGGCCACAATAACCAGAGATGTGTCCATTCAAAGTCTTGAGCCAGGAACTTCTTCCAGGGTCCCCCATGTGGGGGTAGGATCCCAAGGCTTGAAGCCATCCTCACGTGCTTTCCCAGACCACAAGCATGATTGTGGAAGGGATGTGGAGCAGTCAGGACATGAACTGGTGTCCATATGGGATCCCAGCATGTCCAAGGCGAGGACTTTAGCCATAGGATGCCATACTATGCCCTAGTGCAGCTTTGGGGGAATAAAACAGTAGGTGGTGATCTCTCCATTCTATCTCTCTCTATCTTTGTGCTTGAGTCTCTTTATGACTCTTTCTTTCCTTTGATAAGTAAGTCTTTGTTTTTGCTAAATGGAAATCACATTTGAATTGAACTTTGGCAGCACTTACGATACATTTGACTCCTTAGAGTTGAATCACAAATATTCCCAAGGGGACTCCTTTGCTTATTTCAAAACAACAGTGCTATTTACCTCTCACTGTTGTGAGCTCTTCCTTTTTCTTTCCTTCTTTTTCTTCTCATTGCTTCCCTTAATACCCAGCTTCTGGCCATACTCATCCCCATACCATATTAGCAGCTCACAGCCTGGTTTGATGACCTGGCAGGTGTGGTAAAATATCTGCTGTGGTACTGGAAGGCCACCAAATTCTGCTCATCATTTTGGGCACAGTTCACATACCTGGGGTGGAGATAAATACTAAGTTTGCATGCTCTGTCACGTTCAAATCTCATGTGTTCTGTAATAGCCTCCACCCTTCTTGAAACCCAATTCTGCAAGAGCTCTCCCTGCAAACATATACCTCTCTCATGAGATCAGTGAACTCCCAGCTACAAGTTGTAGATACAGTGTTCATTGTGATAAACATGCTTTCTTCCTTCCTTCCTCATTAGTCATCCTCAAAACCCAAGCCCACCTAACTCCCACCTTGACTGCCATGAAGCACACAGAGTTTTCCTAAACTCCAAATTTCATTCAGTTTTCTGTTACAGAATTTGATGAGTGGACACACTGCTTACATCTAGCTTTCCACACATGCTCTACAACTCAGCTTTCCCAAAGGCAATCCTTTGGAGTCCTTTCTCTTGGATCTTTCTCCTGGATCTTGGGAGTCCAAGATCCAGATCCAGAAATGTAGAGGAGTCTTCATTGTTTCTTATCCTCTCACAGAACTGCTCACAGAAACCCTTGTCCAGATGCAGCTTCCTTCTCTCTTCCACATCCCAGGTTTGGTTTTGTTTTGCTTAGTTGATAAAGGTTAGCATTTTATTTTTATTTGAGAGGCAGAGAAGCAAAGAGGACAAGGGGCAAAAGACAGAGATGCCAGGAGAACGGGTGGAGTGGGGACACAGAAAGGACACAGTGGCAGGCAGGAGCTTCAACCAGGGCTTCCACTTGGGCACAGAGGTCAAAGATTGAGGACATTCTCTAAAATTTCCCTGGTTGCATGGAGGAGCCACTGGTTTGGCAGTAGAGCAACCAGTACTTGGGATGCAGGCTTCACAGTCACTGTCTTAGCCCACTGCATGTCAATGCCTGTCCCCAGAACCCGGCTGTTTCCTTTTTTTTTTTTTTTTTTTTTTTTTTTTGCCTTCATTGTCTCATCGATTGAAGGTCTTATGTCTGAAGTTGTTCTGACAGTGTATAATTGTCAAAAGACTAAGAAACATTACTGCCAGGCACCAATTTCATGGAATCTCCATGTATTTAGGAAATTTTTGACACTGGAAGGGCTTAATCAATGCTGATTAGAGAAAGAGTGAGTCTAATGTCCCCAGTTGATCTAGATTCCTCAACGCCCATCTTTGTGTTATGTTTATCAAGCATAGTGATTTATGTTATGATAAGAAAGCAAGAATTTACACCATCAAAGATGAAAAAGGCAACATAACAACAGACACTGCAACCATTAAGGACATAATTAGAAATTACTACAAAGCACTGTATTCCAACAAATCAGAAGACCAACAAGAAATGGAAGAGTTCTCAGGCTCACAACACCTGCCAAAACTTAGCCCAGAGGCAACAAATGAACTGAACAAACCCATAACTGAAGCAGAGATTGAATCAGTGATTAAAGACCTCCCAACAAAGAAAAGCCAGGCCCTGATGGCATCGCTACAGAATTCTACAAAACATTCTGAACAGAACTAACCCCAATCCTGTACAAACTCTTCAAAACAATAGAAAAGGAAGCAACCCTGACAAACTCATTCTATGAGGTCAACATAACCTTAATCCGAAAACCAGACAGAGAACCAACAGAGAAAAAAAACTACAGACCTATCTCTTTGATGAATATTGATACTAAGATTCTCAACAAAATCCTAGCCAATAGAATTCAAAAACACATCGGACAGATCATTCATCCAGATCAAGTAGGATTCATCCCTGGAATCAGGGGTGGTTCAACATTTAGAAATCCATAAATGTGATACACCACATCCAAAAACTGAAAAACAAGAATCACATGATCATATCAATAGACGCAGAAAAAGCTTTCGACAAAATCCAACACAACTTCCTGCTAAAAACCCTAACCAAGGTAGACATTGATGGAAAAATCCACAACATAATCAAAGCAATATATGAAAAACCCAACGCCAGAATCATACTGAATGGAGAAACACTGGAACCCTTCCCACTGAGATCTGCAACAAGACAGGGATGTCCACTTCCTCCAATACTATTCAACATAGTCCTAGAGGTACTCGGTGAGGCCATAAGACAAGAAAAATAAATCAGAGGAATCTAAATGGGAAACAAGTCAAGCTCTCACTGTACGCTCTCACCATACACTAAGATCAAATCTAAATGGATAATCGATCTAAACCTACATCCAGAAACCTTGAAACCTTTGGAAGAAAAGGTTGGAAATACTCTGCAAGATCTAGGGGTAGGTTCCGACTTCCTAAAAAGGACACCAAAGGCAATAGCAATCAAGACCAGAATAAACAAATGTTTTTTCATCAAACTAAGAAGCTTGTGTACAGCAAGGGAAATATCAACAATGTAATAAAGTAACCCACAGAATGGGAGAAGATATTCACGCACTACATAGGTGATAGAATATACAAAAAGTTACAAAACAACCAAAATGTCAAAACAAACAAGTCACTCAAGAAATTGGCATGGGAAATGGGCAAACACTTCACAAAAGAACAAACCCAAATGGCAAAAAACATACGAAAAAATGCTCAAGTTGTCTGGCTTTTAATTGATTGGGATGATACTCTGCTGGCTCTGCCTTCAGACCAGAGAGGGTATGCCTAAGAAGCCTTTGAACTTGGCAGGACAATAAGATGCGGGATTCTATGTTTGGTATATGCTTGCAATGGAGGAATCTCAACTGAACTTGAACTGTGGTTATGCAAAAAGGTGGAGGAATCCACCATGGTGGGAGGGTTTGGGGAGGGGTGGGGAGAATCCAAGTACCTATGAAACTGTGTCACATAATGCAATGTAATTAATGAACAAAAAAGAAATAGTATTTACATAGAATGTGCTTTTAGAAACTGGTCATGACATTCACAGGTCATTAGAACAAACATGAAAGAGGACATATGATGCAAACGTCACTGAGGAAATTAAAGGAAAAAGGAAAGTGATCTTGTCTTGGAGAGAAATATCCTCTGTAGTTGTAACATGCCATGGCTCTTACCTCATCCAGTTGGCCAAAGAATTATCCTTTCCATCCACGTACTCATAGCTGTTCCTGCCCTTGGCTATCTGAGTTTCAAAAAAAACAGGTTAATACGTTTCTGAAATGGGGGTAGTTCAGCAGAATTATTAACAACTCTATCCTCATGTTCTGTGACATTACATGAGTTCAACACATGTTGAGACTTTACATAGTGTTGGTACACATTTATTCTGGTTTATTTCCCTGCAGTAGAAGCCCATAGAGCAGATTGTCACTGCTTTATTTTTAACAGCCCAGTGATCTTCTCTAGGCTAATATTTATTTATTTTTTGGAATTATTTATTTTTATTACTAAGTCAGATATACAGAGAAAAGGAGACAGAGAGAGAGAGAGGAAGGTCTACCATCTGATGGGCCATTCCCCCAACTAACCACAGTAGCCAGTACTGTGCTGATCCAAAGCCGGGAACCAGGAAACTCTTTGGGGTCTCCCATGCAGGTGCAGGGTGCCAAGGCATTGGGTTGTCCTCAGCTGCTCTCCTAGGCCACAAGCAGGGAGCTGGATGGGAAGTGGAACTGCTGGGATTAGAAAAAGTGCCCATTTTTTATCTCAGCAGGTTCAAAGTGAGGACTTTAGCCACAAGGCCAAGACGCCGAGCCCTATGCTAATCTTTACAGCCTGATTGATCATGTTGGCTCAATACATGCTATAATGTGTAGAAGGACACATGAACCAGTCTCATGCTAGGCAGGTGAAAAGCCATCAGACAGGAAAGGGATGTGCTTCTTACCTGCCAGCTGTACCCACTGTCAGCTTCCTCTTCCACTTCTGTGATCTTGCCCTCAAAAGGACCAAAGTGTAGCCCCAAAGGCAGATCAGATGCCTCATTAAATACTCCAAGCCCAGCCTCCAGAATGCTCGATGGGTCAATTCGAAGTCCAGTGGGCACACTGAGGAGAGCACGATTAGGATGTCCCTTTTCCACTGGATTGTCCTTTAGAAACACGGGGTGTCCATGAGCAGCACAGCTCTTCAGGAAGCATATCTGACACTTCTCACAATCTGGAGATGAGAGTGGAAGAGATTAGGAAAGTATACCAAACGTTGCTGGGCATAGAGAGCATCAGAGGCAACCAAGTGCTCACATCACTCAGCACCCCAAGTTACCAGAAGACAGAATGATGTAAGACCAAACTACAAGTGGAATTTAAATTCAGACTATGGGATTTTTCTTTATGGATGTGCCAAAGGGTCACTTACACAGTCTCACTGAACTCAGTCTCACTGAACTCTTTGTATGTCTGACCCTTTCTTCCTTTCAAGTTGTACATCTGAAATTCTTCATTCTCATCCTTTCTTCTGAGTTCTGAGATGGAGAGACTAAGTCAGTGAAGTTATCAGTTCTTTTGGGTTTAATGTTTCAAATAAAATAGAGGGCTTTCAAGACAAGGAAAAACTGCATGGACATTTGTTTTTCATTACAATCTCTGGTTTTAATTCATTTTCCCTGAAGTTTGAATATCTATTTATTTAAACAGCAAAGAAAGACACATCTAGAGATTGACACAGCAGTTGAGAGAATCAGAGCATACAGAAGGCAGAGAGAGGTGGGGAGGTTCACTTTTTGAGTAACCTGGATAGCACCCAAATCAGTCTCAGGTCAGAAAGCTTTATTCAGTTTTCCCAGGGGGTTGTAAGACCTCAATCACTTATCTCCTCACCAAGTGTTACTAAGTTGTATATCAACAATTTGCTAGAGTCAGAGATGGGGTCATTTCTGGAACCCAGGTACTCTGCCATGGGAAACAGGCATATTAACTAGCATCTTCACTCCTAGGACAATTGACTTCTTCTCCATGAAGTGTTTGCATATACGCTAAGTAACCTGATCCCATCTTTTTTTTTTTTTTAGATCATCCCCAAAGAGCTTAAAATGTAATCATATTTCTAGAGGCTCTATTTTGTGTTGAGTGTGACCCAAGCATGCAATTGCATCCCTCACAGCTTGACCATCCTCATCAAGCCTCACCTTCTTTGGGCTTCCTAGTGGGCCTAGAGAGACAACTCCTGAAATTATTTTCTTACCAAGTTTTTGTGTAGAGTGCTGTCCTGAGCTGTTTGATTCCTTAGGATGGAACACTGCTTTCCGGCCCTTCTTTGAGCCAGTTGTGTTTAGTAAGTTTGCTGTTCCTGATGATTCCTTCGTACGGATTTCATTTGGTAAAGGCCCGCTGGACTTTCCCTTTAATGAGAAAGTAACTTTTTTTAAACTCACTGTTCAGTCCAGTTGTCCTTTGGGATTACAAAGTGTTTTCAGGTACATGGCATTCTTTAAAGTATCAGCAAACATGGGAACATATGAGGTGATTGAATACTGAAGAGAAAAGCAGTGTCTGTGTTTTTAGTGTATCTGGGGATAGATCACATCATTTGAGCCTTTTTCTTTCCAGATGGTTTTCAATTTCCTCTGCACAAATGAAAGTGGAAAAGGAGAGAGCATTTAGAAAGATAATCTGGAGAACAACATTTGTAAAAGCAGGTCGGTAGGGCTTCTTTAGGAAAGTATGTCTTATCAACCTGTGGACCGTGAAGGGAAAATATAGCAAAGCACAGACAGGATGAAATACAACTGGAGAATTTGTTGGCATACATGAGGTTAGGAAGAGGTGAAATCAGATGATTTTTCAAAAAGTAAGATGGTGATAAAAGCTGCAAATGACAATATCCTGAACATATTTGATTTGGGGATTGGATATGCTGGTGCCTATATCAATTGGCTTGAACCCAGGTGTTCTGTTAGGTACTTCTCCACAGCTACTCTTCTTGACCTGTAAATTGGCATACATGTAGCTAAAGTTCATTTTGAGATATTACATACTCATTAATTTGATTTAGTAATATCTAGAGTTCTACTACCAGTTTATCATGTTTTTATAGCTGAAACCCAAGTCATACATACATATATCATACATATGATACATATAGCAGATATATATAAGATATATATATCTTTAGAATTCCTTGGACTTGCTTTTCTGTTTCATCAGAAAATGTTGAATGAATTTTCCAGAAAATTTGGGGAAGTTCTTCATGACCTAAACTCTGCCAAAATTTTGGAGAAATATTTGTAATCAACTGGACACTCAAAAGTCACGTTGTATTGTCAAAGCAACAGGAAACAAAAATAATTGCAAACATTGGAAGGACTGCCTACTTAGTACCCAGAGAAAGAGGAGGTTGTTTTGTCCTACAAGAAGGAGGATATGAGTTTAAGATACAATTCTTTTTAATGTATGAGTGAACATAGAGGGAAGTTTAAGTTACTGCCTGTTTGATACATTCTCAGCATTAAAGCCTGGAGTCTTCAGGCTTGGAGGTTCTCTCTCTCTCTCTCCAGTAAGATTTTATGTTTCTTCGTAAGGAACATTTCCAGAGGGAAAGAGAGACAAATATTATCTGTCCACTGGATCATTCCCAAGTGATGGCTACAGCCAGAGCCAGGCTGATCTGAAGCCTAGAACCAGGAGCCTCCTCTAGGTCTCCCACGTGGTGCCATGGTCCTAAGGCTTTGAGCCATCCTCCACTGCTTTCCCAGGCCATCAGCAGGGAACTAGATGGGAAGTGAAACAGCTGGGAAATGAACTGGCTTCCTCATGGGACCTCGGGGTGTGCAAGGTGAGGATTTAGCCACTAGGCCCTTGGAGACTTTCTATGCTCTAAATAAAGTCCCTATGAAGGTGTGGACACCCACTCTTATCTCAAACACCTAACAGTACTATGCCTCACATCCCTCAACCTTTAAATGAGTGTATTTCAGTAACTGATTCGTAGGTTTTTTGGAAGGTTTAACTGTGTGTGTTGATGATAAACCTTACAAAGTCGGAAATACTGTGAAAACAACACAACAAGTAGCAATTATTTGGCTTGTCTTGTTTAAGGTTCATGATCATGTTAGCTATTATGAAAGATCATGACAGGAAGAAGACAGTTAATAGTATACGGTGTCCTTTCTTTTCTTACCTGTGAGGGACTTAAGAGGATCATTATTTATTGATTTATTATTTTCTTTTAGGGAAAGGGTTTTAAGAGCTACTCACCTTCTGCTGTCTGGTGTGTTTCTTTTTGCAGGTCATACGATGAGGTTTGGCTAGAAGGTGACAAGAAAGCTTTCATAAATATTTCCAAACTTTGCAAACTCTTACCAGAAAACAATTTTGAATCAGAGAGTAGTGATTCTACCTGTGATCCAGATGTGACATGAAAATATCTTTTAACTATCACTAAGATGTATGTGTATGTGTTGAAGATTTTTATCTTTAAAACAGACCCAAAAAAGCAAAAGAAATCCTTCATTTCCACCTCACCTCTGACTTATGTCTATTGTGTTCAATTAAATGAAGTAATTTGATTTTCAGAATGTAACTGATGAACAATTTAGGAATGGAAGAAAATTTCTTTGAAAAGAAAATAAAAATCATATGGAAAAATCTGTAGTTAGTAGCATACTCAGTTTTTAGAAATTGAAAATCTTTTCTCTAAGATCAGAAACAAGGAATGGTTTCTACATACTTGCTACTATCATTTGATCTGAAACTTTTTCTAGACAGAACAATGAGGCGAGGAAATAGTTCTCCAATTTGGAAATGAAGCAACATGTTGTCTACATTCACATTTGGCATGAGCTTACACATGGAAAACCCTGAAAATTCCATTAACAACCTGTGAGAGTCAATAAATAAATTAGCACAGTCATCAGAAAGAAAGAAAGTCAACACTTCCAATGAATTTTTGGGTGACAGTTTTAGTTGTCTGCAACATCAGCAACTCCATTCTTGAGCACTGGTTTCTGTTCCACCTGTCACTTTCACTTCATCACCTGGTGGTGCAATTGGGGAAGCAGGAAGTAATGGCCCTAATACTTGGGATTCTTCTAACCAAATGAAAGCTTCCAGTCTCTAATGTTGACCAGGTTCATCTGCACAGACTAGGGAGTGAATAAAAGGGTAGATCTCTCTGTCTCTTTTTTGCTCCCTTTCTCTGACTTTGAACAACATACACAAACCACTTATGTGCATGCTTGGTTGTAATTCTGTCTTGAATTAGTTAGTTCATGTTAATTGTTACTGTTCATACATTTTCCACTTTTTGTCTGATAAATAGCATAGTTATTGTTGTAGGATCTTAGGTCAGCAGCCTCTGACGGGCACTGTTTTGAAGATAGTAAATGGTGTTAACCAACTATTGCTGAGTTTGATCCCAAGAATGGTTTTCAGTTGCTGCTTATTTCTCCTGGCCCTCACTTTCTTTACTAGGCCTCTATTCTCAAAAGCATCAGGGTTGTCCAGGGGCTGTGAGTGCCAGCACTCATGAGAAAGCCAGTTGAGGGGGCTCTCAGAGTTAGATTACAGCAAAATCTTCCCTTTAGGCAATACACCTAGAAGGAGAAATGGAATTCAAAGCAATTCATAGCACTCCCAGCATGCACTGGGAGTATTGAGTACAGGTGAGAGGTCTGCATAGTCAGAAAACAAACATCCTTGTCCATATTCATCCCTGAACAGGTGGGACAAAGGGAGGGGAAACACACAGGCACATGGGCTGTTGCTGCAAAGGCTTGTGTGACTTGCATGCTATATTTCCACTTCATTTTTTAAAAGTAGGTCTTCTCTGACTTGCCAATCTATGCACACTATTCCTTGGAGATCTACATGGAAATTTTTTGGAAGGCATCTTGGAATGTTAGAAGACATGAGAGGTTGCTGTGTAATCACAGTGGCCACAGAAGAACAAGGTATCAGCCATGTCCTCTGGTCTCAATACAGTTGTCTACTCTGCCAATGCTAAAAGTCTGTCCTGAACCTCCCGTGCCAACCTCACTAACACAGCAATGTGCCCGAGGCTCTCACCTCCAGATTTCCCAGTGCTGAAGCTGGGTGTGTCCAAGCTTGCTTTGGCAGGAACCTTGACACATGTAATTCTGGTATCCCACTCCAACTCCTCTGAGTCTGTCATTAGGCAAGAATTCTGAGAGAGGGAAAATGCAGGGGCTTGCTGTGAGCTAGGTCCGAAAACCAGGAACCCAGCCATGGGCTGTGGCACCAGCAGGATAGTGATCAACAGGCAGGCTCTGCACTCACTGAATTCCTACAGCTCTAGACATCTGCTGTCTCAACAAAGAGAGGTGCGTCGTCATGGAAACCAGAATGTGGGGCAGACAGGCAGTTAATGGAATACTGGAATTCAGGGCTCCTTGGGGATGGGGAGGGGGCCAAGCATGTCAACTTGCAGACCTTCAGGTTTGTACTGAAGAATGATGGGCTTTCCCACAGGTGGATAAAGTTTTCGGTCTCAGGTGAAACAAGGTTGGAGTCTAAGATGGGAAGCTTATGAGCCTGACTGAATAGTATGTGCCTTTGCTACTTTGAGGTTACTGAATCCTGGGTAAGTGTATGCACTATTTGAGGCTGAGCATTTGTGTGAATGAGGCTTGGGATCTCTCAAGTTGGGCAGTTTAGGACTGGCCCTGGACTTTATTCAAAGGGCAACTCTGTGATTGGTGACATGCTGGGTGGGGGTTATTGCAGCACACCAGGCTCGAGGCCAAAGGGCTCTCTCAGGCTAGTGGACATGGTCTCTCAACTGCAAAGGACCCATACTCTATCACCCTGAGGAGATTGGTAGGTGCTCAGGGTGAAGGGGCCTGTGGCACAGGCTAAGGTGAAAGGGGTCTCACTACAATGCCACGGCCTGGGCTCTGGTCTATTATTCCTGCTCTCCCAAGTGCTGTTAACCATTGCTGTCCCCTCCTGTGACACGTCTGGGATTACAGAAAATGCCAGTATGGAGTGTTGATGTTCTGTATGGTACTGGCTCTCTGATGATGCTATGATGAAAGCAGTAGTGCTGGTTGGCAATCTAGAAAATGATGGTGCAGGGCAGAGGAAGGAGCCACGACTATCAGTCATGGTTACCTCAGCCTTGGGTCCTGTTGGCTTGGGTGGAGCTGAGTTTATTCGCACCCAAGTCCTGGCCCTATGCACAGCACATCTGTGTCCTACTCAGGGAATAATAAGACCTCCAAGAGTCAAGCTCAAGTCAAGCTTCAACTTCAGGATGCTGCATTTATGCTGGGCCTTTCTGGAACCAAAGCCAGACTTGTTTTCAATAGCTCAATTCCAGGCAGAAGCAGCTGTGTCCTGAAAAGTCAAAAGTCATGTTGTGTATTGTGTCCTGGGTATGCTGAAGCACATGTTGGCTGTTTCTGAGTGTGCCATTGTCTATGTGTGTGATGGTTCCTGTGAGTTCAGGCTGTATATATGTGGTATTTTCTGAAATGTCAGCATCTGAACTAATGCATATTCTTTGGTGTTCAGCACCTCTCCATGTGTACTGCTTTCTGAAAGGCTAGGGGCAATGTGTTAATTATTTTATTGGAGGCAGGGCTCTGAGGTAGGCACTTTCCCTTTGAACCTTGGGATTAGATGTATCTTGTTTCCTTGAATTCTGGAGACTGTGCATGTGTTACTTCCTAGGAGTGTGCGGTGATAGCTCTCACTTGTATTCCTCTGGCAGTGGTATTGGTCTCATTTTCAAGTCCTAAGCCATTAGTTATAGCATTATGATTGTATCTGTGAGTTGTGGAGTCTATTTTCTGTTGTTAATATCACATTGCCAGGTCTGTGTTGTAGTGAATGTGTACCTTTGCTAACCATGATGAATCAATTCATTAAAAATTAAAATGATAAAGAAATGAAATTGTATTGCTAGGAGAAAAATGAAAAAACAGTGAAGCAGAATAAGGGAGAGCTTTACAGTACAGAATCAAAACAGAAAATACATATATTTAATACTTGAATCTATAGCAGAAGGGGAAGATAAAGTATTAGAGACAACAAAAGATAACGTCAACTTAGAGAAAGATACAAATTTGAATGTCTTTGCCATGAATAACCACAAAAGTGTTCAGCAGAAGAGAAAAATTAAATTCAAGAGATGTATTAAATGTCACAATGAGCATAGAGAAACATACCAAATGCTAAATTTTTTAAAAACCATATTTTTATTGCATTCCCTTTTTTTTAAATTAATTACATTGCATTATGTGATACATTTTTTTTTATGTACTGGGATTTCCCCCGCTCCTCCCCAAACCCTCCACCCACGGTGGATTGCTCCACCTTGTTGCATTTCCATAGTTCAAATTCAGTTGAGATTCTTTCATTGGAAGTTTTGAGCAATCATAAATTCCAGCATCTTATTGTCCTGGTAAGTTCAAAGGTTTCTTGGTGAGACCAACTCTGGTTTGAATGTAGAGTCGGCAGAGTATCATCCCAATCAATTAAAAGCCCCAACATAATATTTCCAACCATTTACAACATTATGGCATTCATTGACATGGTATTGATTAACCAATATGTTAATAGGAAAATGCAGGTTCTCAACCAAATCCTGTGACTTCTTCATAGACATTTCAATTTTGGTTTACTTTCAACCATGTTCTATACACCTTAAAATGGCTTAGATTGCTATCCAGCTGTCTCATGCCTATTTTAATTTTAGTCTTTAGCAGTTTATACCATTGAAGCATGTTTTTGCTGAACCTGGCTGTTTTTCAGGTGGTCTAACTCTATAATTCTAACTGGATATATGTCAACTGTTTAGGTGAGCATGTTTAGCAGGGGTGTGCAGAGAAATGTTCCATACCCTAGTGAGGAGTAACTAATCTTTGTGTTCCACCCAGTGAGTTATAAGTGCATCCATGCTAACCGTTTCCTGTGTTTCCAAGCTTTCCTTGTTTTCTCTATCTATCTATTCTAGATTGGTTTGTTGGTTTGTTTGTGTGTTTGTTTTGAGGGTTTCTGGAGCCCTCCTGATGGTTATTACGAGAGGGGGTGGGGACCCAAAGTTGGAAGCAGGCAAGGACCAGAGAAAGCTCCTCTCCCTAGTCCCGAAGAAAGTTTACTGTTCTTCTGTGTCTGCGGACCACTCAGGGTTCCTGGTTGTTGTTCCGATGACCTTGGATTCTGCAAGGCAGGATATGGGATTCTTCCATCCCTTGTGGTAGATCCAAATGGGGGTGGTTGACCTCAAAGTTCTTGGTCTCCGAAGGCACTCCATTTCCTCATGGTCTCCTTGGCAGTAGTGATGTAGTCCTAGGTGCTCCTTGGTACTGATAGTCCTTAGTGAGTGTCTGGGAGTATTAAGGGTTGGTATAAAAGCCTCCTCCTGTCCGCCTGACCACTCTGGGGTCCCCCCTGCTCTATGCATATGACCTACTATTAAGAGGTTGTTAGGATTACTCCTGATTCACCCATATGCCTTTGTATATTTACTATTGCCTAATGCTAATTCAAGTCTGTTGTCTATGAGTTACCAGTTATGATCCTGATAGGTTATATTTTCTGTCTGCCTCACACCTTCTAGTGTGATGTAGATTTCTCTGTTCTCCCTCCCCTTTTCCAAGTATCATGGGGCCTTACAAGTACATTAGGTTTAATTTTCTTGTTTTTTTTTTTTTTCTTGCCCTAATGTTTATGTTTACTATTGTTGGGAATCACCAGAAATTTATCTCTGACCTACACTGGGAGCCCTTTTGGGCACCATTTTTAATCCCAGTGGCCCTGCTTTTCACCCAGCTCCCAGCTTGTAGCATGGTAAGGCATTCGAAAGACTTGGGACTCTACATCTATGGGGGAGACCTGGAAGAAGCTCCTGTCTGCTTGCTTCGGGTTGCCTTAGCTCCAGACATTGCAGCTGCTTAGGGAGTGAATCAGTGAACCGATGATCTTCTCCCCTGTCTCTGTGTCTCTCTGTGTATCTGATTTTCCAATAAAAATCTCTTTTGAAAAGATATATACATATACATATATATACATATACATATATATACATATACATATATATATATATACATATACATATATCATTATAGATTTCTGGTTCTGTCAAAGTTATTTTGGGAATTTTTCAAAGGTAAATGCAGAATAACCTTGTTTTCCAGCTGTCTTTAATTTACGTAATTACCAAATCAGGTCTAACCCAATACAGTAACTTCTTGCTTCATGAGAATGCTTACTTCCTGAGAAACACATTCTCATGCAGTTTTCTGTGTGTATAAATACCATGCTGTGTGCTCAAACTAAGATGATTACAATGTTTGTGGGTGATGAGATCACTGTTTTCTGAGAACTTGCTAAATTGTGTAATACAGTGCTTGTTAAGTTGCTTGCTATACTCAACCATGTGCATGCATATCCATATAAAAGCCCTATCCATTGCAACAAAAAGAGGGACACTCTTCTAGGGTTTTTCAGTGGTGAGCAGGTGCACCAATTATGGCATATCTGTGCAAGAGTACAGAAAAATAATGTCATTGGGAATGGAGCTGAAAGCTTTTTATTTTATGCTGCCATATATTTTTGAATCTGTGTATAAATTAAAGCCATTTGTTTTTATTAGAAAGAGTAACGTGGGGCCTGGAAAGGGAGGAGGAAGAATAAGGTAGGTAAGGAGAAAGGGAGAGTGGGAAAGAATAGACGGGCTGGGGTAGGATACAGGAAAGTAGGTCTCCCATCTGCTGATTTAGCCCGAAATCACTACAAAAGCCAGGAGTAGGCCATTATGATGTTCCCTGCATGTGTGTAGGTGCCAGAGCACATTGGCTATCTTCCACTATTCTGTCACATTAGCAGGAAGCTTGATCAGAAGAGGAGCACCAAGCCTCCAATCATGTCCCAAATGAAATTCTAGGATTGTGGGTGATGCTTTACCGATGCCAGACCTGGCCCTGGAGATACATATGTCATTTCACATTTTCTATAGATGCTTTGTCATATTCCCACACAGTGTTGAGTCATGCCAAGTGGAGCAAAATGCATAGAGTAATACCGTGCATTAACATCCTACAGCCAATTATTAACAAGAGAGGACATGCACTTGGACTGGAAGGCAAGATGTCCTGTGTGAAGGGAAATTAGTTTCCCTCTGATCCTGCTTCAACATATCTACTAACACATGAACTGGGAGGCAGCAATTGGTGGCTCCTGAGTCTAGATGTCTGTCAGCTGCCTGAGAAATGTAAATGGAATTTTGATTCCAGCCTTTGGCTTAGACTAGCTGTGGATATTGCACATATTTTGAGAGTGAAATAGTGCCACACAGAAGCTCAGCTGCAGGGAGAACAGGTCTGCATTGAGCAGGTCACAGAACAACTGCAGGGCTGACTGCAGATGCACATCTCTGGTTTTCCTTTGGAGGAGCACACAGAGTAGATAGCCCATCTCTCAAAGTGGGGCCAACTGTGGTCATCTTTAACCACGTCTGTCCCTGGTGTTTTGCGTATTCTTAGAGGCAGCCCAATAGTCACATTGTGTACCATATCCACTTCTGGGAGAAGCAACCTGATAGATTTGTTTTCATACACAATTTTAAAAAAATGTAGTTTAATATTTTTTTGTGATGCAGTTCCATAGGCTCTAGGATTTACCTTCCCTCTTACCCGTACTCCACAGCCTATTTTTGCCTCTATCATCACAATAGTGTTGTCCTTCCAAAATAGTCATTAAGTTCATTACTCTGTATTTAAGTATATCCTGACAATTTAATATGAACAATGCCTTAAAAGGAACCATTATAAATACTATATTATAATACATGTTATATCTTGTATAGTATATATATGTATTTTAATTATATATATATATATATTTTTATACTTTAAACATTTAATTTTTATTTAGATTTTTCCTGGCAAAACCATAAGTACATGTAATTTATGCAGTATTTTATTTATTTTTTTTTTCAATTTTTTTTAAATTATTTATTATTTAACTTCAGTAATTACATTGTATTATGTGACACAGTTACATAGATACTTGGGTTCTCCCCACCCCTCCCCAAACCCTCCCACCATGGTGGATTCCTCCACCTTATTGCATAACCACAGCTCAAGTTCAGTTGAGATTTCCCCATTGCAAGCGTATACCAAACATAGAGTCCAGCATCTTATTGTCCCGTCAAGTTCAACGGTTTCTTAGGTATACCCTCTCTGGTCTGATGACAGAGCCAGCAGAGTATCATCCCAGTTAATTGAAAGCTCCAACATACCATCAGCAAAAATTTACATCATTATGGAATTAATTGACATAGTAATGAGTAACCAATATGTTAAAAGTAAATGCGGGTTCCCAGCCACCTTCTGTGACCACCTCACCTATACTTCAATTTTAGTTTATACACAACATATAACATTCAAAACATAACATGTTATACATAACATCATATCATCTTAAATTAAGGCAAACATGTGGTATTTAACCTTTTGGGATTGGCTCATTTCCCTTAGCATTATGGTTTCCAGTTTGGCCCATTTGGCCACAAAGAACTGCATTTTGTTTTTTTTAATAGCTGAGTAGTATTCCATGGAGTAGATGAACCATAGCTTTCTTATCCAATCCTCTTTTGATGGGCATTTTGGTTGTTTCCATGTTTTTGCAATTACTGATTGTGCTGCTATGAACATAGGAGTACATGTTGGTTTCTCATAGAACAAGTGTTCTGGATATATTCCTAGGAGTGCAATTGCTGGATCATACGGTATGTTGAATTTGAGTTGTTTGAATATTCTCCATACTGATTTCCATAGAGGCTGTACCAGCCTGCAGCCCCACCAGCAGTGGAGTAGGGTTCCCTTTTCCCCGCAACCTCGCCAACAAGTGTCGTTGGTGCTTTTATTCATGTGGGCCAGTCTTACTGGCGTTAGGTGGTACCTCATTGATGTTTTAATTTGGATTTCCCTTATTGCCAGGGAACTTGAGCATTTTTTCATATGTTTATTTGCCATTTGGGTTTGTTCCTTTGTGAAGTGTTTGCCCATTTCCCGTGCCCATTTCTTGAGTGGCTTGTTTGTTTTGACATTTTGGTTGTTTTGTAGCTCTTTGTATATTCTGGATATTAGCCCTCTATCACCTATGTCGTGTGCGAAGATCTTCTCCCATTCTGTGGGTTGCCTTTTTACTTTGTTGATTGTTTCTCTAGCTGTACAGAAGCTTCTTAGTTTGATGAGGTCCCAATTGTTTATTTTGGTCTTGATTTCTACTGCATTTGGAGTCTTTTTTAGGAAGTGAGGGCCTACCCCTAAGTGTTCCAGTGTGTTTCCAACATTTTCTTCCAAAAGTTTGAAGGTTTCTGGATGTAGGTTTAGATCTGTTATCCATTTAGATCTGATCTTAGTGTATGGTGAGAGATGTGGATCTATTTTTTTGTTTCTGCAGGCTATCAACCAGTTGTCCCAGCAGCATTTATTGAACAGACCTTCCCATTTGCCTGGGTTGTCGTTTGTCTTTTTGTCAAAGATTATTTGGCTGTATCTGTGTGGGTTTCCTTCTGGCGTTTCTATTCTGCTCCATTGATCTTCCTCTCTATCTTTGTGCCAGTACCACGCTGTTTTGATAACCACTGCCCTATAGTATGTCCAGAGGTCCGGAACTGTGATTCCCCCTGCTAACTTCCTGTTCTTCAGGATAGTTCTAGCTATCCGTGGTTTTTTGTGCTTCCAGATGAACCTTTGGATCATTGTTTCCAGTTCCATGAAGAATATTTTGGGCAATTTGATTGGGATCGCGTTGAATGTATATATTGCTTTTGGCAGTATAGACATTTTAATGATATTGATTTTACCTATCCAGGAGCATGGGATATTACTCCATCTTTTGAGGTCTTGTTCAATTTCTTTTTTAAGCAGATTGTAGTTTTCTTCAAATAAGTCTTCTACATTTTTGGTTAGATTTATTCCCAGATATTTCATACTTTTCTGTTATTTTGAATGGTATCTTGCTGGTTAAGTCTTTTTCCATCTTGGGGCTGTTCGCATACACTATGGCTGTTGATTTTTCTTCATTAATTTTGTACCCTGCCACTCTACCAAACTCTCGTACAAGTTCTAGCAGTCTCTGTATTGAGTCTCTTGGCTCTTCTACATAAAGAATCATATCATCTGCGTATAGTGAGAGCTTGACTTCTTCGTTTCCCATTTGGATTCCTCTGATTTCTTTTTCTTGTCTTATGGCCTCAGCGAGTACCTCTAGGACTATGTTGAATAGTAGTGGAGAAAGTGGACATCCCTGTCTTGTTGCAGATCTCAGTGGGAAGGGTTCCAGCTTTTCTCCATTCAGTATGATGCTGGCGTTGGGTTTTTCATATATTGCTTTAATTATGTTGTGGATTTTTCCATCTATGCCTACCTTGGTTAGGGTTTTTAGTAGGAAGTGATGTTGGATTTTGTCGAAAGCTTTTTCCGCATCTATTGATACTATCATGTGATTCTTGTTTTTCAGTTTTTGGATGTGGTGTATCACATTTATAGATTTTCGAATGTTGAACCATCCCTGCATTCCAGGGATGAATCCTACTTGATCTGGATGAATGATCTGTCTGATGTGTTTTTGAATTCTGTTGGCTAGGATTTTGTTGAGAATCTTAGCATCAATGTTCATCAAAGAGATAGGTCTGTAGTTTTCCTTCTCTGTTAGTTCTCTGTCTGGTTTTGGGATTAAGGTAATGTTGGCTTCATAGAATGAGTTTGGAAGGGTTGCCTCTTTTTCTATTGTTTTGAAGAGTTTGTAGAGGATTGGGGTCAGCTCTGTTCGGAATGTTTTGTAGAATTCTGGAGTGAAGCCGTCTGGGCCTGGGCTTTTCTTTGTTGGGAGGTCTTTAATCACTGATTCAATCTCTACTTCAGTTATGGGTTTGTTCAGGTCGTTTGTTGCCTCTGGGCTAAGTTTTGGCAAGTGGTAGAAGTCTAAGAACTTTTCCATTTCTTGGTGATCTTCTGATTTGTTGGAGTACAGTGCTTTGTAGTAATTTCTGATTATGGCCTTAATGGATGCGGTGTCTGTTGTTATGTTGCCTTTTTCATCTTTGATGCTGTTAATTCTTGCCTTCTCTTGTTTTTTCTTTGTCAGTCGGGCCAGTGGAGTGTCTATCTTGTTTATCTTCTCAAAAAACCAGCTTTTTGATTCATTGATTTTGTGTATGTTTTTTTTTTATTTCTATCTGGTTGATTTCCTCCCTTGTTTTGATGATTTCTTGTTTCCTATTGTGTGTGGGGCTCTTCTGCTGTTGTTTTTCCAGTTCCTGGAGGTGTGTGTTTAGTTCCTGTATTTGGCGCCTCTCTTGGGCCTTGACATGAGCTCCAATTGCGATGAGTTTACCCCGTAGCACTGCTTTGGCAGTGTCCCACAAATTTTGGAATGTTGTGTCAGAGTTTTCATTGGTTTCCATAAATTTTTTGATCTCATCTTTAATTTCTTCTCTGATCCATTGTTCGTTTAGTAGCATATTGTTCAGCCTCCAAGAGTTTCTGTATTTCCTGGGGCATTTTGAATTGCTGATTTCCAGCTTCATTCCGTGGTGGTCTGAGAGGGTACATGGTATGATTCCTATCTTTTTGAAGTTATTTAGGTTTGCTTTGTGTCCTATCATGTGGTCGATCCTGGAGAAGGTGCCATGTACTGCTGAAAAAAAATGTATAATCTGTGGCCTTAGGGTAAAAAATTCTATAAATGTCAACCAAGTCCAGTTGTTCTATTGTTTGTATGAGTTCTGTTGTTTCTTTGTTGAGTTTTTGTTTTGTTGATCTGTCTATAGTTGTTAGTGGGGTGTTAAGATCACCCACTATTATTGTGTGCATATCTATGTCTCCCCTTAAGTCCGTGAGTAATTGCTTCACGTAGCTAGGTGCGTTTGAATTTGGTGCATATATGTTCACAATGGTAATTACTTCCTGATGGATCAGTCCCTTCACCAATATATAATGTCCTTCCCTGTCCTTTTTGATGTGTGTCAGATTGAAGTCCACATCATCTGAAATTAAGACAGCTACCCCAGCCTTTTTTTCTCGTCCATTGGCATGAAATATCTGTTTCCAACCTTTCACTTTCAGCTTCTTTGAATCTCTTCTGGTTAGATGTGTCTCTTGTAGGCAACAGATAGTTGGGTGCTGTTTGATAATCCATTCTGTTAATCTATGCCTTTTGATTGGTGAGTTCAGGCCATTTGTGTTGAGAGTTAAAATTGAGAGGTTGTGATTTTGCCCTGCCATACTTGTTTTTGTGGGTGTTGATATCTGTGTTATTGCCCTTCCTTGTGTGGACTTTAGTGGGGAGACCTTCCTGTTTGCCATCTTTGCTTATGATTCACCTCCTTTTTTTCTGGAATTAGTGCATTTCTAAGGAGATTTTGTAGAGCTGGTTTTGTGCTGGCATATTCTTCTAATTTCTCTTTGCTGTGGAAGTATTTGATTTCGTTCTCAAATACGAATGAGATCTTTGCTGGGTACAATATTCTTGGTTGACAGTTGTTCTGATTCAGGATTTGGAAGATCTTTGTCCATTCTCTTCTTGCTTGTAAGGTCTCTTCAGAAAAGTCAGCCGTGATCCTGATTGGTTTTCCCCGGTATGTGATCTTTTCTCTGCTTCGTACTTGTCTCAGGATTCTTTCTTTGTCTTCGTTGGAGTGGAACTTGAGCACCATATGTCTGGGTGAAGATCGCTTTGGGTCATATCTGCTGGGAGTCCTCTGACCGTCCTGGATTTGAGCTGGATTCATGTTCCAAGTGTTTTGAAAGTTTTCCTGTATAATTTCGTCGAGCACCATTTGCATTCCTGATTCTTTTTCCGCTCCTTCAGGAAGGCCAATAATCCTAATATTTGATTTTCTGAGGTTGTCTTTCATTTCTTGTATGGTCTTATTGGCTTTGTTCAGACTTGTCTCCAGCTGTTTCATGAACTGGGTGTGTTCGTTTTGTGTGTCTTCCGTTTCAGAGATCCTCTCTTCTGCTGTATTTGTTCTGTTGGTTAGGCTCTCAATTTTGTGCTCTAAGTCAAGGATTTTACTTTTCATTTGTTGTATTTCTGAGGCTATGTGGTTCTTGAATTCAATTTATGCAGTATTTTAAATTGCAACAATTTCTGTGCTTCTGTTATATAACATATAACATATAACATATCAGTTAACATATCATATAACATATCAGTTAAAATTATCCACTGTTTTCCTAACATAGGGATTTTCTGAAGAAAAATTCTGAATCCAGGATTACAACATTCATCTGACAATTATTCATGTTAATTCTGCTTTACTTTATTTCAATCTCATTTTGGTTACCCTGTCAGTGAGGATCAGGCCAGCAACTTACAGAATATTTCACCTTTTTTATTTTACTTTTTATCCCCCCTACTTCCTTATATGTTAATTTTTATTTAACAGAGTCATTTATCCCTCCAGAATTGTCTGCTTTCTTGAGAGGCTGCCGTGTGTTAGATTCTCGCTTCATCCCTAGGAGTGTGCAGCAGTATGCAGGATCTTGAGGATCCATGCTTTGGTTTAGTTTGAAGAATAAGAAATTTAGAGCCAACAGGTTTTTGCTCTGTTACTCAGACATACAAATAGGGGGATAAATCTGAAAAATTAGATTTCTTGTAAAGTGGAATGACTTGTAAGTGTGTTTTGAGTAAGTTCAATTCTGCTAGTTACTCTGATTCATGACATAGTTGAATGAGTCTGAGAAATGTAAAATTTTCTCCATTCAGATTTCTCACAGCCAATAAGCTAAACTGTATGGTAAGTATTTCAGAAAGATATGAAAGCATGCTGTGGGTTTCTATCAGATCATCATATACTATACTTGAAGAACACCTTAGGATCCTTTGTTGTCGAGAGGATCTTCTGTCTAGGGTGATAATATATAGGAGAATCTTAGCAAAGCACGAAACATTAGATTAAAGTCTAACAAACTCTGAGGTTAAATGGAATATCAGTGTCTAGTTTGTAAAATTTGTTTTGCAAAGATCCCTTAATTCCATTGTTAAGTTTTTTTTTCGAGGTATTTACGTAGTTCTCTCAGCTTTGTGAATGGGACACTATCAGGCATTTCATGTCTCTTTTCATATTCTAGTTTTGAAGAATTGCTGTGTTCCTTTTAGGGAGTCTTACTCACTTCAGTGTTTTTGTTTCTTGTATTTCTGTATTTATTTTTAGGCATATCTAGAAGTACTTTTTGGTTTTTCCTCTGATGGCTTTTATCTTTGAACTACTCTCTGTGACTTGGTTGCGTGACTTATTCAGTGAAGATCTGGGGGTGTATGGATAGAGGGAATTATCAAGACTGTTAGCATAATCACAGCATCACATCCTCTCTTTCCAGAAGAGCAACAGCCATGATTAGCCCATAGTGGCTACAACTGTCAGCACTTGCACCACACAGAACCTCAGTGTAGGCATGTAAGTGCAGAGCCCTGCAATGATCCACCTTGGATACATAGAGATCTTTTAGCCTTGATGTCAGACATGTTGAATGCCCAAGGACCCAGCTTTACACCATACACTGTCTTGCAGTCACACCATTCCCATAGTCTTTGCATAGAAGATTCCAACAGTCACAAAATGTTGGGGATTCTCTTGTTTCTGTGAATCTGCCCCACCTGCAGGGTGAGGAGTGGTGTTCCCAGCGCCAGTTATGAATGGCCTGCCTTCGCAGTTTGTGCCCAAGAAACTGGGCTCAAAGTCAGTGAGGAACATGCATTATCCTTATAATACAATTACCTAGCAGTGCTCTTGTAGAACTAGGTGTGCACCACAGCCACTACAATCCCTGCTGATCTCAAAGTGGTGGTTTCTCCTGAATAAACCAGGGCACACCAAAGTGACACTGTCTCCTACTGGCCCATATGAGTTATATATTTTTAATTATATATGTATATATACACACATATACATTATACATATATGTTATATGTATATTATTCATGTAGTATACACACATTACATATATACATATACATACATACACATACATATGCATATACATGTACATATACATATACACATATATTATACATACATTATACATATACATTATACATATGCATTATATGTGTGTATATGCATATATATTAAAATATATGTATTTTTAATTATATATTACATATTGTAACATATATAAATTTTGAACAACTATTCAAGGGAAGAAGAAATTGAGAGAATGCAAGAAAATATTTGAACGTGATTAATTGAGTGTGAGTCTGTATGTATCAAGTGTATATGAGCTTCTCAAATAACATATCTATAACAGCAGCAACAGAAGAAAAGCAATGAATTTATTAGATGCTTGTGCACATTTCTTAAAAGAAGAAAGAGGGATTATAAACAGAGAATGAATCATGCTCTCAAATATTGATAGTTTTGTAAATAAACGTGATTTTCTAGCACTTTGTGAATTTCCTGAAGAAGGAAAACTCAGTACATCTAGCTTTTCACTTGAACTGCTCTTTGAGTCCCTGAACATCAATTCTGAGTTGTGAGGAAGCACATTTTTGCAGTTCAGTGTTACCCACATGATGTAGGACATTGATTGTTATTGAATTCATTATAAGGCCATGTGCAGCTGAAACCACATGCCAAGGTTCACATGTTAAAATGATATCTTGTTTTTATTTGAACCACCAACATGGAAACAGAATGAATGACCCTGTGTGGCTGATTCAGCAGATTGTTCCAAAGAACAATTCAAAGTATAGCCCACATAATTTGGTAGAGAAGACAATCTCCTCATCCAAATTAGAAAATTATCAGACATGTAAGATTTACAATGCTGACAAATCACTGCATCAGTTGTGAGTAAAGTTAATTTAATCTGGCGTATTTTCCCTTGTGTATGGCAAGTAATCTAACCAGAATTCCCCACATATTAACTTGTGACATATTGATGATAAAGAACTTGGTATTTTCCTGTAATCTGAGTCAAATGTACATTTCATCCTATGGTCAATAAAGGAATGCTGTTGTCTTCATAGAATAATTCTCTTGAATTTTTAGTTTTTCTTGACATTATAGTCTTGTAATATATGCAAGGACAGGTGTATGTTGGAGATTTGAAAATTGGGAGGAGAACTATTTTCTCATTTTTTCTTCTGTGTCATTGCATATTAATATTCCACATATTTGCAACAGAATATTCTGAAAAACACATACTAAACTTTCAGAATTGCCTTTGAAATTTGGATAGGATAATTTAACTACACAGATGGAAGAGAAGTTGAATCCTAATTGAATATATATAAAAAGTGAATCCAAACTTGAGTTATCTTATCATCTTATTTTGATACATTTCTCCTAACATTGAAATAAATTATTTAGCATGTTGAACATATATGTTCTTTTAAAGTTTTGTCTTCAATAGAGAAATTGGGAAAGACATATATCAGTGAAATTCCTGAATCAATGACATGCTCTACTGGAATTTTTCTTGTCTTGCCATATACCTCTTTGGATCCACAGTTTTATAGTTGTGCACCCTAGAAAGGAATAGGTGATGGCCAAGAAACATATTTCCTGCTGTTCATGAGGAAGTTTGAGTTTGAGTTTCTTTCTCACACAAATGACTGACCTAGTCCTGATGACTGTAAAAATCTCAACAAATGCTGCAAGTTTGCCTTGTGCATCATTGGGGAGAAGAACAGTCAAAAAGAAAGGGGCAGGGGTCTTTGCCTGGAGAGCTATCAAGATTTATTTTCAGGGTTTCAGTTCTTACATACTTATAAAGCAATAACTCAAACACAACTCAGAATTAGATCATAAATGTAAGCAGGAAGTTCAAAGAAAATTAACAAGGGAGATTTGTCAAAGCACTATTAAAATGCAGAAGAGATAAAGAGTACTGTCTGCCCTTGGTTAACTGATTAGACCGACCAAGGATGTTCGCCTTTCCTCAAGGTGTGCATGAAAACAACTAGGAAGACTCAGTGGTGGTACAATGTATGCTGGGTGAGAGGCCCTGTGCCTCCTCTTCCTGGATCCTCTTTTTGACACATCCCCAACCTTGAATCTGTCACCCCTGTTTTACCTTGTTGGATGCATTCCAACAACAAGCACGACCTCACCACATACATTGAAACACTTACCCACAGACTTCTCATATCTAATAATAGGAGTTAACTGATGGAGAATGTCAAAGGAAACTGGAAGATAGACTTAGATAAAAGTGAGAATAGCGTTCTTTTGTAGAATTATAGTATAGGCTGATTTAGTTGCTGGGCTCCATGCAGCAGGTTTGGATAACACAGCAACTTCAAAGGTGTGAAGAGAACAGATCCCTTGTTTGGCAGGACCTAGGGTAGCTGCCAGCAGTTTGGCAGGGTCTGGTGGGTGTCTCTCTAACCACCTTGACACAGTTTCATCCCCTTTTTGCACAGACACTCAACCACTGCACTAAGAATTCTGTAATTGATTGAGGCATTGCAGTGCAGATCTGCTGTGCAGTGCCAGTTATGGCTTATTTTGCTTGCCTTTACCTAGTTAATTATTATTAGGAACTTGTAACTGGAATAAAGGTTATACCACATCTTCTAGTTTGACTGTTGCAACCATAACCATTAAATATTTTGGAGAGTATAAACCAGATAAAATAATCTCTCTCACTTCCTTACACTTACACTTACATAGTGTAAAACTTATTTCAAAGTCAACAGATGGTTAATGAAAGAAAAGCTTTGGCCAAGGTAAGTTACATGGAATACAAATTACTTGAGAGTATGTCACTGAAACATAAGTCCACATAATACAGACCAAAGGGAATTGGTTTAAACGAAGTATTTCAAGATTATTTGTGATGAAATTGTGCAGTTTTAAGACCCTGTTGTCTTGCAAAAGACTGTTTCATAGAAAAGATAAGAGTAACATTTTTCTAAATACCTTTACATTGTTTAAGTTGAACAGCAAAATGTTCTCATTGCCAGACTGTTTTGATGGCACTGCTCTGTTCTATCTATGTCTTGTGTGGAATTGTGGTCACTTCAGCTTTTTTTTTCCTCAGGATAGATTTGGCTATTCATGATCTCTTTTCTTTTCTGAGAAGATTGTTGTTTGGATTTTGATTGGGTGTTCTTGAATTGCTTCATTACTTTTAGTAATATAGACCTGTTCTTTAATTATTTATATGCCTTTTAGTGCACAGTCAGATAAAAAGAGAGGAGGAAAAACAAAGAGGAAGATCGTCCCTGTGCTGATTCACTCCCCAAGTGGCAACAACAGGCAGAGCTGAGATAACCCAAAGCCTGGAACCAGGAGCCTCTCCCTGGTCTCCATCATAGTTGCAGCGTCCCAAGGTTTTGGGCCATCATTGCCTGCATTTTTCAGGCCATAGGCATGGAGCTGGATGGGAACCAGGATTAAAATTGGTAGCCATAGTGTTTCCTGACATGTGTAAATTGAGGATTTATTTGTTAAACAACCACTCTGGACCCAATATGGACATTGTCATGATGCTGATTATACAAGTCTAGAAACATGGTGAATTTCTCCATGCTTTACTTTCCATATATTTCTAATTTGGTTTGTTTTGATTTGGTTTGATTAGATTTGATTTGATTAAGGTTAGCTTAATTAGTATTCTATAATGTTCATCATAGAATTATTTTGCCAGAGTCCAGCTCCATTTGAGTTCAGAATTCAAGAAGGCTGCATGGGTGATGCACAAAGAGGAATGAAACAGACCACCACAATTCCAGTATCATAATGGACAATGCGGGAAAGCTTCCCCCTTTATTTTGCAGAAGCAATCTCAAGTTCTGACACAGATTTTTGACATCAATGTCAAAAGGGTGTATCCAAGTGTAATTCTGCCATTGGTTTCACCTAAAAACAACAGTAGTTCCTAGTACAAATCTTATACTATAACTAAATCTTTTATCACAAAAAAAGGAGAACCTAAAGAACAAGCAAAGAATGAAACCCTAAATACAAGTCTCTTGATTAACATGAGGTCAATGGAGACAGCCAAGGCAGTAAGCATAATAAAAGGCCCTTTTGCAAGATATTATCATTGACCTTAACCTCCAAGCTCACACTGAGTATAAAGCCAACTTCATAGAACCAAATAATGCCTGAAAGGTTTAGAATTCTTCATCAGGGTGGTCCAGTGTGTTCATGCAAAGGAAGGTAGAGCTGCATTCAGGTTGTAGAGACATCCACCGGGCCCTGCCATAGAGCAGGTAATTGCTTGAAGCCATGCCTGCAATGGACAAATAATCTTCACAATTTTGTCCCCCACATCCACTGCATGTACCCCACCCAGCACTTCCCCTACTCTTATTATTAAATTTGAGTGTGTGGAGTTCTCTGCGAGTGTTTGAATCATGGAGCTCAATCATTGGAACATGAATGGGCCAAAAGACAATACAAAGAGGAGAGCAATTAGTGTGATTCTGAAAATAAGAGAAAATGGAGGAAATATCTGGTCAGAAATTAAAGATGAAAGAGATTGCAAAAATTGATTAGCAACACATCCCATTTAATGGCCTGAAGTTGAGAGTGAGAGATGGCAGAAATCTGGGCATTTAATTTGTGGGTGCAAAGACTAGGAGATGTGTCACTCCATACACCTTGGAGGTGAACTTTAATATCACTCTGAGAGACAATGGAGTCATTATAAGGGAGAGGAGTGACACAAATCGACTTGTAAATACTGTGGCAAGTGGTACCAAATCTGGTTTTTAAGTGTTGAATTTCATTGCCAATGAATGATGATATAAGCTAACAACAAGTGAAACCAAACTATGTAAGGTGCATGCCAAAGATACCAATGATCCTTTCCATCTTTGGCAGAGAATATCATTTCCCATCCAAGGCTTAGCCATTCTTATCCAGCAGCCAGAGACAAGAGTAGCAACTTTGCACAGTTTTGGCAAGCTACAGGTGAGGTTCGTAATTTTTAATCTGACATCTCCAAGCATTGAAATAATTTACATTAGCCTACACAGAAGATGAAATGGTCTCTTTACTTGGAAACTTCATGAATTAACATTACGGTAACACTCACTGATACAAACATGCAGTAGAGTCTGTGTGAGCTGCTAAGAGTGATTTTTTAACACATGCACATGGGTATGGCTATGAATTTAAACAACTAGAAATGTTACCGCAAAATTCCATATCTAGGATCATCTATGAACAGTGAATAAATGTGCATATATGGTTTTGCTAACTGGAAATTTAATAGCTTCATGTCTCTAGTGCAATATTTCAGTCTGTTTGTTCATTTCAGCTCATGGTGTAAAATCCATGGAACAGACACATTCTATCACATGAAGTCCCACAAATAGCTGGACTTGATCTACATTACTTTTCCCAGTCTGGCACAGAATCACTGAAACACACATGACATATATGTAACAGAATTTGTTGCTTATTCAGTATTATTAAATTAACACATTTTTTTACTACAACTTTCACTATGACCTCTGTATCTCCCTTCAATTGTCATGGCAGACAAGGTCGTATGATAAATGCCAGAATTCTGAGCATTTTTACACATCTCCAACAGATCAAATTCTAAATTTAAAGCACTCTGGAGCACACCAGTTTATATTGACATGCATTCTGTCAGAAGAGCACTAAATATGTTTCAAACTGTCAAGGATCTGCATAGAAACCTAATCCAACCCTCATGTGTGGGCTTTCATTTAATGCCCCCACAAAAGATCAAAATCTGTTTCCTCAGGACCAGCATGGTAGCATAGTGGCCAAAGTTCTCACTTTGTATGCTTTGGGATCCATAGAGGTGCCAGTTCTCATCTGAGCAACCCTGTGTCCCATCCTGCTCCCTGCTTGTAGCCTAAGGCAATGCTCAAGGATGGTCCAAGCCTTGAGATCCTGCACTCACTTAGGAGACCCACAAGAGGATCTTCCTTTTTGGCTTCTGATTTTGTCACCTGCGGCAATTGCAGCCACTTGGGGAATGAATCATTGGATTGAACATCTTGCTTTCTATCTTTCTTCCTCTCTGTGTATCTGACATTCCATTAAGGAAAAAAAAAAAAAAAAAGCTTGAGACTGATATAACCAAGGGTTCTAAAATTGAGGGACAGGAGCAGTCTGAAGTGAGCCTGAAAGGAAAAGAACGCGGGGAACATTGTGGGAAATTTCCCACAATCCCCTGGACTGAAAAAGGTGGCACACAGCAGAAAAAGGAAGGCAAAATACTAGGATCAGAAACATGAGAAGGACAAAGAAGTAGTCCTGGGCTGCAGAGACTCAGGTGAAATTGGCGAGCAAAATATGGGGAGCAAACCCTGGTGAGTTGCTAACACAGGGAAATGCCCACCCTTAGCAGGAGGCCAAATCAGGTGAGCAAAATGCTGGGAGGGAACATAGATGAGTCGCCAACACAGGGAAGTGCCCGCCCATAGCAAGAAGAACCTGGGACAAAAAACATGGTGAAATCCAATCAAATCTGGGCAGATTTGGATCTGGGCAGACAGGTCGGAGAGGGCAACAAGGCACTGAAACAGAGAACCTGGGCGATCCTGGTAGCTGGAGCTCCCAGCACTGGGTGGTGCCAATCCCAGGGCCACAAGAAATTCACAGAAGGGACATTCAAAAGCTACTGTAGGGCCCGGTGGTGTGGCCTAGCAACTAAAGTCCTTGCCTTGAATGCAACAGGATCCCCTATGGAAGCCGGCTCTAATCCCAGCAGCTCCACTTCCCATTCAACTTCCTGCTTGAGACCTGGGAAAGCAGTTGAAAATGGCACAAAGCTTTGGGACCCTACACTCACATGAAAGACCCAGAAGAGGTTCCTGGTTCCCTAGCCTTAGATCGGCAAAGCACCAGACATTGCGGCTAACTTGGGGATTGAATCTTCGGACAGAATATCTGCCTCTCTATCCCTTCTCCTCTTTGTATACTTGACTTTGTAATAAAACTAAATAAATCTTTCCAAGAAAAAAAAAAAAGCTAACATAAATCCCAGTTTTAAAGAGCCCACAAAATCACAGACCTAAGTAGGGGGAGGGGAATCCAGATGCCACAAAGAAAAAAGAAATCTAGGTCTGCAAGACCTCAGGTCAGCCACTAAGTGGCAGCAGAGGACATGGGATTGAAGCCAACAATGCCCATTATCACATAGACATGAGGTGAGGTCACAAAACAATAAATGAGTCAGAGGAAGGAGCCAGTGCCACCACAAAAAGTCACTGAAAGGCATGGCCAATCGCAGAGATTGCAGATGAAGACATTGAAGACCTATCTGAGAAGGAGTTCAGCAAAGTAATGATGAAACTTTTCAGAAACAATGAAAAACGATGGGAGAAAATTAAGGAATTCAAAAACCACATAATCACAGAAACAAAATTAGTCAAAAATACGATCCTTGACCTGAAGCACAGAATTGAGAGCTTAGCCAACAGAATTATAGCAGCAGAGGCAGGATATCCAAATTGGAAGATTCCCAGAATGAAAGCACGCAGATTATTAGCCAACTAGTGATACAACTGAACAAAGCCAATGAGGCAATGCAGGAGATGAATGCCACATCAAGAAGTCAAATATCAGAAATATAGTCCTTCCAGTAGGAGTAAAAAGAGAGACAGGCATACAATCGGTGCTCAATGAAATTATACAGGAGAACTTCCAAAACCCTTGGAACATGAGCCGAGTCCAAATCCAAGAAGGGCAGAGAACATCCCACAGATTTGACCCAAAAAGATCTTTACCCAGATACATGGTAATCAAGCTCCTCACCAACGAATACAAAGAGAGAATCCTGATTTTAGCACGAAGCAAAGGCAAGCTTACATTTAGAGGCAGGTCCATCAGGATCACTGCTGACTTCTCAGAATAGACACTCCAAGCAAGAATGGAATGGAATAAAGTCTTTCAAATCCTGAAACAGAATAATTGTCAACCAAGAATAATGTACTCAGTCAAGATCTTATTTGCATTCGAGAATGAAATTACATACTTCCATTGCAAGGAGAAATTAGAAGAACATGCCAGCACAAAACCAGCTCTACAAAATCTCTTTAGAAATGTGCTAGGCAGAGAAAAAGTAAGAAAACAATAAGCAAGGATGGCAAATGGAAAAACGCCCACACTAAAGTCCATGCAAGGAGGGACAATTAGATACCAACAACCTGAAAAAACACACACAACGCAGGACAAAATCGTAATCTCTAAATATTAACCCCTAACGCAAATGGCCTAAATGCCTCAGTCAAAAGACATAGATTAACAGATTGAATCAATAAACAGGACCCAACTATGTTTTGTCTACAAGAGACGCATCTAAGCAGAAAAGATGCTAAGAAACTGAAAGGGAAGGGATGGAAAAAGATATTTCATGCCAACTGATGAGAAAAAAAAGGCTGGTGTAGTGGTCCTAATTTCAGATGATATAGACTTCAACGTGACAAATATCAAAAAGGGCACACATGGGCATTTTATACTTTTGAAAGGAAAGATCCATTAGGAAGTGATTATCGTCCTTAACATTCATGCTGCAAGTACAGATGCACCCAGCTATGTGAAACAATTACTTATAGACACAAAGGGAGATAGAGATGAACATGCAATAATCCTGGGAGATCTGAACACCCCATTGACACCAATAGATAGATCAATGAGACAAAAGCTCAACAGAGAGGCTACAGAGCTCACACAAACAATAGAACAACTGGACCTAGTAGAGACATACAGAACAGTTCATGCCAAGGCCGCAGATTATACAATTTATTCAGCAGTTCATGGCACTTTCTCCAGCATAGACAACATGATAAGACACAAAGCAAGTCTAATTACCTTCAATAATCAGAATCATACCATGTACCTTCTCAGGTCATCACGGAATGAAACTGGAAATCAGCAATTCAAAATGCCCCAGGAAATACATAAACTCTTGGAGGTGGAATAATATGTTATTAAAGGATCAATGGGCAAGAGAAGAAATTAAAGATGAGACACAAAATTATGGAAATCATTGAAAACTCAGATATAGCAGCCCAAAACTTGTGGGACACCGCCAAAAAGTGTTGCAGTAAGCTTATTGGAATTGGTGCTCATGTCAAGGCCCAAGAAAGATGTCAAATACAGGAATTAAACACACACCTCCAAGAATTGGAAATACAGCAGGATCGACCACATGATAGGACACAAAGCAAATCTAAATAACTTCAAAAAGATAGAAATCATACCATGTACCCTCTCAGACCACCACGGAATGAAACTGGAAATCAGCAATTCAAAATGCCCAAGGAAATATAGAAACTCTTGGAGGTTGAACAATATGCTATTGAACGAACAATGGGTCAGGGAAGAAATTAAAGATGAGATAAAAAAATTTATGGAAACCAATGAAAACTCTGATACAACATTCCAAAACTTGTGGGACACTGCCAAAGCAGTGCTACGGGGTAAACTCATCACAATTGGAGCTCATGTCAAGGCCCAAGAGAGGCGCCAAATACAGGAACTAACCACACACCTCCAGGGATTGGAAAAGCAGCAGCAGATGAGCCCCACACACAACAGGAAACAAGAAATCATCAAAACAAGGGAGGAAATCAACCAGATAGAAATAAAAAAAAACATACACAAAATCAACAAATCAAAAAGCTGTTTTTTTGAAAAGATAAACAAAATAGACACCCCGCTGGCCCGACTGACAAAGAAGAAACAAGAGAAAGCAAGAATTAGCAGCATCAAAGATGAAAAAGGCAACATAACAACAGACATTACAACCATTAAGAACATAATCAGAAATTACTACAAAGCACTGTACTCCAACAAATCAGAAGACCACCAAGAAATGGAAAAGTTCTTAGACTCACACCACCTGCCAAAACTTAGCCCAGAGGCAACAATCAACCTGAACAAACCCATAACTGAAGCAGAGATTGAATCAGTGATTAAAGACCTCCCAACAAAGAAAGCCCAGGCCCAGACGGCTTCACTCCAGAATTCTACAAAACATTCCGAAAAGAACTAACCCCAATCCTCTACAAACTCTTCAAAACAATAGAGGCCATAAGACAAGAAAAAGAAATCAAAGGAATCCAAATGGGAAATGAAGAAGTCAAGCTTTCACTATATGCAGATGACATGATTCTTTATATGGAAGAGCCAAAAGGCTCAACACAGAGACTACTAGAACTTATACGAGAGCTCGGTAGAGTGGCAGGGTACAAAATTAATGAACAAAAATCAACAGCCATAGTGTATGCTAACAGCCCCAAGTTGGAAAAAAATCTAACCAGCAAGATACCATTCAAAGTAACAAAGGAAAGCATGAAGTATCTGGGAATTAACCTAACCAAAAATGTTGGAGACCTATTTGAGGAAAACTACAAACTACTTAAAAAAGAAATTGAACAAGATCTAGAAAGATGGAGTAACATCCCATGCTCCTGGATAGGTAAAATCAATATCATTAAAATGTCTATACTGCCAAAGGCAATATATACATTCAACGCAATCCCAATCAAATTGCCCAAAACATTCTTCACAGATCTGGAAACAATGATTCAAAGGTTCATCTGGAAACACAAAAAACCACGAATAGCTAGAACTATCCTGAAGAACAGGAAGTTAGCAGGGGGAATCACAGTACTGGTTTTATGGACATACTACAGGGCAGTGGTTATCAAAACAGCCTGGTACTGGCAAAAAAATAGAGAAGAAGATCAATGGAGCAGGATAGAAACACCAGATGGGAACCCACACAAATACAGCCAAATAATCTTTGACAAAAAGACAAACGACAACCCAGGCAAATGGGAAGGTCTGTTCAATAAATGCTGCTGGGACAACTGGTTGATAGCCTGCAGAAACAAAAAGATAGACCCACATCTCTCACCATATACTAAGATCAAATCCAAATGGATAAAAGATTTAAACCTACATCCAGAAACCTTCAAAGTTTTGGAAGAAAATGTTGGAAACACACTGGAACACTTAGGGGTAGGCCCTCACTTCCTAAAAAAGACTCCAAATGCAGTAGAAATCAAGACCAAAATAAACAAGTGGGACCTCATCAAACTAAGAAGCTTCTGTACAGCTAGAGAAACAATCAACAAAGTAAAAAGGCAACCCACAGAATGGGAGAAGATCTTCGCACACGACTTAGGTGATAGAGGGCTGATCTCCAGAATATACAAAGAGCTACGAAACAACCAAAATGTCAAAACAAACAAGCCACTCAAGAAATGGGCATTGGAAATGGGCAAACACTTCACAAAGGAACAAACCCAAATGGCAAATAAACATATGAAAAAATGCTCAAGTTCCCTGGCAATAAGGGAAATCCAAATTAAAACATCAATGAGGTACCACCTAACGCCAGTAAGACTGGCCCACATGAATAAAAGCACCAACAACACTTGTTGGCGAGGTTGCAGGGAAAAGGGATCCCTACTCCACTACTGGTGGGGCTGCAGGCTGGTACAGCCTCTATGGAAATCAGTATGGAGAATATTCAAACAACTCAAATTCAACATACCGTATGATCCAGCAATTGCACTCCTAGGAATATATCCAGAACACTTGTTTTATGAGAAACCAACATGCACTCCTATGTTGATAGCAGCACAATCAGTAATTGCAAAAACATGGAAGCAACCAAAATGCCCATCAACAGAGGATTGGATAAGAAAGCTATGGTTCATCTACTCCATGGAATACTACTCAGCTATTAAAAAAAACAAAATGCAGTTCTTTGTGGCCAAATGGGCCAAACTGGAAACCATAATGCTAAGGGAAATGAGCCAATCCCAAAAGGTTAAATACCACATGTTTGCCTTAATTTGATATGATGTTATGTATAACAAGTTATGTTATGAATGTTATATGTTGTGTATAAACCAAAATTGAAATGTCAATGAGGTGGTCACAGAAGGTAGTTAAGAACTTGCATTTACTTTTACCATATTGGTTACTCATACTATGTCAATTAATTCCATGGTGATGTAATTTTTTGCTGATGGTATGTTGGAGCTTTTAATTGATCGGGATGATAGTCGGCTGGCTCTGTCTTCAGACCAGAGAGGGTATACCTAAGAAGCCGTTGAACTTGACTAGACAATAAGATGCTGGACTCTATGTTTGGTATATGCTTGCAATGGGGGAATCTCAACTGAACTTGAACTGTGGTTATGCAACAAGGTGGAGGAATCCACTATGGTGGGAGGGTTTGGGGAGGGGTAGGGAGAATCCCAGTACCTATGAAAATGTGTCACATAATACAATGTAATTAATGAATTTAAAATAAAATTAAAAAAAAAAAAAGACACAAAGCAAGTCTAATTACCTTCAAAAATCCAAATCATACCATGTACCTTCTCAAATCATCACGGAATGAAACTGGAAATCAGCAACTCAAAATGCCCCAGGAAATACATAAACTCTTGAAGATGAAATAATATGTTATTTTTATGAGATTTTTATTCATTAATTACATTGTATTATGTGACACAGTTTCATAGGTACTTGATAGTTATTAAAGGGTCAGTAGGTTAGAAAAGAAATTAAAGATGAGATACAAAATTATGGAAATCATTGAAAACTCAGATACAGCAGTCCAAAACTTGTGGGACACCGCCAAACACTATTACAGTAAGCTTATTGCAATTGGTGCTCATGTCAAGGCCCAAGAATGACATCAAATACAGGAATTAAGCACACACCTCCAAGAATTGGAAATACAGCAGCAAAACGATCCCACAAACAATAGCAAACAAGAAATTTTCAAAGGAAGTGAGAAAATTAATCAAATACAAATAAAAAAAAACTATACACAAAATCCATGAATCAAAAAGCTGATTTCTTGAGAAGATAAATAAAATAGACACCCCACTTGCCTGAATAAGAAAAAGCAATAGAAAGCAAGAATTAGCAGCATCAAAGATGAAAAAGGCAATATAACAACAGACAATGCAACCAATAAGAAAATAATTAGAAATCACTACAAAGAATTGTACTCCAACAAATCAGAAAACCACCGGGAAATGGAAAGGTTCCCAGAATCCCACCATTAAGCAAAACAAACCTGAGAGGCAACAGAAGATCTGAATAAACCCATAACCAAAGCAGAGATAGAATCCACGATTAAAGATCTCCTAACAAAGAAAAGGCAGGTCCAGATGGCTTCACCATAGACCTCTACAAAACATTGCATTCAGAGATAACCCCAATATTCTACAAATTCTTCAAAACAATAGAAAATGAAGCAACTCTGACAAACTCAATCTATGAAGCCAACATCACTTTAATCCCAAAACCAGATAGAGAATTAATACAAAAGGACAACTACAGACCAATCTCCCTGATGAACACTGATGCTCAGATTCTCAACAAAATCCTAGCCAACAGAATTCAAAAACACATCAGACAGATCATTCATCCAGACCAAGTAGGATTCATCCCGGGAATGAAGGGATGGTTCAACATTTAGAAATCCATAAATGTGATATACCACATCCAAAAACTGAAGAACAAAAACCATATAATAGTATCAATAGATACAGAAAAAGCCTTCGACAAAATCCAGCATCACTTCATGTTCAAAACCCTAACCAAGGTAGGCATAGAAGGAGCAATCCACAACATAATCAAAGTAATATAAGAAAAACCCAACGCCAGCATCATACTGAATGGAGGAAAAGCTGGATCCCTTCCCACTGAGATCTGCAACAAGACAGGGATGTCCACTTCCTCCAATACTATTCAACATAGTCCTAGAGGTACTCGCAGAGGCCATAAGACAAGACAAAGAAATCAAAGGATTCCATATTGGACGCTCAAATGGGAAAGGAAGAATTCAAGCTTTCACCGTTTGTAGGTGACATGATCCTCTACATAAGAACCAAGAGACTCAATACAGAGACTCCTAGAACTTCTGCAAGAATTTGGTAAAGTGGCAGGGTACAAAATTAATGAACAAAAATCAACAGCCATAGTGTATACGAACAGCCCCAAAATGTAAGAAGATCTAACCAACAAGATACCATTTCAAATAACAGAGAAAAGTATGAATCATCTAGGAATAAATCTGACCAAAAATGTAGGAGACCTTTATGAAGAAAATTATAAAATGCTTAAAAAAGAAATTGAGCAAGACCTCAAAAGATAAAACAACCTCCCATGCTCCTGGGAGGGCAAAACAATATCATTAAAATGCCTATACTACCAAAAGCAATATATACATTCAATGCAATCCCAATCAAAATACCCAAAACAGTCTTCATGGAACTGGAAAAATGATACAAAGTTTCATCTGGAAACACAAAAAATCACGAATAGCTAGAACCATTCTGAAGAAAAGAAACTTAACAGGGGGAACACAGTCTGGGATCTCTGGACATACTATAGGGCAGTGGTTATGAAAACAGCCTGGTACTGGCACAAAGATAGAGAGGAGGATCAATGGTATAGAATAGAAACACCAGACAGGAACCCACACAGATACAGCCAAATAACCTTTGAGAAAAAAACAGAGGATAACCCAAGCAAATGGGAAGGTCTCTTCAATAAATGGTGTTGGGACAACTGGATGATAACCTGTTAGGATCCAGAGACTTATGGGCCTTGGACTTGGCCTACCTGACAGCCTGTTGCATTTCAAAAGCCTGTAAGTAGGGCTACAGCAAACAGGATATTAAGCCAAAACATCCTCCGTAGAGCAAGCAGAATAGAACCTCCATCCTTGTTCCTTTCAAATAATTAGTTCTTCTCTTGTTTCAATATAGCTTATTAGTTCCTTCCCTGATTCAGTGAAGATAATTACTCCCAGGACACCCCTCCCTTACTATCTTATTAAAATACTATCCCTTACTACCCCTTACTATCCCTTACTAACTCACTATCTTTAATTGATATCTTAGATTGATTTTCTTGTTTATTTGCCCTTCTGTATTGTAACTCACTAACTTTCCTTACAATTGCTATTTTGAATCATGCAATTGTTCTTTCATTGAGAGTTGAGAAATTTGGGAGCACCCGTGCAACCCTGCTTCTATTTGTTTCATGTGTTCTTGTCATAGTCTGCTCATCTAGCTACATGTCCAACTTTCTAGAAGGAGTTGGCTTTAGGATTCGTGAGTTTATCTCTCTTCATCATACTTGAATTGGATTGGGCTTCTTTCGCAGTCATAGGGCTGCTTGTATATCAACGTTTGCTAACTTCAATGTGATGTCTTTCTACCTAACAGTTCCACTAAACATTCCTGTGAACTCTAGTAGTAGTCTTATGGAAGTCTGTATTCTCTTGTGCAGATAATAGTTTGATGTGCCCCAAATATTCTCCTGACTTCCTCTCTTACACTTTGTATCCACTTGATTTTCATTTCGTTGATTAAAATATCCAGGATTCTATTTGCTAACAGGAATGAAAGAGTGCATTTTCCTTGTCTAAGGATCCTAGCATATATCTACAGATTTTTCTCTATTCAATATGTTATTGATCTATGTGTGTTGAAAGCATTGCTCATTTTGAGAAACATTGTTCATTTCCAATTTTGCTTTATGTTTTCAGCACAAAAGCCTATTATATTACAACCAATGTTTTACTTTCATTCATTTAATAGGTTGTAGTCTTGTGTGATATTTATTGATCTTATAGAGGAATAATCCCTGCACAACTTTCATACATTCTCTAAGTGGGTAATGTTCTAAGTGGGTAATGTTCTTAGTGGGTAAATGATTGATATGATTAGCTAGTACTTGTTGAGAATTTTCGCAATTCAGTTAATCAGGGATAGTATTGTGTCTAGTGTCATCATTTACACTTTTGATTAAGGTTTATGTGGCATTAAGAGATCATTTATTTGTTACTTTTCTGATTATCAATATAGGTATTAGTTTATCTTATTCATTTTTGGTTGCAAGTTGTGACGTGCTGTGTTGTTATCTTCATTCACTTCCAGGGATGTTTCAGTTTTTCTTTTGATATCTGCCATGGCCAGTTATTCTTCCTGGAGCATGTTATTGCAGTTCTCTTTCTTTGCACACTTCCTACAGTTTCATTAGCTGTTGATTCCTTTTCATTTAATCATGATCAGAAAGTGAACATGCTACAATTCAGTTTTTACAGTCTTAGGTATCTTTTTCCATAGTATATATTATTTCTCTGGTTTTTGATTTGTGTGTGTATGTGTGGGTGGGGGTGTGATGAAGCTAAAATGTCTTAATATGTGACTATAGTTGTATTGAATCCTTTGTCCTACTTTACATTTATTAACAGATGCTTTAAATAAGGTGATGCCATAATGTGGGTCCATATAAACCTTCTAAAAGCATTTCTCTATATTGAAGTATTGCATTATATGTTACTGAAACACATCTTCATTTCTTCTATGATTTTTTTCTGATATCTGAATGACTGATGTCCATTTTTCTCCATTGACATGGAATTTCTCTACCACCATTTCACTCTGTATCTGTGTATTTCCATTGGTGAGTTGCAATACTTAGAGGTAGCAAATGGACTGTCTTATTATTTAATATGTTAGGTAAGTATAATCTTTTGGTTTAAGACTTTAAAGGCCATTTGCATATGGGCTTATTATTGAAAACTAACAATCTGATACTATCATTTTTCCATAACCATTTCAGTACCTAATTTGTGTCCTTTGCACATTGATCAGGGAGAATTTCTTCCCACATTCTTCTTGCGAAATGATTGTAATTCTCCATTGTTGAGTGCAGCACTTGGTTAATTATTATTTGTGTCTGAATAGGTACTGGTTATTTCCTCAAGTTACTGATTATTTTGGATTATTTTTCTACCCGATTTTCATTGTGTTTTCTTTCTGCATTCAACTGGCTGCCATAGATGTGGGGTGTAATTTTTGAGCTGGATTTTGATTTTCAGAATCTAAGTATTGAAGGGGAAAGATGACAGTATAAGGTGCAGACAGGTTTAACTGAAGGAGAATCATTAGTAAGGGTGAAGCACAAAGGGCAGATTCCAGGAAAAGAAATCTGGCCAAGAGCAGTGGAATACGTGGAATCCCCTGCATACAGCGGAAGTGACAAGAGCACAGCAGCACAGCAGAAATCAGATATACATGTGGCAGTCAACAAACAGACATGCCATCCAAACTCCAGAAATAGCAAAATGTCAGCAGCAGCCAGGTTAGAGTTGATATTCACTGGGAGCTTAGGAATTGAACACAGAAAGAGAATGGTCATTCTCTTGATGCGTTTGACTGGATGATGAGCAGTCACAGATGGAAAAGGTCATTTGGTATATTTGGCATGCACCTTACATTGTATGCTTTCACTTGTTGTTAGTTTATATCATCATTCAGGTGTTTATAAATTTTACCCAACTTTGTTCCAGTGTGTGTCTTGTGTGGTAATCTCTACTACACAGATGCCTTCCTCTCTGGAATTTTTCATCCTTACTGTTAAAATTTCTACAAGTGTTCTCTATTTCATGCTATTTGTTTATTTATACAAACGTATGCAAACATAGCCAAAACTGTGTTTTTGCCCATTTCTGAATCTATCTCCTATTGAATTTGACTATTTTCATCTCATAGATTCAAAAATCTTTGGAATTTGAGTTTTATGTTTTAGTAGTATAATGCATTTGTTGTGGTCAAGACATAAAATGGCATATTGAGAGAAGTGCACTAGGCTGATAAGATGGGTGCCTATGAAACTTGAGAACAGTCTTCCTACAGTATCCACAGGGGCTGTGTGACCTTGAGATTTCAAAGTGTGAGGCAGAAAACTGGAGTATGATTTGAGTAACTGTGTAGGAGTCCTTGTATGGTGCAAAGTCACAGCGTAGACTTGTAAGCCGATTCACTATGTGTGGGCACTAGTTCAGGGTTGTTAGCGTGTGCACCATGGGACAAGAGATAACATTAATAGAAAAAGCATGCATGAAACTGAATTTCATGACTGATGTGTCAGCGAATGTTGTCTTAAGGGTTGCAATATCACTCTAAATGGGGCACCTTCACTATCCATGGTAAGGACCCATGCTATAGGATCAATTCTTGCAGAGATTCAAAGTGCTGTATCCGTACTCGACTAGCTGCACAAATCTGAATCCATATTGAACTGTATGACTTACTTCTACGTTCTACTAAAAATAATTTGTTGTAACCCATGAAATATGTGTCAATCAAATACACAATATTATTTGCAAAAGTCGTAAGATCCAATGAAAACCAGTGAAAGTTTGCATTCTGCAAGAGATGCAAATGAGACAAAGAAAGATTCACCAGTGGCTTTTATATGACACACACAAACAGAGATAAAAAAGAAAAATGTCATTTGTCTCACGGCAAACAAATCGCACACTAAATATCACCAGATGCTTATTTTGATTGGCAACTGTTCTCTAAGCCATTAACTTCTGGACAGAACACATTTCTAACGTCTTCCTGTGGAAGAATTCTGTTATGATGGCAGAATGAATACACTTTTGCAGGATTGTTTAGTAACTTAGTGTGGCTCCATAGGTAATGTTGAGTTGTTATTCATATTCTTTAAAACCCTGCCAAGATACAAAACATAAAGTTATTGTCCAAGTTGTACTTTGTGTGTTTACCACATTAGATTCAAGTGGCTAAAGAGTCCCAGGAGATTTCATATGCTTGTTTGATAATATACTGTCATGATTTTGCAGTAAGTACCATGTGGATATCTTCCTTTTTCAGTATTATTTTTCAGTAAGTAGTGTATGATTTTGCAGTATAAATCAAATGGATCCCTTAAGTGATAAGTGGAATTTTCAAACACTTTGATTTGCAGAAAGAAACTATGTTCCTCCATTTAAAATCTAGGGGAGGGATTTAAGGAAGATGGCCGACCATAGAGAGCTGGTGTAGGTCAGAGTGGGGACAGAGGGGAACCTATCCAGCAGAGAAACAAACCAGGAGACACAGAATCGTTGGTTTATGTGTACGAAGGTCACTGGAGTTTGCTGAAGTAAGAAGATCTACACAGCGTGGAGAGACAAAGATAAAAAGGAAGAAGAGGAGACAGCATGCCGTGAGAATTTTGGTGAATCGCGATCCCAGCCAGGGGGAAGGCGGCGGAATCTCAGCCGTTCCAGGGAGGACAAAAGCGGTTGGAAAGACAGGCATCCACACAGACAGGGACACAGACCACTGGAGTGCAGGAGACCCTTAAGGAGGCTACTGGATTGAACAAAGGGGGCATCAACCCATGAAGATAAGCAGGTGTGGTTGCCCAGAAACTTGCCTCCCAGCAGGTCAGCAGCTTTGAGAGACTGCAGAGGAGCCTGGAGCTTGCTCTTGGTCTGGATTAGAGTAATCTTCAACTCAGCTCCGAATGGTTGACTAGCTGCAAGAGACTCCAGTGGAAACTGTTGCTGGACTCAGCCTGAGCACTAGGAGCAGGGCAACACTCGGCAGAGCCTCCATGGAAAGAGGTGTAGGCTGCTGGGAGCACGGCTACATGACTCCAATGGTTCTGCTCCCAACAGCAGAACACCTTTGAGAAAGTGCCAAAAAAAAAAAAAAAAAAGAGAAAGAAAAGCCTTGTAAAGGGGGCAGGGCAGGTCTGTGAATTCGAGCAGATCCCCTGCTGTGCTCAGATCAGCAGGCGACACCGAAGCAAAGCCAGTTCTGCAGAACCGCGGGGCAAGTTCTCCCAGCCGATAGAAGCTGGAGGCTGCTCAACAAAGCCTGCTGGCCTGGCAGCGGAGCCGCTGTAGTACATCTCCAAGTGGGACAACTCTTTTGAGTGGGAATTCCAGGGAGAAGAACTTGATGGATCTTTCCAACCCAGCCTACGGTGTAGATTCCAAACTACAGGAGGCAGGGGCCCAGGACAGAGACCCCCACAGTGTGCAGCATGGGTCCCCAGCCCAAGAGGCAAAATGAGACTCTGTGGACCTGTGGTCTAGGTGGTGCAGAGTCCCCTACTGCACGCGGCCATGGCCCCAGGACCAGTACCGAGCCCAAGAGGCAAAACGAGACTCTGTGGACCTGTGGCCTGGGGTGGCCCAGGGGCCCCACCTACACACGGCTCCTGCCCCAAGCCCAAGAGGCGGGACCAGCTCTGTAGACCTGTTGCCTGATGTGGCGCAGAGGCCCTGAGCCCAAGAGGCAAGACGAGATTCTGTGGACCTGTGGCCTGAGGTGGCACAGGGGCCCCAGCTACACACGGCTTCTGCCACAAGTCCAAGAGGTGGGACAAGGCTCTGCGGACCTGTGGCCTGAGGTGGTGCAGAGGCCCTGAGCCCAAGAGGCAAAACACAGCTCAGCAGAGTCAACTAACCGAGACTGAGGCGTGGAGCAGTGTGTCTCCCAGTGGGGCAATTACTTTGAGTGGGAGCTGCAGGGGAAGGCCTGGCACTAGGGCTGGGACATAGAGCCCCCTGAACCAGCTCGGGGCTGTGGTCCACAAACTCTGAACAAGCAGCTTGAGTCTCAGGCAGAAACCCCTGTTGTGCTTAGCTAGAACCCCAGAGTCAGTGGCACCACCCAACAGATCTCCTGAACCGGGAAGAAATACACGCAAGCAGGGCCACAGCACGCGGTCTCCCAACAGAGGAATGCATATTTGATGGTATAGTTGGGTGTGGAAAAGCAAGCTTTACATCTACCCAGAGCAACAGAAGAGGCCCAAGGATACAAACTATATCATTTACACCCTATCCACATTGGCACATATAGGACAAAACCCAACCAACTAGCTACAACGGATACAAGTGGCAGAGCTATAAACCCAGGTGCAAACGAAGCCAATCAACACCCAACTCACCATCATCTGCTGTCCCCAATAGATTAAGAAGAAGTATACTTAGGCTAACACTCCATACAGCAGTTGCTGGGTCACACTTCCTATAAGCTACAGCACCGAGGGCAATGGCTCCAGACAAGCAAGTCAGAGGCTAAAATCCCAAAATGGCAAGAAACAACAACACAGTGAGGAGAAGTATCAGAAAAGGTAATGACCCAGAAGAAAGATCAAGCATTTTCCCCTAAAACAACCAAAAACCAATCTCAATACCTGAGATGCAAGATATTGACATAGAGGAATTACCAGAGAAGGAATTTAAGAAACTAGTGATGAGATTCATCAGAGACAGCGAGAAGTGCTGGGAAGAGTCCAAGGAATTCAAAAACCATGTCATTGCAGAAATAAATCAAGTCAATAAGGGAATCCTCGATAGAGAACACAAAAATTGAAAGCCCAACCAACAGAATGAACAGAGCAGAGGACAGAATATCAGAATTGGAAGACATTCAGAATGAAAGGCAGCAGTTCATCAAACAGTTGGAGACAAATCTGGAGAAAGCCAATAGGTCCATACAGGAAATGAAACACAACCTCAAAAAAATTAAATATTAGAATAATAGACCTTCCAGAGGAGTGGAAAAGGAGACAGGCTTGCAACGGGTGCTCAATGAGATAATACAGGAGAACCTCCAGAACACCAGAAATATAAATCCAGCAAAAATCTAGGAAGGTCAGAGAACCCCCAATAGATTCGACCCAAAGCGATCCTCACCCAGACATGTGGTCCTCAAACTGCCTTCAAGCGAATACAAGGAAAAAATTCTAAGACAAGTAAGAAAAAAGGACAAGATTACTTTCAGAGGAAGGCAAATCAGAATCACAGCAGATCTCTCAGAAGAAACACTCCAGGCAAGAAGAGAGTGGGGTAAAACCCTTCAAATCCTGAAACAAAACAACTGCCAACCTAGAATAATGTACCCAGCAAAACTCGCATTTGTATTTGAGAGTGAAATTAAATATTTCAACATCAAAGAGAAACTCGAAGAATACACCAGCACAAAACCAGCTCTAGACAACCTCCTCAGAAAGGTGCTAAACCCAGGGAGAAAAAAAATGAAAACCAAAATCAAAAATGGCAAATGGGAAGACCTCCCCACAAAAATCCATAAGGGGATAGTCAACCAGGCAAGGATTCTAATAGTCGCGAATACACACTTGCACACTTACACACACTAATGGCAGCCCAAAATCAATTTCTCTCAATATTATCTCTAAACACAAATGGCCTAAACTCACCAATCAAAAGACACAGATTAACAGACTGGATCCTGAAACAGAACCCAACTCTCTGTTGCCTACAAGAGACACATCTAACCAGAAAAGCCTCTAAGAAACTGAAAGTAAAGGGATGGAAAGAGATATTTCACGCCAATGGATGAGAAAAAAGGATGGCATAGCTGTCCTAATCTCAGATGACCTAGACTTCAAGCTGACAGACATCACAAAAGACAGGGAGGTCATTATATATTGGTGAAGGGACTGATACATAAGGAAGTAATCACCATTGTGAATATATATGCACCAAATTCCAACGCACCTAGCTACGTGAAGCAATTACTTACAGACTTAAGAGGAGACATTGATAGGCATACAATAATAGTGGGTGACCTTAACACCCCGCTAACAACAATAGACAGATCAACAAAACAAAGACTCAACAAAAAACAACAGAGCTCATACAAACTATAGACAACTGGACTTGGTAGACATTCATAGAACTTTTTACTCCAAGGCCACAGATTATACGTTTTTTTCAGCAGTACATGACACCTTCTCCAGGATCAACCACATGATAGGACACAAAGCAAACCTAAATAATTTCAAAAAGATAGGAATCATACCATGTACCCTCTCAGACCACCATGGAATGAAACTGGAAATCAGCAATTCAAAATGCCCAAGGAAATACAGAAACTCTTGGAGGCTGAACAATATGCTATTAAGCAAACAATGGGTCAGGGAAGAAATTAAAATGAGATCAAACAATTTATGGAAACCAAAGAAAACTCTGACAAAACATTACAAATCTTATGGGACAAGGCCAAAGCAGTGCTGCAGGGTAAATTCATGGCAATTGGAGCTCATGTCAAGGCCCAAGAGAGGTGTCAAATACAGGAACTAAACACACACCTCCAGGAATTAGAAAAGCAGCAGCAGAAGTGCCCCACATACAACAGAAAACAAGAAATCATCAAAACAAGGGAGGAAATCAAACAGATAATAATTAAAAAAGTATACAAAAAATCAATGAATCAAAAAGCTGGTTTTTTGAAAAGATAAACAAAATAGACACCCCGCTGGCCTGACTGACAAAGAAAAACAAGAGAAAGCAAGAATTAACAGCATCAAAGATGAAAAAGGAACATAACAACAGACACCACAACATCAAGAACATAATTAGAAATCACTACAAAGAACTGTACTCCAACAAATCAGAAGACCAACAAGAAATGGAAGAGTTCTCTGACTTACACAACTGCCAAAACTTAGCCCAGAGGCAACAAATGACCTGAACAAACCCATAACTGAAGCAGAGATTGAATCAGTGTTTAAAGATCTCCCAAAAAAGAAAATCACAGGCCTAGATGGCTTCACTACAGAATTCTACAAAACATTCTGAATAGAACTGACCCCAATCCTCTACAAACTCTTCAATACAACAGAAAAAGAGGCAACTCTTCCAAACTCATTCTATGAAGGCAACATCACCTTAATCCCAAAACCCAACGGAGACCCAAGTTAAAAGGAAAATTACAGACCTATCTTTTTGATGAACATCGACGCTAAGATTCTCAAGAAAATGCTAGCCAATACAATTCAAAAAATCTTTCAACAGATCATTCATCCAGATCAAGTAGGATTCATCCCTGGAATGCAGGGGTGGTTCAACATAAGGAAATCCATAAATGTGATACGCCACACTCAAAAACTGAAAAACAAGAATCACATGATAGCATCAATAGACGCAGAAAAAGCTTTTGACAAAATTCAACACAACTTCCTCCTAAAAACCCTAACTGAGGTAGGCATAGATGGAAAAATCCACAACATAATCAAAGCAATATATGAAAAGCCCAATGCCAGCATCATACTGAATGGAGAAAAACTGGAACCCTTCCCACTGAAATCTGGAACAAGACAAGGATGTCTGCTTTCTCTGTTGCTGTTCAGCATAGTTCTAGAGGTACTCGCTGAGGCCATAAGACAAGAAAAAGAAATGAAAGGAATCCAAATGGGAAATGAAGAAGTCAAGCTTTCATTATACGTAAATGACATGATTCTTTATATAGAATAGCCAAGAGGCTCAACAAAGAGACTACTAGAACTTATACGAGAGTTCAGTAGAGTGGTAGGGTACAAAATTAATGAACAAAAATCAACAGCCATAGTGTATGCAAACAGCCCCAAGATGGAAAAAGATCTAACCAGCAAAATACCATTCAAAATAACAGAGAAAAGCATGAAGTATCTGGGAATTAACCTAACCAAAAATGTAGGAGACCTATTTGAGGAAAACTACAAACTACTTAAAAAAGAAATTGAGCAAGACCTCAAAAGATGGAGTAACATCCCATGCTCCTGGATAGGTAAAATCAATATCATTAAAATGTCTATATTGCCAAAGGCGATATATACCTTCAACGCAATTCCAATCAAATTGCCCAAAACATATTCATGGAACTGGAAACAATGATTCAAAGGTTCATCTGGAAACACAAAAAAACATGAATATCTAGAACCATTCTCAAGAACAGGAAGTTAGCAGGGGGAATCACAGTCCCAGACCTCTGGACATACTATAGGGCAGTGGTTATCAAAACAGCCTGGTACTGGCACAAAGATAGAGAGGAAGATCAATGGAGCAGAATAGAAACACCAGACAGGAATCCACATAGATACTGTCAATTAATCTTTGACAAAAAGACAGACAATCCAGGCAAATGCGAAGGTCTGTTTAATAAATGCTGTTGGGACAACTGGTTAATAGCCTGCAGAAACAAAAAGATAGACCCACATCTCTCACCATACACTAAGATCAAATCTAAATGGATAAAAGACCTAAACCTACATCCAGAACCTTAAAACTTTTGGAAGAAAATGTTGGAAACACACTGCAACATTTAGGAGTAGGCCAAAACTTCCTAAAAAAGACACCAAAAGCATTAGCAATCAAAACCAGAATAAACAAATGGGACCTCATCAAACTAAGAAGCTTCTGTACAGCTAGAGAAACAATCAACAAAGTAAAAAGGCAACCCACAGAATGGGAGAAGATCTTCGCACATGATGTAGGCGACAGAGGGCTAATCTCCAGAATATACAAAGAACTACAAAACAACCAAAATGTCAAAACAAACAAGCCACTCAAGAAATGGGCACGGGAAATGGGCAGACATTTCACAAAGGAACAAACTCAAATGGCAAGCAAGCATATGAAAAAATGCTCAAGTTCCCTGGCAATAAGGGAAATCCAAATGAAGACAACAATGAGGTACCACCTAACTCCAGTAAGAATGGCACACATACATAATACCACCAACACTTGTTGGCGAGGATGTGGGGAAAAAGGAAGCTTTCTCCACTACTGGTGGGACTGCAGACTGGTACAGCCTCTATGGGAATCAGTTTGAAAATACTCAAACAACTGAAAATCAACATGCCATGTGATCCAGCAACAGCACTCCTAGGGATATATCCAAAACATCTCCTACACAAGAAACCAACATGCACGCCTATGTTCATAGCAGCACAATCTACAATCGCAAAAACCTGGAAGCAACCATAATGCCCATTAATAGAAGACTGGATAAGGAAGCTATGGTTCATCTACTCTATGGAATACTACTCAGCTATTAAAAAAACAAAATGCAGTTCTTTGTGGACAAATGGGTCCGACTGGAATCCATCATGCTAAGAGAAATGAACCAATCCCAAGAGGTTAAATACCACATGTTTGCATTAATCTGAGATGATAAGATGACAACCTGAAAGATAGTACCTGTATATTGTAATATTATTGCAATCTCTAACAACCTGTATCCAATACAAAAAGATAATGCGATATAATCTATAAACCAACAATTAATGTCAGAATACTTAAGATCAATACTGAAAAACTGTAAAACCTACTATACCCTCAATACGCTATGTTAATCCATAATTGGGGGGGGGGGAGGGAGTGAAGGGAAGCTCTTCAAGACCATAAAAAGAGTGAGGAAAAAGTACAATATAGCCTATCAAGATCAAATCTGGTAATTCATAGACAACAGACTCAAAGCGGCACTAAACAATAGTAAAACTACTATACCAATGCATGAGGGGCGAATCTGGTGTGATCCTGACAACCTCTTAACAGGAGGTCGGAGACTGAAAAAGATGGCCGACTGCAGAGAGCTGGTGTAGGGTGGAGTAGGGAAGGAGGGGAGCCGATCCAGCAGAGAAACAGGCCAGGAGGCGCGAAACTGTAGGGAGAAGAGCAAGAAGGTCACTGGAGTTCACTAAAGCAAGAAGATCTACACAGCGTGAAGGAACAGCCACAAAAAGTAGGAAAGAAAATACAGCACGCTGCGAGAAACCTGGTGAGTCACAATCCCAGGCAGGGGGAAGGCGGCAGAGGCTCAACCGCCCCAGGGAAAACAGAGGCGGCTGGAAGGATAGGCGCCCACACCGACAGGGGCACCAGTCCCCTGGAAGGCAGGAGCCCCCAGAGGAGGCTACTGGACTGATCATTGGGTGCATTATCCCTGCAGAAGTGGAGGAAAAGCAGGGGAGATTTCCCAGAGGCTTGCCTACTCGCTGCTCAGAGGCTGAGGGAGAGTGCAGAGGGAACAGGAGCGGCGCTGTGGGACTGGGGCTCAGAGATCCCCGTATCCGCTCCAAGCTGTGGACTGGCTGTGGGAGAGTCCGTGGATCTTGTTGCTGGACTCGCCCGGAGCCCCAGAGGCTGGGCAACGCTCGACAGGGCCTCACGTCCTGGGCAGAGGAGCAGACTAGTGGGGGCACATCTCACCTCAAGGGCTCTGTGCCTCTCAGAGATCCGCTTCCACCCTTGAGAGAGTGTAGCTGAGGAAGTGGCTTCTTCAGGGCGGAGTCCCCAGCTGGGCTCAGCTAGAGAGGCCAGACCAGAGCAGGTTCAGCTGAACTGGCCGGACAGGTTTTCCCAGCAGGAGCCCACTCCGAAAGACCTGCCTGTGGTGTTGCAGCCCTCGGCGGAGCAGCGCTTCCGAGTTTGGCACTGGGGCCACGGAGATCTCCAGCCCAGCACAGGCCGGGGTTGGGGATTTTAGACTCCAAGCAGCAGGAGCCCTTGCTGTGCTAACCTCAAGCCCTGAAGGAGAGTCTCGGCTCAGCACTGAGGCAGAGACCCCCGCTGTATTAGCCTTGTGACCCAAAGCCCAGGCGCAGCTAAGCAGAGTGAATCTGTAGGGCACTGCCTTTGAGAGGGAGCCACAGGGGAAGGGGCCTGGCACTAGGGCTGGCCCACAAAGCCTCCTGACCCAGCTCGGGGCTGTGATCTACAGACCCTGAAAGCAGCTGGTGACTCAGGCAGTAAGCCCTGCTGGGCTCAGCCAGAGACCCCAAACCAGAGCCGGCTCAGCTGAATCACCGCTAAAATCTCAAAACAACAAGAAGCAAAAACACAATGAGGAGAAGTATCAGAAAAAGCAATGACCCAGAGGAAAGATCAAGCACTCCCTCCCAATACAACCAAAAACTAATCTCAATATCTGAGATGCAAGATGAAGACATAGAGGAACTATCAGATAAGGACTTTAAGAAGCTAATGATGAAATTCGTCAGAGAGAGTGAAAAGCGCTGGGAAGAGTCTAAGGCATTCGAAAACCATATCACTGCAGAAATAAATCAAGTCAAAAAGGGAATCTTCCATATAGAGAACAAAATTGAAAGCCTAACCAACAGAATGAACACAGCAGAGGACAGAATATCAGAATTGGAAGACAATCAGAATGAAAGGCAGCAGCTCATCAAACAGTTGGAGACAAATCTGGAGAAAGCCAATAGGTCCATACAGGAAATGAAAGACAACCTCAAAAAATCAAATATTAGAATAATAGGCCTTCCCGAAGGAGTGGAAAAGGAGACAGGCTTGCAACGGGTGCTCAATGAGATAATACAGGAGAACTTCCAGAATACTGGAAATATAAATCCAGCACAAATCCAGGAAGGACAAAGAACCCCCAGTAGATACGACCCAAACAAATTGTCTCCCAGACATGTGGTCCTCAAGCTACCTTCAAGTGAATACAAGGAAACCATTCTAAGACAAGTAAGAAAAAAGGATAAGATTACTTTCAGGGGAAGGCAAATCAGGATCACAGCCGACCTATCAGAAGAAACGCTCCAAGCAAGGAGAGAATGGGGTAAAACCTATCAAATCCTGAAACAAAACAACTGCCAACCAAGAATAATGTACCCAGCAAAGCTCTCATTTATATTTGAGAATGAAATCAAATACTTCAACAGTAAAGAGAAACTCGAAGAATACATCAACACGAAACCAGCTCTGGAAAATCTCCTCAGGAAGGTGCTAAACCCAGAGAGAAAAAATACAAACCAAAATCAAAGATGGCAAATGGGAAGACCTCCCCACTAAAATCCATACAAGAAAAGTCAACCAATCAGAAACTCTAATAGTCGCAAATACACACTTGCACACTTACACTCATGGCAACCCAAAACCAATTCCTCTCAATATTATCTCTAAACACAAATGGCTTAAACTCACCAATCAAAAGGCATAGATTAACGGAATGGATCATCAAACAGCACCCAACTATATGTTGCCTACAAGAGACACATCTAACCAGAAAATCCTGTAAGAAATTTAAAGTGAAAGGATGGAAAAAGACATTTCATGCCAATGGACGAGAAAAAAAGGCTGGTGTAGCTGTTCTAATCTCAGATGACCTAGACTTCAAGCTCACAGACATCAAAAAGGACAGAGAAGGACATTATATATTGGTGAAGGGACTGATCCATCAAGAAGTAATTACAATCGTGAACATATATGCACCTAATTCCAATGCGCCTAGCTTCGTGAAGCAACTACTTACAGACTTAAGGGGAGACATAGATACACACACAATAATAGTGGGCGATCTTAACACCCCGCTAACAACTATAGAGGGATCAACAAAACAAAAACTCAACAAAGAAACAACAGAGCTCGCACAAACATTAGAACAACTAGACTTGGTAGACATTTATAGAATTTTTTACCCTAAGACCACAGATCATACATTTTTTCAGCAGTGCATGGCACCTTCTCCAGGATCGACCACATGATAGGACACAAAGCAAATCTAAATAACTTCAAAAAGATAGGAATCATACCATGTACCCTCTCAGACCACCACGGAATGAAACTGGAAATCAGCAATTCAAAATATCCCAGGAAATACAGAAACTCTTGGAGGTTGAACAATATGCTATTAAACGAACAATGGGTCAGGGAAGAAATTAAAGATGAGATCAAAAAATTTATGGAAACCAATGAAAACTCTGACACAACATTCCAAAACTTGTGGGACACTGCCAAAGCAGTGCTACAGGGTAAATTCATCGCAATTGGAGCTCATGTCAAGGACCAAGAGAGGCGCCAAATACAGGAACTAACCACACACCTCCAGGAATTGGAAAAGCAGCAGCACATGAGCCCCACACACAACAGGAAACAAGAAATCATCAAAACAAGGGAGGAAATCAACCAGATAGAAATAAAAAAAAACCATACACAAAATCAACGAATCAAAAAGCTGGTTTTTTGAAAAGATAAACAAAATAGACACCCCGCTTGCCCGTCTGACAAAGAAAAAACAAGAGAAAGCAAGAATTAACAGCATCAAAGATGAAAAAGGCAACATAACAACAGACATTACAACCATTAAGAACATAATCAGAAATTACTACAAAGCACTGTACTCCAACAAATCAGAAGACCACCAAGAAATGGAAAAGTTCTTAGACTCACACAACCTGCCAAAACTTAGCCCAGAGGCAACAATCAACCTGAACAAACCCATAACTGAAGCAGAGATTGAATCAGTGATTAAAGACCTCCCAACAAAGAAAAGCCCAGGCCCAGATGGCTTCACTACAGAATTCTACAAAACATTCCAAACAGAACTAACCCCAATCCTCTACAAACTCTTCAAAACAATAGAAAAGGAAGCAACCCTGACAAACTCATTCTATGAAGCCAACATTACCTTAATCCCAAAACCGGCAGAGATCCTACAGAGAAAGAAAACTACAGACCTATCTCTTTGATGAACATTGATGCTAAGATTCTCAACAAAATCCTAGCCAACAGAATTCAAAAACACATCAGACAGATCATTCATCCAGATCAAGTAGGATTCATCCCTGGAATGCAGGGATGGTTCAACATCCGGAAATCCATAAATGTGATACACCACATCCAAAAACCGAAAAACAAGAATCACATGATAGTATCAATAGATGCAGAAAAAGCTTTCGACAAAATTCAGCACAACTTCCTGCTAAAGACTCTGAGGTAGGCATAGATGGAAAAATCCACAACATAATCAAAGCAATATATGAAAAACCCAATGCCAGCATCATACTGAATGGAGAAAAACTGGAACCCTTCCCACTGAGATCTGGAACAAGACAGGGATGTCCGATTTCTCCGCTGCTATTCAACATAGTTCTAGAGGTACTCGCTGAGGCCATAAGACAAGAAAAAGAAATGAAAGGAATCCAAATGGAAAATGAAGAAGTCAAGCTTTCACTATATGCAGATGACATGATTCTTTATATGGAAGAGCCAAAAGGCTCAACACAGAGACTACTAGAACTTATACGAGAGTTCGGTAGAGTGGCAGGGTACAAAATTAATGAACAAAAATCAACAGCCATAGTGTATGCTAACAGCTCCAAGTTGGAGAAAGATCTAACCAGCAAGATACCATTCAAAGTAACAAAGGAAAGCATGAAGTATCTGGGAATTAACCTAACCAAAAATGTAGGAGACCTATTTGAAGAAAACTACAAACTACTTAAAGAAATTGAACAAGATCTAGAAAGATGGAGTAACATCCCATGTTCCTGGATAGGTAAAATCAATATCATTAAAATGTCTATACTGCCAAAAGCAATATATACATTCAACGCAATCCCAATCAAATTGCCCAAAACATTCTTCACAGATCTGGAAACAATGATTCAAAGGTTCATCTGGAAACACAAAAAACCACAAATAGCTAGAACCATTCTCAAGAACAGGAAGTTAGCAGGGGGAATCACAGTTCCGGACCTCTGGACATACTATAGGGCAGTGGTTATCAAAACAGCCTGGTACTGGCACAAAGATAGAGAGGAAGATCAATGGAGCAGAATAGAAACACCAGATGGGAACCCACAGAAATACTGCCAAATAATCTTTGACAAAAAGACAAACGACAACCCAGGCAAATGGGAAGGTCTGTTCAATAAATGCTGTTGGGACAACTGGTTGATAGCCTGCAGAAACAAAAAGATAGACCCACGTCTTTCACCATATACTAAGATCAAATCCAAATGGATAAAAGATTTAAACCTACATCCAGAAACCTTCAAACGTTTGGAAGAAAATGTTGGAAACACACTGGAACACTTAGGGGTAGGCCCTCACTTCCTAAAAAAGACTCCAAATGCAGTAGAAATCAAGACCAAAATAAACAATTGGGACCTCATCAAACTAAGAAGCGTCTGTACAGCTAGAGAAACAATCAACAAAGTAAAAAGGCAACCCACAGAATGGGAGAAGATCTTCGCACACGACTTAGGTGATAGAGGGCTGATCTCCAGAATATACAAAGAGCTACGAAACAACCAAAATGTCAAAACAAACAAGCCACTCAATAAATGGGCATGGGAAATGGGCAAACAGTTCACAAAGGAACAAACCCAAATGGCAAATAAACATATGAAAAAATGCTCAAGTTCCCTGGCAATAAGGGAAATCCAAATTAAAACATCAATGAGGTACCACCTAACGCCAGTAAGACTGGCCCACATGAATAAAAGCACCAACAACACTTGTTGGCGAGGTTGCGGGGAAAAGGGAACCCTACTCCACTGTTGGTGGGGCTGCAGGCTGGTACAGCCTCTACTGAAATCAGTATAGAGAACATTCAAACAACTCAAATACAACATACCGTATGACCCGGCAATAGCACTCCTAGGAATATATCCAGAACACTTGTTTTATGAGAAACCAACATGCACTCCTATGTTCATAGCAGCACAATCAGTAATTGCAAAAACATGGAAGCAGCCAAAATGCCCATCAACAGAGGATTGGATAAGAAAGCTATGGTTCATCTACTCCATGGAATACTACTCAGCTATTAAAAAGAACAAAATGCAGTTCTTTGTGGCCAAATGGGCCAAACTGGAAACCATAATGCTAAGGGAAATGAGCCAATCCCAAAAGGCTAAATACCACATGTTTGCCTTAATTTAAGATGATATGATCTTATGTATAACATGTTATGTTATGAATGTTATAGGTTGTGTATAAACTAAAATTGAAATGTCAATGAGGTGGTCACAGAAGGTGGCTGGGAACTTGCATTTACTTTTAACATATTGGTTACTCATTACTATGTCAATTAATTCCATGGTGATGTAATTTTTTGCTGATGGTATGTTGGAGCTTTTAGTTGATCGGGATGATAGTCGGCTGGCTCTGTCTTCAGACCAGAGAGTGTATACCTAAGAAGCCGTTGAACTTGACTGGACAATAAGATGCTGGACTCTATGTTTGGTATATGCTTGCAATGGGGGAATCTCAACTGAACTTGAACTGTGGTTATGCAACAAGGTGGAGGAATCCACCATGGTGGGAGGGTTTGGGGAGGGGTAGGGAGAATCCCAGTACCTATGAAACTGTGTCACATAATACAATGTAATTAATGAATTTAAAATTAAAAAAAAAAAAAACAGGAGGTCATGTGCGTGGAGCAGGGGGGCACTCCAGGGTGGAGCAGGTGGCAAGGAGAAAGCCTGGATCCCAACCATGAAAACTCCCATACCTTCACCACAAACTATTAATACGAGCAACAAGGACTATAGCCCAACTGCCAAGGAGGCCACAGGAAATTGGATGCCCTCAGAGGCCGAGTACTCTGGTCACCCACCCCCAGCTGGAGCTTCCACTGGGGATGGAAGAAGTCCAAACACTACCGTGTAGAAACCAACGTCATTGGAAGGACAACCAGAAGCCCTGAGCGGTCCGCAGAAACAGAAGAACAATAAATGTCCTTCAGGACCAGGGAGGAGAGCTTTCTCTGGTCCGAGCCTGGCTCTACCTCTGGACCCCCACCCTCCCTTGCAATGACCATCAGGATCGCTCCGAAAACCCCTCATAGCAAGCAAACAATCATACAAACTAAAAAAAACCTAAAATAAATAGACAAACAACAAAAAGTGGAATCTGACAGGAAAGAGCTGGCGTGGATTGGCTCATGCCTCGCTGGGTGGGACACGAAGATTAGTCACTCTTCACCATGGTGTTGGGGATTTTCCTGCACACCCCCCAAAAAAAATGTTCTGCACCTTAATGGTTGACAAATGTCTTGTTAGAGTTACAAGTCAGTCTAGATTACCCTAAAATCTGCCAAGATTAGCAAAATTATACTTCAACAAATGGCTAAATACTAAAATGAAATAGACATGAGACAGCTGAATGGTACCTTATAGCCATTTTAAGGTATATAGCAGCCAGTCCTGTGTACAAACTAAAATTGAAATGTCAATGAGCAAATCATAGGTTGTGGTTAAGAACTTGGTTTTTGTTTTTTTTAACATACTGGTTATGCAAAACCATGTCAATTCCATAATGTTATAAATTGCTGCTAATGTTATATTGGGACTCTTAATTGACTGGGATGATATTCTACCAGCTCTAACTTTGGATCAGAAATGGTCTTTCCAAGAAACTGTTCAACCCATCTGGACAATAAGTAGCTGGGCTCTATGCTTTGTATATGTTTGCAAAGAAAGAATCTTGATGGAATTTGAACTGTAATACTGCACCAGGCTGGAGGAATCCACCTGGGGGAGGGGCGTGGGGAGGGGTGGAGGGATTCCCATAGCCTATGAAACTGTCACATAATGCATAATAATTAATAAAAAAATAAATTAAAAAAAATAAAAAATAAAATATAAAAATATTCGGAATGTTAAAAAAACACTAATACATACATAAAACAGAGAATAAAAAAATTACTCATTGCAATAAGTAAAATTTATCATGGGGCCAGTACTCACTAAAGTGCAGATGATTAAGGGAATCAGAGATCTGTTCCAGTTACAATGCACCAATATTAATCTTAAGAATACATAGACGTTCTTTGAAGCTTTCTGTGACATATCCCCATGGTTTACTCTCCTTGTAGCCACGTTTTTCCCACTGGCACTTGGTAAAAAATAAGTTGTCATCCCCACAAATGGTGGTGCAATCCTTCCTTGAAAAATTATTCACATGAAGATTTAGGGAATCAAGCACAATAAGACAATGAGAACCACAAGCCAGGGTAAAAAAGAAGAAACTCCAAGCCAGACAAAATCTGGAGAAATCTCGTGAATATAAGTGGTCCCCTTATGAGGAGGAAGAAAGGGAAGAGGATGGAAGTGAGTCTTCCAAGGATCTTCCACCCATAGAGCATGTGCTCATAGAGTGTGTGATGAGCAAAAATTTCTTTTGACCAGAGACAGGGCTCTCTGCACCACCTGTACCATCTGCGCCATTAAATATTAGCATAGCTGTGAAAGATTTACAGGAGTAAGACCAGTGTCTCTCCCTTTAGTTGAGGCAGGAACAGGGCAGGCACACTGCTGGAACTTGTGTTGGACCCTCTGCTTTCAACTTCCCTCTCACCTGTGGGATGTGCAGTACAGCAGGCACAGGAACAAGGAGACACTGAGGAAGCTGCCCTTGCTAGGCGATTAGCCTTCCCAGTGGTTGAGGCAGAAGATCAGCAAAGGCAAAGAATGAGGCAACACATGGCATTATCTTTTAAGAACAAAAAGAATCTGAGGGATGCTGTTGCCACATATGGCCTGTACCTCCTTCTTCACCATTTCATGATTGAATCCTAGGCACCTACCAATTATACCCCACCCATTGGAAGCTTGGTTGAATGCTTTGCTCAAATAGCAATTCTTGGGATGCTGACTTTGTTAGTCAGGTGTTCTATTGCCAGCTTTTATAGCCACTTTTGATTCATACAGACCTTCATTACCTGACCTTAAATTTTCTGTTGCCTGGTCACCCACTTTTTAAACATATTTATAAAATTATAATAAGAAATAAAGGGCTAGGAAAAAAGAAGAATTTTACAGAACTTATACTGTGGGCTTGCAAATTTTACTTTGGAAGGCAGTTTGGAGTGATAAATGTTTAGCAAGTTAATTTCATCTGTATATCCATGGAAATTTTTAGAATTTAAGATTCAAGGAAGTATTTTGTCTTTTGTAACTCTTAAGGTTTCATTTTAGATATTTTCAAAAATGTGAAATTTTATCACAAATAGTTTGGTATAGAACTAAGGTCCATCAGAATTAAATTGTTTCAAGGTATAGGCTACATCAATGTAGTATTCATTGTATACAAAGCATTTTTGTATGCTAAAGTTATTCTGTTCTTTCAGCTGGTTGTTGGGGGCACTGCACGCATGCCCTGCCCTAAGATGGTGGCTGGTTCAAGGCCAGGAGACAGCAGGAAGACAAGAGGTCACATGTGAGGCAGATCTGCCTCCTTTCCAGTGTCTGGCCAGCCAGGTAGCACCCAGCGGACCCACGGGAATGCAAGTGATGGGAGTGAGAGCTGAAACTGCTATGGCAATAAATATAGTTATTATTATCCCATAGGCTAGCCTATCTTCGCAATTTTTTGGAGCATAAGAAATGTAGCTGTTTTAGCCGCTTTTATAATTTTTTTGCTAGAGGAATTAAGGATGTTTTATTAAGAAAAATGTTTTTAATTATTGTTTCATTGTTTATGGGGTTGTGGGGTATTTAATTGTAGGGGGATTAAATATTTGTAATTTTTGTTTTTTAGAATTATATTTTTTCCCTTGTAAACTATTTTGCCATTGAATAATGAGCAAATTGTAGAAATAGAAATGTGGTAGGAATGTATTACTGATTAGCCGGTAACCACATGTGCCTTGGCATTGGAATCCTGGCTGCCTCTCCATAGCTACTGTTAAAGAATGAATAATGGCTTGCTTTGAAGAATATGAATACAGTGTTTTAAAGAATTATCTCTAGGGGCACCTGCTTAGCCTTGAAGTGTGGACAGAGTGACCAAATGTCTGTACATGCCCCCTTAATCTTGAAGTAAAAAACAGAACAATTAGTTGCTTGTGCAAAAGCTGTGAGGTTTTGAGTAAATAAAAAGGACAGCTTTTTCTTGAGCTGTTGTGAGAATGCACCAAGTGTCAGTGTTTGTGACTTTGTTTATCGGCGACTCCACGCACCCTTCCTGAGCTCCGAACTCTCGGCTGGAGCTGGACTCCAGCAGCTGGTTATCAAATTCCTCACTGCTTTAAACTGGTAAAGGTTTTATATTTGTTTTAAAAGTATTTGAGTGGTGATTTCATGTCAACAAGTGTAATCTCTAATGTATTGTGCCAACTTCCACAACAAAATATCTTGTTTCAGATGTTTTTGGCCATCCTTAAAAAGGCATCTAGGAATTCAAAAGCTTCAAACTCTAGAGCTTCCCTTAGTGTTTTTACGAGGCCTGAAGAATGCCAACAGATTAATTTCTCATTTTGTGGAGACATTGTTAGGGTCTGGTTTTGTCAATTTCCCATGAATTGCACAAAGCCTTACTGATAATGAAAAAGCAAACAGACTTTCTTGTGCCAGCATGCTGGGTTCTGACTGATCTTGGGGCATGCAGGCCAGGCAAGAAGGGGTCAGACCCAGTACTAGCAAAAGGCTAGAGATTATATATGCCCCTTCAGTCATTACAGGCGTCATAGCCTGTGCAAATTCAAACACAGTGATCAGACACATCATCTCTAGGGCTTCCAGATGCAAATAGTCCACTTTGTTCCCAGATACATTATCTTTAAGGCCCCTGGGTGTAGAAAGTTCATTCCATTCCCACCCACATAATCTTTATGGATCATCCTATTCCTGGGGCTGGATGATTGTGGCACTGTCCTGCACCTGGGTGCATTCTATAGATAAAGCTTGTGACACTTTTCACAAGGTCACAGAATAACAACATTTATTGCTAAAGTGGAGTTTTCCCTGCTCCAGACACATCCCGACCTAGCAAAGCAGCAGCTTCTTGGCACAAAAGGGCCTAACATTGTCTAATGCTAACATTCTAACATATTAACATTATACTAGGAATCTAGCAATAGTAGATCAGGTTGATTGGATTATATTCAGAATTATTATCAAATGGACTAACACACATTCCAGAGTATGGGACACTAAAGAATGTGCATATTACAGTCAATACTTGCTGTAGAATTATTTTAGCTATTCCTCAGAAAGGAGTAAAAGTCAGGTATTCTCTAATGCTTTGCTATGCATGTTTTTTCATATGGGAACTCCCAAAGTTATTAAAACTTACAATGGTGCCTGCTATACCAGCAATAAGTTTTGTGATTTTGCTGCTTCCCATTATATACAACTACTTTCAAGTGTTTCTTATGATCCTTAAGGACAAGGTATTGTAGAACATGCCAACCATATTATTAAGGGTTATCTTATTAAAACAATAAAATGGGGAGTATAACACTCCCCAAGATCATTTGAACCTTGTGTTGTTTTTCTTAAATTTTCTAGGATTAGATGCTGAAGGATGGTCTGCTGCAGATTGTTATTGGAATCTGTCTCAGAAGCACCAGGTTTACATGTTGTGGGAGGATCCCTTGATTTGTCAGTGACAACGACCAGATCCTGTCCTCATATGGGGGCTAGGAGTGGTTTGAATTTTTCCAGAAAGTAAAAATGGCTCACAGTGGATTGCTGAGAGACTTACAAGGCAAGTTCCTGCTGCTGAGTTTTGTGAAAGCTCAGTTACTGGCCATGGTGATGGCATTTGAGTTGGAAGATCAACAGGACAAGCAAGTATATTGTGCCTTTGTTATGCACCCCCATTTTGTTTTCTTCCTATAAGCAACAAGGTCCCAATGTTTCCTGTCTTTTCTTTGTGACAACTTTGTGGAGTATGGGCATGCTTTGGCATGCACCCCCTTTCCCATACTCAGGTAGGCAAATATTCCTATGGAAATTATCAGATCAATCACTCCTCTGGATTTGAGGACTCACTCACATGGTGGAACCTTACTTAGCTTCTTGAATTTTAAACCTGTGTCTGCCTGTGTTATCCCCCCAATTTTTCTCTCTTACATGCAGAAAACGTTTCCGAAGTGAATTGCACTGAGATCAGTTGCACCCTAACAGAATGTGAGAATGATAATTGAGATATTGTTGGGTTTTTTTTTTATTATTATTTAACTTCATTAATTACATTGTAGTTGTAATGTGGCTGCCCAGAATACTGCCTGTGCCTGTTGCGGCTAATGGAGAGGCCTCTGTTGCTCTGATAAGGCAGAAAAAAGAGTTTGGTGTAACATTGACCATTGTAGTCAGCATTGTCTTGGCATTGGCAGCCATCTCCACAGCAGCAGTGACCTTAGGACACTCTACAGCTACTGCGGGGATCTGGCTGACCTATAGCACAACAGAACTGTATAGATTAACATGTGAGGCTGGTCATACTTATTTTGTAACAGTGTGTTGATTTGTTGGCAGAAAAGCAGCAGATGCTGTGTGATGTGGTCATGGCCTCTTGTTCCCCATCAAATGTCTTTATGCATGTAATACCTGTGCAATTGCAAAATGTTTCCCAAGCCCAGGACTGCTGTCTGCTTCTTGCTACTGAGCTAAAGATACTCTTAGCCATGGAACAGGGTTACCAGCCTCCCCAAACATGGTTTGTGCAGCTTCAGGAGGCAACACATTGAGTGGAAGCTGGTGACAGGTAAGATGGATTGCACACTCACCAATCTAAGACAGGAGCTCCATCATGCTATGGAGATTCCCAATGATGAGTAAGGCTCAGGGTCTGATAGTCCACAACATAAAACAGGCACATTCGAGTCTGCTTTAAACAAAAAAGGGAGACTTGCTGTGGGCTAGAGAGTTGATTAGCTTTCATTGGGCTGGGCAGGAACAGGAACTGGGCTTGCAGCTAAAAACACCTAAATTAATTGGACTCATCTGTATCCATTTTCCTAACTAAATTATTTCTTGGGGGAAGAGTATATAAGGAGAGGTGAAGGAGCAATAAAGAGAGATTTCACAGAAACTTCTATCATCACTGGTCTCCTGTTGGTGCTTCCTCCCCAGACTCTCTCCCTGTCTACGTTTCTGGCTGTGCTGGTTGGAGCAATGTGTGGGTAAGTCAAGTGGGATACCTGACAATTAGACTGCTCTGCTGTAAAAATCTTTTAAATGTGTTAGCCACGACTGGGGCAGGCTTTGTAGATGTTATTGAGAGCTGTTGCAATATGCTGAGGTTCTTGCTGGTGTACATATTGGACAAGAATGTGGTGGGCAGAATGGGCTGGGTCATAGCATTCAATGGTTTGCATGGGGGATGAGTCTGGGCACAGAACAAGACTGAACATGGCTTAACCCACACTCTGTTCTGGTGCTCGGATTCACCAGTGAATTATATGAATTGATTCAGTCTGGTCTGCCCCTGACCCATGCCAACATTTGGCTTTTTAATAGTCTCTTTTAATTCTTGATTTTTTTTTTTTTTAGCTTGACCTAACTCTGCTTTCCCCTGTGACAGCAAATATCTTATAGTTCTGAGATTCTTTCTGTTCTTTCATTCATTCCATTTTGGAGACTCTGCACTGTACTTTTAATTTGCTCAACTATATTATTAATCTGATTCATTACTATTTGATTTATTTTGTATACAGCATATTACTTAAAATTCTTGAAATCTAATATTCCGTGCTTTTTCTTGTTGATAAGGAGCTATATAACAGGTGTTTTGAATTGTGTATCCTCCATTTTTTTCACTGTATTCTTCAGTTAACTGTAAGAGATTGGTCAAGGTTTTTGCACCTTTGCAAGGAAGTTTGCAGTGATATTGCACCTTTGTCTCTTATTTTTATCATTAGTCACTGTACTTCTATTTAGAAGATTCTTCAACTTGGGGCAGGTTTCTAAGCTGTGTCAATCACAGATCCAAAACTTGATTTTGCTTATTGTGGTTGGTACACTGCTCTTTGCTTGCAGTCAGTTGTGCCATTCCCTTCAGCAAATTTCAGGTCTGTGTTCTTATGTTAGGCTTTCTTTTCTATTATTATTATTAATCACATTGCATTATGTGACAGTTTATAGGTACTGGGATTCTCCCCACCCATCCCTCCATGGTGGATTCCTCCACCTTCCTGAATTACCACAGTTCCATCATTATCTCTGTTTCCCCAGTTCTTGGCTCACCAGTCTTTGCATCCTACCATTCCGAGACTGCACCTTTGTTTATACAGACTTTATTCCAATTCTGGTTAGACAGTTCCCAGGATTAGAGTGACACCAGGTTCCTATATAGTTAGGTTGTTGGTGGTACTGATCTTGCTGGAACCTGTTGGCCATTAAGTTTGAGTGCCTACCAGGCTTCACTTGACCAGTATGATGCCAAAGTTGGTATTATTTTCTTTGTGGGAGTGGTGCAATGCACCAAACTGATTGAATTCTCTCCCAGCTCAGGACATTCACAGCTTACTCTTTTCCCTGCAGTCTGATAGCTTTTGCTACATTGTACAAAATAGTGCCTGGTGTGCCACTGCTAGAGTTCTGGATCTGCTGCCTGTCAGTTCTGAAGGCTACACAAGACCTACCATGGATGGAACCTGTAGTACACAGAGTTGTGACAGTTCACTGAGCCAGAAATGAATTCACTCTCAGCTCAGTGCATGTGCAGTTGTGTTCCATAGCCAATGATTCCCTACACAATTTGACATCTGATTCAGCTCTGGGGGCAGACTGAGCTGTGAAATCTACCATGTTCCCTCACTGCCCATCTGGTACCTGCCACTCTGTCTCTGCCTCAGGTCAAATCAAAGAGAGCATCAGGTTGGGCAGTTCTTTGTCCAGATTCACATCCTGAGCTCCTGGCGAATGCCCTTCCAACCTTGTTGCTGGTAAATTCCTGCCACTGGTGCAGTTCAGATCACTGTTTGATGAATGTCTTTGTGATATTGGTCTCTGCAACACCACACCATTGTGTCGATTGCTTTTCCATGTCTGTCAATCTTCAGGTGCCCATTTGTCCTCTCCTATTTCTTGGATTGTGCCTTCTCTTCTTTATGCTGGCTAATGTTTCTCCATCTGTTTAAGAATGCTATTACCTTATTCTGCATCTTGACTCTCCCAAGAATATATAGATTTTCACTGAAGTTCAACATAGCGTTGGAAAACTTCACTAGCACTATTAGTAAAGAAGAAAAATATAATTGCAAGACAGGAAAAAAAGGTAATCTTAGTTGTAGATGACATGAATATATACATAGAGGAAACGAAAGACCCAATCAGGAGACTGGTGAGAATGATAATAGAGTCCATCTACAAGGAAGTGGAGTACAAATATATGAACATAAATTGGTGACACATGTATGTACAAAAACTGCAAAGTCTTGGAAAGAACTTTAAAATCATACTGACCCTGAAAATAGTGAAGAAGAATCTGAAATATTTTGAAATAAACTTAAGTAAAGATGTGGATGACATCTTGGAGGGAGTTTATAAAACATTAATTACATTAGCATAAATTAAATTCAATTAACCTGAACTAAATGAATTTACCTCATACATAGACATCAGAAGATGAAGAAATTTAAAATATTTATAGATAGATACAATCAATATTGTCAAAACATCCATGTCCTCAAAAAGAATGTAACAAATAAAGACACTCTGCTAAGTTTGAAAAAGCATTTGTCTCAGAACTGGAAAAGATGATACCATCTTTTAATGGTTCTTCCATTAACCTAAGAGACCACAATAGCTAAGCTAAAATAAAGCTGGAGGAATCACAATTCCAGACCTCAAGGCACTGGTAACCAATCAATCTTGTACAGAAATGGAGAAAATTTATTTTACAAAGTGGAAATGCCAGAAATGAGCACTCAGATGTAAATTAAACTGATCATTTAGAAAACCTGAGCTTATTCCAGGGAAAATGTTTGATTTTTCACAAATGCTGCTGACATAATTGGATGCAGCCTGCAATATAAGAAGCAATCCTCACTACTTATATCTGTCTCTTTATTAAAAAGTTAGCTCTAAAGGGACACTGGACCTTAAACTGCACCCAAAAAGGATCAGACCCTTAGAGAAAATGCTAGGAAACACTCTACAAGAAGGTAGGCATGGGTATGCACTACTGATCCCCTCCTGGTAGCTGTTTGTGTGGGATACGGGTGTGCAACTGCCATTATTTGACATAATCCTATGCCTGGAACAAGTATGACTTTAACCAAAAGAGACTCAAAGGCTTTCCGATTGTATCAAGAATGACAGTGCTTTGTACAATATATACACTCTTGACATTTTAGACATAAATTTGGATTTATATGAGATGCACTGTTGTGGCCAGGATTTATTCCCAGCCATGGACAGACAACCTCCACATGGAACAATACTAAACCAAATAGATTTTATTATTAGCTTAAGCTACTGTCCAAGTCTCATCCAACTCAATGGAGTCTTGATAATGTCTTGGCCCTCATATCTTACACAGTTTATACAAGGTTTTGGTTACATAGTGCTAAATTCCAAGAATAAGTTATAAATTCTGTGATTGTTCCACCTATATTGCCCATGACCAGCTGTTGACCAGGAAATTTCCAGGTCTCTTCTGATTGGTTAAATCTGCCTAGGGTGGGTGGAAACCCACTTAAGAGAAACAAGTTCATCAATTCTAGGAAACTGAAAATTAGACCTCGGCTGTCCTAAGGCCTGTCATGGTTTTATCCTAGTTCTTATTGCATCAAACAAAGCACTTATTACAGGAGCCAAAATCAGCTGTTAGATTAATAAACTCTACTTAAAATGGATTAATAATGCTCTAGCCACACTGTGTCTGTGTTATAATGAATACCACATAGTCATCTATTTCAATATTGGTTCTGGCAGCCACAATGAAATTACATTAGTCAGTTTTTCATTTCTATTTCAGTAGAGCTATCTGCCAATAAAGTGGCATGATATAAAGGGGGCACAATGTCATTACACATTTTAGTAATTTCCAAAACAGCTCTTACCTGCTGTTCTTCTTCAGGACTTTCTGGCATTTTTTGATAGCATTATCCAAAGCCAACATCCCTAAATCCATGCGCCTGTATTTTTCCAGGGATTCAGTTTTTTGTAGCATTAACCCAAGTGTAGAAATACAAAGTACATGTATTACATTCATCACCTGTTTGTTATCCATGAAAGAATATTAGATTCTCCTAAATACTTTATCCTTTCCCATGCTTGGAGAGAGCAGAATTTTCTCTGAATAATGGCTTGGTCATTTTCATTAAGCAAGGATTGTGTTTCAAGTTAGCATCCTATACCCAAAATTGTGTTCCCTATAATATTAACAGCTGGGTACACATTTTAATTTTGGATTTACTATTGTTGAGATTTATTTTCCAACAATTGAAAACTTACAGATATTCCCTGGAAGAGACACAATGTCTAGTCAAGGGATCCAAGTCATATTAAGCCTCTCTGAGTCACAAAAGAATTATAAAGTTGCACGAGTATGTGGAGCATTAGTGCCAAAGTGCACCATGAGGGAACTTAGGAACTGGATTAAAATCCTAGCTCAGCCCTGCCGCTAAGATCTTGCAGCTGGGCGAGTTTGGGAGGGGTTTGGGCCTTGCGGTTGGGGACAACAGCAGCTCTCTGCAGTGTGGCGGCTCTGGGTGGTGCCCCTGCCAAATACACTGCTGGAAGGCAGTGTACCGTTCCTTGGCTTTTCCCCCCCAGGACCCAAAAGAGCTCTTCCAGCAGGGTGAGTACACCATGAGGGCACTTAGAAACTGGATTAAAATCTTAGCTCTGCCATGCAACTAAGATCTTGCAACTGGGCAAGTTTGGAGGGGTTTGGCCTTGGGGTTGGGTGCAACTGCAGATATCCCTGCAGGTTTCTGGCTGTGGGGGGTGCCCCTGCTGGTTCGGCCCAATTGCCTGGGGCACACAGCATCTTATCATGCTACTATATTAGACACAAGAGTGAAAACTAATGGATTAGGGAATGAAGATGAATGTCAAATGAGACAGTGGTATATAAACATAAGCACACAATAAGGCACAATTACTTTGAATGAAAATCAAGATGCTTCCCAAAAAAGTTGGAAGACAGACAGACTGAAATGAGGACAACACGATGCCCTCAAAGAAATCATTTGCCAGCTCATTGAGGAGAATTTCCCAGCCAAAAACAGGCCTCAAAGAGTTGGGAGCCAGTGGCTCTGGGTCATGGTGGAATGAATTGCATCTGTGGCACTGACATCCCATATGGGCTCTGCTTCTGACCCAATCCCTTGCCGCACCTATGCCTAGTTAAAGGGAGATCAGACTAGAGATTTTGCTATGGGAGGCATCTCTGCCAGTGGCAACCAATCATCCAATTTCAGTGTTGCTGGAAAGTTCCTGGAGCTGGCCCTGTGGCTTTGCAAGCAGAGCCACAGAATGTGAGGCTGATGTCCCATACAGATGCTGGTTTCTATCCCAGCTGCTCCACTTTCCATTCAACTCCCTACTGATGATACACCTAGGAAATCATTAGAGAACAACTCAAGTGCTCCAGGCTTCTGCCTTCCTACCTCTGACTTTTATAGCCACTTGGGAAATAAACTAGCAAGTGACTGTAAAATAAAAGCATTTAAGTCTTTTTTTTTTCTTTTTTTACAGTTTCTAGAGCCTGATATGATAGCTAATTGACTAATCCACCTCATGCAAGTACTGGGGTCCCACATGGGGGCCGGTTCAAGCCCCATTTTTTTCCAATTTCCCTGATTGCTGTCAAAACCTAGAGGAAAATGGCCAAAAACCTTGGGAATCTGAACTCTTGTAGAAGGCTGAGAACAAGCTCCTGTGTCCTGGGTTTGGATTGGTTCAGTGGTGGCATTTGCAGCCCTTTCAGGAGTGAACCAATAGATGCAAGATCATTCTATCTCACCTTCTATCTGTAAATCTGGCTTTACAGCAAACCACTGAATCTTTTTTTTTTCTTTTTTTTATTAATTATGTTGCATTATGTGACACAGATTCATAGGCTATGGGATTCCCCCATCCCCTCCTCAGGTCCTCCCCCATAGTAAATTCCTCACCTTGTTGTAGTGTTACAGATCAAATTAAGTCCAGCTTTTTCCTTTGCAAACTTATTCCATGCATAGAGTCCAACATCTTATTGTCCAGATAAATTGAACAATTTCTTAGGGAGACCTTCTCTGGTCTGAAGGCTGAGATGGCAGAATATCATCGTGATCAATTGAAGGCCCCAGCATGACATCAACAACAATTTACCACATTATGGAATTAATTGACATGGTATTGAGTAATCAATATGTTAAAGCCATGCAAGTTCTTATCCGCATCCTGTGACTACTTCATTGACATTTTTCACCCTTTGATTCTCTGCAAATGATATGAAAGTCTTTTTACTCTGTTTTTTAAATATTTATTGCATTGCATTATGGACACAGATTCATATGCTGTGGTATTCCCCCAATCCCCTTCCTGTGCCATCCTCCCATTGTGGATTCCTCCACCTTTTTGCAGTATTGCAGTTCAAATCCAGTCAAGAATCTTTCAGTGCAAACATAAACCAAGCATAGAGTCCAGCATCCTATTGTCCAGACAAATTCAACGGTTTCTTGGGGAGAACTTCTCTGGTCTGAAGATAGAGCTGGCAAAATACCGTCCTGATCAATTTGACGCCCCAGCACAACATCAAAAACAATTTACAACATTAGAGAATTAATTGACATCATATTGCATTATCAATATGTTATAAAAGTGCAGGTTCTTAACCACCTTCTGTGACTACTTAATTGGTCCTTCAATTTTGGTTTGCACACAGAACTGGTTGCTATAAATCTAAAACTGGCTAAAGGGTACCATTCAGCTGTCTCATGTCTGTTTTCATTTTAGTATTTAGCTGTTTATTGTGATGATGCACAATTTTTCTGACCTTGGTAGATATTAGGATAGTCAAAACTGGCTTATAAATCTAACAAGGGCGGGGCTCGGGGTGGGTGCCTCTCAAGCCAGGTACACACACGCCTGCTATCAAGTACGTACACATGGTGAGCAGCTCCCGGGCCTGCCAGAGTCCCGGTGACTGCCCTCTTTGGGTGTGAGTTTCGGGGATCTGTGAAGCAGGTCTGGGCCTTGCCACTGCTTGCCATGCAGCTTGAGCTGGGGGAGGACCCAGGGGTGCTGGGCCTTGGGAGTCAAAGCTCTGGCAGCCACCTGGCTTTTGGGGGCCTTGGGATCAGTGCCTCTCAAGCCTGGAACACACATGCCTGCTACCATGTACATATATGTGGTGAGTGGATTCCAGGCTTGCCGGAGCCCAGGCGACTGCCCTTTTTGGGGTGAGTTTCGGGGGTCTGTGAAGCAGGTCTGGGCTTTGCCACTACTCGCCATGGGGCCAGCAGGCAGAGTCTGATGCCAAATGGCGCACTGGCTGCCCGGCCAGGGCGTTCTGTGATTTTGGTGCTTTAATATGCTGCTTTGGTAGCTCTTGATGGACCCACAGTGCTTTGCGGGCATGGATTAGTCCTAAAGATTCTCAATGGCATTAAATGTTCCTCTGAAGAACCTATAATCACTTTATAATGCAGACTCTCTAACACCAGTTCATTCAAGAACCAGGATTCCGGTCGTGTCCAGCAGGATGTCCCCATTGCCTAACATGATGAGAGATCAGCAGAGTGGTCACAGTAGGCAGGACCATGACTTTGACTGGCATTCGAGAACCATATCCAGGAGTAGAATGTGTTGGGATGCATGGGCCAAACCCCATGAGAATTCTGACCCCACTGGATGAGGCAGGAGTCACGACAGGCTATGGGATGTGCTCAGCTGACCCAGAGCAACCAATGGCATGCTTAACACTAGCTGGAAACAGGCCCGGACGGGGAGCTAGGGGAAGCTCTGACTGGGTGGAATTTCCCACTAAGGAACGCAGGAGCTGGAATGGGGCTGTGTTCTGGTCGGAACACAGTTGTAATCTCCCTTGGAACAAGTGTAGACTGGGACTTGACGCGCCAAGCCGGGTTAGACTGCAGCACACTTTGGCATTCTGGAGGACCAGGGTAGATGTGAGATGGACAAGGCTGGATTTCAACCTCAACTGAGCCATATATGAGCTATATGTGGGTATGGACGAGCCATAGCTGGGCTGAAACTTCCAAAAGCAGGAACCAGAATGGGTTGAAGGCCAGTTAAGAAAGGCAGCTGCTCCTGCTGGGACAAGAGGTGAAACAAGCAGTGCTGTCCCATGGACCCCTTGGTATGCGCAAAACCTGACACCAGGAGGGGGTCTGATGGAGAAACCTGAGCAGCTCCTCTGACAGGACACTAACCCTATAAATAAGTGCAGGTATCATGGAAGTAAACAACTCAGAAGAGGTTATGGAAAGTGTCCCACTGGCATACATTTGGCATGGGTGGGGGGCAGACAAGGCTGAGTCAGTTTGCATCATCCACTGGCAAGTCTGAGCACCGGAGCTGAGTTTGGGTCAGACCAGGTTCGTTTGCGACAAAAGCAGTACACAACACAATATGCTAAGGTGAGGCTGCCTGTGCCTGATGGAACCACAGCACCCAACCAGCACACCTCCCACTGGTTTGGGTGAGGGCCAAGTGTGTGATAGGCAGAGCCAGGATGGACAGCAACACTCATTCGTTCCAGTGGAAGTCGGGGCTGAGAATAGAACCAACCCAGCGGTTGCAGCTGATCAGGGTTATGGACTGAGGTGGAAACTATGCTTGCTAATACATATAAGGATCTGGTCTGGGACTACTTCAAAGTTTCTTTGGGGATCCCCTCAATTGAAATGGAGGAATCAAAACATTAACCAAGATGGAAGATAGAGTAGATCAATCAACCACCTCAGCTATATGTCGGCAGCGAAATGCTGGACGAGGGGAGACTCTATGATGGACTATGTCAATCAGTAGACTCTGCACCAGCCTCATCATACCTGGAATGGCGAGATTGGCAGGGACTTATGACTGAACTATCAGAACCACTTGAACAAGGTTCTCAGAGATGTATAGAACCCGTTGCATAAAAACTAAAATTGAAATGTCAATGAAGTAGACACAAGATGTGGTTAAAAACTCGCATTTATTTTTAACATATATGTTACTCAATACTATGTCAATTACTTCCATAAAAATTGTTGCTGATGGTATGTTGGAGCTTTTAATTGATCAGGATGATACTCTACTGGCTCTACATTGAAACCAAAGAAAGTCTCCCTAAGAAGCCGTTGAACTTAACTGGACAATAAGATGCTGGATTCTATGCTTGGTATATGTTTACAGTGAAGGAATCTCATCTGAACCTGAACTGTGGTTATGCAAGAAGTGGAGGAATCTACCAAGGGGGGAAGGCTTGGGGAGGGGGTGGGTGGAATCCCAGTGCCCATAAAACTGTGTCACATGATATAATGTAATTAATAAATAAATTTAAAAAAATCTAACAAGGCCTTTGTTAACAGTTGAGGTGCAAAACAGTTTTAGGAGGGGTGTGCAGAGAAATCTTACATACCCTACTGAGGAGTAGCTAATCTTTGTGTCCTATCTAGTAAGGCATATGCGGATCCACGCTGACCATTTCCTGTTTGGTTCTAAGCTTTCCTTGCTTTTCTCTAACTATTTATTCTACTTTTTTTTGGGGGGGTGCTCTGGAGCAATCCTGATAGTCATTGCAGGTGAAGGTGGGGATCTAAAGTTGGAACTAAGTAAGGACCAGAAGAAGCTCCTCTCCCTAGTCCTAAAGGAACTTTGCTGTTCTTCTTTTTCTGCAGATCTCTCAGGGCTCCTGGCTGTTGCTCCGATGACCTTGGGTCCTGTGAGGAAGGATTTGGGCCACTTCCATCCCATGTGGTAGATCCAGGCGGGGCTGATTGACCTCAGATTTCTTGGCCTATGAAGGCACTCCAATTTCCCATGTCTTCCTTGTCTGTTGGGATGCAGTCCTTGGTGCCCATACTGATAGTCCTTGGTGAGGAACCGAGTCTTCAAGGTTAGGATACAAGCCTGCTCCTTCCCATCAGCTCCACTCTGCAACCCCCGCCAATGCTCTGTGCATATAACCTCCTGTTAAGACGTTGTCTGGATCATTCTGGTTCCCCCTATATGTCTTTGTCATTTAACTATTGTTTAATGCTGATTCAAGTCTGTTGTCTATGAATTACCTGCTATGTTTCTGATAGGTTATACTTAACGTCTTCCTCACACATTCTAAGGAGATGGAAGACTTCTCTGCCCTCCTGCCACATTTCTGAGTAGCCTAGGGCATTAAGAGTATATTAGATTTTACAATTCTTTGATATTGAACATAAGCAGTCTGATTCACATTAATTGTATGTTCATTGAATATTTCACAATATCTTAATGCATTAGACACAGGCTGTTTGAGCTTGAAATAATATTGCAATACATGGGTAGTATTTTCTGGATTGACATCCTTTCAACTTATATTAAGGCAAATATATGATATTTAGCCTTTTGGGATTGGTTCATTTCCCTTAGCATAATGGTTTTCATTTGGGCCCATTTTGCCACAAAAAAAAAAAAAAAACACTGCATTTTGTCTTTTTTAATAGCTGAGTAGTAATCTATGGAGTAAAAGAACCACAGCTTTCTTATCCAGTCTTCTGTTGATGGGCATTTCGGTTGCATCCAAGTCTTTGCAATTATTGATTGTGCTGCTATGAACATAGGGGTGCATGTTGGTTTCTCATGTAAAAAAAATGTTTCAAAGATATTCCTAGGAGTGCTATTGCTGGATCATGTGGTATGTTGATTTTCAGTAGCTTGCGTGTTCTCCATACTGATTTCCACATAGGCTGTACAAGTCTGCATTCCCACCAGCAGTGGAATAGGGTTTCCTTTTCCCACATCCTGACCAGCAAGTGTTGTTGGTGGCTTTTTGTATGTGTGCCATCTTTACTGGCATTAGGGGGTACCTCATTGTTGTCTTCATTTGGATGTCCCTTTTTGTCAGGGAACTTGAGCATTTTTTCATATGTTTGTTTGCCATTTGGGTTTTTTCCTTTGTGAAATGTCTGCCCATTTCCCATGCTCATTTCTTAAATGGATTGTTTATTTTGGTGTTTTGTTGTTCTGGAGATCTTTGTATATTCTGGAGATTAGCCCCGTATCACCTATGTAGTGTGCAAAGATCTTCTCCCATTCTGTAGCTTACTTTTTACTTTGTTGCTTTTTTCCCTTGTTGTACAGAAGCTTCTTAGTTTGATGAGGTCCCATTTGTTTATTTTGGCCTTGATTGCTAGTGCTCTTGGTGTCCTTTTTAGGAAGTCAGGTCCTACATGTAAATCTTGCAGTGTGTATCCAACATTTTCTTCTAAATGTTTGAAGGTTTCTGGGTGTAGGTTTAAGTCTTTTTTCCATTTAGATTTGATCTGATTCTATGGTGAGAAATGTGGGTCTGTCTTCTTGTTTCTACAGGCTATCAATCAGTTGTCCCAACAGCGTTTATTGAAGAGATCTTCCCATTTGCTTGGATTGTCCTCTGTCTTTTCATGAAAGATTATTTGGCTGTATCTGTGTGGGTTTCCTTCTGTTGTATCTATTCTGCTTGATTCTGGGTCTTTGTGTCAATATCAAGGTGTTTTGCTAACCACTGCGGTATAATATATCCAGCGTTCCAGAAATGTGATTTCCCTTGCCAAATTCCTGTTCTTCAGAATGGTTCTAGCTATTTGTTTTGTGTGTGTGTGTGTTTCCAAATGGACGTTTGTATCATTTTAACCAGTTCAATGAAGCATGTTTTGGGTAATTTGATTGGGATTGCATTGAATGTATATATCACGTTTGGTAGAATAGACATTTCAATGATATTGATTTTGCTATCCAGCAGCATGGGATTTTTGCTCCATCTTTTGAGGTCTTGCTCAATTTCTTTTTTAAGTATTTTATAATTTTCTTCAAAAAGGTCTCCTACATTTTTGGTTAGATTTATTCCTAGATACTTCATATTTTTCTCTGTTATTTTGAATGGTATCTTGCTGGTTATGTCTTTTTCCAACTTTGGGATGTTTGCATACGCTATTGCTGTTGCTTTTTGCACATTATTATCTTATCCTGACACTCTACCAAACTCTTTACATAGAGTCTCTTGGTTCTTCTATGTAGAGAATCATGTCATCTGCGTATAGCAAAAGTTTGACTTCTTCATTTCCCATTTGAATTCTTTGATTTCTTTTTCTTGTCTTATGGCCTCAGCGAGTAACTCTAGGAATATGTCGAATATCACTGGTGATAATGGGCACCTTTTTCTTGTTCCAGATTTCAGTCTGAAGGGATCCAGTTTTTCTCCATTTAGTATGATACTGGCATTGGGTTTTTCATATATTGTTTTGATTATGTTGTGGATGGTTCGTTCTATACCTACCCTGGTTAGGGTTTTTAGCATTAAGTGATGTTGGATTTTGTCGAAGGATTTTTTTGCATCTATTGATATTATTATGCGGTTTTTGATCTTCAGTTTTTGGATGTGGTGTATCACATTTGTGGATTTCCAATGAAATCCTACTTGGTCTGAATGAATGATCTTTCTGATGTGTTTCTGAATTCTATTGGTTAGGATTTTGTTGAGATTCTTAGCGTCAATGTTCATGAAAGAGATAGGTCTGTAGTTTTCCTTCTCTGTTAATTATTGATTTGGTTTGGGGGTTAAGGTGATGTTGGTTTCATAGAATGAGTTTGGAATGGTTGCTTCCTTTTCTGTTGTTTTGAAGAGCTTGTAGAAAATTGGGGTTAGCTCTGTTTGGAATGTTTGTAGAATTCTGCTGTTAAGCCATCTGGGCCTGGGCTTTTCTTTGTTGGGAGATCTTTAATCACTGATTCTATCCCTGTTTCAGTTATGAATGTATTCAGGTTTCTTGTTGCCTCTGAGGTAAGTTTTGGCAAGTCGTGGGAGTCTAGGATCCTTTCCTTTTCCTGGTGGTCTTCTGATTTGTTGGAGTACAGTTCTTTGTAATAATTTCCAATTATTTTCTTAATGGTTGCAGTGTCTGTTGTTATGTTGCCTTTTTCATCTTTGCTGCTGCTAATTCTCACTTTCTTTTGTTTTTTCTTTGTTAGTCAGACCAGTGGGGTGTCTGTTTTATTTATCATCCCAAGAAACCACCTTTTTGATTCATGGTTTTTGTGTATACCTTTTTTTTCTATTTGATAAATCCCCACCCCTGTTTTGATAATTTCTTGTTTCCTATTGACTGTGGAGTCATTCTGCTGCTGTTTTTCCAATTCTTGGAGGTGTGTGCTTAATTCCTGTATTTGATGCCTTTCTTGGGCCTTGACATGAGCATTAATTGCAATAAACTTACCATGTAACACTGATATTGCAGTGTCCCACAAGTTTTGGACTGTTGTATCTGAGTTTTTATTGGATCCCATAAATATTTTGATCTCATCTTTAATATCTTCTCTAACCCGTTTCTCATTTAATAGCATATTGTTCAACCTCTAAGAGTTTACGTATTTCCTGGGGCATTTTGAATACTGATTTCCAGCTTTATTCCATGATGGTCTGGGAAAGTACATGGTGTTATTCTGATTTTTTGAAAGTTTGTTAGATTTTCTTTGTGTCCTATCATGTGGTCTATCCTGGAGAAGGTGCCATGCACTGCTGAAAAAAATGCATAATCTGCAATCTTAGGGTGAAACGTTCTGTATATTTCTACTAGGTCCAGTTGTTCTATTGTTTGTGTGAGCTCTGTAGCTTCTCCGGTAAGCTTTTGTCTTGTTGATCTATTTATTGTTGTCAATGGGGTGTTCAAATTTGCCAGGATTATCATATGTTCATCTATATCTCCCTTTAAGTTAATAAGCAATTGTTTCATGTAGCTGGGTGCATCTGGACTTGGAGCATAAATGTTAAGGATGATAATCACTTCCTGATGGATCTTTCCTTTCAAAAATATGCCTTTGTGTGTCCTCTTTAATGTTTGTCACTTTGAAGTCTATATCATCTGAAATTAAGACTGCCACACCAGCCTTTTTTTCTCATCCATTGGCATGAAATATCTTTTTCCATCCCTTCATTTTCAGCTTCTTCACATCTTTTTGGGTTAGATGCGTCTCTTGTAGGCAGCAGATAGTTGGGTCCTGTTTGTTGATCCAATCTGTTAATCTGTGTCTTTTGACTGATGAATTTAGGCCATTTGTGTTTAGAATTAATATTGAGAGTTTGCAATTTTGTCCTGGGTGAACATGTCTTGGGGTCAAATCTGTGGGACATTCTTTTGCCTTCATCGATTTGTATTCAACTCACGTTCCAAGTGTTTTGGAAGTTCTGTATAATTTCATTGAGCACCAGTTATATATCTATCTCTCTTTCCGCTCCTTCTGGATGGCCTATAATTCTGATATTCGATTTCTTTATGTTTTCGTTCATTTCCAGTATTGCCTCATTTGCCTTTTTCAAATGTATCTCCAGTTGGTTAATAATCTGCCTGCTTTCATTCTGGGAATCTTCCGATTTGAATATCCTGTTCTGCAATAATTGTTATATTGGCTAAGGTCTGCAATAATAATTCTGCTGCAAAAATTCTGTTATCTAAGCTCTCAACTCTGCTTCAGTTCAAGGATTTCATTTTTTACTAATCTTGCTTCTGTGATTATGTGTTTTTTTTTAAATTACTTAAATTCCTTCCATCATTTTTCTCTGTCTCTGAAGAGTTGTATAATAATTTCTTGAATTCCTTGTGTGATAGCTCTTCAATATCTTCATGTGTAATATCTGTGATTCACTAGGCATTTTGGTGACTCTTTGGGGTGGCACTGGCTTCTTCCTCTGACTTATTTTCCTGTAACTTTTCCCCATGTCTATGTGATGTAAGGTGTTGCTGACTTCAAACCCTTGTCCCTTGCTGCCACCTAGTGGATGACCTGAGATCTTGCTGACCTAGATTTTTTTTTTTTTCTTCTTTGTGGTGCTTGAATTTCCCTCCCCCTGCTTCTTCAGTCTGTACTCTTGTGGATTCTTTACAACTGGGAGATATGTTTGGTAGCTTTTGAGTGTCCCTTCTGTTGAGTTGTCTTGGCCCTGGGATTGGCGGTTCCCAGTGCTGGGGAGTTCCAGCTTCTAGGATCGCTCAGGCTCTTTGTTTCTGAGCCTAGTACCATTCTCCGGCCCATCTGCCCAGATTGAAACCTGCCCCAATCCGAGCCTGCACAGATCTGAGCCAACAGCTCAGAACCCTTTCACAGCGTTTTCTCCCAAGTTCCTTCTGCTAAGGGCGGGCACTTCCCTGTATTAGCGACTCACTGAGGTTCGATCCGCGAATTTTGCTCGCCTGATTTCGTTTGAGTCTCTGCAGTCTAGTGCTCCCTCTTAGTTCTTCTCAGGGTGCTGATCCCAGCATTTCGCTATTGTTTTGCTGATGTGTGCCACATTTCGCAGTCCTGGAAGGACTGGAGAACTTCCCACAGCGTTTCACGTGGATCTTTTCCTCTCGGGCTTACTTCAGACTGCCCCTGTCTCTAACTTTTATTACCCATGGTTACTTCGGTCTAACCCCATTGACCATTTGACTCCTCCAAAAATAACTAAATCTTAAAAAAATAAAGTTTTATCGCCAACAGATGACATAGTTGTTCAATGATTTAGCCAGAGTGTGGTGCTGCTAGTGCAGCCAACTGCTCCATAGCCAGTCTTGTGAAAGGAAAGTTCTTAATACATGGTCATGAACAAGTGTGTCCCTGTATCGATGTTCTTACAGTCTGCAGTGGTTTTGTATGTTTTGCTTCTAATATAAGCACATTACATCGGCAGCAGCAAAAAAGCAATTGTGTCTCCTGATGGCAGTGAGGGGAGCTGAGGGATGATGGAGCTGGACTCTCTAGGATATGTGGATGCCTTTTGCGATGTCTACACAAGGCTGGGGCTGCTGTGGCATCATTCCCTGACCACAACGCACCCCCCCTTTAAGAGTCATACAACTGTGTGGGAGGCAGTATAACATTCCAACAGAGGCAGGATTTTAAGAGGATGTGCAATGTGACCTTTTGGTTTTCATTTAAAAAAAATATATTTGGGGTTAGTGTCATGGCTTATCAGGCTAACCCTTTGCCTGAGGGACCATTATCTCATATGGCACTGGTTAATGATCTGGCTGCACTACTTCCCATCTAGCAGGTCCCTGCTTGTGACCTAGGAAAATAAATGAGAATGACATGAAGCCTTAGGACCCTGGACCTACATGGGAGATTGAGAAGAATTCCTCTCTTCTGGCTTCGGACCAGCCTGGCTCTATTTGTTGTGACAATTTGTGAAGTGAATCAGGTAATGAAAGATTCCTGTGTGTCTCTTTCTCTTTCTGTATATCATTAAAAAAATGTTTAATTCAATCTTTGAATACCTGTACAAGAAAGCTAGGGCTAGGTGGTGGGGCTGCCTGTTAAGGCCAGGCCACAGTTCTTGTCAGTGACTATAAGGGCAGGATTAGCCAGATTAGCGTGGATTATGACACTAACTGACAAGTAAGAGAACTAGGTTTGGGGGCAGGGTCTGTGAATGACTTGTGTTCTCATCCCTTTGGAATTACAGTACCCTCCAGTTTGCTTAATGTTGATCATAGTGATAGGCCTAGCTAGGCTTGGCCACAGAACCCGACAATACTCATAGGACCTGGGGTTGAAAACAGGCTAGGTTGGCCTATGCTGTAGCTCCTACAGGTGCACCCAAGAATTGAGAGTAGGGTGGGCCAGCTTGCAACATCTTCCAGCACACAAAAAGACCAAGACTTTGACCTAGCACCTGAAATACGTGAGAGCTGGTCTGGGAATGGGCATGGTCACTAAACTGTGTCTCCTACGTGAGTGCAAGAGTCAGGGCTGAGTATGCATCAGGCCAGGCAAGGCTGCGTCACTGGTTGACAGATATGTGAGCTGTCTATGGCATAGACCAGACACCCTCCTAGTTAGAGTACACACTGGCATTTGTGGAGCCAAGCCAGGGTGAAGGCCAAGCCATGCTAGGCTGCCATATCCAACCAATTGCAAAAGCTCCATGTATCAAGGTAGACTGGGCATGCCTAGGCGATAGCATCCATTATTGATAGCTTGGACTTGGGGCAGGCTGGTCCAGGCAAGGCTACAGCATCCAATGGAAAGGGCCAACACCATGCCAGGCCATGTTGTAGCAACCAGCGTCATGCGTAGAATCAGTAGTACTTGGAAGCAAGCCTGGTTGGGCAGCAAAATGGACTCCCTTGCTTGGATTCAGTTCACAGTGTTGAGAGTGAGAGCTGTAATAGAGAGTGTAGACTGGGCTGGATATTGCTATAGCATTTCTTGGAATGTATGTCGGCTGGGCCTGTGGATGTCCCAGACTGGGTTTGGGGTTGACTCCAGCACCTGCTGCTGCTCAAGAGACAAATAGGTGTAGGATGTGCAGTGCTAGGTTGCAGCAACCACTGATCCACATGAGAACCATGTCTGGAGTGTACTGTAAAGGAGCTGGATGTAGCACCCACAAGCAAGAGGCAGAATAGGTGTGGGACAGTTTTACAAGGCTGCTGTACCTACCAGTAAATGCTGGGCCAGCAGACAGGCAAAGTTAACCTGGTCCAGGATACCACTGGTCTGTGTGAGATCTGAACACCAGGCTATTATAGCCAGTCCATCTGCAACCAAGTCACAGCTAATACATCTGGGATAGTAGCAGAAGACAGGCCAAAGGCTAGGTTGTTGCACTCACATGGGAGACCTGGTAGAATTTCTGGTTCCTGGCTTTAGTCTGATCCAACCCTAATCATTGCTGTCACTGGAAACATGAACTGAAAATGGAAGATCTCTCCATCTTGCCCTCCCTCTACCTTTTAAATTTGTTTAAAATTGTGTTCAGTATTTCACAGATTTAATTGAGTTCACAGAGAGCTAATAAACTTTTTTTCTGATTATAGCAGAATCTTCCATACAGTTTTCAAATTAGGCTCACACTCATGAATGACATTTGATATGTATTGCAAGGATAAGTTGATAAAAGCTGAAATGCTCCAGGGTTTTTATTGAAATGATTTTGCAGGGACTTTGGCACTTTGTGGGGACTTTGGCACTTGGTGCCAGGTGTCTCCATGGAGGGTGTCCAGCTAGGACTGCAGGGGGAAGAGGAAGAGCTAGGCAGAACCAGGGGAGAGGAAGAGGAAAGGAGAGACCTTCCTCCTGAAGCCCCCATCCCCATGGCCTCTGTGCAAGCAACTCCCTGGGCGAACTGGATGTGTGGGAGCAAGAGAGGTGCAGACAGAGTGATTTTACATCCATTGACACATTTCCCAAGAAGCTGCAATAGCTGAGGCAGCTATAGGTGATGGCTTTATCTGATATGATGTAAGGCCAGCTGTAAGCCCAGCCCCAAAGAGGTGAATTTCTAAGGTTCTATTCATGTCCAGCAGCCAAGTTAGGTTTTCAAGTTAAGAGTTGAGGTGACAGTGTTGTAGCATAATGGGTTAAGCCACTATCTGTGATGGCAGCATTCCACAGGATGCCAGTTCAGGAGCCAACTGCTGTATATCTGATCCATCTCACTGCTTGTGGCCTGGGAAAGCAGCAGAGGATGATCAGAGTCCCTGGAGAGACTCTGGAGACCCAGGAGAAGCTCCTAGGATCTCCCATGGCTCCTAGCTATGGATGAGTCCTGTTCTTGTCATCATGGCCAATTGCAAAATGAATCAGCAGATGGAAGATCTTTCTAACTCTCCTTCTTCCTGTAAACTGCTTTTCAAATAAAAACAAATATGTCTTAATTCCTCCAACCCCCGTCAACTGTCCCAGAACTGATTTTTACAGCAAAATGTTGCAGCTTTAGTCATGCAGGTCCTGCCCAGCTGACTCTTCTCCTGTGGCCTGTCCCCACTCTGGCCTTACGGGCCATGGCCTTGTCACCTTAGGAATGGCAGGCAGTTGCAGGGGCTGGGACCCCTTATGTCCTGCTCCCCTGGGTCTGCTCCTTACAAGAAGCTCGAGAGTGAGGCCAAGAGCCTCAGAGCTCAATGCTGATAGGTGATGGTTAAGGCAACCCAGGGTGTTGACTCATGCCTTGCTCAGCACCCAACTAAGGCCATGCCCCAGGGCTGTCCTGCTTGGAACAAGCCAGTACTCTGTGAGGAGACACTGGGAGTGTGTGGGTGCATCCAGTGTGCTTGTGGCTGACCCTGTTACTGCTTTATGTTTTACCTGTGTGGATCCCTCTCTGCTTGCCATAAATGGTGTTTTGCAGATTTTCAGAGGGACTTGCCTGCGCGTGGAAGTCAGACATTTCACACCAAGATGCCTAACTTGCTGGCCTATCTTTGTCAAAAGGGTCAGTGATTGCTTGGCCCAGTCCCCAGATGGCAGCAGGCACAGGCCAAGGATTTGTTCTCCCAGTTGATGGAGAACCCATCATCCTGCCATTCTCCTCCTAACTCTGTTGCTCATTCTCACACCTGATTGGCCATGCCCCCAGGCTCTGGTAACCATTTACCCCAGGTGATGCACACACTCACTGTAAAATCAGCCCTGTAAATCCTTGAATGTTTAAGACTGAAGAACAAACACAAGACTTCCCATTCATGGAGTTGTAGGGCTTTATGATGGAAAGGGGGATGTTGTGCCTGGGCTCCCAGAGGTGCCCTTGGTTAAGGAAGAGAAGGCACTACATGCTCCTAGGGCTGTCTGCTTGTACTCAGTACCCCTGCTTTTAGTGTGTGTTCCTCTGAGCTCCTGTATCATCCCCTGCACCCAGCACCCCTCCCCTCAGAGTACATTCCTCTGAGCTCCTGTGTTACCCTCTACACCCAGCACCCTTCCCCTTGGTGTGCATTGATCTGAGCTCCTGGGTCACCCCATGGCACCCAACCTCCTACACTCAGCCTGTATTCCTCTGAGCTCCTGGATAATCCCCTGAAGCCATCACCTCTCCCCTTAGAGTCCATTCCTCCAAGCTCTGGGGTCACACCCTGCAAGCAGCATCATTCCCCTTCGCATGCATTCCTGTGAGCTCCTGATCATGTCCTGCACCCAGCACCCCTCCTCATGGTGCGTATTCCTGTGAGCTCCTGGGTCACCCCTGCACCCAGCACCCCTCCCCCCAACATGCATTCCTCTGCATTCCCTTGCTCTCAAAGTGGATCCTGATGGAGAATGAACTTGGATGAGTTCACACAGCGCACTTAGCCTTAACCCCCTAGAAAGGGCATCAAGGTCCTAATCCTGACATGTGGCTGGATTTGAAGACAGTCTTTTTTTTTTTTTTTTTTTTTTGTAAAACTGTGACAGTCACTAAACCTTTTCCTTGCAGCTGCTTGGATGCCATATGGGCACCTGTTCATATCCTGGCTGCTAGACTTCACCTGCAGCTCCCTTCACCTGCAGCTCCCTACTTCTGGCCTGGGAAACCAGCAGAGGATGGCACAAAGCCATGGGACTGTGCATTCACATGGGAGAAACCCAGAAGTTGTTACTGGCAATTGGTCTCAAGGCAAATTTTCTTGGACCTGTCCATTGAAAATGTTGTGCCGGATTTTGATCCCCAGAATATCATCAAGTCTGAAGTCAGTGCTATGGCATAGAGGTAATTTATTCAGGTTAGCCTAGGTCTCCCAGTCACCTCCCCCAGCCCATCAGAGCTGGGCAGGGGAGGGGCAGCCACAGCCGAGTTTGCAGCAGGATCCACAGGGAAAGCAAAAAGAGAGAGCTCTAGCCAGAGAGAGTGAAAGCCCAAGCCCCCCCAGTTCTTACACACTTCAGGCTATTAATTATACAGTCATGATTTAGCAGCCTTCTATTGGTTGGTTTGAAACAAGCAATCTTCAAAAAGTACAAATTGATGGGCTATAGGGTGGTGAATCTTATCCAACACCAGGGACATCCTTCTTGAGGAGTGGTCTGCATACATGACCTGCCAGGTGTCCTGCTGGTGTCAGGTCTATCAGGCCTGGAATTAACATAGCCTCCAGCCAAGCCATTAAGACAGAATTACATGGGCTCGGCGGTGTGGTCTAGCGGCTAAAGTCCTCGCCTTGAACGCCCTGGGATCCCATATGGGTGCCGGTTCTAATTCCGGCAGCTCCACTTCCCATCCAGCTTCCTGCTTGTGGCCTGGGAAAGCGGTAGAGGACTGCCCAATGCTTTGGGACCCTGCACCCGTGTGGGAGACCTGGAAGAGGTTCCAGGTTCCCGGCTTCAGATCGGCGCACACTGGCCAGTTGCGGCTCACTTGGGGAGTGAATCATTGGATGGAAGATCTTCCTCTCTGTCTCTCCTCCTCTCTGTATATCTGACTATAATAAAATAAATCGATCTTTTAAAAAAAGACAGAATTACAAAAGTCAGAGAACATTGAGGTTCTTCATTCCCCCTCTTTCTAGTAACTAACCAAATCTATGATTAGTAACATAGCTAGTAATGCAATTAGCAATATACAAATATTGTTGAAAATATTAACATGCAAGAATCTCTTAGTGCTAAGATGTTACATGTATATAAAACAGTTTTACCAGGAACCAGAGACCCTAACTTCTTATCATTACATCTGGCTCCTACATTTCCGAACAGAGGACTGGACCCAACTGCTTTTCAGGAAAGGGTTCGTAGTTGTCTGGTCTTGGCTGCTTCCTGCTGAGAGGGGCTACAGTTGAGTAACAGCAGCAGTAGGGGGTCCATCTAACGGTTTCCGATAGAAGGTAGAAGTCATCAGGAGTTCAATGTACAGCCTGGGACTTGAAAGGTTACTCTTTGATGAAGTCTAGATAACAAAACATAACATAGTTATAATTCTTCTCAACCTAGTATGTTGTGAATTCAGTTACAAACTTCAGTTTGAAAACTTAACCTGTAGGTAGGTGATATCTACCACACTATTTACAGAAGGGCGGAGTTTGCCTACAACCAAACCTGGAATGGATGGCAAAATTCTGGTGGGACCCCTCAGGTTGTGAAGCCACCATTGCACTAATGAGTGGCACAAGCCCATATCATTCCACTAAATGGCTGAGACGACCCTCATTTCAGTTTGCATGTCAAGGAGAGTCCAAAAAGGTTCCTTCCCCACATCTTTTATGCTGTTCTTCCTCCGCAGCCTTTAACTTCAGGTCTGTCTGTCCGCTGCATGGGAAGGGAAGGGAAGCCATGACCATGGTTCTCTGAAACAAAGGCCGTCCAGATTTCCTTTACATACTTGGCAGAGCTATTCGTTTCCTGGAAATTGGTGAGTCTAACAGTAGGGAACAGACAAATGTTAGATTTTTCTCAACAATTATACTTTACCAATCATTGTAAGCAGTTGGGTCCAGTCCTCTGTTTGGAAACATAGGAGCCAGAGGGAATAAGAAGTTAGGGTCTCTGGTTCCTGGTAAAACTGCTTTATATACATGTAACATCTTAGCACTAAGAGATTCTTGCATGTTAATATTTTCAACAATATTTGTATATTGCTAATTACATTACTAGGTATGTTACTAATCAAAGATTTGATTAGTTACTAGAAAGAGGGGGGAATGAAGAGTTTCAGGATGATACATATAGCCTAGAACATAAAGTACAGCACTGAGAACATTCTGTTGCAAGACCTACTAGTCACACTGCAGATGCAAAAGATTTAAACAGGTTTTCATTTACAGTAACACAGTAGTTTGTAGCATTCTAATAAGAATTTTCAGAACTTTATACATTTTAAGGCAGAGGCAAGCAATCTGTTAGTTATAGTCTAACAAGCCACATATTTGCAATTGAAGAACACAAAATCTTAAGTAGAGGAGCAAAGAGATCCCAAACATTTTGGCAAGTGAGGAATTCATGAGCTCTGCTTCAGAGCATTCAGGGTGTACTACCCCGATAAGGCTTAGTTGTGGCACTGGTTGAGCAGTCATAGGTCAACTAACTAACTTACACTGTATTCTAAGCTCTTCTTACGACACTACTTGGAAAAATCTATGAATATAAATAATATATCTTTCTAGTATAACTCTGAAGATACAGGTCCTGCATGGCAAGTCAGTACACAGTGATTCTAGTGAATTTAATAAATTAGCACTATTATGTGTGACATCAGTGATCACCTAAGGCTTCTGATACATGATGCTTAGGCTGTGGAAGCCTCTGGAACCCACAGTAATTCCATGAGTCATTAGATGAGGCCACACACAAAGTGGAAGTTTTCTCCTCCATTAAGAAAAGAGCATAATCATCTTTGATGGCTGCTTCTTTGTACTGGGGCATGGGCCACTGAGGTTCTTCATAGAGAGGAGACTCTTTCCAGAATGCCTTCGGGCTGATTCTGAGGCCATTGAGTGCTACCCAAAATTTTCAGTCTTTGAGTCTGCTGTAAGAACTGTTTCCCATATTGGAGCATTTTAGCATTTCCCAACATTTGAATTAGCATCAAAAACTTAACTACATATACCCATATATTTTCTCACCTAAGTCTCATGGGGATTTGGCATCCCATGGCCAGTTTTGAAACTGTACCCTTAGCAGTAAGTCCGTTTGAATACATGTAGAACTATTCAGCTAAACAGACTTTGTAAGCCCTGAGGAAACAAGCAGACGTGACTCTCCAAGAGCTTAAATATGCATCCATATATTATTTTCAAATCGATTTAGCTTAGCAATTCTTATTGATCTATAAGTCAATTAAAATAGACTACATAGCTTGCCACATTCACATAGCACAGCAAAACCACTTGTAGGATTTTACACACTCTTGCACGTCTTAGGCCTAGGGGCCTAACCATTATGACTGATACTACCACCACCAGATGTTCACTTAGAGATCAGGAAGGAAGGCTTGAGGAATTTACATAACAACAACAAGAGGGAATATACCAACAAGCAATTTGTTCCTATGTCTTTTCTTAGTCTGTTAGTTCTTGTTTTCCTACCTGGGGTAAAAAGCATCTCTTTTTGATCTGTTATCTAAACTGAAAACCAGGTAGTTCTTCTCATGTAAAATTTCACATCAACCATTCCTGGAGCCTTCCTGGCAGGGATGGCAATTAATCCTGGCTCCCCTCTGGTGAGGCTCCCCACTGGTAAAGCTTCCCAAGGTCATTTCTGTAACCGAAATTTTCTACAGAATTATCTTTACTAAATTAATATGCAACCTTTGACAAATATTCTTACTATTTTGAGACTCCTAGGGGCCCATCTAGGAATTCCAAAAATCAGATAAGTCAGGTTGATTCAAACAGTAACAGATCAGAATTTTTTATCACTTATAAAATGACCACACAAATATTTCTTGAAAAAATGCAGCTCTGGTAAACCAAGAGAATTTAACCAAGATAATTAAGTTACCTCACTGAGATGCAAAATGTGTATTTCTTTGGTCAGTCACCAAAAGGCAGATATAACCTTAGACACAGGAATTAGTGCATAAAATAATTTCAAAACTTTAAAGAATTTAACAAATTCAAAGGTTGAAATATCAATAGAGCCTACAGAAATGAGGGGGGATAGACAATTGACAAAGTTACCAATTTGTTTCCATTAACAGTCCTCAAAACTTGAAACTTCCATTATCAGATATTCACTAGCATTTATATAGATACATACTTCAAAGGCATTTTGCAGAGATATATCAACTCAAATGTCAGCATACTTTAGATATCAATGTTAAATACTCAATGTTGTATGAATATCTTATAAATTATAACCAGTTACATATAAAACTCATAGGATTCATTCCTCAAATTTATCGCTTTTTAAAAAATCTTTTTCATAGCATGATTAAACCTTTAAGAATTTGGTTTTAACTTTCTTTTTTCATTTGATGATAATCATATTCCTGTAGGACATAATATTTTAACAGCAATGTTCTTTTCAACAATTCTTCTATAACCTTCTCATCAAGAACACATTTTCAGGCTTGCAACCATCCTTCATCTTTCAATTCTCTGCATCTGCTTTCTGAAACATTTAAAACTCCAAGCCAAAACATTTTCTAAGTAAAAGCAGGTTAAATTTTGAGCACAATTTCTTTGGGCAATCTTCAATTATCTTTCATATATAATCAGTTCATGAAAACATTTTAAAATACAAACCTGCTTCAGAACCAGAAGCAACTACCTCCTTCCAGCTGATCAGGGGACTTTCCGACTTTCAAATGAATGCGGATAAGAATCACTGTGGCTGAGACAAAGTCAAAGTTCCAAATTCTTCAAGCCTAGGCTCCAAGCATGCCCCTCTCTTTTACAGGTCTTGAGATATCTTCTTATCTTCTGCTTTATTGAAGTCAAGGGTATGGAAGAACTTCAGTTTGGCTGTTGTCTTAGGAGACTGCCTAATCATTTATTGAAGCTAGTTAGCAGTGTTAGTCATCAATAAGATGAAAATAACATAATAGGAGATGTTAAGACAATGTTTTTTGAATAGGGGTCCAACTTCAATTTCAAATCTATTCCTTTAAAGGTTAAATATTTAGAATATATACACAATGTAAACTATTTTACCACACATCCTTTAAGAATTTGTTGACTTCCTGTTAGGCAAAATCTCACAATAAATACTTCTTCATATATAAGAACACAGATAACTTAAACCTGATTCGATTTTTTAAAATTTATTTTATTGTATTGTTGTTGACAATCTTTACATAGTTAATCACGGTTAAAAAAAAAAAAGGTTCAGGGGGTATCGGGAAGTGGGTAATACTATTATGCCCATACTGTTTTCATCATATATCTGAGGTAAAGAGGGATATTGAGGGAGAAGCCCCACCCGGTTTCCCACCCACTCCAAGTCCCAGATGTGGGGCATGCTCTGAGATATTTGCTCAAGTGGTTTTAATAGTTATCCAGTTATGAATCGCTGCCAGTTTCACTCTATGAGTCGTCCACTGATTGATTGGTCCATCATAAGGTCTCCGTTTGCCCCATATTTCGCTGTCAACGAATAGCTGAGATGAATGTTTGACCTGTTCTGTCTTCTGTCTTTTCTTAAACCTGATTCGATTTTGTGATTAAAAAATATTTTGACCAATACGCATAAACCTCAGTATACATTCTCTGTAACCATGTAGCTATCCATAACTTTAGTAGAACATACAAAGCAACTAACTTTGGACAATTTCATAACATTTTGCGATATAATCCAGATTGTTTCAAATAGCAACTAATTTATCCAAATTTTGTCTTATCTTTGAGAGTTCCATGGATCCTATTGAATTCCTCAAGTCAGGAGACTTGGTTCAGAATTTTGAACAATTTAGAGGTCCAAATAAATTGGTTAAATGCATATTTAACTGAGCATGTGAACAAGTAGGACGGATTTGATGGCAAAGGGAAGAAAATGTTGCAGGCTAAAAAGAGTTAAATTGACTCAAGCCTCTACCCAGTAGGCGGATAGTGAAGATCTTGCTCTTGGTCATGTCTTTCTAAATGTACATATCAATGCCTAGAAGCTAAGCTGAGGCTAACCAGCAACACCTGGAAGTAGAGGAAAGTTTCACAGACTTCAAGTTCAAGGCTAAAATGAGAACAGGGATACAGAACAAACATACATAACACACATCCAATTCAGGACAAAGACATATTCAAGGCTAACTGGCATCATTCCTCTTACTGCCCCTCAAACCCGGAACTCAGATGGAAAGGGCATCTTTCAACCTCTTGGGATTCGGACCTTGAGCAAAAAGGGCAGTCCCTCTCACCTGGAACTTGGGAGAGAAGACCGACCCAAACCCATCAAGCTTGGAACAACCAACTTACAGCCCCTTTGAATTCTGGAATGGGAACCCAGAATGGGAACCCAGGAAGGAGCCCCAATGAATTCAGCACCTAGTTACAGTGTCATCCCCAAACCCATCAGACCCAGAACCCAGGCAGGTGAATCCATCCAACACAGAACTGGGAGAAGGGACAGTCCCTGACCCCTCAGGTTAGGCACTTGGATCCAGGGACGCAACCTCGGGGACCACAGTCGTCACCAAGAGATACCAGCCAACAGAGCCGAATTACATGTCTGCCCAGACTATAATGTCAGATATTGACCCCCAAACTATCCTCCAGAGGCTTTCGGCCATTCTGCTTGCTCAGTAATTAATCCTGGAGATGCCTTTTCTCAGTGTGTTCAAATTAAGATTTAGGTGTGCCACTCATAGGTTCAATTTAATTCAAGTAAGAGGCTCTCTTACAAAGTTCTCACAGTTCAAGATTTTGCAGACAATTTAACTATCTTGGCATTTAACTTATAGCTGGCAGCACAAGGACATGCAACAGTTTAAGGACAGGACAGCTAACAATGTAGGCATACTAAAAAATCATTCAGACATAACATACCTACTCCTGATCAGCAAAAACATATCTGGCCCTGAGCGGCCTGCCAGCCCATTCACCAGGCACAAAAGCTTAACCCATTTAGGGCTTCTTGCCCCCAATATGGGTGCAAAAGCAAAATTCAGCTTCAAAAGGCAATAGATCAGACAAAATTAGCTGGCAAAGAAAAGTAAGGTGACACTCATTACACAGGCCCTTAGTCTTGATGATTTGGGGATCCCAGACAAGCCCCCAAATGTGCCAGATTATGAAATCCCCAGAAAATCATGAATTCTGAAGTTGGTGCTGAGGCATAAAGGTGGTTTATTCAGGTTAACCAAGGCCTTCCTTCCAGCCACCTTCCTAGAGCATCAGGGCTGGGCAGGGGAGGGGCTGCTGCTGATGAGGCTGCTGCAGGGCCAGCAAGGAGGACAAAAGAGAAGAAAGAGTCCCCCTTTTTGAGCACCCAGTGATCTTAAGCTTTTTAGGCTATTAATTATACAGTCATGATTTAGCAGCCTTCTATTGGTTGGTTTGAAACAAGCAACCTTCAAAAAGTACAAATTGATAAGCTATAAGGTGGTGAATCTTATCCAACACCAGGGACTTCCTTCCTGAAGAGTGGCATGCCTACTTGACTTGCCAGGTGTCCTGCCGGGTGTCATGTAGACTACCAGTCCTGGTGTTCATATAGCCCCCAGCCAAGCCATTAAGGCAGAATTACAAAAGTTAGAAAACATCTAGGTTCTTCACAACCAGACTCCGTTCTTGAATTATCTATGGGTTACTAAAGCTGAGGCCTTGATTTACAGGGACTGGGGACCATTGACATTAAAGGTCATGTTGCCCATTAGGCCTGCAATCTCATACATTTTCTTAGCCAAGCAAGTGAGGCAGAAGTTACAAAAATGAAAGAATTGCAGTTAGCAATGATCCACATCTACTCCAGTTTGATTTTAACTTTATTTTTAACCCTATCCTTGGCTCTAATCAAACCTTTGATTTATCTTAAAATATTAATATTAAAGAGTATGTTAGTGCTGACAACTAGATTGTGAGCCAGTGAAAGTTTGTAAACTAGCTCTGGAACCACTGATAGCTTCCCCCCTTTTTGCTTTCTGTGTCTAATATTGTCTCTCAGAAGGTGTCTAACAATGCATGAGTGGTATTGATTATTTTTTTAATGTGCTCCCAACTTCTGGAAGAGTAAGAAATGGAGAGAAGCATGTTTTTAATTTTTTAAAGATTTATTTATCTATATTGGAAAGGCGGATATACAGAGAGGAGTAGAGACAGAGGAAGGTCTTATGTCCAATAATTCACTGCCCAAGTGGCTGCAAAGCTGGAGCTAAGTCAATCCAAGACCAGCAACTAGAAGCTCCTCAAGGTGGTCTCCAAATGTGAGTACAGGGTTCCAAGAATTTGGGCCATCCTCTACTGCTTTCCCAGGCTACAAGTGGGTAGCTGAATGGGAACCAGGACTGCTGGGATTACAACCGGCTCCCACATGGGACCTGGTACATTCAAGCCAAGGACTTTAACCACTGTGCTATCATGGTGTGCCTGATTTTACATTTTGAAAGGTAGCATTTTAAAAAGTATTTTGCCAAGAACCAGAGACACTAACTACCTATTAATCCATCCGAATTTTCAAGTCCCCACCTGGAAGAATGGTTCCCAACTGCTATTTGATACTGGGGGTGATGACCACTCAAACTGTTTCAATGAGACCAGGGGGCTTTGAAGGGTCAAGAGCAGCATGAAATTCTTCAGAGTGTTGATCTTGAGGTCTCCAATAGAATGGAGAAATCATCAGAAATGCCATAAGTGCTTCTCCAAGTTGAAGTCTAGTTAACAAAACATAGGACAGCAATAATCTCTATCAACCTAGTATGCCTCAGGTTCAGTTAAAAACCCTACTCGAGTATGTGAGTTTTAAATGTAAAACACTTGTCAGTTTTCAACCTTTTTAAGAGAAAATATTATTTTAATTTAAAACTATTGACTTGATTTGTATCAGCTATTTAACTCCTTTAAATCTCAAGTTTTGCAACACACTCAATGAGTGCAATGGAACACATGAAACTTTCTGAACTGCATAAAACTGTCAACCTAGATCAATATGTTGGGACATAACAATGAGAGGATTAGCATGTAGCATCAGGTTATAATAAACCCATCACAGGACAGATAAATGCAAGCTTACTTCTTGACTAACATGGCAACTATTGCATTTGACTTTTGAAAATGTTACACTAGTTTTGCATGTATTTAGGGAACAGGCAAATGTTCGATATTTTTAAAGAATTAGAGTTTAGCAATCTTTGTAATCCCTGGACAGGAGATCTTCCTCTGTCTCTTCTCCTCTCTTTATATCTTCCTAACATATTAAAAACAAAGATATCTTAAAAAGAAAAAAAAATCCCTACTCAGGATATATAGCTGGGTCCAGCAGACCATTTTGAATCAAAATGGTACATCCAAAACAGTCTTTACCTCTCCAATCTGGAGAAAGGTCTCTGTTTCAGACCTTCAACTTTCCCAGACAAGATGGTGAGTAGAACAATACATATAAAGGGCCTTCTTCCAGAACCTTAATTTTCTCCACCAAAGCAGCAAATATTGCACTCACTGGACCACTAAAGCAGAATGTTACATTCACCAGTGACAGTCACAATGAAGATTTAGTAAATGAGAGGGAAGGCAACTGACTGGCTGACTGACCCTCAGTCCTGCCAGCTGGGACCAGCACCCCTTACCAGAATAAGGCCCCAAGCAGTACAACTACAAAGTATTCCAGAAGCAATTTGACACAGCTTCAAGAGTGGTACAATATACAACAGCTTGAAAGGTGAGTGAGGCAGGATTACACATCTCTTAATCTTAGCTAGCCAGTCCCTGCCTGCTCTCCTCAGGTCTGGCCTCCAACCCTGTGACAACCAGACCCTGACTTAGAATTATCTATAGGTTACTAAAGCTGAGGCCTTGATTTACAGGGACTGGGGACCATTGGCATTAAAGGTCATGTTGCCCATTAAGCCTGCAATCTCACACATTTTCTTAGCCAAGCAATTGAAGCAGAAGTTACAAAAATGAAAGAATTGCAGTTAGCAATGATCCACGTTTACTCCGCTTTTATTTAAACTCTACAAATGCTCCCCAGCATATCAGAACTTTGAGAACATCTATAATCAGATTTAGAGTGAGATGGCAGGGGCTGATATTTAGCTGTTCTTTTATCCCATCCTCATTTATAGTACTGCAAGATTCAGAGAATTCATGGGATTTCAGCGTGTTAACATGGACAAGCCACATTACAATGGTATCTCCCATTAGGGGAGTTCTCTGCTGAGTTTTTTTTGTTTGGTTTTGTTTTGCTTTGTTTGCTTTTTCAACTTCTGTATTAGAAGGCCTTTCTCTTTTAGCTGCATTATAGTGGTATCTGCTCCTAAGAGGATTTCTCACATGTTCTCTTTCATCTTCTTTATCTGTATTGTAAGTCATTTCTTTCCCAGGCACAATATGGTGCAGCTGCTGTCCAGAAAGCCACTCACAGCTTCCTCTTTACCATCGTCCTCATCTGTACTATGAGCTATTTCTTTCTTAACCATATTACAGCTGCCTTTCCAATAGGGGAACCTCTTAAGGGTTTGCTTTCTCTTTCTTCCTCATCTGTACTATGAGACATTTCTTTCATTTCAAATGCCTTTTGGTGGTGTTTCTTCTTGCAAGAATTTCTTGCAGGTTTCCCTTCTAAAATTATAATAATGGCTGTAATTGCAGCCCAAGCAATAAAAAATATAGCATGAATATCTCCCATACTTCAAGCATTTTCACGATTTTTTTGATCAAAATTCTTAAATTCAGTTTCTAGTCCCTTCATGTGGGGATCAAAGATTGTATTCAAAAATAACCTTTAAATAAGAATGAAATTGCTGTGCAGTTACCCTTGCTCCACTTTCCACTAAAAATTGTCTGCATAGGAGAGATAAAAGACTACTCTATACTGGTTCTGACCCATTTTTTGAATCACCATTTTCTGTGGGGGTCTCTGTCACACTCTTTTCTTTTTTGAAGTCTGATAAATGACAACTTCTCAATCCAAGCAAAAGAAAGAATAGCTGTAATGTTGCTGCCATTCTATGGTTTTCTACCAACTAATGACTATAAATGGAACTTCAAAAGGCAGTACAGGTCATGTGGTTTGTTGGATAAATCCTCACCTTAGACATGTTGGAATGACCAATGGTGTCAGTTTGTGTCCTGTCTGTTCCATTTCCCATGCTGTCCCATGATTGTGTGCTAGAAAAGCAGTAGAGCCTGGCTCAAATGTATCACAGAAAATTACTTTTGTTTCTAGTACATCACAGTTACTTACTGTTCTACCTTCATTTTCATTTGGTCTGAGTCCTCATCTACTTTTCTTGCTAGCTGGGTCAAGAGATTTTACAGAATGTAAACTCTTGTAGTCATTGCTCTCATAATTTTTTCAAATTTCATTCTCCCTGAGTTTTACCTATGCTTAATATTCTTTACTCTAAGTAATAATTGGCTGGTTATTGCTGTCTTCTTAGGACTTCATTGAACATCAATAGATAAATTATTTTCCTGTTTCATGATTTGCTGATGTAATTACACATTGCTTTACTTACCCCTTTTTGCCGTAACTTGTAACTTGATATGTTATGCTGCCATGTTTATTAATTTCTAGTGTTCTTTTGATTTCACCATATACTGATAGTTCAATCAGTGGCATGCTGTTGAGTCTTAATTTTATGTTCTAATTCTGGACTTTCACAAATTGTTGATTTCTTTTTATGTTATGTTGGCTAGAAAGAAAGAGAGTATTACTCCTGTTTTTGTACTGTATGATTCTTTGACCCAGAGTACAATAATTCTATTGCTCATTCCTTGATTTTTTTGTGTAGATGCTATATCCATTGATGAAAATGGGATTATTAAATTAGCCATTATTATTACTGTGATCTCAACCTCTTATTTTGCCCTCATCAAAAGAAATCATAAATAAGCAAACAACCTGGCAGTTTTTGGTTTATAGCTCTTTGTTGTGGTTCCTTATGATGCCATGTACATCTGTGTTGTGTGTAGTAAATTTCCCTCATTCTGTAATTTGATTGAACATAAGCACCCTCTGATTAATGTGTGGAAAATTGTCTAGAATTTACCATAAAATAGAAAATACCATAATACGGAATTTATCATAATATAGAAAAGCATGTGTCTAGAATAGTCTAGAGTTTACCATAATACAGAAAAGTAAGTGTGCATTCTCCTAACTGTCATTATGCAAAACCTAGATTTCCTACACAGGAGCCACAATTTTAAAAAATGTTAACTAACCCAAAATTATATTTGTCATAAGAGATGTAAATGGATATTTTAGATCTCAAGAATGAAAGACAACCCCAGAAAACTAAAGCCCTCAATGATATGACATATAAATAAATACAGGCAAGCAAACAAACCAACAACAACAAAAAAACAAAAGACAAAAAAAAAGAGAAGGAAGGAAGGAAGGAAGGAAGGAAGGAAGGAAGGAAGGAAGGAAGAAAGAAAGGAAGAAAGAAAGAAAGAGAGAAAGAAAGAAAGAAAGAAAGAAAGAAAGAAAGAAAGAAAGAAAGAAAGAAAGAAAGAAAGAAAGAAATGAAAAAGTGCCAAAAAGTATCTTGATGAATTTGCCAATACTGGTTCCACTAATATATTTCTAATCAATTGTTATATTCAACAGTGGAGAATTAGAAGTGCTACAGTAGAAAAAATGAGAAGCAAATTCCCTAAGAAAAGAGCAAATCAATTACAAAACATAGAAAATGAAAATAGTCATGGAAAACTGGCAACATCAGGTTGTAACAGTTCAATAAAAATCCACATGCAAATGACCTCAAAAGTCTCATGTCAGAAACTATTCAGTTGCTAAATATTTCAAGCAATAGGGCAAATTACACTGTATACAGAAATATACATCCCCTACACCATAACATTCGCAAGTTGCAGAGATTAACATATTGAAGAAACATACAAAAGAGAATTAGGAAGATCAAAGGTAGAGGAATATATGTGACAATGGGTTGGAGCTAAGGATTGAAGGAATGAAAACAAGGAGTGTGGGAATTCTTGGACTCAGGGAAACTCCACTTTGAGCCAGCATAAAAACCATTCTTAGAACTACTGTGTTATTCCCAGAAAACATACTTTGAATATGTGCAATCCCACCAGAGCAATAGGGCAACAGCTTGCTACATATTATTTTATACATCTAAGCTTGTAGTAATTATTAACAGTGATTAAGACACTTAAAATAAATACATAACACTTAAATTATAGCTGTATCTTATTTATGAATAGAGCCTTTGTTTCCTGATTTTAGAGTTGATTTTTGCACTTGGTGGTTTAATTTTACTTTATGGAATAGCAGAGTCATATGACACTTTGGCTTCAAATAAATATTTGATGTAGTAGAGACTTTATTGGCCCTTAATTATATGTGATTATCAGTTCTAAGTTAGTTATTGCTGTTGTTTTGATTTAAATAATTGAAGCTTATCTATCTTAAATCATGAACATTATTTAGTACCCTGAGTGCCATTTACTGTGTTCATGCTAACTTTATCTTGAAACTCTATTTATACAAATCAGGAGGCTGAGGTGTGTAGGGTCCAGGAGTCATAGGGTCCAGGCTTTCTACTTCTGCTTCCTCCAAAGCTGCTTTTTTTGCCATACAAATATTCTTCTCAAGTTGAGTCAAGTGCTCATCAAACTCAGTCAATGTCTGGTAACAGACGTTCAAAATTTCCTGAGCAGTCTTAGTATACTGACTCTCAGGCCCCTTTCCATGTTGGCTTCCTTATATGAGAGAGAATATATGGTATTTATTCTTTTGTGATTGAATCATTTCGCTGAGCATAATGGTTTCTAGTTGGAACCACCTGGTTTTTAATAGAATAATATTGTTCTTCTTGACAGCTGAATAATATTCCATTGAGTAGATGTACCACAGTTTTTTTAACCATTCTTCCTTAGACACACATCTGGTTTGTTTCCATGTCATTGCTATTGTGGATTGTGCTGCTGTAAATATAGAATTACAGATTTCCTTCCCATATGCAGATTTTACTTCTGTTGGGTATATTCCTAAGACCACCTTGTCCTGTCAAAGACAAATGGACATTCTGTTTGAAAATGTTGGGAATGCAGAGTCTGCTTGAAAGGTCAATACTTGCCACAATGATCCATCTGCCACCACAGAGGAACCCTAAGAAGCTCCTCAAGACCGACCTTCAGAGACTGCATATTTCAGGCTAGGAACCTTTAATTCTTTCCCCACTAAACTGAAAACACTATCAAGAGAAAACCATGCTCAAACTCAGCTAGAAGAATCAAATCGGAGAAATGTCCTTGACTCCTGCTGGCCTCCACTGTCACCTGACCTCACTCTTGTGTACTGTGGATGGCAGCTCAATGTGGAGCCCTGACAGCTGCTGTTAAGTTTAATAGAAAACCCAGACATTACTCTTGCCCAATCACCACCACTCAATCTGGCCTCTCTTCTCCCAACCCTTAATGAGCCACTCACTACACACCCCTGCCACTCCTACGAAGAGCTTAAAGGACAAACCTCCCCCATCACCTGATCTCATTCACACACAATGAACACAGATGGAAACATTTCCATACAGTCAATTAAATCAAATAATTAAATCAAATAATACTTCAGACATATCACTCATTACAATCGGCGTCATAAATGCTGGGCACAAACGAATGGTTTAACAAGCACAAATGAATAAATGTGATATTCTACATCAATAAAATAAATAAGGAAAATCTGGAGCCTTTCATGTTATCAGCTGAAAAGACAAAATATTGTCTTCCTCTTAACAATGCTACTAAACATAGTACTGAAGCCCTAAATAGAACTGTTAAGAAATAAAAAGCAACTAACAAATGAGAATTAGAAATACATCAAATGATTTGTATTCACGAATGTCATGACTCTATAAATTTGGGATGCAAAATACTTAGAAAAATGAATGTTGGATTTTATAAGACAATTTGGCATGGTAACTGGGTGCAAAAAAGAATAAATATAGACAGATGGCCTTGTATGCACAAGCAATGGTATGGCTTAGAAAGAATTTGTAAGTACAGTCTCATTTAAGATGACAAAAATTATTTTCAGCACATTGGAATGAATCTAAATATAATTGTGAAGGACATATACAATGAAGTTATAAAACACTAAAGAAAGAAATATCAGCATGAACCAATGCATTGAAGACATTTCTGTTTGTGTTCTACCCTGCAAGATTTTGTGTTTCTGCTACTTATAAACAATATATATATATACATATATATACATATATATACATATACATACATACATATATATGTATACATGTATATATGGATATATACGTATATATATGTATATGTATATACATATACATATATATATACAATATATACTATATATATATTGTTTATAATATATATATGCTGGGGTAATCACACTTTCATGACTGTTTTTTTTAGTGACAAAAAATCTGAAGTTTTAATTCTACCTTCAAATCTGTAAAAACAAAGGACCAATAAACTGTTGGCTCTAGGAAGCATGCACAGTTTAGCGTAAAAACTATAATCCATATAATGAAGGGAATACAAATTTTCAGGACTACCATTCTCAGTCTTTTTTGTTTTGTTTTGTTTTGTTTTGTGGCTCTTCATTTATTTATTTTTTATTTTTTTTATTAGTTACATTGCATTATGTGGCACATTTTTATGTGCACTGGGATACCCTCCACCTTTCCCCTCACTCTCCCCCCACGTTGGATTGCTCTACCTTATTGCATTTTCACAGTTCAAATTCAGTTGAGATTCTTCCATTGGAGGTATTTACCAAGCATAAAGTCCAGCATCCTATTGTCCTGGTAAGTTCAAGTTCTTGGTGAAACCATCTTTGATCTAAAGGTAGAGCCAGCAGAGTATCATCCCAATCAATTAAAAGCCCCAACATAATATTTACAACCAATTACAACATTATGGCATTGATTGACATGGTATTGATTAACCAATATGTTAATAGGAAAATGCAGGTTCTCAACCACAACCTGTGACCTCTTCATAGACATTTCCATTTTGGTTTATATTCAACCATGTGCTATACACCTCAATATGGCTATGGATCGCCATACAGCAGTCTCATGTCTATTCTAGTTCTAGTATTTAGCAGTTTATAGCATTGAAGCATGGTTTAGCTGAAGCTGGCTGTTTTGGGTAGTCTAACTCTATAACAAGACATATGTCAACAGTTTAGATGAACAGTTATAGGAGGGGTGTGCAGAGAAATCATCAATACCCCAGTGAGGCATAACTAATCTTTGTGTCCCACCCAGTGAGTTAAAAGTGCATCCCCGCTGACCGTTTCTTGTCTGTTTCTAAGGTTTCCTTGTTATTCTCTATCTATTCTAGCTTGTTTGTTTGTTTGTTTGTTTGTTTGTTTGTTTTGAGGGGTTTCTGGAATGATCCTGATGGTCATTACGATAGAGAGTAGGGACCCAAAGTTGGAAGCAGGCAAGGACCAGAGAAAGCTCCTCTCCCTAGTCCTGAAGGAAGTTTACTGTTCTTCTGTTTCTGCGGACCACTCAGGGATCCTGGTTGTCGTTACGATGACCTTGGATCCTGCAAGGCAAGATTTGGGCTTCTTCCATCCCATGTGTTAGATCCAAACAGGGGTGGGTGACCTAAGAGTTCTTGGCCTCCAAAGGCACTCCATTTCCCCGTGGTCTCCTTGGCAGAAGGGATGTAGTCCTCAGTGCTCATACTGATAGTACTTGGTGAGGATCTGGGAGTCTCCAGGGTTGGGATACAAGCCTCCTCCCTGTCTGCCTGCTCTACTCTGGGGTCCCCCCTGCTCTATGTGTATGACTTCCTGTTAAGAGATTGTTAGGATTGCTCCTGATTCCCCCTATATGCGTTTGTAGTTTTGCTATTGTCTAATGCCAATTCGAGTCTGCTGCCTATGATCTACCAGTTATAATCCTGAAAGGTTATACTGTTGTGAAATGATGTCAATCCGGAAAAAAATAATATTATTTCAACCCCAAACAGCCTGTATCTCATGTAATAAGATATTGTGAAGTAACCAATGAACCAACAATTGATATAAGTCAGATTGCTTATGATCTACATCAAAGAATTGTAAAACCTAACATACTTTTTTTTTAAAATTACTTAGTTTTATTCATAGATTCAAAAGTATAATATCGTAGCATATTATGCAAAATTTGAAAAATGTGTTTGTACTTGTGTTCTAACCACCTCTAAGATTTTGGACAAATGATTTAACTTATATTGTAAGTGGGTAAATAGAGATTTCAGGATGAACTTTAAGACATTTTAAGTGATTTATAATTTTTTACTCCTTTAGCATCTCATAGGAATATATTTACAACATGAATGGATAATGAAATTTACAGAAAGCCAGACTGTCCTCAAGACAAAGTTAAACTTATTAAATGTGTTACTTATCTTACCAAAATTAATAGGCAATATTTTTTAATATGCACAAGTATTCTTTAATATAATTTATCAAACTTAAAGTCATACAGAAATTTTTGTCAGGGTAAATATTCTTATTGAATGAAGTGAAATAATTTTTAATTAATATTATTGATAACTTGTGACTGAAAGAAATTCATGACTTACTGTTAAGCAATTAATATTCTTCTACAATGGCTCAGGTCATTTATCAGAGCCATACTGTTAAATACATTTTTAAATTCAGATTTGTAGAAATAGTTTTCAGGAAAACCTAATATACTTTTAAGACCCTATGATACTTGGAAAGGGGGAGGGAGAGCAGAGAAATCTTACATCATGCTAGAAGGTGTGAGAAAGATAGGAAGTATAACTTTCATGACTTAAGATTTTACACATGACACTACAAATAGAAAAATATGGAAACAGAAATTTTAGAACAACGTCAATATAACAGAATTGAAATATTCACAGAGGAGTTATAATTATCTATAGGCAACTATTTTTTGACAAGAGAACTGAAAACCACCCAGGAGCAAGTCTCTTCAAAAAATGTTGATAAGGAAAGTGAATGTCTGATTGCAGCAGGCAGATTTGTACACAAAGACTTCTTAAATGTGTCCACAAAAACCTGCACTTCATGCCAAGATAAACTTGAAGCTAAAAAAAAAAAAAATATTTTGTATGGCATGGGAAATGTTAAATAATTAAAGAAATATCCAACAGAATAGAAGAAAATCTTTGCATAATACACAACAGAAAAGAGAACTATTATCTAGAAATTAATAAGAGCTCCAGAAACATAATAATACATAGGTGAAAAATCCCTAATAAGCTTCATTCAAAGGTTAAGACCTGAGACTCTCAAAAGATAAAATTCAAAAATTTAACAGACTCATGGGAGCATGCAAATAAAAAAAATAAGGTTTGATATAACTTTTGTGACAATCGTCTACCAACAACAAGGCCATTAACTCCAGAGGCCACACGCATTCTGCACTTCATGAAAATGTAAACTAACTATAACCTTGGAAGTCAGCATGGAGAATGCTCGGAGACCTGTGTATTGGATTGACACATTGATGCATAATCCAGCCATTCCACCTTTTGGAAATATGTGCAAGAATACTGAAATTTTACCCAAGAGGGCAATCTATAATTTCATGTTTGTAGCAGCACAATTCACAATAGCTGAGTCATGCAAAAAAGCTAGATGCTTATCAACAAATGAAATACTTGCTTTTGCACCATAAGGAATAAATGCGAACCACGGGAATGAAATATTTTGTGACAAAATGGATACTGTGGAGAGGCAAGATGGTGGTATAGCTTACAGGCACATTTGGTATGAAAGAGAATCCTTAGATGAAGCACAAGGAGCACATTACAGGAAAAAATAGGTACCTGGAAGCAGGCAAGGTGGCATCTAGAGTCACCCTGGATACAGGGAAGTGGTGACAGCAGCAGAGCAATGTTTCAGTGGACAGAAAGACCCACCAGCGGTTGGTGAGTGGCAATCCAGACTCTGACAAATCAGGCTCTAGCATCAGCCAGACACCCAGCAGTGGCCGCTGCTTGGCTCCAGTGGCAGCCAAGTGGGAACTTGGGTTTGTGGGGGGAGCTCTGGATGTGAATAGAGCCTGACACCTGCCAATCTTGTTGAATAGCTTGGGTCCGCCACAAGCAGAGAAAAGCAGGGGATTCTGGGCATCATCATGTGTGTAGAAGCAGAATGCAGAGTTGACAAAATGGACTGGAGGGGCTCATTTCTGGCTGATCACACAGAACTGATCCAGCAGGGAATGTAGCATCAGCTTTGCTTTCTGCAGGATTTGTGTGGTCCCTGGAACTGAAAGCCAGCAGTCCCAATTCATCAGCAGTGCCACACCAGCACCATCTCGAATAGCTGGGCAGTGAGTTTGGATTTGAAATGAAGTCCCAGTGTGAGCTTGTTTCTAGCTAATTGCACTGAACTGAGTCCACAGAGAAAGCAGCTCCTGGTTTGCATTGTGCAGCATCCGTGTGGTCTTTGAAGATAATGACCAACAGCCATAGATCTCTGTTGGTATTCCTATGGGCGCCATGTTGCAGACAGGCAAGGGCTCAAAGCCTTCATAAACTGCAGGAGAAGCCGTGGCAAACTGCATATGTACTTAATCAATAGTGCTCAGATGTCACTGTCGCAGTACCAGGCACTGTTAGATTGAAGTGAGGACAGTTGAGCAGCCCAAGAGCTAAGCTAGGAACAAAATCACCTCCAAGTGAGAGCACTGCACAGATGCTACAGGAAAAAGCAGCCCCGTCAAAGCATACTATCACTCCACCCAAAATAACTCTAGGAGATACTCAGACATATCTGTCACTGGGTACGGACAAGATCAGCACTGCCCAAAAATCAGGACAACTGGTGCTTTCCTAACACAGTAAGCTGAATGAATATAAAAATCAACTTGCAGACCTGCAGGTAATACATATTAGAAAACTGCACTAAGGAGAAGAATCTGCCAACCAGAATGGCAACAATGAAAGACAGAAGAAAAGACAGAAAAACTATGGATATTACTGAATACTCCCCTGCAAAGGAACCAAGACCTTGACCATCCTCTGAGTTAACTGAGAAAGACACAGAACACAGAAAAAAATGAGTGACACAGAACACAGAAAACTCATTGTAAAGCTCTGATCAACAATGAGAAGCACATGCACAAGTTCAAAGAATTTAAGCAATATGTTACACAAGAAATATCATCAATGAATCAAATGAACTCTTTCTATCAGAAATTAGGAACAGAGTGGATCAAATTAAAAGTACAGTGGAGAGTTTCAAAATTAGGATGAATAAAGCAGAAGAAAGAATTTCAGCATTGGAAGATATTAGTTGTCACCATGAAGAAACAAATAAAGCTGGAAGCAGAGCTGGGTCAAGCCAAAAATTGTGTTCAAGAATTGAAAGACACTATTAAAAGGTGCAACATAAGATTTATGGGAGTTCCAGAAGGTGCAGAAAGAGAAGCTGAGTTTAAAGGTGTATTTACTCAGACTGAAAAAATGGCCGACTGCAGAGAGCTGGTGTAGGGTGGAGTAGGGAAGGAGGGGAGCCGATCCAGCAGAGAAACAGGCCAGGAGGCGCGAAACTGTAGGGAGAAGAGCGAGAAGGTCACTGGAGTTCACTAAAGCAAGAAGATCTACACAGCGTGAAGGAACAGCCGCAAAAATAGGACAGAAAATACAGCACGCTGCGAGAAACCTGGTGAGTCACGATCCCAGGCAGAGGGAAGGCGACAGAGGCTCAACCGCCCCAGGGAAAACAGAGGCGGCTGGAAGGATAGGCGCCCACACCGACAGGGGCACCAGTCCCCTGGAAGGCAGGAGCCCCCAGAGGAGGCTACTGGACTGATCATTGGGTGCATTATCCCTGCAGAAGTGGAGGAAAAGCTGGGGAGATTTCCCAGAGGCTTGCCTACTCGCTGCTCAGAGGCTGAGGGAGAGTGCAGAGGGAACAGGAGCAGCACTGTGGGACTGGGGCTCAGAGATCCCCATATCGGCTCCAAGCTGTGGACTGGCTGCGGGGGGAGAGTCAGTGGATCCTGTTGCTGGACTCGCCCTGAGCCCCAGAGGATGGGCAACGCTCGACAGGGCCTCACGTCCTGGGCAGAGGAGCAGACTAGTGGGGCACGTCTCACCTCAAGGGCTCTGTGCCTCTCAGAGATCCGCTTCAATCCTTGAGAGTGCAGCTGAGGAAGTGGCTTCTTCAGGGCAGAGTCCCCAGCTGGGCTCAGCTAGAGAGGCCAGACCGGAGCAGGCTCAGCTGAACTGGCCAAACAGGTTTTCCCAGCAGGAGCCCGCTCCGAAAGACCTGCCTGTGGTGTTGCAGCCCTCAGTGGAGCAGCGCTTCCGAGTTTGGCACTGGGGCCACGGAGATTTCCAACCCAGCACAGGCCGGGGTTGGGGATTTTAGGCTCCGAGCAGCAGGAGCCCTTGCTGTGCTAACCTCAAGCCCTGAAGGAGAGTCTCGGCTCAGCACTGAGGCAGAAACCCCCGCTGTATTAGCCTTGTGACCCAAAGCCCAGGCGCAGCTAAGCAGAGTGAATCTGTAGGGCACTGCCTTTGAGAGGGAGCCACAGGGGAAGGGGCCTGGCACTAGGGCTGGCCCACAAAGCCTCCTGACCCAACTCGGGGCTGTGATCTACAGACCCTGAAAGCAGCTGGTGACTCAGGCAGTAAGCCCTGCTGGGCTCAGCCGGAGACCCCAAACCAGAGCCGGCTCAGCTGAATCACCGCTAAAATCTCAAAACAACAAGAAGCAAAAACACAATGAGGAGAAGTATCAGAAAAAGCAATGACACAGAGGAAAGATCAAGCACTCCCTCCCAATACAACCAAAAACTAATCCCAATATCTGAGATGCAAGATGAAGACATAGAGGAACTATCAGATAAGGACTTTAAGAAGCTAATGATGAAATTCGTCAGAGAGAGTGAAAAGCGCTGGGAAGAGTCTAAGGCATTCGAAAACCATATCACTGCAGAAATAAATCAAGTCAAAAAGGGAATCCTTGATATAGAGAACAAAATTGAAAGCCTAACCAACAGAATAAACACAGCAGAGGACAGAATATCAGAATTGGAAGACAATCAGAATGAAAGGCAGCAGCTCATCAAACAGTTGGAGACAAATCTGGAGAAAGCCAATAGGTCCATACAGGAAATGAAAGACAACCTCAAAAAATCAAATATTAGAATAATAGGCCTTCCCGAAGGAGTGGAAAAGGAGACAGGCTTGCAACGGGTGCTCAATGAGATAATACAGGAGAACTTCCAGAATACTGGAAATATAAATCCAGCACAAATCCAGGAAGGACAAAGAACCCCCAGTAGATACGACCCAAACAAATCGTCTCCCAGACATGTGGTCCTCAAGCTACCTTCAAGTGAATACAAGGAAACCATTCTAAGACAAGTAAGAAAAAAGGATAAGATTACTTTCAGGGGAAGGCAAATCAGGATCACAGCCGACCTATCAGAAGAAACGCTCCAAGCAAGGAGAGAATGGGGTAAAACCTATCAAATCCTGAAACAAAACAACTGCCAACCAAGAATAATGTACCCAGCAACGCTCTCATTTATATTTGAGAATGAAATCAAATACTTCAACAGTAAAGAGAAACTCGAAGAATACATCAACACGAAACCAGCTCTGGAAAATCTCCTCAGGAAGGTGCTAAACCCAGAAAGAAAAAATACAAACCAAAATCAAAGATGGCAAATGGGAAGACCTCCCCACTAAAATCCATACAAGAAAAGTCAACCAATCAAAAACTCTAATAGTCGCAAATACACACTTGCACACTTACACTCATGGCAGCCCAAAATCACACCCTCTCAATATTATCTCTAAACACAAATGGCTTAAACTCACCAATCAAAAGGCATAGATTAACGGAATGGATCATCAAACAGCACCCAACTATATGTTGCCTACAAGAGACACATCTAACCAGAAAATCCTGTAAGAAATTTAAAGTGAAAGGATGGAAAAAGACATTTCATGCCAATGGACGAGAAAAAAAGGCTGGCGTAGCTGTTCTAATCTCAGATGACCTGGACTTCAAGCTGACAGACATCAAAAAGGATAGAGAAGGACATTATACATTGGTGAAGGGACTGATCCATCAAGAAGTAATTACAATCGTGAACATATATGCACCTAATTCCAATGCGCCTAGCTTCGTGAAGCAACTACTTACAGACTTAAGGGGAGACATAGATACACACACAATAATAGTGGGCGATCTTAACACCCCGCTAACAACTATAGACAGATCAACAAAACAAAAACTCAACAAAGAAACAACAGAGCTCGTACAAACATTAGAACAACTGGACTTGGTAGACATTTATAGAATTTTTTATCCTAAGACCACAGATTATACATTTTTTTCAGCAGTACATGGCACCTTCTCCAGGATCGACCACATGATAGGACACAAAGCAAATCTAAATAACTTCAAAAAGATAGAAATCATACCATGTACCCTCTCAGGCCACCACGGAATGAAACTGGAAATCAGCAATTCAAAATATCCCAGGAAATATAAACTCTTGGAGGTTGAACAATATGCTATTGAATGAACAATGGGTCAGGTAAGAAATTAAAGATGAGATCAAAAAATTTATGGGAACCAATGAAAACTCTGATACAACATTCCAAAATTTGTGGGACACTACCAAAGCAGTGCTACGGGGTAAACTCATCGCAATTGGACCTCATGTCAAGGCCCAAGAAAGTCGCCAAATACAGGAACTAACCACACACCTCCAGGAATTGGAAAAGCAGCAGCAGATGAGCCCCACACACAACAGGAAACAAGAAATCATCAAAACAAGGGAGGAAATCAACCAGATAGAAATAAAAAAAACCATACACAAAATCAACGAATCAAAAAGCTGGTTTTTTGAAAAGATAAACAAAATAGACACCGCGCTGGCCCGTCTGACAAAGGAAAAACAAGAGAAAGCAAGAATTAACAGCATCAAAGATGAAAAAGGCAACATAACAACAGACATTACAACCATTAAGAACATAATCAGAAATTACTACAAAGCACTGTACTCCAACAAATCAGAAGACCACCAAGAAATGGAAAAGTTCTTAGACTCACACAACCTGCCAAAACTTAGTCCAGAGGCAACAATCAACCTGAACAAACCCATAACTCAAGCAGAGATTGAATCAGTGATTAAAGACCTGCCAACAAAGAAAAGCCCAGGCCCAGACGGCTTCACTCCAGAATTCTACAAAACATTCCTAACAGAACTAACCCCAATCCTCTACAAACTCTTCAAAACAATAGAAAAGGAAGCAACCCTTCCAAACTCATTCTATGAAGCCAACATTACCTTAATCCCAAAACCGGGCAGAGATCCTACAGAGAAGGAAAACTACAGACCTATCTCTTTGATGAACATTGATGCTAAGATTCTCAACAAAATCCTAGCCAACAGAATTCAAAAACACATCAGACAGATCATTCATCCAGATCAAGTAGGATTCATCCCTGGAATGCAGGGATGGATCAACATTTGGAAATCCATAAATGTGATACACCACATCCAAAAACTGAAAAACAAGAATCACATGATAGTATCAATAGATGCAGAAAAAGCTTTCGACAAAATCCAGCACAACTTCCTGCTAAAGACCCTAACCAAGGTAGGCATAGATGGAAAAATCCACAACATAATCAAAGCAATATATGAAAAACCCAATGCCAGCATCATACTGAATGGAGAAAAACTAGAACCCTTCCCACTGAGATCTGGAACAAGACAGGGATGTCCGCTTTCTCCGCTGCTATTCAACATAGTTCTAGAGGTACTCGCTGAGGCCATAAGACAAGAAAAAGAAATCAAAGGAATCCAAATGGGAAACGAAGAAGTCAAGCTTTCACTATATGCAGATGACATGATTCTTTATATGGAAGAGCCAAAAGGCTCAACACAGAGACTACTAAAACTTATACAAGAGTTCGGTAGAGTGGCAGGGTACAAAATTAATGAACAAAAATCAACAGCCATAGTGTATGCTAACAGCCCCAAGTTGGAAAAAGATCTAACCAGCAAGATACCATTCAAAGTAACAAAGGAAAGCATGAAGTATCTGGGAATTAACCTAACCAAAAATGTTGGAGGCCTATTTGAGGAAAACTACAAACTACTTAAAAAAGAAATTGAACAAGATCTAGAAAGATGGAGTAACATCCCATGCTCCTGGATAGGTAAAATCAATATCATTAAAATGTCTATACTGCCAAAGGCAATATATACATTCAACGCAATCCCAATTAAATTGCCCAAAACATTCTTCACAGATCTGGAAACAATGATTCAAAGGTTCATCTGGAAACACAAAAAACCATGAATAGCTAGAACCATTCTCAAGAACAGGAAGTTAGCAGGGGGAATCACAGTCACAGACCTCTGGACATACTATAGGGCAGTGGTTATCAAAACAGCCTGGTACTGGCAAAAAAATAGAGAAGAAGATCAATGGAGCAGAATAGAAACACCAGATGGGAACCCACACAAATACAGCCAAATAATCTTTGACAAAAGACAAACGACAACCCAGGCAAATGGGAAGGTCTGTTCAATAAATGCTGTTGGGACAACTGGTTGATAGCCTGCAGAAACAAAAAGATAGACCCACATCTCTCACCATATACTAAGATCAAATCCAAATGGATAAAAGATTTAAACCTACATCCAGAAACCTTCAAACTTTTGGAAGAAAATGTTGGAAACACACTGCAACACTTAGGGGTAGGCCCTCACTTCCTAAAAAAGACTCCAAATGCAGTAGAAATCAAGACCAAAATAAACAATTGGGACCTCATCAAACTAAGAAGCTTTTGTACAGCTAGAGAAACAATCAACAAAGTAAAAAGGCAACCCACAGAATGGGAGAAGATCTTCGCACACGACTTAGGTGATAGAGGGCTGATCTCCAGAATATACAAAGAGCTACAAAACAACCAAAATGTCAAAACAAACAAGCCACTCAAGAAATGGGCATGGGAAATGGGCAAACACTTCACAAAGGAACAAACCCAAATGGCAAATAAACATATGAAAAAATGCTCAAGTTCCCTGGCAATAAGGGAAATCCAAATTAAAACATCAATGAGGTACCACCTAACGCCAGTAAGACTGGCCCACATGAATAAAAGCACCAACAACACTTGTTGGCGAGGATGCGGGGAAAAGGGAACCCTACTCCACTGCTGGTGGGGCTGCAGGCTGGTACAGCCTCTATGGAAATCAGTATGGAGAACATGCAAACAACTCAAATACAACATACCGTATGACCCAGCAATAGCACTTCTAGGAATATATCTAGAACACTTGTTTTATGAGAAACCAACATGCACTCCTATATTCATAGCAGCACAATCAGTAATTGCAAAAACATGGAAGCAGCCAAAATGCCCATCAACAGAGGATTGGATAAGAAAGCTATGGTTCATCTACTCCATGGAATACTACTCAGCTATTAAAAAGAACAAAATGCAGTTCTTTGTGGCCAAATGGGCCAAACTGGAAACCATAATGCTAAGGGAAATGAGCCAATCCCAAAAGGTTAAATACCACATGTTTGCCTTAATTTGATATAATGTTATGTATAACAAGTTATGTTATGAATGTTATATGTTGTGTATAAACCAAAATTGAAATGTCAATGAGGTGGTCACAGAAGGTGGATAAGAAATCGCATTTACTTTTACCATATTGGTTACTCATTATTATGTCAATTAATTCCATAATGATGTAAATTTTTGCTGATGGTATGTTGGAGCTTTTGATTGATCGGGATGAAACTCTGATGGCTCTGTCTTCAGACCAGAGAGGGTATACCTAAGATGCCGTTGAACTTGACTAGACAATAAGATGCTGGACTCTATGTTTGGTATATGCTTGCAATGGGGAAATCTCAACTGAACTTGAACTGTGGTTATGCAACAAGGTGGAGAAATCCACCATGGTGGGAGGGTTTGGGGAGGGGTGGGGAGAATCCAAGTACCTATGAAACTGTGTCACATAATACAATGTAATTAATGAATTTAAAATAAAATTTTTAAAAAAAGTGTATTTACTGTTATAATAAGGGAAAACTTACCCAACTTAAAAAAAAATGTAAATAATATCTAATAGGAATACAGAACTCCCAACTGCATTGATCAAAAATGAACTTCACCAAGACATAGGATAATCAAGCTCTTTTCAGTAGAACCAAAAGAAAATTTCTTAAATGGGCATGTGAAAAAAAAATCAACTAACATTTAAAGTAATGACAATCAACCTCACAGCTGACATCTCAGAGGAAACAATACAGGCCAGAAGAGAATGGAGTGACATATTCCAAATTCTAAATGAAAAAAAAAAAATTAGCTCATATCTAAAAATTTGTACTCTACAAAGCTCTACTTTGTTTCTGAAAATGAAACAAAATTCTTCCACAATAAAGAAAGAATTCAAGAATTTGCCTCTTCTAAGTCTGCCCTACAAATGATACCCAGATATATTCCCATGAAAGAAAAAAGGACTAGAAAATAGCAAAAACAAGGCAAGTGTGGAGAACATCCCACTGAAAGGCTAACAGAAATCTGAATCAAACAATGCTAAAATGACAGGACCAAACTGCCCCTTACCCATAATAACTCTGAATGTAAATGGCTTAAACTCATCAATCAAATGCCACAGATTAGAAGACTGGGCCAAAAAAACTAAACCCAGCTATTTGGTGCACACAGGAGACAAATCTCACCAACGAACATCAGAAAAATTGAAAGTGAAGGCATGAAAAAAGAAATTCCAAATGAATGGTAAGGAAAAATTTGCAGGTGCAACCATTCTTATGTCAGATGATATAGACTTTGATGTGAAGAACATCAAAACAGTTGAAGAAGGACTCAGAGGGTCCATAATGATCAAAGTAACCATTCATCAAGAAGAGATCATCATAATAAATGTATTTGCACCAAATGTCAAAGCATCTAGCTACATTAAACAAATATTAAGGAGTTTAAAGGGAGGAATAGTCTATTACAATCATAGTGAGGGACCTAAATAATCCACTAACATTAATGGAGAGATCAAAGAGAAAGAAACTCAACAAAGAAACAATAGAACTCACCCAAACTCTAGGAAAAATGGACTTAGTTTGTATCTACCAAATCTTTCCTCCTACAGAGAATATATGTTTTATCAGAACATTGAATCTTCTCCAGAATTGATCATGTTATGGGCCACAAAACGAGCTTCAGCAAATTAAAACAAAGAAAACAACATCAACAACAAAAATTTAAATTATACCATGCATTTTATCAGATCATCAAAGAGTGAAGCTAGAGACCAAGAAGTCAAAACACCAAGGAAGACATGCAAACACATGGAGACTGAATAATATGTTACTGAATAAGCAATTAATTAGAGAGGAAATCAAAGGGAAAATTTAAAAATTGCTTGAAATAAATGAAGCTGTCAAAACAGCATATCAAAATATATGGGACACAATCAAGGTGGTGCTAAGAGGAAAGTTCATTTCAACCAATGCTTATGTCAAGAAACCAGAAAAGCATCAAAAGAATCAGCTATCCTTAGAACTGAAGAAACAACAAAAACAACAGCAGAGCAATCCTAAGATTAGTAGGAAAAAAGAAATAATCAAAACAATGGATGAAATAAACCAAATAGAGAACCTTCCCCCCCAAAAAATAACCTATACATAAGATCAATGAATCAAAGAGCTGGCTCTTTGAGAAAATCAGCAAAATACACTACCCATTAGCCCAACTAATCAAAAAAAAAGTGTGTGGGGGGGAGAAAATACACATCAATAGCATCAGAGCCAAGAAAGAAAATACAACAGATATCCCAAAAATGCAGAAAATCATCCAGAACTATTAGAAGCAACTATATGCAAACAAAACAGAAGAGCCCGAAGAGATGGACAGATTTTTGGACACATAAAATCCACCAAAATTGAATCAAGAAGCAATTGCCAATATAAATTGGCCTTTAACAGGCACAGAGATTGAATCAGTAATTAAAGCTCTCCAAACCAAAAGAAATCTTGGACCAGATGGCTTCACTGTTGAATTCTACTAAACGATTCAAGAGGAGCTTATTCCAATCCTCCACAAGGTTATCCAAGTAATACAATAGAGGCAATCCTCCCAAAAGCTTTCTTTGAAGTCAATATCACCTTTATACCAAAGTCAAATAAAGAAACAACAGAAAAACATAACTACAGACAATACCCTTGATTTACATAGATGTAAAGATCTTCAACAAAATATTAGCCAACAGGATCCACCAGCACAACAGACAAATTATTCACCCAAACCAGCTGGTATGCAAGGATGGTTCAACATGTGCATATCAATATTTGTGGTACATCACATGAAAAAATTGAAAAATAAAAACCATACACTCATTTCAATAGACACACAGAACTCATTTGATAAAATCCAACAAGACTTCATGATCAAAACCCTAAGCAAGATAAGCATACAAGGAGCATTCTTCAATACAATCAAAGCAATTTACAAAAAACCCAATGCAGCATCATATGAAATGGAGAAAGATTGGAAGACTTCCAACTACAATCTTAAATTAGACAAGAATGCCCTCTGTCACCATTACTCTTTTTTTTTTTTAGATTTATTCGTTGTTATTACAATCTTAGATATACAGAGAGGAGGAGAGACAGAGAGGAATATCTTCTGTTCGATGATTCACTCCCCAAGTGACTGCAATGACTGGTGCTGCAACGATCAGAAGCCAGGAGCCAGGAGCTCTTCCTGGTCACCCATGTGGATGCATAGTCCCAAGTTTTGGGCCATCCTCAACTGCTTTCCCAGGCCACAAGCAGGGAGCTGGAGGGGAAGTGGAGCTGCTGGGATTAGAACCAGCACCCAAATGGGATCCCGGTGCGTTCAGGGCGAAGACTTAAGCCACTATGCCACCACACCAAGACCACCATTGCTCTTTATTATTGTATTAGAAGTCCTTGCACAGGTATTAGGAGGGTTAAAAAAGAATAAAGTAACCAAAAATTGGTAAAGAAGGAACTGATCTATTTACAGAACACATGATTCTCTACACAGGAGAACCAAAGACTGTAAAGAGACCATTGGAACTGATGAGACTTTGGCAAAATTAACGGACATAGTTCAACTGCAGTAGAGAACAGAAACAATCCTTAGATGGGAAAGAAATACTAAGTACAATGCCTTTAAAATAGAGGAGAGAAATTTTAAATACCTTGCATTCAAGCAAACTAAATTTGTGGAAGACCCGAATGATGGACACTATAAAATATTTTAAAAAGAAAACAGAAGACTGAAAATGGAGAAACTTACCATGTTCTAGATTGGCAGGATCAACATCAAAATGTCCATATTACCAAAGTAATATAGAGATTAAACACAATCCCAATCAAAATCCAAAAACATTCTTTTCAGAAATAGAAAAGATAATAGAAACATTCATCTGAAATCACAAAAGACCATGAATAACTAAAGCTGTACTGAAAAATAGAAATCAAGCTGGAGGGATCGCAGTTCCAAACCTCAAAGCATATTACAGAGCAGTGGTTATCAAAACAGTCTGTTAATGGCACAAAAGCAGAGAAAAACATCAGTGGAACAGAACTGAAATACCAGAATGGAGCACATATATGCATAACCAACTAATCTTTGACAAGAAAACAGAAAACAATCCAGGCAAAAATCTTGCTCTATTAAACAAATGCTGTTGGGACAACTGGATAGCTGGTTTTAGAGATAAGACCTGTCACATTATATGAAAGTCAGCTCTAAATGGATCAAGGACCTAAATCTACACCAAGAATCCACCAAATTATTACAGGAAAACATAGGAAGCACAATCCAAGATATAGGAACAGGAAAAGACTTCTTAGAAAATATGCCAAAAGCACAGGCAATCAATGCAAAAATCAACAAATGAGACTACATCAAACTTAAAAGCTTCTGTACAACAACGTGAAGAAAGAACAAACAGAATATGAGGAAATTTTTGCACACTACTTATGCAATGGGGAACTAATATCCAGGATTTACAAAGAGTTTCAAAAACCCAGGCATAGGCAAAAAGGTAAAATTGCACCAAAAAAATGACCAAATATTTTTCAAAAGAATAGATCCAAATAGCTAACAGATATATGAAAAAATGCTCGAGCTCCCTAGCCATCAGAGAAATATGAATTGAGGTAAGAAGTAACACGATAAGACTTTTCTACATTAAGAATGAGACACCTGCTAGCATGAATGTGGGGAGAACGTTACCATTCTTCACTGCTGGTGGGAATATAGGCTAGTACAACTACTGTGAAATCGGTATGAAGTGTCCTTGGAAAATTGCAATAAATCTGCCACATGACCCAACTATCCCATCCTAGAAATATAACCGATAGAAATGAAATCTGCATATGAGAAGGGGATCGGTCATCGTATATTTGTAACAATACAATCTGCACTAGCAAAGACATGGAAGCAATTCAGATGCGCATTAAAAGAAAAGTGGTAAAATAAAATGTAATACATCCATATAATAATAGTGGAATATTATTCAGCTATTAAGAAAAATGAAACTACAACATGTACAACCAGAAGGTCCCAATTAGAAACCATTGTACTGTATGAAACGAGTCAATCATGAAAGAACAAATACCATATGCTCTCTTTAATATAAGGAAACCATCATGGAATGTTTAAACTTAATATCTTGATCCATAGTGTGTTTGTGTGTGTGTATGTGTGGTGTGTGCTTGGTTGCATCCCATGTGCTTTGATATTTTTAATTTTAGTTTCATTTACTGCAAATTCTTTTTTTTTTAAAGATTTGTTTTATTTTTATTGCAAGACAGAAAGGAAGAATCAGAGAGGAAGTTGTTCTCTCCAACATTTCACTCCCCAAGTGACTGAAATAGGTAGTTGATCTGAGGCAGGGAGCCAGGATCTTCCTCCAGGTCTTCCACATGAGTGCAGGGTCTCCAGGGTTTTGTGACATCCACCACTGTTGTCCTAGGCCAAAGCAGGGAGCTGGATGGGAAGCAGGGCAGCCAGAATTAGAACCAGTGCCCATATAGAATCCTGGTGTGTTCAAGGTGAGGACTTTAGTTGCTAGGTCACCTCACAGGGTCCATTCCAAATAATTTCTTTTCTCTTCTAGAATTAAACACTGGCTCATGGATTACATGATGGCATCATTTTTCCTAAGAGACTTTTGCATTTCCTTTTTGTCACACATGTGTTGGTTACTCAGTGGCATGTGTTTTCATGGTGCTGCAATGTGTTGTGTTTTTGTGACTGTTCTAATTCATAAAAGTTATTGACCTAGTTTCATGGCTTCTCATTTATGGAAATGCATAGTGATGGAGTACAATGAGCCACCATATTCAGATGTGGGTGTATAATGCAACATGCACTTCTGCTTCATAGCAAAAGAGGATTCCCAATGAAAACTTTTGGAAATGTGTAAACAATGGGATGCTGGAGTGTCTGACATTGTTTGTACCAACAATATGGGGACATATTTCAATAAGAGACTGATGAAATTATAGCACCTAATGAAGGATTATCCTATTGTAGCAACATGGGGAAAATCTGTTTGGGAGTGGGAATTTGGGAGGGAATCTCAGTCTATGTAAAATTGTATCACAAAATTTAAAAATTCAAAATATTAGCAAAGTGCAAAAAATGGTCCCAATTTCATGTATATATTAACTACAAGAGAGAAAAGCATACTGGGGTAAAAAAAAAAAAAGAATGGTACTGCAAACCATGTAGAGACAAATAGAATATATTCTCATACATTATAAAATCAAACACTTCTGCACAGCAGTTAAAATCTTCACATGGAATATGCAGGACTCCCATACGAGCATCATTTCCAGTCCTGGCAACCCTGCTTCCTGCTTGTGGCCTGGAAAAGCAGTCAAAGGCAGCTCCAACCTTGGGAACCTGCACCAGCAAGGGAGACCCAGAAGAGGTCCTGCCTCCTGACTTCAGATTGCTGAAGCACCAGCAATTGTGGTCACTTAAGGAGTGAAAAGTTGAATGGAAGATCTTTCTTTCTATCCTTTCCTGTATATATATATATATTTCTGACTTTGCAATAAAATAAAAAAAAATCTTTAAAAAAATCAGACACTTAAACTTTTCATTTATAATAAATGATTATATTATTTTCATAGCATAGGAACAAATAAAGAGAAAGAAAAATGGGAAGGAAGAATGGGGCTGTGCAGAGGAACCACTAAACATACAAATTTGAACTGTGTATTATTTTTAGAAATAATAAATTACATTCTTTTAAAATTTTTTATTGGAAAGGCAAATCCACAGAGAGAAAGATTTGTTTTTAATTTCATTTTGTGACATAGTTTCATAGGCTCTGGATTTCCCCAACCCAATCCCATGACCCCCCCCCATGTTGGATTGCAGCATTACAGTTCATATTCAGTCATGATTCCTTTCTTAAAGCCAAAATCTGATATGGACAATATGCTTGGAAAGATTCCTGGCATTTCAATACTAGTAATATGTCATAAGTCAGATTTTGACATACAATGGTTCAAACTAAAGATACATGTGTTTTTCTTGGCAACACAAGAGTGTCTGAGTAAGAGTGTACAGGTTGGCCGACCATAGAGAGCTGGTGTAGGGCAGTGTGGGGACAGAGGGGAACCGATCCAGCAGAGAAATAAACCAGGAGACACAGAATTGAGGGGATAGGTGTAGGAAGGTCACTGGAGTTCGCTGAAGTAAGAAGATCTACACAGCGTGGAGAGACAACCATAAAAAGGAAAAAAGAGGAGACAGCACGCCGTGAGAATTTTGGTGAGTCACGATCCCAGCCAGGGGGAAGGCGGCGGAATCTCAGCCATTCCTGGGAGGACAAAGGCGATTGGAAGGACAGGCGTACACACCCACAGGGCCACAGACCACTGGAGTGCAGTAGACCCTAAAGGAGGCTACTGGATTGAACAAAGGGGGCATCATCCCATGAAGATAAGCAGGGGGGGTTGCCCAGAAACTTGCCTCCCAGCAGGTCAGCAACTTTGAGAGAGTGCAGAGGAGACTGGAGCTGTGCTCTGGGTTCGGGTTACAGTAATCTCCAACTCGGCTCTGAAAGGTTGACTAACTGCAAAAGTCTTCAGTGGAAACTGCTGCTGAGCTCAGCCTGAGCATTAGGAGCAGGGCAACACTCGGCATAGCCTCCCTGGACAGAGGTGCAGGCTGGCGGGAGGGCAGCTGCATGACTCCCATGGCTAGGCTCCAAACGGCAGAACACCTTTGAGAAAGTGCAAAAAAAAAAAAAAAATAAGAGAAAGGGAAGCCTTGTAAAGGGGGCAGGGCAGGACTGTGAACTTGAACAGATCCCCTGCTGTGCTCAGCTCAGCAGGAGACCCCGAAACAAAGCCGGTTCTGCAGGACCACAGGGCAAGTTCTCCCAGCCTACCTGTGGCCTGAGGTGGCACAGAGGCCCCAGCTACACAAGGCTCCCGCCCCCAGCCCAAGAGGCGGGACCGGCTCTGTAGCCCTGTGGCCTGAGGTGGCGCAGAGGCCCCTACTACACGTGGCCAGGACCCCAGCCCCCACCTCAAGCCCAAGAGGCAAGAAGAGACTCTGTGGACCTGTGGCCTAAAGTGGCTTAGAGGCCCCAGCTACATGCGGCTCCCGCCCCGAGCCCAAGAAGCGGGAACGATTCTGTAGACCTGTGTCCTTAGGTGGCCCAGAGGCTCTGAGCCCAAGAGGCAAAACACAGCTCAGCAGAGTCAACGAACCCAGACAGAGGCATGGAGCAGTGTGGCTTCCAGTGAGGCAATGACTTTGAGTGGGAGCTGCAGGGGGAAGGCCTGGCACTAGGGCTGGGACATAGAGTCTCCTGACCCAGCTCAGGGCTGTGGTCCGCAAACTCCAAACAACAAGCAGCTGGAACCCCCTGCTGTGCTTAGCTATACTTAGGCCAATACTCCATACAGCAGTTGCTGGGTCACACTTCCTATAAACTACAGCAACGAGGGCAACGGCTCCGGACAAGCAAGTCAGAGGCTAAAATCCCAAAATGGCAAGAAACAACAACACAATGAGGAGAAGTATCAGAAAAGGTAATGACTCAGAAGAAAGATCAAGCATTTCCCCCCAAAACAACCAAAAACTAATCTCAATACCTAAGATGCAAGATGATGACATAGAGGAATTACCAGAGAAGGAATTTAAGAAACTGGTGATGAGATTCATCAGAGACAGCGAGAAGCGCTGGGAAGAGTCCAAGGAATTCGAAAACCATGTCATTGCAGAAATAAATCAAGTCAAAACGGGAATCCTCAATCTAGAACACAAAATTGAAAGCCTAATAAACAGAATGAACAGAGCAGAGGACAGAATATCAGAATTGGAAGACATTCAGAATGAAAGGCAGCAGTTCATCAAACAGTTGGAGACAAATCTGGAGAAAGCCAATAGGTCCATACAGGAAATGAAAGACAACCTCAAAAAATCAAATATTAGAATAATAGGCCTTCCAGAGGGAGTGGAAAAGAAGATAGGCTTGCAACGGGTGTTCAATGAAATAATACAGGAGAACCTCCAGAACACCAGAAGTATAAATCCAGCACAAGCTCAGGAAGCTCAGAGAACCCCAAATAGAGTCGACCCAAAGCGATCCTCACCCAGACATGTGATCCTCAAGCTGCCTTCAAGTGAATACAAAGAAATAATTCTAAGACAAGTAAGAAAAAAGGACAAGATTACTTTCAGAGGAAGGCAAATCAGAATCACAGCAGATCTCTCAGAAGAAACACTCCAGGCCAGAAGAGAGTGAGGGTAAAACCTTTCAAATCCTGAAACAAAATAACTGCCAACCGAGAATAATGTACCCAGCAAAACTCGCATTTGTATTTGAGAATGAAATTAAATATTTCAACAGCAAAGAGAAACTAGAAGAATACACTAGCACAAAACCGGCCCTAGACAACCTCTTCAGGAATGTGCTAAACCCAGAGAGAAAAAAAGAAAACCAAAACCAAAGATGGCAAATGGGAAGTCCTCCCCACTAATATCCAAAAGAGGACAGTCAACCAGGCAGAGATTCTAATAGTCACGAATACACACTTGCACAAATACACGCACTCATGACAGCTCAACATCAATTTCTCTCAATATTATCTCTAAACACAAATGGCCTAAACTCACCAATCAAAAGACACAAATTAACAGACTGGATCCTGAAACAGAACCCATTAATCTGTTGCCTACAAGAGACACATCTAACCAGAAAAGCCTCTAAGAAACTGAAAGTAAAGGGATGGAAAGTAAAGGGATATTTCATGCCAATGTACCAGAATAAAAGGCTGGGGTAGCTGTTCTAATTTCAGATGATATAGACTTCAAGCTGACAGACATAAAAAAAAAAAAAAACAGGGAGGTTATTATATATTGGTGAGGGGACTGATAAATCAGGAAGTAATCACCATTGTGAATATATATGCACCAAATTCCAACGCACCTAGCTACGTGAAGCAATTACTTATAGACTTAAGAGGAGACATTGCTATGCACACAATAATATTGGGTGACCTTAACACCCTGCTAACAACAACAGACAGATCAACAAAACAAAAACTCAACAAAGAAGCAACAGAGCTCATACAAACTATAGGACAACTGGACTTGGTAGACATTTATAGAAATTTTTACCCCAAAAGCCACAGATTATACATTTTTTTCAGCAGTACATGGCACCTTCTCCAGGATTGACCACATGATAGGACACAAAGCAAACCTAAATAACTTCAAAAAGATAGGAATCATACCATGTACCCTCTCAGACCATCACAGGATGAAAATGGAAATTAGCAATTCAAAATGCCCAAGGAAATACGGAAACTCTTGGAGGCTGAACAATATGCTATTAAACAAACAATGGATAACAGAAGAAATTAAAGATGAGATCAAAAAATTTATGGAAACCAATGAAAACTCTGACACAAAATTCCAAATCTTATGGGACACTGCCGAAGCAGTGCTGCTGGATGAATTCATCCAAATTGGAGCCCATGTCAAGGCCCAAGAGAGGTGTCAAATATAGGAACTAAGCACACACCTCCCGGATTTGAAAAACAGCAGCAGAAGAGCCTCACATACAACAGGAAACAAGAAATCATCAAAACAAGGGAGGAAATTAATCAGATAGAAATAAAAAAAAAAACTATACACAAAATCAATGAATCAAAAAGCTGGTTTTTTGAGAAGATAAACAAAATAGAAACCCCATTGGCCCAACTGACACAGAAAAAAAAAAGAGAAAGCAAGAATTAACAGCATCAAAGATGAAAAAGGCAACATAACAGCAGACACTGCAACCATTAAGAACATAATCAGAAATTACTACAAAGCACTATACTCCAACAAATTAGAAGACCACCAAGAAATGGAAAAGTTCTTAGATTTATACAACTTGCCAAAACTTAGTCTGGAGGCAACAAACGACCTGAACAAACCCATAACTCAAGCAGAGATTGAATCAGTGATTAAAGATCTCCCAACATTGAAAAGCGCAGGCACAGAAGGCTTCACTGCAGAATTCTACAAAACATTCCAAACAGAAATAACCCCAATCCTCTACAAACTCTTCAAAACAATAGAAAAAGAGGCAACTCTTCCAAACTCATTCTATGAAGCCAATATCACCCTAATCCCAAAACCCGACAGAGACACAACTGAGAAGGAAAACTACAGACCTATTTCTCTGATGAACTTCGACGCTATGATTCTCAACAAAATCCTAGCCAATAGAATTCAAAAATCATCCGACAGATCATTCATCCGGATCAAGTAGTATTCATTCCTGGAATGCAGGGATGGTTCAACATCCGGAAATCCATAAATGTGATACACCACATCCAAACATTGCAAAACAAAACCACATGATAGTATCAATAGATGCAGAAAAAGCTTTCGACAAAATCCAACACCACTTCCTGTATAAACCCTAACCAAGTTAGGAATAGATGGAAAAATCCACAACATAATCAAAGCAATATATGAAAAATCCAACGCCAGCATCATACTGAATGGAGAAAACCTGAAACCCTTCCCACTGAAATCTGGAACAAGACAGGATGTCTGCTTTCTCTGCTGCTGTTCAACATAGTTCTAGAGGTACTCGCTGAGGCCATAAGACAAGAAAAAGAAATCAAAGGAATCCAAATGGGAAACAAAGAAGTCAAGCTTTCACTATATGCAGATGACATGATTCTCTACATAGAAGACCCAAGACTCAACACAGAGACTGCTAGATCTTATATGAGAGTTTGGAAGAGTGGCAGGGTACAAAATTAATGAACAAAAATCAACAACCATAGTGTATGCAAATAGCCCAAAGATGGAAAAAGACCTAACCAGCAAGATACCATTCAAAATAACTGAGAGAAGTATGAAGTATCTGGGAATAAACCTAACCAAAAATGTAGGAGACCTATTTGAAGAAAAGTACAAACTGCTTAAAAAGAAATTGAACAAGACCTCAAAACATGGACTAACATCCCATGCTCCTGGATAGGTAAAATCAATATCATTAAAATGTCTATACTGCCAAAAGCAATATATACATTCAACGCAATCCCAATCAAATTGCCCAAAACATTCTTCACAGATCTGGAAACAATGATTCAAAGGTTCATCTGGAAACACAAAAAACCATGAATAGCTAGAACCATTCTCAAGAACAGGAAGTTAGCAGAGGGAATCACAGTCACAGACCTCTGGATGTACTATAGGGCAGTGGTTATCAAAACAGCCTGGTACTGGCAAAAAAACAGAGAAGAAGATCAATGGAGCAGAATAGAAACACCAGATGGAAACTCACACAAATACAGCCAAATAATCTTTGACAAAAAGACAAACCGCAATCCAGGCAAATCTGAATGTCTGTTCAATAAATACTGTTGGGACAACTTGTGTATAGCCTGCAGAAACAAAAAGATAGATCCACATCTCTCACCATACACTAAAATCAGATCTAAATGGATAACTGATCGAAATGTACATCCAGAAACCTTCAAACTTTTGGAAGAAAATGTTGGAAACACACTGGAACACTTAGGGGTAGGCCCTCACTTCTTAAAAAAGACTCCAAAAACAGTAGTAATTGAGACCAAAATAAACAATTGGGACCTCATCAAACTAAGAAGCTTCTGTACAGTGAAGGAAACAATCAACAAACTAAAAAGGCAACCCACAGAATGGGAGAAGATCTTCGCGCATGATGTAGGTGACAGATGGCTAATCTCCAAAATATACAAAGAGCTACAAAACAACCAAAATGTCAAAACAAACAAGCCACTCAAGAAATGGGCACAGGAAATGGGCAAACACTTTACAAAAGAACAAACCCAAATGGCAAATAAACATATGAAAAAATGCTCAAGTTCTCTGGCAATAAGGGAAATCCAAATTAAAACATCAATGAGGTACCACCTAACGCCAGTAAGACTGGCCCACATGAATAAAAGCACCAACAACACTTGTTGGCGAGGTTGTGAGGAAAAGGGAACCCTACTCCACTGCTGGTGGGGCTGCAGGCTGGCACAGCCTCTATGGAAATCAGTATGGAGAACATTCAAACAACTCAAATTCAACATACCGTATGATCCAGCACTAGCACTCCTAGGAAATATATCCAAAACACTTGTCTTATGAGAAGCCAACATGCACTCCTATGTTCATAGCAGCACAATCAGTAATTGCAAAAACATGGAAGCAGCCAAAAGGCCCATCAACAGAGGATTGGATAAGAAAGCTATGGTTCATCTATTCCATGGAATACTACTCAGCTATTAAAAAACACAAAATGCAGTTCTTCGTGGCCAAATGGGCCAAACTGGAAACCATAATGCTAATGCTAACGTTACATTTTCTTTTCTTTTTGTTTCTTTTTAATTATTGCATTTTTCATAGTTCTGATATGGATACAAAACAAAAGCACATATGTTAGATATCTTCCTTAGATATTTTCCTTAATGAGCCAATCCCAAAAGTTTAAATACCACATGTTTGCCTTAATTTAAGATGACATAATGTTATGTATAACATGTTATTTTAGGTTTGTTATATGTTGTGTATAAACTAAAAGTGAAATGTAAGTGAGATGGTCACAGAAGGTGGTTAAGAACTTGCATTTACATTTACCATATTGGCTACTCATTACTATGTCAATTAATTCCATAATGATGTAAATTTTTGCTGATGGTATGTTGGAGCTTTTATTTGATCGGGATGATACTCTGCTGGCTCTGTCTTCAGACCAGAGACGGTATACCTAAGAAGCCATTGAACTTGACTTGACAACATGATGATGGACTCTATGTTTGGTATATGCTTGCCATGGGGGAATCACAACTGAACCTGAACTGTGGTTATGCAACAAGGTGGAGAAATCCACCATGGTGGGAAGGTTTGGGGAGGGGTGGGGAGAATCCAAGTACCTATGAAACTGTGTCACATAATACAATGTAATTAATGAATTAAAAATAATAAAAAAAGAGTGTCTGAGTTAAACATTTATAACACAAGAAGTTAGGGGGGCATGAAAAATAACTGAAAGCATCAGCTTCTTGAATAGCACAAAGTCATCCTTATCTTTTTAGTTACTTACATACAGCATATTTTGCTTTACTATTTTTAAAGTCTTTCTAGCTATGCTTTTTTTTGTAAAAAAAAAATGCTTTTATTTTACCCTTTAGTACAGACATCTCATACATAAGTCAGAAAACAAATAATCTTAATTATTGAAAATCTAGCTATGCTTTTAAGGATCCTTTTTGGTTATCATGAGCCTACATGCCATAGTTGATTAAAATCTGAATTTTCCTTTCATATACATCTTCACAGAAAGGAATTCTTGAAGTATTTTCACTAAGTTAAATGGTAATTCACAATTTTTGGGCTGTGATGGCACTCAATTTTGTACCAGGTTAGGTAGAAAATAAAGAAAAGTACTTTGAGAATTCCTCCATCTTGCATAGACAGTCTCATGGCTCATTGTAAACAAGTTACATTTTCTTTTCTTTTTGTTTCTTTTTAATTATTGCATTTTTCATTGTTCTGATATGGAAACAAAACAAAAGCACATATGTTAGATATCTTCCTTAAAACTGAGATTAAGAACTCAACAAGCTGGGAGAAACATGCTGGCATCAAATATAGACACTGGCTTGCCACCCATTAGCATTCTTCTGACCCTGGTCCCAGATAACACATCAGGGAACCCAAAGAATGTAGTCTTGTGTTTCAAACCCAGTGGCTGATAAGTTTCTGGCTCCTGGATATAATCTGGCATAGCCTGGCCATTAAGGCAGATCCCCTCCAATATACAAATCATAGCATATACATCCCATCATATTATTCAAGATTTCAACACAAGAAATATTTTGTAAGAAATAAAATACCCATTTGAAAACAAAACTGATGGCCCAGGGCTGTAGCCTAATAGCTAAATTCCTAGACTTGCATGCTCAGCGTCCCATAGGGGAACAAGTTCATACTCCAGCTGCTTTGATTCCCATTCTACTCACTACTTCTGTCCTGGGAAAGCAGCTAAAGAGTGCCCAAGCCTTGGGACCCTACACCTGCATGGGAGACTTGGAAGAAGTTCCTGGACCCTGGCTACAGATCAGCTCAGCTTTGGCACTCATTTCCACTTGTGGACTGAACCAGTATATGGAAGATCTATCCCTCCATATCTCCTCTCTGTCTATCTATGTCTCCAAAAAGAACAAATGAAATGAATCTTTAAAAAAAAATAATAGTTACATAAATTAGAGTTTAAATAGCAACCCATTTCGTGGGTAACTTTGTAACACCAAAACTATAGCAGGAAGTGAAAGTCACTTATTCTCCTACTATGATTTATATAGAAGTTATCCCAAAGGTACATAAATTTAGATTTCAACATAGTTCATCTATCAGAAAGTATTATGAGACGAGCTAAAAATGCTGACCCTGATGCAATAGTGTAGCAGTTAAATTCCTTTCCTTGAACTCCTCAGGATCTTATATCGGCACTGGTTCTAATATTAGTGGTCCCACTTCCCATCCAGAACCCTGCCTGTGGCCTGGTAATGCAGATGAGGATGGCCCAAATCCTTGGGACCCTGCACATACCTGGGAAATGGAGAAGTTCCTGGCTTCAGATTGCCTCAGCTCCAGCCATTGCAATCACTTTGTGGAATGAATCATCAGCTGAAAGCTCTTCTTGTCTCTCCTCTCTGTATACCTGCCTTTCCAATAAAAATAAATAAATCTCTAAAAACATGTCTATCAATATCATTTCATACCTAATCATTTCATACCTATCATTCTAACACAGGAACAACATTTATTTTCACTTACTCATTAGTTCTCATTCAGGATTTCATGATTAAAAAAAATTAACCTAAATTTGAGGCTTACAGACTTAAGGAATGAAATTAATGAAGACACATCATAAAAACATCTACCCACTATATTAATTAGAAATATAAAAATGCCTTACTTCAGCACAAATGTCTTTATGCCAGTGATAGATCCACTGGGTTGTTAAGCAGACTGAAGCTGTTCAGGTGTCAGTTTATTCTCAAGTTGGATTTTATTACAAATCCCTGTTCATGGGAAAATTAAAGAATAATAACAGCTAGGAATATGTGTGAGCATGTTTACAATGAGCAACTGGCTTACAGACTTCTGATTTAAAGCACAAGTACAGAGTACATAAGCTGTCACATGCTGACACACTGTGGGCATGTTAGTGCATGTGTAGACCAACCAGTAATGGCAGATTATAACTTTTTTTTTGAAATATTGACATAGCTAAATCACTTACTCAACTTTAAAATAAATAAAAAGTGTTTAATAAGCAATCATGATAATTATCAAATCCCAGACATTAATTCTCTTCAAGGGGAGCTGGCAAAAAGTAGTTTTTTTGAAAAACCATACCATTCAGCACAGTAGGGGTGATAAGAAGAACCCTTAGTGCTAATACAGGCTTCAGGAAGCTGCCCCACTGGGAAATGGTGTACAGGATGTCTCCTGCCCTTCACAAACAAGCTAGACAAACTCAACAAGGTCTGGGCTTTCACATACACAGTGAGAGGAAAAATTCTGTCCCATTATTCAGAGAGCTGTTTCTGGAGAGTTTATTGAGCATGTGATCAGAGCACAGGGTCAGGGCCATTCTCCAAGGCCGTCTACTCTAGAAAGAAGTGTGCTGTACCTGGATAATTTCAGGAGACACAGCTGTGGAAGAAAAGAGAATCCCACCCTTGTGGGCAAGGCTCTCTGTGCTGGATGCCTCTTTTACATAGCAGGCCATGTGCTGTATGCCATGGTACACTCCTCTCCTGGGTGTTTGGGAGTGGGTAAGTGTGTTCCTTTGTGTCAATGTTGTGAGGTTGGGAAGGTAGGAGGGGATTAGGTGCCTGCACAAAGAAAACAGAGCAGGGAATAACTTGGCAGTGGGCAAAATAATCCATCCACATGCCCGTTTTTCCTAGGCACTTCATGAAGAAGCAGTTTGACATTACATCGTGGCTGGTCTCCACATTGCTCACGTTGGCTGGTCTGGCAGGAGGAATCAGAGTGACCTGCATCACACTTTCATGCTGAACATCGTCCAGCTCCCATGACTTCACGGCCCTGAAGTGTCCTAGCCATTGTCCTACTACAGGTTCCCCAGTATGTAATCTCCACCTTCCCTAGTGTTCTCATGACTGATTTCAGATTGCGAGATCATAGGGTAACTTTCCCATGGTCCATGACAAACTGTGGATTGTTTACAGTTCTGCTGGTCACAAGGTCACACCTCACCTCGATTGAATTTGGGCACACACGTAAATGATTACCCAGGGCCAGATGACTAGATAATTTCAGGTTCCACCTCTGTGTATGACGTTGAAGAATCAAGATTGGCCACCAAAGGGAATGCAGGCTACTGGGATCCTGAGAGATTTTAAAAATGGGCTTACACAGAGGATTTTTTGATTTGCTTTTGCACTGGTAGTTAGCACAGAGGCAGAACACCTGAGAGCACATCTGTGTGTATAGTCTGTCTATACAGACCAGGTGATAATTGGCATGAAGTGTGTGGTTGCAAAAGCTAGTAATCACAGTTCTACACAATCTACCAAGTAATAACAGAACATCACACAAACATAAACCACACAGCATGGTGCTGCCACTTCATTCCTGGGTTGGGAGCTTTGCAACAGAGTCATGGTGCGGTGAACTCTGGTTGTTCTTACCTAACTGCGTCCTCCTTCCCTTGCTATGGGTTTCTCATGTGGAGAACAGTACAGAGAGCTGGAGGAGGGACTGTATGATGAAAACACGCAGTGCTCAAACAAGAGCATCCTGAGCATAGGCAGATGGTTGTTGATAATTTTTTGTGAGAAATGATGGCCAGTTCAGTCTCTTTGATTTTTTAAGTTTTTTTAAAAGGTTTATTATTCTTTTAAAGACAGATTTACAGAGAAGGAAATACAAACAGAAAGATCCTGCATCTTCACATTCACTTTCTAAGTGGCTGAAATGAATAAAACCAAGCCAATTTGAAGGAGGCTATTCTTCCACATCTACCACAGAGGTGTCAACTGTCAAGGCTTTGAGCCATGCTCTACTGGTTTTCCACACAATCATGAATTTGCATAAGAAATGGAACAGTCAGAACGCAAACTGGCACGAACATGCGTAAGGTGAGGATTTTAGCCAATGAGCCCTCACAATCTGGACTGCCATTTGAAGTTCCATTTACAGCCCACAATTGATAGAAACTTGTACACTGAGAATAACTTTGCAGTTTTCTTCCCATTTGATTGAGAATTTGTCATTTGCAGGCTTTCATTGTGAAGACAAAGGTGCTTTTCACAAGCTGCATTTATATAGAGCTCACATCAGTCATCATGAACTTGTGCCTGGTCTATTTGCAAGTGGATTATTATAAATGTTGAAGGATTGTAAGATTTAAAAAAGAAGAGAAAGAAGAAGGCAAAGAAAAAAACACTCTATTATGTTTGCACATGCATCATGAACTAAGGGACCTTTGCTAACCAAATAGGATCCAGTAAGTAGTTGTATTACATTTGTAAAAATGAACCTAAATTTCTGCAAGTGAACCTGCTATGCATCATGTAAATGCAATAATTTCCCCCATTGCTTCTTGCATGCTTTTAACCCCCCCCCCCAAGAATCAGCAAGTTTCTGTGGAATAAGTTTCCATACTCAAATGATTTTTAGAAAGCCTCACCTTAGAGATCCATAGTGAACAGTAACATACAAATCCTGAAAGGTACAGAAATTAGGACACTTTCATTACAGTATCATATGTTAGGGACCCTCATTTTACATAAGATATTTCTTAGAGTACCTGTTCAATTATTGTCAGGTTTTTGTGTTACAATAACCTAAAGATGTTCCCTTAACACAAAGCAGATTAAAACAGCATCCAGATAAACAGCAATGAACTATAAATTTTATAGGTTCTTGCTACACAGTGCTTCTGTCTCTCCCCCTCCCATATTCCACAGGATGCAAGTAAAAGCAGTGCCTTCACACTTGCATTTCAGAATACAGCTATGGCTCAGTTGGTATTAGTCATGATACTGGGTAGCTTGGGACTTGTTTAAGTGAAAAATGTTTTGCTAGCTCTTCAGTTTGTCAAACTGAAGTTTGAATTTCAAAGTCAACAAATGACTCTCATTCTCCATTTTATCAATACCTGCATTGCTGCATATTTTCTCAATTGTCTCTTGTAGATGGACATTGTAAATCAAAGCAGGACAACAAACATAGTCTGAAGATTGATAGAATATCATGTGTCTGGGGACAACTGATTGGATGTCATGTGAATGAAGACACTTAATTGGATATACAAAACAAAAAGATATTTCAAACAAGGGTGTTAAAACAATTGGTGTGTTCTGTAGAAAGGCTATGGGAACTATGTAGCCTCCTCAATATCTTCTCCTTATAGACAAGGCTATAATGTGTTAGTCTTGACTACATTACCCTGATGCCACTAATAAACTTTGACTAGCTCACAAACATGGTAGTCTTAGTCTGTTATTACAGGCTCTATGCACAAAGTACATCACTGTAGGACAACAACCTATATTTATAACTAATATAAATCATCTAGAGAGGTGCCACACACCTGTATCACTATGTATTTGTATATGGGAGCTAGGAATTATAATTTATTCCCTTATTTATCTTTGGTACCTCAAGATACAACAGTCTTAGATGTGTATAGGAAATATTAATGTAACCATCTTCTTCCTTTTTTGGAGGAGATGTCTTCATCTTTTTATCAGATTAAAGACATACTAAGAATATGAGGGCACAATGGGGTGTTTTTATGTAGCATTCAATTATTTTAATATGGATCTTAGCACTAAATCCATTTATCTTACAAATGAAAGACTGTCAAAATTTTAGCTTTTTATATATGTTACACAGTGTACTTGAGCATGGTATGTGATACGAAATTTACATCATCATCTGTGAATATTCATCCCTTATCTCACATATTCTCTAATCACATTCACCAACAAGAAATCTGGGAAGCTGACCCTGGACACACATGAACTTTACAGCAAGTGGCAAACCTTGTTTTCAATCGCTGCTTGCTTATAACCAGTGAGCACAGAGGAATTTGCTGTACAGACTGTATCACGATTTAGGGGTGACACAGGGACTATTTTAACTATGCTCTAACACTCATTTTGCTTCCACATGTCATTTATATTTGTTTTTTTATTATTATTCATTGATTACTTTGTATTACGTGATACAGTTTCGTTGGAACTGGGAATCACACCACCGCTCCCCCCTCCACCCCATGTGGAATGTTCCACCTTGTTGCACATCCACTGATAAAGTACAGTTCAGAGTCCCTCTTTGCAAGCATAAACTAAACATAGAGTCCAACATCTTATATTCCAATCTAGATCCTCAGCTTCCTGGGGAGACCCTGTCCGGTCTGAGGGCAGAACCATCACATTATTAACCCAATCAATTAAAGGCTCCAACGTACCCTCAGCAACAATTAACTTCATTGTGTAACAAATAGTTATAGTATTGAGTAACCAGTATGTTAAAAACAATTGCAATTTCTTAACCATCTTCTGTTATCACCTCATTGTCAATTCAAATTTAGTTTATACACAACATATAATATAATATACATAAAATAATATGTTTTACATAACATCATATCCTCTTAAATTAACGCAAACATGTGGTATCTGACCTTTTGGGATTGCCTCATTTCCCTTAGCATTATGGTTTCCAGTTTGGCCCATTTGGCCACGAAGAGCTGCATTTTGTGTTTTTTAATAGCTGAGTAGTATTCCATGGAGTAGATGAACCATAGCTTTCTTATCCAATCCTCTGCTGATGGGCATTTTGGCTGCTTCCATGTTTTTGCAATTACTGATTGTGCTGCTATGAACATAGGAGTGCATGTTGGTTTCTCATAAAACAATTGTTTTGGATATATTACTAGGAGTGCTAGTGCTGGATCATACGGTATGTTGAATTTGAGTTGTTTGAATGTTCTCCATACTGATTTCCATAGAGGCTGTGCCAGCCTGCAGCCCCACCAGCAGTGGAGTAGGGTTCCCTTTTCCTCACAACCTCGCCAACAAGTGTTGTTGGTGTTTTTATTCATGTGGGCCAGTCTTACTGGCGTTAGGTGTTATCCCATTGATATGTTAATTTGGATTTCCCTTATTGCCAGAGAACTTGAGCATTTTTTCATATGTTTATTTGCCATTTGGGTTTGTTCTTTTGTAAAGTGTTTGTCCATTTCCCGTGCCCATTTCTTGAGTGGCTTGTTTGTTCTGGCATTTTGGTTGTTTTGTAGCTCTTTGTATATTCTGGAGATTAGCCCTCTGTCACATACATCATGCACGAAGATCTTCTCCCATTCTGTGGGTTGCCTTTTTAGTTTGTTGATTGTTTCCTTCACTGTACAGAAGCTTCTTAGTTTGATGAGATCCCAATTGTTTTTTCTGGTTTTGATTGCTAATACTTTTGGAGTCCATTTTAGGAAGTGAAGACCTACCCCTAGATCTTGTAGAATATTTCCGATATTTTCTTCCAAAAGTTTGAAGGTTTCTGGATGTACATTTAGATCAGTTATCCATTTAGATCTGATCTTAGTGTACGGTGAGAGATATGGGTCTATCTTTTTGTTTCTGCAGGCTATACACAAGTTGTCCCAACAGCATTTATTGAACAAACATTCAGATTTGTCTGGGTTGCTGTTTGTCTTTTTGTCAAAGATTATTTGGCTGTATCTCTGTGTGAGTTTCCATCTGGTGTTTCTATTCTGCTCCGTTGATCTTCTTCTCTGTTTTTTTGCCAGTACCAGGCTGTTTTGATAACCACTGCCCTATAGTACATCCAGAGGTCTGTGACTGTGATTCCCCCTGCTAACTTCCTGTTCTTGAGAATGGTTCTAGCTATTCATGGTTTTTTGTGTTTCCAGATGAACCTTTGAATCATTGTTTCCAGATCTGTGAAGAATGTTTTGGGCAATTTGATTGGGATTGCATTGAATGTATATATTGCTTTTGGCAGTATAGACATTTTAATGATATTGATTTTACCTATCCAGGAGCATGGGATGTTAGTCCATGTTTTGAGGTCTTGTTCAATTTCTTTTTAAGCAGTTTGTAGTTTTCTACAAATAGGTCTCCTACATTTTTGGTTAGGTTTATTCCCAGATACTTTATGCTTTCCTTTGTTACTTTGAATGGTATCTTGCTGGTTAGGTCTTTTTCCATCTTTGGGCCATTTGCATACACTATGGTTGTTGATTTTTGTTCATTAATTTTGTACCCTGCCACTCTTCCAAACTCTCATATAAGATCTAGCAGTCTCTGTATTGATTCTTGGGTCTTCTATGTAGAGAATCATGTCATCTGCATATAGTGAAAGCTTGACTTCTTTGTTTCCCATTTGGATTCCTTTGATTTCTTTTTCTTGTCTTATGGCCTCAGCGAGTACCTCTAGGACTATGTTGAACAGAAGCGGAGAAAGCAGAAATCCTTGTCTTGTTCCAGATCTCAGTGGGAAGGGTTTCAGTTTTTCTCCATTCAGTATGATGCTGGCGTTGGATTTTTCATATATTGCTTTGATTATGTTGTGGATTTTTCCATCTATGCCTACCTTGGTTAGGGTTTATACAGGAAGTGGTGTTGGATTTTGTCAAAAGCTTTTTCTGCATCTATTGATACTATCATGTGGTTCTTGTTTTGCAATGTTTGGATGTGGTGTATCACATTTATGGATTTCCGGATGTTGAACCATCCCTGCATTCCAGGAATGAATACTACCTGATCTGGATGAATGATCTGTCTGATGTGCTTTTGAATTCTATTGGCTAGGATTTTGTTGAGAATCTTAGCGTCGAAGTTCATCAGAGAGATAGGTCTGTAGTTTTCCTTCTCAGTTGTGTCTCTGTCGGGTTTTGGGATTAGGGTGATATTGGCTTTATAGAATGAGTTTGGAAGAGTTGCCTCTTTTTCTATTGTTTTGAAGAGTTTGTAGAGGATTGGGGTTATTTCTGTTCGGAATGTTTTGTAGAATTCTGCAGTGAAGCCTTCTGTGCCTGCGCTTTTCTTTGTTGGAAGATCTTTAATCACTGATTCAATCTCTGCTTGAATTATGGGTTTGTTCAGATCGTTTGTTGCTTCTGGGCTGAGTTTTGGCAAGTTGTATAAGACTAAGAACTTTTCAGAGACTGAAAAAGATGGCCGACTGCAGAGAGCTGGTGTAGGGTAGAGTAGGGAAGGAGGGGAGCCGATCCAGCAGAGAAACAGGCCAGGAGGCGCGAAACTGTAGGGAGAAGAGCGAGAAGGTCACTGGAGTTCACTAAAGCAAGAAGATCTACACAGCGTGAAGGAACAGCCGCAAAAATAGGACAGAAAATACAGCACGCTGCGAGAAACCTGGTGAGTCACGATATCAGGCAGGGGGAAGGCGGCAGAGGCTCAACCGCCCCAGGGAAAACAGAGGCGGCTGGAAGGATAGGCGCCCACACCGACAGGGGCACCAGTCCCCTGGAAGGCAGGAGCCCCCAGAGGAGGCTACTGGACTGATCATTGGGTGCATTATCCCTGCAGAAGTGGAGGAAAAGCAGGGGAGATTTCCCAGAGGCTTGCCTACTCGCTGCTCAGCGGCTGAGGGAGAGTGCAGAGGGAACAGGAGCAGCACTGTGGGACTGGGGCTCAGAGATCCCCGTATCGGCTCCAAGCTGTGGACTGGCTGCGGGAGAGTCCGTGGATCTTGTTGCTGGACTCGCCCAGAGCCCCAGAGGCTGGGCAACGCTCAACAGGGCCTCACGTCCTGGGCAGAGGAGCAGACTAGTGGGGGCACGTCTCACCTCAAGGGCTCTGTGCCTCTCAGAGATCCGCTTCCACCCTTGAGAGAGTGCAGCTGAGGAAGTGGCTTCTTCAGGGCAGAGTCCCCAGCTGGGCTCAGCTAGAGAGGCCAGACCAGAGCAGGTTCAGCTGAACTGGCCGGACAGGTTTTCCCAGCAGGAGCCCACTCCGAAAGACCTGCCTGCAGTGTTGCAGCCCTCAGTGGAGCAGCGCTTCCGAGTTTGGCACTGGGGCCACGGAGATCTCCAGCCCAGCACAGGCCAGGGTTGGGGATTTTAGACTTCGAGCAGCAGGAGCCCTTGCTGTGCTAACCTCAAGCACTGAAGGAGAGTCTCGGCTCAGCACTGAGGCAGAGACCCCCGCTGTATTAGCCTTGTGACCCAAAGCCCAGGCGCGGCTCTGCAGAGTGAATCTGTAGGGCACTGCCTTTGAGAGGGAGCCACAGGGGAAGGGGCCTGGCACTAGGGCTGGCCCACAAATCCTCCTGACCCAGCTCGGGGCTGTGATCTACAGACCCTGAAAGCAGCTGGTGACTCAGGCAGTAAGCCCTGCTGGGCTCAGCCGGAGACCCCAAACCAGAGCCGGCTCAGCTGAATCACCGCTAAAATCTCAAAACAACAAGAAGCAAAAACACAATGAGGAGAAGTATCAGAAAAAGCAATGACCCAGAGGAAAGATCAAGCACTCCCTCCCAATACAACCAAAAACTAATCTCAATATCTGAGATGCAAGATGAAGACATAGAGGAACTATCAGATAAGGACTTTAAGAAGCTAATGATGAAATTCGTCAGAGAGAGTGAAAAGCGCTGGGAAGAGTCTAAGGCATTCGAAAACCATATCACTGCAGAAATAAATCAAGTCAAAAAGGGAATCTTCCATATAGAGAACAAAATTGAAAGCCTAACCAACAGAATGAACACAGCAGAGGACAGAATATCAGAATTGGAAGACAATCAGAATGAAAGGCAGCAGCTCATCAAACAGTTGGAGACAAATCTGGAGAAAGCCAATAGGTCCATACAGGAAATGAAAGACAACCTCAAAAAATCAAATATTAGAATAATAGGCCTTCCCGAAGGAGTGGAAAAGGAGACAGGCTTGCAACGGGTGCTCAATGAGATAATACAGGAGAACTTCCAGAATACTGGAAATATAAATCCAGCACAAATCCAGGAAGGACAAAGAACCCCCAGTAGATACGACCCAAACAAATTGTCTCCCAGACATGTGGTCCTCAAGCTACCTTCAAGTGAATACAAGGAAACCATTCTAAGACAAGTAAGAAAAAAGGATAAGATTACTTTCAGGGGAAGGCAAATCAGGATCACAGCCGACCTATCAGAAGAAACGCTCCAAGCAAGGAGAGAATGGGGTAAAACCTATCAAATCCTGAAACAAAACAACTGCCAACCAAGAATAATGTACCCAGCAACGCTCTCATTTATATTTGAGAATGAAATCAAATACTTCAACAGTAAAGAGAAACTCGAAGAATACATCAACACGAAACCAGCTCTGGAAAATCTCCTCAGGAAGGTGCTAAACCCAGAAAGAAAAAATACAAACCAAAATCAAAGATGGCAAATGGGAAGACCTCCCCACTAAAATCCATACAAGAAAAGTCAACCAATCAAAAACTCTAATAGTCGCAAATACACACTTGCACACTTACACTCATGGCAGCCCAAAATCACACCCTCTCAATATTATCTCTAAACACAAATGGCTTAAACTCACCAATCAAAAGGCATAGATTAACGGAATGGATCATCAAACAGCACCCAACTATATGTTGCCTACAAGAGACACATCTAACCAGAAAATCCTGTAAGAAATTTAAAGTGAAAGGATGGAAAAAGACATTTCATGCCAATGGACGAGAAAAAAAGGCTGGTGTAGCTGTTCTAATCTCAGATGACCTAGACTTCAAGCTCACAGACATCAAAAAGGACAGAGAAGGACATTATATATTGGTGAAGGGACTGATCCATCAAGAAGTAATTACAATCGTGAACATATATGCACCAAATTCCAATGCGCCTAGCTTCGTGAAGCAACTACTTACAGACTTAAGGGGAGACATAGATACACACACAATAATAGTGGGCGATCTTAACACCCCGCTAACAACTATAGACAGATCAACAAAACAAAAACTCAACAAAGAAACAACAGATCTCGTACAAACATTAGAACAACTAGACTTGGTAGACATTTATAGAATTTTTTATCCTAAGACCACAGATTATACATTTTTTTCAGCAGTGCATGGCACCTTCTCCAAGATCGACCACATGATAGGACACAAAGCAAATCTAAATAACTTCAAAAAGATAGGAATCATACCATGTACCCTCTCAGAAAACCACGGAATGAAACTGGAAATCAGCAATTCAAAATGACTAAGGAAATACAGAAACTCTTGGAGGTTGAACAATGTGCTATTAAACGAACAATGGGTCAGGTAAGAAATTAAAGATGAGATCAAAAAATTTATGGAAACCAATGAAAACTCTGATACAACATTCCAAAATTTGTGGGACACTGCCAAAGCAGTGCTACAGGGTAAACTCATCGCAATTGGACCTCATGTCAAGGCCCAAGAAAGTTGCCAAATACAGGAACTAACCACACACCTCCAGGAATTGGAAAAGCAGCAGCACATGAGCCCCACACACAACAGGAAACAAGAAATCATCAAAACAAGGGAGGAAATCAACCAGATAGAAATAAAAAAAACCATACACAAAATCAACAAATCAAAAAGCTGGTTTTTTGAAAAGATAAACAAAATAGACACCGCGCTGGCCCGTCTGACAAAGAAAAAACAAGAGAAAGCAAGAATTAACAGCATCAAAGATGAAAAAGGCAACATAACAACAGACATTACAACCATTAAGAGCATAATCAGAAATTACTACAAAGCACTGTACTCCAACAAATCAGAAGACCACCAAGAAATGGAAAAGTTCTTAGACTCACACAACCTACCAAAACTTAGCCCAGAGGCAACAATCAACCTGAACAAGCCCATAACTCAAGCAGAGATTGAATCAGTGATTAAAGACCTGCCAACAAAGAAAAGCCCAGGCCCAGACGGCTTCACTCCAGAATTCTACAAAACATTCCTAACAGAACTAACCCCAATCCTCTACAAACTCTTCAAAACAATAGAAAAGGAAGCAACCCTTCCAAACTCATTCTATGAAGCCAACATTACCTTAATCCCAAAACCGGGCAGAGATCCTACAGAGAAAGAAAACTACAGACTTATCTCTTTGATGAACATTGATGCTAAGATTCTCAACAAAATCCTAGCCAACAGAATTCAAAAACACATCAGACAGATCATTCATCCAGATCAAGTAGGATTCATCCCTGGAATGCAGGGATGGATCAACATTCGGAAATCCATAAATGTGATACACCACATCCAAAAACTGAAAAACAAGAATCACATGATAGTATCAATAGATGTAGAAAAAGCTTTTGACAAAATTCAGCACAACTTCCTGCTAAAGACTCTAACCAAAGTAGGCATAGATGGAAAAATCCACAACATAATCAAAGCAATATATGAAAAATCCAATGCCAGCATCATACTGAATGGAGAAAAACTGGAACCCTTCCCACTGAGATCTGGAACAAGACAGGGATGTCCGCTTTCTCCGCTGCTATTCAACATAGTTCTAGAGGTACTCGCTGAGGCCATAAGACAAGAAAAAGAAATCAAAGGAATCCAAATGGGAAATGAAGAAGTCAAGCTTTCACTATATGCAGATAACATGATTCTTTATATGGAAGAGCCAAAAGGCTCAACACAGAGACTACTAGAACTTATGCAAGAGTTCGGTAGAGTGGCAGGGTACAAAATTAATGAACAAAAATCAACAGCCATAGTGTATGCTAACAGCCCCAAGTTGGAGAAAGATCTAACCAGCAAGATACCATTCAAAGTAACAAAGGAAAGCATGAAGTATCTGGGAATTAACCTAACCAAAAATGTAGGAGACCTATTTGAAGAAAACTACAAAATACTTAAAAAAGAAATTGAACAAGATCTCAAAACATGGACTAACATCCCATGCTCCTGGATACGTAAAATCAATATTATTAAAATGTCTATACTGCCAAAAGCAATATATACATTCAACGCAATCCCAATCAAATTGCCCAAAACATTCTTCACAGATCTGGAAACAATGATTCAAAGGTTCTTCTGGAAACACAAAAAACCACGAATATCTAGAACCATTCTCAAGAACAGGAAGTTAGCAGGGGGAATCACAGTCACAGACCTCTGGATGTACTATAGGGCAGTGGTTATCAAAACAGCCTGGTACTGGCAAAAAAATAGAGAAGAACAATGGAGCAGAATAGAAACACCAGATGGGAACCCACACAAATACAGCCAAATAATCTTTGACAAAAGACAAATGACAACCCAGGCAAATGGGAAGGTCTGTTCAATAAATGCTGTTGGGACAACTGGTTGATAGCCTGCAGAAACAAAAAGATAGACCCACATCTCTCACCATATACTAAGATCAAATCCAAATGGATAAAAGATTTAAACCTACATCCAGAAACCTTCAAACTTTTGGAAGAAAATGTTGGAAACACACTGCAACACTTAGGAGTAGGCCCTCACTTCCTAAAAAAGACTCCAAATGCAGTAGAAATCAAGACCAAAATAAACAATTGGGACCTCATCAAACTAAGAAGCTTCTGTACAGCTAGAGAAACAATCAACAAAGTAAAAAGGCAACCCACAGAATGGGAGAAGATCTTCGCACACGACTTAGGTGATAGAGGGCTGATCTCCAGAATATACAAAGAGCTACAAAACAACCAAAATGTCAAAACAAACAAGCCACACAAGAAATGGGCACAGGAAATGGACAAACACTTCACAAAGGAACAAACCCAAAGGGCAAATAAACATATGAAAAAATGCTCAAGTTCCCTGGCAATAAGGGAAATCCAAATTAAAACATCAATGAGGTACCACCTAACGCCAGTAAGACTGGCCCACATGAATAAAAGCACCAACAACACTTGTTGGCGAGGTTGTGAGGAAAAGGGAACCCTACTCCACTGCTGGTGGGGCTGCAGGCTGGTACAGCCTCTATGGAAATCAGTATGGAGAATATTCAAACTACTCAAATACAACATACCGTATGACCCGGCAATAGCACTCCTAGTAATATATCCAGAACACTTGTTTTATGAGAAACCAACATGCACTCCTATGTTCATAGCAGCACAATCAGTAATTGCAAAAACATGGAAGCAGCCAAAATGCCCATCAACAGAGGATTGGATAAGAAAGCTATGGTTCATCTACTCCATGGAATACTACTCAGCTATTAAAAAAAACAAAATGCAGTTCTTTGTGGCCAAATGGGCCAAACTGGAAACCATAATGCTAAGGGAAATGAGCCAATCCCAAAAGGTTAAATACCACATGTTTGCCTTAATTTAAGATGATATGATCTTATGTATAACATGTTATGTTTTGAATGTTATAGGTTGTGTCTAAACTAAAATTGAAATGTAAGTGAGGTGGTCACAGAAGGTGGCTGCGAACTCGCATTTACTTTTAACATATTGGTTACTCATTATTATGTCAATTAATTCCATGGTGATGTAAATTTTTGCTGATGGTATGTTGGAGCTTTTAATTGATCGGGATGATACTCTGCTGGCTCTGTCTTCAGACCAGAGAGTGTATACCTAAGAAGCCATTGAACTTGACTGGACAATAAGATGATGGACTCTATGTTTGGTATATGCTTGCAATGGGGGAATCTCAACTGAACTTGAGCTGTGGTTATGCAACAAGGTGGAGGAATCCACTATGGTGGGAGGGTTTGGGGAGGGGTGGGGAGAATCCCAGTACCTATGAAACTGTGTCACATAATACAATGTAATTAATGAATTTAAAATAAAATTTTAAAAAAAAGCATATGCTTAAGTAAAATAATAAAAAAAAAATGACTAAGAACTTTTCCATTTCTTGGTGGTCTTCTAATTTGTTGGAGTATAGTGCTTTGTAGTAATTTCTGATTACGTTCTTAATGGCTGCGTTTTCTGCTGTTATGTTGCCTTTTTCATCTTTGATGCTGTTAATTCTTGCTTTCTCTTGTTTTTTCTTTGTCAGTCAGACCAGTGGGGTTTCTATTTTGTTTATCTTCTCAAAAACCAGCTTTTCGATTCATTGATTTTGTGTATAGTTTTTTTTTTGTTTCTATCTGATTAATTTCCTCCCTTGTTTTGATGATTTCTTGATTTCTGTTGTGTGTGGGGCTCTTCTGCTGCTGTTTTTCCAAATCCTGGAGGTGTTTGTTTAGTTCCTGTATTTGACGCCTGTCTTGGGCCTTGACATGGGCTCCAATTTGGATGAATTCACCCCGCAGCACTGCTTCGGCAGTGTCCCATAAGATTTGGAATGTTGTGTCAGAGTTGTCATTAGTTTCCATAAGTTTTTTGATCTCATCTTTAATTTCTTCTGTTATCCATTGTTTGTTTAATAGCATATTGTTCAGCCTCCAAGAGTTTCTGTATTTCCTTGGGCATTTTGAATTGCTGATTTCCATTTTCATTCCTTGGTGGTGTGAGAGGGTACATGGTATGATTCCTATCTTTTTGAGGTTATTTAGGTTTCCTTTGTGTCCTATCATGTGGTCAATCCTGGAGAAGGTGCCATGTACTGCTGAAAAAAATGTATAATCTGTGGCTTTGGGGTAAAAATTTCTATAAATGTCTACCAAGTCCAGTTGTTCTATTGTTTGTATGAGCTCTGTTGCTTCTTTGTTGAGTTTTTGTTTTGTTGGGCTGTCTATTGTTGTTAGCGGGGTGTTAAGGTCACCCACTATTATTCTGTGCATAGCAATGTCTCCTCTTAAGTCTATAAGTAATTGCTTCAAGTAGTTAGGCACGTTGGAATTTGGTGCATATATATTCACAATGGTGATTACTTCCTGATTTATCAGTCCCCTCACCAATATATAATGGCCTTCTCTGTTTTTTTTTTTATGTCTGTCAGCTTGAAGTCTTTATCATCTGAAATTAGAACAGCTACCCCAGCCTTTTTTTCTCATACATTGGCATGAAATATCTGTTTCCATCCCTTTACTTTCAGTTTCTCAGAGGCTTTCCTGGTTAGATGTGTCTCTTGTAGGCAACAGATTGTTGGGTTTTGTTTCAGGATCCAGTCTGTTAATCTGTTTCTTATGATTGGTGAGTTTAGGCCATTTGTGTTTAGAGATAATATTGAGAGAAATTGATGTTGAGCTGTCATGAGTGTGTGTAAGTGTGCAAGTGTGTATTCGTGACTATTAGAATCTCTGCCTGGTTGACTATCTTCTTATGGATTTTAGTGGGGGTGTTCTTCCCATTTGCCATGTTTGATTTTGGTTTTTTTTCTCTCAGGGTTTAGCACATTCCTGAGGAGGTTGTCTAGGGCCGGTTTCATGCTAGTGTATTCTTCTAGTTTCTCTTTGCTGTTGAAATATTTAATTTCATTCTCAAATACAAATGCGAGTTTTGCTGGGTACATTATTCTCAGTTGGCAGTTGTTTTGATTCAGGATTTGAAAGGTTTTGTCATTTATATTTGTAGACCGTTCTTTCTTCATTTGTCTCATAGGGATCAGTCACAGAGTGCTACAAATATGATCCTGGATAAAGTAGTTAAAAGCTTTATCAATCCTCTATAAATGCTGCAGGCATCAGCACATTTTCAAGGGACTTTTTTCATACAAATAGTTCTTGTAGGCATCATGGGGCATCTCCCCAACTATGCTGCAGCTCCCTCTGATTTCTGTGAGGACCAAGTACGAAGTGGATAAGATTGAGCTGGACTATAACACCTTTGGTTAAAGTGGAAGACATGGCTGGAAATGAAACTGGCCCAGCAAGTGCAATGACCAGCATGAGCAAAAACTGATTGGTGTGACAGATGGTGCTGGACCTTGCACTGCAAACTCACACAAGAATCAGTTTTGGGATCATCTCAGATGAAGTTTCTTTGGAGATCACTCCAACCAAACTGCTGATCTCAGAACCCCAACCATGAACAGACTATGTCAGCCAGTAGATTCTGAACGGCTACATTCTACATTGTACATTGTACATTGTACATACTACATTTTCCATACCCTGTTGAGTTCCAAAAAGTGAGCATTGCTTCAGTTAACTTGCATTCCCTATTTCTTGATATTTTTCGGCATGGTCATCATACCTTAGGTCCCAGTCTCTTCAGTGGCATCATCCACACATTGTTAGGAAAAAGTTTAAAAGTCAGGTGCACTGTTTAATTGTTAATGAACTTAGAAATATCTCAGTAATCACCCACCTCAGCAATCTTGTAAGAGTACACAAAGTTGTTGTCAACAAACTAGGAGAAAATACTGAGTCTGTTGTTATAGGCCATGAACCTCAGAGTTTCACACATATAATCCTGAAGCCACCTCATTAGAAAAGAAAGTTCTGCGTATATGCTATAGGAACAAAAGAATACAGGACATGATGTGATCACATCACTAGTTACCTGCAACCGATGTCCAACAGCTAATCTCTGAGAAACTTGTCAACATTGATGTCAGCACAATATTCCTTAACAATCACTATAAAAGAGATGTAAGGATTACTTCAGAAGAAAAACATGATCTTGAAACTATTCTAGGATGCTTGAGTTCTGCCACCTGTCAGAATAAGATGGAGCATGCAAACTTTCCCCCCAAAGAGTCCACTTTCAATGTTCAAAATAACTTCTGTTATTCACTATGTCTTATACAGAGAAACAACCTTAATCTAATGAACTTACCTATAGGCAGGCCATGTAGCTAAGGGTGTCTTTATCCTTACCTTACCATCCTTAAGGACGATTTTGACATCTGGAGATGATTCACAAACTCTTTATCAAAGAATTTTCAGATGAGATCTTGTGGTGTGCATGGATCTTTCAACATGTGTATGTATTTGTATATGAGTGTACAAGATAGGAAAAAAGCAGATGAGAGAGAGAGAGAGAGAGAAAGAGAGAGAGAGAAAAGAGAGAGAGAGAAAGAGAAAGCGAAAGAGCAATGCTAAGTGAGAAGCTTTTTTATGGAGGGACATTTCTTTTTTTATTATTTTGGTATCAGGTATAGCAGGTTTTTCTATACATGATCTATTTTTTCATAAATCAGCAAAAATAAATGATTAGAAAGTATCACATTCTCAGAGATGTTTGACCGTGGTGCTACAGAACCATAAATATGGAACTACCCCCTTATTTGGGACCAGAGATCAGTTCCACCTAATACATAGCTGGGGCTATTGTAATTATTATTGGATCACCATCTGCTTTTCTGTGCTTCACCACAACTCAAATAAGCACCCCATGTACATGTTGATGTTTGACCGGTGGATGCAAGGATGAGCTCTGTCCTCAGCATACTGAGAGCCCTAAATGTTGTACCTCTGTGTGCCACGGATTGTTACTGGTGATTTGGAAGAACTAACAAAGCTAAGACAACTATTCTCACCTGACTTCTCTACCATGCTCCACACACAGCTGGTGTCTCCCTTTGAGATACGCATCAAGCACCATATTTATGACTGCTGTCAGCCAATCAGCTCTTCGTGACTGAGTTGGTGAATCAAACTGCTTTGTTGAGTGTTCAACATGCCGTCCCAGTCCCCTCTAGTACAGATTTAAATGATTTTAGGAGAAAATTCCATTTCAGAGGTATTTTGGAATTTTTCATACTGATGTATTTTCTTTTTTTTTTTTTTTTAAAGATTTATTCATTTTTTATTACAGCCAGATATATACAGAGGAGGAGGAGAGACAGAGAGGGAGATCTTCCGTCCGATGATTCACTCCCCAAGTGAGCCGCAACAGGCCGATGCGCGCCAATCCGAAGCCAGGAACCTGGAACCTCTTCCGGGTCTCCCACGCGGGTGCAGTGTCCCAATGCATTGGGCCGTCCTCAACTGCTTTCCCAGGCCACAAGCAGGGAGCTGGATGGGAAGTGGAGCTGCCGGGATTAGAACCGGCGCCCATATGGGATCCCAGGGCTTTCAAGGCGAGGACTTTAGCCACTAGGCCACGCCGTCAGGCCCGCTGATGTATTTTCATAAGGATCATTCTTTGTATGCCTCAGTTTGAATTGTTACATAGCAGACAAAAGGATGCAACTTTGGCCCAGAAGCCAAAGATGCTCTGCTTGATCATCCCTCTGCATTCCAGTAGAGTCTTCTGCTTTTGCTTCAGCATCTGTAGCTGCCTCTGTCTCAGCCTTTCATGGGCTTTGCTGGATCAGTGTCTCCCAGGGCGCATTTTTTAAATAAGCATATCAGAGTTGCTCCAGCACACCCTGCAAGGTCCTTGATCCAAGTGCCAGTGAGGCTTGTTGGTTCTCATGCTGCCTTTGCTGGCATGCAACACAGGCTGGTATGAGCTCCTGCTCCTATCCCTCCTTGTTTGTTCACCTCCGTCCCAGCATGCTCCACCCACCTCCTTCACAGTCACTGCCTCACCACCTTCAAACTAGTCAATAGCCATGTTGCTGCTGTTGCCAAACAATGGAGCTATGTCCTCTCCCTCAGCTCATGTCCCCTGCTTCCCTTGGGCCTTCCCTAAGAAATGTCTTGAAGCCCATTCTGCGCCATAAGATAAAGCCAATATTAGCATTATAAGTAGTAAAAAAAATATGTATTGTTTGTTGTTCAAAATTTAATTGCAATGCATTTTTTGATTACCAAGCTTACTCTAAACTCCCTTCACCAGAAAAAGTTACCAGATCCTATTTTGTAGGCCACTTTGCAGGCCACTGTTCTGATGCCATATTGAAAACATCTTTTCTGGCATCAACTAGTACAATAAATTTCTTATTAAAATAATGACTTCAATCATGGGATAACCTGAAGAAATGACTATTTGCTAGAAATCATTCTTGCTTATACTTCCAAACCAGTGCAAATGGTTTGCTTATACTTCCAAACTAGTGCAATAAGAAATATAAGATTGACCTTTTACATGTGGTAATAACAATAACTGTGGTAATTGCTGATCTTGAAAAATAGCACAGTCCTGTTTAGCATAAGCCAATAGATTTAAGTTCCCCATGAAGTTCTGAGTCTATACCTCCTGGAATTACGTAAACCCTTGCATTGTTAAGCTACCTCTGCACAGCTGGAAGTTTATAAAGATGCCAATAAAGGTCCATAAATATTCAAGGGCATTTTCTTTTTTCCTTGTTGAGTGGAGACATTTTAAGGTTTTTGGAGCAGGAATATCTAAGGTTGCACTCTCTCTAGTGGCATGAAAGAAATCAAAGATGAATTTCTGACATGTTGGATTCTGTTGCTCACATGAAAATCTCAAACAAGATTAGTTTGGCTTTGTTTGTTTAAGGGGTTCCAAACAATCAACCCCCACTGTACATTTCCCAAAAGAGAAAGGTTTCCAGCAAAATCATAGTGAGGATGACATTCATTAGGCACAATAAAATCCTGTCTTACATATTCAATATTTTTCACTTTTAAGATGGCTTCCTTTCATTCTCGAATGCAGTGCAGCAGTGAGTCTTTAACTTTGTACGTTTCTGACACAATATCAGGACACATTTTAATATAATCATTAAGGCACCTACTGCTGCTAGGATGGGATATAAGGTGTTTTGGTAGACTGCATTTTTGTGTTAGGTGGTCTGTATTTTAATATTTGATAGTCTGCATTTTCATAAGCAAAATTTTTGCAAAAGCATTTCTCACACATCTGCATGTAAAATGTCATGAGAGATAGTTTCAGTGAGTTGAGCTACAAAAACTGGGTAAATGTTGTGGGCTAAGGAGTTGATTAGCACTCATTGAGTTGGGCAGTGTGACTAAAAACACCTAGGCATGTGACTAAAAACACTTAGACTTATTGGACTCATCTGTCTCCAATATCCTGGTTGAATTAGGACTTGGGGAAAAGAGAATATAAGCAGTGGTGAAGGAGCAATAAAGAGAAACATTACAGAAACTTCTATCAGGACTAGTTTCCTGTTGGTACTTCATCCCCCGACTCTCTCCCTGTCCACGTTACTGGCTCTGCTGTCCAGGACAAATGGTGCCTAACTTGGAGCATGGCATGAGGGACAATTTGAGGGACTTCTGGACCTACAATTGTAAGTTTAGAATTAATAATTTTGCAGGGGCATAAGTGCTTTTTTTCCCAGACCTTCTCCCCATCCTGGGACCTGAGCGATAATTTGAGGAACCCTGGATATCCAGAGGTAAATTTATAATTAAATATTTTGCAAGGACACAAATAAAATTTATCACGGGGCAAAAACTTGCTAAAGTGCAAGTGACTAAGGGAATTACAACACACTGAACTTAGCCTAAGGCTACACAGAAGTTCATTGAAATTGTCTGTAAAATATTCCCAGGGCTCACTCTCCTTGTAGCCACATTTTTCTCTGATGTTTGGTAAAGATGCTTTGTAATTTCCTCAAGCAATGTTGCAACCCTTCCTTAAAAAGTGTCTGTTAGATGGGTAAGGGAGCCACAAACCAGGGTAAAAATGGAGCAGGAACCCCAAACCAGACAAAAACTGGAGAAACTGTGTGAAAAATAATTGTGGCCATTTTCTGAGAAGGAGGAAGGGGAAGAGGATAGAGGTGCATTTGCTTAGGACATGATGGAGCATGTGCCCATAGAGTATGTGCTTTTAGACAGGCATGGAGAACTCTGTGCTGCTTTTGCCATCAGCAACATTAAATCTGTGCAGTAGTGAAAGATTTACAGGAGCAACTTCAGAGTCTCTCCCTTCAGTTAAGGCAAGATTAATTATAGCCCCAGACATTCCTTCCTTTAATTATTTGGAATTTCCACTTTTCCAAAATTGTATTAAATGCCCCCAAATTTCCATATTCCAGATGTTTACAGTCATCTTTCAAAAGGCATGCAAGAATTCAAAAGTTTCAACTCCTAGGAAAGCCCTAGAATATGATTAATGGATTAATCTCCCATTTTGTGGAGACAGTTAATCAGCCTGTAAGGGCTAACGAAGAAAGCTCCGTGACCTGATAATGTATAAAATAGACTTTGGCATAACAGTGACTATTGTAGCCAGTATGTTGGCAGTTGCCACCACCAGCTACTGTGGTGAAATTGAACAAGTTCATAAAACAGACTGCCAGAGCTATAGAACAACAGAACTCTATAGATGAACATGTGTGGGTGGGCATGCTTACACTGCAACAGCGGGTTGATTTGTTGGCAGAGGAGCAGCGGATGCTGTGGGATATGGTCAAGGCCTCTTGTTCCCCATCACATGCCTTTATGTGTGCAACACCTGTGAAAGTGCTACATGTTTCCTGAGCCTGGGGATGGATGTTTATTGCTACCTAGCTAGAGATATTCCTAGCCATGGAACAGGGTTACCAGCCTCCCCAATTATGGTTGTGCAGCTGCAGCAGAAACACATTGAATGACAGCCAGTGATGGATAAGATGGACCAGACACTGACCAATATGACAGGGGCTCTGTCATGCTATGGAGATTCCTCATGATGGGTAAGACAAATAATCTGAGAGTCCACAACCTAAGACAGGCACATTCAAGCCTACTTTAAAACAAAAAAGAGGCCTATTGTGGGCTAAGGAGAAGATTAGGACTCATTTGGAACTAGGATTGTTCCTAAAAACACCTAGACTTATTGGACTCATATCTCCAATATCCTGGTTGAATTAGGACTTGGGGGAAGAGTATATAAGCAGTAGTGAAGAAGCAATAAAGAGAGACATTACAGAGACTTCTATCAGGACTAGTCTCTTGTTGCTACTTCATCCCCAGACCCTCTCCCTGTCCTCGTTACTGGCTCTGCTGGCTGGACTAGGTAAGTTTCTTGACTGTCTTGATGCATATTTTTTTAATGATTGGTTAGATTTTCATAAATCCTCTTTCAAATACCTGCAATTCTGGATCTGAGTGATTATTTAATCATTATATTGAAGTAGCACCAAGATTTCCAAGAATCCTCCCTGCCCATGGTCAGCCATGTGAAGCATAGCTGCACTTCATTATCCACTCTTGGTTGTAAAGTATGATGAATGGAGGATGCAGTCTACCACCCCCTTCTCTACCACCCCAATAGCACCTGTTGGTGCATGTATGAGTTCTGAGTCTGAGAGGAGGCTGAGTGGGGAAACTGCAAGTCTCTCCTACTGGGTCATAATCTGCCACTGGTGAACATGTGTTCCAGACCTCGGGGTAAGGCAAGCTAGGCAAAGTAGCCCTAGCCATTCGCAAGTGTGTGGGTTGGTTTTTAAAGGGAGAGGACCAGGCAAGGCTAAGTAGATCTTAACCCACTGGCGAGTGAAGAAGCCAGGCTAGAGGACAGGTCATGCCAGTTTATGGTTTCATGTCAGCAACACCCATGGCACCGTGTACCCGAAGTCAAGTGGAGGGACTAGGGCTACAAAGAAGACAACACGCACTGGGCCATTCTTACAAAGAGAATGCCACTTTATTGAAGTCTAGCCTGCCTTTTATACTCTCTGGTTCCTCCCAGTATTTTTTTTTTTTTTTTTGTATTCATTATAAGCGTTTTCTTTTTTTTTTTTTTCTGTTTTAGAATTTAAGCTTATGAGTTTGCCTACGCCCACTATATTCATAATAACAATTTAATATCTGCTCCCTTCACTTGGCATTTTTAATTTGATTGTAAAGCCAAAATCAGTCTTCATTCTTCCTTCAGAGAAAACTTTGTTTTTCCATAATGCTTTTATGCCCTGAGAATCTGAAAAAATACTTACAGACTAAAAAAGATCTACAATCCTCCCAGTATTTTTTCAATGCTCAAGCAGCTCCTAAGACCCCCAGGGGCATCGTGATAAATGGGAACCAGGGAAGCAGGAACTTGTGGTTAAGTCAGGAACTAAATGTATCTGGCCAAGACTGTGCATCCTGTTACTCCTTACAAAACAAGCTAAGCTGTAGAGTTAACTCTTGGGGGTCCAGGCCCTGCATATCCCCCTTTTTTGTTTGTTAATGGACCCCTGTCCTAGTTGTTCAGCAGTCAGTTGATGCCTTACCTGTCATGGGAAGCCCCCCCCCTGGGGTACATGGGATCCCTGTCTTTGGTTGGTCATTAGCTCAGCCAGAGCTTACTCATCTCTGGCTGCCCATCACACATCATGCTGAACCAGACTTTAGTGCTAGGGTTGTTCACAGCCAAAGTCATCATGGCTTTGCCAAACAATGACCCACTCCTGGGATTGTCTGCATATGCAGCAGAGAAAAACAAATAGTACTGCAATCATGGCCATGACTATCACTTCCAAGGCTAAGTCTCTGCTCCATTCCTTAAACAACCATGCTGCCAATATAATGCCATTTAGAATAACTCCCCAACATGGAGGGGGGGCACCTGGGTCTCATTGATCTTAATGATGCTGGTGGCAAGCTGGTTGGTAATCCAAAAAGACATACTTAACAATGTACAAGTATTGTTGAAAATACTAACATTCAAGAATCTCATAGTGCTAAATTGTTACATGTATACAAGACATATTTACTGGGAACCAGAGATCGCAACTGCCTATCATCCCATCTGTCTCCTACATTTTCAAACAGAAAAATGGATCCCAACATTTTTAGGGAAAAGGGGCGTCATTGTCCGCTCTTCGCTACTTCCTGCTTGGGGGGCATTGGGTAACAGTAGAAGTAAGGGGTCCATCTAGTGGTTCCTAATAGAAGGCAGAAGTCATCAGGTGTTTGATGTACATCATGGCTCTTGAAAGGCTTCTCTTTGTTGAAGTCCTGAGTAGTAAGTCCACTTGAATACATTTGGAACTATTCAGCTGAACAGGCTTTGTAGGTCCTGAGAAAACAGAAACAGACATGCCTCTCCAAGAGCTTAATCATGTATCAATACATTGTTTTCAAAAGGATTTAGCTTAGCAATTCACATTGATGGATATTTTCATCTATAAGCCAATTAAGATAGACTGCATAGCTTGCCACATAAACATGTACATGTGTATCAGGCAACACATATTATAAAGCAAAAAGACTTTTGTAACAGCTACTTGAGAATTCTCTTAAGTGTGTTAAAGTTAACAATTTTTTAGAATCACATTTTGCTCTAATAATCTGAATAAACTATACCTGTAGTTTACTATTAAACCTTAGCAATGCCCGCCATTTATTTTTTACAGATCTAATCAGTTTTCTGTCCTACAATTAACTTTACCAAGTGAAAGATACAACCTTTGAAACACATTCTTCTGAGTTGGAGGTTGCCAGGGGTCCATCTAGAAATCCCAAAACCAGAAGAATTAAACCTACCAAATATGCCAAGAGGCCTTAAAATATCTAATTGAAGATTCCTCACTATGATGTCCATCCTTTTAGTCAAACTGATGTGAGCGGTAACATATCAAAATTTTTATCACTTAAAAATGATCACCCAAGCATTTCAAAGTAAACACATACCATAAAATACCCTTGAACAGACAGCTCTTTCATATCATGAGAATTAAACACAGGAATTAGTGCATAAAATCATCTCATAACATCTAAAGAATTTTAGGAAATTCAAAGGTTGGAACAAGAATAGAGCCGACTGAAGCTGGATAGACATTTGATAATGTCACCAATTAAACAGAGATCATCTAAAGCTCAATGCTTCAATTCTTCTAAAAGCTATCAAAATTAGAGATACAGATATCTTCACTCTTAGACATCCAAGAGCATCTTTATGTATGCACACCTCAAAAAACTTCAAATACAATGGCTCTAAGCAATTCTTAACCATTTCTCCCAATTTATGGAAACACACCTCAACAAAAACTCACCTCAAAACCAGGAAACAGAAGTTCCTCCAGACAACCCTCCTCAAGTTGACTTGGGAATCCAACCCCCTCACATGAAGTCAGACAAGAACCACTACAACAGGAACAAGGCCAAAGTCCCAAATTCTTCGAAGGGCAGACTCCCCGCATGCCCTTCCCTTATTCTAAGGCTGGCAGGCCAGAGCATCTTCTTATCTTCTGTTTTATTGAAGAGAGCCAAAAAAATTTCAATTGGGTTGTTGTCTTGGGAGACCACTTAGGAATTCACTGAACTTAATTAACAGGTTTAGTTATCAATAAGATGAAAACAATCCAAGAAGAGATGTTAAAATACTGTTGTTTCTCACAAGGAATCAGAGTCCAACCCCACTGTCTTAAAGGCAAAATTCAAATATTATACACATCACAACCAATTTCGCTATACAATTTAAAAGAAATTGTTGTTTTCTTGTAAGGCAAAATCCCACATACCTCCTTGTAAGTAAGAATACAAGTAATTAATAATCAGGGCTAATTTCATGATTAGAAAACATTTCAACCAATGAGCATACTCATTTATTTAATAGCATAGATTGCAACAGATTTAGCATAATTTTATATAATGAGATTATAATCCAAATTATTTTGAATGACAATTACATTTTTCAAATTTTTGTCTCAATCTTTGAGTGTTTTACAGATTCTACTTGAAACCTCAAGGTCATGAGACTTGTTTTAGAACTCTGAAGCATTTAGAGGTCTAAATGAGTTAAACAAAAAGTACCTTTAGCATTTAATTGAACATGTAAACGAATACTGTAGGCTAAAAATAAATGCCAAGACAACACTGTAAGCTGAAGATCAAAAAGCAAGAAAATGTCATATGAACTGTTAAGTTTGTTAGACCTCTCTAAAATTGTTTACCAGGAGAAAGGGGTTAAGTTACGGTCCGTCCCATCTCGTCTGTCAGTCACACGCACCCAATTCAGAATAAGAACAAGAACTGAACAATTCAAGACAGAGACACAACTGGAGAAAGAGTATTAAAACAAAATCTAGTTTTTATCCACACAAAAATAATAGAACACCAACAATAATGACTACACAAACATGCACAATCACCAAACACATGAGAACAGAGACATACAACTCAAACCTTTTGCAACTTCCAACCTTTTCTTCAACATACTTTAACCTGGAGATATTTTGTAAAACAAGCACATAGGTTCATTTCATGCTTTAGGTTAATTTAACAGTGGATTTGGACCGCTCTATATCAGATTGCTTTTATATATATCTGCTAAATCAAGTTGCAGAATAAGTTTCCTTTTTTATTTTAATAAATGTTAAATCGCTTATTTCTTATATTGTCTCTCTCAGCTGGGGATTAGGGCTATGTACATTTAGGTCCTGAAGGTGACTAGGTGTGGTTTAGTCCAGAGACACTAGCGGCTGGAAGGGGAAGGTCCTTTTCTGCTGAGGGGCCTGAGGCTGCCCACCCTGGAAGTTTCTGCTTGATTGGGAAGGGCTCACCCTGGGCATCTGTTTTAGAGTGGCACTCAGCAGCCCAATGTTTGCCTCTCTTACGATGCTGTCAGAGGCTGTTAGATGGGTGTTTAACCACTCTGGGAGAGGGACACTAATGGGAAAAATGGCCAGGCTGTCTGCAATTAGAACAGATTTTAGCTGGAGGTGAATTTTTAGCAAAACCCTTTAAAGCTGCACCAATGGCAACACCAATGGAATGTGAGGCACCTGTGATTGCACACAGTTGAATGTAATCAGAAATAGCACCATTGCGATCAAAGGCTGTTCAAAAGGCAGCCTGGTAAGCAGGGTTGGCATTTTGGAAGGCAAGGTGTTTGACAAGGACACTATCAGTCTCACTTTCGCCTACCAGACGTTTGATTACATAGGTCAAAGGGCTGATGAAATTACTATTAGGCCAGTCAGGTCCTTGGCAGATTTTCACCAGGCAGGTTGTTGTGGAGTCGTTAGTGGGGAGGTATCTCCATGACTTTAAGTCAGCATTTTGCATTTGTGTCAAGAGATCAGAGGGAAATTGACCCTGCTTTTATTGGTATCATAAGGATTTTGCCCAAGGAGCTTATTTTTGTCCAGGTTTTAGAGGAGACTTGCTCTGCATTACGCTGGCAGTTTTCCTACAATTCTCAACATAGAATTCCACAGAATATAATCACCTCTGCTTAAGGCGGCTTGGGCCAAAACTATCAATCATTGCAGGTCAATGAGCGCTCACTAAGATTCTCTAAGAGCACAAGGGTGTAAGGTGCAGTGACACCATAGTTGTTAATAGCTGCTTTAAGCTTCTTTACATGTTTCAAATTCACCCAGCGATACTTTTGCTTGGATACCACATCTGCAAGCTCCTCTCCCTTAGAATTTGGCTGATTAGGGGGCTCCTCATCTGAATCCTGCTTGTGAGAAGCTGCATCATCCTACTCATGATGAATAGAATTGGCATCATTGGCTACTTCAGAAGGATTGTCGGGGCACCTAATGCGCCTCTGACTTTGCTGCGGGTGACTGGAAAAGCATGTTAAGTTTTATGTTGTTGTTGTTTAGCTCCTTTTGTAAAATCTTTGCCAAAATAAGTCGTCCTCTTGAGTTCCGAGTCTAATTTTCTCAATTTCTTAAGTAATTGTAAATGACTGTGTTTTTGTTGGAGAACCAGGTGAAGGGAGACGGTTTCCTAGGCCAATTGAACTCTAGCCTTCTCTACACAATCAAAAACATAGTCTGGATTAAGAACAGGGCTGCACAAAACAGGGGCAGAAGGCATAGCCTCAGGTGGTGTAATAGGAGGAGGGGATCATAATGGGACGGGTGCTCCGGATCGTGTAGGCAAGCGCTATCATCTAGTTGAGGCTCACTGGTGATTTTGGGGGATTCATTGGGGAGGTCTGTTTGCGGTAAGGGAACTTGGATCTATGTTCCCTTATTTAGTCCATCCTCTAGATTATCAGGGATTCCAATAGTTATGGAACCACAAACAGAAGGGTAACGGGATTGAGACTCCCTCTACAGAATTTTTTTTTAAATAAATCTTGCTTAAATTGCTTAATTCTCTGGTCAGTCTGTTCTGACCAACAGCATTCCCATTTGATGTAGTGGATCTTCAAGTTTGATGACCAATTTATCCTGGGAGAAGGCAGAACCTATTTTATCATCCTTTTCACCGGATAAACTAAACACCAAGACCTAACTATACTTCAAAATAAATCTAAAATCTAACTATACTTCAAAATAAATCTAAGATCTAACTATAATTCAAAATAAATCTAAGACCTAACTATACTTCAAAATAAAACTCCATTTCCTACCTGTCTAGGAAAGGCTTACAACACGTCCCACTTACGTTATTCAGTTGGCCAGCCTCCTGGGACGACCCTTCATCGAATCCTCTCATTCTGGATCTCAGTGGGACCTCCATCTGTCGGCGACACCAGCGTCACTGTGCGCCCTAAGTTATGCAGAGGGACTAGGGTTAAAAAGAAGACAACACACACTGGGCCATTCGTGCAAAGAGAATTGTTGGGAGCACTGATAATGCCCTGCCCTAAGATGGTGCCTGGACCCTACTTCCTCTTGGAGACAGGTTTCAGGAAGTGCCCTGTGATTGGCCCTTTACTGCTTGCCTCAGGCGTGTAAGCTGATTGGATAGGATTGAGAGATAAGCCAGGGGCCTGGGGGAGAGGGGTGAAGAGGTTCTCTGCCTAAAAGAAATAATGGAATTAACTGAATTAACTGAAGGCTTCTGGGTAACGGATTTAACGGATAGGATGGATATATAAGCCAGGGGCTTCTGCCCAAAAGGAAGGAACTGAAGGTTGGAATAAAAGTGCCTCTGAAACGCTCTCCAGTATCGGGTGATTTCTTCCACGGAATGGGAGACACTGATATCTGGTACCATAACTCGGACAGAAGTTAGCTGGTGAGTACCAGGAAGGTAAGTAGCTGAGCAGATCACTCAGGGAGCTGCTTACAGTGGGAATTAGTTTACAGCTGAGCCTTTTGCTCAGGAAGCCGCACTAGGCGGGGACATGCACGTCAGGTTCACAGGTTAGTGACGAAGAAAAAAAAAAGGTTCACAGTTGAGTGACTAGAGAAAGGTTAGAGCAATGGGGAATTTGTCCTCCACGGTGCGCACACAGCACCTTCTGCAGAGATTGTTAAGTGAGTCAGGAGTCAGGCTCGGAGGATAAGGAAGAGGCCTCTGGAAGTGAGTCTTCTGAGGATCCTCCACCCATTTAGAGCTTGGCTAAATGCTTTGCTCTTGTAGCAGTTCTTGGGATGCTGATTTTGGTAGTCAGGCCTTATACTGCTACAGGTGGCCGATTTTTGATTCATTCAGACCTCCATTACCTGACCCTAAGCTTTCTGTTGCCTGGTTTTCTACCTTTTAAATATTTTTTAGTATGATCAGAAAGAAAAAGTCAAGAAAAAAAATGATTTTATCTCTTGTAATTCTTCAGGCTTCATTTGTGATGTTTTCAAAAATGTAAAATTTTATCGCAAATAATTTGGTATAGAAGTTAACTGTAATTCACTATTAAATTATTTCAAGGTATAAGTTAAATTAATGTGGTATTTATTATATATAAAGCCTTTTTATAGTTTAAAATAATTCTTGTGTTTTCGGCTGGTTATCAAACTTCTCACTGCTTTAAATTGGTAAAGAATTTGTATTTGTTTTAAAGGTATTTGAGTGATGATTTCATGTCAATAACAAAGTCTAACCTATAATGTGTTATACTTAACAACAAAAACCTTCTTCCAGATATTTTTAGCCATCCTTAAAGGGGCATTCAAGAATTCAAATGTTTCCAATTCTAGGGTTTCCCTTGGTATTCTTATGAGGCCTCAAGAATGCCAACGGGTTTATCTCCCATTTTGTGGAGACAGTTAATCAGATTGATTAGATTAAGATTATTGCCAAACGTAGTAAAATTCTGTCATGTCAAACTGTTGTTTACATCCATGGAGTTGTGAAGGTTTAAATTTTAGTTTGCAATGATGAAAAGATTTCATAACAGTGACTTTTCTTTCTCAAGGTCTTTGTTCAAGACTAGTTATTTGATGACTTTTCAGCTACTGGTTTCTGGAGAACACTACTATTACTAAGTTTGATTGAGAATAATTTTTTTTAAGTCTCCAAAAGCATGTGTCTGTGTGTGTGTGTGCGCACGCACATGTATGTCTTTATGTTTGTCTTCTGTATATTCCAGCTTTTGTGAATTAAGTTTAAACTTCCTGTAGGAAACATTTTAAAAAGCAGGTAAATTAATGCTTCTGTCTCATCAGCTATCTGGATCCTTAACTGCAAACTCAGGACACATAATTTGCATATCAACAGCAAACCCAGGTTGCCTTGAGCTCTGAATTCTGCAGACATTCCCAGAGCTTTCTGATAGGATTGTAAAAATATCTAAGTGATTTTAAACCTTTGCTACAAATTCATTTAGTTTCGGTAAGATTACAAGTTAACGTGGATTTCTTAAATTTATGTAATTTAAATTACAAATAATTGCTTTCAAAATATATCATTGATGCATTTATTATTAACCTGTATTTCTGTCTCATTTATAACAGGAAATAGGCCTTTGGGATAAATGTTTAGTAAAGCTATTATTTGATAGTTTTCACTTTATACTAACGCTATAAGAATAAGCAACCTGGTGCCTCAGATGCAAGGCCCAGATCCCATTCTCATTTGGAGGCAAGGATCAGTCTATATTTTCCCAAAAAATGAAAATGGTCCACGGTGGATTCCTCAGAGGTTTGTCCCACAAGCTCCTGCTGCTGAGTCTTGTGAAAGCTCGGGTATTGGCCAAGATGATGGCATTTGAATCGGAAGATCGAGGGACAAGCAAGTATATTAGGCTTTTATATATTATATATTAGTATTTGTTAAGCACTCCTCTCTTTTTCTACCCATGCTTTTTCTAGGAAGGTGACATACCAAGAGTTTTGTTCAGACACTGCACAGCATAATGATGCTGCAGGAAAACCCCCAGTGGAATTTAGAGACAAGCACTGGGGATCTACAGGGATGCCTCTCCAAAGTTATTCAAGGAGCCATTGAGCCTTATGTTGATTTTGTAGCTAGACTTATTCAAACTGCCTCGAGAAATCTGGAGGAGGTGGAATCAGCAATGCCTTTGGTAAAGCCGTTAGCATATGGACAGGTTAATAAATGGTGCCAAGAGGCAATAAAGCTGTGGAAGCATAAAAAAAATTAAAACCTATGCTATATAAGCAGAAAAGGGGAATAAGGATCAATACAGATCCCCAAAGGACAAGCTAGTTATTATTGTTTCAGGTGAGTATTAATATTAGTAATTCTACTGTGCCATCACCCTGCACTGTATTGACTAATTAAACCTTAGGAATAGTGGCCATTCTTTTACCTTTTCCAAAATTTTTTCCACAGATAAAAACAGTACATTTAGAGAACATAAGAATTCCTACCAAAATCTTATGCAGAGTATAACCACAAATTCTTTTGAGGTGAAGCCTCCGTCTGTGCTGTGAGAGCAGCAATGTCCATGATTTTTGGAGGCCAGTTGCAGAATTGCTTTTACTTTTATTTAGGCAATGATACTTTTGAGAATTCAGTAGCAGTGGTTAATTGCATTGTTTTTCTTTTAGGCCCACTCCTGTGTGCCTGAGGCATCCATTTGTGTTTGTTGTTAGCAATGCTAGTTAGGTAGGGATTCACTTACTTGTGGAATAGATTGTTTTCTTTCAGAATGTTGGAATACAACCGAGTACCCGCTGGCTGTGGTGATATGTGTGCCCACCTGTTTTCCCAGACCGATGACTGTTAAAGAAAAAGACGTGTCAGTCCACCTGCGGCCAGAGTATGACTTCGGATTACCACTGCCAACTGTAACAGCAATAGCTGCAGCTGCCACTGCTGAAGCCATGGCAATTGTGGCCCTAGTGACTGCTGTACTGGCAGTTATGACTGTGAATGTCCTGGCCCGGCAGATTTCTGTGGTTCTTCAGACACAGGAGCAGTTTAACCAACATGTTTGGACTGGTTTGCTAATCATAAACTGATGAGTGGACTTGAATTAAGAACAGGTGGACATGTTATTCGAGGTCCTCTCAGTTTCCAACTTGCAGTTAATCTATTTAGAAGCCTTTCAGTTTATTTGAATGGGACTCAAGATGTTTAGTTTGATAATTTACACGCTGGTTTATTTGTATGGGACTTGGGTTGTTCAATTTGATATAATTATACATATGGTAATCCTGTTCAATCTGTATCTGCCCAGCCCTGGAATGCTTGGATATTGTGCACCAGAAGGGGTGGATGTTCAGATATATCAGCTTTTGCATTTGTTGATAAGGTAGTGATAAAAAAAATTGTAATTATAGTAGTAATAGTTCTGGAATATGGGAAGAAGATGTTAAAGTTAATTGCAGTCGTGATATTATCTATAATGCTATTTATGTGTGTACAAGGTCCATTTTTGTTTATTGTTTCCATGTGTTCTAATGTTACCCTTTTGAATTGCTCTGCAGTTAAGTGTGCACTTACCCAGTGTTGGAATGGCTGCAGCACTGTGGTGCTGGCACGCATTCCACAACTTATTCAGATGCGCATTCAGGTGAAAGAAAGTGATCTTCAGGTTCTTATTCATCATACATTTTAAAACAGGCATTTTACTTGTTAATCAGAGGGTGGATCTTTTGCAGGAGGCAGTGGAACAACTGCTCCATTATATGGGTATCTATTGTGTGCTTAGTCTACCTGGATTGTGTGTTACTCCCTCTATTGTCACTAATGGGTCCCAAGCATTGAATTTATCTGCTATAAAAAGCACCAAAGTAGAGATTGCCACGGTAGAGCAATGGACAAATTGGATACTAAAGGATCATTTCTTTGCATGCCAATGGGCCGGTATAATAGGCTGAGGCCTTATCTTATTTCTTTGGGTCTGCTGATGTTTCATCTTTGAGCACAGCGTCAGCAGCAGCAACAGCGGCTGCTAGTGCAAGTTGTGCTTGCCCTTAACAACAGAGAATCCCCAGAACTCTGGCTAGGCATGCTGGACTGGTAGCCAGAGACGGGTAAGTATCTGATACAGCTTCACCAACCTAAGACAGGCACCAAGTTCCTAGCCACGTGGTTAGCCCATAATGGGTAAGGGAAGCCTGAACTTGGAACACCTAAGACAGGCACGGTCCCTTGCTTAATCAAACAAGAAGGGGGAGTTGTTGGGAGGGCTGACAATGCCCTGCCCTAAGATGGTGCCTGGACCCTACTTCCTCTTGGAGACAGGTTTCAGGAAGTGCCCTGTGATTGGCCCTTTACTGCTTGCCTCAGGCGTGTAAGCTGATTGGATAGGATTGAGAGATAAGCCAGGGGCCTGGGGGAGAGGGGTGAAGAGGTTCTCTGCCTAACAGAAATAGTGGAATTAACTGAATTAACTGAAGGCTTCTGGGTAACGGATTTAACGGATAGGATGGATATATAAGCCAGGGGCTTCTGCCCAAAGGAAGGAACTGAAGGCTGGAATAAAAGTGCCTCTGAAACGCTCTCCAGTATCGGGTGATTTCTTCCGCGGGACGGGAGACACTGATAGAGAATGCCACCTTATTGAAGTCTAGCCTGTCTTTTATGCTCTCTGGTTCCTCCCAGTATTTTTCCAATGTTCAAGCAGCTCCTAAGACCCCAGGGGCATTGTGATAAACGGGAAGCAGGAACTTGTGGTTTAGCCAGGAACTAAATGCATCTGGCCATTCTGTGCATCCTGTTACCCCTTGAAAAACAAGCTAAGCTGTGGAGTTAAGTTAACCCCTGGGAGTCTGGGCCCTGAAATTTCACACCTACTGGTTCACATGAACTGAGAATGAGAGCAGACTGAGCAGGACCAGGTTGCTGCATCCACCAGGAAGAGTTGGGACTGGGAGCTGGTTAGGTCAGCACAGGTTACCACATTCAAAGGCAAAGGCTCAGATGGATGGGCATTATGCCAGAGGGGTCAGAGCAATCACTTGAATATGTAAAATCTGTGGACATGAGTAGGTCTGGTTGTCCAGCAAAGCAGACACTCTGGCTGGGTTTTAATCCCCATTGAAAAATGCAAGGACCAGTGTGAGGGTTGCAGCTTGGTCTGGAAACCAAAGTGCTTGCTGCAGAAACAATTGGAATGTATGTGGGCTGAGTATGGGATCCACCATTCTGGGCTAGAATCCAGTACCCACTGGTACTCATGAAAACAATAGTAAGTATAAGATTGGCTAGCCAAGGCCTCTGTCCTTGTTGAGCCATGTGTGATCTGTGTCTGGGTATGGGTCAGGATTGGATGGGCTATGACACCCAACAGCCAGAACAAGAATGGGTTAAGGCTAGAAAGGACAAGTCATTGTCCCTGCTAGGACAGGAGGTAGACTAAGTAGGGCTGGCTCATGAACTCATTGGTGTGTGCAAGATTGGGCATGGGGAGAGACCTAGACACAGGGACCTGGGGAACTTCTCTGTCAGGACACACTCCCTACAGGTGAGTGCAAGAACCAAAATGGAAAGCAGTGCAAACCAGGCCCAAAAAAACAGTACCCACAGGCATACATTTGGTTCAGGTCAGGGGCAGGCCAGTTTGGAACAGTCCATGTGAACAACTGGTGAATTTAAATGTCAGAATGGAGTGGGGTCAGGCAGGGACAGGACACATCACAAGCAAGTCCACATGTGGGCTGGGATTGGGGTCTGGCAGGGCCTGGCTAGACTGTAGCCCCCACCAAAATAGTTTGAAATTGGGGGCTGGCCTGGCCTGACCAGCTACAGCATCCACTTGTAAATGCCAAGGTGAGAGGGCTGTGCCAGACAGGACTGCAGTACCCAACTGGCACATATAAAACACAGGGGATGGTGGGGAAGGCCCCAGTGAGAGGGATGCAAAGTTCCCCTGCCCCTTGCTGTGCTGTTACTTGCATTGGGGAGCATGAGAACTGGGATGGGAGTAGACCATGCCAGTCAGGGCCACATTGTGTGGCCTACATGTGAGCTTGAAGCCAGTGTTGGTGCGAACAGATTGGGCTTTGCTACAGCATCAAATGCAGATGCTGACACAGAGGCCAAATTCTGCCAGGCACAGGCATTGCTTAGACAGTTTCTGGCACCTGCTAGCACCAGTGTGGACTGAATAGTATGGCCGGTTGGGACAAAGTGGGCTTCAGAACCCATTAACATGTACTAGAGCTGAGTGGGATGTAGGGCAGAAGGGACCAGTCTGCTGTCTACGCTGGCAAGCATAGGAACCTGGGCAGGGGCAGGCCTGGTAGTGGTTTTTGTGTGTTTCTCTGAGTAGACTGCAGCTCTCCCAGGTTTACATGTAGGCTGAGTACGTGGTGGGCAGGATTGAGCAGGGATCTACCAGCAACTGGGCTTTGTGAAACATGGAGCTGGAGAATGATCTGACCCAGCAATTGCAACTATCACACTGTACACAGGCTGATTTGGGCGACAGACTCTACTGGACACTTTATTGGCAAATGCACATAAGATTCAGGTCTAGAATGGCCTCAGATGAGGTTTCTTGGGCAGTTCCCTACCACATGAAATGCTGGACTCAGAATCTTAACCATGGAGAGCATTGCAGGTTACATGGGCTGACTGTGGGAGTGGATGTGTCAGATGGAGCAGAGGACAGCATATCCAAAAGTCCATGATAATATGGCAATACATCAGAGCCTCCAGAGGATACCTGATACCATGCCAGAGAGCAGAAGACAAAACAAGTTGATCAAACACCCTAACCAATCATTCCCAGTGAAGATCTGAGCAGATGGAGACACTAAGATGAACTATAGCGGCCAGAAGATTCAGGAGAGATTTCATTGTGATTGGAGTGTTGGAATCACCAGCAATTCAGGACTGTTGAACTATTAAAACCTCTTGAGAAATTCATGGTGTTGGACATTTCTGTTTTTCTTCAGGTTGCTGATTTTATATTGTGGCTCTTCATTTAAGAGGAATGTGTGGTAACTGTAATGGAGACTATCATGCTCAGATGTGAAAATGAAGTGCAATGGACATCTCTACTTCCAGATCAAAGATGGACTACTAATGAAACTGTTAACCATAGCTTTACAAAAAGAAGCTGGACTCCCTGACATTGTCCACAACTGAAATGATTAACATGCGACTGCTTATGAAGAGTTATGCTATAGTAATAATACAGGGAATTTGGTAGCTGTGGGGTTTAGGGAAGGAACAGGGGATATCCAGGGCCTATGGAACTATATCATAGAATGGTGATAATAATTTTTAAACAAGCTAAACTAAAATTTTAAAAAAAGGTGTTGTCAGTTATAACTCTTTTAGATGTTTTGTAGATACAATCTCATGCATACATGCATAAAACCTCACATGTATCTATAGCTATATTTATAGCTCTATCTATCTATCTATTTATCTATCTATCTATATATATATATCTTTATATATATTTGGTATGGGTGCTATGGCAGAACAGTGGGTTGAGCTGCCAATTGCAATGCCTCTATTCACATTAGAGTGCTTGATTCTAGTCCTGGCTACACTAACTCCCTGATAATTCACTTTGCAGGCAGTCTAAAATGGCCTAAGTATTTTGGTTCCTTCCACTCATATGAGAGACCAGGCTGGAGTTCCTGACTTCTGGTTTTGGCCTGGCTATTATTAGTATTTGAGAAGTTAATCAGCAGATGGGAGATCTCTCTTGGTCTCTCCTGCTCTTGTCATTCTGCTTTTCAAACAAATCAATCTTCTTAAAACATGTTTTTACAAAATATGTGCATGAAAATCTATATTTATGGATGTATATGGATGTATATATGTCACACCAGGCCCATCTATGTATATGTCACATCAGGCCTTGCCCTGCTGCCTGAAGGGTGTGGCTTAAGCCTAAACTCCCCCATGGCCTGAGGCACAACCTTCAGGCCTACACATGGAGTGCAACTTCCTGCATGGCTTCAAGGTCAAGGGGAGTATAACAGAACATAACCTCTGACATCACCAGAAGATCAAGGGAGATAGACCTGTCATACAGTCAGTGATTTTGGGACCTGCTAGCAGGTCTAAACCCCAAGACCTGGCACCTGAACAGCGACCCAAGAACTTCAAGAGAAAAGACTTCAGGATTTCAGAACAGGGACTAAAAGACCACAGAACTTCAAGACTTCAAAACTTCAGAACTTTAGAACAGGTACAGTAGAACTTCAAGACAAAAGGCCTCAGGACTTCAGAACAGGGATTTCCAAACCACAGAATTTCAGGAATTCAAAACCTCAGGATTTAAGATTAGGAACATTGGAACTTCCCAATTTCAGGACTACAAAACCTCATTTAAAATTGGGTGAGAGCCCAGCCTTGGCTTATGGGCTGATATTTTGAGACCTACTCAATGGTGTTCTGAGTTATCCACCCCAGCCAGTGCACTATGAGCTTTCACCTTAACCAGTAGGCTCTATGCTTGTGCCTTAACCAGTAGGATGGGTTTGCACCTTAATCAGTAGGCTCTAAGCTTAACCTTAATGAATAGGCTCTGAGTTTAGACCTTAACCAATAGGCTGTGAGTTTGCACCTTAACCAGTGTTGGAGTATAGGTTAATGCTATGATAGTAAATTAGTATGCTAAAACAGCATGTTTTTGTTGAGCAGTGTGATACTCCCTTGTGCTAAAGAAAACTGCTACTTTGCTAGGCCAGGAGGCGCTTGGACTTTGGGAGGATTCCACTTTAGCAATAAATCTGTTCTTTGCGGCCTTGCAACTTTGTAATCCAGGTGCAGAGGGTGGGGGGAAGCAAGGACGCAATTCTTTTCTGGTCCCAGGAACTAGCGGAAGATAAGGGTGTGAGAATGGGATAAGCCATGAAGATAGTGCGTATGGGAACAGAACATGCTTCCTGTGCCTGAAGGCCATAAAATAATGAACATGTCTAAGGTTGCTACTTTTGATGTGTTTCCCAGTCCCAAAGGGCCTATATAAGCTATTGTCTTGGGCTGTTTGGGGTTCAACCTCCCAGCTTGGCTGGCCTGCGTGCCCCAAGTTCTGGTGCAACAAACTCTGTTTTTTGTTTGCATTACCAGTGAGACTCTTTGTCGTTCTCTGGGGGTTGACTAGCTCGCACCCTGATGTCCGGGGGCTTTGGCCCAAACTGTGACACCAGTAGGTTCTGAGTTTTTCACCTTAACCAGTAGTCTCTGAGTTTTTGCCCTAATCAGTGGGCTCTGAGTTTTCCACCATAACCAGTGGGCTCCAAGATTTCCACCCAAGCCAAATGGCTCTGAAGTTTTGCCCTAACCAATGGGCTCCAAGTTTTCCACCCTGAGGTTTTTCACACCAATTTTTGGATTTAGATTTTGTCCAGAGGCGAGCAACCCCAGTTTGTGCTCTTGAGATTTTTTTCTTTTGATTTGGTTTCAGTGTTGGAGGATATTTGTATTTTTTTTTGTGAAGCTCCTAGCTTATTTGTGGTTATGAGGCACAGGAATTCCAGAGTCTTGGAATCAGAAGTACAGAGTCAAGCCATCCATTTTGAACTTGAATGGAAGGAAAGTGAGACCTCATTCAGCTTGGCTAAATGCTTTGCTCTAATAGCAATTATTGGGATGCTGAATTTGGTTAACTTGGCCTTTTATTGCTGACAGATGGCTACTTTTGTTTCATCCAAACTTCCATTACCTGATCCTAAGTTTTTTGTTGTCTGGCTGCTCACTATTTAAATATCTTTATAAGATGATAAAGAGGGAAAAATCAAGAAAAAAAGAACAACTTTATAGAACTTGTTTCCTGGGCTTGCAAATTCTACGTTGAAAGGTCTTTTGCTGTTTAGCAAACTGAATGAGTTCATTTGCATGTATGGGGCAATTTTAGGGACTTTAGAATTCAAAGATATGTGTTTCTTGTAGTTGTTAATATTTTATTTGTGGCAAAAATGTAAAATTTTAATGCAAAATAATTTGGCATAGAATTAAACTTTAACACACTATTGAATTAGTTCAATGTATAATTTAAAATGTGCTATTCATTATCTACAAAGCATTTTTATATGTTAAGCTAATTCTTGTGTTTTTGGCTAGTTATCAACTTTCTCACTGCCTTTAATTGGTCGTGGTTTTTTATTTGTTTTAATGATAGGTGAGTCATGATTTCAAGACAATAACTGAATCTAACCTATAATGTGTTATGCTAACTTCAACAAAAAATAATCTCATTTATATATTTTTAGGCATCCTTGAAAAAGTATCCAAGAATTCACAAGTTTTAAATTCTAGGTCTCCCTCTGGAATTCTTATGAGGCCTCAAGAATGTCAATAGATTTATCTCCCATTTTCTCAGGACAATAGATCCGGTTCATTGGATTATATTAAGGTTATTGCCAAATGGAGTAAAATTTTGTCGTGTCAAAATGTTGCATACGCCCATGGAGTTATGAACTTTTAAATTTTAGTTTGTGTGCTTCTAATGATTTGGCACTACAGTTGTATCTGATTATTCCCTATGTATTCTTAGGATAGCTATATTACTTGGAAGACTGAAATTCAGATTTTTGCATTGATTTAGGATTTCATAGCAGTGACTTTCCTATCTCAGGGTCTTGATTAAGACGGTTAAATTGATTGCTTTCACGTATTGGTTCCTGGTGAACACTACTATTACTGTTCGGTTGAGAATAATTTTTTAAGTCTCCAAAAGTGTGTGTGTGTGTGTGTGTATTAGTAATTTAAAACAGTTTAAGTTCTAGTTCATACGATATTACAATATTTTACATGCAGCTAATTCCCCCAACCTTGGTCTTTACTGTGAGCTGAAAACTCCAGAAACAATGAAGTGTCTTAGGAGGTTTACTCCAGTGGGGCATGAAGAGGAGGAGGGCGTGGAGATCAGTGGGAAAAGAGGAAGGCAAAGGAAGGCTGAAAGGAGAAGAAAGAGAAGAGAGAGAGGGAAATGCACCTGGGGACCTTTTGGTCTGCAAGGTGAGGGGGAGGTGATTGGGAGGGATTGAGGGCAGGCCCCAGGGGATTGGTGCCTGCAGAATACCTAGGGATGATTGGTGAGTGAGTGTGTTTGGGGAATGGGTTGGAAGATTGGGGTGGGATTCTCAGGTGAAATGCTGGGTTACAGCTAATTGGTGGATGGCTGGACTGGCATGAACTTTGTGAGCTGTGAGGAAGAAGAAGTGGTGCTGGGTCTACGGTGGAAATTTTGAATTACTCCTTTCAGTGAGCACATGTATGTCTTTACTTTTGTCTTTTGTACAAGTTGTTTAACATTGCTATCATGTGTTACTGTCTACTGCTCAGAAAATGTTCTAGCTTTTGTGAATTAAGTTTCTAGCAGGCTAATTTATTCGTTTGTTTTATCAGTTATCTGGATCCTCAGCTGCAAACACAGGGCACATAGTTCACGTATCAGCAGCAGGAACATGTTCCCTTGAGACTGAGGCAGTGCCTGGATTCTATAACCACTCTCAGAGCTTCCCAATAGAATTGTAAAAGTGTCTAAATGATTTTAAACCACTGCCAAAAAGCTCATTTACTTTGCCGAGCAATAAGACTACTAGTTAACACAGATTTCTTTGATGTATGCAATTTAAATAACTAATAGGCTGTTTTCAAAATATGCTACATCATTGAAACATTTATATTTAAGTTTATTGTTAACATGTACTCCTGTCTCACTTATAACCGGCAATAGGTCTTTGGGATAAATGTTTTATAAAGCTAGTACTTGGCATTTTTCACTTTATAGTGTTGCTTATAAGAGTAAGCAATCTGTTCACTCAGATCTAAGGCCCCCACGTAATGTCCTCAAGGCAAGGACACAGTGGAAACAAGATACCAAGATCTTAAAAACATGCTTGAAAAGCAGAGGGGGGAGGATATATTATCCTTCATGAACATTTTGGATTTTATCACCCTAAATTTTCTTCAGATTTTACCTTCTGTAGAGGCACCAGCTGTACATCACTGGTGGCCATTTGCATGCCCATAGCAAGTGTCTTTGGTTTGATGGTGGCACCCAGCCACCCAAAAGTGGAGAGGTCCTGACCCCTTGCTAACTGTGGGAAGAGGGTTTGCTTGTGTTTTCCCAGAAACTGAGCTACAGCCTGTGTGGGTGCTTGCTCATAATGTTAAGTCCTGTATCCTATGCACTGGAGGATGCCCTTCGAGTAATACAACCTTGCAACCTCATTCTGAAAGATCCATCACCATCAAGAAGACAATGGAGGAGGAGGCCAGACCCGTTCCAACACTGGGTGACATGGGGGGTTTTAAGGGATTGGCAGATTAAGCACAGCATCTATCCCTGACCACATGACTTATTCAAATCCCTAATAAATTAGGTCCATAGAGAAATCTTCCACCTTAAAATGTTTAAAAATCCTCAGCTAGATGCTAACTTTGTGAGAAACAGATGATTTATAAGTGACAGATTCTTAACTGATTTTGATACTAAGAAAGGCTATAGAAACATACTCTGGGACATCCAAGCATCCTTATTACCTCTTAAATTGGTTACAAGGTATCTTGCTGAACAGGAAATGTCATTAAGAGAGACAAGATGAGGTTTGTAATCCCATTCCCAGTGAGACCCACTGAGGCCTCCCAAGAGCTTTTGCTGCAGAAGTAGCAGACTTCTTCCCCAAGGGCTGTCAAGAAGGACACCCAGGACCATGTCCCAACTGCCAAAGAGATTACTGAGGATTTGACTGACCCTGAATGCTGAGAAATTTGGGTTCAGCCAATCCCATTGAGTCTTCCACTCAGGACTGAGGCAGCCCAGAACCCTCTTCAGATTTCAGTGCCACACCAGGCCATTTCCCAGGAGCCTTGAATGGTCCTCATAGCACATGGAAACAAAGGTTTTTCCCCTGGACACGACTGAGCAGATTTCTCTTTCCTTAGCACTAGCCTTTACTCTTAAAGTGACCATAAAGATATCTCAGGTACCCAAATTAGCTCAGGTGAAGACCTATATTCTCATTTAGATCATAGACTGAAACTAATGTAGATTTGTGCATCCAGGAAAGTTGGTTGGTCTATAGCTACCTAGCCTGTTACACTGGCCAGGCCCCTGCAGAAATACTTGCCAGGTTTCCTTTAAGATTTTTTTTTTTGCTAGACCCATGGAGGTGTAGGATTCCTTTATTGCTCTGATTCAGAGTCCATGCCTTCCTCATACGTTAATTTATTGACTATTTTCTTGCCTACCTAAGACTATTCTATTCCCTAATTGTCCACATATAGCTTATTCTCTTAGAACCATTTAATCACTTGCCTCTGCCATTACTATATGAAATTCTGTAAAATCTTACTAGAGTACTAATAACTGCTGGGTTGTTGTGTAAATCCTTTACAAGTTACTATACGATTCATGTAAGTCTTTATAACAAGTGATTTGTCATTGTACAATGTCCCATGATACTATAGTTGCTTCAGAGGATCAAATATTTCCTATTCCCAGCCTAGATGCAAAATGGCCTTCCATATTAATGCTCAAAAGTCAGAAAGAGAGCCTACAAGCTACAATCAATATGTCAGACACCAAATAGCTTCTATCTTCTATCAGAGATCTTTAGAAATGAGCCCCTGCTAAAGTCCTCACCTTGAAAGCCCCGGGATTTCATATGGGTGCCGGTTCTAATCCCAGCAGCTCCACTTCCCATCCAGCTCCCTGCTTGTGGCCTGGGAAAGCAGTTGAGGATGGCCCAATACATTGGGATATTGCACCCGGGTGGGAGACCCGGAAGAGGTTCCAGGTTCCCGGCTTCGGATCGGCGTGCATCAGCTTGTTGCAGCTCACTTGGGGAGTGAATCATTGGACGGAGGATCTTCCTCTCTGTCTCTCCTCCTCTGTGTATATCCAGCTGTAATAACAATGAATAAATTAAAAAAAAATGAGCCCCTGAAGAGTTCTCTGCTGCTGCCCTTGGCCTTTTCAGCACAAGGAAGCCAGAGTGGCCGCCATCTTATATCCCTGGCAGCAGCTAGGGTACATTCTCCTAGGGGGATATGAGGAGCCAAATGGGTAATAGGAATTTGGGGTCTCTGGTCCCTGCAGAATTTACCTTTAATTTCCATGGTGTATTGGACTTAATATCAAGGATGTTCAACATTGCTGTGAGAGGCATGTTGATACCTGCAATGTGCTGCTATAGCATATGATATCATTATGTTAAATTTTGCACTCAGATGTCTGTGCCAACACCCTAAACTCACAAGACTTATGCCTGCTCTTACAGCAGAAGTTTTTGCGGTATAATTTGTTCCAAAAGCAGAGGAGGGGAGATGAGGGCAATTACATCAGACCTCGACCTACTGCCTGGAGGGCGTGGCTTAAGCCTAAACTCCCCCACAGCCTGAGACACAGCTTTCAGGCCCACACATGGAGCATGACTTCCAACATGGCTATGAGGTCAAGGGGAGTATATCAGAATATGACCTCTAATATCACCAGAAGATCTAGAGAGATAGACCTGTCATACAGCCAGTGATTATAGCATCTGTGGAAGTTGTGGGGTCTGTCAAAAGGCTCCTTCCTGCCCTTCGCTTCCTTACCCTTTAAAACCTATAACGTTTACATAATAAAGTGGACATTTCTCACCAGTTTGTCTTTGCTGGTACTTGGGGCTGAAGGCCACGATCTGTCTCACCCTCAGTGACCCTGAGGCCGCTGGCAGGTCTCAACCCCGAGAGAGTATGTTCAAACCACTGTATCAGAATATTATAATCGCATATAATATTTATAGAATACACATAAATGTTGAATCACAATGTATAAAAGCTACATATATACATATATATTAAAATTTCATTTACAAAATAAACACTATGTTAGCAACCTGTATTAAAAAAAAAAATTCTCCCAAGCCTACAAGCTGTGTGGCGGAGGTATCAATGAACTGATCAGTCTTATGATTTCTCCTTTCTCATTGCTGAGCCTCATCCTGCCACAAACTTCTGAATTTTTAACAAATTTCCTTCTTAAACTATTTTAGCTAAATTTTATCAGTCACAGAAATCATGTTGTATTCCCTATATTCTAATAATTCTCTGATAAATGTGAAATATATTCCATATGAAGCTATAACCTTTTTAAAATTTTTTGAAGGCATCTATCAAAATATTGATGCTCAAATACATTGATAACATGAATGGTTTAATCAATCATATTTCTTTTTTTTAATTATTTATTATTTAACTTCAGTAATTACATTGTATTATGTGACACAGTTACATAGATACTTGGGTTCTCCCCACCCCTCCCCAAACCCTCCTACCATGGTGGATTATTTCTAACAATTATTACTGGAATCATAAAAGCAGACCCACCTATTTACTACACAAACAAGAATACTCTTTTACTATTGATAATTCAGGTAATATTAATTGTAATAAGATGTCTTATGGATTATGCAAGTACATTCATCTTTTTAATTTTTTTGTTACTCAAATATCTAAACGCTAACTAGCAACAAATAGAATACATAGTATTTCCTTACTAGCAAAGACATATAATGCATAGCAGCAATTTTGAAATTTTCCTGAAGTAACTCTAGCTGCAAAAGTGATGTAAACCTAACATTTATTGTGAGATTATTCTTTGCTTAATTACAAGGGATGTTGAAACCAATGTTACTGTAAAAGGACACCCATTTTTTCATACGCAAAATATATACATTCAAAGAAACTACTTATAGAGTTCTGAAGATTTTTTTCCTGAATGCCATAGATGTAGAGTCAGTTTTAACAAAAATACAAATCAAGGCAGATAAATGACAACTACACACAATCCTGACAAGTGATCACTACACAAAATTCAGGAATCTGGCAGGGCATCATAGAGAATAATTCAAGGGATCCCAGCCTTCTTGGGTTCTTTATAAACACTCAGAATTCAAATGGTACACTAGATTGTGCCTTTGTGTAAAGTTCAGTGCAAATCCCTAAGCTAAGATTCCTGGCTTGTTTGATGCAGCCATGTCAACCATAATGGTGGCCTTCCCTGATTATCATTTCAAGTTTTAGAGTTCAGGATGGCCATTTCCCTCTGCATTCAAAATGTTGAAGAATGCAAGTAAAATCATGACAAGCAAATCTAGGTTATTTCAGTGAGTTTTTAATAATCAAGCTTGGTGATGACATTGACCACTTGAAATTAGCAACCGAGAAGTCACTATGAATATCCAGTCAGAATCAAAACCTAGAGAGGAAAATATGGTCATTAGCATGAAGTGTATGCATTATACTAACGAGGAATAGCAGAGAGGGCACCTTCCCAGAAATAGGAGAGAACAGAACAGCAGCAGAAGGGTACATGGAGACTGTCAGACTGTGTCTGTGATAGCAAAGCCACAAAACCAATGGTGTGGTGTTGCAATGACTGAAAATCTAGTGGCATTCAGCAAACAGCAATCTGAACTCCACCAGCAGTCAGAAATCCACCAGCAACCAGGTGGGGAGAGACTTTCACTGGGAGCTTGGGAGGTGAATCCAGATAAAGGACTGTCCGTCTTGCTGGGCTTTTTTACTTGACCAGGAGAAGGGACAGAGCAGCAGATCCCAGATGGGCCATGTGAGAACAGAATGGATTTCATAGCCCAGTATTCCCCCTTAGAGCCAATCCCAGGGACATGAGAACTCCACAGAAGCGACACTCGAAAGCTACCATAAATATCACCTGGTTTTAAAGAATCCACAATACAGCAGTCTGAGGATGTAGGGGGAGAGGAATCTAGGCGCCACAAAGAAGAAAAAAAAAAAAATTAGGTCAGCAAGACCTCAGGTAACCCAGTAGGTTGCAGCAGAGATAAAGGGTTTGAAGGCAGCAATACCTTATAACGCATACACATGGGAAAATAAATGAGTCAGAAGAAGGAACCAGTGCCACCCCAAAAAGTCACCAAAGGCCTTGTTAATTGCAGAGATTACAGATGAAGAGATTGAAGACCTATCAGAAAAGCAGTTCAGAAAAATAATTATAAAACTCTTCAGAGACAATGAAAAACAATGGGATGAGCTCAAAGATTTCAAAAGCCACATAATCACAGAAACACATTTAGTCAAAAATGAGATCCTTGACCTGAAGCACAGAGTTGAGAGTCAAGCCAACAGAATTATTGCAGCAGAAGACAGGATATCTGAATTGGAAGATTCCCAGAATGAAAGCAGTCAGATTATTAATCAGCTGGAAATACAGTTGAACAAAGAAAAAAAGGCAATACAGTAAATGAACGACAACATCAAGCAGCTGAATATCAAAATTATAGGACTTCCAGAAGTAGTGGAAAGAGACAGCGGTACACAACCGGTACTCGATGAAATTATACAGGAGAACTAAGGAAACACTTGGAACATGAGCCCAGGCCAAATCCATGAAAGCCAGAGAATGCCCCACAGATAGGACCCAAAAAGATCTTCACCCAGACACGTGGTAATCAAGCTCCCTTCCAACAAACACAAAGAAAGAATCCTAAGGCTAACACAAAGCAGAGACAAGCTTACATTTAGAGGCAGGTCCATCAGGATCACCATGGACTTCTCAGAAGAGATGCTCCAAGAAAAAAGGGAATGGAGTAAAGTCATTCAAATTCTGAAACAGAACAACTGTCAACCAAAAATAATGTACCCAGTAAAGATCTCATTTGTATTCAAGAATGAATTAGCTACTTCCATTGCAAGGAGAAACTAGAAGAATATGCAAGCATAAAACTACCTCTATAATATCTGCTCAGAAATGAATGACTCCCAGAGAAAAAAGAAGCAAACCATAAGCAAAGATGGCAAATGGGAAGACCTCCCCACTAAAGTACAGGCAAGGAAAGACAATAAGATATGAACAACCTCAAAAACACATGGGTGGCAGGACATAATTGCAATCTCTCAATACTAACCCTAAACACAAATGGCCTAAATTCATCAGTCAAATGACATAGATTAACAGATTGTATCAACAAACAAGACCCAACTATCTGCTTCCTATAAAAGATGCATAAACCATAAAAGATGCTAAGAAACTGAAAGTGAAGGGATGGAAAAAAGATATTTCATGCCAACAGACGAGGAAAAAAAAAGCTGGTGTAGCGGTCCTAATTTCAGACGATACAGACTTCAATGTGACAAACATCAAAGAAGATACACAAGGGCATCTCATATTGTTGAAAGGAAAGATCCATCAGGACATAATTACCATCCTTAACACTTACGCTACAAGTCCAGATGCACCCAGGTATATGAGACAATTACTTATAAACTGAAAGGAAGATATAGATGAACACACAATAATCCTGAGAGATCTGAACACCTCATTAACATCAATAGATACATCATTGAGACAAAAGCTCAACAGAGAAGCTACAGAGCTCACACAAACAATAGAACAACTGGACTTAATAGACATATGCAGAACATTTCATCCTAATGCTGCAGATAATATATTTTTTTCAGCAGTGCATGGCATCTTCTCCAGGACAGACCACATGATAAGACACAACACAAATCTAACAAACTTCAAAAAATTGGAATCATACCATGTACCTTCTAAGACCATCACGGAATGAAACTGGAAATCAGCAATTCGAAATGCCCAGGAAATATGTAAACTCTTGGAAGTTAGACAACATGCTATTAAATGAAGAATAGGTTAGGGAAGAAATTAAAAATGAGATAAAAATTTATGGAAACCAATGAAAACTCAGATACAACAGTTTAAATTTGTGGGACACCACCAAAGCAGTGTTACATGGTAACTTTATTGCAATTGGTGCTCATGTTAAGACCCAAGAAAGGTATCAAATAAAGAAACTAGGCACACACCTCCAAGTATTAGAAAAACAGCAGCAAAAGGATCCCACAATCAATAGAAAACAAGAAATTATCAAAAGAGACAGAAAATTAATCACATAGAAATTAAAAAAAGTACACACAAAGTTAATGAATTAAAATGCTGGTTTATTGAGAAGATAAATAAAATAGACACCCCACTGGCCCAATTGACACAGAAAAATACAAGATAAAGTGAGAATTAGCAGCATCAAGGATGAGAAAGGCAACATAACAACAGTCAGCGCAACCATTAAGAAAATAATAATAAATTATTGCAAAGAATTGTGACACAACAAATCAAAAGATCACCAGGAAATGGAAAGGTTCCTAGACTCCCACAACTTACCAAAATTTACCTCAGAGGCAACAGAAAACATGAATAAACCCATAACCAAAGAAAGGATAGAGTCAGTAATTAAAGATCTCCCCAAAAAGAAAAGCGCAGGCACAGATGGCTTTACCACAGAATTCTACAAAACATTCCAAACAGAACTAACCCCAATCCTCCATAAGCTCTTCAAAAAAATAGAAAAGAAAGCAATCATTCCAAACTCATTCTATGAAGCCAACATCACTTTAATCCCAAAACCAGAGACGCAACAGAGAAAGAAAAACTACAGACCTATTTCCCTGATGAGCATTAATGCTAAGATTCTCAACAAAATCCTAGCCAATAGAATTCAAAAAACACACATCAGAAAGATCATTCATCCGGATCAAGTAGGATTCATTCCTGGAATGCAGGGATGGTTCAAAATACAGAAATCCATAAATGTAATGCACCACATCCAAAAACTGAAGAACAAAAATTACATAATAGTATCAATAGATGCAGAAAAAGACTTAAACAAAATCCAACATCACTTTATGGTAAAAACCCTAACCAGGATAGGCATAGAACAAACAATCCACAACATAATCAAAGCAATATATGAAAAACCCAATGCCAGCATCATAATGAATGAAGAAAAGCTGGAACCCTTTCCACTGAGATTTAGAACAAGACAAGGTTGCCAGCTAATCAACATAGTCCTAGAGGTACCCACAGAGGCCTTAAGACAAGAAAAAGAAATCAAAGAAATCAAAGGAATCCAAATGGAAAACGAAGAAGTCAAGCTTTCACTATTCACAGATGACATGATCCTTTACATAGAAGAACCAAGAGACTCAATACAGAGACTGCTAGAACATAAATGAGAGTTTGGTGGAGTGGCAGGGGACAATTCATGAACAAAAATCAACAGCCACAGTGGTTGTGAACAGCACCAAGATAGAAAAAGTTCCAACCAGCAAGATACCATTCAAAATAACAGAGAAAAGTATAAAGCATCCAGGAATAAATGTAACCAAAAATGTAGGAGACCTTTTCAAAGAAAATTACAAAATGCTTAAAAAAGAAATTGAAGAAGACATCAAAAGATGGAGTAACATCCCATGCTTCTGGATAGGTAAAATCAATATCACTAAAATGTCTATACTGCCAAAAGTAACAAATATATTCAATGCATTCCCAATCAAAGTACCTGAAACATTCTTGATAGAACTCGAAAATATGATACAGAGGTTCATTCAGAAACACAAAAAATCATGAATAGCTAGAACCATTCTGAAGAATAGGAAGTTAACAGGGGGAATCACAGCCCCAGACCTCTGGACATACTATAGGGCAGTGGTTATCAAAACAGCCTGGTACTGGCACAAACATAGAGAAGAAGATCAATGGAACAGAATAGAAACAACAGAAGGCAACCCACACAGATACAGCCAAATAACTAGACAAAAATAATAATACAATCCAAGCAAATGGGAAGTTTTCTTCAATAAATGCTGTTGGGACAACTGGTTAATAGCCTGTAGAAACAAGAAGATACACCCACACCTTTCACCATACACTAAGATTAAATCTAAATGGATAACAGAGTCAAATCTACATCCTGAAACCTGCAAAGATTTGTAAGAAAATGTTGGATATACCCTTCAAGATTTAGGTGAAGGCCCCAACTTACTAAAAGCGACATAAAAGGCACTAGCAAGCAAGACCAGAATAAACAAATGGAACTTTGTCAAACTAAGAAGCTTCTGTAGAGCAAGGGAACCAATCAACAAAGTAAAAAGCAACCCACAGAATGGGAAAAGATCTTCGCGCACTACATAAGTAATAGGGGGCTAATCTCCAGAATATACATAGATCTCCAGAACAACCAAAACACCAAAACAAATAATCCACTCAAGAAATGGGCACGGAAAATGGGCAGATGTTTCACAAAGGAAAAAAAACCAAATGGCAAACAAACACATGAAAAAATGCTCAAGTTCCCTGGCAATAAAGGAAATCCAAATGAAGACAATCACGAAGTACCACCTAACGCCAGTAAGGTTGACACAGATACAAAGAAACACCAACAACACCTGCACGCCAGGATATAGGGAAAAGGGAACCCTACTCCACTTCTGTTGGGACTGCAGACTTGTACAGCCCATATGGATATCATTTTGAAGAATATTCAAACAGCTGAAAATCTGTATACCACATGATCCAGAAATCACACTCCCTGGAACATATCCAAAGCATTTGTTGCACTAGAAACCAACATGCACCCCTATGTTTATATCAGCACAATCAATTATTGCAAAAACTTGAAAGCAACCAAAATGCCCATCAACAGAAGATGGGATAAGAAAGCTATGGTTCATTTACTCCATGGAATACTACTCAGGTATTAAAAAAAAAAAAAAAAAAAAGCGAAATGTAGTTTTTTGTGGCCAAATGGGCACAGCTGGAAACCATAGTGCTAAGAAATACAAGCCAATCCCAAAAGGTTAAGTACCACATGTTTGCCTTAGTATAAGATGAAAGGATGTCAATCCGGTCTGTAACACCCATATATTGTAATATTTTTTAACCTCAAACAGCCAGTATCTAATGCATTAAAATATTTTGATGTTATCAATGAGCACACAATTAATGTCAGTCAGACTGCTTATGTTCAATATCAAAGAATTGTAAAGCCTAATATACTCTTAAGACCCTAAGCTATTTGGAAATGGGGCGGGAGGGCAGAGAAATCTTCCATCTCCTTAGAAAGTGTGAGGAAGGTGTGAAGTATAACCTATCAGCAATATAACAGGTAATTCATAGACAACAGACTTGAATCAGCATTAGACAATAGTAAAACTACAAAGACATATGGGGGAACCAGAGCAATCCCGAACACCTCTTAACTGGAAGTCATATGCACACAGCAGTGAGGGACCCCAGAGTGGAGCAGGTGAACAGGAGGAGGTGTGTATCCCAACCCTGAAAACTCCCAGATTCTTACCAAGGACTATCAGTATGGGCAGTAAAGACTACATCCCAACTGTCAAGGAGACCACGGGGAATTGGAGTGCCTTCAGAGGCCAAGAACTCTGGGGTCAACCAGGCCCTTCTGGATCTACCACATGGGATGAAAGAGGCCTAAATCCTTCCTCACAGAACCCAAGGTGTTTGGAACAAGAGCCAAGAGCCCTGAGGGATCTCCAGAAATAGAGGGAGAGGAAGCTTCCTTCAGGACTGTGGAGAGGAGCTTCTTCTGTTCCTTACTTAGTTCCAACTTTGGAGCCCCACCCTCTGCAGCAAGGATGATCAGGCTCGTTCTGGAGGGCTCCCCCTCCCTCCCCCAAAAATAGAATAGATAGAGAAATACAAGGAAAGCTTACAATCAAACAGAAAAGGATCAGTGTGAATCTACATATACCTTACTAGGTGGGACACAAAGATTAGTTACTCCTCACTAGGGTACTGAGATTTCTCTGCACACCGCTCCTAAAAATGTTCTGCACCTAAACCTTGATATATGTCTTGTTAGAGTTGTTAGCCAGTCTAGACTGCCCAAAAAATAATGGTATAAAATGCTAAATACTATAATGAAAATAGACACAAGACGGCTTAATAATAATCTATAACCTTTTAAAGGTGTATAGAACTCAGTTATATATAAGCTAAAATTGAGAGACTCACCAGATGGTCAACATAGGAGGATGGATGTGAGGGAGCTCACAGACAGAGAGGGATAGAATGCGAGAAAAGCGTAAGTGGAGCAGCATAGGGCTGCAGGGAGAGGAACATGTAGCTCCCTGGACAGTGTGGAGCCAAAAAAATCCACACGACTTGGAAGAGCAACCAGTAAAAAACAAAACAAAATAAAACAAAAGGCAGGGAAGACAGTGTCCTGGTCCAGACCTACTGAGTCACGTTTAAGTGCAGCTGCCAGGAGAAGCAGCCACCAGGAGCTGCACCCACGGCAAAGGTCCTCACCAGCGGCAGAGGCAGACTGCAAGAACCTGAGGTTTGAGTGAGCTGGGTAGGGGCAGCAGTGGGTCAGAGGCTCCTGGAGTTAACCCTCCAGGGGCACGCACAGAGCGCGAACATCCTTGGTGCTAATCTCCCCATTCCTCCCCCCCACAGATTCCAGCATCTAGGGACACAGGGCAAGTGCCATGAAACTGCCAAAACTGTGTCTTGGAGGAGACGCACAGCAGTTCTGTGCGCTGAGGAGAAAGGCAAAAGGCGCACTGAATACTCCCCCATGCCTTGCGGACTGACACACAGTTAGATGGCACTGACCCACAGAAACCCGTGCACGCTTCTGGGCTGTGAGAACCTGGGCGCGCCTCTGGGCTGGGAGGTCCTGTACGAGCGCTGGGGTGGGCGGTCCTCTGTGAGCACTGGGGTGGGCGGACCTGCACAGGAGGTGCATCCAGAGAGCACCTGGAGTACTCCACACCCTGCAGTCCGTGATTGGGAGACGCACCAGGATGGCACTGTGGACCTGCGTGCAGGAGGCATCCCCAGAGAGCACCTGGAATCTCCACGCGCTGCAGTCCCAGGCACTGTGGACACACTGAAAAGGCACCTAGAATCCTCCGTGCCCTGTGATCCCACACATAGGGAGCACAAACAGAGAGTACCTGCATTCCCTCATGCTCTGTGGTCGCATATGTGAAGGGGACGAGCTGAGACTGCGCTTTGAATCCACTGGGCCTTGGAAGTGGCGCCCCGAAGTCCAGGGTGCTGGAGACACAACAAAAGGGCCTTGAAAATTCCCAACCCTGATACTCCATGCCTGCAGGCTCCGATCTCTGAAGGATAGCACTTGGAGGCCCCACAGCACGCTGGTGCCTGGGGCTCTCAAAAAAGAAACACTAACACAATGGGAAGAAATACCAGAAAAGGTAATGATCCAGATAAGAGAGCCAGCATCCCACCAATAAAGGATCAAGGGCCAATGTCTATTTCTGAGATGCGAGATGAAGACATGGAAGGTCTACCAGACAAGGAATTCAAAAAAATAATGTTAAAATTGGTCAGAGACAATGAAAAGAATTGGGAGGGTGTCAAGGAATTCAAGAACCACAGTCACAGAAATACAACAAATGAAAAGTAAAATCCTTGACTTAGAGCACAAAATTGAGAGCCTATCCAACAGAATAAATACAGCAGAAGAGAGGATCTCTGAAACGGAAGACACACATAATGAACATACCCAGCTCATTAAACAGCTGGAGACAAGTCTGAACAAAGCCAGTAAGACCATACAAGAAACGAAAGATAACCGCAGAAAATCAAATAATAGGATTATTGGCCTTCCTGAAGGAACGAAAGAGAGTTATGAATGCAAATGGTACTTGACGAAATTATACAGGAAAAGTTCCAAAACACTTGGAACATGAACCCTGCCCAAATCCAGGACGGTAAGAGGACTCCCAGCAGATATGACCCAAAGAGATCTTCACCCAGACATATGGTGCTCAAGTTCCACTCCAACGAAGGCAAAGAAAGAATCCTGAGACAAGTACAAAGCAGAGAAAAGATGACATACAGGGGAAAACCAATCAGAATCACTGCTGATTTCTTTGAAGAGAACTTACAAGCAAGAAAAGAAGGGACAAAGATCTTCCAAATCCTGAATCAGAACAACTGTCAACCAAGAATAATGTACCCAGCAAATATCTCATTCATATTTGAGAATGAAATCAAATACTTCCATAACAAAGGGAATTTAGAAGAATATGCCTGCACAAAACCAGATCTACAAAATCTCCTTAGAAATGCACTAAATCTATGAAAAAAGGAGGTGAATCATAAGCAAATATGGCAAACAGGAAGGTCTCCCCACTAAAGTCCACACAAGGAGCGGCAATTACACAGAAATCAACACCCACAAAAACATACGAATGGCAGAGAAAAATTGCAACCTCTCAATTTTAACTCTAAACAAAAATGGCCTTAACTCGCATTCAAAAAGCATAGATTAACGGGATGGATCATCAAACAGGACCCAACTATTGTTGCCTACAAGAGACATATCTAACCAGAAAAGACTCCAAGAAACTGAAAGTGAAGGGATGGAAAAAAAGAAAAATCATGCCAATGGATGAGAAAAAAGGCAGGGGTAGCTGTTTTAATTTCTGATGATAGGGACTTCAGTCTTACAAGCACCAAAAAGAACAGGGAAGGTCATTATATACTGGTGAAGGGATTGATAAATCAGGAAGTAATTACAATTGTGAACATATAAGCATCTAATTCCAATGCATGTAGCTACATGAAGCAATTACTTACAGACTTAAGGGGAGACATAGATATGCACACAATAATTGTGGATGATCTTAATATTCCGCTAACAACAATAGACAGATCAACAAAACTAAAACTTAACAAAGAAACAACAGAGCTCATACAAACAATTGAACAACACGACTTCGTAGATATTTAAAGAAGTTTTTATCCTAAGGCCACACTTTATACATTTTTCAGCAGTGCATGGCACCTTCTCCAGGATCGACCACATGATAGGACACAAAGCAAATCTAAATAACTTCAAAAAGATAGAAATCATACCATGTACCCTCTCAGACCACCACGGAATGAAATTGGAATTCAGCAATTCAAAATGCCCAAGGAAATACAAAACTCTTAGAGGCTGAACAATATGCTATTAAATGAACAATGGGTCAGGGAAGAAATTAAAGATGAGATCAAAAAATTTATGGAAACCAATGAAAACTCTGACACAACATTCCAAAATTTGTGGGACACGGCCAAAGCAGTGCTACAGGGTAAACTCATTGCAATTGGAGCTCATGTCAAGGCCAAAGAGAGGCGCCAAATACAGGAACTAGCCACACACCTCCAGGAATTGGAAAAACAGCAGCAGCACATGAGCCCCACACACAACAGGAAACAAGAAATCATCAAAACAAGGGAGGAAATCAACCAGATAGAAATAAAAAAAAACTATACACAAAATCAACGAATCAAAAAGCTGGTTTATTGAGAAGATAAACAAAATAGACACCCCACTGGCCCAACTGACAAAGAAAAAACAAGAGAAAGCAAGAATTAACAGCATCAAAGATGAAAAAGGCAACATAACAACAGACACTACAACCATTAAGAACATAATCAGAAATTACTACAAAGCTCTATACTCCAACAAATCAGAAGATCACCAAGAAATGGAAAAGTTTTTAGACTTCTACCACTTACCAAAATTTACCTTGGAAGCAACAAATCACCTGAACAAACCCATAGCAGAAGCAGAGATTGAATTAGTGATTAAAGATTTCCCAACAAAGAAAAGTGCAGGCACAGAAGGCTTCACTACAGAATTGTACAAAACATTCAGAACAGAGCTAACCCCAATCCTCCAAAATCTCTTCAAAATAATAGAAAACAAAGCAACCATTCCAAACTCATTCGATGAAACCAACATTACCTTAATCCCAAAACCAAACAGAGACACAACAGAGAAAGAAAACTACAGACCTATTCCTCTGATGAACTTCGACGCTACGATTCTCAACAAAATCCTAGCCAATAGAATTCAAAAAACACACATCAGAAAGATCATTCATCCGGATCAAGTAGGATTCATTCCTGGAATGCAGGGATGGTTCAACATTCGGAAATCCATAAATATGATACACCACATCCAAAAACTGAAAACAAGAATCACATGATAGTATCAATAGATGCAGAAAAAGCTTTGGACAAAATCCAACACCACTTCCTGCTAAAAACAATAACCTAGGTAGGCATAGAACAAACAATCCAGAACATAATCAAAGCAATATATGAAAAAAGCAACACCAGCATCATACTGAAGGCAGGAAACCTGGAACCCTTCCCACTGAGATCTGGAACAAGACAATGATGTCTGCTTTCTCCGCTGCTGTTCAGCATAGTCCTAGAGGTACTCGCTGAGGCCATAAGAAAAAAAATAAATAAATCAAAGGAATCCAAATGGGAAACAAAGAAGTCAAGCTTTCACTATACGCAGATGACATGATTCTCTACATAGAAGACCCAAGAGTCTCAATACAGAGACTGCTAGAACTTATATGAGGTTTTGGAAGAGTGGCAGAGTACAAAATTAATGAACAAAAATCAACAACCATAGTATGCAAATAACCATACCATTCAAAATAACAGAGAAAAGTGTGAAGTATCCGGGAATAAATCTAACCAAAAATGTAAGAGACCTATTTGAAGAAAACTACAAACTACTTAAAAAAAAATTGAAGAAGATTTCAAAAGATGGATTAACATCCCATGCTCCTGGATAGGTAAAATCAATATCACTAAAATGTCTATACTGCCAAAATCAATATATACATACAACGTAATCTCAATCAAATTGCCCAAAACATTCTTCATGGAACTGGAAATAATGATTCAAAGGTTCATCTGGAAACACAAAAAAACACGAATAGCTAGAACCATTCTGAAGAACAGAAAGTTAGCAGGGGAAATCACAGTCCCAGACCTCTGGACATACTATAGGGCAGTGGTTGTCAAAACAGCCTGGTATTGGCACAAATATATAGAGGAAGATCAATGGAACAGAACAGAAACAACAGAAGGCAAACCCACACAGATACAGCCAAATAATCTTTGACAAAAAGCAAACGACAATCCAGGCAAATGGGAAGGTCTGTTCAATAAATGCTGTTGGGACAACAGGTTAATAGCCTGTAGAAACAAAAAGATAGATCCATATCTCTCACCATACACCAAGATCAAATCTAATTGGATAACAAATCTAAAGCTACATCCAGAAACCTTCAAACACTTGGAAGAAAATATCGGAAATCTCTGCAAGATCTAGTTGTAGGTCCTCACTTCCTAAAAAGGACACCAAAAGCCATAGCAATCAAAACCAGAATAAACAAATGGGACCTCATCAAACTAAGCAGCTTCTGTACAGCAAGAAAAACAATCAACAAAGTAAAAAGGCAACCCACAGAATGGGAGAAGATCTTTGGGCACTAAGTAGGTGATAGAGGGCTGATCTCCAAAATATACAAAGAGCTACAAAACAACCAAAATGCCAGAACAAACAAGCCACTCAAGAAATGGGCATGGGAAATGGGCAGACACTTCTCAAAGGAACAAACCCAAATGGCAAATAAACCTATGAAAAAATGCTCAAGTTCCCTGGCAATAAGGGAAATCCAAATTAAAACATCAAAGAGGTACCACCTGACGGCAGTAAGACTGGCCCACATGAATAAAAGCACCAACAACACTTGTTAGCGAGGCCCGGGGAAAAGGGAACCCTACTTCACTGCTGGTGGGGCTGCAGGCTGGCACAGCCACTGTGGAAATTATGTATGGAGAACATTCAAACAACTGAAAATCGACATACCATATGATCCAGCAATAGCACTCCTAGGAATATATCCAGAACACTTGTTTTATGAGAAACCAACATGTACTCCTATGTTCATAGCAGCACAATCAGTAATTGCAAAAACAGGGAAGCAGCCAAAATGCCCATCAGCAGAGGATTGGATAAGAAAGCTATGGTTCATCTACTCTATGCAATACTACTCAGCTATTAAAAAAAAAATGCAGTTCTTTGTGTCCAAATGGGCCAAACTGGAAACCATAGTGCTAAGGGAAATGAGCCAATCCCAAAAGATTAAATATCACATGTTTGCCTTAATTTAAAATGATAAAATGTTATGTATAACATGTTATGTTATGGATGTTATATGTTGTGTATAAACTAAAATTGAAATGTCAATGAGGTGATCACAGAAGGTTGTTAAGAACTCGCATTTATTTTTAACATATTGGTTACTCATTACTATGTCAATTAATTCCATAATGATGTCAATTTTTGCTGATGGAATGTTGGAGCTTTTAATTGACTCGGATGATACTCTGCTGGCTCTATCTTTAAACCAGAGAGGGTCTACCTAAGAAGCCGTTGAACTTGACTGGACAATAAGATGCTGGACTCTATGTTTGGTATATGCTTGCAATGGAGGAATCTCAACTGAACTTGAACTGTGGTTATGCAACAAGGTGGAGGAATCCACCATGGTGGGAGGGTTTGTGGAGGATTGGGGAGAATCCCAGTACCTATGAAACTGTGTCACATAGTACAATGTAACTAATGAATAAAAATAAAATAAGCTAAAATTGAAACATCAATGAAAAAATCACAAGATGTAGTTACGAACTTGCATTTTTTTCTTCTTCTTTTAACTTATTGGTTACTCAATACTATGTCAATTAATTCCACAATGTTATAAGATGTTGCTGATGTCATGTTGGGGCTTTTAATTGATTGCGGTGATATTCTGCTGGCTCTATCTTCAGACCAGCCATGGTCTCCCCAAGAAGACATTGAACTTATCGGGACAACAAGATGCTGGACTTTATGCTTGGCATAATCTTGCAATGAAAGAGAACCAACTGAACTTGAACTGTGATAATGCAATAAGGTGCAGGAATCTACCATGGGGGAAGGGTTTGTGTAGAGTTGGGGAGAATCCCAGTTCCTATAAAACTGTGTCAATAATGCAATGTAATTTAAATAAGAAATATATATATAGAATGTTTCCTGAGCCTCAACCCCAGACTATTTCAACATCTGTACACAAAACCACAGCAGAGGATGGATCTAGAATTCCAGGCTTCAAGGCTGAACTGCTCCAACTTCCTGCATATACAGCCACAGTCAGGATAGCAAAACATTCAAACTGCCAGGCCAGAATTACTGGAGATCCATTGACAGCATGTTGGTGGTACACAGAGCTTAAATTTTGAGTCTGAAACCAGAACTGACTCAAGATGCACTCACAGCATAGCAGCTGTGGATTGGAAAATTTCCAAGCTTCAAGCACAGTCTTGCTCAAGACCTTTACACTGAATAGAGCTGGTGGATTGAGCTAGAATGCAAATTTCAAGCCTGAACTGGACCGAGTACCGTGAGCCACAGCTATGATGCCAGGGTACAAAGTATTCAAGTTTGCAGGCAAAAATCCTTGGACACTGTCTACAGAATGGCAGCAGAGTGCAGACCCAAAGTTGTGAGTCTGAAGACTGCAACTACTAGAGTTTCTCTTACGGATGGAAAAAATTCTCAACTCTTAATTTCAGACTACTTCAAGATTTGTCCATCAAATGACAGGAGCAGGCAGAGCTAGAATCCCAAGTCTGAATCGTGACTGTTATAGGGTCCCAGGGCTGCAGCTGTGTAGCTGGGATTTCAAAGTACCTGAAGCTCCAGGAAAGATTCACTCACAGCATGGTGGCAATGGACAGGAAAACTCCTACCCTCAAGTCCAGAGTAGCTCATGTTTTAACATTAATATGGATGCAGTGGAGAGAGTTACAATTCCTAGCCTAAAGCTTAAATGGCCTGAGTTCCCAGGGCTGTAGTCACACATGAAGGACAGGTACAAGCATTCAATTCTCCAGCCCAGACTTAATGGAGATCCATCAACAGCTTTGTGCACTGGGAGAAACCAAAACCCTGAGTCTGAAGTTAGGACCAAATTGAGAACCACTCACAATCAAGCAGTATGAACAGAAAATTCCTGAGCCTCAAGCCTAGACTGGCTCAAGATCTTCCAACTGAATGTAAGAGGTGGACACAGCCAGAGTCTTAAGTTTCAAACCTGAACTAGCTGAGTTCCAGGGGCTTCTGCCATGCATCTGGGAGAGCAAAGATCATGAGCCCATAGACCAGAATTACTGTAGAATCACCCAGAGCATGTTGGAGGTTGATGGAGACAAATCACAGATGCACTTGAAATCTGCCCTGAGCATGGCAGTCTTGGGTGAGAAAAAAAAAAAAAAAAAAAAAAACAGCCTAGAGTAGTTCATGATCTAGCCACAGAATTGTGGCTGTGGACAGAGCTAGAATTTCAAGCCTCATGCCTGAGAACCCTGAGGTTCAGGTGCTGCAGCCATGCAGCTAAGGGAAAAAGCACCCAAGTACCTAACCGAGTTTAGTGGATATCAGCACAATGCAAAGTAGTGGTCTGTAGAGATAAGATCCTGAGTCTGAAGCCCAGTGCCACTCAAGATTCTCTCATAATATGGTACTGTGGATGGAAAAGTGAGCCTCAAGCCCAGAAAATTTTATTTCTGCCCATAGAAAAGGAATGGTCGACAGAGCTATAATTCCAATGTCTCAAATATGAATGCCTAAAGATCTCAGGTTGCAGCCACACAGATCAGGGAAGCAAAGAAACAGAACTTTCAGCTCAGACGTCTTGAAAACAAACCTACTGCATTGTTGCAGTAGGCAGAGCCAATAGCTGGATTCTGAAACAAAGACCCTTTGAGATCTATCCACAGCATGGTGGCAGTGGATGTAAAAAATCCCCAGGCCTTAAATTTAGATTAGCTCATGATCTCTCCACTGAATAGCAGCAGTGAGTAATTCTATAAACCCAGTCTCATGCCTGAGTGCCCTGAGGTACTGCTGCTGCAGCCACACAGTTCAGGGTGAAGAGCACCCAAGCCTGCAGCCAAGACTCATTGGAGTTCCACCTAACTTATGGTGGCAATGGTGGCCATGGATAGAATAAATTTCTAAGTCTCAAGACCAGGCAAGCTTAATATCACCTCACAAAATGACTGTAGTAGATACAGTTAGATTCCTGATCATCAGTCATAACTGTCCCAAGCCCTCAGGTTGCTAACACATAGTTTAAGGAAGCAAAGCACCAGAGCTTCCAGTGCAGACTTACTGGAAACAAACCCACTGCATTGTTGTAGTAGGCTGAACCAATATCTTGAGTCTATAATCTGGACCCACTTCAGATCCACCAACAGCATGACAATCATGTATGGAAATATTCCCAAGCCTCAATCCAGACTAGCTCAAGGTCTGTGCTTCAAATGTAGGTGGCAGTGGAGAGAGTTGGAATCACAGTCCTTAAGCCTAAATCAAACTGAGTTCCCAGAGCTACATCCGCACAGTTGCAGCTGCACATCACCTGAGCTTAGAGCCCAGACTTCCAGGAGATTGGACCATAGCATGACAGCCATGGGTGGAGGCAAAATTCAAATGTGAAGCCTGAACTAGAGCGTTCCAGGTCTGTTGAAGAATGCTGGCAACAGACAGAAAAATAACTATACCTCTACCCCAGAATAGCTGTTGATTTTCCCACCAAATAACAGTAGTTTATACAGTTAGAAATCCTGGCCCTCAAGGCCAGAGTAGCTCATGATTTGTCCGGGGATTGGCAGATGTTTGGAAGTGGAATTCCAATTTTTAATCCTGAAGCTTAAGTTCCAGGGGGTTGGGCCAGGCAGCCCAGGAAGCAAAGCGACTGAGCCTCAAAAGAATTACTGGCTATCTGTCCACAGCATGGTGGCAGTGGGTGGAACATCAAGCTCGAATCTGAAGCCTGCAACAATTTGAGAATTGTCCACAGCAAGGTGCACTGAATGGAAAATTTTCCTGATACTCAATTGTTAAAATCTCAAGATCTGCCCATCAAATTGCTGTTCATGGCAGAGCTAGAATCCCAAACTTCAAGCCTGAATTGGCCCCTTTCCCACTGTTGCAGTCACATTGCTAGTGGAGCAAAGTCCCAGAGCCTGCAAAAGGGACATGATGACATATGAGAACAGCATGGTGTCAGAAGGTGGAACTTAATCTCAACTTTGAAGCCTAGACCCATTTGAGAGACCACTACATCATGTAGGCTATGGGTAAAAATAATGGTGGTGGTGGACAAGAGTTTAAATTCCAAACCTCAAGCAAAGTTCATCTGAGTTTCCACATCTATAGTCACAAAGCTCAAGGATACAAGCACACTATCTTGCAGTCCAAATTCACTGGAACTCCACAAACAGCATGGTGGTGGTGAGCAAAGCCAATATCTTGAGTTTGAAGCCCAGAGATCTCAATACAGCATTGTGGCAATGGAAAGAAATATTCCTGAGCCTTATACTGGAGTAATTCAATTGAAACCCACCAAATGAGATCCAAGCTTCAAAGCTGATCTGGCCCTATACAAGGGCCTGCAGCCATGTACCTGGGGGAGCAAAACACCCAAGCCCCCACCCCAGACCTACTGGGGATCCAACAAAATATGAAGATCGTAAGTGCAGCCAAAATCTCAAGTCTGATGTCTGGACCCACTTGAGATTCACCCACAGAATGAGTCCATTTGTAGAACTGAAATTAAAATGAAATAAATATGGCTCATTGCTAGCTGCAACACTTCTCAATTTTGTACCCCATGGTTTGCTTGGTTGGCTAGGGAACTGTATGAGACTGTGTAGACACACAGGCTGAGCCTCCTATGTGACTTTCATCATGAATGGTTCCCACTTACCAGGGATTCAAGTCCAAGTCCAATTATCTCAGGGATGTTGCAAAGGCCTGAATCCAGTTATCTGGACTGACAGACTGGGTGGGAGAAGGGCACAGAATGCCCAACTGAGATAGGCACAGAATGCACAGCACCTCCTCTCTTACTACACTATGCCATTGTCTATTGCCCCTATAAAAACTCTGTAAATGTACTGTTTGGTGCTACACTCTGGTAAGGGGTGTCAGTCTTGGTAAGTCAATCAGTTGCCTTGTTTCCTTCCCATTGTAATTATAGCTTTGTTGTGACTGCCATTGGTGTAATATTCCATTTTAGTAATCAAGTGAATACAACATTTGGTGCATTGTTCAGAAAATTAAAATGAAACAGGACACTTTCTCTGAATTGCTGTTCTCACCATCTTTCCCAAGGAAGCTAAAGGTCAGAAACAGGACCCTTTCTCCAGATTGCTCTACTCAACACCTTTTCAGGGAAAGTTAATAATCTGAAACAGAGCCCTTCCTCTGGATTGGAGAGGTAAGGCATGGGGTGCGCCATCTGGAACAAAGGGTTTGCTGGTTACAGCTCCTATGGGGATGCTGGGAGTCCCAATCTGGTTTGGTTTTATTTGTCAGGGATCCCACATTTACGCAATTGCTATCACCTGCTGACCTTATTTTTCTTTTTGTGCTGTGTGTCTGTGCTGTTGCTTCTTTGTTCAACATGAGTCAAAATCCAAGTACTTCCACTCCTCTAGCCTTAGTGTTGTCTCGCTTTCAGGATTTCAAAAAAACTGCATCAGGTTTAGGTTTGTAAGTCAAAAAGTTGACCATCAATACCTTCTGTGATCTTGATTGACCTATAATGAAAGTATCTTTGGAGGGCACCTCCTCTTTACCCATTGTTTGTGCTGTGCGTGCAACTGCCTTTACTAATCAGGATGATTCCTTACACAGTGACATGCAAGAAGTTGTTTGAAAACCCCCTACCATGGTTAAAGCCTTTTGTCTCCCCTGTACTTGAAAATTATATGCAAATTCTAACTTGCTGTGGTAAGAATGGCATAGATGTTAAGCCCCCACTTCACCAACTCCTCCCTCCATTGCCCCAAATAACGAGGAGCTATAGTCATCACTCTATGCATTTCCTCCTTGTCCTAAAAAGGAAGGAGAAAGTGATACACATAAAAGTAGAGAACAATACCTTAGCCCATACTAAACATGGTCAGTAGTTAAATTCCAAAAGCTTCCTCCCATTTTGCAACATCCGCATGACAGGGCAACCTCTCTCTGTATGACCGGTCCATCCCTTTATGGTCTATGTTCCCTTCTCTAGCAGTGGCCTATGTAATTGGAAACTTTAACATCCTTCTTTTTCTGAAAGACCAAAAGAAGTGGTTTCTCCTTTAGAAACTGTGTTAATTACACACCAATCCACCATGGATGATTGTCATCAGTTATTACAAGCTCTTTTTAGTTCACAAGTGACAGATATTTGCCATGAAGCTGAGAAGCTTGAAAGGGGAAAATATGGATGGCCTGTGGAAGACCTTACCACTGTTGAGACTTTTTGCTTCAATTAACCCCAACTATGACCCCCAGCACTAATGCTGGTAGGTGGTCATTAACCCTTTCTTGCTAGGCTTGCTGGACAGTCTCTGGGCAGCTACATGCCACCCCATATACATGTCAAAGGGGCCTGAGGTAGTGCAGGAACCTAATGAATTTCCCTCAGCCTTTTTGGCATGGTTGATGGAAGCTTATACTTTTGCTCCTGTTGACCCAGAGGAGGCGCCTGAGAATAAAAGGGCTATAAACCTGGAATTTGTCTCACAGGCAGATCCAGACATATGGAGAAAGTTACAGAAGTTAGATGCCTTTAAAGATAAATGTTTATCTGAATTGGTACAAACTGCCCAGAAATTTTAACAATAGGAACCTCTGGAAATCACACCAAAAACCATGTTTATTAATAAAAAAAGAAACTTTTGACAAAAATATAGACACCATGACAGACAAGTGGCCACCACACTCACCATTTAGAATGGAAACCCAAACATTTGCCATAACTATATCTTATATGGATCATGACTCAAGAAGCTGTGCTCTACCCAACTTTCCTGAGTCCCAGATGAATACTCAAAACAAAAGGGGTGAGATGATGAGATGCTTATTTGTAGTGAAAGGCCAGTGCAAATCAAGCAAGTCAGGAAGCTAGGATAGGCTGCTGGGACAATGCCAATTATCATGAGGCCTGCAAAATGCTGTAGGGTGCAACAGAGGTCATGCCAGGCAAATATAGGTTGTAGTAAGGAGTTTTTATTAACCAAAGCTTGGCAATAGTAGTGCCCACTAGAAATTAGCAAGTACAAAATCAACGATGGGGTTGCTGCAGGAGAGAGCGTCTCTGGGACTGGGTGGGTCCGGAGTCACCCACCGCCCTCATTGGGTGGCAGACGAGATTGGAGTGGGATGCAACCTTGGGCCTGCGGGTTTAAACTTCAGCAGCCAGGAGGCTGTTGAGGGCTGCAGGAGAGAGCGTCTTGCTAGGATCCCGATCCCAGCCAACATGGGCTCATGCTGAGCTGGGCCCGGGCCCACCTGGATTTAGGGGCTGCTTTCTTTCCGGTGAGTACACCGAGGGGGATAGTCTCTGGGACTGGGTGGGCCCGGGGTCACCCACTGCTCTCATTGGGCGGCGGACACGATTTGGGTGGGGCACAACCTTGGGCCTGTGGGTTTAAACTTCAGCAGCCAGGAGGCTGTTGGGGGCTGCAGGAGAGAGTGTCTTGCTAGGATCCCAATCCCAGCCACCATGTGCTGATGATGAGCTGGGCCCGGGCGAGGAGCTCTGGGGTAATGGATGTCCTAATCGCTGCTTTTATAGCTCTAGGCTGACCCCACTGTTTCTGGGATTTGAGTCATTCCTAAAGATTCCCAGTGCCAGTAACTCTTCCTCTGAAGAACTTCTAATCACTTAGTAATGCTGAGCTTTGAACACCTATCATGCAAAAGATAAGCTCTGGCTTGTCTAGCAGGATATTTTTAAGCCTGACATGATGATGGTTCAGGAGACTTGTCACATTAGGCAGGGCCATAATATCAACTAGCACTCTAAAACCTTATCCTGGGGTGGATTCTGTGTAGGATGTGTGGGCCACACCCTGTAGAAAGTTTAGCCCCACTGGTAAACCTAAAAGGTTGGGTGGTTATGGACTAAGCTAGGTGTGACCAAGGAGACTGCCATCAATCACAGGTAAAGGGTCCCACCACAGACTGGACTGGTCAAGGCAGCATCACCCAAATGTGCATCCTGAATAGGGCATTGGGTGGGCCGGGCTGCAACATTCACCAGCTCATACAAGGCCAAATGGAAGCCCAGAGTACACCGGGCACTTGCCTAAAACCCATTGGCATGTAGGTGAACAGGGTCTGGGAGTGGATCAAGTGGAGGAACTTGGGAAACTCCCCTGGCAAGTCATAGCTCTCACTGGTGATCCAGATCTGGGGGTCGGACAAGCAGGGCAGAGCAGCTCCAAAATGTGTAAATTGGTAATGGAATGGAATGTACTGGGCAGGACTGAGCAAAACTTTGCCTACAAGCAAAACTAGAAACCAGCATGGAGCACAGGTCATACCAAGCTAGGCGCTTGCACCTACTGGTCCTCAGAGCAACCATGGGCAGGTGCATGATTTACAGCTAGGAACAGGCCCAGTCGGGGAGGTAAGGGGACACCCTAACTGGGCGCATGTGCTGGAATGGGGGATGCGTTCTATCTAGGAAACATGTGTAGTCACCCAAGGCACTAGTGTGGGCTGGGATTGGATGCACCAAGCCAGTTCAGACCCCAACACCATCTGGTGTCATGGAGAACCAAGGTAGATGTGGGACTGACTAGGCTGGGTCTCAATCTCCGACTGAGCCATGTGTGAGCTGTATGTGGTTATGGATGAGCCATGGCTGGGCTGAAACATCCAACAACAAGAACCAGAATGGCGTGAAAGCCAGCCAGGAAAAGCCACAGTTCCTGCTAGGACAGGAGGTGAACTGAGTAGGGGTTGGCTCAAGGACCCCCTGGCATGCGCGAAATCTTGCATTGGGAGGGGTTCTGATGGAGGAGCCTGGGCAACTCTTCTGGCAGGACACAGTCCCTGCAGGTAAGCACAAGAAGCATGATAGGAAACAGCCCAGAACAGGCCATGGAAAGTTTCCCACTGGCACACATTTGGCATGGGTCAGGAGCAGACCAGGCTGAATAGTTCATGTCATCCACTGGCAAATCCGATCACAAGAACAGAGTGTGGGTTGAGCTGGGTTTGGTCGCGACAAAACCAGTACACATTATGGAGTGCCAGGGCGTGGTTGCCTGTACTGGATATGAATGCAGCACCCAACCAGCATACGTGAGATCCAGGAAGGGAGGGCCAGAGCCTGCAGGGGGATTAAAGGGCTGGTCCACTTGCCAGACAGCTACTCCCACTGGAGAGCTTGGGCTGGGATAGAGACAGACCAGACTAAGCAAGGCTGCAACACCTGTGCACAGCATGTGGACTAGATCAGGGAAAAGCCAGGCTGGGCTGATTATTCCTGCGGGTGAGGGATGTTTGGGCATAGCCGCAGCATCAGCTGGCAGAAGGTGGCACTGGGGACTAATTCTGTCAAGTCAAATCACAGAACCACCTAAAGAGTGCATAAACCGGGACAGAGAGACCTGAGAGGGAAAAAGTGGGTTCCCCCTTCTTGGGTCACTATTCCCGCGGGAGGGCATGAAAACTAGGACAGGGCTGTGATGGCTAGAGAGAGAGGCACTCAGCAACATCCATGAGGGCTGAATGGTTGAGTTGGTTAAATAGAACTAAGCTTTAATACCCATTGACAAGTACAAGAGCCAAATGGGATGAGGGACAGACTGGTCTTCTGCTATACATACTGGCAAACCAGGGTAGGGGTCGGGCCTGGTGGGGGTTATTGTGGGTCGCCCCAACTAGGCTGCAGATCCCACTGCTTGATGTAAGGGCCGAACCAGACTGGACTGCAACACCCATTGGTTCCAGTGCAACTCGGGACCGAAAACAGAACCAACCCAGCAATTGAAACCACCAGCTGATCGGGCTGATGGACTGTGCCAGGCCCTGTGCTTGCTAGAACATACAAGAATCTGGTCTGGGAATACCTCAAGGTTTCTTTGGAGATCTCCCCAGTCGAACTGCTGGACTCAGAACTCTAACCAAGAAAGGACAGAAGACAGAACGGGTCAAACATTCATCTCATCTATATGTTGGCAGCGAAATATGGGGCAAATGGAGACCTTATGATGGACCATATCAATCAGTGGACGACCTCATTGAGGGAAACTGGCAGCGATTCATAACTGGAGAACTATTAAAACCACTTGAGGAAATTTCTCAGAGCATGCCCCACATCCGGGACTTGGGGTGGGTGGGAAACCGGGTGGGGCTTCTCTCTCATTATCCCCCTTTACCTCAGATACATGATGGAAACAATATGGACATAATAGTATTACCCACTTCCCTATACCCCCTGGACCTTTTGTTTTTTTTTTCTCTTTTTTTTTTCCCTTTAACCGTAATTCACTATGTAAAGATTGTCAACAACAATACAATAAAATAGATTAAAAAAAAATCAATGATGATACTCCAACCAGAATCAGAACCCTAAAAGAAGAAAATTGACATTACAATGAATTCCATCCCTTAAGCTGAAAACCCATATTTCAGTTTTCAAAGCAATATGAATTATGCTAGGGGAGGTGCAGTGAGAACAACCTGGACACATTTAAAAATTTGTGAAAATTTGCTCTTTTCTGGCTTTTTGGTCTACATTTCATTATCGTCAGATGTTACCTGTCCTGAAACACTTGAAAATATACAAATTTGAATTAGATTTTTCTTATGTCTTCCAATTTCTGCAATTGTTTAAGCATCTATAGCAGTTGCATTTTAATATAACAGAGTTTTGCTCCACTAGGCATTTGACAGTATCTTAAATACAATACAAATAACCTAATCAGTTGTTGTCTCTGCAAAAAGAGAGATCATTTGGCAATTCCAGAAGACCTCGATAGAAATACCAAAGCCCAAAAGTTTTGAAATTTCAGAATTTTGGGGGTCCTGTCAAGGAAGCCAAGATGGCTTAACATAACTTATTAAAATAAAATCTTCTTACAGGACATGATACAGTTTGATTTAATTATCAACATGAAGCCATCATTGGACTTGCCACAATTAAAATTTACTTTGTTTTGAGTAGCAGAGGATTTAAGCCCTGCCAGATAGGCCAAATATTTGGAACCCCAATGTCATAGCGGGCTTTTAGATAACCTTAAAATTGATTACTAGATTTTTTGGTATTTTGCCTACTGCAATCTTTTTGTATACATCCCCATTTACCACAGTTACAACATTTTATTCCATTTTGTTTTAGCCCAGTGTTTAATGCAATAGCCAGCAAACTAGCCTAGTACCCTTCAGAGCAAATATCCATATATGACCTCAATAGTTACCTAGGCTTCCTTCAGCTGTTTTAATTGGTCAGAGACTTACTGACAACCAGGGTTAGCATTCTTATAAGCTAATGTATGTAACAACAGATCCTGGACAACCAGCTGTGAAATGGACCAATACAATTCTACTGTAAACAGGAGATAAAATCTATATTAAGTTCCTTAGGACCCTGCACCATCTTCACACAAGATTGATGAACTTTTCCTACTTACTCTATCCAGTCCCAGCCTCTTATGCAACATTTTTGGGCCTGATTAATAGCTTAATTATCGTACATCAACTGTGTCTGAACACTCAGCCTCTGTACAATCCCCAGCATTTGTTTCATGGTAATTCAAAGATTGTTTTCATTATTTTTCTTAGCCTAATGTTCCACAACGTCTTCAATTTTATACACGTTCCTGACTCCAGTGCTGTTTTTAGCACTTTCTCTCAATCCTGAGGGATCATTCTCTGAGCATGTGAGAATATATCCAACAAGCTCCAAGTAGAGGTAGAATGTATTCCGTATGCAGATATGGCTTTCTACAATTTCTTAAAGACTTGAAATCCCATTCATTCCACTACTACTGATTAACCCTGCTAGAGTATTGTGGACCAGCTTTTGCTGCAGGAACAAGTGTGATAGTTACAGGACACAGGTATAATGCTTATTTCCAAGCTGGGAGAGCTGATGGAGGAGGTAGACACAGCATGAGATATGGCGACAGTGGAAGATAGGCTCTGGTTTATTTTTCCTCTCCAAAATCAAATTTATTTATTGCTTTAGCTGACCTGTGAGCCATGGACTCCAATCATTTTCTCTCTTGCATGTCAATGCTGTTCAATCCTTTAGCTAGTATTCTTACATCCTTCATAAACTTTTGTACTGTGCTTCAGCAATTCATATATGACAGAGCTGTAGGTTCCTGTTTCTTTTTCTCTTGCATAGCAGTATGTTTCTTTCTCTATCTTTTGTTAATTCTTATCGTTTTCTTCAGTAATCACATTTTACTCAACTTGAAGTCATCATCAGAATGCATATCTGACTCCCTTTCTGAATTATCATCAGACTGATGCAGAGCATACAGCAGAGACTCCCCATTCTACCAAAGGTTTAGATGTCATTTTCTTTTTCCTTTTTTTCTCTAAGTTTAGTAGCAGAGATAAAAGACTGGCTGTCTCTCTCTCTCTGCATTTGATTCTGCAAATTGTGGTATTTTCACTTCTTGTGGGGACTCCAATCTATGTTCCATATCACTGATAACCTCCGAGGATGCCTCTGAGTTTGACTATAAGAGTTTAAGTCTCATTGATATTAATGAATACAAAGTCCATACTTTTATAGGAACCGTTTCTCCTCCTTGCTGTGGCATCCTTAAAAGTCTCAAAATTTTAGAAAATAATTTGTAGTTAAGCACACACTTCCTTTCAGGGTGAAACCAGTAGTAATGATGACTCACAGCATAAAATAAGGTTTCATAAATGATGGAGTTAACTATAGCTACTGTTTATGCCATCAGTCCTTGAAGCAGATCAATATATTCCTTCCGAACTGGAGAGGAGTTTCACATTATGAAATTCTGAAAGTTCATTTACCTTGAGTGTTTCATTTGCCTTTTAGCTTCTCTTAGCTTTATCAGGTCCATGTTTATGACACCATAAGTCAGAATTAATCAGACAATGAGAAGATGCATAGCAGAGGAATGATTTTATTAATCTACACAGCAGTCATAATCCATACTTTCAGGATGATGCATTTTGTCTGAGAATACATACTTTTAAACCAGAGAGAACCCAGGTGTCATACAAAGCTTTCATTAATCCTTACCATACGTGAAGCCAGCAATTATTAAATAGGGAGAAGACATTAACAAAATGTCCTGTTATGCTTTGACTTATTACTTGTAACTCATGAGTAATAAGAAGAAAAGGTATCTTTAAGACCAGGGACACTGTATTTTGTTATTTTTAATCAGAGGGAGGCACAAAGGAGAGATAGAACTCAGGAGTTTTGTCTGACAATTAGTGCTCCAAAGACAAAAACCCAGATATCCTTGGCCTATGAAAAACGTTTTTGTCCACCCATTGGACTCAGCTCTTTCAGATACTTTTCCCCAATGGGTGCAAGACATTAGAAGCAGCATCTTAGACCACTTCAGGTTTAACTGTTATCTTAAACTAGTCTGGGCTTGATTCTCAGGTATTCTTCCATCCACTGCCACAATGCTGTGTCTAGATTCCAAGAAGCTTGGGTCTTGAAACTCATTTTTTTTGGCTCTGTCATCATCCCATGCCATGCACTGATATCTAGTAAGTCCATACTGGAGGCTCAGGTGCTTTGCTGCCATGGCTGTGAGGCTGAAATCTCAGGAACTATTTCTGCCTCTAGCTTGAGGCTTGGGATTCTAGGTCCATCCACCTCTGCACTCACTGGGTTGATCTTGAACTAGCATGGGACTGAGGCTCAGGTATTTGGCACCCACATCTATCTGTGTCTCCCGTACCGCGGAAGAAATCACCCGATACTGGAGAGCATTTCAGAGGCACTTTTATTCCAACCTTCAGTTCCCTCTTTGGGGCAGAAGCCCCTGGCTTATATATCCCTCCTATCCGTTAAATCCGTTACCCAGAAGCCTTCAGTTAAGTCAGTTAAGTCCGTTATTTCCGTTACACAGAGAACCTCCTCACCCCTCTCCCAAGGCCCCTGGCTATCTCTCAATCCTCCAATCAGCTTACACGCCTGAGGCAAGCAGTAAAGGGCCAATCACAGGGCACTTCCTGAAACCTGTCTCCAAGAGGAAGTAGGGTCCAGGCATCATCTTAGGGCAGGGCACATGTGCAGTGCTCCCAACACACATCCACTACACAGTGTCCAGATCTCAAACAGGTTGAGACTTTGGAGTGAAGATTTTGCATCACTCTACTGAAGTCATGACTGGGCTGGTGAAACAGATGTTGTTTTCCATAGTCTATATATCTCCAAATTCATGTCCCTGAACTGATTCAGGCTTCATGATTGGAAGTTTAGCTACACACACCTTTGCACAATGGAGGTCAGATCTTGAGCTGGACCAAGCTAGAGGCTTGGGAATATTTTCCTCCTAGTCTACCTTACTGTGGGGACTTCTCAAGTTGGTCCTCGTTTCAGATACACGTGTTTAGTTCCACCATGTGATATTATGCTATAGTAAGATACTATGTAAGTCTGGTCTGGAGGCTTGGATGTTTTGCTCCTCCAACTGCTTTCCTGCAGCCCCAGGATCACAGTCCTATTCAGGTTTGATGCTTAGAATTCTAAATGTATCGTATGCCACAATTTAGCAGGAAAAAACCTAAGTTACTATTGACATGAAGCTCTGGAGCTTTTCAGTCCACAGCTAAAAGGGTGTAAGTGGATCTTGAGCATGTCCATGTTTCAAGCACAAGATTATTGTTACACCAATGGCTTCATGGCATGGGTAGAAATCCAGTTAATTTTGGCTGAAAGCTTGGGTGCTTCGTATACCTGGCTGCATGGATGCAGCTGTGGAAACTCAAGATGGTTCAGGACTGATGATTCTGATCCTAACTCTGTCCACTGCTGTAATTCAGATCACAGATCATGAACTTGTCTAGGCTTGATGCTCTGGAATTTTTACTTTTACAGCCACCATGCAATGGGAAGATCACAAGTGTGTCATGGATTCTGACTTAAGATTTTGGTCCCAAGCACCACTGCTTTGCTATGGGAACTTCTCCAGTAAGTGTACATAGAAGGCTTAGGTGTTCTTTTTCCCTAGCAGCATGGCTACAGCCCTGGCATCTCAAGCCAGTTCAGGCCTGAAGTTTGCAATTCTAGCACCATCCACTGCTGTCATACTGAGGGATATATTAAGTTAGTTTGGGCTTGAAGCTCAAGACCTTTTATATCCACAATTGCCATATTATGGATAGATATTAAGCAGGTTGGGACTTCAGACTCAAGATCTTGCCTCTGCCCTCCTCCACCATGATCTAGGTAAAACTCCAGTAAGTCTGGGCTGGAAGCTCTGGATCTTTTCTTCCTGAGTGATTTGCTGCAGTCATTAATTCAGGCTGGTTCAGGCATGATGCCTAGTATTCTAGCTCTCCCTACAACTGCAATGCATTGAGCATGTCTTGAGCTAGCCTGGACTTGAGTATAAGGAATTTTACTTCCACAATTGCCATGCTGTGGACAGATCTCAAGCATGTCCTGAACTGACTTGAGCTTTTGGCTTAAGGCACCATGCTGTGGATACACATACAGCAAATCTGTGCTAGTTGCTCTGGTTCTTTTTGCCCCATGGCTGCCTGGCTTTAGCAGTGGGAATGTAGGCCACGTCAGGCTGTGTCTGGGGATTCTAGCACTGTCCACCAATGTCATTCTATGAGTAAATCTTAAGCTAGTCTGGGCTTGACTGGGACATTTTTCTATCCATAAGCACAATGCTGTGCCCAGATCTTGAGCAGATTAGGGACTATGACTCAAGGTCTTGGCATGTTCACCACCGTATGTTGTGTTCAAATCTCTAATAAGTCAGCCTGGAGGCTCAAGTGCTTTGCTGCCATGGCTGTGTGGCTGCAGACCCAAGAATTAGTGGTGCTTCAGAGTTGAGGCTTAGGATTCTATTTCCTTCAAAAGATTCTTTTCAGTGTGCAGATGTTGAGCTAGTTAGGGATAGAAGCTACAGAATATTTCCATCTACAACCACCTTAATGTAGGAGGATCTTGAGCATTTCCAGGCTTCAGGTAAGAGTTTATCATTGTGTTCATGACTCCATGCTGTGGGTGGAACTCCTGTATGTCTTGGCTGGAGTTTCAGGTGTTTTACTCTCCTAGATGCATGGCTGCAGAATCAGGAACTTAGGCCAGTTCAGGATTGAGGGTTTAAATTGTCCCTCTGCCCAATGCTTCTTTTTCTGTGGGAAGATCTAGTCAGGACATGATACTCAAGAATGTTTCCATCATCGCTATCATTCTTTGAAAAATTCTTCAGATGCTTTAATTTAGTCTCAAGGTTTTAACTGCAGCATTGTCCACCGTGTTCTAGGGGGTGTCCAGTAGCTCTTTTCTGGAGTGCTTTTTCCTTGAGATGCATGGTTACAGCTACTAAAACAAAGATAATTCATAATTTATCCTTTGGAGTATAGATCTGTCCACAGCTTTAATTCAGTGGGCATATCTTGAGCTATTAGGGTGAGGCTGGGGAATTATGCTGTACACAGACACATACTATGGGCAGAATTCAAGCAGGTTGGGGCTTTAGATAAGATTTTAGCTACACCTTCCACGATTTCTTGTCGGCAGTTCTATAGTAAGTTTGATCAGGATTCTTGTGTGCTTTACTCTCCCTGCTGCATACCTGCAGCTACACAGGATGGCTCTGTCTTGGGGTTTAGTATTGTAGATCCACACATTGGCACATTTTGGAGGGCAGATCTTGAGCTAGTCAGGGCTTGAGGTTCAGGAACTTATCCCTCCTTGGCCACCATGCTGCAGGTAGACTAATGCATGTCCATGATCAGATTTGAGATTGTGGCTCTTCCCACTGATATCACACTTTGGACTGATCATAGGTAAATCTGGGATTTAGGCTCAGTGTTTTGTTCCACCACTTCCTGTCTTCAGCCTTGAACCAACAGGCCAATTCAGGCTACAGGTTGAAGATTCTAGCTCCATGCACTGCAGACATTCAAAAGGCAGATATTACACTTGAGGGTCAGGAGGTTTTCCTTCAATGGCCATCATGATAAAGAGTGATTTCAAGAGGTTCCAGATTTCTACTCAAGATTTTGACTCCTACCACCCCTGCTATGCTGAAAGCAGATCTACAGAAATTCTGGCTAGGTAGTGCTGGTACTTTTGTTCTCCATCTTCATGAATGCAGGCATGGGAACTCGGTCAGTTTAGGTTTGAGGCTTGGGATTCTAGCTCAGTTCACTGCCAAAATATGGGGAGCAGATCATGAGGTAGTGTGGGCTTGAGGCTTAGGAATGTTACTGTCCATAACCACCATGCTGTGGGCACACCTATGGTGAAGCCGGGATTCAGACTCCTTCAGTCATCGCCATGCAGTAGGCAAATCTCTATTAAGATTGGGCTGGAGGAGTGGGTTCCTTGCTTCCCTGTGTGGCTTCAGCCACAGAATATCAGTTTTGATGCTTGGGAGCTTAGCTGCATCCTCAGTCACAATTTGGTGTACAAATCTTGAACTAGTCTGGGTTGAGGCTCAGAAATATTTCATTGAACAGCTGCAGGCTGAGAATAAATCTGAAGTGATTCCAGAGATCTGAATTAAATTTTAACTCTTCTCACAGCCGTCATGCTGAAAACAGATTGATAATAAGTCTGTGATGGAAGCTTGGGTGTTTTACTTCTCAGGCTGGCTGACAGCAGCTTCTGAAAGTTGCACTAGTTCAGGTTTTACGCTTGATTTCTAGCTCCATCTACCACAATTTTGAATTATTGTTGTCTGAAGAACTGTAGCATGTCTAGGATTATGCTCAGTGCATTTCTTCCCCAGCTGTGTTTCTCAGCCTGAGCGGCCATAGGCCAGTTAACCTTGAGGTGTGGGTGTCTAGATCTATCCACATCCACCGATTGGTAGGCAGATGTTGAGCTAGTCCGGGCTTGAGGCTTGAGGATTTTTCAAACTCATGGTGTGAGCAAATCTCTAGAAGATCTAGATTTCAGACTCAAAACTGTTACTCTGCACACTACCAGCATGTAGGATCTCCAGTGTGTTTGTGTTGGAAGTTCCTGGCTGCAAGTGTGCAGCAACAGGAAACCATGCCATTTCAGGCTTGAGACTTGGGATTTTAGATCTTTCAAATCATTGCTATTCTGAGGGCAGGCCTTGAACTAGTATTTGTTTAAGGTTCAGGAATGTGCCTGTCCATGGCCAACACGTTGTGGGGTGACCCACAGTGTGTGTCGGCTTCTGTCTCAAAACTGAGGCTGCACCCATTTTCCATGCTTTTTGCAGATCTTCAGTAAGTTTGGGCTTGATCGTTGGTTGCTTTACTGCTCTGGCTTTATTTCTTCAACAGTGAGACCTTTGTCCAGTTCATGCTTTTGTGTCTAGCTCTGATAACCACCAGTGATAAAGCAGCAGCTGCAGAATCTCAGGCCAGTTCAGGTTTGGAATTTTAGCTCCAAGCAATGTTGCAATTCTGTGGTTAGATCTTGAACTAGGTCTGGGTCTGAGGTTCAGGAATTTTCCCACATACAGCACCATGCTTTTGGTAGATCTAGAGGTAATATGGCATTCAGTCTCTAGACTTTAACTGAGCCCACCATGGACATAATTTGAGCAGATCTCCAGTAAGTCTGGTCTAGTGGTTCAGGTTCTTTGCATAGCAGCTGAAAAGTTGCAGCTACAGGAACTTCAGCTGGTTCAGGCTTGAAGCTTTGGTGTCTAGCTCTGTGTTATGCTGCCATTTGGTCTACACATGTTGAGCTAGTCTGGGCTTGAGGCTCAGGAATTTTTATATTCATGGCCACCATGCTGTGGATAGATCTCCAGTGCATCTGTGCTGGTAGTTCAAGTGCTTTGCTGACCTGGTAATGAAACTGCAGCTGTGGATCTTGGGCAAATTCAGGTTTGAGGTATGGGCCTCTGCAGCCATCCATCACCTCTATTCTGTGAACATATCTTGAGCTACACTGGGTTTGAGGCTCAGGGAATTTTCTGTCTATAGCCACTATGCTGTGGGCAGTTTCCAATTGAATTCAGGCTGAAGTCTTGAAGTTTTTCGTTTCTGCTCACAATCACCCTGTCCTAAGGAATCTTCAGTTTGTCTGGGTTAGATTAACAGGTGCTTTCCTGCTTCAGCTCCATGGCTTTAGCCCCAGGAACTCAGGCTGGCTTCACAATGAGCTTTGGGCTTTGATCTTAATCCACTACAGCATTTTTGTGGGCAAACCTTGAGCTATTATGTACTTGAGGCTCAGAAATTTTTAGAGGTATGGTCATCATGCACTTAGGCTGATCTTGAGTGAGTTTGTGGATCAAACTTGAGATTTTGACTCACCACACTGTCTCCAAGCTATGGTCTGATTTCAAGTATATGGAATGGACTATCTAGTTAGAGGTTCATCAGTTTTTCATTTATGGTCGCCATTCTGTGGGCAGATGTATAATGGTTCCTGGATTCATTCTCAAGATTATGTCTCCTTCCATTGCCACACTGCTGCCGGAAGATCTCCCATTAGTGTGGTCTGGTGGCCCAGGTGCCTTGCTCTCCTGGCTGTGTGACTTCAGCTACAGGAGCTCAGGCTTGTTCAAGCATGAAGCCCAGGATTCTATACCAGCCACTGCCACCATTTGGTGGGCAGGTCTTGAGCTAGTCTGGCTTGAGGCTTGTGATTTTATCTGTCCTTTGTTGCCAAGCTGTGGGTGGACCTAATATAAAATCAGCATTCAAACTCAAAATTGTGGCTCATCCCACAGCTGCCATGCTGTGCGTGAATCTCCAATAAGTTTAAGCTGAAGGGTTAGAGGCTTTGCTCCCTTAGCTGTGAAGAAGGGAACTCGGGTTGGTTCATTTGTTATGTTTTGTTTTGTTTTATTTTATTTTGTTTTGTTTTGCTTTGTTTTACTCTTGAGGTTTGGGATTCTTGCTCTGGCCACAGTCACCAGTCAATGAGCATTAGCTTATTCTGGTTTTGAAGCTGGAGAATTTGTCTGAATATGGATGCCATGCTGTTGATAGATCTCAGGCTTTCTTGGCTGGAGGTTCAGGTGGTATGTTCCTCAGCTTCATGACTTTATCTGTGGAAACTGTAAACTTAATGCTTTAGGCTTAGGTGTATTGCTCCATCCAGCAATTCCATTTGGTGGATACATCTTGAAATAGTCTGGACATGAGGCTCAGGAGTTGTTCCTTCCATGACTGGCATCCTTAGGGTTGTAGATCACAACATGAAATGAGCCATGCCAGTTCAGGAGTGGTTCAGGCTGGTCCATGAGAACCAAGGATGGAGGGGCCTTTCAGCGTTCCTGCAAGGTGGATGCTAGATCTACAATCCTCAGGGTTGGGGTATTTGGCCCAGGTCCTGGGTCACACCTATGTAGTAGTTGTTGGTTCAGTGTGCCCAGGTCAGGAGATTTGGTGAGCATGGATCCTCTGGTTCAGGACTTTCAGCCCACATGAGAGGTTGGTGAGTGATCTGTGAGCTTCAAAATAGGAGGCCTAAAGAAGCCTGGCTCTTCTGGCCATGTCCTTGGACCTATATATGTGCTGAGTGCTATATTCACCAATCTCACAGCTGTGGAAGCAGTTGGGCATAGGTTGTCTAGCCTGGATCTATGGGCCAACCTGTGCAGTACAAGCTGCTGAGTCTGAGATCCCCAGGTGTGGGGGCCAGAAGGTCCTGGATCCTCTAACAGCAGGTTCATTGGCCAAGCTGTATAGTAGGTGCCAGGTTCATGACCTCCATAGGCAGGGGCTCTGGTGAGTTTTGTGTCATATGGCCCAGGTTCTTGGGCCTGTCTGCATGCTGAGTGGTAGGTCCTAGAGCCTCAGGGGTGGGTGGTGTGCTGGGTCCAAGGGCCCCTGGTGTGGGTCCTAGGACCAGCCCACATGGTGGGTACTAAATCCATGACCTTTAGAGGTTCTGGGCTTGACAAGGCCTTGGTCTCCTGACCTACATCCAGGCCCCGTGTGTGGTGGGTGTTGGGACTGTGGCTGCAGGGGTGGAGGGTTTGTGCAGGCTTAGGTCTCCTGGCCTAGGTCCTTGGGCCCACCTGTATGAAGGGTTCCAGGATTGTCAGCCACAGGTGTGGGGAGTCTAATTGGGCCTGGTCACCTGGCCCAGGTCCTTCAGTCTGCTTTTGCAGTGGGTGCTGCATCCATGTGCCACAGGAGTGCTGGTCTGGAGGAACCCAGGCATGCCTGCATGGTGGGGCACCAGGTCTCTGAATCCTGGATGAGAGGAGTCTAATAGGTCCTGGGTTGTGTGGCCTGGTACCTAGGAGCCAGCTGCAAAGTAGGAACTGAGTTTCAGAGCCCCAGGTGTGGGGGTCTGGTGGGGATCATCTGTACCCCACAGAACACTTGCACAGAGGGTGTCGAGTCAGAGAACCCGAGTGTTTCATGTTCTCACAGGGGCTGCGTTTCCTGGCACAGGTCCTAGAGTCCACCTGCATGGTGGTGTCAAGTCCATGAGTAGCAGAGCGGAGGATCTGGTGGAGCCTAGAGTAGCTGACCCAAGTACGTGGGTCCCCTTGCACGGTGGCTGCTGGATCCATGAACCCCATCCTGCAGTTTGGGTGCTGAGTCAATAAGCCATAATGTTGGGATCCTATTCGGCATGGATCACCTGGTCCAGGTCCATGGGGTCCACCTATGAGAACCTCAATGTAAAGGATGGAGTGCTGGATGGCAGACCATGGTGCACACAGAGGATAGGGTAGCCCATTGGGGCCTGCAGAGGACATCTGGTGGCAAAGCAGAAAATGGAATGAAAGAACATGTGGACAACTAAATCAGCCAAAAAGATGACAGCAAATATCAGGGTGAACGCATACTCTAAGATTGACTGACAGCCAATGGATATTGAAAGGGATCCCTCATCCATAGTTAGTTGAGATTGACAGCATTTCAAAATTATCAAATCCAACTGGGCAGAATCCTCAGAGCATGCACCACATTGTCATCCTTGTTGATATTAGGGTGCCATTTATCCATCCTCAGCTGATGAAATGTAGGATGCTGGGTATGGCCTTCCTCTTATCTCTTCCCTCTCCACAGAAATGAGAAAGAGAAATAGAAAGTTTGTAAACAATTATCATATAAATTTCTCCCCAATTCTAAGGTTAGATCCTTCCCACCCTGATCAACTAAGTAAATATTATCTAAAATAATCTTAAAAAGGTAAAAAAAAATATGTAATGCTTTGCAACATGAATATATTGCTTCCAGAAAAGTTGCATAAAGAATAAATAAGTTAATATTTAATACTTAATAAATACACTGCCTTAGTGTGGAATGTCACAGAAAGAATTGAAAATTAGCTGGGATTCTGAGCTATCCTGATCACAGGTTAAATGAAGCACTTACAGAAATGTATACATTCCCAATCCCAGGGCATCAGCTTATTCAATGCAATTGCAAATGGATGCAAATGGAGACATATATCCTTTTGCAATAAAAATGACAGATTTCCAAATTTCAATTTTATCAATGGAAAAATAATGTATACCAAAAATTAAGCAAGGAACAATGCATTAAATTTGTACTCTGGGTCAAAAGGACCTAATAGTGAAACAGTTAAAGTAACACATGGTATTTCTTCTGTCCACAATGAAAGGAAAGAAATGAACAACTCATGAAATTATGCAAAGTAATGAAACTCAGCAATATGATACTGAAAGAACAAATGTCCATTGAAAAATCAAGTGAAAAATCAAAAGAAATCTGAATTTGAATGAAGATAACAGTACAGCATGTCAAGCAATGAGTTAGAAGGGGTAAAAAATTAATGCGTTCCTACATCAACAAATCACAAAAGCAGCAAATAAATGATTTATCGATGCTGATCAAAGACCTAGCAAAACAACCAGCAAAGTAATAATTAGTATGCAGCAAGCAATTATTAAAATTCAGCAAATTAAAAGAAAATTTAAATAAGAAACATAAATAGTAATTCACACAGCTTAGTTTCTGAAAAAAAAAAATAATCTACCAATGAAAAGCTAGGATAAGATGGCTTTAGTGTGGGATTCCACAATACTTTTAAGAAAAAATAAAGACCAATTCTTATCAAAGGATTTCAAACAATTGAAATGGAGCAATTCTTGTCAAACTCTTCCTGAGGCCAAATGCATCTTAATCAAAAATCACAATTCTAGAAAGAGGACGTTCCTGGCTAACCTAATTGCAAAAATCCTCAACAAACATTAGCTCACCAAATTCCACAGTACATCATCCACATCATTCATCTAGAGCAGATGAGAATTGTGCAGGGACTGTTCAACATAGGAAGGCAATAACTGTGACAACACTGTAGTCTATCAAAGAATAAAAACAATGATAATCTCAGTAGACAGAAAAAGCACTTTTAAGAAACAACCTGAATTCATGCTCAAAACCTTAAGCAAAGTTAGTGATGAGAAATACAGCAGCAGCTACATCAGAAATGAAAGGCAGGGAAACAAGAATGGATTTAAGTAGGGGAGCATAAAAGAACTCTCCCAGTAATTGCAGGATAAAACACTTGGCTGCCCCAGCAGCTTTTATTTTTAGTGAAGGCTTAGTACCATCAATGCCTACATGTCTTCAGGGATAAGGAATTGTCACAGCACAGGAGGCTGGACAGATTTAGAATGGAGCTCCAGGTGCACAAAATATTTCAGTATTTTCTCTCAGTAATGTCTACTTCCAGTCTGACACTCTCCACACTGAGCTCTGTCACAGGGCTTGTCTTTGTCATTTGTCTTCCCCCTCGAAGTTTCTGTTACAACTTCCCTCATATCTCTCTAGCTCCTTTTTTCCCTTGATGACCTTCAGCACATATGAACACAAGTATTCTAGATTAGCAAAATCATTCTAACACAATGAAAATTTAGAGAAGAACTAACACCAGGTATGATATAGCATCATATAATTTCTATAAAACCTCCTTGTAATTGGCACAACTGGCACATAAGAATAGCAGAAACAAATATATATATACATATATATGTCTGTATATACATATGTATATATATATATATATATATATCTGTATATATATATGTATATATATCAGCCAATTAATGTTTAACAAACAGAAAGAAATTTAGTAAGTTGTGATGTGCAAAATATCTTTCTGTGTACAAAACAGGAAAGGAAATAATTACCTTCACACTATACATCAAGAATCCTAATCTATGACCTGATATCCCTAATATGCCAGAAGAATGCCTTAGGGAAGCCTAGAAAAATGTACGTGTAGTAAAAGGCTTCTTGGAAAAGAACCCAGAAAAACAGGAAATTACAATGGAATTCATCTTGCCAGTCAAAATGCCTCTGGAAAGCCTGCATTGTACCTCAACCATAAACTCATGAACCGTAAAACCAAATCCTTCTGGAAGAATAGATATGTAGATCAGATGAGCAAATTGTGATGGGGACACATGAAACAAATAGAAGCAAGGTTGTATGAACGCTCCACATATCTCAACATTTCTATGAAATGACAGTTACATGATTCAAAATAATGACTGTAGAGAAACTCAGTAATTTAAAAGAGAATGCAGAGGGGCAAATAAATGAGAAAATAGAAAAACAGAGGAAAATGGAAAAAGAAAAAGAAGATTGAGCTGAGTTAGAAGAGCTGAATAGAATAAGAAGAAGAGGAAAAAGAGGATGGTGAAAGGGAAGAGGAGGAGGAGAATGAAAAGGGAGAAGAATAATGAAACAGAAGAAAATCTACCTTGGTAGACTGAGTGACCAAATGTCAAGTAAATAGGGATTGTCATTGAAACAGGGATTGAGTGTTTTAACAGAATATTTCAGAGAAAAAAAAATGTGTGGTTGAGAGGAATATTATCATTTTTATATTTTTATTAAATTTATGCATTAATTACATTGTGTTGTAATTTCATAGGAACTGAGATTCTCCCCCCACTGCCCCACACCCTTCTCTCATGGTGGGTTCCTCCACCTTGTCACGTAACCATAGTTCAAGTTCAGTTGAAATTCCCTCTTTGCAAGCATATGCCAAGCATAGAATCCAGCATCTTATAGTCCAGTCAAGTCCAACTACTTATTGGGGAGACCCTCTCTGGTCTGAGGGCAGACCCAGCAGAGTATCATCCCGATCAAATAAAAGCACTAACATATTATCAGCAACAATTAACATCGTTATGGAATTAATTGACATAGTATGAGCAGCCAACATGTTAAAGATAAATGTGATTTCTTAACCCCATTCTGTGACCACCCCATTCACATTTCAATTTTAGTTTATATACTACATATGACATAACATCCATAACATAACATGTTATGCATAACATCATATCTTCTTAAATTAAGGTGAACATGTGGTATCTAACCTTTTGGGATTGGATTATTTCCCTTAGCATTGTGGTTTCCAGTTTGGCCCATTTGGCCACAAACAACTGCATTTTGGTTTTTTTTAATAGCTGAGTAGTATTCCATGGAGTAGATGAACCATAGTTTTCTTATCCAATCCTCTGTTGATGGGCATTTTGGTTGTTTCCATGTTTTTGTAATTACTGATTGTGAGGCTATGAACATAGGAGTGCATGTTGGTTTCTTGTAAAACAGGTGTTTTGGGTATATTCCTAGGAGTGCTAGTGCTGGATCATATGTACATTGATTTTGAGTTGTTTGAATATTCTCCATACTGATTTGAGAGGAATATTATCTTGAAACAATTATGTCAGTCAAAGCAAAGAGGAAAACTCACAGGTCAAAATACTGTGAAAATATATTTAAACATATATATCCAAGAACATAAAAGTATACAACAAGAATGGGTTTTTTTATTTTTTTATTAATTATTATGCATTATGTGACAGTTTCATAGGCTCTGGGAATGCCCCCACTCCTCCTCACTCTCCTCCCCCCTGGTGGATTCCTCCACCTTGATGCAGTATTACAGTTCAAATTCCATCAAGATTCTTTCCTTGCAAACATATACCAAGCATAGAGTCCAGCTACTTATTGTCCAGATGGGTTGAACAGTTTCTACAACAAGAATGCTTTGTTCACTAAAATTTCCCTTTAATAGTGAAGGAGAAATAAAGTATTTCCCACATAAACACAAACTGAAAATATCCTACAACCAGACTAGACTTACAAAAATTCTGACAAGTATCTTCATTAAATGTAAGTTAGAAATAGAGATTATTGATGAATACATTACTGATGAATTTCAATAGTCCAGGAGAATCATTAATCAGTAAGCAAAATGCAAATTTTAGTTGTTGTCAATAGCAATTGTGAATAAAAATGGGTTAAAATCACAAAACAGAAAACTGAATTCTGCTAAATGGACAAAAATCGCCATAACACTAAAAGATGCCAACAGAAAACAAGAATACACATGGATGGAACACTACAAATACAGCTAAAAAAGACATGTATGGGGCAAAAAACTTGCATTTGAAAATAGGTATAGAAATATACCTATAGATAGAAAATACAGATAATACGGATATAATGTACACAATATAGATACTTCCAATAAAATGTCCAGACATGAAAAACAAAATTGTATGAGAAATGAGAGATGGGAATGATTCCAACAGATCAACAGTGGGTGACTTTTAATATATTATTGTTATCAAATCAGAAAATTAAAAGAGAACATCAATTAACAAACAGGGAAAAATAGAGAGCAAACGGAACTCTGCCAGATTAATTCATGAGAGCACCATTACTTTAATACAAATAGAAAAATAAAAATAAAAATCCTTATAGCCCCATATCTCCAATGAGCATGTGCACAAAACTATGCCAGATACTATGGAATCAAATAAAAAACATTAATAATCATACATCATAATCAAATTATACTCCTCAAACCAATGCAAACATATATCAACACATAAAATTCAATGAATATAAGAATAGTACCTATGAAGAATAAAAATTGGAAAGTCAGCGGAACAGATTCAGACACATTATTAGGACTCAAAACCCACTGTCAGAAAGAAAATTTTCAAAACATTACTAATTAGGTATGGAAGAGCTCTTGCCAAAATTACAAAGAACGTACATCAAAAGCAACAGCCAAATCAAATTGTATAGTAAAATGCTGAACTTCCTCTTAGATATGAAGCAAGCCAAGGATATCAACTTTTGGCACACTACAAGGAAGAGAAAGAAAGCTGTAGCTGGCAAAATAGTGGATGAGAGGAAGTCCAATTATTCATGTTTGCAGAACACAAGATGCTTTAAATGGGAACACCTAAAGAGGCAAATTTCATCATTGCCCTCATGTCTGCCCACCATAGGAACCTTTGCCATTGCCACATGTTCCTCTTTCACATGACCCCATTTCAACTCATTACCCTCACAGAAGAATTAGCCAGCTCCTGTTTCCCACCCACATTCTAGGAGGCAGTTCTCATAGTTCTTGTGAAAATCAACCCTTGGGAGCGAGTAAGTAGGAAAAAAGAGAAAAAGGAGAATAAAAAGGGAGGGAGGAAAAAAGGAAGATAGGGAGGGAGGGAGGAGGGAAGGAAGGAGGGAGGAAAGAAGGAAGAAAGAAGGAAAAAGGAAGGAAGGAAGGAAGGAAGGAAGGAAGGAAGGAAGGAAGGAAGGAAGGAAGGAAGGAAGGAAAGAAGGAAGAAAGGAAGGAAGGAAGGAAGGAAAGAAGGAAGAAAGGAAGGAAGGAAGGAAGGAAGGAAGGAAGGAAGGAAGGAAGGAAGAAAGAAAGGAAGGAAGAAAGAAAAGAGAAGAAAAAGCATGGCTATACATATTCTACATTTGAAAGACCTGATGTGACTTCAAGTTTATCTGTAGTGAGGTGCTTAATTGCTGCTTTCTTTAAAAGACCAGAAAGTAGATCTATGCCTTCAAAAACATAGAGTACACCACATACATTACCACTCTTCAAGAACATCTACTAACTCAAGGTCTGTGCTAAGCTTCACACCATGTGTTTCACACTAACAATGTTGACACTTGTCATTTGAAACCCAGGGATGTTTATCAAGTAATTCAGGAAGGAGAAAGCACTTGAATACAATAATCAAAATGTAGCTGCTATTTAGGCCCAGTCACAAGCATCCCCTGTGTGTGCTGTTCGGAGACACAACTGTTCCAAGTTCATCCAGTTCTCTGATAATACCATGGAAAATAGACAAAGGGCCCAGTACTTTGGACCCTGTGATCCAGTTAGGAGGCTCAGAACCCAGAATCTGCCAGCATGTACCTGTTATTCTCACAGTCAAAAAGCAAAGCAGGAGCAAACAAAGCATTCTGGGAGTTCTCACTGTCACCCAGAATCATTTCTGAGTGTTTGCAAAATGTGACTGATCTTCTGTGTTTAGTTCATCCTCACTCTGTTTAGCTGTTAGCTATGCCTTCACATGATTAACCTACACACCTTAAAAGAAATAGTAACACTATGTGAATGGAAGAAAAATTTTTGTTTTTGCTTATGTCCATGTGAAAAAATCCTTTTCATTTCACGTATTCAAAAAGCTAGCCTATTTGTTGTTGATGTCCACCCCTCCCCCAACCTTAATGTTGTGCAGTTTCAGGTTTTTCCCGGTCTAATAACTTACAAACCCACGCTCTCAGATGACTGATGCACAATGCAAGTGAGCAGGCTAACTCAAGTTTCTTCTGCATCAGGGTACCCCAAGCTGTGAATGAAAGACTCAAACTTCGAAACAGTGCTCATATGCAGTTGCCTTCAACATGAGGACCAGACTCACAAGACGACAAGAATCTCTGCGTTCCCCAAGAGCTTGTCTACGCCACAGACCCACTAATCGCAAATAAAATTCCTAAGGACAGGGAATCCAGTGATCTACAAAATGGAAGGGCAGGGAAACCACCAAAGCCACACAGGACACAACACCAGAGCAATCATATATTAGGCCCCTCTGTGCACGTGTCCTTCCACATGCTTTTCTTCTGGCTCGCCCACAACAGCTACCTCAGCACGCCTGCACCAGAAACATCGCCCAAAAGCTGGGCTGAACCCAGGCAGCCCCGTGAAGGGCAGGAGGGCTGCTGTCTGCCCCTTTCACCCGCAGCCTGCATCCCTGGTAGAAGGCCGAGCTGGGCACACCCCGTAAAGGCTCCCTCCCTGAGCACGGGGAGTCTTGGCGCGGCTCAGGTGGACACGCTTATTTTCCTGCTCACACACCAGACTTCCTGGGAGAGCTCAGCACGCTCGGGGTGGGTCGGTGGTCAACTCCAGGCACTGCGTCGCCCCACCCCGCGTCAGCGCCGAGATCTCTGCGCATGCGCCTGGTGTTAGCACGTCGCCACTTGCGGGAGACAGTGAAGGCCCTCGGGCTGACCCAGGCAGTGTTCAGGCAGGGAAAAGTCGGGACCTTGTCCACAGGCTCAGTTCAGGATGGCAGCGGCTGCGCACCCGGGCCCGGGGTCCACTGAGGTGGAGTATGGTGGTGGGGGGGGGGCGGGAAGGAAGGACCTAGAAGGGCTTTAGGACATAGACCCTACAAGGAGCCTCCTCGAGGGAAAGGGCCCAGGACCTGCGCACTGACCACTGCCTGTCAGTGACAGACGGTTTGTGTCCATTGCTGTGAAAAGGTGCTCCGTGTCCGTTCTGAGGAGGCCCCCCTGGAAAGTGAAGCCCGTGGATGAGGGAGAGAGTCCGGCCCCGCTGGGCGGCAGCAGCAGCAACATGGCTGCTGTATACTTTGAAGTGGTTGGGTACTGGCTGAGCAGGAGGTGGGAGGAGCGTGCTGGAGGGAGGTGAGAAGACAAGGAGAGGGAAGAGCAGGGGCTCATACCAGCGTGTGTTGCATACCAGGAAAGGCGGCATGAGAACCAGGAGGACCCATCGGCACTTGGATCAAGGGCCCTCCAGCCTGTTCTGGAGCAACTGGGAGCCCTCAGTTACAATTGCACCCTGTGAAACATCGATCCACTAGGGCCCGTGAGAGGCTGCTGCAGAGGCTGCTGCAGAGGCGTTAGGTTCTCATGCAACACAGAGGGATAATCATCCAGAATATTCCTGGCTTCTGGGCCAAAGTCGTATCCCTTTGCTGTGTCACAATGGAGAGTGTAGGCATGCACTGGGTGAGCCTTCTGGAGATACAAAATGATGCCTTGTGTAATGTGAAAAAATCCCTTTGCCAGGAAAATGGACTTTTTTTTGGGAGCACTGCATGAGTGCCCTGCCCTAAGATGGTGGCTGGCTCAGGACCAGGAGGCAGCAGGATGACAGGAGGTCACAGGTGAGGCATATCTGCCTCCTTTCCAGGGCCTGGCCAGTCAGGTAGTACCCAGCGGACCCACGGGAATGCAAGTGATGGGAGTGAGAGCTGAATTTGCTATGGCAATAAATATAGTTATTGTTACCTCATAGGCTAGCCTGTCTTTGCAATGTTTTGGAGCACAGAAAATGTAACTGCTTTAGCCGCTTTTATAATTTTTAGCTAGAGGAATTAAGGATGCTTTCATTAAAGAAAAATGTTTTTGATTATTGTTTCATTGTTTATGGGGTTGTAGAGTCTGTAATTGTAGAGGGATTTAATATTTGTAATCTTTGTTTTTCCCTTGTAACCTATTTTCCCATTAAATAATGGGCAAATTGTAGAAATAAAAATGTGGTAGAAATCTACTACTGATTAGCAGGTAATCGCATGTGCCTTGGCCTTGGAGTCCTGGCTGCTGCTCCATGGCTAATGTTAAAGAATGAATAATGGCTTGCTTTGAAGAATATGAATACAGTGTTTTAAAGAATTATCTCTAGGGGCAGCTGCTTAGCCCTGAAGTGCAGATAGGATGACCAAATGTCTGTACATGCCCCCTTAATCTTGAAGAAAAAATAGAACAACTAGTTGCTTCTGCAGAGGTTTGTGAGGTTTTGAGTAAATAAAAAGGACAGCTTTTTCTTCGGCTGTTGTGAGAATACACCAAGTGTCAGTGTCTGTGTCTTTCTTTATCGCCAACTCCATGCACCCTTCCTGAGCTCCGAACTCTCGGCTGGAGCTGGAGTCCGGCAGACTTTACCATGGGTCATTTAAATGTCTCCAAACAGGTCTAGGAGGCATGTTGATATTTTGATGTACCTTGAAATTGATAAATGTAAATCCACACTCCTCACAAATGGTCAATTCATTCCTCAACACACACATGCTAATTAAATACTATTGTTATTTTTTACTTTGCTGTGATCTGAAAGTTCCTTGACATAGGCAGTTTGTGAATCATCCACAGATGTCAGCCATGGTCCATGACAAGGATCAGGACATCCTTTCCTGCATGATCAATGTACAGGTGAGTCCAGTGATCCTCAGGCTCCTGAGCGGTACAAGGCACCATGAAGAACATACCCACTTTATCCAAATGAGTGAGAAAATATGGACAAATTTAGGTGTTATTCTTGTTTTCCTTGTAGGTGGAAAAACTGGAGCATCCTCGTAATTGCTACAAGATCATGTTGTTCTTTGGGATCAACCCCTACTTCTCTAAATAATTGACTGTTAAGGAGTATCTGAGCAATGTCAGTGGTCAGATGACTCAAAGACTGGCTATTGAATGTGGGGTCAAATCATGGCCAGTGTGATCTCACCACCTCCTGCATTCTTCTCTTTCTGTAGGATACTCAGCTTATCATTCCACTCCAGTTAAGTGGCTTCAGGATTATAAACATGAGGCCCACAGCTCCAGGTACTATAGTCTCAATAGTTACAACTGGTTTGCAGACCACACCTTTGTGGCTTCTAACTGGATTGCTGAGGTGGGTGCTGAATGGGGGAAATGTTTTCTCGAGTTCCTGGTCCTTGGAGAAATGAGGACATAGCAGTGAGCTGACTTACCCTTGTCTGTTTTTCTCAGATCATCTGCAAGGGCATTTGGCTCAACCCCTTGCCGTACTACTTTGGGGCCCAGGCATCTAAAGATAGAATAGAGCATCCTAGTGAGCAACCTAGAATTTGTGGGTAAAGATCATATTATAATACACATGATCACTTATTTCCCAGAGAGAAGAGCTGAGATTAGAGGAAGAAAGGTTTGACATAAAATGTTCCTCCAGGGCCATCCAAGTCCTCATTTTTCCAGTAACTTTTAGATTCAAATAGTGTCAAGGGAGACATATGATAAAGAATAGATGATGGCTGGGGATGTACACACCACTGAGAAACAGCTAATCTGGATGGTTTGCTTTACTTTACTGGATGTGTTCATTGCTACTCCATCCATGCTGTCATGTCAAGGTGTCCGGTCTATATGTTTATGCCAGTGTAAACTGTTGCTGTCACTCTTTCTAAAAATATCCATGAAGGTTTATGTCCTGAACTGTGAGTTAGGACTGACTGTTGATTTAAATTATGGTAAAATATCTCTCTTTGCTTTCTTGTGCTATTTCCACATTTCAGTTACTACAGGCAATTACCCTGCATGAGAAAAAACTAACTTAGTGTGATGTGGAGCTGTAATGGAAAGCCACCCAAGAGGAGAGCAGAGTTTCTTGTGCAAACCCTTGACCACTTGAAACATGTTTAGTGTTGTTTTGAGAAAATGCTTTCTTGTACATATTTGTGTCTTTCAGAGCACTTCAAGAATTAGGATTGAATGGGTTAGAAGTATGTTCATCTGGAAAACATTCTGGAGAAGAATTACATCATTGTTTCACAAACAGAACATATGGAAGAAGATACAGAAGTGATAATGATACATGAACACAGCTATATATGTTAATTTAGCATAATGCTGAAGAAACAACAAATAACAGATAGTTGTTGCAATTGTTAAGTGGAATGGTCAATGAATGTCTCCACAAAGGACTATTTTCTTTGAGTCTTTGAGAATCATTTATGATTTTTTAAAAGATTTTTTATTTATTTTTATTACAAAGTCAGATATACAGAGAGGAGAGACAGAGAGGAAGATCTTCTGTCTGATGATTCAATCCACAAGTGACTGCAATGGCCAGTACTGCACCGATCTGAAGCCGGGAGCCAGGAGTTCTTCCAGATCTCCCATGCAGGTGCAGGGTCCCTAAGCTTTGGGCCATCCTCGACTGCTTTCCCAGGCCACAGGCAGGGAACAGGATGGGTAGGGGAGCCACTGGGATTAAAACTGGCAACCATATGGGATCCTGGCAAGTTCAAGCTGAGGACTTTAGCCACTCAGCCACCATGCCGGGCCCTAGAACCATTTACAACTTTAAGAAAATGAATATATCATTTGTAATTTGAGTTCCTAAATACTCATAGGAAGATGAGTTTTAAATTTTCATGGAGTGTAAATAAACCTGCTTATAGATGCCAATATTTAAACATACTCAACATGATGTTTAATTCTGATGAAAATTTGCTGCTAATAAAACATTATTCATATAATATGCAAATTAGGAAAAACATCCATAAGTCAGCTGTGGAGCCTGACCTATGAAAGTTTGGTAAGTATTCCGACTTTGGGTCCCCACCCTCTCTTGTAATGACCATCAGGATCGCTCCAGAAACCCCTCAAAACAAACAAACAAACTGGAATAGGTAAGACAGAGAATAACAAGGAAAGCTTAGAAACAGGAAATGGTCAGCGGGGATGTACTTATAACTCACTGAGTGGGACACAAAGGTTAGTCACTCCTCCCTGGGATATTAAAGATTTCTCTGCGCACCCCTCCTAAAACTTTTCACTTAAATTGTTGACATATGTCTTGTTGGAGTTACAGAGTTAGACTACCTGAAAAACAACCAGGTTCAGCAAAATCATGCTTCAACGCTATGAACTGCTAAATACTAAAATTAAAATACATATGGGACAGCTGAATAGTAATCTATAGCCATTTTAAGGTGTATAGCACCCAGTTGTATATCAACTAACAGTTGAAATGCCAATGTAGAAATCACAGGATATGGTTCAGAACTTGCATTTTTTTTTCCTCTTTTAACATATTGGTTACTCAATACCATGTTAACTAATTCCAAAATGTTATAAACTGTTACTGATGTAATGTCGCTGCTTCTAATTGATTGGGATGATACTCTGCCAGTTCTACCTTCAGACCAGAAATGGTCTCCCAAAGAAATCGTTGAACTTATCTGGACAATAAGATGCTGGACTTTATTCTTGCTAGATGCTTGCAATGAAAGAATCTCAACTGAATTTGAACTGTGGTAATGCAACAAGGTGGAGAAATCTGCTATAGGGGTTTGGGGGAGAGACGAAGGGGAATCCCAGTGCCTATAAAACTGTGTCACATAATGCAATGTAATCAATAAAAAATGAGCTTCAAAAAAAAGTTTGGTAAGCAGTAACCCTATTTTCCCTGTCTTGTGATATATTCTAGCATGTTGTTTAACATTGAGCAATCTCTTCATGTGCTTTTAATGTGATTTTTTAAAAACTAATGATAATTAGAAGCAGCATGGTAGAGCCTAAGCCAAAGGGTGTGGGAACTGTTGGATTTCATATTCCAGACCCATAGCAGGTTAACGTTACAGCTGATGCCGTCCTAATCCAGGATACCCCTGCAATGAGAGTGTGAGAAAGCCAAAGGACATAATTGAGTAACCACAATAAAAGATTACATAGCGCAGAGATAGTAGTGCTGGGTCTGGTGCTGCAGTGGTCATGGCAAAGTGTCATATAAGAGACTGGGACTACAACTTCCTGGAGGGAGTGACGTAATGATGGGAAATGAAGGAAAGGACATTACCAAGATAAGTAAATTTTACCTGTAGACCTGTGGAAAACACAGCATATAGATCAGCCCTAACCAGAGGAATGAGTAATCAGAGTGGAAGTGGGCAAGGGTGAAAGAGTAGATATCAATGCAATAAGTGATGACTTCCCCACAAAAGAGCAAGGCTATGTCAAACTTAAGTTTAACTGAAGACAACATTGAATTTTACATATTTTAAAGAGTCGCTATAAAGCTTCTTAAAATCATTCAGAAGCACATTGAGGAGTTTGATAAGCGGCTCCTGGTTTCAGATTGAATTTAAATTGGCTCAGCTCCAGAAGTCGTGACCATTTGTAGATTAAACCATTGTACAGAAGATATTCCTCTCTGCCTCTCTGCCTCTCTCCTTATCTGTGATTCTGTCTTTCTATTAATAATAAATGAATCTTTAAAAAATGCAATAATGGGGTCTGGCGCAGTGGCCGAGTGGCTTGAACTTGCCAGGATCCCATATGGTTGCCAGTTCTAATCCCAGTGGCACCCCTTCCCATCCTGCTCCCTGCCTGTGGCCTGGGAAAGCAGTCGAGGATGACCCAAAGCCTTAGGACCCTGCACCTGCTTGAGAGACCTGGAAGAGCTCCTGGCTCCCGACTTCAAATCGGTGCAGTACTGGCCGTTGCAGTCACTTGTGGAGTGAATCATCAGACGGAAGATCTTCCTTTCAACTCTGTCTCTCCTTCTCTCTGTATATCTGCCTTAGCAATAAAAATAAATAAAAAAATCTTTAAAAAATCATGAAATCTTTTGATGCAAACAACGCTGAAACATGTAGCCTGTAACTAGACCAACTGTACAAATGTCACTTAAAAATATTCTTCAAAGAAAAAAAATTGCAATTACCACAACTGAAGGTAACATGAAGAATGTCTTAATGAAACAGCCAAAGAGACCTAAATAAACAATGAGCAATCCATTGCTGAGATGATAAAAACAAAATCAATACCTGCCAATACTAAAGGTTAATAAAGGGCTTAAGCTCACCAACCACACAGCATATTCTGGATCAGAATTAAAAAAAAAAAAAAAATCTATCAGCTGCCTACAGAAGACACATGTCACCAAGAAAAATATACCAAAATTGAAAGTGAAAATATGGAAAAGGATATTCCTAGCTACTGGAAAGGGAGAATACCCTGGAGCAGCCATCATTACATCAGATAAATGGAAAACATGTAAATAATTAAAGAAGGAAACATACTGATCCAGAAATCCTTTCAGCAAGAAATAATCATGACAATAAAGGCATAGATGCAAAAACCCTAAAAGAGCAAATCAGAACTAGCCAGCAGTATCCTACAAAACATCAGATAATCAATTTGCCTAGACCAGCCAAAATTTATGTCTGACATCAGGAATAATTTTTACATATATACATCAATAAATGGGCTGTCCTTCATGGACACATTGAAATATCACAACCATGATCAGGCCAGTGGGATGGCCCGTTCACCCAATTTTTGCCTTACAAGTTCTGGAATCCCATGTGGGTTCCATTTCATGTCCTGGATGCTCCACTTTTCACCAAAATCCCTGCCTGTGGCTTTGGAAAGCACTGGAGAATGGCTGAAAGACTCAAGAACCTGAACCCATATGAAAACACAGAGGAAGCTCCTGATCTCTGTGTTTGCATCAGCTATGCTCCAGCCATTGTAGTTACTTGGGATATGAAACTGCAGATGGAAAATCTTTTTCCATATAACTCTTTCCTTCTGCAGATTTCCAATGGAAAAAAATGCTTGGAAAAATATATGAGAATCTCAAGAGATGCAGAGAAGCTATTTGATAAAATCCAAAAATGCTACATGTGAAAACCATGAACAAGAAAAGAGGAGAAATATTGTTTTCCCAAATAATCAGTAATATGTATAAAACACAATACCAGCCTCATAGTGAACACGAACAGTAGATGCTTATACACTAAGATCTGAAACTAGACAAAGATGTTTCTTTTCTCCTTTTTTTGATTTTTGTTCCCTTTCTTAAAAAAAAATTATTATTATCAGTTTATGATACAGCATAATAGCCCCTGGGATTACCCAAATGCCTACAGACTTCCCAAAGTTACTGAATAACTACTTCTCCCAAATACTGAAAAAATAATTCTCCTCAATATTGAATAACTAATATGTCACTGAACAAATAAAAAAGAACATCAATAATATTTTTGAAGAAATTGTGCCACTGTATGATCTATGAGTCATTGAAGAATTTAATGATATACAGTTTCTACTGATTTTTGTTCATTATCTGTGCTTCCTGTAGGCATCAAATAGATTTTTTAAAAAAGATTTCTTTGTTCTCTTGAAAACGCAGATGTACAGAGAGGAGGAGAGACAGAGAGGAAGATCTTCGGACTAATGATTCGCTCCTCAAGTGGCTGCAACATCTGGCGCTACGCCAAATCGAAGCCAGAAGATAGGAACTTCTTTCCAGATCTCCCATGCAAGTGCAGTATCCCAAGGCTTTGGGCCATTCTCAACTGCTTTCCCAGGCCACAGGCAGGGAGCTGGATGAGAAGTGGAGTTTCCGGGACTAGAATCGGTGCCCATATGGGATTCTGGCACATTCAATGCAAGGACCTTATCCACCACATTATCGCACCAGGCCCTAGATTTTTTTTTTTTCTTCCAGTATACTTTTCTATGATGTTTGCTGAATTTATGTCATTTACATTTAGAATTAATATGAATGCTGGTAATTTTTTTTGAGCACTTATTTATTTTCATGAAATCTTTCATTGGGAGAGGTTCTAATGGAGGCTCCTGGGCAATTCCTCTGTCAGGACACAGACCCTGCAGGTAAAAGCAAGATGCATGGCAGGAGACAGCCCAGAACAGGCCATGAAAAACTCACTGGCATACATTTGGCATGGGTCAGGGGAAAACCAGGCTGAATCAGTTCATGTCATCCACTGGTGAATCCCAGCAGCAGAACGGAGTGTGGGTCAATCCAGGTTCGGTCATGACAAAAAACCAGTATGCATTATAGAATGCCAAGGTGAGGTTACCTGTATCGGATGTGACCACAACGCCCAAGCAGCACACGCGAGAACCAGCAAGGGATAGGGCGGATGTGGCAGGGGGAATATGCGGGTGCTCCCCCGCTGTACAGCTACTCCCACTGGAGAGCATGAGCTGGGATGGGGGCCTAATAGACTAAACAGGGCAATAACACCTGTGGGCCTCATGTGCACTAGATCAAGGAAAAGCCAGGCTGGGCTGATTATTCCTACTGACGTAAACAAAATTAGAATAGGTGAGGGTTGTTTAGATTTAGTTGTAGCATCAACTGGCAGAAGCTAGCATTAGGGACTAATTCTGTCAAGTCAAACCGCAGAACTACCTGGAGAGTGCATAATCCAGGAGTGGGAGTGGCCTAGAAGAGAAATAATGTGCTCCTCCCTCTTGGGTTGCCACTCCCATTGGAGAGCATGAAAAAAAACCAGGATGGGGCAGGAGTAGCTAGACAGAGAGGCACCCTAAAATATCTGTGTGGGTAGGATAGTGGAGTTGATTAGAAGGACCAGGCTTCAATGCCCATAGACATGTATGAGAACTGAGTGGGACGTGGGAAAGACTGGACTAGTCTGCTACACATGCTGGCTAACCAGGGTAGGGGGTCGGCCTGGTGGGGGTTATTTTGGGTTGCTCCAACTAGGCTGCAGCTCCCACTGGTTTACGTGTGAGCCAAGTATGTTCTAAGCAGAACCAGGTTGGACTGCAACACCCATTGGTTCCAGTGGAAGTCGGGGCTGAAAACAGAACCAACCCAGTTATTATAACCACCAGCTGATCAGGGTGATGGACTGTGCTGGGCCCTGTACTTGCTAGTGCATACAAAAATCTGGTCTGGGAACACCTCAGACAAAGTTTCTTTGGGGATCTCCCCAATCGAACTGTTGGACTCAGAACCCTAACCATGAAAAGACAGATGACAGAACAGGTCAATCAGCCACCTCAGCTATATGTTGGCAGTGGAAGTGGAGTTGGGCAAATGGAGATTCCATGATTGCCTTTGTCATTCATTGGATTCTTCAGCAACCACGTTATATTTGGAGTGGAGAGATTGACAGCAACTCATAACTGTTGAACTATCAAAACCACTTTACAAGATCCTCGAAGCATGCCTCATATCAGGGACCTGGGATGGGTTGAAGACTGGGTGGGACTTCTCCCTTAATATTCTCCTTTACCTCAGATGTATGAAGGAAAAAATGTGGAAATAACAGTCTTACCCACTTTCCTGTAGCCCTTGAGCCTTTTTACCCTAATTAACTATGTAAAGATTGCCAAAAATATAATAAAATGAAAAAAAATATATATTACCTTTATTGCAAAGTCTGATAGAAAGAGTGGTAGACTTTCCATCAGGTAATTAACTTTCAAAATGATCACAATAGCCAGTGATGCATTGATCTGAAGTCAGGAGCCTATAGATTCTTCCAGGATTCTCATGTGGGAGCAGAATCCCAAGGCCATGGGCCATCTTCAGTTGCAGGCCACAGGCAGTGACATAAATGGGACGTGGCACTGCCAGGATCAGAAACAGCACCCATTGGTATCCCAACATGTTCAAGTAAGGACTTTAGCTGCTAGGTCAAAGCATTGGACCCAAATGGTGATGATTTGATCTATTTCTTTTAGCAATGGTGTGAATTGATTTAGTCTTCTTTTGTTATTATTCTGGAATGTTCTTTACATTTGCCTTTGTTTTTGATAGACAATATTCCTCTTTTCTGTCAAGGGAACATCTTTAAGCATCTCTTGTAGGGCTTGAAAGAGGCATATTTTTTCAACTTTTTTTAATGTGGAAGAATCTTATATCATTTTTAAAGAAAGCAAAGCTTTCCTGGGTACAATATTCTGATCTGATAATATTCTTGCCTTTAGGATCTGGAGTATGTTGGTCCCGGCGATGTGGCCTAGTGGCTAAAGTCCTCGCCTTGAACACCCAAGGATTCCATATGGGTGCCGGTTCTAATCCCGGCAGCTCTACTTCCATCCGGCTCCCTGCTTGTGGCCTGAGAAAGCAGTCTAGGACGGCCCAGAGCTTTGGGACCCTGCACCCACGTGGGAGACCTGGAAGAGGTTCCTGGCTCCTGGCTTTGGATTGGCGTGCACCGGCCATGGCAGCTCACTTGGGGAGTGAATCATCAGACAGAAGTTCTTCCTCTTTGTCTCTCTTCCTCTCTGTATATCCGACTTTGTAATAAAATAAATAAATCTTAAAAAAAAGAAAAAGAATCTGGAGTATGTCACTCCAATCTCTTATGGCCTGTAGGATTTCCTGTGAGAGGCCAGCTGCAAATTTAACTGGCATTCCTCTAGATGTCAACTGATTTTTTTTTTCACATACACATTGAAGGATCCATCTGTTATGTTTTTCATTGAAGAAAGTGTGATTATCATGTGTCTTGGTGAAGATTACTCGTGGCCAATGTTGAAAATCTTGTGCCCCACCTGAGTGTTTATTCTGAATTCTTTTTCTAGATTAGGGAATTTTTCTTTATTGCTTCATTAAATACATTTTTAAATACAGCTTATTTTTCTGTACCTCCTGAACTCCCATAGCTCTTATATTTGACCTTATAATAGTGTCTTTCAATTCTTCTTTTTTTTTTTTTTTTTTTTTTTTAGCTTGACCCAGCTCTGCTTCTACCTTCTTGCTAAATTCCCCCTGGTGACAGAAAATATATTTTAGTTCTGATATTCTTTCTTCTGCTTAATTTCTTCCATTTTGGAGACTCTGTACTGTACTTTTAATTTGCTCCACTTTATTATTGATTTCTGATATTCCAGCTTTCATTGGGTTTATTTTCTGTGTGATATAATTAAGCTTCCTGTACTACAATATTATCTGTTTCTTTTTGTTTGTAAGAAGCTTTATAAAAGTCTTTTGAATTCTGTAGCCCCAAATTTCTTGGTGTATTCTTCAGTTAGCTATAAAGTTGCTTTTGCTCTTTTGCAGGGTAGTCTTTAGTAATTCATTGTCCTTTTGTGTCTTCTTTTGCAGTTGGTTCTTATGCTTCTGGTTAACAGATTCATCAACTTGGGGCAGATTTTTCAGTTGTGTCACCCACAGGTCTACATCTAATTTTTTTTCCTTATTTTGTGGTTGGTACACAGCTGTTTGTGTGTAGTCAGTGTGCCATGCATGTCAACAAATTCCAGGTCTGGAGTTTTTTTGTTAGATTTCCACTGCTGTATCTGTATCTGCAGCTCCTGAATCTTCACTCTCCATCTCCTGTGTCACCATACTGAGTCTACATCATTGTCTGTACAACCTTTCTGTCACTTCCAAATTGAGCACCTCCCAGGATTAGGGAGATAACAGGTGCCTAAACAGATAGGTGGTTGATGGTGTTGAGCTTGCCAGAACCTCTTATGCATTAGGTCTGAGGGCCACACAGACCTCTTTTGACCCATACATTCCAAATTTGGTATTAATTTCCTTGTTGGAGCAGTACAATGAATTGAGCTCTGTGAGTTTACTCCCAGCTCAGCACATGTGTAGCTTACTCTTATCTTTGTAGTCTGATAGTCTTTGATACACTGTACAAAACAGTGCCCAATGTTCCACTTCTAGAGTTCTGGATATACTGGCCTTCAGGTTTGATGGCTACAGCTACCTATCTTGGGTAGCATGTAGCATGCCACATTGTTGCAGTTCTTTGAGCCAGAGAGGAATTAACCCCAGCTCAGTGCTTGTGCAATCCTGTCCCATAGCCATTGTCTCCTTGCATAAAATGGCACCCAATTCAGCTCTAGGGGGCAGACTGAGCTATGAATTCTATCCTGTTCCCAAAAAGGCCCATCTGGAACCTGGCACTCTGTCTCTGCTCCTTTTCAAATCAAGCAGACCATCAATACAAGCCATTATTTTTCTGAATTCATCTCCTGACCACCTGGTGAACGCCCTTTCCCACCTTGTTGCTACTGGATTCCCGCTGCTACTGCAATTCAAATCGCTACTTGCTGAATGCTCCTGGGGTATCAGTCACTGCAACACCACACCCTTGTGTCCACTAGTGTCCTCTGTCAGTCTTCAGGTACCCATCTGTCCTCTCCTATTTCCCAGAATATGTCCTCTTTCCTTCACCCTGACTAATGTTTCTCCGTCTGTTTAAACATAAAATAGGTCTTATCCTACTCTACCATCTTGATTCTCCTAAGGATGCTTAGATTATTCACTGATATTCAGCATAGTGTTGGAAAACATCACTAGCACTATTAGGAAAGGAGAAGAAAAATACAAGGGCAAGACAGCAAAATAAAGGTAATTTTAGTTGTAGATAACATGAATATGCACATAGGAGAATCAAATGATCCAATCAAGAGACTATTCAGACTCATAAGAGACTCAACACAAGGGAATAGAATACAAATATGTGAACATAAATTGTGTCCGATGTATATGCAAAAAATGCAATGCCATGGAAAATCTTGAAAGTATACTGACCCTGAAAATAGCCCAGAAGTACATTTTTTAAAAAGATTTATTTGTTTTATTACAAAGTCGGATATACAGAGAGGAAGAGAGACAAAGAGGAAGAACTTCTGTCTGATGATTCACTCCCCAAGTGAGCTGCCATGGCCGGTGCACGCCAATCCAAAGCCAGGAGCCAGGAACCTCTTCCAGGTCTCCCACGTGGGTGCAGGGTCCCAAAGCTCTGGGCCGTCCTAGACTGCTTTCTCAGGCCACAAGCAGGGAGCCGGATGGAAGTAGAGTTGCTGGGATTAGAACCGGCACCCATATGGAATCCCGGGGTGTTCAAGGTGAGGACTTTAGCCGCTAGGCCACACCACCAGACCCGGGAAGTATCTTTAATACCTTGGAATAAAACTCAGTACTGATGTGGAAGACATGTATGAGGAAGTTTATAGAACATTAATTACATTAGAATAAACTTAATTTTATCAACCCAAACTAAATCCAAACCAAAAATTGTTATTAAAATATGGAAAATCAAATATTTATATATAGATACAGCCAATATCATCGAAATATCTGTTAGATCTGCCTACTACCCATAAAAGGAAAATAAAATGGGCTTTCATTATGCAAAGAGTGCTAAGAGAAGTTCACTCCTGTGCCTTTTCCTACACAGTGGAGGAACCAGCAGGAGAGGAAGATGCCAAGAGCAGGAAAGAATGAGCTAGAAAACAAGTACAAAGGATTTATGCGCGTCTTGATGTTGCTGTTGATATCAGCCCTGCTTGGATCCTAAGAGGTCAAGCAGTGTTGTCCTTTGTCCAGTATTGGGCTGGACATAATCCAGTTGTGTCAGGGCATGCAATACTCCAGGGTGACCTCAAAATGATGCACTTGTCCTTGAGTAAAACCCACCTATCTCATGTGCCCAAGGTAACCATCAATATCCATGTTACCAAAAAGAATATAACAATTCAAGACATTATTAGATTTGGAAATAATCTTCTCCAGAAATTGAAAATGTGGAGTTCGACCTAGGTGGTCCAGGTGACAGCATTCCTCCACAGCGGTGCTGACCTACCTGCAGAGACTAGCCATGCCAGGTCATATCCTTTGCCAGAGACTCAACCTATTGGCACCATCGCACGTGGTGAGAAACTGCACGCTGCAGAGAGACTGGAGAGGCAGATTTCTCCCCACATGGTGAGTATGCCAAGAGGGAACCCTGGGACAGGATAAGGCTTCTAGCCCTAGTCTTAGATTTATTTTGAAATATTTAGGTCTTAGATTTACTTTGAAATACAGTTAGATCTTGGTGTTTCATTTATCCGGCGAAAAGGACAGTAAAATGGGTTCATCCTTTTCCCAGGATAAATTGGTCACCAATCTTGTAGAACTACTACATCAAATCGGGAACGCTGTTGGTAAGAACAGGCTGACTGAAGAATTAAGCAATGCAAGTAATGTCGATTAAAAACATAAAAGAAAGAAAGGAAGAAAGAAAGAATGAAAGAAAGAAAGAAAGAAAAAAAGAAAGAAAGAAAAAAAGAAAGAAAGAAAAAAAGAAAGAAAGAAAAAAGAAAGAAAAAAAGAAAGAAAGAAAGAAAGAAAGAAAGAAAGAAAGAAAGAAAAAACGAAAGAAAGAAACATGTTCTGTAACTAAATTTAACAAAAATAATCTGATACAGAGTGGTCCAAATTCACTTCTAAATTAAGCTAAAGCATGAAATGAATCAATGTGCTAGTTTTGCTAAATATCTCCAGGTTAAAGTATGTTGAAGAAGAGGTTAGAAGTTGCAAAGGGTTTAAGGGTTTTATGTCTCTATTATGTGTTTTGTGATTGTGCATATGTGTAGTCATTTTTGTCATTTTTTTTTGGTCTGGACAAAAACTAGATTTTGTTTTAATACTCTTTCTCCAGTTCTGTCTCTGCCTTGAATTGTTATGTTGTTCTTGATTTTAATTGGGTGCGAATATGACTGACAGACGAGATGGGATGGACCATGACTGACCCCCTTTTTCTCTCCTAGTAAATAATTTTAGAGAGGTCTAACAATTTAACAGGACCTGGGAGACTGCAGGAGGGAGTGTCTTGCTCAGATCCTGATCCCAGCCACCATGTGCTCATGATGAGCTGGGCCTGGGCCTATCTGGACTCAGGGGTTGTTTCCATTCAGGGTGAGTACACCGAGGAGGGGAGTCTCTGGGACTGGGTGGGTCCAGGGCCCCCCTACCACCCTCATTTAGTGTGGTACACGACCTTGGGCCTGCGGGTTTAAACTTCGGCAGCCGGGAGGCTGCTGGGGGCTGCAGGAGGGAGTGTTTTGCTCTGATCTCAATCCCAGCCACCATGTGCTGATGATGAGCTGGGCCCGGGCAGCCAGTGCACCATTTGGCACCAGGTTGTGCCTGCTGGCTGCCCTGCTAGGGAACTCTGGGGTATTGTTGTACAAATTGCTGCTTAGGTCGCTCCAGGCTGATCCCACTGTTCCCAGGATTTGAGTCAATCCTAAAGATTCCCAATGCCAGTAACTCTTCCTTTGAAGAACTTCTAATCACTTCACAATGCTGAGCTGTGAACACCTATCATGCAAATGATAAGGCTCAGGGCTTGTCCAGCAGGATATTGTTTTGCCTGACATGGTTATGGTTCAGGAGACTGGTCACATTAGGCAGGGCCATAATATCAACTAGCACTCTAGAAACTTATCCTGGGGTAGGTTCTGTGCAGGATGTGTGGCCACACCCTGTAGAAAGTTAACCCCACTGGTAAACCTAAAAGTTTGGGTGGTTATGGACTAAGCTAGGTGTGACCAAGGAGACTGCCATCAATCACAGGCAAAGGGACCCACAACAGTCTGGACTGTGCAAGACAGCATCACCCAAATATGCATCCTGAATATGGTGTGGGTTGGGCCGGGCTGCAACATTCACCAGCTCATACAAGGCCAAGTGGAAGACCAAGGCACGCCAGACACTGGCCTAAAACCCATTGGCATGTAGGTGAACAGGGTCTGGGAGTGGATCAAGTGGAGGAACTTGGGAAACTCCCCTGGCAAGTCATAGTTCTCACTGGTGATCCAGATCTGGGGGTCGGACAAGCAGGGCAGAGCAGCTCCAAAATGTGTAAATTGGTAATGGAACTGAATGTACCGGGCAGGACTGAGCAAACCTTAACCTACAAGCAAAACTAGAAACCAGCATGGAGCACAGGTCAACAGCTAGGCTGTTGCATCTACTGGTTTCCAGAGCAACCACGGGCAGGTGCGTGATTTATGGCTAGGAACAGGCCCAGTCGGGGAGGTAAGGGGACACCCTAACTGGGTTGAGGTTCCCACCACGCGGCGCATGTGCTGGAATGGGGGATGCGTTCTATCTAGGAAACAGGTGTAGTCACCCGAAGCACTAGTGTGGGCTGGGATTGGATGCACCAAGCCAGTTCACACCCCAACACCATCTGGTGTTCTGAAAAACCAGGGTAGATGTGGGACTGACTAAGCTGGGTCTCAATCTCCTACTGAGTCATGTGTGAGCCGTATGTGGGTATGGATGAGCCATGGCTGGGCTGAAACATCCAACAACAAGAACCAGAATGGCGTGAAAGCCAGCCAGGAAAAGCCACAGTTCCTGCTAGGACAGGAGGTGAACTGAGTAGGGGTTGGCTCAAGGACCCCCTGGCATGCGCGAAATCTGGCATTGGGAGGGTTTCTGATGGAGGAGCCTGGGCAACTCCTCTGGCAGGACACAGTCCCTGCAGGTAAGCACAAGAAGCATGATAGAAAACAGCCCAGAACAGGCCATGGAAAGTTTCCCACTGACACACATTTGGCATGGGTCAGGAGCAGACCAGGCTGAATCAGTTCATGTCATCCACTGGCAAACCCGATCACAAGAACAGAGTGTGGGTTGAGCTGGGTTTGGTCACGACAAAACCAGTACACATTATGGAGTGCCAGGGCGTGGTTGCCTGTACTGGATATGAATGCAGCACCCAACCAGCACACATGAGATCCAGGAAGGGAGAGCCAGAGCCTGCAGGGGGATTAAAGGGCTGGTCCCCTCGCCAGACGGCTACTCCCACTGGAGAGCTTGGGCTGGGATAGAGACAGACCAGACTAAGCAAGGCTGCAACACCTGTGCACAGCATGTGGACTAGATCAGGGAAAAGCCAGGCTGGGCTGATTATTCCTGCAGGTGCAAGCATAAATTAGAGTGGGTGAGGGATGTTTGGGCATAGCCGCAGCATCAGCTGGCAGAAGGTGGCACTGGGGACTAATTCTGTCAAGTCAAATCACAGAACCACCTAAAGAGTGCATAAACCGGGACAGAAAGACCTGGGAGGGAAAAAGTGGGTTCCCGCTTCTTGGGTCACTATTCCCGCGGGAGGGCATGAAAACTAGGACGGGGCCGTGATGGCTAGAGAGAGAGGCACTCAGCAACATCCATGAGGGCTGAATGGTTGAGTTGGTTAAATGGAACTAAGCTTTAATACCCATTGACAAGTACAAGAGCCAAATGGGATGAGGGACAGACTGGTCTTCTGCTATACATACTGGCAAACCAGGGTAGGGGGCGGGCCTGGTGGGGGTTATTGTGGGTCTCCCCAACTAGGCTGCAGATCCCACTGCTTGATGTAAGGGCCGAACCAGACTGGACTGCAACACCCATTGGTTCCAGTGCAACTCGGGACCGAAAACAGAACCAACCCAGCAATTGAAACCACCAGCTGATCGGGCTGATGGACTGTGCCAGGCCCTGTGCTTGCTAGAACATACAAGAATCTGGTCTGGGAATACCTCAAGGTTTCTTTGGAGATCTCCCCAGTCGAACTGCTGGACTCAGAACTCTAACCAAGAAAAGACAGAAGACAGAACGGGTCAAACATTCATCTCATCTATATGTTGGCAGCGAAATATGGGTCAAACGGAGACCTTATGTTGGACCATATCAATCAGTGGACGACCTCATCGAGCGAAACTGGCAGTGATTCATAACTGGAGAACTATTAAAACCACTTGAGGAAATATCTCAGAGCATGCCCCACATCCGAGACTTGGGGTGGGTGGGAAACCGGGTGGGGCTTCTCCCTCAATATTCCCCTTTACCTCAGATACATGATGAAAACAATATGGACATAGTAGTATTACCCACTTCCCTATAACCCCTGATTTTTTTTTCTTTTTTACCGTAATTCACTACGTAAAGATTGTCAACAACAATACAATAAAAAAAATGAAAAAAAAAAAAAAAAACAATTTAACAGGGCCTGGCCAGACCAGACTCTCCACCTCTACTGGGGAAAGATTTGTATGATGTTTTCTTACTTTTTGATCCTTAGCTTACAGTGTTTTCTTGGCATTGATTAGATCTAACATACAATATTCGTTAACATGTTCAGCTAAATGCTAAAGGTACTTTTTTGTTTTACTCATTTAGACCTTTAAATGCTTCAGAGTTCTAAATCAAGTCTCATGACTGAAAAATTTTGTAGGATCCCTGGAACTCTCAAAGATTGAGACAAAATTTGAGTAGTGTAATTGTCATTCAAAATAATTTGGATTATAGTCTCTCAATATGATTAAATTATGCTAAATTTGTTGCATCAGATGTTTCCTACTCATGAAATTAATTCAGATTATAAATTACTTGCTTTGGTGCTTACAAGGAAGTATGTGAGACTTTGCCTTGCAGGAGAACAACGAATTCTTTAAAGATATATTGTTAAATTGGTCAGATTGTGGGTGTTTTTCTGGATGTTTGCCTTTAAAATAATGGAATTAAAGTCTGATTCCTTGTGAATAACAACAGTGTTTTAACATCTCTTCTCAAGCTATTTTCATCTTATTGATAACTAACCCTGTTAACTAACTTCACCAAATTTCTAGGTAACTCGCAATACAACAGTCACATTGAAGTTTTTTCAGCTCTCTTGACCTCAATAAAGCAACAGCTAAGGGGAAGCACCAGGCCGTCCAGTCATAAAACTAGGGAGGGTCATGCTTGGAGTCTGCTCTTCCAAGATTTTGGGACCGTGACCATGTCCCTGTTGTAGTGATTCTTATCTGCCTTCATTTTAAAAGGGGTAAATTCCCAATTAAGCTAGAAGGTTGTTTGAAAAAATTCCTGTTTCCTGGTTTTGAGGCAAATTTTTGTTACAATGTGTTTCCATGAATTTGGAGAAATGGTTGAAAATTGCTTGAAGCCATTGTATTTGAAGTTTTTTGAAGTATGCATACATATAACGCTAGTGAATATCTAAAAATAAAAATATCTCTAATTTTGAAAGCTGAATTCTTCTGATCTAAAAGAGCTGTGTTTCCAATGGTATTTTCTGTTATGTGTTTGCTTTGAAATATTTGGGTGATCTGTTTTAAGTGAAAAAAAATTTGATATGTTACTGTTCAAATCAGTCTGACTAAATGGATCAATATTATAATGAAGAATCTTCCATCAGATATTGTAAGGCCTCTTGGCATATCTAATAAGCTTACCTCTTCTGGGTTTGGAATTTCTAGATGGGGTCCTAGCAGTCTCAAAGTCAGAAGAATGTGTTTTAAAGGTTGTATCTTTCAGTTGGTAAAGTTAATCGTAGGACAGACAACTAAGTAGATTTGTAAAAACATAATTGGGGGTACATTGCTAAAATTTAATACTAAACTATAGGCATTGTTTATTCAGATTATTAAAAGCAAAATGTAATTCTAAACAATTAGTAATTTTAACACACTTAAGAGAATTCTCAAGAGGGTTTTGTTTTATGTGTTACCTGAAAATAATGTTTGGATGCACAATTAAGCTCTTGGAGAGGCATAACATTCTGTTTTATCAGGACCTACAAAGTCGGTTCAGCTGAATAGTTCCGAATGTATTCAGATGGACTTACTACTCAGGACTTCAACAAAGAGAAGCCTTTTAAGTGCCATGATGTGCAACAAACACCTGATGACTTCTTCCTTCTATCAGGAATCACTAGGTGGACCCCCTACTTCTGCTGTTACCCAAGGACACCCCCTCTCAGCAGGAAGTAGATAAGAGTGGATGGCAATACCCCCTTTCCCTAAAAACAGGTGGGGTCCATTTTTCTGTTTGAAAATGTAGGAGCCAGATGGGATGATAGGCAGTTAGCATCTCTGGTTCCTGGCAAAACTGTTTTGTGCACATGTAACATCTTAGCACTATGAGATTCTTGAATGTTAGTATTTTCAACAATACTTGTACATTGTTAAGTATGTCTTTTGGAATCACCAACTGAGTGCCAGCATTATTATTAAGGTCAATGAGACTCAGGTGAACCTCATGTTGGGGAAAGTTATTCTAAATGGCCTTAGACTGACAGTGTGGATGTTTAAGGAATGGAGCAGAATCTTAGCCTTGGGACTGGTGGTTGTGGCCATGATTGCAGTACTGTTTCCTCTTCACTGCCACCTACACATGCAACAAGCCCAGAAGTTGGGAATCATTTGACAAACCCTGATGGCCTTGACTGTGGAAAGCCCTACCGTTCAAGTCTGATTGAGCATGATGTGATGGGCAGCCAAGATGGGGAAGATCTGGTAGAACTGATGACTGACCTAAGACAGGGATCCCAAGTGCCCTGGGCGAGGCTCCCCATTACAAGTAAGGCATTAACTGGCTGCTGGACAACCTAAGCCAGGCATCAATTAAAAAAGAAAAAGAGGGGGACATGCATGGCCAGGTCTCCCAAGGGTTATCTCCACAGCTTAACTTGTTTCTCTAGGGCTAACAAGATGGGCAATCTTGGCCTGACACATTTAGGCCCTGGCTTAACCGCCAGTTCTCTCTTCCCTGCTTCCCCCTTTTGAAGATACCTTCGGGGGAGCTTAGGGGTTACTTAAACATTGGAAAAATACTGGGAGGCACTAGACAGAGTAAAAAAGAGGCAGGCCAATTTCAAATAAATGGAATTCTCATTACAAGAAAGTCACACTATTTGTTGTCTTTTTGGTAACCTTAGTCCCTCCATTCAGCTCTGGGTACACAGCGACAAGTCCCCTCTCCCAGGTTGTGGTTTCATTGTCATCTCTTTAAAGTCACGTAGGCAGAGGATGGTCATAGCCTTGTTCCACAACGGAGAGTCCTTGAGCCATATGGACAGACAAACCCATCAGCTTTGTGCAGAAATCGGGCAAGTGGCTCAACCACTGCTTTCTGTGGTCTTCCCTCCACATTCACAACCACCCGCACATACACACCAACCAGCCCTACAAAGGAGGATGTCCAGCCGCTGTGGAAGCCAGCTGACTGTGAGTGTATGGGGCTTGGGTGTCTACTGAGTTGGAGTGTGTCAATATGCTGTTAATGTCATGAAGCCTAGGGCTTTGGCAACACAGTTACCAGGATTGTGCTTCGCCCGAGTTGTGGTTTCATTGTCATTCTCTCTACAGTCATGTATGCAGAGGATGGCCATAGCCCTGTCCCACAATGGAGAGTCTTTGAGCCACTATGTGGACCACATTTGTCTAGGTAGAACAGGGACCAACAAGAATGGTTTGACACAGCATTGTGGTTGTCCCTTGTATGAAGTGGGCCGCCTGCTCAGCCAAGTCCAACTTGGGAGACAGATCCATGTCAGAAGCTGTCGTGCATCTTGGATTCCTTGAGTAGCAAGCAGTTGCCAAAGAAGAGCATGGCAGATGAGTGTGGGAGTGCGTATGGGGGGCAGGCTATTGCAGCAGTTTGATGCCCATAGGGTTATAAGCCAGCTGCCACAGATAGTGTCAAGCTCCAGATCACAGGGAACTCGCAGGCATGGGGTGGATTAGTTGGTCCAACAGGCAGGTGACAGCACACTACTATGGTGGACCATGACCTCAGCCCTTAATCCTTGCTTCACCCACCTAAACCCATGTGGCTGTCCTGGCACAGGGAGCATCCCAGCTGGCTGCCACTCTGTGACCTCACAGGGCTCTGTGTCCCCACCAGCCATCTAATCAGCTGTTGTCTGGGCATAAATGACCCAGAATGCCAAAGCCTCAGCATTCTACAAAGCGATGGCGATAGACAGGCCCCTCAGCTGGATGCAGAAAGTAGGCAGGTGGCTCAAGTTCTGTTTTCTGTGGTTCTTCCACCATCCAAATCCTCCCACACACATATCTACATGCTCTATCAGGGAGGATGTCCAGCATCCATGGAAGCCAGCTGAATGTGAGTGTATGGGGCTTGGGTGTTTACTGTTTGTGTGTTTGCCAATATGCTGAAAATGTCGTGAAGCCTAGGGCTTTGGCAACACTGTTACTAGCAAAGCATTTTTCCCAGGTTGTGGTTTCATTGTCATTCTCTTTAAAGTCACATAGGCAGAGGACAGCCATAGCCCAGTCCCATGACGGAAAGTCGTTGAGCCACAATGGAAACCACATTTGTCTAGGTAGAACAGGGACCTAGTAGAAAGGTTTGCCACAGTATTGGGGCTGTCTCTTGTATAAAGTGGGCCCCCTGAGCAGCAAGGTCCAACTATGGGATCGAGATCCATTTCAGAATCTTGTGCTTTTTGGATTTTGAGTAGCAATAGGTTGTCAATGATGTGTATTGTAGCGGGGGTGTGAGGGTGCCTGAATGGTTGGCTGTTTTAGCAATGGGCGCCCAGAGAATAGTAAGCCAACTGCCACAGGCTGTGTCAAGTTCCAGATCGCAGGAAGCTCACAGGCATGGGGGGATGAGTTGAACCAACAGGCAGGTGAGAGCACACCAACTTTCATTGACCAAGACCTCAGCCCTCTCTCTTGCTTCCCTCACCTAAGCCCATGTGCCTGTCCCACTACACGGAGCATCCCAATTGGTTTCGCTTCTGTGACCTCACAGGGCTATGTGACCACACCAGCTGTACAATCAGCAGCTGCCTGGATATAACCGACCCAGAATGCTACAGTTTTAGCATCTAGGAATGCCATGGCAACAGACAGGTCTGTTTTGGTCTCATACCGAAAGCGGACATGTGGCTCAAGCTGTGCTTTCATTGGTCTTCCTTTCACCCCCACAACCCCCAAAACCCAGTAGGACCTACCAGGGAGGATGCCCAGTTTTTGTGTTAGCAACCTACCATGTGTGTATGGGGCTTTGGTGTCTACGGAGTGGGATTGTGCCAACATGCTGAAAAAGTCATGAAGTCCAGAGCTTTGGCAACACTGTGTCTGTGAAAGCATTTCACCTCTCCCTTGAGAGAATGCTTTGGATGCCTCTCAGGAGACACATGGTTTCTAGCTTATCATTAGAGTTGGTATTGTGCAGAAGACTCGTCAGGGAGGCAGCCTAATCAAGCTGATGGGTATAGGCAGAGCACATCTCCTTTCCTATCATGATTTCAATAAGTTCCCCGTAACACAACACAAACTCACACAAGAGGGTCACCATCTTAAAACAAAAGAGGTCACTTCAATTGATTCTACTGATGTATAGGGAAAGTGCGTTCCATGGCTTCAGGCCCTACGGGAATAATTTAGGACACGTTGATTATTGTCTAGAATTGTCACTGATTTGTGATTCAACCTTGAATCTGTATTCGAACTAGATGCCTGAGTAGGCTGATATTTCTGCTCATGTTCAGGAGACAGCAATAGGTCTCCTTAGCAGGCTTGTTGAGTGTCTTCTGGGTTGTGGTTTCATTGTCATTCTCTTGAGAGTCATGCATGCAGAAGATTGTTACAGCCATGTCCCACAAAGGATAGTCTCAGCCAGGACCGCAGTAACATGTATGCCCCAGCTACTGCTGCTGGACCTGCCAGGATTTCCACTGACTTTACACTCTGCTCACTGTGCGTGCAATCCCCGAACTTATACACAATGCCGTAGTAAACAAAACAAATCAAAACAAACCAACCATCCAAACAAACACAACAACAACAACAACAAAAAAAACACCAGAAATGAAAGACTTCCCACAATTACCATAAGACATATTCAGAACGTTAAAAAAAGGAAATTCATAAATTCACTTAATCTCACTCAGAAAGTCAAAAATAAACCTATACAACGTGATCTGAGTAACAAAGGATTCTTGAGAGTTTTTCCCTGGACTTGAATGCATCCTGGGTCGCCATCTTCTCAGGACCCGTCTCCAACTAATAGGGTTAACCTGATCATGGAAACCATTGGCCAAGAGAAAACACAAAACCTGAGGATCCCTCTTGAGGAAAGAAGAGATAAGACAATTGAGTCATCCATCAATCCACCAAAAAAGGCAGAGTGCACTCCAAAATACAAACCAGTCTTCCATCACTGGCAAGAGAATCAGATCCAACAAACGCAGGCAACAGCCCGAGAACCTCTTCTGCGGAAAAAAAAAAAAAAAAGAAAGAAAAAAAATAGAAAAAGGAAAGCTGTCCTTGAATCCATTCCTGTAATCCTAGAGAAAACACATTGAATAGGACAAATTTTTGAAAATGCAGCTTTCTTCATTCCAACCAGATTGTCACATATATGCCTCCAACATACAGCACAAGTGATGCTATTGAAAAGGGCTCCCCTCTGATAGAAAAGAAACAACTTGCACCTTCTCGTGACTAACCAAAAAGGACAAATGTATGTAATCGCTATGACCATTCTTTACACAAGCTTGTCAATCACACCCAAGGCATAATGTACCATTTGGGTGGTAAGTACGAAGAACATTTGGGAAAGAAGGGCATTTGTGTGTACAGGGACTGGGGTGTTTGTGCAGGTTAGTGGATCGTTGTTGAAGTTTGACTCCCATAGGATTATAAGCCAGCTGCCACAGGTTGTGTGGAGCTCCATATCACACAAAACTCGCAGGCATGGGGGTGGATGAGTTGAACCCACAGAGAGGTGACAGCACAGCAACTTTGGTGAAGTGTGACCTCAGCCCTCAATCTGGCTTAACTCGCCTAAGCCTATGTGACTGTTCCGATACAGGGGACATTTTGCTGGGTGCCCCGCTGTGATCTTACAGGGCTCTGTGGATATACCAACTGTCTAATCAATAGCTGCCTGGTCATAACTGGCCCGGAATGCCGCAATCCCGCATTCTACAAAAGTCATGGTGACAGAGAGGCCCTTAAGAATGGTGCAGAAAGTGGATGAGTACCTCAAGTCCCGCTTTCTGTGGCCTTTCATCCCACAGGCCCTACCAGGGAGAATGTCCAGCTTCCGTGGAAGTCAGCTGACCGTGAGTGTATGGGGCTTGGGTTTCTATCGAGTTGAAGTGTGTCAATATGTTATAAACGTCATGGAGCCCAGTGCTTTGGCAACACTGTGACTGTGAAACCATTTTCCCTCTCCCTCTGTGAGAATACTTTATATATCTCTCAGAAGACACATTGTTCCCAGTTCTCCATTTGAGATGCTGTTGTGCAGAACACATGTCCTGGAGGCAGCCAATCAAGCTGATGGGCATAGGCAGAGCACATCTCCTTTCCTATCATGGCTCTCAATGTGTTCTCCCTAACAGAACACAGACTCATGCAACACAGTCACCATCTGAAAAAAGTGGTCACTTCAATCAATTCAACTGGTAAAAAGGGAAGTTGCTATCCACGGATGAACATGGCTTCAGATAGATCTTATTTTTGTTTGGCATTGTCTCTCCTTGACTCTGTCAGCCTCATCTCTGTTTTGGAGCTGGATAGGTGCCTGAGAAGGTGGATATTTCTGCTCATGTCCAGAGACAGCAATAGGTGCTTTTAACAGGCATATTGAGTGTCTCCCACGTGATGGTTTCTTTGTCATTCTCTTTAGAGTCATGTCAGCAGCAGATCGCCATAGCCATGTCCCACAAAGGAGAGTCTCAGTCAGAGCTGCAGCAAGATTTGTAACCCATCTACTGCTGCTGGACCTGCTGGACGTTTGATTGACTTTACACTCTGCACAGTAGGTGCAATTGCCAAGCTTATACAAAATGGCGTATTAAACATATCAAATCAAAACAAAACAAGTCCAACCAAACAAACAAAAACACCACAAAGGAAAGTATTCCGACAATTGAACACAATACATATTTAGAACCTTAAAAATAGAAAAATCATAACTTGCTTCATCTCATTCAGAAAGTCCAAAATAAGCCTGTACTATATGATCCATGAAACATAAGATTATTGAGAGTGCTTCCCTGGATCTGGATGCATCCTGGGTTGCCTGTTACTGCTATGTAAAACTATTTCCTGAAATGTGTGTGTAAACATACTTCCTGAAACCTCATGTAAAACCACTTACTGAAAATTCTTTGTAAAGCTACTTCCAGAAAAACGCTGTGTTAAGCCACTGTTTAAAACCACTTGCTGAAACCAATATGTAGAAATATTTCCTGAAACTTCTCTGTAAAACCACTTCCTGAAAATGCTGTGTAACTCACTTCCAAAACCACTGTGTTAAACCACTTCCTGAAAATGAAGCTAAGCATTTACAAAATTGCATTCTAAAACTGCTTGGAGAGACCAGGTTGCAAACGGCTTTTTAAAGTCACTTTCTAAACAAGATTTTTTTAAAAACTGCATGGAAAAGGCTTTTTGAACCACAGTGTGAAACCACTCAATAAAAGTGCTGTGTAAAACTATTTTTTGAAACTACCATGTAAAACTAAATAATGATACTACTGTGAAAAACTGCTGCTTGAAACCACTGTGTAAACCCAATTACTGAAACCACAGTATAAAACCAAGTCCTGAAACCAATGCGTAAATCCAGGTACGGAAAACACTGTATAAAATCATTAATTCAAAAGGCTGTATAAAACCAATTTCTGAATACGATTTGTAACAATCAATTCCTGAAACTGCTGTGCAATCAATTGCTAAAATCGCTGTGTAATAGCACTTGCTGAAACTGCTATGTAAAATCAACTATGAAACATTTGTGCTAAACCACTTCCTGAAACTGCTGTGTGAAACCACTTCCTGGAACTGCTGTGTGAAACCACTTATTGAAACATCTGTGTTAAAGCACTTACTGAAACTGCTGTGTAAAAGCACTTACATAAACCACTGTGTAAGTATAGGTGAGGTGGTCACAGAAGGTGGCTGGGAACTCGTATTTACTCTCAACATGTTGGTTACTCATTACTATGTCAATTAATTCCATAATGATGTAAATTTTTGCTGATGGTATGATGGAGCTTTCAATTGACTGGGATAATACTCTGCTAGCTCTGTCTTCAGACCAGAGAGGGTATACCTAAGAAGACATTGAACTTGACTGGACAATAAGATGCTGGACTCTATGTTTGGTGCATGCTTGCAATGGAGGAATCTCAACTGAACTTGAGCTGTGGTTATGCAACAAGGTGGAGGAATCCACCATGGTGGGAGGGTTTGGGCAGGGGTGGGAGAACCCAAGTATCTATGTAACTGTGTCACATAATACAATGTAATTAATGAAGTTAAATAATAAAAAAATAATAATTAAAAAAAAAAAGATTTAAATGCTATATATACATAGATGGATATCCGAATTTTTCTTCTCTATTGTTTGGAACAATGACTAGCATGTATCATGCATTAAATAATGATTTGTTGGATTTAAAAAAAAAAAAGTCAAATATGTCTATGCCTTGTTTCTACCATATTTCAATATAAGAGACATATTTCTAAATGAAAAATAGATATTTATAGTTCAAGCTTTAGGAAATCTAAATCAGGAGCATAACAGAATAAAATAATTTATAATTGCAAAAAAAAAAAATCACTTTCTGAAACTGCTGCAAAACCAATTTCTAAAATCGCAGTGTAAAACCATTTACTGAAACTGCTGTGTAAAGCCACTTCCTGAAATCACTATGGAAATCCACTTCTTAAAATCTCCAGTAAAATCACTTCCTGAAATTGCTGTGTACAACTGTGTCCAGAAATTGTTGTGTAAAACCATGTCCTGAAATTGTTGTGATAAACTGCTTAATGAAACTGCTCTATGAAACCACTGCCTAATACCGTAGGGTAAAATCAATGATTTCCAAAACTCTTTGTACAACTACCAGTGTAAAAACCATTTGGAATCAGATTCTTGAAACCACTATGTAAAAACACATCCTGAAACCACAGTGGAAAACCACATCGAGAACCTGTTGTTTAAAACACTTCTGAGAACTGTGTGTAATACCACTTAATGAAACTGATGTGTAAAACCACTTCTTGAAGCTGCTGTGTAAAACCACTTCCTAAAAAACTGTGTAAAGCCACTTACTGACAGATCTGTGAAAAAGCACTTACAGAAACCACTGTGTAAAGCCACTTCCTAAAACTGCTGTGTAAAATTACTTTCTGAAACTGCTGCATAAAACCATTTTCTGAAACTGCTGTGTGAAACCGCTTCCTGAAACATCTGTGTTAAAGCATTACAGAAACATCTCTGCAAAAGCACTTACATAAAACATTGTGTAAATCCACTTCCTGAAACTACTGCATGAAACCAATCCCTAAAAAAAGCTGCATAAAAACACTTACTGAAACTGCTGTGCTAAACCACTTCCAGAAACTACTGTGTAAAAATTCTTCCTGATACTTTTGTGTAAAACCGCCTCCTGAGACTGCAGTGTAAAACCACTTTCTGAAACTCTGAAATAGCATTTACTGAAACCACTTTATTAAACAACTTGTGAAACCACTTTTAAAACCAATCACTGAAATCACTGTGTAAAATCAATCCCTGAAACCACTGTGTAAAACCACTTCCTGAAACTGATGTGTGAAAACAAATCCTAAAACTGTTATGTGAAACCAATTATTGAAACTACCTTGTAAACCACTTGAACAAAATACTATGTAAATCAACTTGATGTAACTACTGTATAAAAATGCTTCATGAAGGGCCCGGCGGCGTGGCCTAGTGGCTAAAGTCCTCGCATTGAAAGCCCCGGGATCCCATATGGGAGCTGGTTCTAATCCCGGCAGCTCCACTTCCCATCCAGCTCCCTGCTTGTGGCCTGGGAAAGCAGGAGAGGACGGCCCAAAGCCTTGGGACCCTGCACCCGCGTGGGAGACCTGGAAGAGGTTCCTGGTTCCCGGCATCAGATTGGCATGTACCGGCCCGTTGCAGCTCACTTGGGGAGTGAAACATCGAATGGAAGATCTTCCTCTCTGTCTCTCCTTTCTGTATATCCGGCTTTCCAATAATAATAAAATCTTAAAAAAAAATGCTTCATGAAACATCTGTGTAAAACCACTTCCTGAACCTCTCTGTATAAGCAATTATGGAAACAATTATGTAAAACCACTTCCTGAAATTGCAGTGTAAAACCACTTCCAGGGGAGACTCGCAAGATGGCTGACATAGGAGGATGGATGTGAGGGCGATCACAGCGAGAGAGGCAAAGAACACGACAGAAGCTTAAGTGGAGCAGCATAGAGCTGTAGGAAGAGGAGCATGAAGTTCCCTGGACAGTGTGGAGCCAAAAAAATCCATACAACTCAGAAGAGCAACCAGAAAAAAACAAAACAAAATAAAACAAAAGGCAGGGAAGATGGCATCCCACTCCAGAGCTGCTGAGTCAGGTTTAAGTGCAGCCACGAGGAGACACAGCCGCCAGGAGATGCAACCAGATGATAAGGAAGGTTGGAGGGATCATCACTGGCGAAGGTCCTCACCAGCGGAAGAGGCAGACTGCAAGAGCCTGAAGTTTGGGTGAGCTGGGTAGGGGCAGCAGTGGGTTAGAAGCTCCTGGAACTCACTCCCCAGGGGCACGCACAAAGCCTGAGCATCCTTGGTGCTCATCTCTCCACCCCTCCCCCTGGAGATTCCAGTGTCTGAGGTCACATGGCAAGTGCCTTGAAACTGCCAAAACTGTGTCTTGGAGGTGATGCACAGCGGTCCTATGCACTGAGGAGACATGGAGAAGGCGCACTGAATACTCCCCCATGCCTTGCAGACAGGCACATAGCTGGGCTGTAATGACCCATGCGACCCGCGTGCACCTCTGGGCTGGGTGGACCCATGGTTCTGGGGTGGGCAGAGCTGCGCAGGAGGCTTTTCCAGAGAGCACCTGGAACACTCCATGCCCTACAGTCCTGTGAGTGGGAGGCTCACCAGGAGGGCACTGCGGATCTGCGCACAGGAGGCATTCCCAGAGAGCATCTGGAACCTCCCTGCCTTACAGTCTCTGGCACTGGGGACACACCGAGAAAGCACCTAGAATCCTCCTTGCCCTGTGATCCCGTGCACAGGGGATGAACACGGAAAGTGCCTTCATTCCCCCACGCCCTGTGGTCATGTACGTGTAGGGGACGAGTAGAGAGTGCACCTTGAATCTGCTAGGCCTTGAAAGTGGTGCCTTAAGGTCCAGTATACTGGAGACACACTAAAAGTGCCTTGAAAACACCTGCACCCTGCTATTCAACGCTTGCAGGCGCCAATCTCTGGAGGATAACTCTTGGAGACCCCTCAGCATGCTGGTGCCTGGGTCTCTCATAAAGAAACAATAACACAATGGGAAGAAATACCAGAAAAAGTAATGATCCAGATGAGAGAACCAGCACCCCACCAAAAAAGACCAAAGCTAATGTCTATTTTGGAGATGCAAGATGAAGACATGGAAGCTCTACCAGACAAGGAATTCAAAAAAAATAATGTTAAAATCTGTCAGAGACAATGAGAAGAATTGGGAAGACTTCAAGGAATTCAAGAACCACATAGTCACAGAAATACAATAAATGAAAAGTAATATCCTTGACTTAGAGCATGAAATTGGGAACCTAACCAACAGAATAAATACAGCAGACGAGAGGAGCTCTGAAATGGAAGACATGCAAAATGAAGATACTCAGCTCCGTAAACAGCTGGAGACAAGTCTGAACAAAGACAATAAGACCATACAAGAAATCCAAGACAACCTCAGAAAATCAAGTATTAGGATTATTAGCCTTCCTGAAGGAGCGGAAAGAGAGTCAGGACTGCAAATGGTGCTCAATGAAATACACAGGAAAACTTCAAAAGCACTTGGAACATGAACCCAGCCCAGATTCAGGATGGTCAGAGGACTCCCAGGAGGTATGACCCAAAGAGATCTTCACCCATATACATGGTGCTTAAGGTCCACTCCAACGAAGACAAAGAAAGAATCTTGAGACAAGAGTAAAGCAGAGAAAAGATCACATACAGGGGAAAACCAATCAGAATCACTGCTGATTTCTTTGAAGAGAACTTACAAGCAAGAAGAGAATGGGCAAAGATCTTCCAAATCCTGAAATAGAACACCTGTCAACCAAGATTAATATAACCAGCACAGATTTCATTTGTAGATGAGAATGAAATCAGATACTTCCATAGCAAAGAGAAACTTGAAGAATATACCAGCACAAAAACAGCTCTAGAAAATCTCCTTGGAAATGCACTAAATCCAGAAAAAAAGGAAGCAGACCATAAGCAAAAATGACAAACAGGAAGGTCTCCCCACAGAAGTCCACACAGGGACGGTCAATTACACAGATATCAACACCCACAAAAACACATACGTATGGCAGGGCAAATTCGCAACTTGTCAATATTAACTCTTAACACAAATGGCCTAAACTCACCAATCAAAAGCCAGATTAATGGAATAGATCATCAAACAGGACCCAACTATCTGTTTTCTACAAGAGACACATCTAACCAGAAAAAAACTCTAAGAAACTGAAAGTGATGGGTTGGAAAAAGATATTTCACGCCAACGGACGAGAAAAAAAGGATGGGGTAGCTGTCCAAATTTCAGATGATAAAGAGTTCAATCTGACAAGCATTAAAAAGAACAGGGAAGGACATTAAATTTTGGTGAAGGGATCGACCCATCAGGAAGTCATTACCATGGTGAACAGATATGCACCAAACTCCAACGCACCTAGCTACGTGAAGCAATTACTTACAGACATAAGCAGAGACATAGATATGCATACAATAATTGTGGGTGATCTTAACACCCCTATAATAACAATAGACAGATCAAAAAACAAAAACTCAACAAAGAAACAAAAGATCTCATACAAACAATAGGATAACTGGAATTAGTAGACATTTATAGCACTTTTTATCCTAAGGCCACAGATTACACATTTTTTTCTCAGCAGTGAATGGAACCTTCTCCAGGATCGACCACATGATAGGACACAGAGCAAACCTAAATAACTTCAAAAAGATAGGAATCATACCATGTGCCCTCTCAAACCACCACGGAATCAAACTGGAAATCAGCAATTTAAAATGCCCAAGGAAATACAGAAACTCTTGGAGGTTGAACAATATGCTATTAAATGAATAATGGATCAAAGAATAAATTAAATGTGAGATAAAAAAATTTATGGAAACCAATGACAACTCTGACACAACATTCAAAACTTGTGGGACACAGTCAAAGCAGTGCTGCAAGGTAAAATCATCGCAATTGGAGCTCATGTCAAAGCCCAAGAGAGGCGTCAGATACAGGAACTAAACTCACACCTCCAGGAATGGGAAAAACAGCAGCAGAAGAGCCCGACACATAATAGAAAATAAGATATCATCAAAACAAGGGAGGAAATTAATCAGATAGAAATAAAAAAAACTATACACAAAATCAATGAATCAAAAAGCTTGTTTTTTGAGAAGATAAACAAGATGTACCCCGCTGGTCTGACTGACAGAGAAAAAACAAGAGAAATCAAGAATTATCAGCATCAAGGATGAAAAAGGCAACATAACAACATAATCAGAAATTACTACAAAGCACTATACTCCAACAAGTCAGAAGACCACCAAGAAATGGAAAAGTTCTTAGACATATACAACTTGCCAAAACTTAGCCCAGAGGTAAAAAACGACCTGAACAGACCCGTAACTGAAGCAGAGATTGAATCAGTGATTAAAGATTCCCCAACAAAGAAAAGCCCAGATGTTTTCACTACAGAATTCTTCAAAAAATTCTGAACAGGATTAACCCCAATCCTCTACAAAATCTTCAAAATAATAAAAAGGAAGCAACCCTTCCAAACTCATTCTATGAAGCCAACATTACCTTAATCCCAAAAACCTGACAGAGAACCAACAGAGAAGGAAAATCACAGACCAATCTCTCTGATGAACATTGATGCTAAGATACCCAACAAAGTCCTAGCCAATAGAATTCAAAAAATCATTTGACAGACCATTCATCCGGATCAGGTAGGATTCATTCCTGGAATGCAGGGATGGTTCAACATTTAGAAATCCATAAATGTGATACACCACATCCAAAAACTGAAAAACAAGAATCACATGACAGTATCAATAAATGCAGCAAAGCTTTCGACAAAATCCAACACGACTTCCTGTATAAACCCTAACCAAGGTAGGCATTGATGGAAAAATCCACAACATAATCAAAGCAATATATGAATAACCCAACACCAGCATCATAGTGAATGCGGAAAAACTGGAGACCTTTCCAGTGAGATCTGGAACAAGACATGGATGTTCACTTTCTCCACTGCTATTTAAGATAGTCCTAGAGGTGTTTGCTGAGGCCATAAGACAAGAAAAAGAAATCAGAGGAATCCAAACGGGAAATGAAGAAGTCAAGCTTTCACTATACGCAGATGACATGATTCTCTACATAGAAGAGCCACGAGAATCAACACAGAGACTCCTATACGAGAGCTTGGTAGAGTGACAAAGTACAAAATTAATGAACAAAAATCAACAACCATACTGTATGCAGATAGCTCAAAAATGGAGGAAGAAGATCTAACCAGCAAAATACCATTCAAAATAACAGAGAAAAGTATGAATCATCTAGGAATAAATCTAACTAAAATGTAGGAGACCTATTTGAAGAAAATTACAAACTACTTTAAAAAGAAATTGAACAAGACCTGGAAAGATGGAGTAACATTCCATGCTCCTGGATAGGCAAAATTAATATCATTAAAATATATACTGCCAAAAGCAATATATACATTCAATGCAATCCCAATCAAATTGCCCAAAACATTCTTCATTGATCTGGAAACAATGACACAAAGGTTCATCTGGAAACACAAGAAACCATGAATAGCTAGAACCATTCTGAAAAATAGGAACTTAACAGGGGGAATCACAGTTCCGGATCTCTGGACATACTATAGCACAGTGGTTATCAAAACAGCCTGGTACTGACACAAAGATAGAAAGGAAGATCAATGGAGCACAATAGAAACAGCAGAAGGGAATCCACACAGATACAGCCAATTAATCTTTGACAAAAAGACAAATGACAACCCAGGCAAATTGGAAGGTCTGTTCAATAAATGCTTTTGGGACAACTGGTTAATATCCCACAGAAGGAAAAAATAGACCCACATCTCTCACCATACACTAAGATCAAATCTAAATGGATAAAAGATCTAAAGCTACATCCAGAACCCTTCAAACTTTTGGAAGAAAATGTTGGAAATACTCTGTGCCAGATCTAGTTGTAGGTCCCTACTTCCTAAAAAGGACAGCAAAAGCAGTAGAAATCAAAGACAAAATAAACAAAAGGTACCACATCAAACTAAGAAGCTTCTCTACAGCAAGAAAAACAATCGACAAAGTAAATTAGCAACCTACAGAATGGGAGATCTTCGCATACTACGTATTTGATAGAGGGCTTAACTCCAGAATATAAAAAGATCTTCAGAGAAACCAAAACACCAAAACAAACAACCTATTCTAAATGGGCACAGGAAATGGGCAGACATTTAAAAAGGAGCAAAACCAAGTGGCAAATAAACATATGAAAAAATGCTCAAGTTTCCTGGCAATAAGGGAAATCCATATTAAAACATCAATGAGGTACCACCTGATGCCAGTAAGACTGGCCCACATGAATAAAAGCACCAACAACACTTGTTGGCGAGGTTGCAGGGAAAAGGGAACTCTATTCCACTGCTGGTGGGGCTTCAGGTTTGTACAGCCTCTATGGAAATCAGTATGGAGAACATTCAAACAACTCAAAATCGACATACCATATGATCCAGCAATAGCATTCCTAGGAATATATCCAGAATACCTGATCCATGAGAAACCAACATGCACCCCTATGTCCACAGCAGCACAATCGGTAATTGCAAAAACATGGAAGCAGCCAAAATGCCCATCAGCAGAGGAATGGATAAGAACGCTATGGTTCATCTACTCCATGGAATACTACTCAGCTATTAAAAAAAACAAAATGCAGTTCTTCGTGGCCAAATGGGCCAAACTGGAAACCATAATGCTAAGGGAAATGAGCCAATCCCAAAAGGTTAGATACCACATGTTTGCCTTAATTTAAGATGATATGATGTTATGTATAACATGTTATGTTATGTATGTTATATGTTGTGTATAAACTTAAATTGAAATGTCAATGAGGTGGTCACAGAATGTGGTTAGGAACTCGCATTTACTATTACGATATTGGTTACTCATTACTATGTCAATTAATTCCATAATGATGTAAATTTTTGCTGATGGTATGTTGAAGCTTTTAATTGATTGGGATGATACTCAGTTGGCTCTGCCTTCAAATCAGAGAGGGTGTCCTTAAGAAGCCGTTGAACTTGACTGGACAACAAGATGTTAGATTGTATGTTTGGTATATTCTTGCCCTGAGGGAATCTCAACTGAACTTGAACTGTGGTTATGCAACAAGGTGGAGGAATCCACCATGGTGGGAGGGTTTGTGGAGGATTGGGGAGAATCCCAGTACCTATGAAACTGTGTCACATAATACAATGTAATTAATGAATAAATTTAAAAAAGCCACTTCCAGAAATGCTTTGTAAAACCACTTCGAGAAACCGCTGTGTATCAGCAACTATTTCCAAAAGTGCTTTGTGTAAGCACATTTAGAAAACTAAGTTGGAAATGGATTTTTGTAACCTCTGTGTAAAAATCACTTCCTGAAATTTCTGCGTAATGCTATTGATTTCTAAAATCACTTTGTACAGTCCTAATTAGAAAAACCATTTAATCAGCTTATTGAAAAGACTCTGCAAATCCAATCCCCGAAACTAAAGTGTGAAACCTATTCCACAAGCTGTTGTGTAAAAGCACATATAGAAAATGCTGGGTAACAGAACGATTTCTTTTTCTTTTTTTAAGATTTATCTATTTTATTACAAAGTCAGATATACAGACAGGAGAGACAGAGAGGAAGATCTTCCATCTGATGATTCACTCCCCAAATGAGCCGCAATGGCCGGTGCTTGCAGATCCAAAGCCGGGAATCGGGAACCTCTTCTGGGTCTCCCATGTGGGTGCAGGGTCCCAGTGCATTGGGCCGTCCTCGACTGCTTTCCCAGGCCACAAGCAGGGAACTGGATGGAAAATGGAGCTACCGGGATTAAAACCGGCTCCCATATGGGATCCCGGTTCATTCAAGGCGAGGACTTTAGCCACTAGACCACGCCGCCGGGCCCAACAGAGAACGATTTCTAAAGTCACACTCTGAAAAAACATTTTGAAAACCATGTTGGAAACGTCTTTTTGAAAACAATGTGGATTTTGAGTTGTTCGAATGTTCTCCATACTGATTTCCATAGAGGCTGTACCAACCTGAAGCCCCACCAGCAGTGGAGTAGGTTTCCCTTTTCCCCGCAACCTCGCCAACAATTGTTGTTGGTGCTTTTATTCATGTGGGCCAGTCTTACTGGCGTTAGGTGGTACCTCATTGATGTTTTAATATGGATTTCCCTTATTGCCAGGGAACTTGATCCAGCAATAGCACTCCCTAGGAATATATCCAGAACTCTTATTTTATGAGAAACCAACATGCACTCCTGTTTATTGCAGCACAATCAGTAATTGCAAAAACATGGAAGCAGCCAAAATGCCCATCAGCAGAGGATTGGATAAGAAAGCTATGAGTCTCTACTCCATGGAATACTGGTCAGCTATTAAAAAAAACAAAATGCAGTTCTTCGTGACCAAATGTGCCAAACTGGAAACCATAATGCTAAGGGAAATGAGCCAATCCCAAAAGGTAAGGTGCCACATGTTTGCGTTAATTTAAGAGGATATGATGTTATGTAAAACATGTTATTTTATGTATATTATGTTATACGTTGTGTATAAGCTAAAACTGAATGGACAATGAGGTGATAACAGAAGATGGTTAAGAAATCACAATTGTTTTTATCATATTGGTTACTCAATACTATAACTATTATTTACACAATGAAGTTAATTGTTGCTGAGGGTATGTTGGAGCCTTTAATTGATCGGGTTGATAATCTGATGGTTCTGCCCTCGGACCGGTCAGGGTCTCCCCAAGTAGCGGAGGAACTAGACTGGACTATAAGATGTTGGACTCTATGTTTGGTTTATGCTTGCAAAGAGGGAATTTCAACAATACTTGATCAGTGGATATGCAACAAGGTGGAATATTCCACATGGGGGGAGGGAGAGAGGGGGAGGGGTGGTGTGATTCCCATTCCCAACGAAACTGTATCACATAATACAATGTAATCATCGAATAAAAAAATAAAATAAAAAAAAAGAATCCAATGTGTAAACTACTTACTGCAACCACTGTGTAAAACAACTTACTGATATCGCTGGGTAAATCCACTTCGTTTCAACTCTGTGTAAAAAAATTCACAAAAACACCTGTGTAAAACCATTTCCTGAAATTGCTGTGAAAAACCACAGCCTGAAACCGCTGTGCAAAATTACTTCCTGAGCCTGTGTGTAAAAGCAATGATTTCTCAAACAACTGTGTACACCCAGTTGGAGAAAACAGTGCTGGAAATGATATTTTGAAACCGCTGCATAAAACCACTTACTTACAAATCCGTGTAAAACCAAGTTTTGAAGCTGATCAATAAACGACTTAATCACACTGCAGAGTAAAACCACATACTGAAACCATTGAGTAAACCAATAATTTCTAGAATCACTTTCTAAAACAACATTTTGAACACCAGATTGGAAAAGTCTTTTTGAAACTGCTGTGTAAAACCACTGACTGAAATCACTGTGCAAAATGACTTTCAGAACTGATGTGTAAAACCCACTTCCACAAACTGATGTGTGAAACCAGTTCCTGCATTGTCGGGGTCTTCCGTCCTGCAGAAGAATTCACCCAACACTCCAGGTTCTATATCTTAAGGCGCTTTATTCTTCCAACCAATCCGTTTCCCAGCCAGTCAACTCGACTTCTTCCTTTTCCTCCTGTTTTGTCTCTGCTTCATTCCCCAACCTCCTCATCACCCCTAGTGTTCTTCTGTCTGTCCATCCATCCATCCCAGTCGTACCCTGTCCTCCGTCTCAGTCCAGCCATCTGTCTCTGTCTCTGTCTTTCTGTCCTGGCCCGTTCTTCCTGAAACCCTGACCGCTAAATACAATCCTAGTCCAATCAGCTTAAAGGTCACCGATGCATGCGGCAGGCATGCCAATCATAGCTCTGATCACGCGTAGCACATGCACTAAGCATGCAGCTACAGGCCAATCAGAAGGCACTTCCTGAAACCTGTGTACCGCCAAGCTCTGGAGGGAGGAAAAGTCTCAGCGCCATCTTAGGGCACACGTGCAGTGCTCCCAACACTGCATCTGTTCTGCAAAACCCTTCCTGAAATTGCTGTGTTAAACCAATTGCTAAAACCAGTGTATAAAACCACTTCCTGAAACAGCTGTGTTAAACCACTTACTGAAACTGATGTGTGAAAATAAATCCTAAAACTGCTATGTAAAAGCAATTATTGAAACACTGTGTAAACCAATTCTTGAGACCACTGTGTAAAACCACTTCCATAAAACTTTGTGTAAAAGCACTTATATAAACCACTGGGTAAAGTCACTTCCTGAAAAATGTGTGTAAAACCAATCCCTGAAGCTGCTGTGTAAACTCACATTATGAATCCACTTAGTAAAACAACTTTCTGAAACTATCATGTAGATCAACTTAGTGAAAACACTTAGTGAAACCATTGTGTAAAACCAGCATCTGAACTCACTGTGTAAACCACTTTTTGAAAACATTATATGAAACCACTTCCTGATTCTCTTCGGTGAAACCAATCATTGAAATCACTGTGTAAAACTACATCCTGAAACTGCTGTATTAAAACCACCTGCTGAATTTGCTGTGCAGAACAACTTTCTAAAACCACCCTGTAAGCAACTTATTGCAATCATTGTGTAAAACCACTTTCTGAAGCTGCTGTGTATAACCACTTCCTGAATTGCAGTGTGAAACATTCCTAAAATTGCTTTGTAAAACCACTTAATGAAACTACATTTTGTTCCCAGTTCTCCATTGTAAATGGTGTTGTGCAGGACACATGTCCTGGAGGCAGCCAAGTCATGCTGATGTGCATAGGCAGAGCACATCCTCTTTCCTATCACGTCTCTCAGTGAGTTCTCCCTAACAGAACACAGCTTCACACAACATGGTCACCATCTAAGAAGTAAAGAGGTCACTTCAGTTGATTATACTGATGTACAGGGAGGTTGCTATCCACGGATGAATATGACTTCAGATAGATTTCAGTTTTGTTTGGCATTGTCTCTCCTTAACTGGGTCAGCCTCGTCTCTGTTTTGGAGCTAGACAGGTGTCTGAAAAGGCTGATATTTCTGCTTATGTTCAGGAGAAAGAAATAGGTGCCCTGAACAGGCATGTTGAGTGTCATCCCAGGTAGTGGTTTCATTGTCATTCTTTGAGAATCATGTTGGCAGAAGATCACCACAACCATGTTTCAGCAAGGAGAGTCTCAGCCAGAGCTGCAGCAAGATGTGTTCCAACAGCTACTGCTGCTGGACCTGCTGGACTTTTAATTGACTTTACACTCTGCCCACAGTGGGTACAATCCCTCAGCTTATACAAAATGGCATGATAAGCAAAACAAAACAAAACAAAACAAAGCCAACCAACAAACTAACAAACAAACAAAAGCTAAAAAACACCACAATGAATGTATTCCCATAATTAGGCACAAGACATATTCAGACCATTAAAAACACAGAAATCATAACTTGCTGAATCTCATTCAGAGAGTCCAAAGTAAGTCTATATCATATGATCTGAGTAACAAAGGATTCTTGAGAGTGTTTCCCTGGACCTGGATGCATCCTGTGTTGCCATCTTCTCAGGACCAGTCTCCAAGTGACAGAGTCTATGTGGTCATGGAAACCATCCACCAACAGAAAACACAAAACCTGAGGCTCCCCCTTGACGCAAGAAGAGATAAAACAATCAAGTCATCCATTAATCCAACAAAGGCAGTGGACTCTCCAAAATCCATACCAGTCTTCCATCACTGGCAAGACAATCAGATCCAACAAACTCAAAACAACACCCCAAAAACTTCTCCTGAAGAAAAAATAACAAGAAAGGTAAGTGTCCTAGAATATATTCCTGTAATCCTAGAGAAAACACACTGAATTGGACAAAAGTTTGGTAATGCAGCTTTCTTAATCTCAACCAATTGTCACATATACTCCTCCAAGATACAGCACAAGTGATACAATTGAAAAGTGCTCCCCTTCGATGGCACAGAAGTCGTTTGCACCTTCTCCAATCAAAGAGAACATATGTATGCAATATCAGTGAGCATAATTCACCACAAGCTTCGCAATCACACCCATGGCACAATGCCCCAAATGGGTGGCGAGCATGATGTGTGGTTGGGAAAGAAGGACGTATCTTTTTGTGTGTAGGGGGTGAGTTTTGGACAGTTATAAACTTTTGACACCCATCAGATTGTAAGCCAGTTGCCGCTGGTTGTGTGCAGCTGCAGATCACAGGACTCTCACAGCATGGGTGTGGATGAGTTGGACCAAGAGGAAGGTGACAGCACAACAACTTTGGTGGATCGTGGCCTCAGCCCTCACTCTGACCTCACTCACCTAACCCATGTGGCTGTCCCTGTACAGGGAGCATCCCAATTGGCTGCCCTTCTTTGACCTCACAGGGCTCAGTGGCAAAACCAGCCATCCAATCAGCAGCTGCCTGGTGATAAACAGCCTGGAATGAAATTTTCTCGACATTGTACAAAAGTAATATTGACAGGCCCCTCAGCCAGGTGCAGAATGCCAGTGGGTGGCTCAAGCTCTGCTTTCTGTGGCCTGTCTTCTCACAGGCCTCTTAGAATAAAGGTAAATGTTAATGCTAGTATATCAGTATGCTAGAAACAAATGTTTTCATTGGGCAGTGTGAGATTCCCTTGCACTGAAGAAACTGCTACTTTGCTAGGCCAGGAGATGCCTGGAATTTTGGAGGGTTTCACTTTAGCAATAAATCTGTTCTTTGCTGACTTGTAAGTTTGTGAACCCATGTGCGGTTGGGGGGAGGGGGCAAAAGCGCAATTCTTCTCTTGTCCCAGGAACAGGAGGAAGATTAGAGTGTGAGAATGGGATGAGCCATAAAGATACCGGGTATGGGAAAGGAACAGGATCCTTGTGCCTGAAGGCCATAGAGTATTAACTTGTCTAACGTTCATGTATTCCCCAGCCCAAAAGGGCCAACATAATCTTCTGTCTTGGGCTCATTCAGGGTCTGACCACCCTATTTGGCTGGCCTCTGTGCCCCAAGTGTGGTCTGGCCCCAGCATGCAGGCGCAATAAACTCTATTTGATGTTTGCATTACCAGCGAGACTCTTTGTCGTTCACTGGGGGTTGAATAGCTCGCACCCTGACGGCTTGGGGGCTTTAGCCCGGATTAACATTTGGAGGTCCCGGTTAGATTGTTGTCCCCTTGCACAGCGACGAGACAATCCACTGGTATCAGAGTTAAGCATTCCTCAAGGGCTTGAGTTAGACCCGAGGGTGAGCGAGAGTTTCTAGGGAAACAAGGAAGCTCCAGGCACCACGGCGAGACTTGATCATCCCAGAAAGGAACAAGGGTGCTCCATGCACAGCAGAAGGACTTGATTATCCCTAAGGGGAGCAAGGAAGGTCCAGGGACTGCAACGGGACTTGGCCACCTCAGAGAGGAGAGAGAAAAGCTCCAGGCAAGCCAGGGAATCCAGGGGACAATTAGGACAGCGTGTGAGGCTCCAGTGATGAGGCTTCAGGGGAACAGCAAAGCTCCAGTGACTGAGGTGGGAGTTGGCCATCCCAAGTAAGAAACGTAAGAACGGCCTGCAGGGCAGGAGCAGGATTTCATCTGGTGGAAGACATTGAGCTTACCAATCATTGGCCATCCAAATGGATGCCGTTTGGAGTACTTCTAGGTAAGGATCCGGATCTGGAGAGTGGTGAGTGTGTGGAGGACTGCATGAAAGGACCGATCCGAGTGAGAGTTGAATTGTTGTGAAACTTTGTGGGCTTGCTCTATTGCTGGGTGTGTTCTACATTTTTCTACCTCTTACTTAATTGTATTAAGGAATAATGTGGGGAAGAGTTTAGTCATCCCCAAGTCTCTACTCCAGACCCATTTTTCAGAGATTCAGAAGCGGGTTCCCAACATGGGTTTGGAGATCAAGAAGGGTAAGTTGAATTCCCTCTGCTCCATGTAATGGCATGAATTTGTGGCTGGCTGCTCCCCCCAAGGGGTCATACTACCAAGACCTGGTTTCTGAAGTCAAGGCAGTTATAACCAGACCGGGGAGAGCAGTACATCCAGACCAGACTTCATAGATTCTCTTGTGTCAGGATTTATTAGGGGACCCTCCTAATTGGCTTAGATATTTCCTTCCAGGTTCCCTTGATGAGGGAGCAATGCTGACCTAGGTGTTTCCAGCCTTTGTTACAGAGGACACATAGGCTGATGCCAAGAAGGTGGGACAGACCATTGCCCAAAAGAAGCCAGTCTTCCAGGGAGACCCCAGACAATATCCTTCTCCAATATATTTCAATTTTGATGTCAGCCCAGAGGGAGAATTTGTCCCCATATGCAATCCCACTGCTTGCCCTGGAGGCTGACTTCTTTAGCCTGTGTCCCCGCAAACGCGAGCTCCTGGCATGGGCTGCTGCAGATCGCAACTGAGAGCTCCCCCTGGTATAGCCAGGTGCAGGGCAGCCGCACCACCTTTGGCGCTGCAGTTAGAGCTTGGGAGGAATTTGAGACCTCGCTGCCAGAAAGAGGAAGAGCAGGGGCAGCACAGCTCCTCAGTGGATTCCATTCCACTGTTGCATGTGTGCACCATTGGACAGAGAGGTCCCAGGGGAGATCAAACTTTTCAGTTTTGGCCCATTTCCTTCAGTGACTTTTATAACTGGAAAACTCAGAACCCCCCATTTTACGAAGACCCCAGAGTGTTTACTGACTTGATGGAATCAATCGTGAACATTCACTGCCCCAATTGGGATGATTGCCAGCAGCTGCTCAAGATGCTGTTCACCACAGAAGAGAAGGAACGTATCCTGAATGAAGCTTGAAAAAATGTAAACAGTGAAAATGGCAGACACACAACCCTCCAGAGTATCATTGATGATGCATTTCCCTTGCAATGGCAGCAGGTGTATTGGGACTACAGTACCCTGAAAAATAGGGAGTGTCTCCGGGTTTATCGACAGACTCTTGTGGCAGGTCTCAGGGCTGCAGCACGCCAAAACATGAATTTGGCCAAGGTAAAAGCCACTGCACAGAGAGAAAATGAAAGCCCAGCTGCGTTCCTTCAATGCCTTCATGACGCTTATAGGCAGTACACTCCCTTAGAACCCATGGCTGAAGAAAACCAGTTGGCTGTAATTATGTCCTTTATCCACCAGGCAGCCCCAGATGTAAGAAGAAAACTTTGCAAGCAGGGAGAGCTGGGGGGATTAGTATTAGGGATGTTATGAAGATAGCAGAGAAAGTCTGCGATAGCAGAGAAACCCCTGAAGAAAAAGCAAGAAGAATCAGGAAGGAAGATCTCAAGTTCCAAAGCAGAGAAGATAGGAAGCAGCAGAGGGAAATGGCAAGAATCTTTTTAGCTGGGTTTAGAGATGGGCCAACGCCTCCTCGATCCCAATAGAGGGGAGGGAGCCCCTGCTGGAACAAGTCCAGTTTAAACAGAGAACAATGTTTCCGCTGCCGCGGGTTGGGACATTGGGAGAAGGAATGTCCACAACTCAGAAGGAATCAGAGAGAGAGGGAGAGGGTAGAGGCAGTGAAGACAACCTGAATAATGCTGGTGGGGGAATCTAGGGAAGTGGAAGCTCAGCTTCTCTCCCCGAATCTTTGGTAACTTTATATGTGGAGGGGAAACCAATAGGGTTTATGGTGGATATGGGAGCCCAGTACTCTATACTTAACCAGTCCAAGGCTCATTCACTGATAAGACTAGCATAGTACGAGGAGCAACAGGGATGAAAATTTGTTCATGGACAAGCAACGGAAAGCTAGGCCTAAGAAAGCACCAGGCCACACATTGATTCATGGTGGTCCCAGAGAGCTGACACCACTACTGAGCAGAGACTTGCTCACTAAGATTGGGGCTCGCATTCACTTTGATTCAAATGGACTAGAACTAACTGACAAACAGGGGCAGCTGCTCCATGTACTCAACTGTGTCTCTGGCCAATGAGCACCGCCTCCTTTCCAAATACTCATCAGCTTGGGATGTACACATGTACTAGTGGATTAAGGCCTGCCCCCAGGCCTGGGCTGAGATTGAGGGAGTAGGATTGGAAGCACACCAGTCCCCAGTGGTGGTAGAACTTAAGCCAATGCACAACCCATATGGGTAAAGCAGTACCCCATGGCAGATGTGGTTCACCAAGGCATTGCACACTACATTTACTGGTTAATATCAGCTAGTATTCTAAAGGCTTACCACTCTCCATGGAACACACCACTGCCACCAGTGAAAAAGTCCAATAGGCAGGATTATTTCCTAGTCCAAAATTTGAGGAGAGTGAATGAGAGAGTGGAAATATCCATCCCACAGTGCCTAATCCGCTTACTCTCCTAAGGAACTTCCCTCCTTCACATGTTTGGTATACAACCCATCATATGCCTTCTTCAGCATATCCTTGGCCCCAGTAGCCAGCCATTATTCACTTTTAAGTGTTGCGAAGTAGCCAAGACTGATCAGCTGACCTGGACTCAGCTCCACCAAGGATTCTAAAGCTCACCCACCCATTTTAATGAAGCACTTAGCCAAGACCTAGAACCATATCAGCAGGTGCACCCCACAGTGATCCTGCTGCAATATGTAGATGATTTACTCTTTGCCACTCCATCTGTGGAAGATTGCCAGAAAGCTACTAGAGACTTGCTTGAGGAGCTGGGAATATTGGGTTATCAGGCCAGTGCAAAGAAGGCCCAGATTTGCAAACAATTGGTAACCTATCTGGAGTATAAACTCAAGGAGGAGGCTGATGCCTAACAGAAGCCATGAAAGAAACTATTCCCAGAATTCCTGTACCCACTTCCCCATGAGAAGTGAGAGCATTCTTGGGGTCAACAGGTTATTTCAGACTCTGGATACCGAGTTATGCAGAGTTGGCTTGGCCCCTGTATGAAGATGCCAAAGAACAAAAGGACTGGGAATGGCTGGAGAAACACAAGCAAGACTTTGAAGAACTGAGGGCTGCCCTCCTTAAAGCCGCAGCATTGACACTCCCTAACCCATTAAAACCTGTTATCCTAATCATGGATTAAAGAAACAGGATTGCAACAGGGGTCCTAACCCAACAGCTGGGCCCATGGAAGCGACCAGTGGCTTATCTATCAAAGGAACTTCATCATGCAGCTGCTGGCTGACAGCATGCCTCAGTGTCACAGCTGCTAATGTGCTCATGGTATGAGATGCAAACTGACTTTTGACCAGAACTTAAAGATCGTAGCTCCTCATGCTGTAGAGGGAATCCTGAGAAAACTGCCTGGTAAATGGATGAGCAATGCAAGGCTCATGCACTCTCAGGGGCTCTTACTAGATTCTCCCAGAACTGTGTTCCTCAACCAGCCATCTTGAACCCTGCCGCTTTGCTGCCTAACCCAGACATGGAGACCCCCCTTCATGACTGCCATGAGATCCTGTCAGAAGTCACTCAAGCTGGTCATGATCTCCTGGACACACCCTTCCAAACAGTGAGTTGACCTGGTTCATAGTCAGTAGTAGCTTTGTGAAGAATGGAGTGTGAAAGGCAGGGACAGTGGTGGTTGACCACAACGGGGTGTAGGAGGACATTTTGACCATAGGTCAGTGACTGTAGTCAGCAAGCACAGGATTACAGTTGATGGTACAATATTTGTATGATAAACAACTGAATGGACGTCTTGTGTGTGACTGATTGGATATCGTTTCCATGAGAACAACTGTATGGCTACCTTTTGTATACCTGATGAGATATCATTTATATAAGAACTGTTGAGTGGGAAGTAATATACAAGGCAAAAGTACTTCCAAACTAAGGCATAGAAACAGTTGATGGTTCTGTTGATGAACTAAGCATCTCTACCCTAATCCTGTATGACCCTCAGCATATAAAGTCTGTTGCCCCTAATAAATTTTGGCTATTGATCATCAGTCAGTAGTCCAAGCGTGTTATTATCAGCTCCGTGCACCAAGTCCATCGCTGCAGGACAGAGACTACGGGGAAGATAGTCTGGAGCTGTTCCCTTCCCCCAGGGACTTCAGAACAAAAGGCAGAGCTAATTGCGCTGTGCAAGGCTCTTGAAGGAGTGGAAGGGAGGTGGGTGACTGTTTACACAGACAGCCGGTATGCCTTCAGTACTATGCATGTTTATGGTGCCATGAACTGAGAATGAGGCTTCATGACAGCTGAGGAGAGGAAGCTGCAAAACCTGGCAGAAATACAAGGCCTGCTTACAGCCATAGAGAAACCCAGGGCAGCTGCCATAGTGCATATACCTGGTCATCAGTCCGTAAACACTACTGAGGCAGTGGGGAACCACCATGCAGATGAAGAAGCAAAAAGTGTAGCCATGGATATTGGAGACTCCAGAAGCAAGGAGGAGGAAGCTGTCCGGAAAACAGCAATAAGCTTACCAATACCCGAGCTCCCCACGTTGCCACCCTAGCCAAGCTATACCTCAAAGGATTTGGAGTGGATCCAATGCCAACACCTCCAGGAGACTAAGTTGGATAATTGGTACAGGGACTCGGAGGGAAGATTGCTTTTGTCTGCAGAACTGGGTAGATTTTTCATTACCAATTTACATTTAACCACCCACTTGGGGTGCAGGAAACTGCTGGATCTATTCAGCACTGCCTTCATCCAGTTTCCACATCAATACTCTGAGGCCAGATTGATAGTGGTACAGTGTGCTGGATGCAAGGCGATGAAATCTAACAAGAGGGGATTCCCACATGCAGGTACTTGGGTTCAAGAGCAGGCACCGTTACGTAATTAGAAAGTAGACTTTACAGACTTAAGTCTTGGAAATTTTGGATATGGGTATATTCTAGTCTTTTTAGACACATTTTCAGGGTGGGTAGAAGCATTCCCTACTAAGAAGGAAACCAGTCAGGTGGTGGCTAAAGTATTGCTTGAGGAAATTATACCTCGATATGGAGTTCCAGCCTTGCTAAGATCGAACAATGGCCCGGCTTTCATTAATGATGTCCTGTAAGGCCTGGCCTTAACCATGGGAACAAATTGAAAGCTTCATTGTGAATACAACCCACAGAGCTCAGGGCAGATAGAGGGAATCAACAGAACCATTAAGGAGACCTTGTCTAAATTAGCCTTTGAGACTGGCAGAGATTGCGTGACTCTCTTTCCCTTCACCATCTTCCAAACTCGGAATTTTCCTTATGTGCATGGATTGACCCCATTTGAGATTATGTATGGGGTTGTGCCCCCATTGTCCAACAAGCTCTCTCTATGGACAAGACTAAGGTGGCCCCAAATTACTTGGCCAGCATGCAGACATTGCTTACAATGCAGTAAGAAATTTGGCCTCTGCTGTAGGCTTATTATGAGAACAATGAATATCCAAGCCTGGAGTATGGCATTGTTCTGGAGGACTGGGTCTGGGTACCACGTCATCAAGCCAAAACTCTTGAGTCATGTTGGAAAGGCCCTTATGTCATACTTTTTACTATCCCATCTGTTCTAAAGGTCGACATAGTTGAACCATGTGTGCATTACTCACACGTACGAAAGGCTGATGCTCCCTCCTAGCTGGAGACCGGCACCTCGTGGAAAGCACAGCAGCTTCCCAGCAACCTGGTAAGACTCAAGCTGGTGAAAAACCCTGAGGGAAGCACCCATTTAGATTCATCTTCATAGTCCTTGCAGCCTTAGGCAATGAGACCACTGCTGACAATCCACATCAGCCTTACAACATCACCTGGAAACTGAGACGGCCTCACCCATGAGGTTCTTGCCTGGACATCAGCCTTACAGCGTCTAAACTTTTGGTGGGCGGATTTATACTTCAGGTTGAAAGATTTAAGCTGAAAGGAATGGTGCTAAAAGAATTTACGTGTGGCAGGTTTCTATGCTTGCCCTGAATCCATTAGGGCGACTTGCAGTACATATGGTGGTGTGAATGACTACTACTGCAGGAATTGGGGCTGTGTAACTTCTAATGATGTTTGGTCCTGGAAGTGGGCTGTATCTAAGTTGGATTGAATTCAGCTCTCTTTGTTCAGCCATTGACATAGAAAATGTGGCATTCACTTCCTTGGGTTAACAAGTCTTGTGGCAGGTCCCCATGTGACTTAGAGCTAGATTCACTGAGCTACAGAAGAGAGATTGGAGGTGGATATCCAGATTGGTCTGGGGTGTCGTATTTTATCATGCATACACCCGCAACCCCAGTGAAATCCCCCTTGTGTCTCAGATGTTGGAGCACATTACCCCTCTTTTTTCTTCTAGCAGTCCCCCTTACACCCTCCCTCCTTCCAATATTCCCACTATGGGAGAGGAGCAAACTGAAACTTCCCCTCCCCAATCTGGGGTGAAGAAAAAACGAGCCTCTGTGGAAGCTGATCTGTGAACTGTATGACACCCTAAACATTACTAGTCCTGACTTTACCCAAAAGTGTTGGTTATGTTACAGTGTCTACCCCCAGTTTTATGAGGCTATCAGTGTCAACGGTAGCTGGGGCTATTCAGCAGTAGTCCCAACTAACTTGGTTGACAGGAGCTCCCCTCTGATTATGGCCCAGGGAAACTGCACTGGTACTGTCCCTAAAGACAAGCACAAACTGCTCCTCAATAACAAGCCTTGTTGGTTCAGTTAAAACTGGCTGGTTATCTCTGACCTCAGGGGGTTGGTGGTTTTGCCCTCACAGTGGATTAACTCAGCACCTATCTATTGCTGTTTTCAATGCAACTACTGATTTTTGTGTATTGTGGCAGTTCTTCCTCATGTCCTGTATCACATTGAAAATTGTGTAATCCAATTTGGAATGATGTATTCCAACATTCAGAACCTGGCTCTATTCTGAGGTATAAGAGATAACCTATGACTATTCTGACCATAGCTGTCCTATTAGGTCTGGGACTGGCATGCACAAAAACAGGGGTTGCATCCTTAATCACTCACACCAGAGAGATCAACTTCTTACGGACAGCAATCGATGAAGACCTGGAGTGCATACTGATCCATTAGCCATTTAGAGAAATCCTCACCTCCTTATCTGAAGTGATCCTACAGTATCGTAGGGGCTTGGACTTAGTGTTCCTAAGGGAAGGCAGACTTTGTTCAACCCAGGGAGAGGAGTGTTGCCTCTATGCAGACCACATTGTGGTAGTGAGGGAATGCATGGCTGAGCTCCGTGGTAAAAGGAATGAGAATGAGTGGTTTGAGCAAGAGTGGTTTGAACAAGAGTGGTTTGAGTCATGGCTCAAGATGAGCACATGGCTAACTGCACTATTGTCCTTTTTGATATGACCTATTATCATCCTACTTCTAATAGTTACAATTGGGCACTGTATCCTGGACAGCTTTGATAAAATTTGTGAAAGATCATATCAGTACTGTCCAGTAGCTGGTTCTCCAACAGCAGTTCCAGCAGCAGCCCCATGCTGAAAATATTCCTCAGTATAAAACAGAGAAGGGGGGGGGGAGTGTTAGAGTAAAGGTAAATGCTAATGATAGTATATTAGTATTCTAGAAACAAATGTTTTTGTTGGGCAGTGTAAGATTCTTTTGTATTGAAGAAACTGCTACTTTGCTAGGCAAGGAAGCACCTGGACTTTGGGAGGATTTCACTTTAGCAATAAATCTGTTAGTTGCTGCCTTGCAGCTTTGTGAACCCATGTGCGGGGAGGCGGGCTAGAACACAATTCTTCTCTTGTCCCATGAACAGGAGGAAGATAATGGTGTGAGAATGGGATGAGCGATAAAGACAGCGGGTATGGAAAAGGAACAGGATCCCTGTGCCTGAAAGCCATAGAAAATTAACATGTTTAACGCTGTAACTTTTGATACATTTCCCAGCCCAAAAGGGCCTATATAATCTTCTGTCTAGGGCTTGTTTAACGTCAGACCACCCAGCTTGGCAGACCTGTGTACCCTAAGTGTGGTCTGGCCCCAGCAGGCAAGCACAAACACTTTTTGCTGTTTGCATTAGCAGCGAGACTCTTTGTCGTTCACTGGGGTTTGAATAGCTTGCACCCTGGTGTCCAGGGGCTTTAGCAGAAACTCTAAAAGGTCCAACCAGGGAGGATGTCCAGTCTCCATGGAAACCAGCAGACCATGAGTGTGTAAGACTTGTGTGTCAATTGAGTGAGAGTGGGAGTGTGCCAAAACGTTGACAATGGAGCGAAGTCCAGAGTTTTGACAACACTGTGACTGTGAAAACAATTCACCTTTCCCTCTATGATAATACCTGGTATACTTCTCAGGAGACCCATTGTTCCTAGTTCTTCATTCGAGATGGTGTTGTGCAGAACGTATGTCCTGGAGGCAGCCAAGTCAAGCTGATGGCCATAGGCAGAGCACATCCCCTTTCCTATCACAACTCTCAGTGAGTTCTCCATTAGAAACACTGTCTTATGCAACATGGTCACCATCTGAGAAGATAAGAGGTCACTTCAATTTATTCTACAAATGTACGGGGAAGTTGCTATCCACAGATGGGCATGGCTTCAGATTGATCTGGGTTTTGCCTGGCATTGTCTCTCCTTCACTAGGTCAGCTTTGTCTCTGTTTTGGAGCTAGATAGGTGCCTGAGAAGGTGGATATTTCTGCTCATATTCAGGAGACAGCAATAGGTCCTCTGAATGGGCATGTTGAGTGTCTTCCAGGTAGTGGCTTCCTTGTCATTCTCTTTAGAGTCATGTCAGCAGAAGATTGCCATAGCCATGTTTCAGCAAGTAGAGTCTCAGCTGGGGCTGCAGCAAAATGTGTGTCCTAGCTGCTGCATGTGGACCTGCCAGGCATGCTATCGACTTTACACTCTGCCCACTGTGGGTACAATACACAAACTTATGCAAAATGGTGAAGTAAAAAAAAATAAAACAATTCAAAACAAAAACAACCAAACAAACTAACAAACAAAAAAATTAAAAACCACCACAAATGAAAGAATTCCCACAATTAGGCACAAGACATGTTCACAACGTTAAAAACACAACAAATAATAGCTTGCTCAGTCTCATTCAGAGTCCAGAAAAGCCCTTAGCATATGATCCAAGTAACAAAGGAATTTAGAGAATGTTTCCCTGGACCTGGATGCATCCTGTGTTGCCATCTTCTCAGCACCAGTTTCCAAGTGACAGAGTCTATGTGGTCATGGAAACCATTTACCAACAGAAAACATGAAATCTAGGACTCCCCCTTAAGGCAAGAAGAGATAAGACAGTCGAATCATCCATCAATAATAATGTATCAAATTGTTGGCAAGTATGAAGAGCAATTGGGAAAGAAGGGTGTTTGTGTGTGTGGCGGCGTGGCACCAAAGTAGACATTTGACACCCATAGAATTGTAAGTCAGCTGCCGCAGGTGGTGTGGAGCTCCAGATCACACGAAGCTCACAGGCACTGGGTGGATGGGTTGGTGCAACAGGAAAATGACAGCACACCAACTTTGGTGGACCATGACTTGATCCCTCACTCTTGGCCACTCACCTAAGCCCGTGAGGCTTTCCTCGTGACAGGGAACAATCTGATTTACTGTCTTTTGTGACCTCACAGGGCTCTGTGGATATATCAGCTGTCCAATAAGCAGCTGCCTGGTCATAACTTTGCCCGGAATGACACAATCTTGGCATTCTACAGAAGCCATGGTGACAGACAGGCCCCTCAGCTGGTGAAGAAAGTGGACAAGTGGCTAAAACTCTGCTTTCTGTGGGTTTTATTCCCACAGGCATTATCAGGGAGGATGTCCAGCCTCCGTGGAAGCCAGCTGACCATGAGTGTTTGGGGCTTGGGTATCTATAGAGTGGGTGTGTGCCAACATGCTGACAATGGTGTGAAGCCCAGTGCTTTGGCAACATTGTTACTGTGAAAGCATTTTATCTCTCTGCTGGAGTCCAGCTCCAGCTGAGTTCGAAACTCCAGTAGGGTATGTAAATGAGGTGTGAAAGAGGAAAGATATGGACAACTATGACTTCACAATGAAAATGGCCAATGCGGGAAAGCTGTCTGCTTTATTTGTACCACAACAGTCAAACTTGGCTTAAACTTTTTTCCACAGGGTCAAATGGATGTCTAAGGATAATTCTTTCATTTGTTTTTACCTAAAACCAATAGAAGTTCCTGCTACAATTCTTATTCTGCAACTTAACCTTTTATTACTAAAAAAAGGAGAACCTGAAGATTAAGGAAACAATGAAACCATAAATGTAGGTCCTTTGATTAGCATAAGGTCAATGAGGACAGCCAAGACAGTGTGAATAGTAAAAGGCCCTTTTGCAAGACATTATTATTGACATTATACTTTAAGCTCACATTGAGTAAAAAAGCCAACTCCAAGTAGCAAACAATACGTGAATGGATTAGAATTCTTCTGCAGGGTGGTCCAGTGTCTATGCAAAGGTGGAGCTGCATTCAGGTGGTTGAGGAGACGTTGGTCCGGCCCTACCATACAGCTGGAAAATTGTTGCACTCCTGCTTGCAGTGGAACAATACTCTTCACACCTTAGCATCCCCCCACATCCACTGTATGGAATCCATCATCTTCCCCTCTCTTATTATTAAGCTAAGGGTCTGGAGCTATCTGTGAGTGACTTGAATCATGAGCTCAAACATCCGAAGGTGTCTAAGCCAAAAAAAATACAAAAGGAGAATAATTAATGTGATTCCTAATTTTATAAGAAATAAGTAGAAAGTCTAGTTAGATACAAGAAGAAAGAAATTTTAACAATTGGTTAGTAATGCCTGCTGCAGAGAGAGCCTAAAGATTAGAGTGAGAGATGGCAGAAATCTGGTCACATAATTCCTGAATGCTTAGGCTAGTAGATGTGCCAATCCATACACCTTGGAAATGAGTCTTAACATCACTCCAAGAAATATGTGTGTCGCTATAAGCAAGAGTGACACAAAACCATTTTTAAATACTATGGCAAGTGGTACCAAATCTGGTTTTTAAATGTTGAGCTTCATTGCCAATATAAATACTTGCTTCTCCTACTGTACCAACCTTAGCCTCTAAATCTGTCAATGCTTTCCTATGAACTTACTGCATCATCTGTAACAGGTCCAATAAGGGTAACAAATACAGTAATCCACAAAGCATGGACAAAGTTGTTGAAACTAATTCCAAACCATAAACAGCAGCATCATCATACCATGGTTCAGTCAAATTAACAGGTAACATTATATATGAGGGACTTGTCAAGATATCAAAAGTACCACGCATCAGGAAGCAATTAAAACAATCAGTAACAGTGTATACAGAGCTATCTCAGGAGAGCGCGAGGGAGCTTAAGTCTCCATCTTTTAAGGGAGGAATGTTACTTATCAGCAGTCCTTTTGGAAGTAGCTTGAGTCCCGGGCGGGGATGTCTTCAGTAATAGAGGGTAGTCAACAGATATATTTGTGATGTGTCCTTATGGCAGGTGTTGATCTTCTATGCAAACTTGGCCTTTAAAACGATTCTGGGTGGAAGTGTCTGTTGACCTCAGCAAGGGTAGCACTGAGGCTAGTGAAACTCTTCTGGTTGTTTTGGCCAGAGGGAGGCAAGAAGGAGAGGTGGCAGCAGGGTTTCTTCTGGTACCTAGCTTACTATTCTTCCTCTGGGCCTCTGGTTAAGTGGGCTGTAGAAGCAGTCTTTGGGATGTCAGGCTTATAAAATAGTCATAACTATATAAATTCTGGACATCCAAGTGTGTATTCTGAGAGGCCTTTTGGAGTTATTACAGAGGAAGTAGAAGAGAAGTGAAAGAAAAGTTAAAAATAATTATGTAGATCACTCTCAGCAATAGTATCAGGTGAAAATTATTAAATAACAGCTTCACACAATATTTGCCCAAAGGTCTAATGTTTGCTATATATTTTAAATGAAGCTTCAAACTTAAATAATACATTGAAAAGGGCAATGAGAATATAACATGATAAACCTGGTTATAAGTGAAGCTGAGCAAAAACATGTGGGTGACTGAAACATTTTCAATGATAGGCTGAGATTTAAATTAAGTGTGTCAAATAAAATTAGCTAAGGACAGCACAATAAAGTAGTTTCAGTAATGATCTAAGATCTTTAGACATTTTTAAATTATAAATTGGTTAGAATAATTTATTTGCAGTAAAATAATTTTGCATGGTTATTCAGCTGGTTTACAAATATAGATGGAGGAGAATACGAAAGGGATTATGATAAAGAGTTTTCCAGCATGACTTAGGAAACATACATCAGAGAAGTACATCTGTTATTTAAATAATTTTTCTGTTACAAAATCTTTTAGAGTTAATTGAAAGTATAGCATCTCTCAGTACTATCTAATAACAACTAAAAATTTTGCAATAATTGTAGCTGGGAAAAATTGGCATAAAACTGTCATGTGCCCGCTTCTACTCTGATCTCAAGGAACAGGAGACCAAACAGTAAAACACAAACACACACACACACACACACACACACACACACACAGACATACACACACCCCTTTATATTTTCTAAACTATGGAGGAGTGTAAGAGTAAAATTTCAGGCCCAGCGGCGTGGCCTAGGGCCTAGAGTCCTTACCTTGAAGCTCCGGGGTCCCATATGGCCGCCAGTTCTAATCCCAGCAGCTCCACTTCCCATACAGCTCCCTGCTTGTGGCCTGGGAAAGCAGTTGAGGATGGCCCAATGCATTGGGACACTGCACCCATGTGGGAGACCCGGAAGAGGTTCCTGGTTCCCAGCTTCGGATCGGCATGCATCTGCCCGTTGCGGCTCACTTGGGGAGTGAATCATCACACAGAAGATCTTCCTCTGTCTCTCCTCTGTGTATATCTGGCTGTAATAAACTGAATAAATCTTTAAAAAAAAATTTCAAACAATTTTTACACAAAGACATGCAACAAGACAGGCAGGTGGCCACCACACTTATTCCATTTTTTAAACAGTTAATGGGCCATAAATACGTCTCATATAGACCCTGACTCAAGACGTTGTGTTCAAGAAGCGCTCTTGTGTCCCAGATGAGTACTCAAAACAAGAAAATTTGGTTGATGAGGTGCCTGTACATAGGCAGAAGTCAGTGCGAGTCCTCCGAGCCAGCAAGCCAGGAATGGCAGCTGGGGCCGAGTTAATCATCATGGTGGCCTCCCGAGGTTACCAAGCCAGGCTCCAGAACACAGGATGGCTCCTACCTTCTGACTGAGGCCTCCAAACTGGTACAAAGTGCATGACAGCTCATGTCAGACAAATTTAGGATTTACTAAGGTGCCTTTATAAACCAAGCTTGGTGATAGCAATACCCATTAAAAAATTAGTAAGTGAAAAGTCAGCAATGATAATACAGTTTGAATTGAACCCCTGAAAGAGAAAATTAGGTCATTAGTGAGGACCCTGATTTTAGTTATCTTAGCAATATAAATTAACCCAAGAGATATGCAATCGAAAGCCTAGACCTATTTACAAAACTGTAAACATTTACCCTTTTCTGGCTTTTTTTGCTGTTAAGCAAAAAAAGAAAATATAGGTACTTGAATTAGACTTCCGTAAAAAAAATTTTTTATATGTTTTAAATACTACTCCACTTAGCATCTGACAGCATCTTTAATATAATCCAAAAGCCGACTCACTTGTTGTATCTACGAAATGAAAGCTTTGGATTTTTTGGATGCTGATCAAGGATGTCAAGACATATCTAGTTGAAATAGAATCACCTTATATAACGCAACACGAATTAGATTTAATTATCGGCATTAAGTTATCACTAAATATCTGTAAAACAAGCACATAACGTATCAGTCTTAAGTAGCATGAATATACTGAAAGGCAGAAAACACAAAGATCACTTCAATATAGAAGCTTATCATATTCTGAAACATTTCAACAAAGTCAGGTCTGGAGTTCACTGGAGCTAACTAGAAAAATTTAAGTCATTGATTAGATAAAAGCAATTAAGAGGGGATGCTATAATATGTGCTTTTAAAATTTGTTGTTACAACACATGGTCAGATTTTAATTCCATGAATCAATGATGAATATTTTAGAAAATGCTGGAAACACTATTTCAAACACTATATATGTAAATATAGACTAGCAGATAAAAACACATGGCTGCATCCCATACCTGGAAAAAATGCAACAGTGGATCAGATGTTACCTTTACATAAGTTTCTATTTGGTGTAAATGTTACACTTTTAAAAGAATGCCTTACACAATACCTTAAGAGTTATATTCATAAAATTCACAAATTCAATATAAAAATTTGATAGAGCTAAATAAGAGATGTTAATTATGAGAAAACAATGTTTATAAAGTACAAGAGGCTAGGTATTCTGTTGGCCCAGTTTAGTCTATCTTCTACCACTCTGCTCTTGACTAAAAGAGGTTGGAGGTGCCAGACTTGACAAAGGAACAGAAACAGAAATGTCCTGGAGGAACTGGACCTGCTAGATGAGTATTCTAATAGACAGGAGCAGGAGGGGAGAGAAGAGAGTTTAACCCTGAAGTTGCTGGGCAGCAGGAGGAACTTCTGCAAAGGTTGCTTGCTTCTGTGAAATGGCAAAGGGGTATAAATGTAAACTGGACAAGAATGTGTAATTAGTCAATCTGAAATCCAAGTCAGGAAGTCCAATTCCTGTGAGAAAATGCAAGCATTCTCTCCTCCAAAAGTTAAGAGGAAATTGGGCACTTTTCATAGCTAAATAATATGAAATTTTATCCATGAGGGTTAAGAGTGCTATTTGCCATGTCTCACCTTCAGTTACTAAACAAGTAAGCTGTTTGGAGCTAAAAAGAATAACTGTTTTATTTACACCATGGCAAAAGAAGCTGCTCCTTATTCCTATGACATCTCTTTGTAATTAAGGTGGGCACCCAAGTACAATAAGGAGTAACAACCTTTTATACATAGAAAGGAGATGTAGACACTCTATAGGCCCTTTTTGCCACAAGCATACAGTTGGAGTATGAGCAATCAGCAGTATAATTGTCAAGAAAGATGCCAAATTTTAATTAGCATTTCCACAACCAATATCAGCTTTTAGGTCTGTTATTCTTCTATAGACCCAACTTGGATACGATATTGTTGTCTTGTAAACCTCTGGTAGTTCAGGGCGTAAGATTGACCCCATCAGGAGTTTCCTGACCACAGGCGCTGGCCATCAATTTTAGATTTGCATACTTTTGCGCAATGTATGCCTCTATGGCATTTATGACTTATTTTAGGGCAAGGATCCTTAGCAGTATTAGTGCCATATTTCTTAGCTAAAAGATGTGCTGCTTCGCATTGCTTTTGTAGGTGTCTGGGCTTTCCACAATTAAAACATTTAGTATCCATTGGCGTCTGAATAGCAGTGATTTAAAACGCTGCAGTGTGAGCAGGATGTCTGAAAGTCCATTGTTATGACAGGCCTTTAGATCAGCCATGAATTTTTCACCAGATTCTGGAGTGTTTTGTTTCCTACAACCTTTCCACATATACCCCAATTTACAACAATTATGACATTTAAATTTATTTTGCTTTAACCCATGCTTAATGCAGCACTCAACATTTTAGTTTTGTGTCTTTCAGAGACAATATCCATGCATGACCCCATCACTTGGGGGGCCCAGGACAGGACCCACCTCCTGTCTCCCAGCATTTGAAGCTGTAAAGACATTACTCAATTTAGATTGACTTAAAGGCAATAGAATGTTGCATTCTTGAGGAATTTAGACTGACAAGCCTTTTGCCAATGAAATCCCTTCTCACACCGTGGACAGATAGTGTGAGGAATACTTACAATGGGTTTAGGAATGGCCATATAAGTTTTTCCTGTTTGAAATTTTGGAACGAATTTCTGTCAGGACAGCTGTGGCTGAAATGCCCTACTCCACCACAAGAATAGCAATTGTTTCTTTCTTTTATTTCTTTGATTGCTCTAATGTTCTTTAAACTCTGAATGGCAGTTTGACCTTGAAGAGATGTTGCAATAGTTAACCCTTGCATGTAAGATGAAGTCACCTCAGCACAAGCTCGAACATAGTGTGACAAGTCTCCTGTCCTTCTCACTGGCTGAATTAAGGTTTGGCAAATTGGAATAGCATTTTCAAAAGACAGCTGTTTAACTATGAGATCTGTAGCTGTGTTGTTATTTACTGTCTGGATCACTGCTTCTGTGAGTCGAGCTATAAAATCCTCAAAAGGCTCCTCAGGCTTCTGTTTATCATTTACAAAACCTGAAGATGTTTGCTCTGGAGATGGCTGGTGCTTCCCTGCGTGTAATGCCAGGGAGGAGATGAGCTGTAATGTCTCCTTAGGCAGAATAAGTTTTCTGAACAACCAACAATAGTACCCTGTCCTATAATCATGTCTAAGGTGTTTGCCACACCTCACAGATTTCTGAGACTTCACTTCTGCCTTAGCTAATTCCTCATATTCTACTTTGCACAAAAGGAAGTTTCCTCTTTTGAGGCAAGCCGTGGCAACTTGAAACCAATCATAAGGAGTCATCCACTTTGCTGCTAGTCCCTCCACCATTGTCATAGTGTGCGGGGAGTTTGGCCCATAGTCAGAGACAGCATGCTTTAATTCTTTAATAAGCTTATAAGACAATGCTTCCCATTCAGGTTCATCCCATGTATAGACAATAGGTAAACAAAAAATCACCTTCCCTATGTGCCTGCTGCATTGCCCCTCTAAAACCAATTTTTGCTGGATCTGGTCTAGTTGTAAATGGCTCACATGGCTAAGCAGAATACCTTGAAGGCTTGTCAGTTATTACTTTTATCATGTAATTCTGCATTTTCCCCATTTTACAATCCCTAACACCTGATCTAAATGTTTCTGGTTTTTAAAGGTCTTCTTCCTCATTTGTTAAACCTTCCTGATCAGTTTTATGAAAACTTTTCAGAATGGACACTATTCATTGAGCCATAACTAAGGCTGGAGCCTTCCTTCTCAGGATCAAGAACGGAGTATGTTCTCTTGGCAGGGCTGAAGGCAGGGAATAAGGCTCAGGTCTCACATCTAGTGCCTGCCTTGAAACATTCTGAATGGTGTCTGCAAAAGATGGCATGCCCAGAAGTGCATTACTCCGATACCACTTTTTCATATCATTCCCTACCTGATCCTATGTGTGTAAGTCTAAAGTGCTCTGCTCAATAAACCATGGTCTATCTTTTTGTATGAGATGTAAAAAGTCTAATAATTGTTTCTTGCTAACTTTAATGACATTCCTATGTAAGGTAGGTTTAATATTATCAGCATATAAACTTCTTTACTAGAATCACTCTGGCCATTTTTACAGCACAGAGGGTAGACAACTTCTCAAAATAAGTTCTGACTACTCACCCCTCCTAACCTGACCTTCTGTCAGGAGGCCTGTAGCACCCTGGGTAAATTCCTATCCATGCCAAAAAGAGAAAGAAACAAAAGAGCTACCTTCATTGAGCACTCAGGTTGGGCACCACTCTCCGGAGTCCAGCTCCAGCTGAATTCAGAACTCGAGAAGTGTGCATGGACGAGGCATATAGGAGAAAGAAATTTAGTATTACAATTTCCTGATTATATTGGACAATGCGGGAATGCTGTCTGCTTTATTTAAAGAGAAAGTGTCAAACTTGGCTCAGACTTTTCACCTAAGGGTCAAGTGGGTGTCTAAGGATAATTCTTACATTTGTTTTATCTAAAAACAATAGAAATTTCTGCTACAATTCTTATTCTACAGTTTAATCTTGTATCACAAAGAAAAGAAGAACCTGAAGATTGAGTAAAGAATGAAACCCTATATATTGGTCCCTTGATTACCATAAGGACATTGGTGACAGAAAAGACAGTGTGAATAATAAAAGGCCCTTTTGCAAACATTGTTATTGACATTAACCTCCAAGCTCACATTCAGTAAAAAAGCCAACTCCAAGTAGCAAACAATACCTGAATGGATTAGAATTCTTCCACACTATGGTCCAGTGTGCATCAAAGGGACGTGGAGCTGCATTCAGATGGTTGAGGAGACATTGGCCTGGCACTGCCAAACAGCTGGAAAACCGTTGCAGTCCTGCCTGCAAAGAAACGATACTCTTCAAAATTTCGCGTCCACCCACATCCACTGCAAGAAACCCAACACCTTATCCTCCATGAGAATACTTTGTATATCATTGTGCCTCAAAAGACACAATGATTTCAGTTCTCCATTGGAGGTGGTGTTGTGCAGAAAACATGTCATAGAGACACCAAGTCAATCCGGTTATCATAGGCAGAGCACATCTCCTTTCCTATCATGATCTCTCAGTGAGTTCAACCTAACATAACAGAGTCTCACGCAACAGGGTCACCATTTCATAAGAAAAGATTCACTTCAATTGATTTTTCTGATGTAGATGGAAGTTGTTATCCACAGATGAACCCAGCTTCAGAGAGACCTGGTTTGTGTCTGGCATTGTCTGTCCTTGGATGGGTCAGCCTCATCTCTCTATTCGGAGCTAGATAGGTGCCTGAAAAGGCTATTTCTGCTCATGTTCAGGAGACAGAAATAGGTCTTCTGAACGGGCATGTTGAGTGTCTTCTGGGTGTGGTTTCATTGTCATTCTCTTGAGAGTCATGTCAACAGAAGATTGTGACAGCCATGTCCCACAAGGAGAATGTCAGCAGGGGCTGCAGCAAAATGTGTGCCCAAGTGCTTACTGCTGGACCTGAGGGGTTTTCCATCAACTTTACACTCTGCTCATGGTGGGTGCATTCCCTGAACTTATACAAAATGGCATGATAAATAAAATAAATTCACCCATACAACCAACCAACAAACTAACAACAACAACAACAAAAAAAAAAAACTAAATAACACCACCAATGAAAGAATTCCTACAGTTGGGTACAAGACATATTCAGAATGTTAAAAAACAAAGATTGTAACTTGCTCCATCTCATTCAAAGAGTCCAAAATAAGTCTATACCATAAGATCTGAGTAACAAAGGATCCTTGGGAATGTTTCCATGGGCTTGGATGTATCCTGGATCGTCATCTTCTCAGCACCAGTCTCCAAGTGACAGGGTAAACATGGTCATGGAAATCATACACCAACAGAAAACACAAAACTTGGTGCTCTGCCTTGAAACAAGAAGAGATAAAAAAAAGGAGCCATCCATCAATCCACCAACAAAAGCAGAGTACAATACAAAATCCCAACCCATCTTCCACCACTGGAAAGACAATCAGATCCAACAAACTCGAAACAACACCTCAAGAATACTTTTGAAGAAAAAAGAAACCTACACTCAAAAAAAATTCCTTGTATCCATCGTGCAACTGTAAAAAAAAAAAAATGCATTAAATAGGACTAAAGTTTTAAAATGTAGCTCTCTTCATTCCATCCAGATTGTCACATAAACACCTTCAACATACAGCACAGGTGACATAGCGCTATTAAAAAGGGTTCACCTCCGATGGCATAGAAACAAGCTTGCACCTTACCCTTAACAACAAAAGAGGATGCTAGTATGGAATATCTGTAATCATTCTTTACCACAAGCTTGTCAATCAAACCCATGGCATAATGTACTAAACGTGTAACGAGACTGTAGAGCATTTGGGAATGAAAGCCATGGCGTATGTGAGTGCATGTGTGTGAGTGCGTGGCTTTGGTGGCAGGGTGGACCATTGTAGATATTTGACTCCCACAGGATTGTAAGCCAGCTGCCACAGGTTGTGTCAAGCTTCACATCACAGGAAGCTCGCAGGCCTGGGGATGGATGAGTTGAACCAAGAGGCAGGTGACAGCACATTAACTTAGGACCGTGGTCTCAGCCCACACTCTTGCTACACTCACCTAATCACATGAGGCTGTCTCACTACAGGGAGAATCCCAATTGGCTGTCCCTCTGTGACCTCACAGGACTCTGTGGCCATAAAAGCTATCCAATCAGCATCTGCCTGGTCATAACTGGCACGGAATGTTACAGCCTCAGCATTCTAGAAAAGCCATGACTACAGAAAGGCATTCAGCCGGGTGCAGAATTTGGACAGTTGGCTGAAGCTCTGCTTTTTGTGGTCTTTCCTAGTCTCTACATTCCCTATCCCCAAAACAAGCACACAAACACTCCCACACAGACTCTACCAGGGATTTTGTGCCGCCTCCATGGAAGCCGGCTAACCGTGAGTTTATGGCATTTGGGTGTCTACTGAGTGGAAGTGCGCCAACATGCTGAAAATGATGTGAAGCCCTGAGCTTTTGCAACCGTTACTAGGAAAGTGTTTCACCCTTCTCTCTGTGAAGATACTTTGTATACTCCTAAGGAGACACATTTTTCCTAGTTCTCCATTAGAGATGGTGTTGTGCAGAACACACTACATGAAGGGAGCCAAATCAAGCTGATTGGCATAGGCAGAACACATCTCATTTCCTATCATATCTGTCAGGGTGTTCTCCCTAACATAACACAGTCTCATGCAGCAGGGTCACAGACTTAGAAAAGAGATCACTTCAATAGATTTTTCTGAGGTATGTCAAAGTTTAGTGTCTACTGGATTGTGGTTTCATTGTCATTCACTTTAAAACCAGGTAGGCAGGATATTATCATAACCCTGTCCTACAACGGAGAATCCTTCTGCCACAATGAAAACCACATTTGTCTACGTAGAACTGGGACCCACGAGAATGGGTTGACACAGCATTGTGGCTGTCCCTTGTATGAAGTGGGCCCTCAGCTCAGCAAGGGCCAAGTATGGTAGACACATAGATGTCAGTAACTGTTGTTTACCTTGGAATCCTTGAGCAGTAAGCATGTGCCAAAGAAGGGCGTTGCGGGAATATGGGTGTATGTGGCTGCGGTGGGCCGTTTTAGCAGTTGATGCCCAAAGGATTGAAAGCTACAGGTTGTGTTAAGCTCCATATAACAGGAAGCTTGCAGGCATGGGGTAGATGAGTTAGAACAACAAGCAGGTGACAGCATACCAACTTTGGTGGACTGTGACCTCAGCCCTCACTCTTGTTTCACTCACCTAAGCTCATGTGGCTATCCTGGCACATGAATATTCTGCTTGGTTGCCCCTCTGTGACCTCACAAAGCTCTGTGGACATACTGCCATCTAACCAACAGCTGCCTGGTCATAATTGGCCTGGAATGTTACAGCCTCAGCATTCTAGAAAAGTCACGGTGACAGAGAGGACCCTCAGCCAGGTGCAGAATGTGGATGAGCAGCTCAAGATCTCCTTTCTGTGGTTATTAACCACACTGCCCCTGCACAGAAACACTAACACACACCCACCCTCACACAGGTCCTACCAAGTAGGATGTCCAGCCTCTGTGGAAGCCAGGTGACCATGAGTGTATGGGGCTTGGGTGTCTATCGAGTGGGAGTGTGCCAATATGTTGAAAGCTTTGCAGAGCCCAGAGCTTTTGCAATGCTAGTACTATGAAAGAGTTTCCTCCCTGCCTCCATAACGATACTTTGTATGCTCCCAAGGAGACACATTATTCCTAGTTCTCCATTAGAGATGGTGTTGTACAGAACACATGTCACAAAGACAGCCATGTCAAGCTGATAGGTTAGGCAGAGCACATCTTTCCTTCACGTCTCTCAGGGTGTTCTCCCTAACATAACACAGTTTCCCTCAAGAAGGTCACCATCTTAGAAGAAAAAAGGTCACTTCAGCTGATTCTACTGATGCACGGGGAAGTTATTTCCATGGATGGAGATGGCTTCAGATTGATCTGGCTTTTGTCTGGCATTGTCTCTCCTTGACTGGGTCAGCCTTGTCTCTATTTTGGAGCTAGATAGGTGCCTGAGAAGGCTGATGCTTCGCTCATGTTCAGGAGACTGAAATACGTCTCCTGAACGGGCATGTTGAGTGTCGTCCAGGTAGTGGCTTCCTTGTCATTCTCTTGAGAGTCACGTAGGCAGAAGATTGCGATAGCCCTGTCCCACAAAAGAGAGTCTCAGCCCAAACCACAGCAAAATGTGTGCCCCTGCTCCTCCTATGGACCTGCGTGTCTCTCCTTTGTCTTTGCACTCTACCCACAGTGGGTGCAATTTCTCAGCTTATACAAAATAGCGTGATAAACAAAAAGAAACCAACCAACAAACAAACAAATAAAACCAAAGACAAAAACACCACAAATGACAAAATTCCCACAATTAGGCACAAGAACCTTAATAACACTAAAATTATAACTTGCTGAATCTCATTCAGAGAGTCTAAAATAAGCCTGTATCATATGATCTGAGTAGCAATGGATTCTTGGGAATGTTTCCATGGGCTTGGTTGCATCCTGTGTAGCCATCTTCTCAGCACCAGTCTCCAAGTGACAGGATCAACCTGTTCATGGAAACCACCCACCAATAGAAAACACAAAACCTGGGGCTCCCCCTTGAGGCAAGAAGAGATAAGACAATGGAGCCATCCATCAATCCGCCATCAAATGCTACAAAATCCCAACCCATCTTCCACCACTGGAAAGACAATCAGATCCAACAAACTCAAAACAACACCCTGAGATCCTCTTCAGATGCAAACAAAAGAAGTGTCCTTGTAATCCGTTCATGTAACCCTAGAGACAACACATTGAATAGGACAAAAGTTTTCAAAAGCAGGTTTCTTCATCCCAGGTAGATTGTTACACAAATGCCTCCAACATTCAGGACAAGTGACACAGAGTTATTGGAAAGGGATCCCCTCTAGTGGCATAGCAACAGGTTTGCACCTTCTCCTGACCAACCAAACAGGACATATGTATGTAATCTCTGTCAGTATTTTTTAGCACAAGCTTGTCAATCACACCCATGTCATAATGTACCAAAAGGTAGACGAGTATGAAGAGCAGTTGGGAAAGACAGGCGTGGTGTGTGTGTGTGTGTGTGTGTGTGTGTGGACTGTTGCAGACATTTGACTCCCATAGGATTGTAGACCAGCTGCCACAGGTTGTGTCAAGCTCCAGATCACAGCGGGCTCGCAGGCATGGGGATAGATGAGTTGAACCAAGAGGCAGGTGACAGCATACGAACTTTGGTGGACGTGTCCTCAGCCCTCACTGTTGCTACACTCACCTTAGCTTATGTGGCTATCCCGGTGACAGGGAGCATTCCAATTGGCTTCCCCCTGTGGCCCTCATAGGACTCTATGGTCATACCAGCTGTTTAACCAACAGCTGCCTGGTAGTAACCGACCAGTTGCTAAAGCCTCAGCATTCTAGAAAAGCCACAGCGACAGACAGGCCCTTCATCTGTGTTCAAAAGTGAATGGGAGGCTCAGAATCTGCTTTCTGTGGGTTTCTTTCTTCCAACAAGCCCTACCAGGGGGGATGTCCAGCCTCTGTGAAGCCAGCTGACTGTGAGTGTATGGGGTTGGAGGTCTACCAAGTGGGAGTGTTCCAGTATGCTGAAAACAGAGTGAAAACCAGGGCTTTAGCAACACTGTGACTGTGAAAGTGTTTCACCTCTAAATTCGTGAGGATACTTTGTATACCCCTAAGGAGACACATTGTTTCTAGTTCTTCCTTTGTGATGGTGTTGTGCAGAACACATGTCATGCTTGAGGCAGCAGAGTCAAGCTGATTCACCTAGCAGATCACATCTCCTTTCCTATCACGTCTCTCAGGTATTTCTCCCTAACATAACACAGTTTCCCTCAAGAAGGTCACCATCTTAGAAAAAAGGTCACTTCAATCAATTCTGCTGATACATGGGGAAGCTGTTATCCACGGATAGAAATGGCTTCAGATTGATCTGGCTTTTGTCTGGCGTTGTCTCGCCTTGACTGTGTCAGCCTCGTCTCTGTTTTGGAGTTAGATAGATGCCTTCCTCAAACCTCTGTGCTTAAATGCTTCCTGAAACTGATGTGTTAAACCACTGTCTGAAACCATATTTTGAAAACAAAGATTTCCAAAACCACTTTATACAAAGACCATTAAGAACCCATGTTGGATAGTGCTTTTTGAAACCACTTTCTGAAACCACTTAATGAAACCACTGTGGAAAAATATTTCCTGAAACATCTATGAAATACCACTTCGTGAAAATGAAATCGAGCATTTCCAAAACTGCTTTCTAAAACTACATTGAGAAACCAGGTAGTAAATGCCTTTTCATAGTTACTTTCTAAACAACATTTTGAAAACTACATAGAAAAGGATTTTTGAAACCACTGTGTAAAACAACAAAATGAAACCATTCCTAAAATCATTTCCTGAAAGTGCTGTGTAAAACCAAATCTGGAAGGCTATGTGAATAACCACTGTCTGTATCTGCTGTGTGAAATCACTTCCTGATACTGCTGGGTAAAACCACTTATTGAAACCATTGTGTAAAAATACTTCCAGAAACCTCTGTGTAAAACCACTTACTGAAACCAAGGTGTAAAGCCACTTTGCATAACTGGTCTGTAAAAAGTCTTACTGAAACTGCTGTGTAAATTCACTTACTGATACTGTGGAGTAAAACCTTTTCTGAAAACTGCTATGAAAAACCAATCCCTGACATTGCTGTATAAAGCCACTTCCTGAAACTGCAGTGCTAAACTGCTTCCTGAAAACAATATTAAAACCACTTCCTAAAACCGCTTTGTGAAACCATATCCTGAAAATAAAACCAAATTTTTCCAAAACTATTTTTTAAAACTACTTCGAGAGACCAGGTTGTAAATGGCTTTTCGTAGTCACTCTCTAAACAACATTTTGAAAACTGCATGGAAAAGGCCTTCTGAAACCACTGGAAAAAACCACTTACTGAAAGTGCTGTGTAAAAGTAAATCTTGAAGTCGCGGTGTAAACCACTTCCTGGGCCTCGTGATGTGTCCTAGCATTTAAAGTCCTCACCTTGAATGCCCCAGAATCCTATATGGGCACTGGTACTAATCCCAGTAGCTCCACTTCCCTTCCAGCTCCCTGCTTGTGGCCTGGGAAAGCCGTCGAGGCAGGCCCAAAGCTTTGGGACCCTACACCCATGTGGGAGACCCAGAAGAGGTTTCTGGTTCCCGGCTTCGAATCAGCGAAGCACCAGCCATTACGCTCACTTGGAGAGCAAAACATTGGACGGAGATCTTCCTCTCTATCCTCCTCTCTGTATATCTGACTTTATAATAAAAATAAATAAATCTTAAAAAAAAAAAACACTTCATGAAACTGCTGTGTAAAATTACTTCCTAAAATTGCTAGGTAAAATCACTGACTGAAACCACCGTGTAAACCATTTCCTGAACCAGTTCTGTAAAAGCACTACCTGAAATTGTTGTGTAAACCACTTCCTGAAACCACTGTTTAAATCAATTCCTAAAACTACTGTGTAAAACGATTTCCTGATACTGCTGTGTAAAACAGCTTCCTGAAACCGATGTGTAAAACCTATCCCTTAAATGACAGATTAATATTTCCTGAACTGCTGTTTAAAACCAAATCTTCAAGCCACTGTGTGTACCACTTCCTGAAATCAGTGTTAAAGCACTTCATGAAACCATTGTCTACAATCATTTCCTGAAACTGCTATGTAACACCAAAACTTGAAGCTGCTGTGTAAAACCACTTCCTGAAAGTGCATGGTAATACCATTTTCTGAAATTGTTGTGTAAATCTGCTTCCTGTAGCCAATGCATAAAATCACTTCCTGATACGGCTGTCAAATAATTTCCTGAAACAGCTGTGTAAAGAAATCAGTATGGAGAATATTCAAACAACTCAAAATCAATGTACCACATGATCCAGCAATAGCACTCCTAGGAATATATCCAGAAATTGTTTTATGAGAAACCAACATGCACTCCTATGTTCATAGCAGCACAATCAGTAATTGCAAAAACATGGAAGCAGCCAAAATGCTCATCAACAGAGGACTGGATAAGAAAGTTATAGTTCATCTACTGCATGGAATACTAATCAGCTATTAAAAAAAAAAACAAAATGCAGTACTTTGTGGCCAAATGGGCCAAACTGGAAACCTTAATGCTAAGGGAAATGAGCCAATGCCAAAAGGCTAAATACCACAAGTTTGCCTTAATTTAAGAAGATATGATGTTATGTATGTTATGTATAACATGTTATGTACATTATATGTTGTGTATAAACTAAAATTGAAATGTCAATGAGGTGGTCACAGAAGGTGGTTAAGAACTCGCATTTACTTTTACCATATTGGTTACTCATTACTATGTCAATTAATTCCATAATGGTGTAAATTTTTGCTGATGGTATGTTGGAGCTTTCAATTGATTGGGATGATACTCTGCTGGCTCTGTCTTCAGACCAGAGAGGGTGTAACTAAAAGCCGTTGAACTTGACTGGACAATAAGATGCTGGACTCTATGTTTGGTATATGCTTGCAATGGGGGAATCTCAACTGAACTTGAACTGTGGTTATGCAACAAGGTGGAGGAATCCACCATGGTGGGAGAGTTTGGGGAGGGGTGGGGAGAATCCAAGTACCTATGAAATTGTGTCACATAATACAATGTAATTAATGAATTTAAAATAATAAATAAATAAAAAAACTATCTGAAAGTGTTATGTAAAACCACTTTGCAACCAATGTGTAATACCACTTGCTCAAACCACTGTGTAAAATCATTTTCTGAAATTGTTATATAAAATAAATTCTTGAAGCTACTGTGTAAAACTACATCCTACAATCGCTGTTTAAAACCACATACTGAAACTGTTGGGTTAAACCACTTTATGAAACTACTGTTTGAAACCACTACCTGCAACTGCATTGTAAAGCTACATCCTGATATCACTGTGTAAAATTATTTCCTGAAACTGCTGTGTAAAACCACATCCTGAAACTGCTGTGTGAAATCATTTCCTGAAACTACTGGGTAAAAACACTTGATGAAACTACTGTTTAAAATCACTTCTTGAAACTCTATTGCAAAACCACTTCTTGAAACTGTGTTGTAAAACCACATCCTGAAACCACTATGTAACACCATTTCCTGAAACTGCCGTGTAAAACCAAGTCTTGAAGTTGCTGTGTAAAACTACTATGTGAAATCGCTGTGTAAAACAACATCCAGAAATTTCTGTGTAAAGTACTTCCTGAAAGTGCTGTGTAACACCAATGATTTCCAAAACCATTTCATGCAACCACCATTAGAAAATTGGGTTGGATATGGCTTTTGGAAACCATTTTGTGAAACCATTTCTGGAAGCTACTGTGCGAAAATACTTCCTAAAACCTCAGTGTAAAACCACTCACTGAACCTGCTATATAAAACCATTCACAAAACTGCTTTGTAAAACAACTTCCTGATACCAATGTGTAAAACCATTTACTGAAACCAATGTGTAAAATCATTTCCTGAAACTGCTGTGTAAAACCAAATCCTGAAACCAATACTAAAACTACTTGCTGAAACCACTGTTAAAATAATTTCCTGAAACTGCTGTGCAAATCCAAATCTTGAAGGCACTTTGTAAAACCACTTCCTGAAACCGCTGTGTTAAAGCACTTCCTGTAACTACTGTGTAGAATAGTTTCCTGAAACTGCTGTGTTAAAACAAATCTTGAAGCAGCTGTGTAACACCGATTCTTGATACTGCCTTATAAAACCACTTCCTGAAAGTGCATTGTAAAACCACTTTTTAAAACCAATTTCTGATAAAACAAGTGTTCTGGATATATTCCTAGGAGTGCTATTGCCGGGTCATACGGTATGTTGTATTTGAGTTGTTTGAATGTTCTCCATACTGATTTCCATAGAGGCTGTACCAGCCTGCAGCCCCACCAGCAGTGGAGTAGGGTTCCCCTTTCCCCGCAACAAGTGTCGTTGGTGCTTTTATTCATGTGGGCCAGTCTTACATGCACTCCTATGTTCATAGCAGCACAATCAGTAATTGCAAAAACATGGAAGCAGCCAAAATGCCCATCAACAGAGGATTGGATAAGAAAGCTATGGTTCATCTACTCCATGGAATACTACTCAGCTATTAAAAAAAACAAAATGCAGTTCTTTGTGGCCAAATTTGCCAAACTGGAAACCACTGTGTAACACCAATGATTTCCATTACTGCTTTATACAACCTCCATTAGAACACCAGGTTGGAGACACCTTTTTGAAAGCACTGTGTAAAACCGCTTAATGAATGTGCTTTTCAAACCACTTCCTGAAAAGTCTGTTTAAAAATACTTACGGAAATCATTGTGCAAAACCTATTCCTGAAACCACTGTGTAAACCACTTACTGAATCTGTGTATAAAACCACTTACTGAAATTGCTGTGTAATACCAATCCCTGAAACCACTATGTAATACCACATCCTGAAACTACTGTGTAAAAGAACATACTGATATTGCTGTGGAAAATTACTATTTTAAACCACTGTGTAAAGCCATTTAATGAAACCACCATGTAAAACCAATTCCTGAAACCAAGGTGTAAAACCAGTTTTGGAAACCATTGTGTAAAATCACTAAATGAAACTGCTGAGTAAAACCAATGACTGAAATCGCTGTGTTAAAACCACTTCCAGACACTGCTGTGTAAAATCACTTCCTGAAACTGCTTTGTGAAATCACTTCCTGAAACATCTGTGTTGAAGTACTTACAGAAACATATGTGTTAATGCACTTACATAAAACACTGTGTAAAACCACTTTCTGAAGACACCATGTTAAACCACTTGTGAATCTGCTGTGTAAAACCAATTCCTAAACTGCTGTGTAAAGCCACTTACTGAAACCACTGCATAAACCAGTTCCTGAAACTAAAGTGCAAAAATACTTCATGATTCTCCTGTGTAAAACCATTTGTAGAGACTTCTGTTTATAACCACTTCCTGAAACTGTGAAAAAGCATTTACTGAAAGTGCTCTGTAAGACCACTTCTTAAACTGCTGTAAGACCACTTTCTGAAACTACTTTGTAAATCCACTTAGTGAAACCACTGCATAAAAAAAAATTCCTGAAACCACCCTGTAAATCCACTTATTGAAACATCTGTGTAAAACCACTTTCTGAAACTACTGTTAAACCACTTCCTGAAATGCTGCTTAAAACGACTTCCTGAATCTGCTATAATAAATAGCTTGTAGGGTGGCAGGAGGAGTTTGGGAGGATTCGGAACCTTGCGATTTGGGGGTGGCTGGCAGCCCCCCATGGGCTGCAACTGGAAGGGGGCCGACTGGATAGGGCCAAACAAATTTCAACTCAAAATAAAAAGACTAGAAATCAGGATGGAGCACATGTCATTCCAACCCAGGCTGTTGCAACAACTGGTCTACAGGAGGCAGGGATACGATGACACAGCATTGAAGGCAAAGGCTGAGACAAATGAGGAGAATACATGCGGGCCTCATGTGAGCTAGATTGGAAAAGGGCATGATTGGGCTGACTGTTCTGAATGGTGCAAGGAAAATTAGAGTGGGCAAGTGTTGGTAGGGCTTTGTAACATCATCAGATGGCAGAGACTGGCACCGGAGACAAATTCTGTTAAGTTAAATGCCAGACCCACCGGATAGTGTACAATCCAGAAATTGGAGTGGCTTAGTAGGGAGATAGTGAGCACCTCCCTCATGGGTAACTACTTTCACAGGACAGGGGCAGAGTTAGAAAACAGAAAGATACCTGCTAGTATGTGTGTGGGCTGGATAGTAAGTTGGTTGGGTCCAACTAGGCTTGAATGCAGATTGATAAGTTCCAGAGCTTAATGGGAGTTGGGACAGACTGAACAAGCTTGTGGTACATGCTCGCATGCATGGGAACTAGGGAAGGGAGCAGGCCTGGTGGGGGTTATGGGGAGTCAACAGAGCCAGGCTGTAGCTCCCACTGGTTTGCATGAAGTCTGAATATGAAGTGGGTAGGTTCGAGCTGGACCACACTATCCACTGGTCCAAGTGGATGACAGGGCTGGAAATAGAACTGACCCAGCGGAGACTGGGTCATGACATTAACACTGAAGAACCATATCTGGGGGAAGATTCTGTGGAGGATGTGTGGGCCAAACTCTATGGAAATTCTAGCCCCACAGGTTACTTCAAGAGATGGAGTGGTGGTGGACTAAGCTAGGAGTGACCAAGGGCCTGCCATTGATCACAGATCGGAGAACGAACAGCAGTCTGGACTAGTTGGGACAGGGGCATTCGAGTGTGCATCCTGAGTAGCATGTGGGGTGGGCCAGACTGCAACGTTCACCAGTTCAAACAAGGACAAAAGGAGGGTTGGACTGCACCGGGCACTGGCCTAAATCCCAGTGGCATGTATGAGAACTGGATCTGTATCTGTGTCTCCCGTCCCGCGGAAGAAATCACCTGATACTGGAGAGCGTTTCAGAGGCACTTTTATTCCAACCTTCAGTTCCTTCTTTAGGGCAGAAGCCTCTGGCTTATATAGCCCTCCTATCCGTTAAATCCGTTACCCAGAAGCCTTCAGTTAAGTCAGTTAAGTCCGTTATTTCCGTTACACAGAGAACCTCCTCACCCCTCCCCCGAGGCCCCTGGCTATCTCTCAATCCTCCAATCAGCTTACACGCCTGAGGCAAGCAGTAAAGGGCCAATCACAGGGCACTTCCTGAAACCTGTCTCCAAGAGGAAGTAGGGTCCAGGCTCTCCTTAGGGCAGGGCACAGGTGCAGTGCTCCCAACAACTCCCCCTTTTTGTTTTATTAAGCAAGGGACTGTGCCTGTCTTAGGTGTTCCGAGTCCAGGCTCTCCTTACCCGTCATGGGCAAACCGCGTGGCTAGGAACGTGGCGCCTGTCTTAGGTTGGTAAAGCCTTTTCGGATACTTACCCGTCTCTGACTACCAGTCCAACATGCCTAGCCAGACTTCTGGGGATTCTCTGTTGTGAAGGGCAAGCACAGCTTGCACTAGCAGCCGCTGTTGCTGCTGCTGATGCCATACTCAAAGATGAAGCATCTGCAGACCCCCAAAGAAATAAGATAAGGCCCAGGCCTACTATACCGGCCCATTGGCGTGCAAAGGAAAGACCCTTTAGTATCCAATTTGTCCATTGCTCTACCGTGGCAATCTCTACTTTGGTGCTATTTATAGCGGATAACTCTCTGGGCAAATTCAATGCTCGGGACCCATTGGTGACAATAGAAGGAGTAACACACAATCCAGGTAAATGGAGCTTGTACACATACATAAATAGCATTATAGATAACATCACAACTGCAATTAACTCTAAAATCTTCCCATATTCTAGAACTATTACTACTATAATTACAATTTTTTATCACTACCTTATCAATAAATGCAAAAGCTGATATATCTGAACACCTACCCCTACTGGTGCACAATACCCAAGCATTCCAGGGCAGGGCAGATACAGATTGAACAGGATTACCATATGTATAATTATATCAAACTGAACATCCCAAGTCCCATACAAATAAACCGTGTAAATTATCAAACTAAACATCTCAAGTCCCATTCAAATAAACTGAAAGGCTTCTAAATAGATTAGCTGCAAGTTGGAAACTGAGAGGACCTCAGATAACATGTCCACCTGTTCTTAAGTCAAGTTCACTCATCAGCTTATGATTAGCAAGCCAGTCCAAACATGTTGGTTAAACTGCTCCTGTGTCTGAAGAACCACAGAGATCTGCCATGCCAGGGTGTACACAGTCATAACCGCCGGTAGCTATTGCTGTTACAGTGGCAGCAGTAACCCCGAAGTCATACTCTGGCCGCAGGTGGACTGACAGGTCGTTTTCTTTAACTGTCATCGTTCTGGGAAAATAGGTGGGCACGCACCTCACCACAGCCGGCGGGTACTCAGTTGTATTCCAACATTCTGAAAGAAAACAATCTATTCCACAAGTTAAGTGAATCTCTGCCTAACTAGCATTGCTAACAAGAAACACAAACGGATAAAAGCAATTCTGCAACTGGCCTCCAAAAATCATGGACATTGCTGCTTCCACAGCACAAATGGAGGCTTCATCTCAAAAGAATTTGTGGTTATACTCTGCATAGGATTTTTGTAAGAATACTTATGTCCTCTACATGTACTGTTTTTATCTGTGAGAAAATATTAGTCAATACAATGCAGGGTGATGGTACAGTAGAATTACTAATATTAACACTCACCTGAAAAAATAATAACTAGCTTGTCCTTTGGGGATCTATATTGATCCCCATTCCCCCTTTCTGTTTATATAGCATAGTTTTAATCTTTTTTTTTTTTTTTTTTTTTTACGCTTCCATAGCTTTATTGCCTCTTGGCACCACTTTTTAGCCTGTTCATACACTAACTGCTTTACCAAAGGCATTGCTGACTCCACCTCCCCAAAAATTCTAGAGGCAGTTTGAATAAGTCTAGCTACAAAATCAACATAAGGCTCATTGGCTCCTTGAATAACTTTGGAGAGACATCCCTGTAGATCCCCACTGCCTGTTCTAAATTCCACTGGGGGTTTTCTGCAGCAGCATTACGCTGCGCAGTGTCTGAACAAAACTCTTGGTATGTCACCTTCTAAGAAAAAGCATGGGCAGAAATTGAGCTATTTATAAAAAGAGCTCTAGACCCCCAACAGCTGGGGTCACACACCAGACAATCTGATAGTCTGGTTTAAGGAGAAACCGGCAGGACATATCAGGACCTAAATGCTTAACAAATACTAATATATAATATATAAAAGCCTAATATACTTGCTTGTCCTGTCGATCTTCCGATTCAAATGCCATCATCTTGGCCAGTACCCGAGCTTTCACAAGACTCAGCAGCAGGAGCTTGCCGTACAAGCCTCTCAGGAATCCACCTCGGACCATTTTCGTATTTTGGGAAAATACAGACTGATCCTCACCCCCAAATGAGGACGGGATCTGGGCCTTGGGTCTGAGGTACCAGGTTGCTTACTCTTTTAGGGTTAGTATAAAGTGAAAACTGTCAAATAATAGCTTTACTAAACATTTATCCCAAAGGCCTACTTCCTGTTATAAATGAGGCAGGAATACAGGTTAATAATAAATGTATCAATGATATAATATATTTTTAAAAACAATTATTAGTAATTTAAATTACATAAATTTAAGAAATCCATGTTAACTAGTAATCTTATTCAAAGTAAATGAATTTGTAGCAAAGGTTTAAAATCACTTAGATATTTTTACAATCCTATCAGAAAGCTCTGGGAGTGTCTGCAGAATTCAGAGCTCAAGGCAACCTGCTTTTGCTGTTGATATGCAAATTATGTGTGTGCATCAATTTACCTGCTTTTTAAAACGTTTCCTACAGGAAGTTTAAACTTAATTCACAAAAGCTAGAATATTTTCTGACCAACAAACAGACAGTAACACATTATAACAATTTTAAACAATTTATACAGATGACAAACATTAAGACACACATGTGCGCGCACACACACACACAGACACATGCTTTTGGAGACTTAAAAAAATTATTCTCAATTAACCTTAGTAATAGTAGTGTTCTCCAGAAATCAGTAGCTGTAAAATCATCAAGTAAATAGTCTTGAACAAAGACCTTGAGAAAGAAAAGTCACCGTTACGAGATCTTTTCATCATTGCAAACTAAAATTTAAACCTTCACAACTCCATGGATGTATACAACAGTTTGACACGACAAAATTTTACTACATTTGGCAATAATCTTAATCCAATCAACCTGATTAACTGTCTCCACAAAATGGGAGATAAATCCGTTGGCATTCTTGAGGCCTCATAAGAATACCAAGGGAAACCCTAAAAATATCTGGAAGGAGGTTTTTGTTGTTAAGTATAACACATTATAGGTTAGACTTCGTTATTAACATGAAATAATCACTCAAATACCTTTAAAACAAATACAAAATGTTTACCAATTTAAAGCAGTGAGAAGTTTGATAACCAGCCGAAAACACAAGAATTATTTTAAACTCTAAAAATGCTTTATATAAAATAAATACATTAATTTAACTTATACCTTGAAATAATTTAATAGTGAATTACAGTTAACTTCTATAACAAATTATTTGCAATAAAATTTTATATTTTTGAAAACATCACAAATGAAACCTTAAGAATTACAAGAGATAAAATCGTGTTTTTTTTTTTTTCTTGACCTTTTCTTTCGGATCATACTAAAAAGATATTTAAAAGGTAGAAAACCAGGCAACAGAAAACTTAGGGTCAGGTAATGGAGGTCTGAATGAATCAAAAAGCGGCCACCTGTAGCAATATAAGGCCTGACTAACAAAATCAGCATCCCCAGAACTACTATCAGAGCAAAGCATTTAGCCAAGCTTTTAATGGGTAGAGGATCCTCAGAAGACTCACTTCCAGAGGCCTCTTCCTTATCCTCCGAGTTTGACTCTCCTGACTCACTTAACAATCTCTGCAGCAGGTGCTGCATGCGCACCATGGAGGACAAATTCCCCATTGCTCTAACTTTTCTCTAGTCACTCAACCGTGAACCTTATTGTCGCCAACTGCGAACTTATTTTTTTATTTTTTTATTTTTTCTTGTCACTAACCTGAGAACCTGACGTGCACGTCCCCGCCTAGTGCGGCTTCCTGAGCAAAAGGCTCAGTTGTAAACTAATTCCCGCTGTAAGCGGTTCCCTGAGCGATCTGCTCAGCTACTTACCTTCCTGGTATTCACCAGCTAACTTCTGTCCGAGTCACGGTACCAGATATCTGTGTCTCCCGTCCCGCGGAAGAAATCACCTGATACTGGAGAGCGTTTCAGAGGCACTTTTATTCCAACCTTCAGTTCCTTCTTTGGGGCAGAAGCCTCTGGCTTATATAGCCCTCCTATCCGTTAAATCCGTTACCCAGAAGCCTTCAGTTAAGTCAGTTAAGTCCGTTATTTCCGTTACACAGAGAACCTCCTCACCCCTCCCCCGAGGCCCCTGGCTATCTCTCAATCCTCCAATCAGCTTACACGCCTGAGGCAAGCAGTAAAGGGCCAATCACAGGGCACTTCCTGAAACCTGTCTCCAAGAGGAAGTAGGGTCCAGGCTCTCCTTAGGGCAGGGCACAGATGCAGTGCTCCCAACAGATCTGGGCGGGGATCAGGAGGATAAACTTGGGAAGCTCCCATGGCAAGTCATAGCTCCCACTACTGAACATGTGATCCAGATCTGGGGGTCTGACAGGCTGGGCAAAGTTGCACCAACAGCTTATCAATGTATAAGGTGATGGAATGGGCGCACTTGGCAGTACTGAGCAAACCTTAGCCCACAAGTAAGATTAGAACCCAGGTTGGAGCACAGGATATGCCCAGCTACATTTCTGCACCAGCTGGTCTGCGTGAGCCATGGATGCTGAGCCACAGTGTCTAAAGCAGGGGTGGCGACAGGTCAGGGGCTATGCTAAGCTGAGTCTGAGCAACACCTGGCATGTGTGTGATCTTTGGCTGGGAACAGGCCCAGTTGGGGGGGCCCTAGCTGGGTGGAGGTTCCCACAAAGGGGCACACAGACTGGAATGGAACTGCATTCTGATCAGGATAAAGCTATTGTCTCCCTTGGCACTAGTGTGGACCTGGACAAGACACCACGGTGGACCAGATTGCAACACCATCTGGTGTTCTGGAGGATGAGGGTAGATGTGGGACGAACTAAGCTAGGTCTCAACCCCTACTGAGCCATATATGAGCTATATGTGAGTATGGACAAGCCGTGGCTGGGCTGAAAAATCCCACAGCAAGAATCAGAATGGGTTGAAGGCCAGTCAAGAAAAGTCACTGTTCCTGTCAGGGCAGGAATTGAACTGAGTAGTGCTGGCTCATGGACCCACTGCTATGTGTGAAATCTAGCACTTGGAGGGGTTCTGATGGGGGAGTCTTGGCAACTCCTCTGGCAGGACACTGACCCGGCAGGTAAGCGCAAGAAGCATGGAAGGAAATAGCCAAGAGGTCATGGAAAGGACCCCACTGGCATACATTTAGCATGGGTCAGGGGCAGATCAGGTTGAATTAGTTCACGTCATCCATTGGCAAATCCGAACGCCAGAACAGAGTATGGGTTGAGCCAGGTTTGGTCATGACAAAAGCAGTACACAACACGGAATGCCAAGGTGAGATTGTCTGTGCCAGATGTGACTGCAGCACCCAACCAGCACACATGAGAAGCAGGAAGGGAGGGGGCAGAGCCAGAAGAGGAATAAGGGGTGGTTACCTTGCTAAACAGCTGCTTCTACCAGAGAGAGTGAGCTAGAATAGGGGTAGACCAGACTAGGCAGATTTATAGCATCTGTGTGCCTCATGTGGACTAGATACGGGAAAAAATCTGGCTGGGCTGATTATTCCTACTAGTGCAATCTACAATTAACGTGGGTGAGGGTTGTTTGGGCTTAGCCACAGCAACAGCTGGCAGAAACTACCACTGGGGTCTAATTCTGTCAAGTCAAACCACAGAACCACATGGAGAGTGCAAAATCTGGGAGTGGGAGAGGCCTGGAAGGGAAATGGTGGGCTCCTGCTTCTTGGGTTACCACCCCCCATGGGAGGACATGAAAACTAGGACAGGGGCTGGGGTGGTTTGACAGAGAGACAACCAACAAAATCTGTGAGGATTGGAGAGTTCAGCTGGTTAGATGGAACCAGGTTTTAATACCCATTTACATGTATTAGAGCCAAAGGGGGTGTGGCACAGACTGAACTAGTCTGCAACACACATTGGCAAACCAGGTTAGGGGGCGGGACTGGCTGGGATTATTGTGGATCTCTCTGGCTCTTCTGGCCAGCTGAGCTGGTGACATGGACACTGTGAGGGTGTGGGGATGAAGCACCTACAGGAGACCAGTGATGCTGGAAGTCTCTCAAGCCTCTCTTTATTACTCCTTGTATACTCTTTCCCCCAAGCCCTTAAGCAGAACAATTGGATGCCAATGAGTCTGATTAGACCAGGTGCTTTTAGCTGCAAGCCCATTTACTTAGTGCTCAGCTTAACAAGTGCTAATCAACTCCTTAGCCCACAACAAGTCACCCTTTTTTGTTTTATAGCAGACTTGAATGTGCCTGTCATAGGTTGTGGACTCTCAGGGTATCAGCCTTATCTGTCATCAGGAATTTCCATAGCATGACAGAGCCCCTGTTTTAGGTTGTTAAGTATGCAGTCCATCTTACCCGTCATTGGCTGCCATTCAATGCGTTGTCTGCATCAGCTGCACAAACCATACTTGGAGAGGCTGGTAACCCTGTACCATGGCTAGGAGTATCCCTGTTCCATGGCTGCAGCTGCACAAACCATACTAGGCGAGGTTGGTAATCCTGTACCATGGCTAGGAGTATCTTAATCATGGTAGCAATAAGCAGATATCAGTTCCTGGGCTTGGGAAAACATAGCACTACACATGTGAAACAAACATAAAGGCACAATGCGGGAGAAGAGGGCATGAACATCAGCGTATTTTTAGCTTGGTAGCAGTGAACAGACAGCAGTCCCCGGGCTTGGGAAAACATTTTGCACTGAATAGGTGATACACACAAAAAGGCATATGATGGGGTACAAGAGGCCTAGACCAAATCTCACAGCATCCGTTGATCCTTTGCCAACAGAATAACCCGCAGTTACAGTGTAAACATGCCCACCCAGCCGCTCCTGTTCATTAGTAAAATCCTGTTGTTCCATAACTCTGGCAGTCTGTTCTGCAAGCTTGTTCACTGTCACCATGGTAGCTGTGGTGGCGGCTGCTGATGTACTGGCTATGATGGTCGCCCTTTGCCAAAGTCTCATTTAAGCTTATCAGGCCAACAGATGCCTCTCTGTCAGTCCCAACAGGCACAGACAGGATTTAGGGCAGCTGTAGGGTAACAGCAGAATTGCAATAGCCATTCTAGCACACTGTCATGGTGTACTGGAACTTGGTGTCATTCATTTCAGAGGCATTTCCTGTACATAAGAGAGGAGCATGGGTATAACACAGGCAGACACAAGGTTAAAATTCAAGGAACTGAGGTTCACCCATGTGAGCAAGTCCTTAAGTCCAGAGGAGTGATGGAACTAATAAATTCCATTGGAATAATTGCATTGCTGAAAAAGGGAAAATGCCAATACATGTCCATACCCCACAAAACTGCCACGTAGAAAAGGTGGGTATTTCCCCCATGGTAATAACAGGGAAATGATTAGAAAAAGCACGGGCAGAGATTCCACTATTTATGAAGGGAGGGCCAGATCCCCAATACCTAGGGTCGCACACCAGACAGTCTGATAGTCTGGTTTAAGGAGAAACTGGCAGGAAAATGTCAGGACATTGGTACTCATAGGATAAAGAAAAGATAAAGAAATGGGTGCTTAACAAATACTAAAAGTCTAACATACTTGCTTGTCCTGTCGATCTTCCAATTCAAATGCCCTCATCTTGGCCAGTACCTGAATTTTCACAAGACTCAGCAGCAGGAGCTTGCTGGACAAAACTCTCAGGACTCCACCTTGGACCATTTTTGTTTTCTGGGAAAACACAGACTGATCCTCGCCCCATATGAGGATGGGATCGGGGCATTGCCACTGACTTGTCAAGGGATCCTGCCACATCACACAAACCTTCTTCCGAGATGAATTCTAATGACGATCTGCAGCAGATCGTCCTTCAGCATCCAATGTTACAAAATTTAAGATAAATAATACAAGGTTCAAATGATCTTGGGGAGTGCTGTACTCCTCCTTTTTGTTTTAATAAGAAAATCCTTAATAGTATGGTTGGCACATTCCACAGTACCTTGTCCTTGAAGATATTAAGCAGCGGTGTCTTATACCTGAGGTACCATGTTGCTTACCTTTATAGGGACAGTATAAAGTGAAAACTGTCAATAGATTTACAAAACATTTGTCCCAAAGGCCTATTTTCTGTTGTAAAAGAGATGGGAATACAGGTTATAATAAATGTATCAATGATGTAATATATTTTGAAAACAGTCTATTAGTAATTTAAATTACATAAAGTTAAGCAACCCATGTTAACTAGTAATCTTATTCAAAGTAAATGAGTTTGTAGCAAAGGCTTAAAATCACTTAGATATTTTTACAATCCTATCAGAAAGCTCTGGGTGTGTCTGCAGAATTCAAAACTCAAGGCAACCTGCTTTTGCTGTTGATATGTTTACTTCTATTACGTGTCCCGAGTTTGCAGTTGAGTATCCAGTTAGCTGATGAGACAGATGCATAAGTTTACCTGCATTTTAAAATGCTTGCTAAAGAAAGTTTAAACTTAATTCACAAAAGCTAGAACATTTTCAGACCAAGAAACAGACAGGTACACATTATAACAATTTTAAACAACTTCTACAAAAGACAAACATTAAGACACACATGTACATGTGCACACACACACACACACACACACACATTTGGAAACTTAAAACATTATTCTCAAACTTAGTAGTAGTATTATTCACCAGAAACCAGTAGCTGAAAAGCCACTAATAAATAATCTTCAACAAAAACGTTGAGAAAGAAAAGTCATCATTATAAAACATTTTCATGATCTTTTCTATTTCTGAGAAGAATGTTGCTGGGATTTTGATTGGGATTGCATTGAACCTATATATTGCTTTCAGTAATATGGCCATTTTGATAATGTTGGTCCTGCCAATCCAAGAACATGGTAAGGTTCTCCATTTTTCAAGATCTTCTTCTATTTCTTTTTAAAATGATTTATAGTTTTCATTGTAGAGGTCTTTCACATCTTTAGTTAACTTAGTCTTTCACATCTTTAGTTAACTTAATTCCTAGGTATTTAGGTTCCAGAAGTTCATCTGGAACCACAAAAGACCACGAATAGCTAAAGCTGTTTTGAAAAATAGAAATCAAACTGGAGGAATCACAATTCCAGACCTCAAGACATACTATAGAGCAGTGGTTATCAAAACAGTCTGGTACTGGTACAGAAACAGAGAAGAAGATCAGTGGAACAGAATAGAAACACCAGAAGGGAATCCACACATGTATAGTCAACTAATCTTTGACAAGAAAACAGAAAACAATCCAAGTAAAAAACCTGGTCTATTCAATACAAGCTGTGGGGACAACTGGATAGCAACTTGCAGAATAAAGAAGCAGGACCCGTACCTGTCGCACTATACAAAAATCAGCTCTAATTGGCTCAAGGATTTAAACCTACACCCAGAAACCATTAAACTACTAAAGGAAAACATAGGAAGCACACTCCAAGATATAGGAACAGGGAAAGACTTTTTAGAAAAGACGCCTAAAGCAACAGCGATCAAATCCAAAATGAACAAATGGGACTATATCAAACTAAAAAGTTTCTGTACAGCAAAGGAAACAATTAAAAAAGTGAAGAAGCAACCAACAGAATGGGAAAAAAAATTTGCATTCTACACAAGTGACAGGGGACTAATATCTAGGATCTACAAAGAGCTTCAGAAACCCAAGGATAGTGAAAAAATAAACCCTGTAGCAAAATGGGCAAAAGAAATAAACAGACGTTTCTCAAAAGAACAGATACAAATAGCTAACAAACATATGAAAAGATGCTCAGGCTTTCTAGCCATCAGAGAGATACAAATGAAAACCACCTTGAGGTACCACCTAGCTCCTGTAAGACTGGCCTACATTCAGAATTCAAAAAACAACACACGCTGGTATGGATGTGGGGGAAAAGGTACCCTCCTTCTCTGCTGTTGGGAGTGTAGGCTAGTACAATCATTGTGGAAATCCATATGGAGAGTGCTTGGAAAATTGCAAATAAATCTGCCACATTAACCAGCAATCCTGCTCTTAGGAATATACCCAACAGAAGTAAAATCTGCATATGAGAAGGGGATCTGTAATCCTATATTCACAGCAGCACAATCCACAATAGCAATGTCATGGAAACAAACCAGATGTGCATGTAAGGAAGAATGGTTAAAAAAACTGTGGTACATCTACTCAATGGAATATTATTCAGCTATCAAGAAGAACAATATTATTCTATTCAAAACCAGGTGGTCTCAACTAGAAACTATTATGCTCAGCGAAATGAGTCAATCACAAAAGAATAAATACCATATATTCTCTCTCATATAAGGAAGCCAACATGGAAAGGTGGAGTTCATCAAGTGCCCATGGAGTATGCGATGGCAACATAGTTCCTAAGAGACTTCTGTGTTTCCTTTTAGTTAAGCATGTGCTGCCTACTCAGTGACACATTACTTAAGCAAGGTGTTACAATTTGTCATTGACGTTGTTGCTGCTCTTATTCATTCTGTGATTGATTTGTTAAATTTGCATTATTCAGTCATTTTCCTTGTAAAATGCTGTGATTTATAGTTAGCTGAAAGAGCTGTGCACTTAGTTTAATCAGTATGTGTAAAAGTGCATATGCAGTGTTAGAGATGGGAATCATTGAAAAAATGGTTGATGTTACTGTTAAAATTATTGTACTTCTTTATATTTAGTTCTGATCTAAATATAGATTGCTGCAAGTCAGGTCCCACGACAAGAGATGGTGAAAATTCACTGTTCTATGCATGTAGACATTCCATAGATGAAGTAACAACAGAGTATATTTAGCATGTTGTGAACATGAATAGGGCAAATTGGCAGTTTCCGTCAGTTGCTGGCAATAGTTTAGAGTGATGACAAATATTATTTTGATTTTTTTTGTGTTATTTAGTTATGAGGAAAGTGTATGGTAAGCAGTCCATTTGAAGGTTTACTAAATTCCTCGTTGTTGAGAAGTCCGAGTTGATTATGTATTTATGATAACCATTTGTGTGCTGTGAATTGCATTAAGAGTTATGTAGGGCAGAGTTGATGCTTACTAAATGTATAAAATGAATTGATGAGATTAGCCAGTTAAATCTTTTCACCAGTAAGTCACTCAACAGCCCATGAGATATTGATTAAAAATGTCAAGTAAACCCTCTTATTTTTGTATCATAGTCTCAAATAGCAGTAAAACAAACATGTTAAGATTCTTAATCTACTGCTATATTTCACTGTAAAATTTATCTTTGTTAAAATTTGCTTCTGTTCAAATTTGTTGAGACCGCACATAAAAGTATCCTAATATTACTTTGTCTGGTATTTTCTAATTACTGTATAACATTTTGGGAATGCAAATTTCATTTGAATGTCAACTACAGTTAAGCATGTGCCGTTTGTTCTTCTTACTCAGGTTTTGTAATTTGATGGAATGTTTTTATCACAATTTAATAAATGTTTGCTTTATTTAACAAAAAATAAAAAATAAAACATTTTCATCATTGCAAGAATGTGAATTTCAGTCTTCCCAGTAATATAGCTATCTTAAGAATATGTACTGAAGAACCAGATACAACTGTAGAGCTAAATCATTAAAAGCATGCAAAGCAAAATTTAAACCTTCACAGCTCCATGAATGTATGCAACATTTTGACATGACATAATTTTACTACATTTGGCAATAATCTTAATCCAATCAACCTGGTTAACTGTCTCCACAAAACAGGAGATTAATCCATTGGCATTCTTTAGGCCTCATAAGCATACCAAGGGAAACCCTACAATTGGAAACTTTTGAATTCTTGGATGTCCCTTTAAGCATGGTTAAAAATATCTGGAAGAAGATTTTTGTTGGTGTTAATAAAACACATTATAGACTAAACTCTGCTATTGACATGAAATCATCACTCAAATACCTTTAAAACAAATACAAAATCTTTAATAATTTAAGGCAGTGAGAAGTTTGATAACCAGCCAAAAACAAAATAATTTTTTAAACTATAAAAATGCTTTGTATACAATGAATACCACATTAATTTAACATACCTAGTGAGTTAGAGTTTACTTCTATAACAAATTATTTGCAATAAAGTTTTGCATTTTTGAGAATATCACAAATGAAACCTTAGGAATTACAAGAGAAGTCTTGTATTACTTGTTGAATTCTAAATTCCCAAAAGTTGCCATGGGCCATGGATATGCAGATGAACTTAGCTTGCCAAACATTTATCACAACAGAAGACCTTCCAAAGTACAATTTGCAAGTCTAGAGGAAAAATTCTGTAAAATCTTTTTTTTTTTTACCTTGACAGAGGACATAACAGGTCAATCAACCATCTCAGCTATATGTTGGCAATGAAAATACTGAGCAGAGGCTATATGATGGACTATGTTAATCAGTGGATTCACCAGTGACCACATCATGCTTAGAGTGGTGATAGTGGCAGCAATTCAGATTTGTTGAACTTTCAAGACCACCCTGCTGGCTGTAACTTCAGACCAGAGATGGTCTCCCCAAGAAACTGATGTACTTATCTGTAAAATAAAATGCTGGACTTTATGCCTGGTAGATGCTTGCAATGAAAGAATCTCAACTGAATTTGCACTGTGGTAATGCTACAAGGTGCAAGAATCCACCATGGGGGTGGGCGGAATCCCAGTGCCTATAAAACTGTGTCACATAATGCAATGTAATCAATTAAAACATAAAATAAGCAGCTTGCTGAAACTGCTGTGTTAAATCACTTCCTATACCACAGTCTAAAACCAAAGATTTCCAAAACCACTTTGTACAACCACTGTTATAAAAACCGGTTGGAATAAAGTTTTTGAAACCACTGTGTAAAACAACTTGCTGGAGCAACTGTGGAAAATAACATACTGAATCTGATGTGTAAAACCACTTTCTGAAACTGTGAGTAATACCACTTAATGAAAAAACTAATGTGTAAAACAAAATTTCTTATAGTGCAATGTAAAACCAGTTCCTGAAACCGTTGTGCAAAACCAGTTACTGAAATCACTGTGTAAAAGCACTTCCTGAAACTGCATAAAACCACTACTTGAAACCACTAAGCAAAACCATTTGCTGAAACTACTGTGTAAAATGACTTCCTGAAACTGCTTTTTAAATCCACATTCAGAATATGCTGTGTGAAACCAATTCCTGTATCTGTTGTGTGAAACCACTTCCTGAAAGTTCTTTGTTAAACAAATTATTAAAACCACTGCATAAAACCACTTACTGAATCAGCTGTGTGAAATCACTTCCTGAAACTGCTGTGTAAAACCACTTGTTGAAACTGTTGTGCTAAACCACTTCCTGAAACTGATGTGCAAAGCCACTTGCTGAAACCACTGAAAAGACTCTTCCTGAAACTGATGAGTGAAACAAATCCTAAACTTTCTCTGTAAAAGCAGTTATTGAAACTAGTGTGTAAACCACTTCTTTAAACTGCAGTGTAAAACCGCTTGCTGAAACTACTCTGTAAAAACACTTCAAGAAACATCTATGTAAAAGTATTTGCTGAAACCATTGTGTAAAATGACTTCCTGAAACAACTGTGTAAAACCACTTCCTGGGTCCAGGGGCGTGGCCTAGTGGCTAAAGTCCTTGCCTTGAATGTCCCGGGATCCCATATGGGCGCCGGTTCTAACCCCGGCAGCTCCACTTCCCACACAGCTCCCTGCTTGTGGCCTGGGAGAGCAGATGAGGACGGCCCAATGCTTTGGGACCCTGCACCTGCGTGGGAGACCTGAAAGAGGATCCTAGTTCCCGGTATCGGATTGGCGCGCACCAGCCTGTTGCGGCTCACTTGGGGAGTGAAATATCGGATGGAAGATATTCCTCTCTGTCTCTCCTCCTGTCTGTATATCTGACTTTGTAATGAAAAATAAAAACACTTCCTGAAACAACTGTGTAAACCCATTTGCTGAAACTGCTTTGTAAAAGCAGTTACTGAAACCACTGTGTAAAATCACTTCCTGAAACTACAGTGTTAAGCCACTTTCAGAAACTGCTATATAAACCCACGTTCTGCAACCACTTTTTAAAACCACTCTCTGAAACTATTGTGTAGTTACAGTTAGTAAAACCACTGTGTAAAAAAACTTCCTGAAACTATGCAAATCTTATTATTGAAACCACTGTGAAAAACCACTTCCTAAACTACTGTGTGAAACCAATTACTGAAATCACTTTGTTAAACCATTTCCTGAAACAACTCTGTAAACCACTTATTGCAAACACTGAGTAAAACCACTTGCTGAAACTGCAGTGTAAAACCAGTTACTGATGTCACTGTTTAAAGCCACTTCCAGAACTGCTGTGCAAACCCACTTAGTGAAATCTCTTTGTAAAATCACTTCCTGAACCTGGTGTGTAAAACCACTTCCTGAAAGCACAGTGTAAAATGACTTTACAAAATCACTGTGCAAACCATTTCCTGGAAGAATGCTGTAAATCTGTTTCCTAAAACTGCAGCTTAAAACCACTTATTGAAACTGCTTTGTAAGACCTATGGCTTAAATCGTTGTTTAAAACAACATTGTTAACCACTGTGTAAAACCAGTACTTCAAACCATTGTCTCAAACCACTAACTGAAACCACTGCATAAAGCCACTTCCTGAAACCACAGTGCAAAACAACTATGTGAAAATAAAACCAATGATTCAAAAAAACTGCTTTTGAAAACTGCTTTTGAAAAGAAGCTGTAGTCATCTTCTAAACCACATTTTGAAAACTGCAAAAAAGTTTTTTGAAACCACTGTGTAAAACCTCTTCCTGAAACCAATGTGTAAAACCACATTCTGAAACTGCTGTGTACTCCCACCTTATGAATTCATTTTTTAAACAACTATCTGAAACTACTGTGCAGATCCACTTTGTGAAAAATTTAGTGAAACCACTGTTAAACCAATTACTGAAATATTGTGTAAACCACTTATTGAAACCACTGGGTAAAACCACTGACTGAATCTGATGTGTGAAACCAATTATTGAAATCGCTGTGTAAAACCACAACCTGAAACTGCTGTGTAAAACCACCTACTGAAATCACAACTCTCAGTAAGTTCTCCCTAACAGAACACAGTCTCATGCAACAGGGTCACCATCTGAGAAGAAAAGAGGTCACTTCAATTGATTCTACAAATGTACGGGGAAGTTGCTATCTGCAGATGGAATGGCTCAAGAAAGTCTGGTTTTTGTCTGGCATTGTCTCTCCTTGACAGGATAGTCCTCATCTCTGTTTTGGAGCTAGAGAGGTGCCTGATGAGGCTTCTATTTCTGCCCATGTTCAGGAGACAGCAATAGGTCCCTGAAAGGGGCTTGTTGAGTGTTTTCAGGGTTGTGGTTTCATTGCCATTCTCCTGAGAGCTTTCTAGGCATAAGATTGCAACAGCCATGTCCCACAAAAGAGAGTATCAGCCATGGTTGGAGCAAGATGTGTGCCCCAGCTACGTGCAGGTCGACCTGCTGGGCTTTCCATCGACTTTACACTCTGCCACAATGGTTGCAAACCTCGAGCCTAAACAAAAAAAGAGTGATAAAACAAAACCAATCATCCAGGCAAACAATCAACCAACTAACCAACCCAACAAAGAAAAGCAAAAACACCATAAATGAAAGAATTCTCACAATTAGGCACAGGACATATTCACTTTAAAAGCTAAAAATCAGAACTTGCTTCATCTCATTCAGAGTCCAAATATGCGTATACCATATGATCCAAGTAACAAAGTATTCTTTTTCTTTTAAATTTTTTCATTAATTACATTGTGTTGTAATTTCATAGGAACTGGGATTTTCCCCACACTTCCCCACACCCTCCCCCCCATGGTGGGTTCCTCTACCTTGTTGCGAAACCATAGTTCAAGTTCAGTTGAGATTCCCTCTTAGCAAGCATATGCCAAGTATAGAGTCGAACATCTTATAGTCCAGTCAAGTCCAACTACTTATTGGGGAGACCCTCTCTGGTCTGAGGGCAGACCCAGCAGAGTATCATCCTGATCAATTAAAAGCACTAACATATTATCAGCAACAATTAACATCGTTATGGAATTAATTGACATAGTATTGAGCAGCCAACATGTTAAAAATAAATGCGACTTCTTAACGTCATTCTGTGAACACACCATTCACATATCTATTTTAATTTATATACTACATATCACATAAAATCCATAACATATGATGTTATGCATAACATCACATCTTCTTAAATTAAGGCAAACATGTGGTATTTAACCTTTTGGCATTGGCTGATTTCCCTTACCATTATGGTTACCAGTTGGGCCCATTTGGCCACAAAGAACTGCATTTTGTTTTTTTAAATAGCTGAGTAGTATTCAAAGGAGTAGATGAACCATAGCTTTCTTATCCAATCCTCTGCTGATGGGCATTTTGGCTGCTTCTATGTTTTTGCAATTACTGATTGTGCTGCTATGAACATAGGAGTGCATGTTGGTTTCTCATAAAACAGATGTTTTGGATATATTCCTAGGAGTGCTAGTGCTGGATCATATGTACATTGATTTTGAGTTGTTTCAATATTCTCCATACTGATTTCCCTAGAGGCTGTACCAGCCTGCAGCCCCACCAGCAGTGGAGTAGGGTTCCCTTTTCCCCACAACCTCGCCAGAAAGTGTTGTTGGTGTTTTTATTCATGTGGGCCAGTCTTACTGGCATTAGGTGGTACCTCATTGATGTTTTAATTTTTTCATATGTTTATTTGCCATTTGGGATTGTTCCTTTGTAAAATGTCTGCCCATTTCCCATGCCCATTTCTTGAGTGGCTTGTTTGTTTTGGTGTTTTGGTTGTTTTGTTGTTCTTTGTATATTCTGGAGATTAGCCCTCTATCACCTACGTAGTGCACAAAGATATTCTCCCATTTTGTGGGCTGCTTTTTTACTTTGTTGATTGTTTCCTTTGCTGTACAGAAGCTTCTTAGTTTGATGAGGTCCCATTTGTTTATTCTGGTCTTGATTTCTATTGCTTTTCGTGTCCTTTTTAGGAAGTAGGGACCTACCCCTAGATCTTGTAGAGTATTTCTGACATTTTCTTCCAAAAGTTTGAAGGATTCTGGATGTAGGTTTAGGTCTTTTATCCATTTAGATTTGATCTTGGTGTATGGTGAGAGATGTGGGTCTATCTTTTTGTTTCTACAGGCTATCAACCAGTTGTCCCTACCGCATGTATTGAATAGACCTTCCCATTTGCCAGGATTATCGATTGTCTTTTTGTCAAAGATCATTTGGCTGTATCTGTGTGGGTTTCCATTTGGTGCTTCTGTTCTGTTCCATTGATCTTCCTCACTATCTTTGTGCCAATACCAGCCTGTTTTGATAACCACTGTCCTATATTATGTCCAGAGTTCTGGAACTGTGATTCCCCCTGATAACTTCCTGTTCTTCAGGATGGTTCTGGCTATTTGTGGTTTTTTGTGTTTCCAGATGAACCTTGGAATCACTGTTTCCAGTTCCATGAAGAATGTTTTTGGCAATTTGATTGGAACTGCGTTGAATGTATAGATTGCCTTTCGCAATGTAGACATTTTAATGATATTGATTTTACCTATCCAGGAGCATGGGATGTTACTCCATCTTTTGAAGTCTTGTTCAATTTCTTTTTTAAGTAGTTTGTAGATTTCCTCAAATAGGTCTCCTACATTTTTGGTTAGATTTATTCCCAGAGAGTTCATACTTTTCTCAGTTACTTTGAATTATATTTTGCTGGTAGGATCTTTTTCTACTTGGGGATGTTTGCATACACTATGGCTGTTGATTTTTGTTCATTAATTTTGTACCCTGCCACTCTACCAAACTCTCGTATAAGTTCTAGTAGTCTCTGTGTTGAGCCTCTTGGCTCTTCTATATAAAGAATCATGTCATCTGCATATAGTGAAAGCTTGACTTCTTCATTTCCCATTTGGATTGCTTTGCTTTATTTTCTTGTCTCATGGCCCCAGCAAGTAACTCTAGGACTATGTTGAATAGCAGTGGAGAAAGTGGACATCCCTGTTTTGTTCCAGATCTTAGCGGGAAGGGTCCCAGTTTTTCTCCATTCACTATGATGTTGGTATTGGGTTTTCCATATATTGCTTTGATTATGTTGTGGTTTTTTCCATCAATGCCTACCTTGATTAGGGTTTTTAGCAGAAAGTTGTGTTGGATTTTGTCAAAAGCTTTTTCTGCATCTATTGATACTATTATGTGATTCTTGTTTTTTAGTTTTTGGATGTGGTGTATCACATTTATGGATTTCCAAATGTTGAACCACCCCTGCATTCCAGGGATGAATCCCACTTGATCTGGATGAATGATCTGTCGGATGATTTTTTGTATTCTATTGGCTAGGATTTTGTTGAGTATCTTAGCATCGATGTTCATCAGAGAAATAGGTCTGTAGTTTTCTTTCTCTGTAGGATCTATATCTGGTTTTGGGATTAAGGTAATGTTGGCTTCATAGAATGAGTTTGGAAGGGTTGCTTCCTTTTCTATTGTTTTGAAGAGTTTGTAGAGGATGGAGGTTATTTCTGTTCGGAATGTTTTGTAGAATTCTGTAGTGAAGCCGTCTGGGCCTGGGATTTTCTTTGTTAGGAGATCTTTAATCACTGATTTAATCTCTGCTTGAGTTATGGGTTTGTTCAGGATGATTGTTGCCTCTGGGCTAAGTTTTGGCAGGTGGTATGAGTCTAAGAACTTTTCCATTTCTTGGTGGTCTTCTGATTTGTTGGAGTACAGTGCTTTGTAGTAATTTCTAATTATGTTCTTAATGGTTGTAATGCCTGTTGTTATGTTGCCTTTTTCATCTTTGATGATGTTAATTTTTGCTTTCTCTTGTTTTTTCTTTGTCAGTCGGGCCAGCGGGGTGTCTATTTTGTTTATCTTTTCAAAAAAACAGCTTTTTGATTCATTGATTTTGTGTATGGTTTTTTTTATTTCTATCTGGTTGATTTTCTCCCTTATTTTGATGATTTCTTTTTTCCTGTTGTGTGTGGGGGGTTCTTCTGCTGCTGCTTTTCCAATTCCTAGAGGTGTTTGGTTAGTTCCTGTATTTGGCATCTCTCTTGGGCCTTGACATGGGCTCCAATTGCGATAAATTTACCCCGCAGCACTGCTTTGGCCGTGTCCCATAAGTTTTGGAATGTTGTGTCAGAGTTTTCATTGGTTTCCATAAATTTTTATCTCATCTTTAATTTCTTCCCTGACTGATTATTTGTTTAATAGCATATTGTTCAACCTCCAATAGTTTCTGTATTTCCTTGGGTAGTTTGAATTGCTGATTTCCAGTTTCATTCCATGGTGGTCTGAGAGGGTACATGGTATGATTCCTATCTTTTTGAAGTTATTTAGATTTGCTTTGTGTCCTATCATGTGGTCGATCCCGGAGAAGGTGCCATGCACTGCTGAAAAAAATGTATAATCTGTGGTCTTAGGATAAAATGTTCTATAAATGTCTACTAAGTCTAGTTGTTCTAATGTTCGTATTAGCTCTGTTGTTTCTTTGTTGAGTTTTTATTTTGTTGATCTGTCTATAGTTGTTAGCGGAGTGTTAAGATCGCCCACTATTATTGTGTGTATGTGTATGTCTCCCCTGAAATCTGTAAGTAATTGCTTCACGTGGCTAGGAGCATTGGAATTTGGTGCATGTATGTGCACGATTGTAATTACTTCCTGGTTGATCAATCCCTTCACCAATATATAATGTCCTTCTCTGTCCTTTTTGATGTCTGTCAGCTTGAAGTATAGGTCATCTGAGACTGTGACAGCTACGCCTAACTTTTTTCTCAGCCATTGGCATGAAATGTCTTTTTCCATCCCTTCACTTTCAATTTCTTAGAGGGTTTTCTGGTTAGATGTGTTTTTTGTAGGCAACAGATAGTTGAGTGCTGTTAGATGATCCATTCCGTCAATCTGTGCCTTTTGATTGGTGAGTTTAGGCCATGTGTGTTTAGAGACAATATTGAGAGGGTGTGATTTTGGGCTTCCATGAGTGTGTCAGTGTGCAAGTGTGTATTAGAATTTCTGATTTGTTGACTTTTCTTGTATGGATTTTAGTGGGGAGGTCTTCCCATTTGCCATCTTTGATTTTGGTTTTCATTTTTTCTCTCTGGGTTTAGCACCTTCCTGGGTAGATTTTCCAGAGCTGGTTTTGTGTTGATGTATTTTTTGAGTTTCTCTTTACTGTTGAAATATTTAATTTCATTCCCAAATACAAATGAGAGTTTTGTCGGGTACATTATTCTCGGTTGGCAGTTGTTTTTTTTTCAAGATTTGATAGGTTTTACCCCATTCTTTCCTTGCTTGGAGCGTTTCTTCTGATAGGTCAGCTGTGATTCTGATTTGCCTTCCTCTGAAAGTAATCTTGTCTTTTTTCTTGTCTTAGAATAGTTTCCTTGTATTCACTTGAAGGTAGCTTGAGGACCACACGTCTGGGTGAGGATCTGTTTGGATTGAATCTGTTGGGGGTTCTTTGTCCCTCCTGGATTTGTGCTGGATTTATATTTTCAGTGTTCTAGAAGTTCTCCTGTATTATCTCATTGAGCACCCGTTGCAGGCCTGTCTCCTTTTCCACTCCTTCGGGAAGGCCTATTATTCTAATATTTGATTTTTTGAGGTTGTCTTTCATTTTCTGTATGGACCTATTGGCTTTCTCTAGATTTGTCTCCAACTGTTTGATGAGCTGCTGCCTTTCATTCTGATTGTCTTCCAATTCTGATATTCTGTCCTCTTCTGTGTTCATTCTGTTGGTTAGGCTTTCAACTTTGTGTTCTATATCGAGGATTCCCTCTTTGACTTGATTTATTTCTGCAATGACATGGTTTTCGAATACCTTGGACTCTTCCTAGCGCTTCTCACTGTCTTTGAGGAGTTTCATCACTAGTTTCTTAAATTCATTATCTGATAATTCCTCTATGTCTTCATCTTGGATCTCAGATATTGAGATTAGTTTTTGGTTGTATTGGGAGGGAGTGCTTGATCTTTCTTCTAGGTCATTGCTTTTTCTGATACTTCTCCTCATTATGTTTTTGCTTCTTGTTGCTTTGGGATGTTAGCGTCTGACTTGTTTGTCCATAGCCGTTGCCCTCAGTGCTGTAATCTGTAGCAGGGATGATCTAGCTGCTGCTGTATGGGGTGCTGGCATAAGCATTATATTTCTTACTCTATTGGGGACAGCAGGTGATGGTGGGGTTGTGGTTGGGTTGCTTCATTTGCGCCTGGGTTTATATTTCTGCCACCTGGATCCGTTGCAGCTAGTTGGTTACGAGTTTTCCTACGTGTGCCAATAGGTGTAGAGTGTAGATGATATAATTTGTAACCTTAGGCTTCTTGTCTTTGTTCTGGATAGTTGTATAGCTTGCGGTTCTACACCCAGCCTAACCCTCACAAATGTTTAGCCTTGTTGAGAAGCACACTGCGGTGGCCCTGCTTGCCTGTGCTTCTTCTTGGTTCAGCAGATATCTTGGGTGGTGCCAGCACATCTGCGGCTCCAGCTGAGTGCTGCCTGAGTCACCAGCTGCTTGCTGCTCAGAGTTTGTAATCTACAGCCCTGACCTGGGTCAGGAGGCTTTGTGGGCCAGCCCTAGTGCCAGGCCCCTTCCCCTGCAGCTCCCTCTCAAAGGCGTTGCCCCACTGAGATTCACTCTGCCGAGATGCGCCTCAGCTCTGGGTCACAAGCCTGGCACAGCCGGGAATTCCACCTCAGTGCTGAGCCGATACACTACTTCAGGGCTTGAGGTTAACACAGCAGAGGCCTCTGATGCTCGAAGCTTGAAATTCTCAACCCCGGACGGGGTTGGAAATTACCGTGGGCCCCAGTGCTGAACTCTGCTCTCTGGAATTCCCATTCATAAGTGCTGCTCTGCTGAGAGGCACAGCACCGCCTCCCCCACAACAGGCAGGCAGGCGTTTCTGAGCGGGCTCCCATTGGGAGAACCTGTCCGGTTGATTCTGCTGAACCGGCTCTTGTTTGGGGTCTCCAGCTGAACCCGGCAGGGCGTACTGCCTGAGTCACCAGCCTGTTCAGGGTTTGTAGATCACAGACCCGAGCTGGGTCAGGAGGCTTTGTAGGCCAGCCCTAGTGCCAGGCCCCTTCCCCTGCAGCTCCCACTCAAAGGCGTTGCCCCACTGAGATTCACTCTGCCGAGCCACGCCTCAACTCTGGGTCACAAGCCTAACACAGCAGGAATATCCGCCTCAGTGCTGAGCCGAGACTCTCCTTCAGGGCTTGAGGTTAACACAGCAGAGGCCTCTGATGCTCGAAGCTTGAAATCCTCAACCCCAGGCTGGGTTGCAAATTTCTGCGGGCCTCAGTGCTGAACTCTGCTCTCTGGAATTCCCACTCATAAGTACTGCTCTGCTGAGAGGCGCAACACCACCTCCCGCTACCTGGCAGGCAGGCTTTTATGAGCGGGCTCCCATTGGGAGAACCTGTCTGGCCAATTCTGCTGAGCCGGCTCTGGTTTGGGGCTTCTCCAGCTGAGCCCAGCAGGGGATTTGCCTGAGGCAGTGGCTGTTTTCTGTTTTGAATTAAAAACCCCAGGCCCCTTTATGAAGCTACATTCTCAGTTGCACTTTCTCAATGGTGGAAGCGGAGCCCTGAGAGGCACAGAGCTGTGAGGGGGCCCTACTAGTTTGCTCTTCTGCCTGGGTCATGAGGCTCTGCCTAGTGTTGCCCTGCCTCTGAAGTTCAGGCTGAGCACAACAATAGGATCCACTGGATTCTCTAGCAGCCAGTTCAGTGTTCTGAGCTGATACGGGGATTTCTGAGCCCCAGTCCCACAGTGCCGCTCCAGTTCCCTCTGCACTCTCTCAAAGCTGCTGAGCAGTTGGGAGGCACGTTTCTGAGAAATCTCCCCTGCTTGTCTTTTACTTCTGCAGGGATGATGCCCCCTATGATCTGTCCAGTAGCCTCCTCTCAGGGCTCTGTCTTCCAGTGGACTGGTGCTCCTGTCGTTGTGGGCGCCTATCCTCCCAGCCACCTTTGTTTTCCCCGGGATGGTTGAGATTCCACCGCCTTCCCCCTGCCTGGGATCGTGACTCACCAAGTTTCTCGCAGCGTGCTGTATTTTCTTTCTTACTTTTTATGGCTGTTCCTTCACGCTGTGTAGATCTTCTTACTTTAGTGATCTCCAGTGACCTTCCCGCTCTTCTCCCTACAATTCTGTGTTTCCTGGCTTGTTTCTCTGCTGGATCGGTTCCCCTCTCTCTCTACTCCACCCTATAACAGCTCTCTGCCGTCGGCCATCTTCCTGCAATCCCCTCCTCTTGGCTTTTCAGTGATGAGGCTGGGTTAGAGGCATCCTCAGTTTGAAAGATATGCTAGAGGGACCCAGGAAGAGTACTTTTTCAAATCACGGTGAAATCTACGGTGCAGGAACCCTTTCTGAGGCACCTCAAAGGAACTGAAAGAGCAGACGAGCATTCCAAGGTCAAATTCTATTCTTGAGAGTGTTTCCATGGGCTTGGATGCACCCTGGTTCAACATCTTCTAAGAACCAATGTCCAAGTGACAGGATCAACGTGGTCATAGAAACCACCCATCAACAGAGAACATAATACCTGAGGCTTCCCCTTAATGCAAGAAGAGATAAGACAATCAAGTCATTAAGCAATCTACCAGCAAAGGTAGAGGACACTACAAAATACAAACCCATCTTTCATCACTGGAAAGAGAATCAGATCCAAAAAACCCAAAACAACACTCCGAGAAACTTTCCTCAAGCCAAAAAAAAAAAAAAAAAAAAAAAAAAGAGAGAGAGAGAGAGAAGAAAAGCGTCCTTGAAGCCAACCTGCAAACCTAGAGAAAACACATTGAATAGGACAAAGGTTAGAAAATGCAGCTTTCTTCATCCCAACCACATTGTCACATATACGTCTCCTACATACAGCACAAGTGACACAGCGGTATTGAAAAGTGCCCCCCTCCAATGGCATAGAAACAAGGTTGCACCTTCTCCTGACCAAGGTTGCACCTTCTCCTGGATGTAATATCAGTGAGCATTCTTTACACCAGCTAGTCAATCACAGCAATGGCATAATGTACCAAACGGGTGGCAAGTATGATGTGCAGTTGGGATAGAAAACCATGGCGTGTGTGGGGGGGGAGGAGGGGTTTGGACAATTGTAGCTCTGCTTTCTGTTGTCTTTCACACCCTCAAACCCCACCACACAACACAGGCCTTACCCAGGGAGGATGTCCAGCCTCCGCTGAAGCCAGGTGACCATGAATGTATGGGGCTTGTGTGTCTACTGAGTGGTAGTGTGTCAATACACTGAAAACGTCGGGAAGCCCAGGGCTTTTGCAACACACTTACCAGAAAAACATTTCTCCCAGATTGTGATTTCATTGTAATTCTCTTTTGAGTCATGTAGGCAGAGGATGGCCATAGCCCTGTCCACGTGGGTAAGTCCCTGAGCCACTATGGAGACCACATTTATCTAGGTAGAACAGGGAACCATGAGAATGGTTTGACACAGCATTGGGACTGTTGCTTATATGAAGTGTGGCCTCTGTCCAACATAGTCCATCTATGGGGGACAGATACATGTCAGAAGTGGTGGTGCATCTTGGATTCCTTGAGTAGCAACCAATTGCCAAAGAAGGGTGGGCGGGTGTGGCAAGTGGTAGAGGTGAGTGTGGGGAGTGGGTCGTTGTAGTAGTTGGGTGTCCAAAGGTTTGTAAGTCAGCTGCCACAGGTTGTGCCAAGCTCCAGATCACAGGAACCTCTCCTGCATGGGGATGGATAGTTTGACCAACAGGAAGATGAGAGCACATGAACTTGGGTGGACCATGACTTCAGCTGTCACTCTGGCATCTCTAACCTAAGCCCATGCGGATGTCCTGCTACAGGGAGCACCCCAATTGGCTGTTCCTCTGTCATGAGGCAGGGCTCTGTGGCCATACCAGCCATCCAATCAAAAGCTGCCTGGTCATAACTGGACTGGAATGCTAAAGCCTCAGCATTTGAGAAAAGCAATCAGGTGCCAGACAGGTCCCTCAGCTGGGTGCAGAAAGTGGGCAAGTGGCTCAATTCTGCTTTCTGTGGTCTTCCCATTCTGCACCCCAAACTTATCCAGACAGTTCCTACCAGGGAGGATGTCCAGGCCCAAAGGAAGCCAGTTTGACCGAGAGTGATTGGGCTTGGGTGTCTACGGAGTAGGAGTGTGCCTATATTATTATAACATAGTGAAGCCCAGGGCTTTTGCAACACACTTGCTAGGAAAGCATTTCTCCTGGGTTGTGGTTTCCTTGTCATTCTCTTTTGAGTCACCTAGTCAGAGGATGGCTATAGCCCTGTCTCACAACGGAGAGTCCTTGAGCCACTATGGAGACATTAGTCTAGGTGGAATAGGGACCCATGAGAATGGTTTGCCACAGCTTTGGGGCTGTCCTTTTCATGAAGTGTAGGCCCTGCTCAGCAGGTTCCACTATATGGGATAGATCCATTTCAGAAGCTGTGGTGCATGTTGGATGCTTCGAGTAGCAAGCAGATGCCAAAGAAGGGCAGGTGTGGCAGGCAGATGGGCTCCATGTGGGGTGTGGTGTGTTAATCTGTTTAACCCCCATTGGATTGTAAGCCAGCTGCCACAGGTTGTGTGAAGTTCAAGATCACAGGAAGCTCACAGGCATGGGGTGGATGAGTTGAACCAACAGGCAGGTGACAGCACACCAAATTGCTTCACTCACCTAAGCCCAAATGGCTGGCCCAGTACAGAGAGCATCCCGATTGGCTGCCCCTCTGTGAAGATGAATCCAAGGACAGGACTCTGCCATCCATCCAATCAGCAGCTACCTGTTCATAACCGATCTGTAATGCTAAAGCCTCAGCATTCTTGAAAAGCCAAGGCGACAGACAGGTCTCTCTGCTGGCGACAGAAAGTGGGAGAGTGGCTCAAGCTCTGTTTTCTGTGGTCTTTCCCCACTGACACCTTTCCGCACAAAATCCCACTGGCCCTACCAGGGCGGATGTCCAGCCTCTGCAGAAGCCAGATGACCATGAGTGTATGGGGCTTGGGTGTCTACCTAGTGAGAGTGTGCCAACATGCTGAAAACATCATGAAGTCCAGTTTTTTTGAAGCACTGTTACTAGAAAAGTGTTTCTCCTGGGTTGTGGTTTCATTGTCATTCTGTTCAGAGTCACATAGGCAGGGGAGGGCAATGGCTTTATATTACATTGAAGAGCCCTTGGGTTACTATGGAGACCACATTTGTCTAAGTAGAACAGGGACCCACGAGTATGGTTTGGCACCACGTTGGGGCTGTCCCTTGCATGAAGTGACCAATTCCTCAGCAAGGCCTACTATTACGGACAGGTGCATGTCAGAAGTTTTGGTGCATCTTGGATTCCTTGAGTAGCAAGCAGTTGCCAAATGGAGAATGGAGTGGTTGTGGGGGTGCATGTGCTGTGTGTGGGGGGAAACAGTAGGACGCCCGTAGGATTGTAAGCCAGCTGCCACAGGTTGTGTGAAGTTCAAGATCACAGGAAGCTCGCAGACATGGGGTGGATGAGTCAGACCAATAGGCTGGTGACAGCACACCAACTTTGGAGGACCATAACGTCAGCTCTCACTCTGGCTACACTCACCTACACCCATTTGTCTCCCTTCGGTATAGATAGCATTTCTGTTGGCTACCCCTCTGTGTGACCTCACTTGGCTCTGTGGCCATACCAGCCATCCAATCAGCAGATGTTTGTCATAAAAAGCTCAGCTAGTACTGCGTCAGTATTCTAGAAAAGCCATGGCGAAAGACAGGCCCCCTTTTGGCCTGTTTCAGAACGTGGGTAAGTGGCTCAAGCTCTGCTTTCTGTGGTCTTCCCCCCACCCTCACAACTAACACACACACACCCGCACAGGCCACACCGGGGAGGATATCCAGCCTCTGTGGAAGTTAGCTGAGTGTGAGTGACAGGCAGCAGTGCAATTGGCTGCCCCTCTGTGACCTCACAGGGCTCTGTGGCCATCCCAACGATCCAGTCAGCAGCTGCCTGGTCATAATCATCCCCCTATGCTACAGTCTCAGCATTCTAGAAAAGCCATGGTGACTGACAGACTCCTTTTGGCCTGGTGCAGAAAGTGGGTGGTTGGCTGCAGCTCAGCTTTCTATGGTCTTTCTTACCACAGGCCCTTCAAGTGAGGATGTCAGGCCTCTATAGAAGCCAGGTGACCGTGAGTGTATGGGGCTTGGGTGACTACCAAATGGGAGCCAAATGACTACCAAATGGGAGCCAAATGACTACCAAATGGGTGCCAAAATCCTGAAAACGAAGTGAAGCCCATGGTTTTGGCAACACTGTGACTGAGAAAGCATTTCACCTCACTCTCTCTGAGAATGCTTTGTATAACTCTCAGGAGACACATTGTTAATAGAACTCCATTACAGATGGTATTGTTTAGAACGTATGCCAAGGATCCAGCAATGTCAAGTTGATTGGCATAGGCAGAGCACATCTCCTTTCCTATCATTTCTCTCAATAAGTTCTCCCTAACACAGCACACTGTCATGCCACAGTGTCACCATCTGAGAAGAAAAGAGCTCATATGATTTGATTCTACTGATGTACAGAAAAGTTGAGATCCACAGGTAGACATGGTTTCAGATAGATCTGGTTTTGGTTGGCATTGTCTCTCCTTAACTGAATCAGCATTGTCTCTGTTTGGAGCTAATAGGTGCCTGAGAAGGGTGTTATTTCAGCTCATGTTCAGGAGAGAGCAATAGGTCCCCTGAACGGGCATGTTAAGTGTCTTCTGGCTTGTGGTTTCATTGTCATTGACTTGAGAGTCATGTTGGCATAAGATTGCCATAGCCAGGTCCTGCAAAGTAAAATCTTAGCCGGGGCAGCAGCAAGATGTTTATGCCAGCTGCTGTTGCTTGATTTGCCATGCATTCCATCGAATATAAGCTCTGCACAAACTGGGTACAATCTCCAAGCATACACAAAATGGTGTGATAAACAAAACAAAACAAAACAAAACAAAACCAACCAACCAACCAAACAAGGCAAGGGTGTGCATTAATTGGATCGATAGGAAGTGACAGCCCATGTGGCAGTTTCACTTTCTGCACCAGGCCAAAAGGCGGCCTTGCTGTCACCATGGATTTTCTAAAATGCTGAGGCTGTAGCAAATGAGGCCACTTACAAACACGCAGCCTCTGTTGGACAGTTGGTATGGTCTGAGAGCCTTGTGAGGTCACAGAGGGGCAGACAATTGGAATGCTACCTGTACCAGGACAGCCACATGGACTTAGGTGAGTAAAGCAAGAGTGAGGGCTGAGATCGCAGTTCTCCAAAGTTGCTGTGCTGTCACCTGCCTGTTGGTCCAACTCATCCACCCCCATGCCTGCGAGCTTCTTATGATATGTGGCTTGACACAACATGTGGCAGCTGACTTACAATCATATGGGTGTCCAACTGCTACAAAGACCCACTCCCCACATGAACCTCTACTCCCCCGACACACCTGTAGATCTTTGGCAACTGCTGGCTACTGCAGGAAGCCTACGTGCTCGACAGTTTCTGATCTCCTTAAGGAGGAGGCCCAGTTCGTACAAGAGACAGCCCCAATGCTGTTTCAAACCATTCTTGTGGGTCCCTGTTTTAGCTAGACAAATGTGGTCTCCATAGTAGCTCAAGGACTCTCCTTTGAGGAACAGGGCTATGGCCCTCCTCTGCCTATGTGACTCTAAGGAAAATGACAATGAAACAAAACCTGAGAGATCATTTTGCTAGTAAGTGTGTTATAAAAGATCTGGGATTACTATGCTTTAAGCATATTGGCACACTCACTTGGTAGACACCCAAGCTCCATACACTCATGGTCATCTGGCTTCTGCAGAGGCTGGACATCCTCCTGGTCGCACCTGTGGGGGTATGTGTGGGGGGTGGGCATGCCTTGGGAGGAAGACCACAGAAAACAAAGCTTGAGTCACTCACCCGCTTTATGCTCCAGTCCAAAAAGAGGCCTGTCTGTTGCCATGGCTTGTCTAGAATGCTGGCTGAGGATGTAGCATATAGGGTGGGTTGTGACCAGGCAGCTGCTGATTGGATGGCTGGTATCACCACAAAGCCCTGTCAGCTTACAGAGGGGCAGCCAATCTGGATGCTCCCTGTACCAGGACAGCCACATGGTCTTAAACTTGTGAAGCAAGAGTGAGGGCTGAAGTCAAGGTCCACCAAAGTTGGTGTGCTGTCACCTGCCTGTTGGTCCAATTCATCCACCCCATGCATGTGAGCTTCCTGTGAGCTGGAACTTGACACAATCTGCGGCAGCTGCCTTATAACCCTATGGGTGTCCGACTGCTACAAAGTCCCACCGCCCATAGGCAAACCCACAACCCCTGCCATGCCTGCCCTTCTTTGGAAATTGGTTGCTACTCCAGAATCCAAGATGCTGCACAGCTTCTGACATGTACCTGTCCCCCATAGATGGACCTCACTGAGCATGGGCCACTACATACTAGTGACAGTCCCAACACTGTGCCAAATCATTCTCCTGGGTTCCTGTTCTACCTAGACAAATGTGGTCTCCATAGTGGCTCAAGGGATCTCCATCAGATTATAGGACTATGTCCATCCTCTGCCTACATGACTCAAAAGAGAATTACAATGAAATCACAATCCAGGAAAAATACTTTTCTGGTTACAGTCCTGCAAAAGCCCTGGGCTTCATGACATTTTCAGCATATTGGCACACTCCCACTTGATAGACACCCAAGCCCCATACACTCATGGTCTGCTGACTTCCACGGAGGCTGGACATCATCCCTGGTATGGCCTTTGGGATGTGTGTGGGGATTGGTGCATTTTGGAGGAACCACAGAAGGCAGAGCCTGAGGCACTGGCCAGCTTTCTGCACTAGGCAAAAAGGGGGCCTTGCAGTCACCATGGCTTTTCTAGAATGCTGCGCCTGCAGCATTCCATAGAGTCAAAAATAGGTGTCACTTATATGACTCTAACATACAGCACAAGTGACCCAGAATGATTGTAAAGTGCTCCCCTCCAATGGCATAGAAACAAGGATGCACTTTTTCCTGACCCACCCAAGAGGACTTTTGTATGCAATCTCTGTGATCATTCTTAACTACAAGCTTGTCAATCTCTCCCATGGCATAATGTACCAAATAGAGCGCGACTATGAAGAGCAATTGGGAAAGAAGGGCGTGGTGTGTGTGTGTGTGAGTGGTGATGTGTAGTGCGGGTGTGGATGATATAGGTGTTTTTCTCCCATAGTATTGTAAGCCAGCTGCCACAGGTTGTGTCAAGCTCCAGATCACAGGAAGCTCGCAGGCATAGGGATGGATGAGTTAGACCAACAAGCATGTGACAGCACACCAACTTAGGTGGGCATTGGCCTTAGCCCTCACCCTTGCTTCACTCTCGGTGACAGGGAGCATTCCAATTGACTGCCCCTCTGTGACCGCCAGGGTCTGTGGCCATACCAGCTGTCCAATCAGCAGCTGCCAGGTAATAACTGGAACAGAATGCTACAGCCTATGCAATCTAGAAAGCCATGGATCAGACAGGCCTCTCAACCTGGTGGAGAAAGTTGATGGTTTTCTCCAGCTCTACTTTCTGTGATTTTTCTTCACACAGGCCCTACCAGAGAGCATGTCCAGCCTCGGTGGAAACCAGCCTCCTGTGAATGTATGGGTCTTGTGTGTTTATCTAGTCGGCAAGTGCCAATGTCTTGCAAACCGAGTGAAGCTCAGGGTTTTTGCAACACAGTTAGTAGGAATGCGTCTCACCTTTCCGTCTGTGAGAATACTTTATGTATCTCCCAGGAGACATATTGTTCCTAGTTCTCCTTTTGACGTGGTGTTGTGCAGACACACGTCATGGAGGCGGCTGAGTCAAGCTGATTGGCATAGGCAGAGTGCATCTCCTTTCCTATCATGTCTCTCATTGAGTTCTTCCTAACAGAACACAGTTTCATGCAACAGTGTCACCATCTGAGAAGAAACATACCACTTCAATCAGTTGAAATGATGTACGGGGGTGTTGCTATCCACAGATGGACATGGTTACAGATAGATCTTGTTTTTGGTTGGCATTGTCTTTCCTGGACTAGGTCAGCCTAATCTTTCTTTTAGAGCTAGATAGGTGCCTGAGACGGCTGATTTTCTGCTCATATTCAGGAGACAGCAATAGGTACCCTGAATGGGCATGTTAAGTGTCTTCTGGGTTGTAGTTTCATTGTCATTCTCTTTGAAGTAAAATATTCAGAGATTGCCATAGCCACGTCTTACAAAGGAGAGTGTCAGTCAAGGTGTCAGCAAGATGTGTGCACAAGCTATTGCTGCTGCTGAAACTACCGTGCATTCTGCTCTCCCCACATTGGGTGCAAACCCCAAGCTTGTACAAAATGGGGTGATAAAACCAACCAAATAACCAACCAGCCAAATAAACTAACTAAAGCAAAAATACTGCAACTGAAAGAATTCCCACAATTAGGGACAGGACATATTCAGAACATTAAAAAATAATTATAACTCGCTTAATCTCAGAGAGTCAAACATAAGTCTATGCCATATGACCCGTGTCACATATATTCTTAAGAGTGTTTCCCAAGGCTTGGAAGTATCCTGGGTTGCCATCTTCTCAGGACCAGTCTCCAAGTGACAGTAAAATGTGGTCATGAAAACCATCACCCAACAGAAAATACAATATCTGAGGCTCCCCCTTGAGGCAAGAAGAGATAAGCCAATCGAGTCATTCATCAATCCACCAGCAAATGCAGAGGACACCATAAAATCCAAATCCATAGCCATCACTTGCAAGAGAATCAGATCCAACAAACTCAAAACACCCCGACAACCTCTTCTCAAGCAAAAAAAAACATGTCCTTGAATCTTTTCCTGCAACCCTAGAGAAAACACATTGAATAGGACAAAAGTTTGATAACGCAGCTTTCTTAATCCTAACCAGTTGTCACATATATGCCTCCAACATGCAGCACAAGTGACAGAACGCTATTGAAAAGTGCTCCCCTCCAATGGCATAGAAACAAGGTTGCACCTTCTTCTGACCAAACAAAGAAGACATATCCATGTAATCTGTGATCATTCTTTACCACCAGCTAGTCAATCACAGCAATGGCATAATGTATCAAATGGGTGGCAAGTATGAAGAGCAGTTGGGAAAGAAGGGTGTGGCGTGTATGGGGGGCTTGGATGGGGGCAAATCATTGTAAAAGTTGATGCCCATAGGATTGAAAGCCAGCTGCCACAGGTTGTGTCAAGCTCCAGATCACAAGAAGCTCGCAGGCATGGGAGGGGTGGGATGAGTTAGACCAACAAGCAAGTGACAGCACACCAACTTAGGTGGAGTGTGGCCTCAGCCCTCACCCTTGCTTCACTCACCCAAGCCCATGTGGCTGTCCTGGTGACAGGTAGCATTCTGATTGGTGACCTTCTGTGACCTGACAGAGCCCTGAGGCCATCCCAACCATCCAATCAATACCTGCCTGGTCATAACTAGACCGGAATGCTAAAGCCTCAGCATTCTACAAAATCCATGGCGACAGACAGGCCCCTCAGCCTGGTGCAAAATGTGGGTGAATGGCTCAAGCTCTGCTTTCTGTGGTCTTTCCTCCCACAGGACCTACTAGGGAGTATGTCCAGCCTCCATGGAAGCCAGCTAACCTTGAGTGTATGGGGATTGGGTGTTTTTTGATTTGATGTGTGCCAATATGTTGGAAACGCAGTGAAGCCCAGGGCTTTGGCAACACTGTGACTGTGAAAGACTTTCTCCTTTCCATCTGTGAGAATACTATGGATACCTCTCAGGAGATACATCATTCCCAGTTCTCAATTCGAGATGGTGTTGTGCAGTACACTTGTCTTGGGGGCAGCCGAGTCAAGTTGATTTGCCTAGGCAGAGCAGATCTCCTTTCCTATCAAGTCTCTCAGTGATTTCTCCCTAACAGAACACGGTCACACCACAAGGTGGCCATCTGAAAACAAAAGAGATCACTGCAATCAGTTGTATTGATGTGCTCCTGCCAGCAGAGCCAGTAATGGACATGGTGTGGGTCTGGGAATGAGTCACTGATAGGAGACAGTGATGGTGGAAGTCTCTCTCAAGCCTTCCTTTATTACTCCTTATATACTCTTTCCCCCAAATGCTTTAATCAAACATTAGCTTACCAATGAGTTCCATTAAACCAGATGCTTTTAGGCACAAGCCCATTTCCTCTAGTGCTCAGTTTAATGAGTGCTAATCAACTCCTTAGCCTACAACTATTCCCCCCCCCCTTTTTTTTGTTTTAAAGCCGACTTGAATGCACCAGTCTTGAGTTGTGGACTCTCAGGGTACCAACCTTACCCATCATTGGGAATCTCTAGTATGATGGAGCCCCTTCTTATGTTATTCAGTGCCTGGTCCATCTTACCCATCACTGGCTGCCATTCAACATGTTGCCTGCTGCAGATACACAAACCATACTTGGGGAGGCTCATAACCCTGTACCATTGGTAGGAATATCTTTAATGTGGTAGCAATGAGCACACAGCATTTCCCGAGCTTGGGAAAACAGCATTACATAGGTGAAACATACATAAAGGCATATGTTGGGGAACAAATGGCCTAGACCAAATCTCACAGCATCTGTTGATCCTTTGCCAACAGAATAACCCGCAGTTACAGTGTAAACATGCCCACCCAGCCGCTCCTGTTCATCAGTAAAATCCTGTTGTTCCATAACTCTGGCAGTCTGTTCTGCAAGCTTGTTCACTGTCACCATGGTAGCTGGTGGTGGCGGCTGCTGATGTACTGGCTATGATAGTCGCCCTTTGCCAAAGTCTTATTTAAGCTTATCAGGCCAACAGATGCCTCTCTGTCAGTCCCAACAGGCACAGACAGGATTCCAGTCAGCTGTAGGATAACAGCGGAATTGCAATAGCCATTCTAGCATGCTGTCAGGGTGCACTGGAACTTGGTGCCATTCACTTCAGAGGCATTTCCTATACATAAGAGAGGAGCATGGGTATAACACAGGCAGACACAAGGTTAAAATTCAAGGAACTGAGGTTCACCCATGTGAGCAAGTCCTCAAGTCCAGAGGAGTGATGGAACTAATAAATTCCATAGGAGTTTTAAATTCCATAGAATGCAATAGATTGCATTCCTAAAGAAGGGAAAATGGGGCACATGCCAGTGCATGTCCATGCCCCACAAAACTGACACATACAAAAGGTGGATATTTCTCCCATGGTAATAACAGGGGAATGATAAGAAAAAACATGGGCATAAATTGAGCTATTTATAAAAGGAGAGCCAGATCCCCAATACCTGGGGTCACACACCAGACAGTCGGATAGTCTGGTTTAAGGAGAAACTGGCAGGAAATATCAGGACCTAGGTGTTCACAGTAAGATGACAAAAAGGATGTATGCTTGACAAAGACCCAATATACTTGCTTGTCCCGTCGATCTTCTAACTCAAAAATCATCATCTTGGCCAGTACCCAAGCTGTCACAAGACAGCAGGAGCTTGCTGGACAAGACCCTCAGGAATCCACCTCGGACCATTTTTGTTTTCTGGGAAAGCACAAACTAATTCTTGCCCCATATGAGGATGGGATCTGGCTCTCCCTTTATAAATAGCTCGATTTATTGCCACTGACTTTTCAAGGGATCCTGCCACATCACACAAACCTTCTTCTTCCGAGATGAATTGTAATGACGATCTGCAGCAGATCGTCCTTCAGCATCCAATGTTACAAAATTTAAAATAAATTTAAAATAAATACTCCCCCTTTTGTTTTAATAAGAAAATCCTTAATAGTATGGTTGGCACATTCCACAGTATCTTGTCCTTGAGGATATTAAGCAGCGGTGTCTTATACCTGAGGTACCATGTTGCTTACTTTTATAGGGACAGTATAAAATGAAAACTGTCAATAGATTTATAAAACATTTGTCCCAAAGGCCTATTTTCTGTTATAAAATAGACGGGAATACAGGTTAATAATAAATGCATCAATGATGTAATATATTTTGAAAACAGTCTATTAGTAATTTAAATTACATAAACTTAAGCAATCCATGTTAACTAGTAATCTTATTCAAAGTAAATGAGTTTGTAGCAAAAGCTTAAAATCACTTAGATGTTTTTCCAAACCTATCAGAAAGCTCTGGGTGTGTCTGCAGAATTCAAAACTCAAGGCAACCTGCTTTTGCTGCTGATATGCAAAATATGTGTCCTGCAGTTGCAGCTGAGTATCCAGATACTTGATGAGACAGATGCATAAGTTTACCTGCATTTTAAAATGCTTGCTACAGGAAGTTTAAACTTAATTCACAAAAGCTAGAACATTTTCAGACCAAGAAACAGACAGTTACACATTATAACAATTTTAAACAATGTATACAGAAGACAAATATTAAAACACACATGTGCACATGTGCACACACACACACACACACACATTTTTGGAGACTTAAAAATTATTCTCAATCAAACTTAGTAGTAGTGTTCACTACTCTGATACAGTTCACCAGAGAATCCACACTCAGGTGCCTCTCTGTTGAGCAGTTGACTGGGTGTCTTTTTGGAAGGTGAGGGGATTTTTTCAGACACCAAACCTCAATGCACATAGGCTACATCCTCAAGGAGAACTTACCTCCTTTGCAGTACTTCCAATAGCTGCACCTCTGTAGGTATGCAAAACCTTATTGGAGAAAGAGTCCCAAGCGAGGAATCGGAGGCCTGAGTTCCTCATCTGTGAACTCTTCTCCAGGGAATAAGACATGATAATATACAAGGACAGGACATGTGGCTTTATCTTTTTGTTGCTTGATAAAGTCAGTGAGTCAATTGAATGCCCATGGCCCAAAGGATACTAAGAAAATCAAACCTATAATAGGGCCTAAAATAGATGGCAATAAAATGGTTAACCAAGGAAAAACTGAAAACCAATTTTTGTACCAACTCTCTTGCTGATCATGCTCTCTTTTGCGTTTTTCTAACCCTTCTCTAAACTTTTTCATACTTTCTTTTACTATTCCTGTCTGATTGATATAAAAGCACCTTTCTTCTTTCAAGGCTGCAAATAATCCTCCTTGTTGAAGAAAAATAAGATCTAAACCTCTTTTTTTTGCAAAATTAATTCAGCTAAAGAAGGTAAGGAATCAGACAAATCATCTATATTTTGCTGAAAGCGCTGAATATCTTCATCTATGGTAACTCTTAACTCAGAATATCTATTTTGAGAAATAACCAAAGAGAAACCACCTGTGCCTGCTGCTATTAGCCCTAAGCCTAAAATAACTGAAGTGGTAAGGGTGCTAATGGACTCCTCCCCCTGTCTAATTAATTCAGAGGCACTGGTATCCCATAGTTGGAGAAATTCTTTTGAAGAATAATAGGAAAGGCGGGGAACAAGATGGACTAATACACAAGGCTCATACATTAAAAAAAAAAAAAAAACATAGAAGTGGAGAGAAAAGGGGTCAAGTCACTATCACATGCCTACCAGGCATCTTTTGATGGCAGGATAAACAGAAAAATTGTTAGGTATAATAGTATCATTACAGAGAAATAATAAATCATTATAATACAAGGGAGATTCATCCAGAACAAGACATAAACCTCACCCAACAACCTGGGTCAATATAAGACTAGACCGATTGTGATTATTTCATCTACATTGGGAGGAGGAATTAGAATAATAAAACACATCATTTAAGGCTAAACCTTCATAAAACGGTGGACGTGAATGCGTACATAACCAACAAACATGCATTAAATTAGGTGAAGAATCTTGGGCTAAAACAGCGGTCTGATTAACAAGCGTCATCACTAAATTATCAATTACTGCGGGTGCAACTGGGGAATATAATATAGATGCAGCATTGGATGAGGGAGGGGTATGAGTCATAGGAGGGGGAAGGGATGAGGATGAGAATGGATGTATAGGACGGGGGAATCTGGAGCTAGGGCGAGAATGAGATATAGGGGGTGGGGGTTTATAAGCTAATACATTATTAGGACCAATATAAACAGGATGATTGCTATTGAGGGGTTCTTTCAAAACCTTTATGGAAAACAAAAGTACAGAATCAGTCCCACTCTGATATAACCTGAGTCCCCAGTGTAGGCCTCGTATCCAAACATCATCTCATTGTGATTTTCTGTGGCACATCAGGGTGATGAGGAGTGGATTGCACCATCCATGGGTGGCAGAGAAACCATGGCAAGGCCAAGTAATCTTAACGTCATTTTTAGGGGACCGTTGTACTGAGATGACATCTTTAGAGAGTTTGATCAACCAATAAGCTGTGCCTGTAGTTTCACAGCCTCACGAAGTACAAGAAAGAATAGCAGCATTTCCACACATTACCTGGGTTGAGGGAAGACGTAGGGATCTTGGGCATACATACATGGACACTTGCTGAAGATAAGTGTGGCCATGGGCATTTCCGCAGGAATAGGAATCTGGTACACTAGGTAATTCTGGGGCGGAATACGGTGGTGCTGAAGGTATGGCCCATGGATAGGCACTGGCTCCCAAGGTAAGTTGGCACAGATCAATGGTGATATTGTGTGGGTACCACAGACTATGAGAGAGGCATGATAATTTCCAGATGGGGGTACCTCCATGAGATAGCACGACCCAAGTGTAATTCCATGGCTGATGGGGATTCCTATGGCCCCCTTGTTGTAACAATAATTCAGGAATTGCTGGCATCCATAGCAGTGATGGTAGAAATATTTGGGGCAGCTTCATGATTATCTGTGGGAAAAGAAGAAAATGTCTCAGAGGGAGGAGATTCCTCTTCTCTGGACGAGGGTAATTTATTTATATCAATGGGGGTAGGGATATTAGTAGATACTGGGGTTTTATAGGGTCTGAGGTGTCTCTCAGGAAGCCATCTGGTGGATTCATTAGCTGTATCATAAACACAGGCAGAGCCACGGCCCCAGACCGGAAGAGGGTCAGGTCCATGCCAGAGATTGGTCATAAGATCGTGCCATCTGACTAAAGCGTGGGAGGAACATGTTTGAGAATGCCAAAGGCGATCAGTGGCTGAACTTCCATTTTCATCTACCTGAAGAAAATTGAGGACAAAAAGTGCATGATTTAACAGGAATTGGGGAGAGGGCTTAGTAGGCTGTAGGGGAGAGGTTATAATTTGAGAGAGAAGATTTTTTTAAGGTCTGATGTGCTCGTTCCACGATGCCTTGTCCTTGTGGGTTATAAGGAATTCCAGTAACACGGGTGATGCCTAGAGAGTGACAAAAGGATTGAAAACTCTTTGCGGTATAACTGGGTCCATTATCCATCTTAATTTTTGCAAGTTTTCCCATGACAGCCTTGGCGGCGAGGTCATGAGCAATAACATCGTGGGAGCTCTCACCTGATTGAGGGGTGGCAAATAAAAATATACTAAATGTATCAGCAATAATATGCAGATATTTTAATTTGGAAAAGGAAGGAACATGAGTAACATCCATCTGCCACAATACATTAGGAACAAGACCTTTAGGGTTAACTCCGTAATGTGGGATGGGTAGAAAGGAAACACAATTGGAGCAACTCTTAACAATGCCACGAGCCTGTTCATGGGAAATTTTGTGTAATAAATGAAGGGTTTGGGCATTCAGATGGTGGAGTTCATGAGCCTTTTGTGCCAATTCAAGGGAATTAGAAGAGAATAAAATGACGGGAAAGACAGAGAGAACTCTAATGGTAGCAGCATCAGTGTGGGAATTACCCGAGGAGAGGGGACCAGGGAGATCTGTATGAGTTCTCAGATGTCCTAGAAAAATGGGCATTGACGTTTAAGGATCACATCTTGTATCTGTTTGAACAAAACCACAGCAGTGGATGATAGTTTAATCATGAATGCAGTTTCTAATAAAGGAACAGATTTAAAAACTTATATACTATCTGTATACAAATTAAAAGGGGTGGAGGGGAAACGAAGCAAGGCTTGTAAAACTGCATAAAGCTCTACCAATTATGCTGAAAAATACGGGGTGGAATATTTTGATTCTATATCTTTAAAAACCAGAAAGGCTTGTCCATTTAAAGACCCATCTGTAAGGTGTTAAATCCACCTCTAGAGGAATTAAAGATGTCACTTTAGGGTAAACTCTTAAATGATAACAGGCAAAGGCCAATAAGGGATCATTTGAATAATGATTATCTATCTCTCCAGAATAGGATAAACAAGCAACTGCCCAATTATGGGAAATTTGCAAGAGAAATTGCAAATTGTTCAAAATTATAGGGAATGATTATATAATCAGGCTCACATCCAAAATATTGCTTAATTATCTTGTGTCATTCCATAATAAGTTTGGCTATTAATTGGGGATAGTTAACAATCACTTATCAGAAGATAATGGGAGCGAGATTCACATAAGAGGATGTCCTTTTAGAATTTTATCTGGATCAGGCTTCCAAATAACTCCAACTGGATTAATGGGGGTAGCACATACAATAAAATAATGGGGGGCTATTTTAGAATATTGAAAAATAGCTTGTTTGATTATGGCTTGCTCAATTTTTAGCAAGGCTTTGGAAGCTTCAGGGGTCAACTCACGAGGGGAAAGGGGATGAGAGCTACCTATAAGAAGATTGGTCAGGGGTTTTAAAACATTTGGAGAAACACGTAAATAGGGGTGTAAAAATTGTAAATTTCCTAAAAATTGTTGCATGGAATGAAGGGTAATTGGAGTCAGGAGAGTTATTTTAATTTTTCTGGTAAATATTTGAGAGTCATTTAATTCTAGGCCTAAATATAGAAAGGAATCTACTAACTGGATTTTATCAGGAGCTATAACAACCCCTTTTGCCTGTAGGGATTGTTTAAGATTTTGAAGGCAGGCAAAGGTCTCTGCTTCGGTAGGGTAGGTCAAGAGAAGATCCTCCATATAATGCAAAATATAGGCTTGAGGCCATTTGCCTTGGATGGGATCAACAGCCCTATTAACAAAATGCTGTGTTAGGGTTGGGCTATTTGCCAGACCTTGGGTTAGGACTGTCCATTGAAACCTCTGCATGGGACCTTAAAATTTATCTGGGGTAGGCTAAAGGCAAAATGATAAATATCCAAAGGATGTAGGGAATGCTAAAAAAAAAAAAAATCTTTTAAATTTATAATTATTTTATGATATCCTGGCTGAAGAAGTAGGGGTCCTGGTTGGAGAGCTCCCATGGGATACATGACCTTATTTATGGTTCTGAGATCTTGGAGAAGTCTCCATTTTCCTGACTTCTTTTTAATAACAAAAATGGGTGTGTTCCACAGTGACAAGGAGGGAACAATGTGCCCTAGAAGCAAGAGCTCCTGCACTAGCTCTTTTGTTGCTGCAAGTTTTTCGCCAAAGGCCACTGATCTGCCCAAACAGGAGTGGATGTTTTCCATTGTATTTTCTTAGCATGTAGATGAGGTATTTCTGAACAGGGTGCAGAAAGAACAGTGGCCACTGCTAAAAAGAGGGTGAATATCCTATTCCAAATCTATCCACCTTAGGTATAACTATAAGAGGTTGAGTTCTACTTTGAGAATTTTTTCCTAGGCCATGGCCAGGCAGAAATTCTTGAGATAACATTTGCTTAGCTACAACAGAACTAGGGAAACACATGATGACATTCATTCGTGAAAGGATATCACATCCCCGCTGATTGAGAGGCAATCCTGTGACAACAAAGAGCTGAACTTGTCCCTGATTGCCTTCACTATCTTTCCATGTTAAGATTTTTGAACTCACCCCAACCATGAAGGGCCACATCACATTAGATGAACTGATTTGAAGACTGGAGCCGTGCATTGCGACATGGGGGGGGGGGGTCATCACCCTGGGAATCAAAATCTTCCATACACTATCTATCCTCTAAAGCTAGGTGGTGATATTGCACTTGAATTGGTTTAGAAGCCAGAAGATCAAATTGTTCTTTTATCAAATTGGTAATTTTTGTAAATGCCCAAGGACTGAAAAAAATTAAAAGTAATAATCCAGCCTTGGGTCCTAAAATGGTGGGCAATATGGTAGTTCGCCATGGAGAGGAGCAAAACCAATTTCTATACCAATTCTCCTCTTTCTCTCTCTCTTTTTTAATTTTCAAGACCGTCACAGGCTTTCTTCATGCTTTCTTTAACTATGCCTGTTTCATCCACATAAAAACAACATTCCTCTTTAAGGGCAGCACAAAGGCCTCCTTGTTGGAGAGAAAATAATTCTAAGCTCTGGAGATTCTGTAACACAACTTCCGCTAGGGAGGAAAGAGAATTGGTTAAATCATCAATACTCTCTTGTAAACGCTGTACATCTTCACCAATGGTTACATGCAACTCAGCATAGCGATTTTGAAAAAGAACAAGGGAGGAAATGCCAGTGCTGGCGTCAACAGCGCAAAGCCCCAAAAGAACAGAAATGGTAAGGGCAGTAATTGGTTCACACTTGGAGCAGGAGGGGGAAGCGGGATTGGGTTCCCATAACTGCAAAATTTCTTCAGAGGCATAATAGGATAAACAAGGAACTTACTGGACTAAAATGCAAAATTCCTTATAAAATCAAAAAAAATTGATAGGAAAGGCAGGGAGCTGAGGCCACTGGTGCAGGCCCAGCAATCATTACCAAGGAGAAGAAGAAACTGGAAATGAGTTTCTGGGATAATTGTGGAATTACACAAATAGGAAAATGAATCTAAATGGGGTTAACTATGGGAGGTAATCAAGCAAATACCTAAACCAACAACCTGGGTTAAAGAGACACTGGACCAATCTTCGCTGGCCCACCTACAAGGGGAAAAGGAATAGGAATAATGAAAAACATCAGTCAAGGCAATACCTTCATAAAATGGGGAATGAGCATTTGTAAAAAGCCAACAATAATTCATAAATTTAGTTGAGCATTCCCAAACCTTCAAGGCAGTTTGATTGACCAAGGTTAGAATGAGACTTTCAGGAAGAAGGGCAGGGGAATTAGGATGTGGGGAAGGAGACAATGGGAGAAGCAGAAGGGAGAAATGGAAGGAGATGGGTTAGGTTGAGGGGTTGAGGGAGGAATGGGAGGTCGGATAGGAGGTCAGGGTAGATGGGGTTTATATGCAATTACACTATTTAGTCCAGTATTGGTGGGATGTTCGGCATTAACAGGCTCTTTTAACAATTTTATGGAAAACAACATGCCAGTATCTGTCCCCGATTGATATAATCTAAGTCCCCAATTACGGCCTCTCATCCACAACTCCTCTCTGTCTCTATATGCTCTGGGAATGAGATGAATTTCTAGGGGAGACACCAACCTTTTGTAACAGGATTGCTTGCTTTACAAATTGCAATACTTTGGATGGAGTATATGTGTTAGGAGCCACAGACTTATGGGCCCTAGATTTGGCCTACCTGACAGCCTGTTGCACTGCAAAAGCCTGCAAGCAGGGCTACAGCAGGCAGGATATTAGGCCAAAACATCCTCTGTAGAGCAAGCAGAATAGAACCCCACCCTTGTTCCTATTCAAATAATTAGTTCCTCCCCTGTTTCAATATAGCTGATTAATTCCTTCCTTGCTTCAGTGAAGATAATTACTCCCAGGAAACCCTTCCCTTTCTCCCTCTGCCCTAGAGAAGAAGGTATATATATCTATGAGGAGTAAAAATAAAGAGAGACACACTTTTTTCCACCAAGTACGAGTGTCCATGTGTTTCTTGCGCTAGCAGCCGGGCATTCCCAGTCCACCCTAAGGGTTTGAGCATTGTGTCCTGCAGATCGGGACATATATGAGATTCACAGAAACACCATAGGGCATGGGAACGGAGGGAATTTCCACAGTGGGTGACTAAAATTCTTTTTTACAGTTATTAAATCTCATTCTCCTGGGGACTGATTGTGAAACCAGTAGGCAGAACCTGTTGTTTCACATCCCCAAGCAGCGCAGTAGTCAGCAGAGCCGCCACACTGGTCTAGTAGGCGGTGGTCGCGATGACTCCCTGGGCACACATAAGTTAAATTTCTTGAAAAAGATTTTGCCGTTGGAAACTGCTGCGCCCTGGGGTAAGTGGCTGGTTGGGCAGTTCTGGAGCCACAGAAAGTCCAAAAAGTACTATGACCCCATGGGTTGGTGGCTCCGAGGATGAGCTTACATAAGTCCGTGGTGAAGACGTCTGGCCACCACATGCGAGGAGTGATCTGAGATGTTGACCAAATGACATTGTGCTGTGCAGAGAGTACAACCCAAGCATAGTTCCATGTTCCATGGCTGATGAAGCTTATGAGGCTGGGGTCTGAGGTTGGTGGCAATTATTGGTGACCATTGGATTGGACTCCACAGACTCCACAGGATCCGCAGATGTAGGAACAGCATCATTTGGAAAAGAAGGAGAAGAAGGTGTCTCAGAAAGGGAGCAGTGCTCCTCTCTGGACAGTGTTGAGTTAACGGCTGTAAGAATCTGTTCTGGTAGCCAGCGTGGTTCTGCATTTTCTCTGTCATACACGCAGGCGGAGCCTCATCCCCAGATAAGCGCTGGGTCTGGTCCTTTCCATGCTCCTGTGAGGGGGTCCTTACACATGGCTAAAGCATGTGAGTCCTGGGTTGTGGAATGCCAATGTCGATCAGCAGCAGATCGATTATTATTATCTAGGGTTAAGAATTTTATAATAAAAAGGGCATGATTCAATCTATTCCTGGGAGTAGTTGTCACAGATAAACCTGTGGAGAGTTCTAACTTCTTGAGCATGGTTTCTAAGGATTGATGTTTCCTTTCAATTATTCCTTGTCCTTGTGGGTTATAATGAATGCCACTAGCATGTTTAATTTCTAGTTGAGAGCAGAATTGTTGGAATTTAGCTCCTGCATATTTTGTTCCATTATCAGTTTTAATGGTGTTAAGCTTGCCCATAACTGACATGCTTTGTAGCATGTGGGTAATAACATCCTTGGAGGCTTCTGCAGTTAGTGCTGTGACATAAATAAATCCACTATAGGTATCCACTGTTACATGGACATATTTGAGTCTGCCAAAGGATGGAAAATGTGTGACACCCATCTACCATCTATCATTTGGAACTAAGCCTCGGGATTTGCTCCTAAATGAGATACTGAAGAAAATTGAGCACAGGAGTTGCCCCTTTTGACAATTGCTCTAGCCTGCTCTCTGGTAATCCTAAGCATCTGGTGAAACGTGAGTGCTTTCAAATGATGTGAGCCATGCGCTCGGTGAGCTTCAGACACAGAAGAATCTAGGGTTAGGAAAAGTAGCTATGTTTTGGCAAGATTGGCTTGGGCATTGCCTTCAGCCAAAGGTCTTTTGAGTCCTGTTTGGGCTCTCAAATGTCCCATAAAAATGGGATCTCTTGTTTCTCTAATCAAAGATTGTATCTGAACAAAAAGCTGAGAAGCTGTGGAGGTGGTCTTAATATATGGAACTGTTTCTACTATATGAAACGAAATGGGCTATATAAGCACTATCCGTGTACAAATTAAAAGTGGTTGTTAGAAACCTTTCAAAAACCTAAAGCACAGCAAATAATTCAACTGGTTGAGCAGATACTTAAGGGGATTTTACTGGGAAAGATTGGCCTTGAACGACGTAAGCAGCCGTTCTATTTGAGGAACCATCTGCAAAAGTTATAATTCCTTCTTTCAGGGGACTATTTGAGGTAACTTTGGGGAAACCAAGGAATGCCTTCTTACAAATTGTATCGAAGGTTCATTTGAATAATGGTTATCTATGGAGCCAGCAAATGATGCACAGGCAGTACCCCATTTATTTTTAATTTGGGATAGCCAATCTACCTGCTCTGAGGTGTAAGGCACAATGATGTTATCCGGATCTTTTCCAAAATATTGTGTGGCTAATTTCCTTGTTTTTAGAATTAAGGCAGCCACCAGGGAATAATAGGTGGCAAGAGCTTTGGCTGGTTTTGACTATAGGGGCACCCACATTAGAAGGTGTCCTGAAGGGGACTTATTCATTTCTTTTTCAAAAAACTCCTAGGCAGGTGTGCGCCATGTCACACACAATAAAACTCAAGGGAAGACAGGGATCATACTGGAAAATAACTTGGGAAGAAATGGCATTATTTATTGTCTTAATAGACTCTCTTGCTGCAGGCATAAGGGTGTGAGATGAAAGGGGTGAGGGTCTCCAATCAATAAGTCATGAAGGGGCAAAAGAATTTCAGGTGAGATTTTTTAAAATGGCCTTAAATATTGTAAATTGCCTTAAAGGAATTGAAAATCATGGAGGGTTTTCAGGGCAGATAGATCAAGGCTAATTTTAGGTGAATAAGTTTTCCTTTGATTTAATTGGTATCCTAAAAAATTGTAAGGGTCTTTGACTTAAACATTTTTGGGAGCTATCAATAATCCATTATTGTGAAGAACCTGCAGCATCTGTTCAAAGCAAGAAAAAATGGATGCCTTGGAGGACCCTGCAATCAAAATATCATCCATATAATGCAGAATATAAATTTCAGGCCATCTCTTCCTTACCGATTTAAGGATTTCAGCAACATATTTTTGGGCTAGGGTAGGGCTATGTGCCATGCCTTGAGGGAGGACTCACCACTGATAGCGATCCATGGGTTGCTGAAAATTTATTTGAGGAAGGCTAAAAGCAAAATGAAGGCAATCATCAGGATGCAAGGGAATGCTAAAGAAGCAATCTTTAAGATCAATAATTATTTTAAATAAATTGCTGGGCATTGCTATGGGGGCCGGGAGGCCAGGTTCTAAGGTTCCTATAGGCACCATGGCTTTATTAACCATTCTTAAATCTTGCAATAATCTCCACTTTCCGGATCTTTTTCTTAATAACAAATATTGGAGTATTCTAGTGGGGAGAGGATGGCTCAATGTGTCCTGTGGCGAACTGTTCCTGCACCAGTTCCCTGGCTGTGAAAAGTTTCTCTTGATTTAGCAGCCACTGATCAGCCCAAACAGGAAGACTAATATTCCATGAAATTTTATCAGCATGTCTGGTTGGGGCAGGACTAACAGTGGTCACTAGGAAAAAATTTTGTATACTTTCACTGGGCTAAGTTGAAAAGCCTAAGCCTGTCTTATCAGATTTCTGTTTAACCTATATAGACTGTTTAATTCCTTGGAACATTTTTCCTATGCCATGGCCAAGCAGAAAACCTTGTCCAAGCATCTGTTTTGTAATAACATTCATTAGGGCTACACATGATAACATTCATTAGAGAGATAATATCTCTCCCCCCAAAGATTAATAGGAAATTCTGAAACAACATATGGTGTTGCAATTCCTGAGTTCCCTCTGGGTTGGTCCAGGTCAAGGCTTGGGAGCTTACTAAGGGGCTATTTGCCTGTCTGATGCCTTGAAGATGTTAACTGAGCTTGTCAAGGGCCAGGCCTTTTGCCAAAACTTTGAAGAAATAACTGTAGCATCAGTACCAGAATCAAGAAGGCCTGTACAGGCTTTGCCATTCAACGAAGAGTCACGGTTGGCCGAGCGTGAGGAGAAATTTATGTGCCCAAAATACCTCAGCGACACCTATTTCATTACTCTTTTGAGAGGATTGTAATTGAGGATTGGAAAATCTCAGGGAAAATGCAAAAGAATTAAGTGTGCCAATGGAAAACATGGAGTAATAACTAAAGCTCCTTCAAAAATTCTGGTAAGAACCTTTAGTTCCCCAGTAAATGTTGGTTCAATTGGTGTAGGAATTATGTGAAGGCCCTTATTTTCCAATGTAAATTGGCCCACTATTAAGCCAAATGTATTGGGAGGGGGAGGGCCAAAAACACCAGTGGGTGTAGCCTGTACGCATTCCTCCGGTTTCAATATTGTGCTGGAGGAGGAACAGAGGTCCAATCCTGGGCTTCCTTTTGTGGCTCTCCATAAATAGGAAACAGGTCTTCTGTCTGAGCTACTGGCTGTGATTTGGGATTGGATGAACCTCACACAACCAGAGTTCATCTGAGGCAAGGGGGCCGGGGGGCCCCCATTGGGAGTTTCCCGAATGGCATGGAGCGAGGAGACGCCATTGGATGTCAATGCGAGAGAGGCATTCATTAGCCCAATGGTGGCCCCTGTGGTAGTGAGGACATAAAGATGTTGGCAGTCCTCTGTGGGCTACCTGAGGAGGCACTTGGGGCCTGATAGGGCCTCTTTTCTGAGAGTATTCTCTCTGAAAATGGCCAGATTGCTTACAATTATAGCAAGTCTTAGATGCATTGGCAGCCTCTCTTTTTGCCATAGCAGCACCTACGGCTAGTCCGATTGCATGGCTGGTACCAGCTGCCAAGCAAAGACGAACATATTCTGCCAGTGTCTTACTGTACTGATGTTTAAGAATATCCTGGCAGGTGGTGTTGGCATTTTCAAAGGCAAGTTGTTTAAGAAAAGAATTATCAAGTTCCTGAGTTCCAAACAGGCATTCTACTGCCGCAGTCAGGAGGTTAATAAAGGAGTTATAAAGGAGTTATAGGGTTCATCTGGCTCTTGTAAAATCTTTGTGAACATGGAGGAAGAACTTGTTTTAGAAGGCATTTTTTTCCAAGCCATAAGACAGACCTGATGGACCTGACTGAGCATCCCTGAGGAATATAGCATTTAAGCTTCTAAAGTGCTATAGGACTCTTTCCCCAAAATGCATCTGGCAGTCCAGTCTCATGTCTCTAGACATTGGAGGTTTTTTGTTTCTCTTTCCTCGGCTGCTTCATCTGCCTCTGACTTCCATAACACAAATCACCTCCAGAAAGAGACGCTCTAGCTAATTGAGTAAATTCTTTTGGCGTCAACCAACCCTCAGTATAGGATTCCAGCAATGTTAAGGTAAAAGGGGCAACTGGGCCACAGGGAGTTACTGCCACTTTCAGTCTCTACAAAGTCTTTACATCCAAGGGTTGATAAATATAGTGTGAATGGGGTAAATGCCTATGAGCCTGAATTCTGTCTCTGACATCTCCTGCCTTGGTGCTCCATTGGGTGTCCAGCTCATGGCTTTCTGACTGGATTTCTTCATCTATGCCGCCCTGACTTCTTTCTTCTATGCTCCTAGGTGGGCTCTGATGCTGCAGAGGAGGAAGAGGATTTCTACGGACTCCAGCACTGCTGTGGAGGGGCAAGGGGAAGGCTAGAACTTTTTTTGGATTAGCATCACCTTTTGGTTTAATTTTTAGATTTTCCAATTTGTTTTCTAAGACCTGTAATTTTTCTGTGAGCTCGACCTGCTCTTTCCTGGCTTCCACCATTTGGCACAGAGAAATGACTTTATTTACTGTCTCTCAGAGCTCAGAAGCAACTGGGGGCTTATAATAAGGCAGTGGAGGGGGGGAGAATGAAGACATATCCCTCTACTCTGAGGCACTTGGCAGCGAGGCATTAAACAATTTTTGTGGGTCATGATATTGATCAAATTCCTACCTGGCTGCCTCGTCCTCCAGAGAAGCCTCCTCAGAAGGAGATAGGCTATCAAGGGGAGGGCCACAAATTGTGGAGAGGGAGGGGTAGAGGCACTGAGGCTGTTTCTTTACTTGACGGCGCTCACCTGCGGGTGCGGATTGTGGACGATCAGGGGCTTGATCTCTGGCTCTGCCTCAATATCTATAATGACAGAAGATGGGTGAAGTTTGTGAGCCCCATCTTCAGTCATCATAGGCACTGAAGCAGGCTAAGGAGTGGGACTAGACAATCTAGAGTGGCGCTAAATGACCATTCTCCCTCAGACACTAAACGTTGTAACTCTGGCCATTGAGACTTAGCCTTCAAAACATCATAAATTGTGGTCCAATAATTAAAGGCAGTTACAGGAATCTATTCAGGGACAAAAGTATCATAATAATCTTTGAGACAATCACCAACTGCATGCCAGGATCTCTCATCAATGGAGCATTCTTGAGGATACCATGGACAAACATCACCAACAAAATCTAAAAACTTCTTTAAATCCTTTTTCTTTACCTGAATTCCTCTTGTCTTGAATGAGTCTTTAAGACCTTGCAAAAAAAATTCTGGCTGAGTTAGTGCTTGTCCCATCTTACTTTGACTAGGTAAGATTTGCCTGACAAATTGTTCCCTCCTGCACGAGTTCCTGCAGGCTGACAATGAAACTGCTCACGCAAAGTTCAGTCCAACACTCCGAAGGGCCTATTCAGCAATGATGCATGGCATTCCCTCTGTTCGTGTTCTGCACACCCCATGTTGGCATCAATTGTCCTGTCCAGCAGGACAGTAAAAGGGGTTCATGACCAACTTAGGAGAGAATGGGAAACAAAAGACACAAAGAATGGACAACAGGACAGTATGTCAGATCAAGCTGACCAAATTTAATTTTTCACACACAAGCTTTATAATTTGTAAAACAGGATCTATGGGTGAGAGGAAAGGGGAAGCAACATCCTGGGTATGATTTCATAGATCTCTCTAGATGGCTATTTAAAAGGGCCTTAGGCTGGCAAGGGGTGGGTATGGTCTCACAACTCATTCTGGGTAGCTATATTGAAAACCCCCTTATGCTCACAATAGAGTGCTGACAGGTAGGACATAAGCAAACACCTGTCATGAGCTCCAAGGGTGGTCAGTGTAGAGTAGGTTACTAGATGAGTTGTAAACTGCAGGGTGTCTTACAACTTGGTTTCTCCTGCATTTTGCTAGCTAGTACTTTCCACTGACCTGGGTCTATATTCAAAATGGCTTCCTTATAGACGGCTCCCAACATTCAACGACACTTTTTTCTGCTTCAGAAGAGGTTCTCCAGGTGATGTTTTGAGATTGTTGGATCTGATTCTCTTGCAAGTGATGGAAGATGGATTTGGATTTTGCAGTGTCCTCTGCCTTTGTTGGTGGATTAATGGATGACTCAATTGTCCTATCTCTTCTTGCCTCAAGGGGAAGCCTTAGGTTTTGTGTTTTCAGTTGGTGGATGGCTTCCATGACCACGTTGATCCTGTCACTTGGAGACTGATGCTGAGAAGATGGCGACCCAGGATGCATCCAAGCCCAGGGAAGCACTCTCAACAATAATTTGTTACTCTGATCCTATGGTATTGGCTTAATTTGACCCTTTGTATGAGGTTAAGTAAGTTATTATTATTACTTTTTTTAACGTTGTGAATCTGTCCTGTGCCTAATTGTGGGAATTTTTTCAATTGTGGTGTTTTTATTCTTATTTCTTTGTTTGGTTGTTTGGCCGGTGGTTGATGGTTGGTTGGTTGGATGGTTTTGTTTTATTTATCATGCCAATTTGTTGAAGCTTTGGGATTGCACCTAATGTGGGCAGAGTGTAAAATCAATGGAATTCCCAGCATGTCCATTAGCAGCAGCTGGGGCACAGACCTTACTGCAGCCCCAGCTGAGACTCTCCTTGGTGAGGTATTGCTGTGGCAATCTTCTGCCTACATGACTCTAAAGAGAATGACAATGAAACCACAACATTGAAGACACTCAACATGACCGTTCAGGGGACCTAGTGCTGTCTCTTGAGCATGAGCAGAAATAGCAGCCTTCTCAGGCACCTATCTAGCTCCATAACAGAGATGAAGCTGACCCAGTCAAGGAGAGACAATGCCAGACAAAAATTAGATCTATCTGAAATGATGTCCATCCGTGGATAGCAACTTCCCCATGAATCCGGAGAATCGATTGAAGTGACCTCTTTTCTTCTAAGATAGTGACCCTTTTGTGTGAGACTGTGTTCTGTTAGGCAGAACACCCTGAGATACGTGATAGGAAAGGAGATGTGCTCTGCCTATGCCAACAGCTTGACTTGGCTGCCTCAAAGACATGTGTCCTGCACAACACAATCATGAATGGAGAACTAGAAATAATGTATCTCCTGAGAGGTATCCAAAGTATTCTCATGGAGGGAGACTTGAAAGGCTTTCACAGTCACATGTTTCAAAAGCCCTGGGCTTCACTGCATTTTCAGCAAATTGGCACACTCTCACTTGATAGCCACCAAAGCCCCATGCACTCATCACCAGCTGGCTTCCACGGAGGCTGGACATCCTTCCTTGGTGGGGCCTGTTTGCATCCATAATAATGCCCCGGACATTAGAGTGCAAACTAGTTAACCTGCAGAGAAAGGCAAAGAGTCTTCCTGGAAATTCAGGCTGCAAATATTGTTTATTGTGCAGGCCTGCAGGGCCCAGGCCACACTTGGGACACAATGCCAGCTAAGCAGGGTGGTCAATCTCTGAACGAGCCCAAGACAGAAGATTATATAAGCATTTTTTTTTTTTTTTGCTGGGAAATACTTCCAATATAACAACCTTAGACATGGTCATTTTCTTTGGCCTTCATGCAGGGGAGCCTGTTTCTTTCCCATACCTACCCTCTGTATGGCTCATCCCATTCTCACATCTTATTTTCCTCCTGTTCCTGGCACCAGAGAAGAATTGCGCCCTTTTCTCCCCTGCACATGGGTTTATCACTAAAGCACCATCCTACCAAAGTTCAGGTTCCTCCTGGCCTTGGAAAGTATCAGTTTCTTCTGTATAAAATAATCTCACACTGCACAATCAAAATGTTCCTTTCTAGCATACTAATATATTATCATTAGCTTTTACCTTTACGCTAACACTCTCTTCTTCTCTGTTTTATACTGAGAAATCTTCCTCAGCATGGGGCCTCTGGTGGAACTGCTGTCGGAGGGCCAGCAACTGGACAGTACTTAAATGGTCTTTTGCAAATTTTATCATTTTGTTCAGGATACAGTGCCCAATTGTAACTATTAGAAGTAGGATGACTGTAGGCACTATCAAAACAGCAACAGATTGGTGCTGGGTTAATCCAGCACCTATCTACTGCTGTGAGAGCAAAACCACAAACCATCTGAGGTGGGAGATAACCAGCCAGGTTTAACTGAACCAACAAGGCTTGTTATTGAGCAGCAGTTTGTGCTTGACTTTAGGGACAGTACTGTTAGAGTGTGGGTAAAATGTTATTGTTGGGCACTGTGAGACTCCCTTCTGCTGAAAAAAACTGCTACTTTGCTAGGCCAAGAGGCGCCCGGACTTCGGGAGGATACTGCTTTAGCGATAAATCTGTTCTTTGCCGCCTTTCAACTTTCTAATCCAGGTGCAGGGAGGTGGGGAGAAGCAAGGACGCAATTCTTCTCCATTCCCAGGAACAAGAGGAAGATAAGGGTGTGAGAATGGGATGAGCCATGAAGATAGTGGATATGGGAACGAAACAGGCTCCCTGTGCCTGAAGACCATAACATAATGAACATGTCTAAGGTTGTTACATTTGATGTATTTCCCAGCCCCAAAGGGGTCTATATAAGCTACTGTCTTGGACTTTTCAGGGTCTGACCACCCTGCTTGGCTGGCCTGAGTGCCTCAAGTGCAGTCTGACCCCAGCATGCTAGCGCAATAAACTCTGTTTGCTGTTTGCATTACCAGCGAGACTATTTGTCATTCTCTAGGGATTGACTAGGTCACACCCTGGTGTCCGGGGACTTAGGCCTGGACTCTAACTATACCAATGCAGGATCCTCATCCACTAACTTTGGCCAAAGTCAGAGGAGAGATCCTGTCAACCAAGTTAGTGGGGTTACTGCTGAATAACTCCAGGTAGAGTTGACACTGAAAACGTTGTAAAATGTGGGGTAGACACTATAACATAACCAACATTTTTGGATAAGATCAGGACTAGTAATGTTTAGGGTGTCATACAGTGCACAGATTAGCTTCCATGGAGGCTCATTTTCTTTCTTGACCCCAAATTGGGAAGGGAATGCCTCAGTCTGCTCCTCTCCCATAGTGGGAATGTTGGAAGGAAGGGGGGTGAAATGGGGTATGCTGGAAGAAGAAAGAGGGGTAATGGGCTAAAACATCTGAGAAACAAGGAGGATTTCACTGAGGTTGCGGGTATATGTGTGATATAACACGACACCCCGGGTCAATCAGGATATCTATCTCCTATCTCTGTTTGCTAGCTCAGTGAATCTGACTAAGTCACATTGGACTTGCCACAAGAATCCTTACCCAAGGAGGTGAATGCCACATTTTCCGTGTCAATGAGTGAACAAAGAGAACTTGATTAAATCTGATTTAGCAGTGACCCAATTCCAGAACCCATCATTAAAAGTTACACAGCCCCAATAGATCCAGCAATTTCCCAGTTCTGCAGGCAAAAGTAATCTTCCCTCCGAGTCCCTGTACCAATTGTCCTTCTTGGTCTCCTGGAGGTGTTGGCGTTGGATCCACTCCAAATCTTCTGAGGTGTAGCTTGGCTGGGGTGGCAGTGCGGGGAGCTCTGGTATTAGTACGTCTATTGCTGTTTTCCGGACAGCTTCCTCCTCCTTGCTTCTGGAGTCTCCAATATCCATGGCCACTCTTTTTGTTTCTTCATCTGCATGGTTCCCCACTCCCTCGGCAGTGTTTACGGACTGATGACAAGGTATATCCACTATGGCAGCTGCCCTGGGTTTCTCTATGGCTGCAAGCAGGCATTGTATTTCTGCCAGGTTTTGCAGCTCCCTCCCCTCAGCTGTCATGAAGCTTCATTCTCAGTTTATGGTGCCGTGAACATGTACTGAAGGCATACCAGCTGTCTGTGTAAACAGTCACCCACCTCCCTTCCACTCCTTCAAGAGCCTTGCACAGCGCAATTAGCTCTGCCTCTTGTTCTGAAGTCCCTAGGGGAAGGGAACAGCTCCAGACTATTTTCCCATTAGGGTCTACCACTGCTGCCACCCCCTTTTGCACTCCATTCTTCACAAAGCTACTACTGTCTATGAACCAGGTCAACTCACTGTTTGGAAGGGTGTGTCCAGGAGATCGTGATGAGCTTGGGTGACTTCTGACAGGATCTCATGGCAGTCATGAAGGGGGATCTCCATGTCTGGGTTAGGCAGCAAGGTGACAGGGTTCAAGATGGCTAGTTCAAGGAACACAATTCTGGGAGAATCTAGTAAGAGCCCCTGAGAGTGCATGAGCCTTGCATTGCTCATCCATTTACCAGGGGGCTGTCTCGGATTCCCTCTACAGCATGAGGAGCTACGATCTTTAAGTTCTGGCCAAAAGTCAATTTGTCTGTGTCTTGTACTATGAGCACATTAGCAGCTGTGACATGGAGGCATGGTAGCCAGCCAGCAGCTACATGATCAAGCTTCTGTCATAGATAAGCCACTGGTCGCTTCCATAGGCCCAGCTGTTGGTTTAGGACTCCTTTTGCAATCCCATTTCTTTCAACCACAAAGAGAATAAAAAATGTTAAAGGGTTAGGGAGTATCAGTGCTGCGGCTTTAAGGAGGGTGGCCCTCAGTTCTTCAAAGTCTTGCTTGTGTTTCTCCAGCCATTCCCAGTCCTTTTGTTCTTTGGCAGCTTCATATATGGGCCAAGCCATCTCTGCATAACTCGGTATCCAGAGTCTGCAATAAACTATTGACCCCAAGAATGCTCTCATCTCTCATGGGGAGGTGGGTACGGGAATTCTGAGAATAGTTTCTTTCATGGCTTCTGTTAGGCATCCAGTTTCCTCCTTGAGTTTATACCCCAGATAGGTTACCAATTGTTTGCAAATCTGGGCCTTCTTTGCACTGGCCTGATAACCCAATCTTCCCAGCTCCTCAAGCAAGTCTCTAGTAGCTTTCTGGAAATCTTCCACAGTCGGAGTGGCAAAGAGTAAATCACCTACATATTGCAGCAGGATCTCTGTGGGGTGCACCTGCTAATATGGTTCTAGGTCTTGGCTAAGTGCTTCATTAAAATGGGTGGGTGAGCTTTAGAATCCTTGGTGGAGCCGAGTCCAGGTCAGCTGATCAGTCTTGGCTACTTTGCAACACTTAAAATTGAATAATGGCTGGCTACTGGGGCCAAGGATATGCTGAAGAAGGCATCCTTCAGATGATGGGTTGTATACCAAACATGTGAAGGAGGGAAGTTCCTTAGGAGAGTAAGCGGATTAGGCACTGTGGGATGGATATTTCCACTCTCTCATTCGCTCTCTTCAAACTTTGGACTAGGAAGTAGTCCTGCCCATTTGTCTTTTCACTGGTGGCAGTGGCGTGTTCCATGGAGAGTGGCAAGCCTTTAGAATACCAGCTGATATCAACCAGTAAATGTAGTGTGCAATGCCTTGGTGAGCCTCATCTGGCATGCGGTTCTGCTTTACCCATATGGGTTGTGCATTGGCTTAAGTTCTACCACCACTGGGGACTGGTGTGCTTCCAATCCTACTCCTACTCCAGCAATCTCAGCCCAGGCCTGGGGGCAGGCCTTAACCCACTAGTACATGTGCATATCCCAAGCTGCTGGGGATTTGGAGAAGTGGCAGTGCTCATCGGCCAGAGACACAGTTGAGTGCATGGAACGGCTGCTGCTGATTGTCAATTACTGCTATTCCATTTGGATCAAAGTGAATGTGAGCCCCAATCTTAGTGAGCAAGTCTCTGCTCAGTAGTGGTGTCAGCTCTCTGGGATCACTATGAATAAATGTGTGGCCTGGTACTTTCTTAGCTCTAGCTTTCTATTGCTTGTCCATGAACAAATTTTCATCCCTGTTGCTCCTCGTACTATGCTAGTCTTATCAGTGAGGGAGCCTTGGACTTGGTTAAGTATAGAGTACTAGGCTCCTGTATCCACCATAAACCCTATTGGTTTCCCCTCCACATATAAAGTTACCAAAGATTCGGGGAGAGAAGCTGAGCTCCCACTTCCCTAGATTCCCCCACCAGCATTATTCAGGCTGTTTTCACTGCCTCTACCCTCTCCCTCTCTCTCTGATTCCTTCTGAGTTGTGGACATTCCTTCTCCCAATGCCCCAACCCGCGGCAGTGGAAACATTGTTCTCTGTTTAAACTGGACTTGTTCCAGCAGGGGCTCCCTCCCCTCTATTGGGATCGAGGAGGCATTGGCCCATCTCTAAACCCAGCTAAAAAGATTCTTGCCATTTCCCTCTGCTGCTTCCTATCTTCTCTGCTTTGGAACTTGAAATCTTCCTTCCTGATTCTTCCTGCTTTTTCTTCAGGGGTTTCTCTGCTATTGCAGACTTTCTCTGCTATCTTCATAACATCCCTAGTACTAATCCCTTCTAGCTCTCCCTGCTTGTAAACTTTTCCTCTGACATCTGGGGCTGCCTGGTGAATAAAGGATGTAATTATTGCCAATTGGTTTTCTTCAGCCATGGGATCTAAGGGAGTGTACTGCCTAAAAGTGTCATAAATGCATTGAAGGAACACAGCCAGGCTTTCATTTTTTCCCTCTGCAATTGCTTTTACCTTGGCCAAGTTTGCGAGTCAGCATGCCGCAGCCCTGAGACCTGCCGCAAGAGTCTGTTGATAAGCCTAGAAGCACTCCCTGCCTTCCAGGGTCCCAATGCCCCAATCCAGCCTCCGCAAAGGGAAAGGCATCATTAATAATATTCTGGTGGGTTGTGTGTTGCCATTTTCCCCATTTACAATTTTTGAGCTTCATTCAGGGCATGTTCCCTCTCTTCTGTGGTGAACAGCATCTTTAGCAGCTTCTGGCAATAATCCCATGTGGGTCAGTGAATGTTCATGACTGATTCCGTCAAGTTGGTTAACACTCGGGGGTCTTTAGACAATGAGGGTTTCTGAGTTTTCCAGTTATAGAGGTCACTGGGGGAAAGAGGCCAATATTGACAAGTTTGACCTCCCCTGGGGCCTGTCTGCCCAGTTGTTTGCACAGGCAAGAGTTGAACAAAATCCTCCGAGGAGCGGGGACAGTTGCAATTTTCCTCTCTCTGGCAGCATGGTTTCAAATTCCTCCCGAGCTCTAGCTTCAGCACCAAAGGTGGCTAAGCTGCTCCTGCAGCTAGCTGTACCAGGAGGAGCTCTCAGTTGCAATCTGCAGCAGCCTGTGCCGGGGTTGTGGTTCACAGCGGGCCAGGCTAAGGAAAAGTCAGCCTCCAGGGCAAGCAGTGGGACTGCATATGGGGGTGGATTCTCTCCCTCTGGTCTGACATTTCAATCCAAATCTATTAGGGAAGGATATAATCTGGGGTCTTCCTGGAAGACTGGCTTCTTTTAGGCAGCAGTTGTCCTTACTTCTTGGCATCAGCCTGCAAATCCTGGACAACTAAGGCTGGAAGCACCTAGGTCGGCACCGTCCCTCGTCTGTGGATCCTGGAAGGAAATATCTAAGCCAATTAGGAGGGTCCTGTAATAAATCCTGACACAAGAGAATATATGGGGTCTGGTCTTGATGTACTGCTCTCCCCGGTCTGGTTATAACTGTCTTGACTTCAGTAACCAGGTCTCAGGAGAATGACCCCTCAGAGGGCCAGCCAACCCCAAATTCATGCCATTCCATGGAGCAGAGGGAATTCAACCTACCCTTTTTATCTCCAAGCCCATGTTGTGAGCCCTCTTCCGAATCTCTGAAAAATGGGTCTGGAGTAGAGACTTGGTGATGACTAAACTCTTCCCCATGTTATTCCTTAATACAATTAATCAAGACAGTTAGAAAAATGAAGAACACACCCAGCAATATAGCCAACCCACCAAGTTTCACAACAATTCAACTCTCTCTGGGACTGGTCCTTTCATGTACTCCTCCACACACTCACCAATCTCCAGATCCAGATACTTACACGAGAGTGCTCCAAATGGCGTCCACTTGGACTGCCAATGATTGGTGAGCTCAATGCCTTCTGCCAGATAAAATCCTGCTCCTGCCCTGCAGGCCGTTCTTATGTTTCTTACTCAGGATGGCTAAGTCCCACCTTTGTCACTGGAGCCTTACTGCTCCCTTGAAGCCTTGTCAATGGAGACTAGCTCACTCCCCTGAAGCCTCCTTGGCTTCTCTGGCTTCCCTGGAGCTTCCCTCACATTTCTCCTGGGTAGCCAAGTCCCGCTGAGGTCCATGGAGCTTCCAAGATCTGCTCTGGTGTGATCAAGTCCCACCTCAGTGCCTAGAGCTTCCTTGCTCCCCTGGAGCCTCTCGCTCAACCTTGGGTCTAACCCGAGCCCTCGAGGAATACTTATCTCTGATACCAATGGGCTGTTTGGTCTCTAAAAACAATTGCTTCGGGGCCTTCAAATGCTGGAGTCTGGGCTAAAGCCCCTGGATGTCAGGGTGCAAGCTAGTTAACCCACAGAGAAGGACAGAGTCTTGCTGGTAATGCAAATAGCAGAGTTTATTGTGACAGCATCCTGGGGCCAGAACACACCTGTGGCACACAGACCAGCCAAGTGGGGTGGTAAGACACCAAATGAGCCAAAGAGAGAAGATTATACAGGCCCTTTTGGGCTGGGAAATACATCAAAAGTAACAACCTTAGACATGTTAATATTCTATGGCCTTCAGGCACAGGGAGCCTCTTCCATTCCCATACCCACTATCTTTATGGCTCATCCCATTCTCACACCCTTATCTTCCTCCTGTTCCAGGGACCAGAGAAAAAGTTTACCCTTGCTCTCCACAGCACTTGAGTTCACAAAGTTACAAGGCAGCAAAGAACAGATTTCTTGCTTAAGCAAAATCCTTCCAAAGTCCAGGTGCCACCAGGCCTAGCAAAGTAGCAGTTTCTTCAGGTCAAGGATATCTCACAAGCCTAACAAAAACATTCTATTCCAGCATAGTAATATACTATCATTAGAATTTACCTTTACTCTAACAGACCCGTGAGAAGAAAGACCGCATAAGCAGAGCTGGAGCAAACTGCCCACTTGCTGGACCAGGCTGAGGGTTCTGTCTGTTGCATGGCTTTTGCACAATGCTGAGGTTGTAGCATTCTTGGCCGGTTATGATCATGCAACTTCTGATTGGAAGGCTGGTTTTGCCACAGAGCCTTGTGAGCTCACTGAGGGACAGCCAATCAGGAGGCCTGTCACCCTGACAGACACATGGACTTCTGTGACAGAAGCATGAGTGAGGGCATAGGTCACGGTCCACCAAAGTTGGTGTGCTGTCACCTTCCAGTTGGTTCAACTCATCCACCGCTATGTCTGAGAGATTCCTGTGATCTGAAGCTCCAAAACACCTGTGGCAGCTGGCTTACAATCCTATGGGAGTCAAACATCAACAACGGTACATCCCCCTCCCCCTGAACACACACACACCACAACCTTCCTTCCCAACTGCTCTTCATATCCACCGTCCATTTGGTACATTATGCCATGGGTGTGATTGACAAGCTTATGGTCAAGAATGCTCACAGAGATTACATATATATATCCACTTTGGTTGGTTTGGAGAGTGTGCAACCTTGTTTCTATGGCATCAGAAGGAAGCCCCTCTCAATAGTGCTGTATCACTTGTGCTGTATGTTGAAGACATACATGTAACAATCTGGTTGGGATGAAGAAAGCGTGTTTTCAAACTTTTGCCTGTTCAATGTGTTTTATCTAGGGTTACAGGAGTGGATTCAAGGACACTTTCATTTTTCTTTCTTTTTTTTTTGCTTCAGAAGAGGTTCTTGGTGTGATGTTTTGTGTTTGTTGGATCTGATACTCTTGCCAGTGATGGGAGCTGGGTTTGGATTTTGTAGTGTCCTCTGCCTTTCTTGGTGGATTGATGGATGACTCGTTTCTCTTATCTCTTCTTGCCTCAAGGGGAAGCCTCAGGTTTTGTGTTTTCTGTTGGTGGATGGTTTCCATGACCACATTGATCCTGTCACTTGGAGACTGATGCTGAGAAGATGGCAACCCAGGATGTATCCACGCCCAGGGAAACACTCTTAAGAATTCTTTTTTACTCAGATCATATGTTATATGCATATTTTGGACTCTTGAATGAGATGAAAGAAGCTATGATTTTTTTTTTTTTTTAACATTGTGAACACGTCTTGTGTCTAATTGTGGGAATCCATTCATTTGTGCTTTTGTTTTTGTATGGTTGCTTGTATGTGTGGTTGGTTTTCTACTGTTTTATTTGTCACTTCATTTTGTATAAGCTCAGGTGTTGCACTGATTCTGAGCAGAGTGTAAGTCAATGGAAGCACACCAGGTCCAGTAGCAGTAGCTGGGGCATAAATCTTGCTGAGTCACTGGATGAGACTCCTTTTTGTGACATGGTCTAGCTATTCCCTGCCAACATGACTCTAATGAATATAACAATGAAACCACAACCTGAAAGACACTCAACATGCCCGTTCTGGGGACCTAGTGCTGTCTCCTAGACATGAGCAGAAATAGCAGCCTTCTCAGGCGCCTATCTAGCTCCATAACAGAGATGAGGCTGACCCAGTCATGAGAGACAATGCCACACAAAAACCAGATCTATCTGAAGCCAAGTCCATCCATGGATAACAACTTCCTCGTACATCAGCAGAATTGATGGAAGTGACCTCTTTTCTTCTCAGATAGTGACCCTGTTGTGTGAGACTGTGTTCTGTTAGGGAGAACTCACTGAGAGAAGTGATAGGAAAGGAGATGTGCTGTGCCTATGCCAATCAGCTTGATTTGGCTCCCTCCATGTAGTGTGTTCTGCACAACACCATCATAAAGGGAGAACTAGGAAAAATATGTAGTTTCATTAAGTGGTTTGCCATAGGCTTTAGGAATTGGTTTCACATAGCAATTTCCGGAAGTGGATATAGATAACGATTTTAGTAATTGTTTATGTGCAACAGTTTTGGAAAGTGGTTTTACACAGTGATTGCAATAAACTGTTTAAGGAGTTGTTTTAGAAAGTAGTTTTACACAATGATTTCAGTTAGTCGCTTAACACAGCAGTTTCTGGAAGTCATTTCACATAACGATTTCAGTAATTGGTTTCACACAGCAGATTCAGCAAGTGATTTTACACAGTGGTTTCAATAAGTGGTTTACACAGTGGTTACAGTAAGTGGTTTAAATAAGTGGCTTACACAGTGGTTTCAGTAAGTGGTTTATACACAGTAGTTTCACTAAATTTTTCACTAAGTGGATCTACACAGTAGTTTCAGAAAGCTGATTTACAAAGTGGGTTCAGAAGGTTGATTTACACACCAGTTTCAGGAATTGGTTTTACACAGTGGTTCCAGGAGGTGGTTTTACACAGTGGTTTCTGTAAATTTTTTTCACACTGATGTTGCATGAAGTGCTTTTACATGGATGTTTCAGCAGGTAGTTTTACCCAGTGGCTTCAAGAGGTGGTTTACAGAGTAGCTTTAATAACTGGATTTACATAGCAGCTTTAGGAATTGTTAACACAACAGTTTCAGGAAGCAGTTTTACATAGTGTTTTCACGAAGTGTTTTACACAGTGGTTTCAGGAAGAGGTTTTGCACAGCGATGTCAGTATGAAGTTTTACACAGCAGTTTCAGAAAGCGGTTTCACACAACAGTTTCAAGAAGTGGCTTAGCACAGAAGTTTTAGGAGTCAGTTTTACACAGCGAGTTCAGGAAGCGGTTTTCCAGAGCAGTTTCATAAGATGGTCTTATAAACTGGTTCTATTAAGTGGTTTAACACAGCAATTCAGGAAGTAATTTTACATGGTGTTTTCAGGGAGTGGTTTTTCACAGCAGTTTCAAAAAGACTTTTCCAACAAGGTGTTCAAAATGTTGTTTCAGAAAGTGATATTAGAAATCATTGGGTTTACACAGTGGTTTAAGGATGTGGTTTTACACTGCAGTTTCTTGCAGTGATTTACATGGGATCTTCAGGACTTGGTTTTACACAGATTTTTAAGTAAGTGGTTTTATGCAGAGGCTTTAAATTGTTGTTTCCAACCCTGTTTTCCCCAATTGGGTGGTCACAGTGGTATGAGAAATCATTGGTTTTATATACATCAGTTTCAGGAAGTGGTTTTACATAGTTGTTTCTGTGAGTTTTTTTCAGACAGAGTTATCAGAAAGTGGTTTTACACAGCTATTTCAGTAAGTGGGTTTACACAGTGGTTTCACTAAGTGGCTTTACTTTGGTTTCATAAATATGTTTCCAACACACTTTTCAAAATGTTATTTCAGAAAATGATGTAGCAACCATTGTGTTGACCTTGCAGTTTCTGTTTTTATATAGCCGTTTGTGGAGTAGGTTTCACATCTTAGTTTCAGGAAGTGGTTTTACAGAGTGGTTTCAAAAGTTGTTTGCAACCAGTTTTTTTTTTTTTTTTTTTTTTTTTTTTTTACTGTTTCTGTATAAATGAAGCAGATAGCTTTCTTGCATTGTCCATTATGATCATGAAATAGTAGTGATCCATTACTTTCCTCTATATATCTAGTCCACCCACCCTTCTCGAGTTCCGAACTCAGCTGGAGCTGGACTCAGCAAGTGGCACCCAACCTGAGTGCTCAATGCAGGTAGATCTTTTCTTTCTTTCTTTCTCTTTGCGGTGTGGATAGGACTTCACCCAGGGTGCTGCAGGCACCCTGACAATGGTTAGGTTAGGAGGGGTGAATAGTCAGAACTTATGTTGAGAAGTTGTGTACCCTCTGTGCTGTAAAAATGGCCAGAGTGATTCTAGTAAAGAAGTGTATATGCTGATAGCATTAAACCTACCTTACACAGGAAGGTCATTAATGTTAGCAAGAAACAATTATTAGACTTTTTGCATCTCATACAAAAAGTTAGCACATGGTTTGTTGAGCAGAGCACTTTAGACTTACATATATGGGATCAGGTAGGGAATGATATGAAAAAGTGCTATCGGAGTAATGCACTTGTGGGCATGCCATCTTGTGCAGACACCATTTGGAATGTTTCAAGGCAGGCACTTGATGTGGGACCTGAGCCTAATGCCCTGCCTTCAGCCCTGCCAAGAGAACATACTCCCCTTCTTGATCCTGAGAAGGAAGGCTCCAGCCTTTGTTATGGCTCAATGAATAGTGTCCATTCTGAAAATAACGTAAAATTTTATAAAACTGATCAGAAAGGTTTACCAGATAAGGAAGAAGAATTTTTAAAACCAGAATCATTTAGCTCAGGAGTTAGAGATTGTAAATGGGGAAAATGGCTAAATTACATGATAAAGGTCTCCTGCTATTAATGATAAGCCTTTAAGGTATTCTACTTAGCCTTGTGAGCCATTCACAGCTAGACCAGATCCAGTAAAAATTGGTTTTAGAGGGGCAATGCAGCAGGCACATAAGGAAGGTGATTTTTTCTGTTTTCTTCTTGTCTATGAGTGTGATGAACCTGAATGGGAAGCATTGTTCTAAAAGCTTATTAAAGAACTAAAACATGCTGTCTCTGAGTATGGGCCAAACTCCCCACACACTATGACAATGGTGGAGGGACTAGCAGCAAAGTGCATGACTCTTTATGATTGGTTTCAGGTTGCCAAAGCTTGCCTCAAAAGAGGAGGAAACTTCCTTTTGTGCAAAGTGGAATATGAGGAATTAGCTAAGGCAGAAGTGAAGCCTCAGAAATCTGTGAGGTGTGGCAAACATCTTACCTTAGACATGGTTATAGGACAGGGTACTATTGTTGGTGGTTCAGAAAACTTACTCTGCCTAAGGAGACATTACAGCTTATCTCCTCCCTAGCATTACACGCAGGGAAGCACCAGCCATCTCCAGAGCAAACATCTTTGGGTTTTGTAAATGATAAACAGAAGCCTGAGGAGCCTTTTGAGGATTTTGTAGCTCGACTCACAGAAGCAGTGATCCAGACAGTAAATAACAACACAGCTACAGATCTCATAGTTAAACAGCTGTTTTTTTTTTAAATGCTATTCCAACTTGCCAAACCTTAATTCAGCCAGTGAGAAGGACAGGAGACTTGTCACACTATGCTCGAGCTTGTGCTGAGATGACTTCATCTTACATGCAAGGGTTAACTATTGCAACACCTCTTCAAGGTCAAACTGCCATTCAGAGTTTAAAGAACATTAGAGCAATCAAAGAAATAAAAAATGAAACAATTGCTATTCTTGTGGTGGAGTAGGGTATTTCAGCCACAGCTGTCCTGACAGAAATTCATTCCAAAATTTCAAACAGGAAAAACTTATATGGACACTTCTATACCCAATTTAAATCTTCCTCACACTATCTGTCCACGGTGTGAGAAGGGATTTCATTGGCAAACGGCTTGTCAGTAGAAATTCCTCAAGAATGAATCAGTTCTATTGCCTTGAAGTCGATCTAAATTAAGTAATATCTTTACAGCTTCAAATGCTGGGAGACAGGAGGCGGGTCCTGTCCTGGGCCCCCCAAGTGATGGGGTCATGTATGGATATTGTCTCTGAAAGATACAAAACTCAAATGTTGAGTGCTGCATTAAGCATGGGTTAAAGCAAAAGAAATTTAAATGTCATAATTGTTGTAAATTGGGATATATGTGGAAAGGTTGTAGGAAACAAAACACTCCAGAATCTGGTGAACAAGTCATGGCTGATCTAAAGGCCTGTCACACAAAGGACTTTCAAACATCCTGCTCACATTGCAGGGTTTCAAATCACTGCTATTCAGACGCCAATGAATGCTAAATGTTTTAATTGTGGGAAGCCCAGACACATACAAAAGCAAGGCCAAGCAACACATCTTTTAGCTAAGAAATATGGCACTAATACTGCTAAGGATCCTTGCCCTAAAATAAGTCATAAATGTCATAGAGGTGTGCATTGGGCAAAAGTATGCAAATCTAAAATTGATGGCCAGCGCCTGTGGTCAGGAAACTCCTGATGGGGTCAGTTTTAGGCCCTGAACTATCAGAGGTTTACAAGACAACAATATCTTATCCAAGATGTACCTACACAAGAATACCAGACTTAAAAGCTGATATTGATTGTGGAAATACAATTAAAATTTGGTATCTTCCTTGACAATTATACTGCTGGTTGTTCATACTCCAACTGGAGGCTTGTGGCAACAAGGGCTTTTAGATTGGCTACATCTCCTTTCTATGTATAAAAGGTTATTACTCCTTATTGTACTTGGGTGCCCACCTTAATTACAAAGAGATGTCATAGGAATAAGGAGCAGCTTCTTTTGCCATGGTGTAAATAAAACAGTTATTCTTTTTAGCTCCAAACAGCTTACTTGTTTAGTAACCGAAGGTGAGACATGGCAAATAGCACTCTTAACCCTTATGGATACAATTTCATATCGTTTAGCTATGAAAAGTGCCCAATTTCCTCTTAACTTTTGGAAGAGAGAATGCTTGCATTTTTCCACAGGAGTTGGACTTGCTGACTTGGATTCCGGATTGACTAATTAGACATTCTTGTCCAGTTTACATTTCTACTCCTTTGCCATTTCACAGAAGCAAGCAACCTTTGCAGAAGTTCCTCCTGCTGTCCAGCAACTTCAGGGTTAAACTCTCTTCTCTCCCCTCCTGCTCCTGTCTATTAGAATACTCATCCAGCAGGTCCAGTTCCTCCAGGACATTTCTGTGTCTGTTCCTTTGTCAAGTCTGGCACCCCCAACCTCTTTTAGTCAAGAGCAGAGTGGTAGGAGATAGACTAAACTGGGCCAACAGAATACCTAGCCTCTTGTACTTTATAAACATTGTTTTCTCATAATTAACATCTCTTATTTAGCTCTATCAAATTTTTATATTGAATTTGTGAATTTTATGAATATGACACTTAAGGTATTATGTAAGGCATTCTTTTAAAAGTGTAACATTTACACCAAATAGAAACTTATGTAAAGGTAACATCTGATCCACTGTTGCATTTTTTCCAGGTATGGGATGCAGCCATGTGTTTTTATCTGCTAGTCTTTATATTTAGGTATATAGTGTTTGAAATAGTGTTTCCAGCATTTTCTAAAATATTCATCATTGATTCATGGAATTAAAATCTGACCATGTGTTGTAACAACAAATTTTAAAAGCACATATTATAGCATCCCCTCTTAATTGCTTTTTTCTAATCAATGACTTAAATTTTTCTAGTTAGCTCCAGTGAACTCCAGACCTGACTTTGTTGAAATGTTTCAGAATATGATAAGATACTATATTGAAGTGATCTTTGTGTTTTCTGCCTTTCAGTATATTCATGCTACTTAAGACTGATACGTTATGTGCTTGTTTTACAGATATTTAGTGATCACTTAATGCCGATAATTAAATCTAATTTGTGTTGTGTTATATAAGGAGATTCTATTTCAACTAGATATTACAGGTCTTGACATCCTTGATAAGCATCCAAAAAATCCAAAGCTTTCATTTCGTAGATACAACAAGTGAGTAGGCTTTTGGATTATATTAAAGATACTGTCAGATGCTAAGTGGAGTAGAATTTTGCCATGTGAAAATACTAGTAGTATATAAAAATATTTTTTACAGAAGTCTAATTCAATTATCTATATTTCCAGAAGTTCTAGGACAGCTAATGCTTAACAGCAAAAAAAAAAGCCAGAAAAGGGTAAATGTTTACAGTTTTGTAAATAGGTCTAGGCTTTTGATTGCATATCTCTTGGGTTAATTTATATTGCTAAGATAACTAAAATCAGGGTCCTCACTAATGACCTAATTTTCTCTTTCAGGGGTTCAATTCAGACTGAATTATCATTGCTGACTTTTCACTTACTAATTTTTTAATGGGTACTGCTATCACCAAGCTTGGTTTATAAAGGTGCCTTAGTAAATCCTAAATTTGTCTGACATGAGCTGTCGTGCACTTTGTACCAGTTTGGAGGCCTCAGTCAGAAGGTAGGGGCCATCCTGTGTTCTGGAGCCTGGCTTGGTAATCTTGGGAGGCCACTATGATGATTAACTCGGCCCCAGCTGCCATTCCTGGCTTGCTGGCTCACAGGACTCGCACTGACTTCTGCCTTTATACAAGTACCTCATCATGCAAATTTTCTTGTTTTGAGTACTCATCTGGGACACAAGAACGCTTCTTGAACACAACGTCTTGAGTCAGGGTCTATATGAGACATATTTATGGCCCATTAACTGTTTAAAAAATGGAATGAATGTGGTGGCCACCTGTCTGTCTTGCTGCATGTCTTTGTGTTAAAATTGTTTGAAATTTTACTCTCACTACTCTATAGTTTAGAAAATAAAAAGGGGTGTGTGTATGTCTCTCTGTGAGTGTGTGTGTGTTTTACTGTTTGGTCTCATGTTCCTTGAGATCAGAGTAGAAGTGGGCACGTAACAGATCTTAGTTTTATGCCAATTTTTCCCAGCCACAATTATTGCAAAAATGTTTTTTATTGTTATTAGATATTACTGTCTGTGTTTGCTTGTTGAGAGATGCTATGCTTTCAATTAACTCTAAAATATTTTGTAACAGAAAAATTATTTAAATAACAGATGTACCTCCCTGAGAATATTTCCTAGGTGATGGTGGAAAACTCTTTATCATAATCCCTTTTGTATTCTCCTCCATCTATATTGTAAACCATCTGAATAACCATGCAAAGTTTTTTTTACTGCAAACAATAAGTTATTTTAACCAATTTATAATTTAAAAATGTCTAAAGATCTTAGATCATTACTGAAACTACTTTAATGTGCTATCCTAAGCTAATATTGTTTGACTCACTTAATTTAAATCTCAGCCTATCATTGAAAATGTTTCAGTTACCCACATGCTTTTGCTCAGCTTCACTTATAACCAGGTTTATCATGTTATATTCTCATTGCCCTTCTCAATGTATTATTTAAGTTTGAAGTTTCGATTAAAATATATAGCAAACATTAGACCTTTGGGTAAATATTGTCTGGAGCTGTTATTTAATAGTTTTCACCTGATATTGTTGCTGAGAGTCATCTACATAATTATTTTTAACTTTTCTTTCAGTTCTCTTCTGCTTCCTCTCTAAAAATTTCAAAAGGCCTTTCAGAATACACACTTGGATGTCCAGAATTTATATAGGTATGACTATTTTATAAGCCTGACATCCCAAAGACTGCTTCTACAACATACTTAACCAGAAACCCAGAGGAAGAATAGTAAGCTAGGTACCAGATGGAACCCTGCTGCCATCTCTACTTCTTGCCTCCCTCTGGCCAAAACAACCAGAAGAGTTTCACCAGCCTCAGTGCTACCCTTGCTGAGGTCAACAGACACTTCCATCCAGAAACGTTTTAAAGGCCGAGTCTGCATAAAAGATCAACATATCTGTTGACTACGCTCTACCACCAAAGACATCCCCGCCCAGGACTCAAGCTACTTCCAAAAGGACTGATGATAAGTAAAATTCCCCCCTTACAAGATGGAACCTTAAGCTCCCTTGCGCTTTCCTGACATGGCTCTGTATACACTGCAACTTGTACAAAGTGTGTTGTCACTAATTGTCTTAATTGTTCTTTAATGTCTGATACTTTTGGCATCTTGAGAAGGCCCTTATGTATAATGTCACCTGATAATTTGACTGAACCATGGTATGGTATGATGCTGCTGCTCTTTATGCTTTGGAATTAGTTTCAACAACTTTGTCCATGCTTTGTGGGTTATCTTTGAATCACAATGCATTTGTTGCCCTTATTGGACCTCTTACAGCTGATGCAGTAAGTTCATAGGAAAGCATTGACAGATTTAGAGGCCAAGATTGGTATAGTAGGAGAAGCAAGTATTTATTGGCAATGAAAACATTTAAAACCCAGATTTGGTACCACTTGCCATAGTATTTACAAATGGTTTTGTGCCACTCTTCCTTATAGCGACACACATATTTCTTGGAGTGATGTTAAGACACATCTCCAAGTTGTATGGATTGGCACATCTACTAGCCTAAGCATTCAGGAATTACATGTCCAGATTCTGCCATCTCTGACTTTAATCCTCAGGCTCTCTCTGCAGGAGGCATTACTAACTAATTATTGAAATCTCATCTTTTTTCTAAGAAGACTTTCTACTTATTTTTTATAAAGTTAGGAATCACATTACTTATTTTCCTTTTTGTAATATTTTTTGTCCCAGTTATCTTGCAACAGTTGAGCTCATGATTCAAGCCACTCACAGATAAATCTGTACCCTCCAGCTTAACAGTAAGAGAGGGGAAGATGTTGGGGGTCTGTGTAATGGATTGGGTGGAAGCACAGGTGTAAAGAGTATTGTTCCATTGCAAGCAGGGCTACAAGGAATTTCCAGCTGTAAGGCAGGGCCAGGCCAAAGTCTCCTCCACCACATGAATGCAGCTCCACCTTCCTTTGCATGGACACTGGACGACCCAGCGGAAGAACTCTAATCCACTCAGGAGTTGCTTGCTACTGTGGAGTTGGCTTTTTTCCTCAATGTGAGCTTGGAGGTCAATGTCACTAATAATGTCTTGCAAAAGGGCCTTTTAGGGACTGAAAAAGATGGCCGACTGCAGAGATCTGGTGTAGGGTAGAGTAGGGAAGGAGGGGAGCCGATCCAGCAGAGAAACAGGCCAGGAGGCGCGAAACTGTAGGGAGAAGAGCAAGAAGGTCACTGGAGTTCACTAAAGCAAGAAGATCTACACAGCGTGAAGGAACAGCTGCAAAAAGTAGGAAAGAAAATACAGCACGCTGCGAGAAACCTGGTGAGTCATGATCCCAGGCAGGGGGAAGGCGGCAGAGGCTCAACCGCCCCAGGGAAAACAGAGGCGGCTGGAAGGATAGGCGCCCACACCGACAGGGGCACCAGTCCCCTGGAAGGCAGGAGCCCCCAGAGGAGGCTACTGGACTGATCATTGGGTGCATTATCCCTGCAGAAGTGGAGGAAAAGCAGGGGAGATTTCCCAGAGGCTTGCCTACCCGCGGCTCAGCGGCTGTGGGAGAGTGCAGAGGGAACAGGAGCGGCGCTGTGGGACTGGGGCTCAGAGATCCCCGTATTGGCTCCGAGCTGTGGACTGGCTGCGGGAGAGTCGTGGATCTTGTTGCTGGACTCGCCCAGAGCCCCAGAGGCTGGGCAAGGCTCAACAGGGCCTCACGTCCTGGGCAGAGGAGCAGACTAGTGGGGGCACGTCTCACCTCAAGGGCTCTGTGCCTCTCAGAGATCCGCTTCCACCCTTGAGAGAGTGCAGCTGAGGAAGTGGCTTCTTCAGGGCGGAGTCCCCAGCTGGGCTCAGCTAGAGAGGCCAGACCAGAGCGGGCTCAGCTGAACTGGCCAAACAGGTTTTCCCAGCAGGAGCCCGCTCCGAAAGACCTGCCTGTGCTCTGGGGCCGCGGAGATCTCCAGCCCAGCACAGGCCGGGGTTGGGGATTTTAGACTCCGAGCAGCAGGAGCCCTTGCTGTGCTAACCTCAAGCCCTGAAGGAGAGTCTCGGCTCAGCACTGAGGCAGAGACCCCCGCTGTATTAGCCTTGTGACCCAAAGCCCAGGCGCGGCTCAGCAGAGTGAATCTGTAGGGCACTGCCTTTGAGAGGGAGCCACAGGGGAAGGGGCCTGGCACTAGGGCTGGCCCACAAAGCCTCCTGACCCAGCTGGGGGCTGTGATCTACAGACCCTGAAAGCAGCTGGTGACTCAGGCAGTAAGCCCTGCTGGGCTCAGCCAGAGACCCCAAACCAGAGCCGGCTCAGCTGAATCACCGCTAAAATCTCAAAACAACAAGAAGCAAAAACACAATGAGGAGAAGTATCAGAAAAAGCAATGACCCAGAGGAAAGATCAAGCACTCCCTCCCAATACAACCAAAAACTAATCTCAATATCTGAGATGCAAGATGAAGACATAGAGGAGCTATCAGATAAGGACTTTAAGAAGCTAATGATGAAATTCGTCAGAGAGAGTGAAAAGCGCTGGGAAGAGTCTAAGGCATTCAAAAACCATATCACTGCAGAAACAAATCAAGTCAAAAAGGGAATCCTCGATATAGAGCACAAAATTGAAAGCCTAACCAACAGAATGAACACAGCAGAGGACAGAATATCAGAATTGGAAGAGAATCAGAATGAAAGGCAGCAGCTCATCAAACAGTTGGAGACAAATCTAGAGAAAGCCAATAGGTCCATACAGGAAATGAAAGACAACCTCAAAAAATCAAATATTAGAATAATAGGCCTTCCCGAAGGAGTGGAAAAGGAGACAGGCTTGCAACGGGTGCTCAATGAGATAATACAGGAGAACTTCCAGAATACTGGAAATATAAATCCAGCACAAATCCAGGAAGGACAAACAACCCCCAGTAGATACAACCCAAACAAATTGTCTCCCAGACATGTGGTCCTCAAGCTACCTTCAAGTGAATATAAGGAAACCATTCTAAGACAAGTAAGAAAAAAGGATAAGATTACTTTCAGGGGAAGGGAAATCAGGATCACAGCCGACCTATCAGAAGAAACGCTCCAAGCAAGGAGAGAATGGGGTAAAACCTATCAAATCCTGAAACAAAACAACTGCCAACCGAGAATAATGTACACAGCAAAGCTCTCATTTATATTTGAGAATGAAATCAAATACTTCAACAGTAAAGAGAAACTCGAAGAATACATCAACACGAAACCAGCTCTGGAAAATCTCCTCAGGAAGGTGCTAAACCCAGAAAGAAAAAATACAAACCAAAATCAAAGATGGCAAATGGGAAGACCTCCCCACTAAAATCCATACAAGAAAAGTCAACCAATCAGAAACTCTAATAGTCGCAAATACACACTTGCACACTTATACTCATGGCAGCCCAAAACCAATTCCTCTCAATATTATCTCTAAACACAAATGGCTTAAACTCACCAATCAAAAGGCATAGATTAACGGAATGGATCATCAAACAGCACCCAACTATATGTTGCCTACAAGAAACACATCTAACCAGAAAACCCTCTAAGAAATTTAAAGTGAAAGGATGGAAAAAGACATTTCATGCCAATGGACGAGAAAAAAAGGCAGGTGTAGCTGTTCTAATCTCAGATGACCTAGACTTCAAGCTGACAGACATCAAAAAGGACAGAGAAGGACATTATATATTGGTGAAGGGACTGATCCATCAAGAAGTAATTACAATCGTGAACATATATGCACCTAATTCCAATGCGCCTAGCTTCGTGAAGCAACTACTTACAGACTTAAGGGGAGGCATAGATACACACACAATAATAGTGGGCGATCTTAACACCCCGCTAACAACTATAGACAGATCAACAAAACAAAAACTCAACAAAGAAACAACAGAGCTCGTACAAACATTAGAACAACTGGACTTGGTAGACATTTATAGAATTTTTTATCCTAAGACCACAGATTATACATTTTTTTCAGCAGTGCATGGCACCTTCTCCAGGATCGACCACATGATAGGACACAAAGCAAATCTAAATAACTTCAAAAAGATAGGAATCATACCATGTACCCTCTCAGACCACCACGGAATGAAACTGGAAATCAGCAATTCAAAATGCCCAAGGAAATACAGAAACTCTTGGAGGTTGAACAATATGCTATTAAACGAACAATGGGTCAGGGAAGAAATTAAAGATGAGATCAAAAAATTTATGGAAACCAATGAAAACTCTGATACAACATTCCAAAACTTGTGGGACACTGCCAAAGCAGTGCTACGGGGTAAACTCATCGCAATTGGAGCTCATGTCAAGGCCCAAGAAAGTCGCCAAATACAGGAACTAACCACACACCTCCAGGAATTGGAAAAGCAGCAGCAGATGAGCCCCACACACAACAGGAAACAAGAAATCATCAAAACAAGGGAGGAAATCAACCAGATAGAAATAAAAAAAACCATACACAAAATCAACGAATCAAAAAGCTGGTTTTTTGAAAAGATAAACAAAATAGACACCGCGCTGGCCCGACTGACAAAGAAAAAACAAGAGAAAGCAAGAATTAACAGCATCAAAGATGAAAAAGGCAAGATAACAACAGACACTGCAACCATTAAGAACATAATCAGAAATTACTACAAAGCACTGTACTCCAACAAACCAGAAGACCACCAAGAAATGGAAAAGTTCTTAGACTCACACCACCTGCCAAAACTTAGCCCAGAGGCAACAATCAACCTGAACAAACCCATAACTGAAGCAGAGATTGAATCAGTGATTAAAGATCTCCCAACAAAGAAAAGCCCAGGCCCAGACGGCTTCACTCCAGAATTCTACAAAACATTCCAAACAGAACTAACCCCAATCCTCTACAAACTCTTCAAAACAATAGAAAAGGAAGCAACCCTTCCAAACTCATTCTATGAAGTCAACATTACCTTAATCCCCAAACCGGGCAGAGATCCTACAGAGAAAGAAAACTACAGACCTATCTCTTTGATGAACATTGATGCTAAGATTCTCAACAAAATCCTAGCCAACAGAATTCAAAAACACATCAGACAGATCATTCATCCAGATCAAGTAGGATTCATCCCTGGAATGCAGGGATGGTTCAACATTCGGAAATCCATAAATGTGATACACCACATCCAAAAACTGAAAAACAAGAATCACATGATAGTATCAATAGATGCAGAAAAAGCTTTCGACGAAATTCAGCACAACTTCCTGCTAGAGACCCTAACCAAGGTAGGCATAGATGGAAAAATCCACAACATAATCAAAGCAATATATGAAAAACCCAATGCCAGCATCATACTGAATGGAGAAAAACTGGAACCCTTCCCACTGAGATCTGGAACAAGACAGGGATGTCCGCTTTCTCCGCTGCTATTCAACATAGTTCTAGAGGTACTCGCTGAGGGCATAAGACAAGAAAAAGAAATCAAAGGAATCCAAATGGGAAATGAAGAAGTCAAGCTTTCACTATATGCAGATGACATGATTCTTTATATGGAAGAGCCAAAAGGCTCAACACAGAGACTACTAGAACTTATACGAGAGTTCGGTAGAGTGGCAGGGTACAAAATTAATGAACAAAAATCAACAGCCATAGTGTATGCTAACAGCCCCAAGTTGGAGAAAGATCTAACCAGCAAGATACCATTCAAAGTAACAAAGGAAAGCATGAAGTATCTGGGAATTAACCTAACCAAAAATGTAGGAGACCTATTTGAAGAAAACTACAAACTACTTAAAAAAGAAATTGAACAAGATCTAGAAAGATGGAGTAACATCCCATGCTCCTGGATAGGTAAAATCAATATCATTAAAATGTCTATACTGCCAAAAGCAATATATACATTCAACGCAATCCCAATCAAATTGCCCAAAACATTCTTCACAGATCTGGAAACAATGATTCAAAGGTTCATCTGGAAACACAAAAAACCACGAATAGCTAGAACCATTCTCAAGAACAGGAAGTTAGCAGGGGGAATCACAGTTCCGGACCTCTGGACATACTATAGGGCAGTGGTTATCAAAACAGCGTGGTACTGGCACAAAGATAGAGAGAAAGATCAATGGAGCAGAATAGAAACACCAGATGGGAACCCACAGAAATACAGCCAAATAATCTTTGACAAAAAGACAAACGACAACCCAGGCAAATGGGAAGGTCTGTTCAATAAATGCTGTTGGGACAACTGGTTGATAGCCTGCAGAAACAAAAAGATAGACCCACATCTTTCACCATATACTAAGATCAAATCCAAATGGATAAAAGATTTAAACCTACATCCAGAAACCTTCAAACTTTTGGAAGAAAATGTTGGAAACACACTGCAACACTTAGGGGTAGGCCCTCGCTTCCTAAAAAAGACTCCAAATGCAGTAGAAATCAAGAACAAAATAAACAATTGGGACCTCATCAAACTAAGAAGCTTCTGTACAGCTAGAGAAACAATCAACAAAGTAAAAAGGCAACCCACAGAATGGGAGAAGATCTTGGCACACGACTTAGGTGATAGAGGGCTGATCTCCAGAATATACAAAGAGCTACAAAACAACCAAAATGTCAAAACAAACAAGCCACTCAAGAAATGGGCACGGGAAATGGGCAAACACTTCACAAAGGAACAAACCCAAAGGGCAAATAAACATATGAAAAAATGCTCAAGTTCCCTGGCAATAAGGGAAATCCAAATTAAAACATCAATGAGGTACCACCTAACGCCAGTAAGACTGGCCCACATGAATAAAAGCACCAACAACACTTGTTGGCGAGGTTGCGGGGAAAAGGGAACCCTACTCCACTGCTGGTGGGGCTGCAGGCTGGTACAGCCTCTATGGAAATCAGTATGGAGAACATTCAAACAACTCAAATACAACATACCGTATGACCCGGCAATAGCACTCCTAGGAATATATCCAGAACGCTTGTTTTATGAGAAACCAACATGCACTCCTATGTTCATAGCAGCACAATCAGTAATTGCAAAAACATGGAAGCAGCCAAAATGCCCATCAACAGAGGATTGGATAAGAAAGCTATGGTTCATCTACTCCATGGAATACTACTCAGCTATTAAAAAAAACAAAATGCAGTTCTTTGTGGCCAAATGGGCCAAACTGGAAACCATAATGCTAAGGGAAATGAGCCAATCCCAAAAGGTTAAATACCACATGTTTGCCTTAATTTAAGATGATATGATCTTATGTATAACATGTTATGTTTTGAATGTTATAGGTTGTGTATAAACTAAAATTGAAATGTCAATGAGGTGGTCACAGAAGGTGGCTGGGAACTCGCATTTACTTTTAACATATTGGTTACTCATTACTATGTCAATTAATTCCATAATGATGTAAATTTTTGCTGATGGTATGTTGGAGCTTTTAATTGATCGGGATGATACTCTGCTGGCTCTGTCTTCAGACCAGAGAGTGTATACCTAAGAAGCCGTTGAACTTGACTGGACAATAAGATGCTGGACTCTATGTTTGGTATATGCTTGCAATGGGGGAATCTCAACTGAACTTGAACTGTGGTTATGCAACAAGGTGGAGGAATCCACCATGGTGGGAGGGTTTGGGGAGGGGTGGGGAGAATCCCAGTACCTATGAAACTGTGTCACATAATACAATGTAATTAATGAATTTAAAATAAAATTAAAAAAAAAAAAAAGGGCCTTTTAGTATTTACCCTGTCTTGGCTGCCCCCATTGACCTTATGCTAATCAAAGGAGCTATATAGGGGTTCATTCTTTCCTGGAAAATTTGGTTCTCCTTTACTTAGTGATATAACATTAAGTTGTGGAATAAGAAGTGCAGTAGGAATTTCCATTGTTTTTAGGTAAAACAAATGGCAGAAGTATCCTTAGACACCCACTTGACCAAATGTAAAAATCTGAGCCAAGTTTGACTGTTTCTGTACAAATAAAGCAGACAGCTTTCCCGCATATTGCACTATGATCATCATGAAGTCATAGTGGTCTGCTTCTTTCCTCTTTTACGAATCACTCACACACCCTACTCGAGTTCTGAACTCAGCTGGAGCTGGACTCCAGCAAAGCGGTGAAATACATTCCCAGCAAAAATATTGCCAAAGCCCTGGGCTTCAATCCATTGTCAGCATATTGGCCTACTCCACACAACAGACAACTAAGCCCCACCCCACACACTCACGGTCAGCTGTATTCTACGGAGGCTGGCCATCCTTCCTGGTAGGGTCTATTGTAAGAAAGACCCCAGAAAGCAGAGCTGGAACCACTCATCTGCTTTCTGTACCCGGCTGAGGGATCTTGTTGTCATCTTGGCTTTTCTAGGATGCTGACGCTGAGGAAATCCAGGCTGGTTATGACCAGGCAGTTGCTGATTGAATGGCTACTATGGCCACAGAGCCCTGTGAGGTCACAGATGGACACCCATCTGAATGCTCCCTGTCACGGGGAAAGCCACAGGGGCTCAGGTGAGTGAAGCAAGAGTGAGAACTGAGGCCACGGTCCACCAATGTTGGTGTGATGTAACAATCCTCTTGGTAAACTCATCCACCCCCCATGCCTGCCAGCTTCCTGTGATCTGGAGCTTGACACAACCTGTGCCAACAGGCTTACAATCCTATGGCAGTCAAACGTCCACAACGGTACATGCCCCCCGACACACGCACAAATACAAACCCCTTCTTTCCCAAATGTTCTTCATACTTGCCACCCATGAAATACATTATGCCATGGGTGTGATTGACAAGCTTGTGTTAAAGAATGCTCGCAGAGATTACATAAACTTTCTCTTTTGCAACAGAAGATGTTCTCAGGGTGTTGGTTTGAGTTTGTTGGATCTGATTCTCTTGCCAGTGATGGGAGCTGGGTTTGGATTTTGTAGTGTCCTCTGCCTTTCTTGGTGGATTGGTGGATGACTCGTTTCTCTTATCTCTTCTTGCCTCAAGGGGAAGCCTCAGGTTTTGTGTTTTCTGTTGGTGGATGGTTTCCATGACCACGTTGATCCTGTCACTTGGAGACTGATGCTGATACGATGACGACCCAGGATGCATCCAAGCCCAGGGAAACACTCTCAGGAATCCTTTGTTACTTGCATGATATGGTATAAGCTTATTTTTAATTCTCTGAATGAGATTAAGCGAGTTATGGTTTTTTTTTTTAACGTGAATCTGTCTTGTGTCTAATTGTGGGAATTCATTCATTTGTGAAATTTTTCCTTTTGCTGATTGGTTTCTTTTTGTTTTGTTTTGATTATCATGTCATTTTGTTGAAGCTTTGGGATTGCACCTAATGTAGGCAGAGTGTAAAATCAATGGAATTCCCGGCATGTCCATTAGCAGCAGCTGGGGCACAGATCTTACTGCAGCCCCAGCTGAGACTCTCCTTGGTGAGACTTGGCTGTGGCAATCTTCTACCAACATGACTCTAAAGAGAATGACAATGAAACCACAACCTGGAAGACACTCAACATGCCTATTCAGGGGACCTAGTGCTGTTTCGTGAATATGAGCAGAAATAGCAGCCTTCTCAGGCACCTATCTAGCTCCATAACAGAGATGAGGCTAACCTAGTCAAGGAGAAACAATGCCAGACAAAAACCAGATCTATCGGACGATGTCCATCCGTGGATAGTAACTTCCCCGTACCTCAGTAGAATTGACTGAAGTGACCTCTTTTCTTCTAAGATGGTGACCATGTTGTGTGAGACTGCTGAGAATTCCCTGAGATACGTGATAGGAAAGGAGATGTGCTCTGTCTATGCCAATCAGCTTGACTCGGCTGTTTTGGTGACATGTGTTACGCACAAACCTTTTTTAAAGGAGAACTAGGAACAATGTGTAGTTTCATTAAGTGGTTTGCCATAAGGCTTTAAGAATTGGTTTCACATAGCAGTTTCCAGAAGTGGATATAGACAGCAATTTTAGTAATTTTTTATGTGCAACAGTTTCAGAAAGTGGTTTTACACAGTGATTGCAATAAATTGTTTAAAGAGTTGTTTTAGAAAGTGGTTTTGCACATCGATTTCAGTAATTGGTTTCACACAGCAGATTCAGGAAGTGGTTTACACAGTGGTTTCAGTAATTGGTTTATACACAGTGGTTTCAAGAATTGATTTATGCCAGAGTCCAGCTCCAGCTGAGTTCGGAACTTGAGAAGGGTGCGTGAAATAGACGTAGAAAGAAGAGAGACAGACCACTACAATTCCAAGATCATTTTGGAGCCTGGGATAAAGCTGTCCACTTTATTTATACAGAAGCAGTACACGATTTTCTCTTAGGGGAAATTTGACACAGCTTCAAGAGGGACACAATTTGCAACCGCTTGAGAGGTGAATGAGGAAGGATTCCACATTCCTTGTTTATTTGGCTTGCCAGTCCCCACCCGTTCTCCTCAGGTCTGGGCTCTAATATTGGTGCCACCTGTGAAAACCAGACCCCTACTTTGAACTATGTTTTGGTTAAAAGGTCTGGGGCTTTGGTTTATGGGGATTGGAGTCATAGAGATTAGTTAGCCATTAGGCCTGCAAGCTCAGCCTTAAGGGTCACAGTATCCGGATAGCCTTTATGGTCCCAGGAGCTATATTTTTTGTCATATCAGTTTCAGCCCATATTCTCATCACTTTCATTAGCTTGTAAAATTCTTATCAAGCCATTTCCCTGAAAGAATTCTAAATGTCTGAGCCAGATTTCATGGCAATGGGTAGGCACACAATAAAGTGTCCAGAAACAGCATGAGCTTAATTGTACTCATGTTGGTTGCAAAAGCCATCTCATAGGGGCAAACAATGTCTCAATAGATTACAAAATTCTTAGTGGGGTGGTTGAGTGTCCATGCAAAAGGGGGTAAAACTGTGTCAAAGTGGTCAGAGAGAAATTCGTCAGGTGCTGCCAAACAGCATAAGCTCTCCTTGGGCCCTGCCAAGCAGGGGAGCTGTTCTCTTCACATCTTCATGTTATTCACACCTACTGCATGGACACGAGCAAGGATACAATAGTATGTGCTGCAAACAGCTTCCTTAATTTTGATTTATTTGTTGTTATTTCTCCCTGGAACCACTCACTGTGAATCATAGAATTTGATGTTAGAAACATTGAAATATGATTGTGTTGTATGATTGCATGTTACCCTTCAGAGAGTTGGCTTTCTAGGCTCACTGAGGCAGGTTTGAACTAATTTAGCTGAGTTTTTCCAGGACTCACACCACCCTAAGTGGCATCTTGATTCTATCCTATGGAGTGACCCCTAGGGAACTACTTGGTTGAGGTTTACACTCTTCTTATGCATCGTCTCACAGGTTCTGGGATTGCAAAATGTACTCCTGGTTTTCAAAACAACTAGCATATTCTGTGGAGATGGTTGATATTTCACAGTGACTGGTATTATGCCTAGCTTGTTCCTTTTTCTCCCACAGTGGAAACTTCCAGCTTTCAGTCAAGCCAACTCAGTAGTGTCTGCACGTAACCCTACGAATAGCAGCTACTATGGACTCACTGAGCCTGGCATAGCTCCAGACCATGTTTGTTACAGTTGTTTTACAGTGTCCATTCTGTATACCATAGTATTTGCCAGGCAATGAGTGAGTCATGCCTAAAATAGATATGTAGTGTAAGCATGCACTTCATTACACTCAGTTGCTCAATTACATATTCCCCAATGATCTGTATCTCTGCATGTCCAGAAACAAAACAAGAGATCTTGTATCTGAGGACTGGCCTCATCACCCATTCCTGAAATGACCACATGGTTATTCACATCCTGACCATCTTAAGTCATGGACAATGACTCAAGACACCTTTCCCTTTCTCCTTACCTCCATCAGTCAAACTTTCTTCCATGGGCCTTCCACAAGCTCTACACTGCTACTCTGTAATAGCATTAGTTAGCTAGCTCTGCACTGCATTTGCCTCTTTCCTCTTTCCAAGTCTACACATCCTTAACCTATTCAGCCATTTTGTATCAGGCTGAGAATAAACATTTTATAAATTTAAAATCATAGATACATGCAATCAATATTAACAACATGTCATAATTCGGTGGCTTAGAGTTATTTTTTCTCTGGTGGTACAAAAGACTATGTTTCTGGAAGCAGGTATATTCATTTTTTATTGCATTTTATTTTATAACATTGTTTCATAGGCTCTGATGTTCGCCCATGCCCACCTGAAGCCCTCCCTCCATGGTGGATTGCTCCACCTTATTGCAGTGCTACAGTTCAAATCTATTCTTTTTTCTTTCAATGCAAGCATGTGCCATGCCTAGAGTCCAGCATCTTATTGTCCAGCTCAATTCAACAGTTTTTTGGGGAGGCCAGTTCTGGTCTAAAGGCATAGCTGGCAAAATATCGTTCCGACCAATTAAAAGCCATAACATAACATCAACAACAGTTTCCGACATTATGGGGTAACTGATGTTGTATTAAGTGACTGATATGTTAGAAAATGCAGGTTCCTAACATCATCCTGTGACTACTTCATTAACATTTCAATTTTAGTTTGTATACAACTGACTTATATCCACCATAACATGGCTATAGGATACCATTCAGCTGTCTCATGTCCATTTTCGTTTTAGTAATTAGCAGTTTATTGTGTTGAAGCATAATTTTTATGGAACTTGGCAGATTTTAGGAAAATCTAAACTGGCTTATAGCTTTAACAACGCATATGACACCAGTTGAGGCATAGAACACTGTTGGGAGAGGTGTGCAGAGAAATCCTCCATACCCTAGTTAGGAGTAATTTATTTTCGTGTCCTACCTAGTAAGGTATGTGTGAGTCACAACTGATCGTTTTCTGTCTAGTTCTAAGCTTTCCTTTTTGTTTTCTCTCTATTCTAATTTTTTGATGTTGCTTTTTTTTGTTTTGCTTTGGGGGGAGGGGACTCTGGGGCGACCCTGATGGTCATTGCTAGAAAGGGTGGGGATCCAGAGTTGGAACTAAGTAAGGACCAGAGAAAAGTGTTTCTTTAGACCCCTCCGGGCTCCTGGCTGTTGTTCCAGTGACATTGGGCCATGCGAGGAGGGATTTAGACTTCTTCTATCCCATGTGGGAGATTCAAGTGGGAGTGGATGACTTTGGAGTACTAGGCCTCTGAAGACACTCCCCGTGGTCTCTTTGGCAGTTGGGATGTAGTCCTTGGTGCCCATACTGATAGTACTTCATGAGGATCTGGGAGTCTCCAGGGTTGGGATACAAGCTTCCTGTTGTCCACCTGCTCTACACTGCGATACTCGCTGCTCTGTGCATATGACCCCCTGTTAAAAGGTTGTCAGGATCACTCTTGATACCCCCTATGTCTTTGTGGTTTTGCTATTGTCTAATGCTGATTCGAGGTCATTATCTATAGGTTCCCTGTTATGTTCTTGACAGGTTATGATTTTCGTCTGCCTCACACATTCAGGGAAATATAAGATTCTCTGCTCTCCCACCCCACCGAGAAGCATAGGGTCTTAAAAGTGCATTAGGTTTTACACGTCTTTGATATAGATCATGAGCAGTCTTTCTCACATTGATTGTTGGTTCATTGATTACATCACAATATGTTACTGCATGTGATACACATTGTAAGAGGTTAAAATAATATTATATTTCACAGGTACCATTTTTCAGATTGTCAACATTTTGACTTAAATTAAGGCAAACATGTGATATCTAACCTTTTGGGATTGACTCATTTTCCTTAGCATAATGGTTTCCAGTTGGGCCCATTTGTCTACCAAGAACTGCATTTCATTTTTTTTTTTTTTTTTGAAATAGCAGGATAGTATTCCATGGAATAAAAGAACCATAGCTTTCTTATGCAGTCTTCTGTTGATGAGCATTTTGGTTGCTTCTACATTTTTGTGGTTATCCATTGTACTGCTATGAACATGGGGGTGCATGTTGGTTTCTTGTGTAACAGGTGTTTTGGATATATTCCTAGGAATCTCTTGCTGGATCGTACGGTATGCAGATTTTCAATTGTTTGAGTGTTCTTCATATTGATTTCCTCAGAGGCTGCACCAACCTGCATTCCCACCAGCAGTGGAGAAGGGTTCCCTTTCCCCACACCCCCTCCAGCAAGTGTTATTCATGGTTTTTTGTATATGAGCCATTCTTACTGGTGTTAGGTGGTACCTCATTGATGTCTTAATTTGGATTTCCCTTATTGCCAGGGGACTTGAACATTTTTTATGTGTTTGTTTGCCATTTGGGTTTGCTCCTTTGTGAAATGTTGAAGCAGGTATATTTCTAATGAGAATAAGTCATTTGGATCCTGATGAACTCATATGTGATGAATGCGACTGAGTCTTTCCTTTTTCAGCCAAATGTTATCACAGTTATGTGTCAGCTGGGAATTAGTACTTGTTAGTGATATGCCATTTATTTTATTTTTAAATTAGCTGATGTTTTTTTTTTTCAGAAGTGTATGCTGTTATTGAATCATACAGCCTATAAGACAAATGTGCCTGCTATTATTCTGTAGTGTTGTAGTGCTGTCTCAGCACGTATGTGGTTCTTGTCAGGATGTCATAGTCTGTTGACTCTGTCACACTATCCGTAATACATAAATCCCTTATTCTTCATTTATCTCTTCACTCTCTTTCTATTCCCACTCCAAAAGCTTTCTTTGTTGGATGGTGACTAAGGCATTTTCGTTACTCTACTATGGATAAAGTATGAGAAGTTTAACCTTAAGTTTTACATATGAACGAAGCTGAAGAAATTTATAATTCACTGTAGGAGGACATTGTGACCCGAAAAGGTCAGTGAGCACAGGACTACAGTTGGTTGGATAATATTTGGAGGAGAATAACCAAATGGCTACCTTTTGTATACCTTATTGGATATCATCTGCATATGTATATGAGAACACCTGGTGGAATATACAAGACAAAAGGAGTTCCAAACAAGCATTAATGGTTTTGTTGATAAGCTCAGCACTTCCTCCCTTATCCTATATGACCCTCAGAGTATAAAGTCTGATGCTACTAATAAACCTCGGCTTTTGACCATCAGTCAGGGGTCCGCGCGTATTATTATCGGCTCCGTGCACCAAGTCCATCGCTGCGGGACAGCGACAACTGGCGCCTGAACAGGGACTTGAAAGAAGAAGAGAAAGTGCAGCGGAGACCCCCACAGAAAGTGGTGAGTGGGACAATGGGCCAGAACCAGTGTAGGGCACAGTCTTTTATCTCTCTTATGCAGAATTTTTTAGTGAAAAGTGGAGCGAAGATAACTAGGCAGCAATTGCATTCTTATTTAGATCTTGTTAGTGAATATAATCCTTGGTCTCCAGATGAATGGACACTAGAAAATGGACTTAAGAATTTTACTCAGAAAAATGGTGAAAAGGCCAGAAGGATAGAAGATATTCAAGTTAGTTTTTGGATTATATCGGCTTTAATTAGAGCTATTATTATAATTTTAGAAGGGGAATCTGCAAGAAATTCCTCTAAGGGGAGACACCCCCAAAATGTAGCTAAATAAGAAGTGTTTCACAGTAAGAACAAGGAAGAAAGAGAAAGGGAATCCTTAAGAGGCCCACCTAACAGGAAAGGACGCTGTAATATGGCTAAAAAAGAAACGCCTCATAGTACAGATGAGGAGGATGGCAAAGAGGAGCCTGCGAGAGATTTCCCTAATGGGAGACGCCACCATAATGTGGCTAGGAAAGAAATGGCTTCTACTACAGATGAAGATGAGAAAGAATGTGTGAGAGACCCTCTCACGAGGAGATGCCACTGTAATGCAGCTAAAAGAGAAAGGCCTTATACTACAGACGGGGAAATTAGGAAAAGAAAACTTGGAAGATGTTACCATAATGTGACTGAAAATGAAATCAGAACTAAGAAAAAGAAAATTTTCAGTGTTAAACCACGGGATTTCTCTAGTGAGGTAAATGAGGCTGGGATAAAGCAACAGTCAAATATCAGCCCATGTCGTCTTGCTCTTAAATCTGATCAAAAATGTTTCCAAATGACTGATGTTTCCCGGAGACCTCATGAATTCCGATTGCTTTTTCCAATCATACTTAGTCAAGAAAATAACCAACCTACCTATGAAAGCCTAGATGTTAATGCCATCATAGCTTTTAAAAAGGCTTGTGTGTCCTACGGACCTGCTTCTTCTTATGTGTGGGAATATTTAAATGGCTGGAGCCAGGGAGCAAACTGGATTCCTTATGATTTTGAAGTAATAGCAAAAATAGGGTTTTCTCCTTCTCAATATTTACAATGGAAAATGTGGAGAAGCGATATGGCTAAGGAAAAACTGCGAACCTTAGGAGCATCAGGTCGGCAACTCCCTGGTGGAGGACAACTGACTTATGATATGTTGGTTGGAGATGGACAGTGGGTTACTACAGAACAACAGATACAGCTACCTCAAGCTGCGCTCATGCATATACGAGACGTAGCATTGTGGGCATGGGAGAAAATTGAGACTGGGTCTGAATTTGCAGGCAGTTATACAAAAGTCATTCAAGGAGCCAAAGAATCTTATGCTGATTTTGTAAGACGTTTGACAGACTCTATAGAAAAACAAGTTAAGGGAGAAGGCACTAGGAAATTGTTGTTAAAGAGACTGGCCTTTGATAATGCGAATGAGGACTGCCAGGCTGTTATTCGTCCTATAAAAGAAAGAGAGGATCTTCTGGGTTACCTGAAAGCCTGTCGCAACATAGGGACATTTAAGCACCATGCCAGCCTAGCAGCACTTGAAACTTTTGCTATTCAAAAACAAATGAAGGCTAAATGTTTTAATTGTGGCAAGCCAGGACACCTTAGAAAAGATTGCCGAATGCTTCCTTCAACTCAAAAATACCATGCGGATGCTTTTAACAGTCACTCCCCTGGAATATGTCCTAAGTGCCAAAGAGGCCAACACTGGAAAAAAGAATGTAAATCCAAATTTGACCATGATGGCAGATGCCTGTGGCCAGAAGACTCTGGGAGGGGTCAGCCCCAGGTCCCAAACATTCACAGGTTTACAAAATGGGAATCTGCAGAGAAGCTACAAACTTAAAACTGCCACTGTCTCATTGCCCCACCTGTGCGCCTCACCCTGCAAGTATAAGTCCTGGAGGCTGAAATTCCAATCATTTGTGGTGTATGCATGTTATTCATATAGCGCTTCTTCCTATACAGCATTACTTAATTATGTATACTAATTTTTAAGTACAAGTCTTTATATTAAGTTAATTTTTATGTTCACTGTCTCATTAAGTTCTCATTGTTTAAAATTAACAAAAGCGATGTTCTTGCTTTAAGGAGTGTTTGGGTGATGTCATTATATCATTATAAAGTGAATGTTTGCTGTTTTGTTTGTTAATGCACCCAAGTTGTAACCGCATGTCTTTTGGAATATTTTATAATGCTGAGGAAGCTTGCCTTCAGTTTAATGGCTAGCTTTCACAATAATCACCAATTTCAAGGTCTTTTGCTGTGGTAGATGTTTAGCAAACTGACTTCATCTGTATATCCATTGCAACTTTTGGGAGCTTGGAATTCAAAGAAGATACTAGGCTTTTGTAAATCCTAAGGGTTTTTTGGGGGGACATTTAATAAAAATGTGAAATTTTATCATAAATAATTTGGTATAAAATTGACCTCAAACACTATTTGATTATTTCAAGGTATAAGTTAATGTGATATTCATTGTCTACAAAGTGTTTGCATGTATTAATTGCATGTATTAATGTAATTCTTGTGTTTTTGGCTGGTTATCAAATCTCTCACTGCCTTTGATGTGTCAAGGTTTTGTATTTGTTTTAAAGATATTTGAGTGATGATCTCGCATCAATAACCAATTGTAATCTATCATATGTTATGCTAATGTCAACAACAAATCTTGTTTCAGATATTTTTAGCTATCCTTAAAAAAGCATTTAAGAATTCAAAGGTTTCAAATCCTAGGGATTCCCTTGGTATTCTTACGAGGCCTCAAGAATGCCAACGGATCTATCTCCCGTTTTGTGGAGACAGTTGACCTGGCTATTGGATTATACTAAGATTGTTGTCAAATAACAAATGGAGTAAAATTTTATTGTGTCAAAACGTTGTATACATCCATGGTGTTGTGAAGGTTTAATTTTAGTTTGCGTTGCTAATTATGTATTCTTAGCATGGCTGTATTGCTGGAAAGACTGAAATTTGCAATTTTAGATTGATGGAGGGATTTCATAGCATGATCAATGTTTTTGTCTGAGTTTCTCAGTTCAAAACTATTGACTTAATGGCGTTTCACTTACTGGTTTCTGGTGAACACTACTACTAAGCTTGGTTGAGAATAATATTTTCAAGTCTCCAAAAGTGTGTGTGTGTGTCTGTCTGTGTGCGCGCATACATGTGTGTCTTAACATTTTGTCCTTTGTAAAAAGTTGTTTCAAATTGTTATCATGTGTTGCTGTTTGTTTATCAAGAGCAGGTTGCCTTGGGGCTGTGGCAACCTGCAGCCACGCCCAGAGCTTTCTGATAGGATTGTGAAAGCACAAAGATGTTAAAGTTATGCTTTAAAAGCAGAGGGGGGAATATGCTACTCCTGTAAATGCATTAATTTGGTCTTACTCACCTTAAATTTTGTTCAGATTTTGTCTCCTGGTGAGCACCAGGTCTGTGTCACTAGTGGCTGCTTGCAGGCCCAACACAGATGCCTTTGGTTTGATGGAAGGACCCAGCCACTCACAAGTGGAGAGGTCCTGACCCCTTGCTAACTGTGGGAAAAGGGTTTGTTTGTGTTTTTCCAGAAACTGAGCTGCAGCCTGTGTGGGTGCCAGCTGGTAATGTAAAGCTCTGGACTCCATTCACTGGAGGAAGCGCCTGCAGTAAGACAAATTAGCGACTTCATTCTGAAAGATCCATCGCCATCAAGGAGACATTGGAGGAGGAGGGGGAGGCCAGACCCCTCCCAACACCGGGTGACGTGAGGGATCCTAAGAGATTGGTGCATCAAGCGCAACTGTCCTTGACATTATGATGCATTTGATAAACATTAATAATCCGTGGGAAAGGTTATGCTCTTGTCCCTAGAATTTCCTGATGGATCCTCAAAACTGGCTCATCTGACCTCGAAAGTGCTGCAACTCCCTTGAACTCAACACTGCCCCTGGAGAAGATGGAACCCCCAGTGGAGCTGCCTCTAAGAACTGAAAAGCTAAATTTGTTTAATATTCCTCTGGTTCCACTACAGGTCAGGAGTGCAGAGAAATTCTCCACCTTCTTAGAATGTTTGAGGAAGACTTTAAGTGTAACTTGTTATTTATAGATTTTAATGACCTTAGACATTAGAAAAGCCATAGAAATTTGTGGTGGCATCCAAGGACGACTCTGACACCCTCTTAAAGGAGGTTGTGTGTATAGAGCAAGGGGGATCTCAGGGTGGAGCAGGAGGATAAGAGGAGCCCTCTATCCTAGTCCCGGAGACCCCCAGAGGCCTCCCATGTGCTTTCGCTGCAGAAGCAGTGGATATCTGCCTCATCAAGGACATCGAGAACCGGATCCCGACTGCCAAGGAGATCACAAGGAAGATGAGTGCCCTTGGAGGCCGAGAACTCTGAGGTCAGTCCTTTCCTATTGGATTTCTCACCAGCGATTGAAGCAGCCCAGTACCCTGCTCATAGGGTCTGGTGACCTGGGAACTTAAGCCAGGAGCCCCGGGAGGCACTCAGAGAGAAAAGGATTGTAGGAGGAGCTTCCTCTAGTTCTTAACTAGTTCCAGCCTTGGCTCTCAGCCCTCTCTTACACCAACCATCAGGGTTGCTTGTGAGTCCCATGTAGAGTTCAATTCTTCCTCACTCACTAAGTTGTTGGGGATTTCCCTGCTCACCTACCTAAAACTTTTCTATTCTGCAATTGTTAAATGCAAAACTGTGCTTAACCTCTATAAACTGCAAAATTTAAATTGGGTTAAGAATCTCCCTGAAAAGCTTTTATTAATTTAAAACTGTTAATGCTAAACAAGATGCAACTGTAAAGAACTTTGATGTTATGTTTGAACTCAGCTGCTATGTATGTCAATGTTGGTCTTTACACTGTTCCTGTGCCACTCTGCTTTCAGTTAAATAATATTGTTTCTCCCCATTTTTCTGCTCTCCCAAGAGCATGTTTCCCCTACATACATCATTCAGGCCTAATTTTACAAAACACAGAAGGGGGATTTGTAGGAGGACATTGTGACCCGAAAAGGTCAGTGAGCACAGGACTACAGTTGGTTGGATAATATTTGGAGGAGAATAACCAAATGGCTACCTTTTGTATACCTTATTGGATATCATCTGCATATGTATATGAGAACACCTGGTGGAATATACAAGACAAAAGGAGTTCCAAACAAGCATTAATGGTTTTGTTGATAAGCTCAGCACTTCCTCCCTTATCCTATATGACCCTCAGAGTATAAAGTCTGATGCTACTAATAAACCTCGGCTTTTGACCATCAGTCAGGGGTCCACGCGTATTATTATCGGCTCCGTGCACCAAGTCCATCGCTGCGGGACAGCGCCAATTCACATCCCTGTGGGAAAAAAAAGTAAAGGTGCTTCTTAGCAAAACCTGAGGTTTAACATCAGTGGAAATAAGTGGGATCTGAACTACGGAGCCATTCAGGGTTTATTGGTTTCTTCTTACCTTAAATTCTCTATTATATGATAGTTTATGTCCATCTCCATGTGTAAAGGTCAAATGGCCTTACATTATCATCCACACCGTAAGCAGGGAACACTGAACAAAGCATCAGAAAATTACTAAAATATGTCAATCTGGTTCTAGTCATTTAGAACAGCATCTCCCTTGGCTTTTAAGATCTTGGATGCTCTCTTGTAAGTTTTATTTGAAATACAGAGTTACAGATGAGAAAGAGAGACATAGAAAGGTAGAGAAAGAAATATTTATTCACTGATCCACTTCCCCTAATGGCCACATTAATGGATTTGGTTCAATCAGAGGCCAGGGCTAAGAGCTTCCTTCAGGTTTTCTATGTAAGTGTAATGGATCAAGATCTTAGATCATCTTCCACTGCTTTCCCTGATAAGAAATAGGATCATGATCCGAAGTGGGTTACCAGGAATTCAAAGATCACTGGTATGGGAGGCTGCCACTACAGGCAGAAGTTTAACATGCAGTGCCACATTGTCAGCTCCTACTGTGTCTTTTACAAATACAACATCAAAATTAGCTAACATGTCCTCTTGATTGTTACTCATATTGTTATGCTAAAGATGAAGTAACGAACTCTCATTACACCTTTACAAAATGAGCTATCTAATTAAAGAAAATCAAGAAGTTTTTGTCTCAATTTATAGGTTTTTATTTAACATTCAAAGAGTATAAATAAATGTAAATATCATGCAGTTAATCCTTCTGAGAACTTCAGTCAATACTCTTCTGGTAAAGACTCAAATTTCCTGACATTTTAGCAGTAGTGCCAAGTCACAGGTTTGCTATGAATACTCTCATCTTGGTTACTTTAACTTCCTTTACATGATGGTTAGGATTTTTATTTATTCATTTATTTATTTGTTTGTTTATTTATTTGTATATTATTTTTAATTCATTAATTACATTGTATTATGTGACACAGTTTCATAGGTACTTGTACTCCCCCACTCCCAAACCCTCCCACTATGGTGGATTCATCCACCTTGTTGCATAACCACAGTTCAAGTTCAGTTGAGATTCCCCCATTGCAAGCACATACCAAACATAGAGTCCAGCATCTTATTGTCCAGTCAAGTTCAACGGCTTCTTAGGTATACCCTCTCAGGTTTGAAGACAGAGCCAGCAGAGTATCATCCTGATCAACTAAAAGCTCCAACATACCATCAGCAAAAATTTACATCATTACTTTAACAGGACAAATGTCAACAGTTTAGGTGAACGGTTTTGAGTTAGACTACCCGAAAAACAACCAGGTTCAGCAAAATCATGCTTCAATGCTATAAAATGCTAAATACTAACATTGAAATAGACAAGAGACAGCTGAATAGCAATATATAGCCATTCTAAGGTATATAGAATATGGTTAAATATAAACCAAAATTGAAATGTCCATGAGGAAGTCACAGGTTGTGGCCGAGAACATGCGTTTCTCTAGTAACATTGGTTAATCAATACCATGTCAATTAATGCCATAATGTTGTAAATGGTTGTAAATATTATGTTGGGTTTTTTACTTGATTGGGATGATACTCTGTTGGTTCTACCTTCAGACCAGAGATGGTCTCACCAAGAAAACTTACCAAGACAATAAGATGCTGGACTTTATGATTGGTCAAAACCTCCAATGAAAGAATGTCAACTGAATTTGAACTATGGAAATGCAACAAGGTGGAGTAATCCACCGTGGGGGTGGGGGGAGGGTTTGGGGAGGGGTGGGGGGAATTCCAGTGCATAAAAACAAATGTGTCACATTATGCAATGAAATTAATAATAATAAAAATATTGCACACACACAAAAAAATTTACATCATTATGGAATTAATTGACATAGTAATGAGTAACCAATATGTTAAAAGTAAATGCGAGTTCTTAACCACCTTCTGTGACCACCTCATTGTCAATTCAGTTTTAGTTTATACACAACATATAACATACATAACATAACATGTTATACATAACATACATAACATACATACATACATAACATAACATGTTATACATAAAATAAAAAAAAAATCATACCTTTTGGGATTGGCTCATTTCCCTTAGCATTATGGTTTCCAGTTTGGCCCATTTGGACACAAAGAACTGCATTTTGTTTTTTTTAATAGCTGAGTAGTATTCCATGGAGTAGATGAACCATAGCTTTCTTATCCAATCCTCTGCTGATGGGCATTTTGGCTGCTTCCATGTTTTTGCAATTACTGATTGTGCTGCTATGAACATAGGAGTGCATGTTGGTTTCTCATAAAACAGGTGTTCTGGATATATTCCTAGGAGTGTTATTGCTGGATTATACGGTATGTTGATTTTGAGTTGTTTGAATGTTCTCCGTACTGATTTCCATAGAGGCTGTTCCAGTCTGCAGCCCCACCAGCAGTGGAGTAGGGTTCCCTTTTCCCCGCAACCTCGCCAACAAGTGTTGTTGGTGCTTTTATTCATGTGGGCCAGTCTTACTGGCGTTAGGTGGTACCTCATTGATGTTTTAATTTGGAGTTTCCTTATTATTGCCAGGGAACTTGAGCTTTTTTTAGTATGTTCATTTGCCATTTGGGTTTGTTCCTTTGTGAAGTGTCTGCCCTTTTCTCATACCCATTTCTTGAGTGGCTTGTTTGTTTTGGTGTTTTGGCTGTTTTGTACTTCTTTGTGTATTCTGGAGATTAGCCCTCTATCACCTACGTAGTGTGCGAAGATCTTCTTCCATTCTGTGGGCTGCTTTTTCACTTTGTTGATTGTTCCTTTGCTGTACAGAAGCTTCTTAGTTTGATGAGGTCTCATTTGTTTATTCTGGTCCTGATTTCTATTGCTTCTGGAGTCCTTTTTTAAGAAGTCGGGACCTACCCCTAGATCTTGTAGAGTATTTCCAACATTTTCTTCCAAAAGTTTAAAGGTTTCTGGATGTAGGTTTAGATCTGTTATCCATTTAGATTTGATCTTGGTGTATGATGAGAGATGTGGGTCTATCTTTTTGTTTCTGCAGGCTATCAACCAGTTGTCCCAACAGCATTTATTGAACAGACCTTCTCATTTGGCAGGATTATCGTTTGTCTTTTTGTCAAAGATTATTTGGCTGTATCTGTGTGGGTTCCCATCTGGTGTTTCTATTCTGCTCCATTGATCTTTCTCTCTATCTTTGTGCCAGTACCACGCTGTTTTGATAACCACTGTCCTATAGTATGTCCAGAGTTCTGGAACTGAGATTCCCCCTGCTAACTTCCTGTTCTTCAGGATGGTTCTGGCTATTCGTGTTTTTTGTGCTTCCAGATGAACCCTTCGATCATTGTTTCCAGTTCTGTGAAGAATGTTTTTGGCAATTTGATTGGAATTGTGTTGAATGTATAGATTGCCTTTCGCAATATAGACATTTTAATGATATTGATTTTACCTGTCCAGGAGCATGGGATGTTACTCCATCTTTTGAGGTCTTGTTCAATTTCTTTTTTAAGTGGTTTGTAGCTTTCCTCAACTAGGTCTCCTACATTTTTGGTTAGGTTAATTCCCAGAGAGTTCATACTTTTCTCTGTTATTTTTAATGATATTTTGCTGGTTAGATCCTTTTCCAACTTGGGGATGTTTGCATACACTATAGCTGTTGATTTTTGTTCATTAATTTTGTACCCTGCCACTCTATCAAACTCTCGTATAAATTCTAGTAGTCTCTGTGTTGAGCCTCTTGGCTCTTCTATTTCTGCATCTATTGATACTATCATGTGATTCTTGTTTCTTAGTTTTTCAATGTGGTGTATCACATTTATGGATTACCAAATGTCAAACCACCCCTGTATTCCAGGGATGAATCCTACTTGATTTGGATGAATGATCTGTAGGATGATTTTTTGAATTCTATTAGTTAGGATTTTGTTGAGTATCTTAGCAAGACATTTCATGCCAATGGATGAGAAAAAAGGTGGACGTAGGTGTGCTAATCTCAGATGGCCTAAACTTCAAGCTGACAGATATCAAAAATGACAGAGAAGGATATTATATATTGGTGAAGGGATTGATCAACCAGGAAGTAATTACAATTGTGAACATATATGCACCTAATTCCAATACACATAGCTACGTGAAGCAATTACTTACAGACTTAAGGGGAGACATACGCATACACACAATAATAGTGGGCGATCTTAACACTCCACTAACAACTATAGACAGATCAACAAAACAAAAACTCAACAAAGAAATAACAGAGCTAATACAAACATTAGAACAACTAGACTTAGTAGACACTTACAGAACTTTTTATCCTAAGACCACAGATTATACATTTTTCCAGCAGTGCATGGCACCTTCTCCAGGATCGACCACATGATAGGACACAAAGCAAATCTAAATAATTTCAAAAAGATAGGAATCATACCATGTACCCTCTCAGACCACCACAGAATGAAACTGGAAATCAGCAATTCAAAATGCCCAAGGAAATACAGAAACTCTTGGAGGCTGAACAATATGCTATTAAATGAACAATCAGTCAGGGAAGAAATTAAAGATGAGATTAAAAAAAAAAAATTATGGAAACCAATGAAAACTCTGACACAACATTCCAAAACTTGTGGGACACGACCAAAGCAGTGCTGCGGGGTAAATTCATCCCAATCGGAGCTCATGTCAAGGCCCAAGAGAGGCGCCAAATACAGGAACTAAACACAAGCCTCTAGCAATTGAAAAAGCAGCAGCAGAAGAGCCCGACACACAACAAGAAACAAGAAATCATCAAAATAAGGGAGGAAGTCAACCAGATAGAAATTTAAAAACTATACACAAAATCAATGAATCAAAAAGCTGGTTTTTGGAAAAGATAAACAAAATAGACACCCCGCTGGCCCGACTGACAAAAATAAAAAAGAGAAAGTGAGAATTAACAGCATCAAAGATGAAAAAGGCAACATAACAACAGACACTGCAACCATTAAGAACAAAATCAGAAATTACTACAAAGCACTGTACTCCAACAAATCAGAAGACCACCAAGAAATGGAAAAGTTCTTAGACTCACACCACCTGCCAAAACTTAGCCCAGAGGCAACAATCAACCTGAACAAACCCATAACCGAAGCAGAGATTGAATCAGTGATTAAAGATCTCCCAACAAAGAAAAGCCCAGGGCCAGACGGCTTCACTACAGAATTCTACAAAATATTCCAAACAGAACTAACCCCTGTCCTCTTCAAACTCTTCAAAACAATAGAAAAGGAAGCAACCCTTCCAAACTCATTCTATGAAGTCAACATTACCTTAATCCCAAAACCTGACAGAGATCATACAGAGAAAGAAAACTACAGACCTATCTCTCTGATGGTTAAGATTTTTGTCTCATAACTTATATTAATTATTTAAGGTGAAATACTATCTGTTATATGATATTTTAATTAAATACAGTAGCTGAACTAGACACTCCTACTTAATGTATAATTGCAGAACCACAGAGGTTGTTTTTATTTCTATAAGGTGTTTTTTCATCAGTATTTAATTTTCTTTTGCTAAGTTATGTGTATGGAAACAGAAGGAGATACTGCAGGTTTCATTTCTTAAGTCTGTTGTCATACTCTCTTCTAATCACTATTGTTGACTTATTCTTTCATGATTTATATATTTCAAAGGAAAAGTGACAGATAAGTAAAAGACAAAATGTGGAACAGCAAAGAAAGTGGTGGAAGAGAAATTTTTATTCATTGCTTTGCCCTACAAATGACTTCTGCAGCTCGTGACAATTTTTTCTGCTAATGTAACAGAAAGAAATTGTAAGAATTTTATTTTCATGTAATGCATTTATTTATTAATGGGAAGTACAGTATAGAGAGAAAAGGAAATACAGAGAGAAAGAATGTTTAATCAGTGGTTCAATTCCAATATGGCTGAAATGTCTGGAAACTGAAATGATCCAAAGCCAGGAGCATAGTCTTCTGGATCTTCCACATGGATGTGGTATTCTAAGGCCATCCTCTACTGTCTTCTCAGGCCACAAACAGGGAGCTGGATAAAAAATGGCACAATCAACACGTGAATAGGTACCATATAGACTGCTAGGATGTGTAATACAAGAATGCAGCCTCTGAGCCAGCAGAGTGGGCTGCCAGGGTAAATATGTTAGAATAAATACACATGTTCCATTTTTATTGTAAAAGTAGGTTGAAATCTGCCTATGTGCACAATTGCTAGATCAGTTGTCTCCAGCCCCATCTTCTATGTAAACAAATGGATTTTGCAGTCTAGCCTGATCCTGCTGCCCCACACACTCAACACCCACGTGATCCAGTGGGAGTTGTGACCTACACCTAGTGACCCACAATAGCCTCCACTAGTCCTCCCTCCTACCCTGGTTCCCATGTTTGCCACTATGTGCAACAGACTAATCATGTCTGTCCCACATCCTATTTAGTTCTCTTGTCATTGTTCACCAGTAGGAATAGTGAGCCAGCAAGGGCTCTCGCTGCAACCTGGCCCTCCATAACTCTGTTTTAGGGTGCTCATGTGAGTTTTACAGCATGGACCTGCCCGCTTGTCCCCAGTCCCAGTAATTTTGGGCATTGTTGAGTTCCAAGGTCATGCCTAGCTCAGCCCATCAAATTAATCAGAAGGACTTGTAATTCCATAACAATGGGCCCACATATCCCACCACAGAATCCACCCCCAGGTCTGGTTCTTTTGGTTGCTGGTTGTTATCATGGTCAAGTCTGAAGTGATCTATCCCCTGATCTGAAACTCACTGTCAGGCACTATGATCTAGCCCTTGACAGACAGGCCCCAAGTCATAACTTGCAAGTGCACTGGTGGTCAGTCATGCAACATGCTAACAAGTTCAACTCAGTAGTTTCATGTGGGCGGGGCATCAGTCTGATCCAAACATATTTCCAGGTCTCTCCCATTCAAACAACCAGATCTCAGTCCCCTCGATTACCTGCAGGAGAGTGGCTCTGTTGGGTAAATCCTCAGGATTCATTCCTTACCTACACGTATTGTAGCCTATCCATGGATGTCCCTAGTAATTCGATAATGCAGAGCTTGCCACTGCAAGTTGGAGCTCTGGCTACTTGCCACGACCCTCTGTCCACTTAACAGCATTGCATGGGGAGCTAGAGTCCATAATATGAAGCCTGGGCTGGCATAGGTACTCCCAACCACAAGAACATGGCTGGGGGAGCCAAACAACCATGCCATGCTGCTGCTCCAATATATCTGAGCTCTACCCACTGATATGGAAGTGATGGGTAGAGCTGTGGTCAGAGACATGCCCCAAGCCATGTGATATCCATCCCAGCATGGTCCTATGTCTCTCCACATGCCTGGAGGACATTCACATCCATTCAGTGCCACTGCTTAGACTTACATCCCAGTGAAAATATTTAATAATATTATATGATACACTTAAATTAAAAATGATGGATTTTTTAGTATTGTTGAAGAACTATTCTATACAAAACAGGAGGAGGGGTTGTGAGGGTGAAAGGAAAAACTCCTTGCTCTGAATGATATATATTATTATGAAATGTAAAAAGTATGAATAAATAACTGAATAAAATTATATTAATGTAGTAGTAGAAATATTTAATATATCACATTAAAACCAAAAAGCTAAGTTTATATCCTGCCCTTAATTTTGTTTATTTCATTGCTTCTAGATCCATTGTTACCATTATAAATAAGATTTATCAGGGGATTGCAGTGTTATCAACATGTAAAGATGTCGCTACCATTGATGCCAGAGTGCCATATTAACTGATATACAGTGTCCAGCTTTTCTTTTGATTTGTTTCTTTGCTGCTATTTTGGGGAAAGCAATAGAACATATTCCAATTACTTGTTTGTGTACTACAATTTTCTGAAACCTAGAAATCTGCTGACACCTGGTTTTGATTTTGCTTAAACTTGCTATCAGCGATCAAGCCAGAAGGTGGAATGGTTTTCTCTCTCCCTCTCTCACACCCTTCCCTCACTTGCTGTTATTTCCTCTGTCTCTCCTTCTCTCACTCCCTCCCCCATCTCTCTATATCTATATCTAAATCTATCTATATTGATATTGAGATCTATATCATCTATATCTATATATAAGTTGGCATTTCAGAGAAATAAGTAAAAACTTAAATACCAGAAATAGAGGTAACCTATTGAACTTAAAAATGTTCCTACATTTGATGAAAACAAAAACACTTGAAAACTGTAACATACCATAGAAGGTCAGTGAGCACAGGATTACAGTTGGTTGGATATTTGGAGGCGAATAGCCAAATGGCTACCTTTTGTATACCTTATTGGATATCATTTGCATAAGAGCAGTTGAGTGGAGAGCACGTATATGAGAACACCTGGTGGAATATACAAGACAAAAGAGTTCCAAACAAAAGCATTGATGGTTTTGTTGATGAGCTCAATATTTCCTCCCTTATCCTGTATGGCCCTCAGTGTATAAAGTTTGATGCCACTAATAAACTACGGCTTTTGACCATCAGTCAGGGTCCACGTGTGTTATTATCGGCTCCATGCACCAAGTCCATCGCTGTGGGACAGCGACAACTGGCGCCTGAACAGGGACTTGAAAGAAGAAGAGAAAGTGCAGCAGAGACCCCCACAGAAAGTGATGATTGGGACAATGGGCCAGAACCAGTGTAGGGCACAGTCTTTTATCTCTCTTATGCAGAATTTTTTAGTGAAAAGTGGAGCGAAGATAACTAGGCAGCAATTGCGTTCTTATTTAGAGCTTGTTTGTGAATATAATCCTTGGTCTCCAGATGAATGGACACTAGAAACTGGACTTAAGAATTTTACTCAGAAAAATGGTGAAAAGTCCAGAAGGATAGAAGATATTCAAGTTAGTTTTTGGATTATATTGGCTTTAATTAGAGCTATTATTATAATTTTAGAAGGGGAATCTGCAAGAAATTCCTCTAAGGGGAGACACCCCCAAAATGTAGCTAAAAAAGAAGTGTTTCATAGTATGGGCATGGAAGAAAGAGAAAGAGAATCCTTAAGAGGCCCACCTAACAGGAAAGGATGCTGTAATATGGCTAAAAAAGGAAACGCCTCATAGTACAGATGAGGAGGATGGCAAAGAGGAGCCTGTGAGAGATTTCCCTAATGGGAGACACCAACGTAATGTGGCTAGGAAACAAATGGCTTATACCACAGATGAAGATGAGAAAGAATGTGTGAGAGACCCTCCCACGAGGAGATGCCACTGTAATGCAGCTAAAAGAGAAAGGACTTATACTACAGATGTGGAAATTAGGAAAAGAAAACTTGGAAGATGTTACCATAATGTGTCTGAAAATGAAATCAGAACTAAGAAAAAGAAAATTTTCAGTGTTAAACCACAGGATTTCTCTAGTGAGGTAAATGAGGCTGGGATAAAGGAACAGTTAAATATCAGCCCATGCCATCTTGCTCTTAAATCTGATCAAAGATGTTTCCAAGTGTCTGATGTTTCCCGGTGACATCATGAATTCCGATTGCTTTTTCCAATCATTCTTAGTCAAGAAAATAATCAACCTACCTATGAAAGCCTAGATGTTAATGCCATCATAGCTTTTAAAAAGGCTTGTGTGTCCTACGGACCTACTTCTTCTTATGTGTGGAAATATTTAAATGGCTGGAGCCAGGGAGCAAACTGGATTCCTTATGATTTTGAAGTAATAGCAAAAATAGGGTTTTCTCCTTCTCAATATTTACAATGGAAAATGTGGAGAAGCGATATGGCTAAGGAAAAACTGCGAACCATAGGAGCATCAGGTCGGCAACTCCCTGGTGGAGGACAACTGACTTATGATATGTTGGTTGGAGATGGACAGTGGGTTACTACAGAGCAACAGATACAGCTACCTCAAGCTGCGCTCATGCATATACGAGACGTAGCATTGTGGGCATGGGAGAAAATTGAGACTGGGTCTGAATTTGCAGGCAGTTATACAAAAGTCATTCAAAGAGCCAGAGAATCTTATGCTGATTTTGTAAGACGTTTGACAGACTCCATTGAAAAATAAGTTAGGGGAGAAGGCACTAGGAAATTGTTGTTAAAGCAACTGGCCTTTGATAATGTGAATGAGGACTGCCAGGCTATTATTCGTCCTATAAGAGAAAGAGAGGATCTTCTGGGTTACCTGAAAGCCTGTCGCAACACAGGGGCATTTAAACACCATGCTGCCTAGCAGCACTTGAAGCTTTTGCTATTCAAAAACAAATGAAGGCATACTCTCTCTGGTCTGATGACAGAGCCACCAGAGTATCATCCCAGTCAATTGAAAGCTCCAACAAGCCGTTGAACTTGACGGGACAATAAGATGCTGGACTCTATGTTTGGTATACGCTTGCAATGGGGAAATCTCAACTGAACTTGAGCTGTGGTTAAGCAACAAGGTGGAGGCATCCACCATGGTGGGAGGGTTTGGGGAGGGGTGGGGAGAACCCAAGTATCTATGTAATTGTGTCACATAATACAATGTAATTACTGAAGTTAAACAATAAATAATTAAAAAAAAACAAAAAAACAAATGAAGGCTAAATGTTTTAATTGTGGCAAGCCAGGACACCTTAGAAAAGATTGCCTGCCGAATGCTTCCTTCAACTCAAAAATACCATGCGGATACTTTTAACAGTCACTCCCCTGGAATATGTCCTAAGTGCCAAAGAGGTCGACACTGGAAAAAAGAATGTAAATCCAAATTTGACTGTGATGGCAGATGCCTGTGACCAGAAGACTCTGGGAGGGGTCAGCCCCAGGTCCCAAACATTCACAGGTTTACAAAATGGGAATCTGCAGAGAAGCTACAAACTTAAAACTGCCACTGTCTCATTGCCCCACCTGTGCGCCTCACCCTGCAAGTATAAGTCCTGGAGGCTGAAATTCCAATCATTTGTGGTGTATGCATGTTATTCATATAGCGCTTCTTCCTATACAGCATTACTTAATTATGTATACTAATTTTTAAGTACAAGTCTTTATATTAAGTTAATTTTTATGTTCACTGTCTCATTAAGTTCTCATTGTTTAAAATTAACAAAAGCGATGTTCTTGCTTTAAGGAGTGTTTGGGTGATGTCACTAGGTCATTATAAAGTGAATGTTTGCTGTTTTGTTTGTTAATGTACCCAAGTTGTAACCGCATGTCTTTTGGAATATTTTATAATGCTGAGGAAGCTTGCCTTCAGTTTAATGGCTAGCTTTCACAATAATCACCAATTTCAAGGTCTTTTGCTGTGGTAGATGTTTAGCAAACTGACTTCATCTGTATATCCATTGCAACTTTTGGGAGCTTGGAATTCAAAGAAGATACTAGGCTTTTGTAAATCCTAAGGGTTTTTTGGGGGGACATTTAATAAAAATGTGAAATTTTATCATAAATAATTTGGTATAAAATTGACCTCAAACACTATTTGATTATTTCAAGGTATAAGTTAATGTGATATTCATTGTCTACAAAGTGTTTGCATGTATTAATTGCATGTATTAATGTAATTCTTGTGTTTTTGGCTGGTTATCAAATCTCTCACTGCCTTTGATGTGTCAAGGTTTTGTATTTGTTTTAAAGATATTTGAGTGATGATCTCGCATCAATAACCAATTGTAATCTATCATATGTTATGCTAATGTCAACAACAAATCTTGTTTCAGATATTTTTAGCTATCCTTAAAAAAGCATTTAAGAATTCAAAGGTTTCAAATCCTAGGGATTCCCTTGGTATTCTTACGAGGCCTCAAGAATGCCAACGGATCTATCTCCCGTTTTGTGGAGACAGTTGACCTGGCTATTGGATTATACTAAGATTGTTGTCAAATAACAAATGGAGTAAAATTTTATTGTGTCAAAACGTTGTATACATCCATGGTGTTGTGAAGGTTTAATTTTAGTTTGCGTTGCTAATTATGTATTCTTAGCATGGCTGTATTGCTGGAAAGACTGAAATTTGCAATTTTAGATTGATGGAGGGATTTCATAGCATGATCAATGTTTTTGTCTGAGTTTCTCAGTTCAAAACTATTGACTTAATGGCGTTTCACTTACTGGTTTCTGGTGAACACTACTACTAAGCTTGGTTGAGAATAATATTTTCAAGTCTCCAAAAGTGTGTGTGTGTGTCTGTCTGTGTGCGCGCATACATGTGTGTCTTAACATTTTGTCCTTTGTAAAAAGTTGTTTCAAATTGTTATCATGTGTTGCTGTTTGTTTATCAAGAGCAGGTTGCCTTGGGGCTGTGGCAACCTGCAGCCACGCCCAGAGCTTTCTGATAGGATTGTGAAAGCACAAAGATGTTAAAGTTATGCTTTAAAAGCAGAGGGGGGAATATGCTACTCCTGTAAATGCATTAATTTGGTCTTACTCACCTTAAATTTTGTTCAGATTTTGTCTCCTGGTGAGCACCAGGTCTGTGTCACTAGTGGCTGCTTGCAGGCCCAACACAGATGCCTTTGGTTTGATGGAAGGACCCAGCCACTCACAAGTGGAGAGGTCCTGACCCCTTGCTAACTGTGGGAAAAGGGTTTGTTTGTGTTTTTCCAGAAACTGAGCTGCAGCCTGTGTGGGTGCCAGCTGGTAATGTAAAGCTCTGGACTCCATTCACTGGAGGAAGCGCCTGCAGTAAGACAAATTAGCGACTTCATTCTGAAAGATCCATCGCCATCAAGGAGACATTGGAGGAGGAGGGGGAGGCCAGACCCCTCCCAACACCGGGTGACGTGAGGGATCCTAAGAGATTGGTGCATCAAGCGCAACTGTCCTTGACATTATGATGCATTTGATAAACATTAATAATCCGTGGGAAAGGTTATGCTCTTGTCCCTAGAATTTCCTGATGGATCCTCAAAACTGGCTCATCTGACCTCGAAAGTGCTGCAACTCCCTTGAACTCAACACTGCCCCTGGAGAAGATGGAACCCCCAGTGGAGCTGCCTCTAAGAACTGAAAAGCTAAATTTGTTTAATATTCCTCTGGTTCCACTACAGGTCAGGAGTGCAGAGAAATTCTCCACCTTCTTAGAATGTTTGAGGAAGACTTTAAGTGTAACTTGTTATTTATAGATTTTAATGACCTTAGACATTAGAAAAGCCATAGAAATTTGTGGTGGCATCCAAGGACGACTCTGACACCCTCTTAAAGGAGGTTGTGTGTATAGAGCAAGGGGGATCTCAGGGTGGAGCAGGAGGATAAGAGGAGCCCTCTATCCTAGTCCCGGAGACCCCCAGAGGCCTCCCATGTGCTTTCGCTGCAGAAGCAGTGGATATCTGCCTCATCAAGGACATCGAGAACCGGATCCCGACTGCCAAGGAGATCACAAGGAAGATGAGTGCCCTTGGAGGCCGAGAACTCTGAGGTCAGTCCTTTCCTATTGGATTTCTCACCAGCGATTGAAGCAGCCCAGTACCCTGCTCATAGGGTCTGGTGACCTGGGAACTTAAGCCAGGAGCCCCGGGAGGCACTCAGAGAGAAAAGGATTGTAGGAGGAGCTTCCTCTAGTTCTTAACTAGTTCCAGCCTTGGCTCTCAGCCCTCTCTTACACCAACCATCAGGGTTGCTTGTGAGTCCCATGTAGAGTTCAATTCTTCCTCACTCACTAAGTTGTTGGGGATTTCCCTGCTCACCTACCTAAAACTTTTCTATTCTGCAATTGTTAAATGCAAAACTGTGCTTAACCTCTATAAACTGCAAAATTTAAATTGGGTTAAGAATCTCCCTGAAAAGCTTTTATTAATTTAAAACTGTTAATGCTAAACAAGATGCAACTGTAAAGAACTTTGATGTTATGTTTGAACTCAGCTGCTATGTATGTCAATGTTGGTCTTTACACTGTTCCTGTGCCACTCTGCTTTCAGTTAAATAATATTGTTTCTCCCCATTTTTCTGCTCTCCCAAGAGCATGTTTCCCCTACATACATCATTCAGGCCTAATTTTACAAAACACAGAAGGGGGATTTGTAGGAGGACATTGTGACCCGAAAAGGTCAGTGAGCACAGGACTACAGTTGGTTGGATAATATTTGGAGGAGAATAACCAAATGGCTACCTTTTGTATACCTTATTGGATATCATCTGCATATGTATATGAGAACACCTGGTGGAATATACAAGACAAAAGGAGTTCCAAACAAGCATTAATGGTTTTGTTGATAAGCTCAGCACTTCCTCCCTTATCCTATATGACCCTCAGAGTATAAAGTCTGATGCTACTAATAAACCTCGGCTTTTGACCATCAGTCAGGGGTCCACGCATATTATTATCGGCTCCGTGCACCAAGTCCATCGCTGCGGGACAGCGCCAATTCACATCCCTGTGGGAAAAAAAAGTAAAGGTGCTTCTTAGCAAAACCTGAGGTTTAACATCAGTGGAAATAAGTGGGATCTGAACTACGGAGCCATTCAGGGTTTATTGGTTTCTTCTTACCTTAAATTCTCTATTATATGATAGTTTATGTCCATCTCCATGTGTAAAGGTCAAATGGCCTTACATTATCATCCACACCGTAAGCAGGGAACACTGAACAAAGCATCAGAAAATTACTAAAATATGTCAATCTGGTTCTAGTCATTTAGAACAGCATCTCCCTTGGCTTTTAAGATCTTGGATGCTCTCTTGTAAGTTTTATTTGAAATACAGAGTTACAGATGAGAAAGAGAGACATAGAAAGGTAGAGAAAGAAATATTTATTCACTGATCCACTTCCCCTAATGGCCACATTAATGGATTTGGTTCAATCAGAGGCCAGGGCTAAGAGCTTCCTTCAGGTTTTCTATGTAAGTGTAATGGATCAAGATCTTAGATCATCTTCCACTGCTTTCCCTGATAAGAAATAGGATCATGATCCGAAGTGGGTTACCAGGAATTCAAAGATCACTGGTATGGGAGGCTGCCACTACAGGCAGAAGTTTAACATGCAGTGCCACATTGTCAGCTCCTACTGTGTCTTTTACAAATACAACATCAAAATTAGCTAACATGTCCTCTTGATTGTTACTCATATTGTTATGCTAAAGATGAAGTAACGAACTCTCATTACACCTTTACAAAATGAGCTATCTAATTAAAGAAAATCAAGAAGTTTTTGTCTCAATTTATAGGTTTTTATTTAACATTCAAAGAGTATAAATAAATGTAAATATCATGCAGTTAATCCTTCTGAGAACTTCAGTCAATACTCTTCTGGTAAAGACTCAAATTTCCTGACATTTTAGCAGTAGTGCCAAGTCACAGGTTTGCTATGAATACTCTCATCTTGGTTACTTTAACTTCCTTTACATGATGGTTAGGATTTTTATTTATTCATTTATTTATTTATTTGTTTATTTATTTGTATATTATTTTTAATTCATTAATTACATTGTATTATGTGACACAGTTTCATAGGTACTTGTACTCCCCCACTCCCAAACCCTCCCACTATGGTGGATTCATCCACCTTGTTGCATAACCACAGTTCAAGTTCAGTTGAGATTCCCCCATTGCAAGCACATACCAAACATAGAGTCCAGCATCTTATTGTCCAGTCAAGTTCAACGGCTTCTTAGGTATACCCTCTCAGGTTTGAAGACAGAGCCAGCAGAGTATCATCCTGATCAACTAAAAGCTCCAACATACCATCAGCAAAAATTTACATCATTACTTTAACAGGACAAATGTCAACAGTTTAGGTGAACGGTTTTGAGTTAGACTACCCGAAAAACAACCAGGTTCAGCAAAATCATGCTTCAATGCTATAAAATGCTAAATACTAACATTGAAATAGACAAGAGACAGCTGAATAGCAATATATAGCCATTCTAAGGTATATAGAATATGGTTAAATATAAACCAAAATTGAAATGTCCATGAGGAAGTCACAGGTTGTGGCCGAGAACATGCGTTTCTCTAGTAACATTGGTTAATCAATACCATGTCAATTAATGCCATAATGTTGTAAATGGTTGTAAATATTATGTTGGGTTTTTTACTTGATTGGGATGATACTCTGTTGGTTCTACCTTCAGACCAGAGATGGTCTCACCAAGAAAACTTACCAAGACAATAAGATGCTGGACTTTATGATTGGTCAAAACCTCCAATGAAAGAATGTCAACTGAATTTGAACTATGGAAATGCAACAAGGTGGAGTAATCCACCGTGGGGGTGGGGGGAGGGTTTGGGGAGGGGTGGGGGGAATTCCAGTGCATAAAAACAAATGTGTCACATTATGCAATGAAATTAATAATAATAAAAATATTGCACACACACAAAAAAATTTACATCATTATGGAATTAATTGACATAGTAATGAGTAACCAATATGTTAAAAGTAAATGCGAGTTCTTAACCACCTTCTGTGACCACCTCATTGTCAATTCAGTTTTAGTTTATACACAACATATAACATACATAACATAACATGTTATACATAACATACATAACATACATACATACATAACATAACATGTTATACATAAAATAAAAAAAAAATCATACCTTTTGGGATTGGCTCATTTCCCTTAGCATTATGGTTTCCAGTTTGGCCCATTTGGACACAAAGAACTGCATTTTGTTTTTTTTAATAGCTGAGTAGTATTCCATGGAGTAGATGAACCATAGCTTTCTTATCCAATCCTCTGCTGATGGGCATTTTGGCTGCTTCCATGTTTTTGCAATTACTGATTGTGCTGCTATGAACATAGGAGTGCATGTTGGTTTCTCATAAAACAGGTGTTCTGGATATATTCCTAGGAGTGTTATTGCTGGATTATACGGTATGTTGATTTTGAGTTGTTTGAATGTTCTCCGTACTGATTTCCATAGAGGCTGTTCCAGTCTGCAGCCCCACCAGCAGTGGAGTAGGGTTCCCTTTTCCCCGCAACCTCGCCAACAAGTGTTGTTGGTGCTTTTATTCATGTGGGCCAGTCTTACTGGCGTTAGGTGGTACCTCATTGATGTTTTAATTTGGAGTTTCCTTATTATTGCCAGGGAACTTGAGCTTTTTTTAGTATGTTCATTTGCCATTTGGGTTTGTTCCTTTGTGAAGTGTCTGCCCTTTTCTCATACCCATTTCTTGAGTGGCTTGTTTGTTTTGGTGTTTTGGCTGTTTTGTACTTCTTTGTGTATTCTGGAGATTAGCCCTCTATCACCTACGTAGTGTGCGAAGATCTTCTTCCATTCTGTGGGCTGCTTTTTCACTTTGTTGATTGTTCCTTTGCTGTACAGAAGCTTCTTAGTTTGATGAGGTCCCATTTGTTTATTCTGGTCCTGATTTCTATTGCTTCTGGAGTCCTTTTTTAAGAAGTCGGGACCTACCCCTAGATCTTGTAGAGTATTTCCAACATTTTCTTCCAAAAGTTTAAAGGTTTCTGGATGTAGGTTTAGATCTGTTATCCATTTAGATTTGATCTTGGTGTATGATGAGAGATGTGGGTCTATCTTTTTGTTTCTGCAGGCTATCAACCAGTTGTCCCAACAGCATTTATTGAACAGACCTTCTCATTTGGCAGGATTATCGTTTGTCTTTTTGTCAAAGATTATTTGGCTGTATCTGTGTGGGTTCCCATCTGGTGTTTCTATTCTGCTCCATTGATCTTTCTCTCTATCTTTGTGCCAGTACCACGCTGTTTTGATAACCACTGTCCTATAGTATGTCCAGAGTTCTGGAACTGAGATTCCCCCTGCTAACTTCCTGTTCTTCAGGATGGTTCTGGCTATTCGTGTTTTTTGTGCTTCCAGATGAACCCTTCGATCATTGTTTCCAGTTCTGTGAAGAATGTTTTTGGCAATTTGATTGGAATTGTGTTGAATGTATAGATTGCCTTTCGCAATATAGACATTTTAATGATATTGATTTTACCTGTCCAGGAGCATGGGATGTTACTCCATCTTTTGAGGTCTTGTTCAATTTCTTTTTTAAGTGGTTTGTAGCTTTCCTCAACTAGGTCTCCTACATTTTTGGTTAGGTTAATTCCCAGAGAGTTCATACTTTTCTCTGTTATTTTTAATGATATTTTGCTGGTTAGATCCTTTTCCAACTTGGGGATGTTTGCATACACTATAGCTGTTGATTTTTGTTCATTAATTTTGTACCCTGCCACTCTATCAAACTCTCGTATAAATTCTAGTAGTCTCTGTGTTGAGCCTCTTGGCTCTTCTATTTCTGCATCTATTGATACTATCATGTGATTCTTGTTTCTTAGTTTTTCAATGTGGTGTATCACATTTATGGATTACCAAATGTCAAACCACCCCTGTATTCCAGGGATGAATCCTACTTGATTTGGATGAATGATCTGTAGGATGATTTTTTGAATTCTATTAGTTAGGATTTTGTTGAGTATCTTAGCAAGACATTTCATGCCAATGGATGAGAAAAAAGGTGGACGTAGGTGTGCTAATCTCAGATGGCCTAAACTTCAAGCTGACAGATATCAAAAATGACAGAGAAGGATATTATATATTGGTGAAGGGATTGATCAACCAGGAAGTAATTACAATTGTGAACATATATGCACCTAATTCCAATACACATAGCTACGTGAAGCAATTACTTACAGACTTAAGGGGAGACATACGCATACACACAATAATAGTGGGCGATCTTAACACTCCACTAACAACTATAGACAGATCAACAAAACAAAAACTCAACAAAGAAATAACAGAGCTAATACAAACATTAGAACAACTAGACTTAGTAGACACTTACAGAACTTTTTATCCTAAGACCACAGATTATACATTTTTCCAGCAGTGCATGGCACCTTCTCCAGGATCGACCACATGATAGGACACAAAGCAAATCTAAATAATTTCAAAAAGATAGGAATCATACCATGTACCCTCTCAGACCACCACAGAATGAAACTGGAAATCAGCAATTCAAAATGCCCAAGGAAATACAGAAACTCTTGGAGGCTGAACAATATGCTATTAAATGAACAATCAGTCAGGGAAGAAATTAAAGATGAGATTAAAAAAAAAAAATTATGGAAACCAATGAAAACTCTGACACAACATTCCAAAACTTGTGGGACACGACCAAAGCAGTGCTGCGGGGTAAATTCATCCCAATCGGAGCTCATGTCAAGGCCCAAGAGAGGCGCCAAATACAGGAACTAAACACAAGCCTCTAGCAATTGAAAAAGCAGCAGCAGAAGAGCCCGACACACAACAAGAAACAAGAAATCATCAAAATAAGGGAGGAAGTCAACCAGATAGAAATTTAAAAACTATACACAAAATCAATGAATCAAAAAGCTGGTTTTTGGAAAAGATAAACAAAATAGACACCCCGCTGGCCCGACTGACAAAAATAAAAAAGAGAAAGTGAGAATTAACAGCATCAAAGATGAAAAAGGCAACATAACAACAGACACTGCAACCATTAAGAACAAAATCAGAAATTACTACAAAGCACTGTACTCCAACAAATCAGAAGACCACCAAGAAATGGAAAAGTTCTTAGACTCACACCACCTGCCAAAACTTAGCCCAGAGGCAACAATCAACCTGAACAAACCCATAACCGAAGCAGAGATTGAATCAGTGATTAAAGATCTCCCAACAAAGAAAAGCCCAGGGCCAGACGGCTTCACTACAGAATTCTACAAAATATTCCAAACAGAACTAACCCCTGTCCTCTTCAAACTCTTCAAAACAATAGAAAAGGAAGCAACCCTTCCAAACTCATTCTATGAAGTCAACATTACCTTAATCCCAAAACCTGACAGAGATCATACAGAGAAAGAAAACTACAGACCTATCTCTCTGATGGTTAAGATTTTTGTCTCATAACTTATATTAATTATTTAAGGTGAAATACTATCTGTTATATGATATTTTAATTAAATACAGTAGCTGAACTAGACACTCCTACTTAATGTATAATTGCAGAACCACAGAGGTTGTTTTTATTTCTATAAGGTGTTTTTTCATCAGTATTTAATTTTCTTTTGCTAAGTTATGTGTATGGAAACAGAAGGAGATACTGCAGGTTTCATTTCTTAAGTCTGTTGTCATACTCTCTTCTAATCACTATTGTTGACTTATTCTTTCATGATTTATATATTTCAAAGGAAAAGTGACAGATAAGTAAAAGACAAAATGTGGAACAGCAAAGAAAGTGGTGGAAGAGAAATTTTTATTCATTGCTTTGCCCTACAAATGACTTCTGCAGCTCGTGACAATTTTTTCTGCTAATGTAACAGAAAGAAATTGTAAGAATTTTATTTTCATGTAATGCATTTATTTATTAATGGGAAGTACAGTATAGAGAGAAAAGGAAATACAGAGAGAAAGAATGTTTAATCAGTGGTTCAATTCCAATATGGCTGAAATGTCTGGAAACTGAAATGATCCAAAGCCAGGAGCATAGTCTTCTGGATCTTCCACATGGATGTGGTATTCTAAGGCCATCCTCTACTGTCTTCTCAGGCCACAAACAGGGAGCTGGATAAAAAATGGCACAATCAACACGTGAATAGGTACCATATAGACTGCTAGGATGTGTAATACAAGAATGCAGCCTCTGAGCCAGCAGAGTGGGCTGCCAGGGTAAATATGTTAGAATAAATACACATGTTCCATTTTTATTGTAAAAGTAGGTTGAAATCTGCCTATGTGCACAATTGCTAGATCAGTTGTCTCCAGCCCCATCTTCTATGTAAACAAATGGATTTTGCAGTCTAGCCTGATCCTGCTGCCCCACACACTCAACACCCACGTGATCCAGTGGGAGTTGTGACCTACACCTAGTGACCCACAATAGCCTCCACTAGTCCTCCCTCCTACCCTGGTTCCCATGTTTGCCACTATGTGCAACAGACTAATCATGTCTGTCCCACATCCTATTTAGTTCTCTTGTCATTGTTCACCAGTAGGAATAGTGAGCCAGCAAGGGCTCTCGCTGCAACCTGGCCCTCCATAACTCTGTTTTAGGGTGCTCATGTGAGTTTTACAGCATGGACCTGCCCGCTTGTCCCCAGTCCCAGTAATTTTGGGCATTGTTGAGTTCCAAGGTCATGCCTAGCTCAGCCCATCAAATTAATCAGAAGGACTTGTAATTCCATAACAATGGGCCCACATATCCCACCACAGAATCCACCCCCAGGTCTGGTTCTTTTGGTTGCTGGTTGTTATCATGGTCAAGTCTGAAGTGATCTATCCCCTGATCTGAAACTCACTGTCAGGCACTATGATCTAGCCCTTGACAGACAGGCCCCAAGTCATAACTTGCAAGTGCACTGGTGGTCAGTCATGCAACATGCTAACAAGTTCAACTCAGTAGTTTCATGTGGGCGGGGCATCAGTCTGATCCAAACATATTTCCAGGTCTCTCCCATTCAAACAACCAGATCTCGATTACCTGCAGGAGAGTGGCTCTGTTGGGTAAATCCTCAGGATTCATTCCTTACCTACACGTATTGTAGCCTATCCATGGATGTCCTTAGTAATTCGATAATGCAGAGCTTGCCACTGCAAGTTGGAGCTCTGGCTACTTGCCACGACCCTCTGTCCACTTAACAGCATTGCATGGGGAGCTAGAGTCCATAATATGAAGCCTGGGCTGGCATAGGTACTCCCAACCACAAGAACATGGCTGGGGGAGCCAAACAACCATGCCATGCTGCTGCTCCAATATATCTGAGCTCTACCCACTGATATGGAAGTGATGGGTAGAGCTGTGGTCAGAGACATGCCCCAAGCCATGTGATATCCATCCCAGCATGGTCCTATGTCTCTCCACATGCCTGGAGGACATTCACATCCATTCAGTGCCACTGCTTAGACTTACATCCCAGTGAAAATATTTAATAATATTATATGATACACTTAAATTAAAAATGATGGATTTTTTAGTATTGTTGAAGAACTATTCTATACAAAACAGGAGGAGGGGTTGTGAGGGTGAAAGGAAAAACTCCTTGCTCTGAATGATATATATTATTATGAAATGTAAAAAGTATGAATAAATAACTGAATAAAATTATATTAATGTAGTAGTAGAAATATTTAATATATCACATTAAAACCAAAAAGCTAAGTTTATATCCTGCCCTTAATTTTGTTTATTTCATTGCTTCTAGATCCATTGTTACCATTATAAATAAGATTTATCAGGGGATTGCAGTGTTATCAACATGTAAAGATGTCGCTACCATTGATGCCAGAGTGCCATATTAACTGATATACAGTGTCCAGCTTTTCTTTTGATTTGTTTCTTTGCTGCTATTTTGGGGAAAGCAATAGAACATATTCCAATTACTTGTTTGTGTACTACAATTTTCTGAAACCTAGAAATCTGCTGACACCTGGTTTTGATTTTGCTTAAACTTGCTATCAGCGATCAAGCCAGAAGGTGGAATGGTTTTCTCTCTCCCTCTCTCACACCCTTCCCTCACTTGCTGTTATTTCCTCTGTCTCTCCTTCTCTCACTCCCTCCCCCATCTCTCTATATCTATATCTAAATCTATCTATATTGATATTGAGATCTATATCATCTATATCTATATATAAGTTGGCATTTCAGAGAAATAAGTAAAAACTTAAATACCAGAAATAGAGGTAACCTATTGAACTTAAAAATGTTCCTACATTTGATGAAAACAAAAACACTTGAAAACTGTAACATACCATAGAAGGTCAGTGAGCACAGGATTACAGTTGGTTGGATATTTGGAGGCGAATAGCCAAATGGCTACCTTTTGTATACCTTATTGGATATCATTTGCATAAGAGCAGTTGAGTGGAGAGCACGTATATGAGAACACCTGGTGGAATATACAAGACAAAAGAGTTCCAAACAAAAGCATTGATGGTTTTGTTGATGAGCTCAATATTTCCTCCCTTATCCTGTATGGCCCTCAGTGTATAAAGTTTGATGCCACTAATAAACTACGGCTTTTGACCATCAGTCAGGGTCCACGTGTGTTATTATCGGCTCCATGCACCAAGTCCATCGCTGTGGGACAGCGACAACTGGCGCCTGAACAGGGACTTGAAAGAAGAAGAGAAAGTGCAGCAGAGACCCCCACAGAAAGTGATGATTGGGACAATGGGCCAGAACCAGTGTAGGGCACAGTCTTTTATCTCTCTTATGCAGAATTTTTTAGTGAAAAGTGGAGCGAAGATAACTAGGCAGCAATTGCGTTCTTATTTAGAGCTTGTTTGTGAATATAATCCTTGGTCTCCAGATGAATGGACACTAGAAACTGGACTTAAGAATTTTACTCAGAAAAATGGTGAAAAGTCCAGAAGGATAGAAGATATTCAAGTTAGTTTTTGGATTATATTGGCTTTAATTAGAGCTATTATTATAATTTTAGAAGGGGAATCTGCAAGAAATTCCTCTAAGGGGAGACACCCCCAAAATGTAGCTAAAAAAGAAGTGTTTCATAGTATGGGCATGGAAGAAAGAGAAAGAGAATCCTTAAGAGGCCCACCTAACAGGAAAGGATGCTGTAATATGGCTAAAAAAGGAAACGCCTCATAGTACAGATGAGGAGGATGGCAAAGAGGAGCCTGTGAGAGATTTCCCTAATGGGAGACACCAACGTAATGTGGCTAGGAAACAAATGGCTTATACCACAGATGAAGATGAGAAAGAATGTGTGAGAGACCCTCCCACGAGGAGATGCCACTGTAATGCAGCTAAAAGAGAAAGGACTTATACTACAGATGTGGAAATTAGGAAAAGAAAACTTGGAAGATGTTACCATAATGTGTCTGAAAATGAAATCAGAACTAAGAAAAAGAAAATTTTCAGTGTTAAACCACAGGATTTCTCTAGTGAGGTAAATGAGGCTGGGATAAAGGAACAGTTAAATATCAGCCCATGCCATCTTGCTCTTAAATCTGATCAAAGATGTTTCCAAGTGTCTGATGTTTCCCGGTGACATCATGAATTCCGATTGCTTTTTCCAATCATTCTTAGTCAAGAAAATAATCAACCTACCTATGAAAGCCTAGATGTTAATGCCATCATAGCTTTTAAAAAGGCTTGTGTGTCCTACGGACCTACTTCTTCTTATGTGTGGAAATATTTAAATGGCTGGAGCCAGGGAGCAAACTGGATTCCTTATGATTTTGAAGTAATAGCAAAAATAGGGTTTTCTCCTTCTCAATATTTACAATGGAAAATGTGGAGAAGCGATATGGCTAAGGAAAAACTGCGAACCATAGGAGCATCAGGTCGGCAACTCCCTGGTGGAGGACAACTGACTTATGATATGTTGGTTGGAGATGGACAGTGGGTTACTACAGAGCAACAGATACAGCTACCTCAAGCTGCGCTCATGCATATACGAGACGTAGCATTGTGGGCATGGGAGAAAATTGAGACTGGGTCTGAATTTGCAGGCAGTTATACAAAAGTCATTCAAAGAGCCAGAGAATCTTATGCTGATTTTGTAAGACGTTTGACAGACTCCATTGAAAAACAAGTTAGGGGAGAAGGCACTAGGAAATTGTTGTTAAAGCAACTGGCCTTTGATAATGTGAATGAGGACTGCCAGGCTATTATTCGTCCTATAAGAGAAAGAGAGGATCTTCTGGGTTACCTGAAAGCCTGTCGCAACACAGGGGCATTTAAACACCATGCTGCCTAGCAGCACTTGAAGCTTTTGCTATTCAAAAACAAATGAAGGCATACTCTCTCTGGTCTGATGACAGAGCCACCAGAGTATCATCCCAGTCAATTGAAAGCTCCAACAAGCCGTTGAACTTGACGGGACAATAAGATGCTGGACTCTATGTTTGGTATACGCTTGCAATGGGGAAATCTCAACTGAACTTGAGCTGTGGTTAAGCAACAAGGTGGAGGCATCCACCATGGTGGGAGGGTTTGGGGAGGGGTGGGGAGAACCCAAGTATCTATGTAATTGTGTCACATAATACAATGTAATTACTGAAGTTAAACAATAAATAATTAAAAAAAAAAAAAAAACAAATGAAGGCTAAATGTTTTAATTGTGGCAAGCCAGGACACCTTAGAAAAGATTGCCTGCCGAATGCTTCCTTCAACTCAAAAATACCATGCGGATACTTTTAACAGTCACTCCCCTGGAATATGTCCTAAGTGCCAAAGAGGTCGACACTGGAAAAAAGAATGTAAATCCAAATTTGACTGTGATGGCAGATGCCTGTGACCAGAAGACTGGGAGGGGTCAGCCCCAGGTCCCAAACATTCACAGGTTTACAAAATGGGAATCTGCAGAGAAGCTACAAACTTAAAACTGCCACTGTCTCATTGCCCCACCTGTGCGCCTCACCCTGCAAGTATAAGTCCTGGAGGCTGAAATTCCAATCATTTGTGGTGTATGCATGTTATTCATATAGCGCTTCTTCCTATACAGCATTACTTAATTATGTATACTAATTTTTAAGTACAAGTCTTTATATTAAGTTAATTTTTATGTTCACTGTCTCATTAAGTTCTCATTGTTTAAAATTAACAAAAGCGATGTTCTTGCTTTAAGGAGTGTTTGGGTGATGTCACTAGGTCATTATAAAGTGAATGTTTGCTGTTTTGTTTGTTAATGTACCCAAGTTGTAACCGCATGTCTTTTGGAATATTTTATAATGCTGAGGAAGCTTGCCTTCAGTTTAATGGCTAGCTTTCACAATAATCACCAATTTCAAGGTCTTTTGTTGTGGTAGATGTTTAGCAAACTGACTTCATCTGTATATCCATTGCAACTTTTGGGAGCTTGGAATTCAAAGAAGATACTAGGCTTTTGCAAATCTTGAGGGTTTTTCGTGGGGACATTTTGTTAAGACCGAAGCCAAACTTGGCCTTCTGAACGGGACGTGAGGTCGCTCGGTGAAACAGCACACACCAGCCGAAGGATGCAACAGCAAGAGTTTTTATTCAATCACCAGCGTGCTGGGGCCGTGGCCAGTTCCTCACACAGGAAGCTAGGCATCGACCCCGAGTCATGGTATAACAACCTTTTTAAAGGCTAAACCGAGTCTAAAATCATAAAACCATAAAACCATAACCATGAACACGGAAGGGGAACCATAAGCATAAACAGGGAGGGGAACCCTAAACACAAACAGAGAGGGGGAATCCTAAACATAAACAGGGAGTGAGAATCCTAAACATAAGCAGGGAGGGGGCCATGCCATTAGGGGCGGAGGCTAGTTGCAGGTGCCCCTTATCTCTCAGGTCCCCAGGCTCTATCATGAAATGTTTCACTGCCCTTCACTGTCCTTTTACCGCAAGCAGAATACAGAAAGCAAAAAGCAAATTAAATTCTTCTGTCATTTCAATCCTAAATGTCCCTTTTCATTCCCCTGTTTTTTTTCTTGTAACTAAATCCCAATCATGGGATTTCAGTATCCACATCATTGGGGCTGATAGACTGATACTGTTGTCGTAACATAAGAACATGCACCGCACTAATTCTTTCTCTAATAAAAGCTACTAAATGGTTGAGAATAAGGGGTCCAAAAATTAAAAGCACTAACAAAATCAACCATGGGGACTGGTTGAACCAGGATTCAAATCATCCCTGCTTTGCCTAATGTCTATATAAAAACAGCGTTTCTCTTTAAGAGCCGCACACAGGCCTCCTTACTAAAGAAAGACCAAGTCCAGTCCTCTTTTCAATGATAAGGAGATCAGCTTGAGGCCCTCTTACACAATGGCCAGAGATGCTTCAGGTGGGGAACTGATATGCCGATGTCACCCTTGCCGCTAGGAAGAGACGTGCTCTGGTGAATCCAAGACATGGCGGGGACCCAGAATACCCTAACTGCCTACTACCCAGTCTAACTCCTCTTACATTCCGCCCCCCAGAAGAAGTGACCTTAACTGCTGTTAAGGGGGACAGGGACGTCGTTCGTTCTTAACTGCTTCCTGCTGACAGAGGACGTAGTTCAAGGGCAGCAGTTAGGTACTCCTCTGGGGGTCGGTCTAAGGGTCCCCGGTAGAATGCAGAAGTCATCGGAGGTGCCTGGTAGAAGTCATTAGAGGTGCCTGGCATGTAGTCTGGGCTCTGGGCATTTCTTCTTGTTGAAGTCTAAATGACAAAACAAAGGCAATTATAATCTTTTCCAATCTAGTAGGTTGTGAGTTCAGTTAAAAATACTCAATGAATTTGACAGAACACATGAAACTCCTTATCACTGTAATTAAAGAAGGGCGGAGTTTGTCTCCAATCAAACCTAGAATGCATGGCAGAATTCTGGTGGGGCCCCCTCAGGTTGTGAAACCACCGTAGCATTAATGAGGGGCACAAACCCACATCACTCCACCTTAACAAGGGCCAAGATGACCCTCATTTCAGTTTCCATGCCAAGCAGAGTCCAAAAGGGGCCCTTTCTCATTTCCTCCATGCCTATCTTTTTCCGCAGCCCTAACTCCAGGTCTGTGTGCTGACCATGACTCCCTGAGACAAAGGCCATCCAGACTCCCTTTACATACTTGGCACAGTTACTCCTTCCCTGAAAATTGGCAAATCCAACAGTAGGGAACAGGCAAGTGTTAAATTTTTCTAAAACAATTATACTTTACCAGTTGTTGCAAGCCCTAAGAAATTCAGGATGACACACATAACCTAGAACATAAAGCACAGCCCTGAAAACATTTTATTGCAAGACCTACTAGTCACACTGTAGATGGCAAAAGATTAAAACAGGTTTTCATTTGCAATAACTCAGTAGTTTGTAGTAGTCCAACAGGAATTTGCAGAACTTTACACACTTTACGGCAGAGGCAAGCAATCTCCTAGTTATAGTCTAACAGGTGAGCAAAGAAATCCCAAACAATTTGGCAAGTGAGGAAGACATGAGCTCTGCTTCAGAGTACTCAGGGTGTCCTACCCCAATAAGGCTTAACTCTGAAGTTACAGGTCCTGCATGGGAAGTCAGTATAGAGTGACTCTAGTGAATTTTAACAAATTAGCACTCTTATGTGTGACGTCAGTGATCACCTGAGGCTCCAACACACGATGCTTAGGCTGTGGAAGCCTCTTGAATTCACAGCACTCCCAGTATTCTTAGACAAGACCACACACAAAGTGGAAGTTCTCTCCTCCATCGAGAGAAGAGCACAACCATCTTCCATGGCTGCTTCTTTGCACTGGGGCATGGGCCACAGAGGTCCTTCACGGAGGGACACTCTGTAGCAGTGTCCTGGCATTCCACACCTGATATGCTTGCTCTCTTGCTGGTTCTCTTGTCAGACCAGAATGCCTTTGGGCTGATTGGGAGGCTAATGAGTGCTACTGAGATTGTCAGTCCATCAGTCGGCTGTAAGAACTGTTTCCCATGTTGGAGCATTTTTATCCATGAGCTAATTAAAATAGACTATATAGCTTGCCACAATTAGTGCTGTGAAACCACCTGCAGGAATTTGCACTCTCTTAACACCACAACCAGAGGGTCACTTAGAGATTAGGAGGGAAGGTTTGAGGAATTTACATAACAACAAGAGGGAGTATACCAGACAATTTGTTCCTCCAGCAGATGCTTTTTCATGGCCTGTTAGTTCCTGTTCCTCTATCTGGAAAAAAAAGCACCTCTTTTTGATCTGTTATCTGAACTGAGGAACCGGAGTTCCTCTCATGTAAATTTTCACATTAACCATTCCTGGAGCCTTTCTGACAGAATTGCAACTAATCCTGGCTCCTCACTGACAAGGCTTCTACAAGTCATTTCTATAACCAAACTTTTTTACACAATTATCTTTATCAACCAAATATGTAGTCTTTGACAAATATTCTTATGCTTTTGAGATTCCTAGGGGCCCATCTAGGAATTCCAAAAATCAGAAGTCAGGTTGATTCAAACAGTAACAGATCAGATTTTTTTTAATCACCTATAAAATGACCACACAAATATTTCTTTAGAAAAAATGCAGCTCTTTTAAACCATGAGAATTTAACAACGACAATTAAGTTACCTTACTGAGACACAAAATGTGCATTTCTTTGGTCAATCACCAAAGGCAGATATAACCTTAAACACAGGAATTAGTGCATAATCACATTACTTCTAAGAACTTAACAAATTCAAGGGTTGGAATAACAGAACTTATTGAAATGAAGCTGGATAGACAATTGACAAAGTTACCAATTTGTTTCCATTAATAGTCTTCTAAACTTGAAACTTCCATTGTCAGATATTCAGGAGCACTTCCATAGATGTGCACTTCACAGGCATTTTGCAAACAGATTTAAATATCAGCATATATTAGACATTAATGTTAAATACATAAATAATGCTATAGTAATATCTTAAAAATTATAGCCAGATTCATATCTGAAATCTCTTGATTTGTACCTCTTTCTTAACATGCTTAAACCTTTAGATATTTTGCTTTACCTGTCCTTTTGCATCTTATCATAGCCATACTCCTGTAGGAGAAAATATTTTAACAGTGATGTTATTTTCAATAATTCTCCTACCATAACCTTCTCACCAAGAACACATTCTCAGACTTGCCACCATCCTTCATCTGCCAATTCTTTGGATTTACATTCTGAAACATTTAAAACTAAAACATTCTAAAACATTTAAAACTCCAAGTTTTCTAAATAAAAACAGGTTAAGTTTTAAACACAATTACTTCAGGCAATCTTCAATTCTTTCATATATGTCCAATCTCTGAAAACATTTTAAAATGCGAGCCCACTTGGACACCAGAAGCAATTACCTCTTTCCAGCTAATTTGGGAACTTTTCCATTTTTAAGAATCCCAATGGCAAGGACAAAGGCCAGGCTCCAAGCATGCCCTTCCCTTTCCCAGGGCCTGGAGCATCTTCTTATCTTCTGTTTTATTGAAGTCAAGGGTATGTAGAATTCCAGTCTTGGCTATTGTCTTAGGAGGTTGCCTAAGAATTTACTGAACTTAGTTAGCAGGTTAGTCATCAATAAGATGAAAATAGTTTAAAATGCTGTTCTCTGACAAGGGATCAAAGTTCAATTTCAATTCTATTGCTTTAAAGGTTAAATACTTAGAAAATGTACACAGTATAAACAATTTTACCACACATCCTTTAAGAATTTGTTGTCTTCCTGTAAGGCAAAGAATCAGAAAAGATGCTTTTTTGTGAATTAGAACACAAATAATCCCACAACTTGGTACAGCTTCATAATAAGACAACTTGACCAATAGACATAACCACCAGTATATGCATTAGCAGGGTGTTGGAACTTATCGCAAGCACCGCTCTAGGTGTGAACACTTAGGCAGATCTGATCAGAGCTAGCATGGCACTATAAACCAGTAGATAGTTAAAACTCCAAGAACAAAAATCAACGAAAGCAGCAGAAAACATTGTAAAACACTGAGAGTTCATCACTGAAGTTAGTTGCAATAATGCAGAAAAACCTCAATTCCGCATATGTTGTAACCTTACAAATACTAATTTACTTTAATAGAACATATGAAGCAACAAACTTGGCACAATTGTATAACACTGTCACATTATAATTAAATTATCCAAATTTCTCCTCTATCTTTGAGTGGTCCAGAGATCCTGCTGGACATCTCAAAGTCAGAAGGCTTAGTTTAAAGTTTTGGGGAACTTAAATGTCCAATTGAGTTTAACAAACAAGCCTTCTTTCGGCCAGCACACTTTGAAAGTGGGCCATTCCGCAGAGCAGAGTCTGCCAAGATTTTCTTAAACCTGGAGGGAGAGATTATGAGCCCTTAACTTCAGTCCAATGGTTAAGAGTCAAATTAAGGGGTGCCGTCATAGTCTGTCCCATTGTTATCGTCACAATAACACTCAAAAAGAGACAACGCACAACCAGATGCTTCCCCAGAGTTCTTTCCACTACAGACGAAACACATCAGATGGCTTCAGCCCCCCAGAGACGTGATTAGTCTCAACCAGACATACAGATGTTGAGGCTTGGTCACTCTCACATACAGAGGGGGGTGGGCGTAGACTGGCTTTGACAAGCACCACAGACTCAACACGAAAACACAGACAGACAGAAACAACAGACTGCGCGCTAGACAAGAACTCCTCAGGGCCCGATCCAGACTTCTGGGCAGGAATCACCGTCTGCCCACGGGCAGGATTCCACGTCTGCCCGGGTAGGATTCCACGTCTACCTCAGAACCTGGAGCGTCCTCCACCTTTATTCTAAAACAGTGGAGCATCCTCCACTACACAAAAATACTTCAGATCTAAAAAAAAAATAGACAACGACACACAAAGAGACAAGAAAGAGCCGGCTGATCTAACCTCCCTTCACGGTCTCGCTGGTCACCGAGGACGTTCAGGTGATCCCGGACGAGCCCCCAGATGTAAAGACCACCGGAGGGGAAGCCCCTCACACAGGCCTTTCTGACGGGACGTGAGGTCACTCGGTGAAACAGCACACACCAGCCGAAGGATGCAACATCAAGAGGTTTTATTCAATCACCAGCGCTGGGGCCGAGGCCAGTTCCTCGTGCATATGCAACAATTTTCTTCATGCAGAATAAATACATAAGCTATATTTAGGTAGACCTATGTATCTTTGCATTTACGCATGTCAATGAAAGTGTTGGCCATTAGCTAAGTCAATATTTTTAGATACTCATTATTTGATGCTTTGGGCAGTGTATATGCCACAGGCTGTATGAGATTTCCATGAAGTAAATAACGTAGAGGGAATCTGGCAAATTTTCCTACACTCAGGCAACAGCAAGTCCTATGAGTGCTCTTATGATCAACAGCATATTCACTTGATGTGTTGCTGTTCTGAAAACAGAGACGGTTCACATTATGCCACATCTGTAGACTGCCAGGTAGCCATTTTGCACTCAGCATCCAAAAGGCTTCAGAGGAGGCTCCTGAGATGTGTGTGATGCTGTGAGTGGGTCTTAGCAAAGAAGGAGAGCCTTTCTCCATCTCACTTACCTTCTCCTTTGTTTCAGCTTGTTTTAAAAATATTCTTCCCACAGAGGATGGTAGGCCAGAGTATAATGGCAAAGCCTGAAAATCAAGAAGGCTTGTAATTAAGCACCAAGCACACTATTTCCTCAATCCCTACCCTCACACAAAACATACTCTTCAGCAAGTCATGAAGAGGAAATCTCTGAGGGGTGATTCACTGGGGATGTTTTCCCAGGAACATGGCACAGCTGCGGAGACCAAGTAAGATGTGAGACCAGTGGGAGATCCATAAGTGAGGAGATGGCATTGAGGAGAATAACACAGATCTTTCCAGAGCCTCCCCTGTGCATTGGGAGCAAGCTTCTGCTCATGAGCTCACATGCTGTATTATGACTCATGTTGGAAGGAATCGTTTCACCTTCTAACAAATCCTCACAATGCACTTCCATTCACCATGTCTTTGCAAGCCTCCACAGGCATTGCTCACTAAGTCTTTTGAGCATGCACACTCACAGAATTGCATCAATACTACAAGTCAGAACAACTGTGAACCCTTCAGGGCTTCCATGCACTGCATGTGGTGTAACGTCACTTGCTTTTGCAGCATCTTATGTTTCATGTCTCTGTGACTGACACATACAGGAGATTTTTCAAACCTGCCTTTGCTGCTGCAATAGCCACAGCATTGAAACCACACTCACTTATACACACAAAATCAAGCAATAACAAACACACATGCACACTACAAAAAATACAAATATATACCACATTGAGAGGCTTTCTATAAATATTTATATATGTATATATTTTTTCTATGGTTCCTAACACAACCTTACCAATTTCCAAATGCACTTCAAATGATCTTTTTGAGAATGGATTTTCAAACACGTGATGGACCCCTCAGTTCACTGCATTTGCAACACCTATGGACTTTAAAAGACCTGCAAATGGTGGCAAGTGTTAGAGGCCATTCCAACCATACTGTTTTGTCTCAATAACTGACACTCTCATGAACTTTTGGAGTCCAGAACAAACGCCCAGGAACATCTCCAGTCAAAGCACATACACACACACACACACTCACTCACACAAATACAGGCATAATCTTTAAAAATATCTAAATGAATATTGTTCAATATCTTGCAATGGCAAAAAATATACAAGTGCATCTACACATATTCCTCATTAATAAATTATACAGCCACACATGTTATTCTTATATACATAAACAGTATATATTATATATATATATGTGTGTGTGTGTGTGTGTGTGTGTATACTTCTGATATGGATGTATGTACTTATATTATACATCCATATCATAAGTATTTTGTGGTCGTCTAGCCATCAGGACAGCTACAATAAGAATATTTATAAGGGCTTGTGTTTTCATGCCTTGTCTTTGGATTATGACCTAATTTTGCAAGAGACATAGGTGAGACTATCTAGATTCAGAAAATGCATAGTCACCACCTCTCCTACCATTGGCAACCCAATGAGTGCTAAGGCCAAGGTATATGCCATGGTCTATATTGGAGTTGATAAGGCAATGCTGGCCAGTCTACATGGTGAAGTGACCGTACTGGATTTGAGGAAAAGTCCCATGAACAGTCTCACATACCTGACAGCATATACACCTGATGTGGTCTTGAGAAGACAGAAGACTCAGCTGATGCCACAGCTAAAGACTGACATGCTGTCATTTTCACAAAGCAATCTAAACACTTCAAGAGGATACTCCTGACATGTGTGGCACTTCAAGGCTATCTAATGAAAGATGGAGAGAGTTCCACCAGCTCAGATGAAGTCTCCCTCCTTTCTCTATTCTATGTTCTTTATCTATCTATATCTATATTAGAAAAAGTATGTTCCATTGCATACAAATATATAAAATTATATGTAGAACTATTAAAGGCTATCTATACCTCTCGATATATAATATGTGAATTTATTTTTGAACTGTAAAGGCAGACATCTAGGGAGACATACTGAGGCTTTTTTTATTCATTGGTTTACTCTACAATTATCATTACTGCCTGTTCTGTACTTGTTTAAAATCAAACTCATAGGGCTTCTAATACATCTTGAATGTGGAAACAGAAGCACAAATACTTACAGCAACTCCCAATGTTTTCATATCAGCATTAGTGATGAGCTATGTCAGAGTGCAGCAGGCAGAACTTGATCCATTAAACATATATAAAGTGCTCCACTGCAGGCTTTATCTTAACCCATACAATAACACCAGCCTCTTTTAAACTAAATAAGATTGTGTGCTGCAAATCATTCAGTGATACACAAACAGCCTCGTCATTGACAGAGAGCTGTCAACCATTCGCTAGGTCACTGCGCTAATGTCCACACAGCTGATGATAAGCCAATTTGAGTCTAGAAGTCTCCATTATGGGTTTCCTGGTGAGTGCAGGATAGCAAACATTTGGGCCACCCTTATTGCTGCTCCAGGACACCCACAGCAGGCTGGTTGGAAAATGGTGCACTTGGGATATTAAGAATTGCCCTTATTGATTCCAGCACTCACAGGGAGAGCATTAAGCCATTTAGCCATTATGCCTGCCCCTGACATTCCAGAAGTCTTCAAATTGTTTTGCATGGCATTCTAAGAGTAGTGCAATAAGAACAAATTTTTATGAAAAATTCAACCTCCAAGAGTAGAATTATAAACACCCATCACACAGTATATCATGGAAATGGCAATTTCATTGTCAGCATAGCAATAAAATGCTGCCCCAGTGCTTCTTAAAGACATGGTTGTATTTGTTGCTGAGTAATAGTTACCATCAAGAAGACAATGTGCAGAAAACGTCTACTCTCTGCAAGCCACTCTGCTATAAAAACTAATGAAATTATAGCATTCACAACAAAATGCCCCAACTACAGACCATCATGATCAGTGATATAAGTCAATTCCAAATGGACAGATGTAATCTCTGATATAAGTCAACCTTGGTGCAAGACAAGACTATGCCATTATAATAAAATGGAGAAAACCAAATGTGGAATGTGTGAATGAATGTGTTTTCTATAGAGCCATACAATAAAAAGTAATAGTCAAAAAGTATTACTTTGAGCATTCTACCTGATAGAGAATATTCAGTGGTGTACTTAAACATAGTTAAGAAAAAACTGAAAAACTCAGAACCTGTAAGAATGTAACCAGAGGTTTAAAACAATTTGTGATGAGCAATACCATGGTTACAGTAAAACCAGTAAACCAAGATTTTAGTCTGTGTAATTGGACTTCTACAAATCATGAATAAATGACCCCCTTTGAAATGTCAAAATGTCAGACTACTCAGCTGCATTTTTATTAGTGATTGATTTTATGGAAAAGAATTATTGAAAAAATAGACAACATGGCTTATAGCCCTTATATATATTCCTACTATCAGGAACATTTTACACATTCTACACATTGAGCTAATTATGTAGCAGACCATTAAATCTATAATTTTAAAAAAATGCTCACACAGCATGAAAAAGGAATAAATAAATAGAAAATGAGAGGTAAATGTATTATGTAATGAACAATGTGAAATGTGTTTTCCATACACTACTTTAACTACCAAACCTATAAAGCTTTATAAAAAGCAAAAAGTAACTTAAACTGTGCTTTTAAACCTCAAAAGGGACTTGAAAATTTGTGTGTGCCCATGTGTACTCTGTAATACATCCTGGATTATGAATTAGAATCTATATTGTAAATGCAGGTTTATTAAAATATGAAGACAAGAGATTACTTATAACTCCTCCATCAAAAACAAGGCTTCTGAGAAAGAAGATAACACATATGGTAGTTTTGCATTTTTTTCTTTTAAACTATTTTTTGACAGAAAGGCAGATTTGGACAAGAGATAGAAATAAAAATCCTCTGTGTGCTAGTTCAATCCCCAAATGGCTGCAGTGGCCAGATCCAAGCAAATTTTATTTGAGACCAGGTACTGTGACTTCTGTGTCTCTTCCCTGTGCATGTACAGTCCCAAAACTTTGGGCTATCCTGTACTGCTGTCCCAGGCCACAAATACGGAGTTGCAAGGAAAGTGGAGCAGCCAGGATATGAACTGGTGTACAAACAACATCCCAACAATTACAAGGCAAGGGTTTAGGCTTCTGCCCCAGGCCTGGAGCTTTGTCAAGGAGTGTTTAAATCTATCACTTCAATGAACCTAAAGTCCTTGTCTGGAAAACACTATAAAGTTAATGTTATTCATGTTACCTTGGTCAAAACATTCTTAAACTGATATCATGAATTGCAAGACAAGTCTATATTTTCTGTGGGTGTCTCTGCCTTCTCCAGGAGTAAATGAAATGTAAGCATAAGGCTTAGGCTACAGAAAGGCTAAAGTAGAAAGTTGATTTGGCATAAGGTCAGGCTGCTCTCAAACAACAGGAGGAAGAATCCAGTGGCATTAATTCTAACAGTGCCCATATTTTGAATGGAAACAGCTCAGAATAAGAAATAAAACCATGTAGGTCTTGTTTACCTATTTGAACCTGATCATTGGTAGGCAAAATGTCCACCAGTATAATGTCATGGGATTTACTCAATAGAAAAATATTAATCCCACTTATCACTTTAAAATTTCCATCCATCTCTATACTGACGCAGAGGAATCTTCTGGATCTTGGCTTCAGATTGGCATAGCTCAGGCCATTATGGCGGCTTGGGAAGTGAATCAATGGAAGTAAGATCTTCCTCTCTATATATTTGACCTTCCAATCATATATATGCATATTTATGACTAATATAATATATACTATATATGTAATTTTCAAAAATATTTTACAATTTGTGATAGCATGAATTTTTATAAAATAAGTATCTTTTAGGTTTATGTACATCCTTCCACCATGTTTACGATGAATAGGTTATTTTAGGTAACAGTGTCATTAATGTAACAGGAACAGAAACAGATGGTAACATGAAAGACAAAAGGATTTATTAATGAGAAACAGAGTAAACAGCATATTCTGAAGAAACAAAGAATAAATATTTCAATCTTGTACAGGGTGAAATATGATGTTTAAGGTCTAATAAAACCTGAGGTCTGGCATGGTAACTGAATAGTTAAATTTCTTATCTTGCATGTGCCAGCATCCTATCTGGACTCTGCTTTGAGGAGGTGGCCATGCTTACCATCCTGCTTCCTTCTTACGGCCTGGAAAGCATTTGAGGATGCCCCAAAGCTTTTGCAATCTGCAAACATGTGGGAGACCCAGACGAAATGCCTGGCTGCTGGCTTAAAATTAACTCAGTTCTGACTGTTGTGGCCTTCTTGGAGTTATGGCCTCCCAACAGGCCCTGAGGTCACCAAGATTGAGGCAGTGGTCACAACAAGTACCACTGGAGACAAGCTGGTGAGGAATGTCCACTTTATTATGCAAAGGTTGCAGGTTTTAAAGGGTAAGGAAGGGGAGGGCAGGAGGGAGATTTCCAGCAGACACCATGCCCACCAAAGATGCTGTAATTAGCTACATGACAGGTGTATCTCCTAGATCTAGATCTCATGCTCAAGTATACTCCGTTTCACCTAATAGCCATGTTGGAAGTCACACCCCATGTGTAGGCCTGAGGGCTGTGCCTCAGGCTATGGGGTATGTTAGGCATAAGCCAATCCCTCCTGGCAGTAAGGCAGAGGCCTGGGGTGATGGCCCCCAGTGGCCTCTTTGGTATTAAATCAGTGGACAGAAAAACTTCCTTTCTGTCTCTCTTCCACTATATACACCTGATTTTCTAACAAAAATAATTAAAAAATGATCAAGCCTGCACTGAAAAAAAAAATGCCCACTGTAGATCAAGAATGTATTTAGCAAATGTTTTCTAATTCTTTGTCTTATTTTGTTGTAATTCTTACAGTGGCTCATCAAACCATGCCAATGAAATTTTTATAAAAGCAAGTTTAATTGTGAAATATATAATGTCTTATCATCAGTCAATTAGGATAAAGGAAACATGAAGTCTTTTATTGCTCAAATTCAGCTTTTCTGCCATTGTTGTCACTTAGGATTTGAATCTTTGGATGGAAGATAATCTCCTCTGTCTCTCCTCCTCTTTGTGTATCTGATTATCCAATAACAATAAATAAACATTTAGCAATTGCCACTAATTGCTTGCAAAGGATGCTTGGATAGGTGAGATGATAAGAAGAAGAGATAAGTTGTGGGACACTATGGTGTGATGTTCATAATGGATATCTCAGCAAAGTTGCCTTCTTTATTGATACACAAATCATAACAAGCTTTTGCACAATATTCAATCACTTCATTTTTACTTCATGGTTAAGAGAATACAAAAAACCATCCTGAAATAATATTATTTTACTTCAAAGAAAACATTTTCAACAAGCCATTGCTCTTTTAAGCCTTAAGTCACCTGGCTGAAGACAGGAAATCCACGGTTGGCAGTGCATGCAGTTATATAGTGACAAGGGGTTTACTTATACTCAAAATCAATTTTAACAATACAAATTAGCTAATATTGCTTAAAATATTAACAGTACAAAATTAAATGATAATAATGAAAGGATTTTATAAAACCATAAAATCTTGTAATTAAATCAAGCATAAATTACTGTCACCTTCACCTAGTGCTGATTCAATTATTTTATGTTCTTTTGTTACAAGGCAATAAAAGAGCTCAAGGCAGCTCAGGCAATCTACAAACAGAGAGCTATTACAAGAAGCTTCCTTTTATCCTTATAAACTGTTTCTTTCCCTAAATACAAGTGCCAGTATAAGATTGAGATTTCAAGCCATTTGGGGGCGTGGTTCACCTTGGCTTCCCTTTAAAAGATGTCCTATACTTTCTGCTTTCTGTGCTGAAAAACTAAAATACATCATATCATGTTTTGTAACAGTTTGAAGCATATGTAAAAAAAAAAACCTCTTTGTACCTCCATGATTGCCATCTGTTCCAAGATATTATCAAACAATTTCTTAAGGAAAACATTACTTATATTAGGGCCAACTTCAGGACAAAGGTGGGCACATAACAGGATGTTTGGAGACAATGTGGCCTGAATTATACTGTTGCTTACTTTTAGCTGTGTCATAGCCTTATGTCATTAAAGATGCTTTTACCATAACATGATTGATCTATTTGAGGTGTTATACTAGTTACAGGAATCATTTCACAATAGCAAAAAAAAAAAAAAAAGGAAAAAGAAAAGAAAAGAAAAACAACCCTCAGGAGAAATCTATAAAATATGAGAGAGGTGATTGAATGTCCAAACAATGGGATGAGGTAGCAAAGAGGTGACGAGATGCATTCTGCTGGGCCCAGCCACACAGCCAGAAACTCCTCATATTCAATGCCTGCAATTCAAAAAGAGGCCCTCATCTCACACCCATGTCATCTGACCCAACTGTATGGCTCTCCACAATTAATGCCTGATATTGTTTAGAATTTGTGATGTGTATTGAATGCAATGAAAATAAAATAAACTAAGAGAAAATGCAAGAATTTCTGTATTATGGAAAGGCACTTGAGCAAAGCTTACTTCCATATGACCTTATTTGAACACACAGCAAATGACCTGGGATAAGAAGCATTACTTTAAAATGCCTGTCTGTGATTCAGCCTCAACTTCCTGTATGAATTAACAGCATCAGTCAGCACAGCTGAGCATGATCAAACAGACCCTCTGCTTGTGTTCCTAGCACATCTTCCTTGGCTTATCCCTGCACTGTTACATTTCTCTCTCAGTAGGGGCTTTCTCTTTTGTTCCACTTCCTAATTATAGAGTGTTCTGAAACCTGATCCTGGATTTTCTTTTTTTTTTAGCTGTAGTAGCTCCTTTTATTTGAAATAGCTTCCTCATTTCAAGCAGCATCTTACTCAACATTGTTTTATCTATGCTCTGATATGTTACAGTTGTGCCAGATTATGATATTCACAGAAAATCATTAAGTCTGAAATCAATGCTAAGGCATAAAGGTGGTTTGTTCTGGTTAACCAAGGTCTCCCAGCCACCTCCCCAGCCCAGCCCAGCATGGCTGGATGGGGGAGGAGCAGCTGCAGGGAGAGCAAAAAGGAGAGCATGCAAGCTAGAGAAAGAGAGAGAGAGAGCCTGTGCCCCCCCAGTTCTTATACATTTCAGGCTATTAATTATACAGTCATGATTTAGCAGGCTTCTATTGGTAGGTTTGAAGCAAGCAACTTTCAAAAAGTACAAATTGATGAGTTATAGGGCGGTGAATCTTATCAAATACCAGGTACCTCCTTTCTGGGGAGTGGTCTCCCTATGTGACCCACCAGATGTCTTGCAGGCCGGGCGTCACATAGATTATCAGGCCTAGAGTTCACACAAGCCGCAGCCAAGCCATTAGGGCAGGAATTACAGATGACAGAAAACACCTAGGTTCTTCATTACCTAAAACTTGAGTCACATTATCACAATTCAATTAGTTGACTAACACATTTGAAATTTAAGATTTTGAGGCTCTCATCACACACCCAGATATCATTTTCTTGCTGCTTTTCTCATCTCAGTTGATGGCGAATTTATTCTTTCAATTAATTGATCATGTCAATGCCTTAAGGGTGATTGCAGCTTATTGAAATTAATTGCGTACCCATATCCATTTCTCCCTACAATGAACTTTGAGAGGGTAAGTATTACTTCTGTGCTTATTTTACCCACATTCCGGCTTGGCTGTCTACAGTAGACCATTAATTAATGGCTTAGATTTTACTCTTAACCTTTCTTGTTTCTCACAGTGTTATCCAGAGCAATTATCTTAGAACATATCAGATCATATTATCCCTGTTTCAATTTCTCAAAGTAAAACAATCACCTAAAAATGTAACAGGGAGATATAGAGCACAAGGCTAGAGGATTTGGCTGATGACATTTACTAGTGCCCATCTGTGAACATTAGCTGTACTTAATGTGTGCCCAGCTCCCTGCCATCTCTTCATCTTTATCCCACATTTTTGTCTCTGTGATCCAGATAAATTCATCACAGAGGCTCACTGATTTTCAAATAACTCATCACAAATTCACCTTGAAATCTTTCAATTCACAACATTGTTGTTGATAGTACTCTTTCATAAAGCATTAGATCTGATGACTTTGCCTTGTTTAGCTTTTCCTTAGGTAATATCTGCTGAGAATCACTGCACTTAAAGAATCAAACTAACAAGTGTGCAATTCAGCAAGTCTTGGTACATCAGCATGATACTTCTTAGCAAAGACAAAACTGTAAATCATGTTTCATATTTCTTTTAAACTATGATGAATTCTCTCAAGTATTAAACTATTACAATGTTTTTATAACATTTATCTTGTATACTTTCTTGAATATCTGTCGCTATCCCACAGCGATGGACTTGGTGCACGGAGCCGATAATAACACTCATGGACTCTGACTGATGGTCAAAAGCCATAGTTTATTAGTGGCATCAAACTTTATACACTGAGGGCCATACAGGATAAGAGAGGAAGTTTTGAGCTCATCAACAAAACCATCAATGCTTTTGTTTGCAACTCTTTTGTCTTGTATATTCTACCACCAGGTGTTCTCATATACATGCTGTCCACTCAACTGCTCTTATGCAAATATTATCCAATAAGGAATACAAAAGGTAGCCATTTGGTTATTCTCCTCCAAATATCCAACCAACTGTAATCCTGTGCTCACTGACCTTCTATGGTCACAATGTCCTCCTACAAATCCCCCTTCTGTGTTTTGTAAAATTAGGCCTGAAAGATATATGTAGGGGGAACATGCTCTTGGAAGAGCAGAAAAATGGGGAGAAATAATATTATATATTATATAATTTCTGCCGAGGTAACATACTTTTGTGTTTAAGCGAAATCAGAGTGGCACAGGAACAGTGTAAAGACCAATATTGACATACATAGCAGCTGAGTTCAAACATGACATCAAAGTTCTTTACAGTTACATCTTGTTTAGCATTAACGGTTTTAAATTGATAAAAACTTTTCAGGGAGATTTTAACCCAATTTAAACTTTGCAGTTTATAGTGATTAAGCACTGTTTTTACAGAACTTTGCATTTAACAATTGAAGCATAGAAAGCCTTAGGCAGGTGAGCAGGGAAATCCCCAACAACTTAGTGAGTGAGGAAGAATTTAACTCTACATGGGGCTCACAAGCAACCCTGATAGTTGCTGTAAGAGAGGGCTGGGAGCCAAGGCTGGAACTAGTTAAGAACTAGAGGAAGCTCCTCCTACAATCCTTTTGTCTCTGAGTGCCTCCCAGGGCTCCTGGCTTAAGTTCCCAGGTCACCAGACCCAATGAGCAGGGTACTGGGCTGCTTCAATCCCTTGTGAGAAATCCAATAGGAAAGGACTGACCTCAGAGTTCTCGGCCTCCAAGGGCACTCATCTTCCTTGTGATCTCCTTGGCAGTCGGGATACGGTTCTCAATGTCCTTGATGAGGCAGGTATCCACTGCTCCTGTAGTGAAAGCACATAGGAGGCCTCTGGGGGTCTCCGGGACTAGGATAGAGGGCTCCTCTTATCCTCCTGCTCCACCCTGAGATCCCCCTTGCTCTATACACACAACCTCCTTTAAGAGGGTGTCAGAGACATCCTTGGATACCACCACAAATTTCTATGGCTTTTCTAATGTCTAAGGTCATTAAAATCTATAAATAACAAGTTACACTTAAAGTCTTCCTCAAACATTCTAAGAAGGTGGAGAATTTCTCTGCACTCCTGACCTGTAGTGGAACCAGAGGAATATTAAACAAATTTAGCTTTTCAGTTCTTAGAGGCAGCTCCACTGGGGGTTCCATCTTCTCCAGGGGCAGCGTTGAATTCAAGGGAGCTGCAGCACTTTCGAGGTCAGATGAGCCATAGTTTGGAGGATCCATCAGGAAATTCTAGGGACAAGAGCATAACCTTTCCCACAGATTATTAGTGTTTATCAAATGCATCATAATGTCAAGGACAGTTGCGCTTGATGCACCAATCTCTTAGGATCCCTCATGTCACCCGGTGTTGGGAGGGGTCTGGCCTCCTCCTCCTCCTCCAATGTCTCTTTGATGGCCATGGATCTTTCAGGATGAAGTCGCGAAGTTGTCTTACTGCAGGTACTTCCTCCAGTGAATGGTGTCCAGAGCTTTACATTACCAGCTGGCACCCACACAGGCTGCAGCTCAGTTTCTGGGAAAACACAAACAAACCCTTTTCCCACAGTTAGCAAGGGGTCAGGACCTCTCCACTTGTGAGTGGCTGGGTCCCTCCACCAAACCAAAGGCATCCAGGTTTAGCCTGCAAGCAGCCTCCAGTAACGCAGAGCTGGTGCTTACCAGGAGACAAAATCTGAAGAAAACTTAAGGTAAGGCCAAATTAATGCATTTACAGGAGTAGCATATTCCCCCCTCTGCTTTTAAAGCATAACTTTAACATCTTTGTGCTTTCACAATCCTATCAGAAAGCTCTGGGTGTGGCTGCAGGTTGCCACAGCCCCAAGGCAACCTGCTCTTGATAAACAAACAGCAACACATGATAACAATTTGAAACAACTTTTTACAAAGGACACAATGTTGAGACACACATGTATGCGTGCACACACACAGACACACACACACACTTTTGGAGACTTGAAAATATTATTCTCAACCAAGCTTAGTAGTAGTGTTCACCAGAAACCAGTAAGTGAAACACCATTAAATCAATAGTTTTGAACCAAGATACTCAGACAAAAACATTGATCATGCTATGAAATCCCTCCATCAATCTAAAATTGCAAATTTCAGTCTTCCCAGCAATATAGCCATGCTAAGAATACATAATTAGCAACGCAAACTAAAATTAAACCTACACAACACCATGGATGCATACAACGTTTTGACACAATAAAATTTTTCTCCATTTGTTATTTGGCAACAATCTTAGTATAATCCAATAGCCAGGTCAACTGTCTCCACAAAACGGGAGATAGATCCGTTGGCATTCTTGAGGCCTCTTAAGAATACCAAGGGAATCTCTAGGATTTGAAACCTTTGAATTCTTAAATGCTTTTTTAGGGATAGCTAAGAATATCTGAAACATATTTGTTGTTGACATTAGCATAACACATGATAGATTACAATTGGTTGTTGATGTGAGATCATCACTCAAATATCTTTAAAACAAATACAAAACCTTGACACATTAAACGCAGTGACAGATTTTATAACCAGCCAAAAACACAAGAATTACATTAATACATGCAATTAATACATGCAAACACTTTGTAGACAATGAATATCACATTAACTTATACCTTGAAATAATCAAATAGTGTTTGAGTTCAATTTTATACCAAATTATTTATGATGAAATTTCATTTTTATTAAATTGAAAAGGGACATTTAGGATTGAAATGACAGAAGAATTTAATTTGCTTTTTGCTTTCTGTATTCTGCTTGCGGTAAAAGGACAGTGAAGGGCAGTGAAACATTTCATGATAGAGCCTGGGGACCTGAGAGATAAGGGGCACCTGCAACTAGCCTCCGCCCCTAATGGCATGGCCCCCTCCCTGCTTATGTTTAGGATTCCCCCTCTCTGTTTGTGTTTAGGGTTCCCCTCCCTGTTTATGCTTATGGTTCCCCTTCCGTGTTCATGGTTATGGTTTTATGGTTTTATGATTTTAGACTCGGTTTAGCCTTTAAAAAGGTTGTTATACCATGACTCGGGGTCGATGCCTAGCTTCCTGCGTGAGGAACTGGCCACGGCCCCAGCACGCTGGTGATTGAATAAAACCTCTTGCTGTTGCATCCTTCGGCTGGTGTGTGCTGTTTCACCGAGCGACCTCACGTCCTGTTCAGAAGGCCAAGTTTGGCCTCGGTCTTAACATTTGGTGCGTTGGCCGGGAACTTCGTGCTTTTCCTCAGTGATCAGCTAAGCCACGAAGGGAGGTGAGATAGGCCAGATTTATTTTCTGTTTGTGTGGGTCTGTGGTTCGTGCAGTCTTATTGTTCTGTGGTGGTTTTGAGTCGCGACAGGGATAGTGGAGGACGCTCCACTGTTTTGGAATAAAGTTGGAGGACGCTCCACCATTCTGAGGTAGACGTGGAATCCTACCCGGGCAGACGTGGAATCCTGCCCAGAAGTCTGGATCGGGCCCTGAGGAGTTCTTATCTAGCACGCAGTCTGTTGTTTCTGTCTGTCTGTGTTTTCGTGTTGAGTCTGTGGTGCTTGTCAAAGCCAGTCTACCCCCACCCCTGTCTGTATGTGAGAGTGACCAAGCTTCAACATCTGTATGTCTGGTTAAGACTGATCACGTCTCTGGGGGGCTGAAGCCATCTGATGTGTTTCTTCTGTAGTGGAAGGAACTCTGGGGAAGCATCTGGTTGTGTGTTTTGTTAATTGTCTCTTTTTGAGTGTTATTGTGACGATAACAATGGGACAGACTATGACGGCACCCCTTAATTTGACTCTTAACCATTGGACTGAAGTTAAGGGCTCATAATCTCTCCCTCCAGGTTTAAGAAAATCTTGGCAGACTCTGCTCTGCGAAATGGCCCACTTTCAAAGTGGGCTGGCCGAAAGAAGGCTTGTTTGTTGAACTCAATTGGACATTTAAGTTCCCCAAAACTTTAAACTAAGCCTTCTGACTTTGAGATGTCCAGCAGAATCTCTGGACCGCTCAAAGATAGAGGAGAAATTTGGATAATTTAATTATAATGTGACAGTGTTATACAATTGTGCCAAGTTTGTTGCTTCATATGTTCTATTAAAGTAAATTAGTATTTGTAAGGTTACAACATGTGTGGAATCGAGGTTTTTCTGCATTATTGCAACTGGCTTCAGTGAAGAGCTTTCAGTATTCTGCAATGTTTTCTGCTGCTTTTGTTGCTTTTTGGTCTTGGAGTTTTAACTATCTACTGGTTTATAGTGCCATACTAGCTCTGATCAGATCTGGCCTAAGTATTTACACCTAGAGCGGTGCTTGCTAAAATTTCAAAAGCTGCTAATGCATATACTGGTGGTTATGTCTATTGGTCAAGTTGTCTTAGTTATGAAGCTGTACCAAGTTGTGGGATTATTTGTGTTCTAATTCACAAAAAGCGTCTTTTCTGATTCTTTGCCTTACAGGAAGACAACGAATTCTTAAAGGATGTGTGGTAAAATTGTTTATACTGTGTACATTTTCTAAGTATTTAACCTTTAAAGCAGTAGAATTGAAATTGAACTTTGATCCCTTGTCAGAGAACAGCATTTTAAACTATTTTCATCTTATTGATGACTAACCTGCTAACTAAGTTCAGTAAATTCTTAGGCAACCTCCTAAGACAATAGCCAAGACTGGAATTCTACATACCCTTGACTTCAATAAAACAGAAGATAAGAAGATGCTCCAGGCCCTGGGAAAGGGAAGGGCATGCTTGGAACCTGGCCTTTGTCCTTGCCATTGGGATTCTTAAAAATGGAAAAGTTCCCAAATTAGCTGGAAAGAGGTAATTGCTTCTGGTGTCCAAGTGGGCTCGCATTTTAAAATGTTTTCAGAGATTGGCCATATATGAAAGAATTGAAGATTGCCTGAAGTAATTGTGTTTAAAATTTAACCTGTTTTTATTTAGAAAATGTTTTGCTTTGGAGTTTTAAATGTTTCAGAATGTAAATCCAAAGAATTGGTAGATGAAGGATGGTGGCAAGTCTGAGAATGTGTTCTTGGTGAGAAGGTTATGGTAGGAGAATTATTGAAAAGAACATCACTGTTAAAATATTTTGTCCTACAGGAGTATGGCTATGATAAGATGCAAAGGGACAGGTAAAGCAAAATATCTAAAGGTTTAAGCATGTTAAGAAAGAGGTACAAATCAAGAGATTTCAGATATGAATCTGGCTATAATTTTTAAGATATTGCTATAGCATTATTTATGTATTTAACATTAATGTCTAATATATGCTGACATTTGAATCTGTTTGCAAAATGCCTGTGAAGTGCACATCTATGGAAGTGCTCCTGAATATCTGACAATGGAAGTTTCAAGTTTAGAAGACTATTAATGGAAACAAATTGGTAACTTTGTCAATTGTCTATAAGTTCTGTTATTCCAACCCTTGAATTTGTTAAGTTCTTAGAAGTAATGTGATTATGCACTAATTCCTGTGTTTAAGGTTATATCTGCCTTTGGTGATTGACCAAAGAAATGCACATTTTGTGTCTCAGTAAGGTAACTTAATTGTCGTTGTTAAATTCTCATGGTTTAAAAGAGCTGCATTTTTTCTAAAGAAATATTTGTGTGGTCATTTTATAGGTGATTAAAAAAAAATCTGATCTGTTACTGTTTGAATCAACCTGACTTCTGATTTTTGGAATTCCTAGATGGGCCCCTAGGAATCTCAAAAGCATAAGAATATTTGTCAAAGATTACATATTTGGTTGATAAAGATAATTGTGTAAAAAAGTTTGGTTATAGAAATGACTCGTAGAAGCCTTGTCAGTGAGGAGCCAGAATTAGTTGCAATTCTGTCAGAAAGGCTTCAGGAATGGTTAATGTGAAAATTTACATGAGAGGAACTCCGGTTCCTCAGTTCAGATAACAGATCAAAAAGAGGTGCTTTTTCTTCCAGATAGAGGAACAGGAACTAATAGGCCATGAAAAAGCATCTGCTAGAGAAACAAATTGTTTGTTGGTATACTCCCTCTTGTTGTTATTATGTAAATTCCTCAAGCCTTCCCTCCTAATGTCTAAGTAACCATCTGGTTGTGGCGTTGTCATAATGGTTAGGCCCCTAGGTCTAAAAAGTACAAGAGTGTGCAAAATTCTCCAGGTGCACAGCTGGTTTCACAGTGCTATCTAAATGTGACAAGCAATGTCATCTATTTTAATTTACTTATAGATGAAAATGCTCATGAATGAGAATTGTTAAGCTAAATCCTTTTGAAAATAATGTATGGATGCATAATTAAGCTCTTGGAGAGTCATGTCTGTTTCTGTTTTCTCAGGACCTATGAAGTCTGTTCAGCTATATAGTTCTGCATGCATCCAAATGGACTTACTGCTAAGGGCACAGTTTCAAAACACCATAGGATGCCAAATCCTCATGAACTAGGTGGTAAAATGCATGGCTATGATAACTCAGATGTCAGATAATGTTAAAATGCTCCAACATGGGAAACGGTTCTTACAGCAGACTCATAGACTGACTAACTTGAGTAGCACTCAGTGGCCTCAGAATCAGCCCAAAGGCATTCTGGTCTGACAGAAGAGCCAGCAAGAGAGCAAACATATCAGGTGTGGAATGCCAGGACACTGCTGCAAAGAGTGTCCCTCCATGAAGGACCTCTGTGGTCCATACCCCTGTGCAAAGAAGCAGCCATGGAAGATGGTTGTGCTCTTCTCTCAATGGAGGAGAGAACTTCCACTTCGTGTGTGGCCTGGTCTAATGCCTCGTGGGGTTGTTGTGGACTCAGGAAGCTTCCACAGCCTAAGCATCATGTGTCGGAGCCTCAGGTGATCACTGACATCACACATAAGAGTGCTAATTTGTTAAAATTCATTAGAGTCACTGTGTACTGACTTCCCATGCAGGACCTGTAACTTCAGAGTTATACAAGAAAAATATATTATTAATATTCATAGATTTCTCTAAGTAGTGTCTTGTGGATCTAAAAAGCCTTATTAACAAGAAGAGCTTGAAATACAGTGGCTACCAGTGTCCTATAAGTTAGTTAGCCTATGACTACTCAACCAGTGCCACAACTAAGCCTTCCTAGGGTAGGACACCCTGAGTGCTCTGAAGCAGAGCTCATGACTTCCTCACTTGCCAAACTTTTTGAAATCTGTTTGCTCTCCTACTTAAGATTCTTGTATTCTTGAATTGCAAGTGCATAGCTTGTTAGACTATAACCAGCATTTTGTTTACCTCTGCCTTAAAGTGTGTAAAGTTCTGTAAATTCTTAAATACTACAAACTACTTAGTTATTGCAAATGAAAACCTGTTTTAATGTTTTGCCATCTACAGTGTGACTAGTAGGTCTTGCAATAAAATGTTTTCAGGGCTATGCTTTATGAATCTCTTAGGGCTTGCAACAATTGGTAAAGTAAAATTGTTTTAGAAAAATTTAACACTTGCCTGTTCCCTACTGTTGGATTCGCCGATTTTCAGGGAAGGAATAATTGTGCCAATTATGTAAAGGGAGTCTGGATGGCCTTTGTTTCAGGGAGTTATGGTCACGGGCTTCCCTTCCCTTCCCTTCCCCATGCAGCAGACAGATAGACCTGGAGTTAGGGCTGCGGAAAAAGATAGGCATGGAGGAAATGAGAAAGGGCCCCTTTTGGACTCTGCTTGGCATGGAAGCTGAAATGAGGGTCATCTCGGCCCTTGTTAAGGTGGAGTGATGTGGGTTTGTGCCCCTCATTAGTGCTACGGTGGTTTCACAACCTGAGGGGGCCCCACCAGAATTCTGCCATGCATTCTAGGTTTGATTGGAGACAAACTCCACCCTTCTTTAATTACGATGATAAGGAGTTTCATGTGTTCTGTCAAATTCATTGAGTATTTTTAACTGAACTCACAACCTACTAGATTGGAAAAGATTATAATTGCCTTTGTTTTGTCATTTAGACTTCAACAAGAAGAAATGCCCAGAGCCCAGACTACATGCCAGGCACCTCTAATGACTTCTACCAGGCACCTCCGATGACTTCTGCATTCTACCGGGGACCCTTAGACCGACCCCCAGAGGAGTACCTAACTGCTGCCCTTGAACTACGTCCTCTGTCAGCAGGAAGCAGTTAAGAACGAACGACGTCCCTGTCCCCCTTAACAGCAGTTAAGGTCACTTCTTCTGGGGGGCGGAATGTAAGAGGAGTTAGACTGGGTAGTAGGCAGTTAGGGTATTCTGGGTCCCCGCCATGTCTTGGATTCACCAGAGCACGTCTCTTCCTAGCGGCAAGGGTGACATCGGCATATCAGTTCCCCACCTGAAGCATCTCTGGCCATTGTGTAAGAGGGCCCCAAGCTGATCTCCTTATCATTGAAAAGAGGACTGGACTTGGTCTTTCTTTAGTAAGGAGGCCTGTGTGCGGCTCTTAAAGAGAAACGCTGTTTTTATATAGACATTAGGCGAAGCAGGGATGATTTGAATCCTGGTTCAACCAGTCCCCATGGTTGATTTTGTTAGTGCTTTTAATTTTTGGACCCCTTATTCTCAATCATTTAGTAGCTTTTATTAGAGAAAGAATTAGTGCGGTGCATGTTCTTATGTTACGACAACAGTATCAGTCTATCAGCCCCAATGATGTGGATACTGAAATCCCATGATTGGGATTTAGTTACAAGAAAAAAAACGGGGGAATGGAAAGGGACATTTAGGATTGAAATGACAGAAGAATTTAATTTGCTTTTTGCTTTCTGTATTCTGCTTGCGGTAAAAGGACAGTGAAGGGCAGTGAAACATTTCATGATAGAGCCTGGGGACCTGAGAGATAAGGGGCACCTGCAACTAGCCTCCGCCCCTAATGGCATGGCCCCCTCCCTGCTTATGTTTAGGATTCTCACTCCCTGTTTATGTTTAGGATTCCCCCTCTCTGTTTGTGTTTAGGGTTCCCTTCCCTGTTTATGCTTATGGTTCCCCTTCTGTGTTCATGGTTATGGTTTTATGGTTTTATGATTTTAGACTCGGTTTAGCCTTTAAAAAGGTTGTTATACCATGACTCGGGGTCAATGCCTAGCTTCCTGTGTGAGGAACTGGCCACGGCCCCAGCACGCTGGTGATTGAATAAAACCTCTTGCTGTTGCATCCTTCGGCTGGTGTGTGCTGTTTCACCGAGCGACCTCACGTCCCGTTCAGAAGACCAAGTTTGGCCTCGGTCTTAACAAAATGTCCCCACGAAAAACCCTCAAGATTTGCAAAAGCCTAGTATCTTCTTTGAATTCCAAGCTCCCAAAAGTTGCAATGGATATACAGATGAAGTCAGTTTGCTAAACATCTACCACAACAAAAGACCTTGAAATTGGTGATTATTGTGAAAGCTAGCCATTAAACTGAAGGCAAGCTTCCTCAGCATTATAAAATATTCCAAAAGACATGCGGTTACAACTTGGGTACATTAACAAACAAAACAGCAAACATTCACTTTATAATGACCTAGTGACATCACCCAAACACTCCTTAAAGCAAGAACATCGCTTTTGTTAATTTTAAACAATGAGAACTTAATGAGACAGTGAACATAAAAATTAACTTAATATAAAGACTTGTACTTAAAAATTAGTATACATAATTAAGTAATGCTGTATAGGAAGAAGCGCTATATGAATAACATGCATACACCACAAATGATTGGAATTTCAGCCTCCAGGACTTATACTTGCAGGGTGAGGCGCACAGGTGGGGCAATGAGACAGTGGCAGTTTTAAGTTTGTAGCTTCTCTGCAGATTCCCATTTTGTAAACCTGTGAATGTTTGGGACCTGGGGCTGACCCCTCCCAGAGTCTTCTGGTCACAGGCATCTGCCATCACAGTCAAATTTGGATTTACATTCTTTTTTCCAGTGTCGACCTCTTTGGCACTTAGGACATATTCCAGGGGAGTGACTGTTAAAAGTATCTGCATGGTATTTTTGAGTTGAAGGAAGCATTCAGCAGGCAATCTTTTCTAAGGTGTCCTGGCTTGCCACAATTAAAACATTTAGCCTTCATTTGTTTTTGAATAGCAAAAGCTTCAAGTGCTGCTAGGCGGCATGGTGTTTAAATGCCCCTGTGTTGCGACAGGCTTTCAGGTAACCCAGAAGATCCTCTCTTTCTCTTATAGGACGAATAACAGCCTGGCAGTCCTCATTCACATTATCAAAGGCCAGTTGCTTTAACAACAATTTCCTAGTGCCTTCTCCCCTAACTTGTTTTTCAATGGAGTCTGTCAAACGTCTTACAAAATCAGCATAAGATTCTCTGGCTCCTTGAATGACTTTTGTATAACTGCCTGCAAATTCAGACCCAGTTTCAGTTTTCTCCCATGCCCACAATGCTACATCTCGTATATGCATGAGCGCAGCTTGAGGTAGCTGTATCTGTTGCTCTGTAGTAACCCACTGTCCATCTCCAACCAACATATCATAAGTCAATTGTCCTCCACCAGGGAGTTGCCAACCTGATGCTCCTAGGGACAGTAGTTTTTCTTTAGCCATATCGCTTCTTCACATTTTCCATTGTAAATATTGAGAAGGAGAAAACCCTATTTTTGCTATTACTTCAAAATCATAAGGAATCCAATTTGCTCCCTGGCTCCAGCCATTTAAATATTTCCACACATAAGAAGAAGTAGGTCCGTAGGACACACAAGCCTTTTTAAAAGCTATGATGGCATTAACATCTAGGCTTTCATAGGTAGGTTGATTATTTTCTTGACTAAGAATGATTGGAAAAAGCAATCGGAATTCATGATGTCACCGGGAAACATCAGACATTTGGAAACATCTTTGATCAGATTTAAGAGCAAGATGGCATGGGCTGATATTTAACTGTTCCTTTATCCCAGCCTCATTTACCTCACTAGAGAAATCCTGTGGTTTAACACTGAAAATTTTCTTTTTCTTAGTTCTGATTTCATTTTCAGTCACATTATGGTAACATCTTCCAAGTTTTCTTTTCCTAATTTCCACATCTGTAGTATAAGTCCTTTCTCTTTTAGCTGCATTACAGTGGCATCTCCTCGTGGGAGGGTCTCTCACACATTCTTTCTCATCTTCATCTGTGGTATAAGCCATTTGTTTCCTAGCCACATTACGTTGGCGTCTCCCATTAGGGAAATCTCTCACAGGCTCCTCTTTGCCATCCTCCTCATCTGTACTATGAGGCGTTTCCTTTTTTAGCCATATTACAGCATCCTTTCCTGTTAGGTGGGCCTCTTAAGGATTCTCTTTCTCTTTCTTCCATGCCCGTACTATGAAACACTTCTTTTTTAGCTACATTTTGGGGGTGTCTCCCCTTAGAGGAATTTCTTGCAGATTCCCCTTCTAAAATTATAATAATAGCTCTAATTAAAGCCAATATAATCCAAAAACTAACTTGAATATCTTCTATCCTTCTGGCCTTTTCACCATTTTTCTGAGTAAAATTCTTAAGTCCAGTTTCTAGTGTCCATTCATCTGGAGACCAAGGATTATATTCACAAACAAGCTCTAAATAAGAACGCAATTGCTGCCTAGTTATCTTCGCTCCACTTTTCACTAAAAAATTCTGCATAAGAGAGATAAAAGACTGTGCCCTACACTGGTTCTGGCCCATTGTCCCAATCACCACTTTCTGTGGGGGTCTCTGCTGCACTTTCTCTTCTTCTTTCAAGTCCCTGTTCAGGCGCCAGTTGTCGCTGTCCCACAGCGATGGACTTGGTGCATGGAGCCGATAATAACACACGTGGACCCTGACTGATGGTCAAAAGCCGTAGTTTATTAGTGGCATCAAACTTTATACACTGAGGGCCATACAGGATAAGGGAGGAAATATTGAGCTCATCAACAAAACCATCAATGCTTTTGTTTGGAACTCTTTTGTCTTGTATATTCCACCAGGTGTTCTCATATACGTGCTCTCCACTCAACTGCTCTTATGCAAATGCTATCCAATAAGGTATACAAAAGGTAGCCATTTGGTTATTCGCCTCCAAATATCCAACCAACTGTAATCCTGTGCTCACTGACCTTCTACGGTTCTCCTACAAATATCTAATTTTTGAGGTTGTATAGAATATTGATCAAAGTAAGTTTAATAAATTGATGGTTGTAAAAGGGGAATACAAAGAAATACAGATGAAGTTCTGTAATATATCTGTTTTTCTCTGGTATGTTACAGTTTTCAAGTGTTTTTGTTTTCATCAAATGTAGGAACATTTTTAAGTTCAATAGGTTACCTCTATTTCTGGTATTTAAGTTTTTACTTATTTCTCTGAAATGCCAACTTATATATAGATATAGATGATATAGATCTCAATATCAATATAGATAGATTTAGATATAGATATAGAGAGATGGGGGAGGGAGTGAGAGAAGGAGAGACAGAGGAAATAACAGCAAGTGAGGGAAGGGTGTGAGAGAGGGAGAGAGAAAACCATTCCACCTTCTGGCTTGATCGCTGATAGCAAGTTTAAGCAAAATCAAAACCAGGTGTCAGCAGATTTCTAGGTTTCAGAAAATTGTAGTACACAAACAAGTAATTGGAATATGTTCTATTGCTTTCCCCAAAATAGCAGCAAAGAAACAAATCAAAAGAAAAGCTGGACACTGTATATCAGTTAATATGGCACTCTGGCATCAATGGTAGCGACATCTTTACATGTTGATAACACTGCAATCCCCTGATAAATCTTATTTATAATGGTAACAATGGATCTAGAAGCAATGAAATAAACAAAATTAAGGGCAGGATATAAACTTAGCTTTTTGGTTTTAATGTGATATATTAAATATTTCTACTACTACATTAATATAATTTTATTCAGTTATTTATTCATACTTTTTACATTTCATAATAATATATATCATTCAGAGCAAGGAGTTTTTCCTTTCACCCTCACAACCCCTCCTCCTGTTTTGTATAGAATAGTTCTTCAACAATACTAAAAAATCCATCATTTTTAATTTAAGTGTATCATATAATATTATTAAATATTTTCACTGGGATGTAAGTCTAAGCAGTGGCACTGAATGGATGTGAATGTCCTCCAGGCATGTGGAGAGACATAGGACCATGCTGGGATGGATATCATATGGCTTGGGGCATGTCTCTGACCACAGCTCTACCCATCACTTCCATATCAGTGGGTAGAGCTCAGATATATTGGAGCAGCAGCATGGCATGGTTGTTTGGCTCCCCCAGCCATGTTCTTGTGGTTGGGAGTACCTATGCCAGTCCAGGCTTCATATTATGGACTCTAGCTCCCCATGCAATGCTGTTAAGTGGACAGAGGGTCGTGGCAAGTAGCCAGAGCTCCAACTTGCAGTGGCAAGCTCTGCATTATCGAATTACTAAGGACATCCATGGATAGGCTACAATACGTGTAGGTAAGGAATGAATCCTGAGGATTTACCCAACAGAGCCACTCTCCTGCAGGTAATCGAGGGGACTGAGATCTGGTTGTTTGAATGGGAGAGACCTGGAAATATGTTTGGATCAGACTGATGCCCCGCCCACATGAAACTACTGAGTTGAACTTGTTAGCATGTTGCATGACTGACCACCAGTGCACTTGCAAGTTATGACTTGGGGCCTGTCTGTCAAGGGCTAGATCATAGTGCCTGACAGTGAGTTTCAGATCAGGGGATAGATCACTTCAGACTTGACCATGATAACAACCAGCAACCAAAAGAACCAGACCTGGGGGTGGATTCTGTGGTGGGATATGTGGGCCCATTGTTATGGAATTACAAGTCCTTCTGATTAATTTGATGGGCTGAGCTAGGCATGACCTTGGAACTCAACAATGCCCAAAATTACTGGGACTGGGGACAAGCGGGCAGGTCCATGCTGTAAAACTCACATGAGCACCCTAAAACAGAGTTATGGAGGGCCAGGTTGCAGCGAGAGCCCTTGCTGGCTCACTATTCCTACTGGTGAACAATGACAAGAGAACTAAATAGGATGTGGGACAGACATGATTAGTCTGTTGCACATAGTGGCAAACATGGGAACCAGGGTAGGAGGGAGGACTAGTGGAGGCTATTGTAGGTCACTAGGTGTAGGTCACAACTCCCACTGGATCACGTGGGTGTTGAGTGTGTGGGGCAGCAGGATCAGGCTAGACTGCAAAATCCATTTGTTTACATAGAAGATGGGGCTGGAGACAACTGATCTAGCAATTGTGCACATAGGCAGATTTCAACCTACTTTTACAATAAAAATGGAACATGTGTATTTATTCTAACATATTTACCCTGGCAGCCCACTCTGCTGGCTCAGAGGCTGCATTCTTGTATTACACATCCTAGCAGTCTATATGGTACCTATTCACGTGTTGATTGTGCCATTTTTTATCCAGCTCCCTGTTTGTGGCCTGAGAAGACAGTAGAGGATGGCCTTAGAATACCACATCCATGTGGAAGATCCAGAAGACTATGCTCCTGGCTTTGGATCATTTCAGTTTCCAGACATTTCAGCCATATTGGAATTGAACCACTGATTAAACATTCTTTCTCTCTGTATTTCTTTTTCTCTCTATACTGTACTTCCCATTAATAAATAAATGCATTACATGAAAATAAAATTCTTACAATTTCTTTCTGTTACATTAGCAGAAAAAATTGTCACGAGCTGCAGAAGTCATTTGTAGGGCAAAGCAATGAATAAAAATTTCTCTTCCACCACTTTCTTTGCTGTTCCACATTTTGTCTTTTACTTATCTGTCACTTTTCCTTTGAAATATATAAATCATGAAAGAATAAGTCAACAATAGTGATTAGAAGAGAGTATGACAACAGACTTAAGAAATGAAACCTGCAGTATCTCCTTCTGTTTCCATACACATAACTTAGCAAAAGAAAATTAAATACTGATGAAAAAACACCTTATAGAAATAAAAACAACCTCTGTGGTTCTGCAATTATACATTAAGTAGGAGTGTCTAGTTCAGCTACTGTATTTAATTAAAATATCATATAACAGATAGTATTTCACCTTAAATAATTAATATAAGTTATGAGACAAAAATCTTAACCATCAGAGAGATAGGTCTGTAGTTTTCTTTCTCTGTATGATCTCTGTCAGGTTTTGGGATTAAGGTAATGTTGACTTCATAGAATGAGTTTGGAAGGGTTGCTTCCTTTTCTATTGTTTTGAAGAGTTTGAAGAGGATTGGGGTTAGTTCTGTTTGGAATATTTTGTAGAATTCTGTAGTGAAGCCGTCTGGGCCTGGGCTTTTCTTTGTTGGGAGATCTTTAATCACTGATTCAATCTCTGCTTCGGTTATGGGTTTGTTCAGGTTGATTGTTGCCTCTGGGCTAAGTTTTGGCAGGTGGTGTGAGTCTAAGAACTTTTCCATTTCTTGGTGGTCTTCTGATTTGTTGGAGTACAGTGCTTTGTAGTAATTTCTGATTTTGTTCTTAATGGTTGCAGTGTCTGTTGTTATGTTGCCTTTTTCATCTTTGATGCTGTTAATTCTCACTTTCTCTTTTTTATTTTTGTCAGTCGGGCCAGCGGGGTGTCTATTTTGTTTATCTTTTCCAAAAACCAGCTTTTTGATTCATTGATTTTGTGTATAGTTTTTTAATTTCTATCTGGTTGATTTCCTCCCTTATTTTGATGATTTCTTGTTTCTTGTTGTGTGTGGGGCTCTTCTGCTGCTGCTTTTTCAATTGCTAGAGGCTTGTGTTTAGTTCCTGAATTTGGCGCCTCTCTTGGGCCTTGACATGAGCTCCGATTGGGATGAATTTACCCCGCAGCACTGCTTTGGTCGTGTCCCACAAGTTTTGGAATGTTGTGTCAGAGTTTTCATTGGTTTCCATAATTTTTTTTTTTAATCTCATCTTTAATTTCTTCCCTGACTGATTGTTCATTTAATAGCATATTGTTCAGCCTCCAAGAGTTTCTGTATTTCCTTGGGCATTTTGAATTGCTGATTTCCAGTTTCATTCTGTGGTGGTCTGAGAGGGTACATGGTATGATTCCTATCTTTTTGAAATTATTTAGATTTGCTTTGTGTCCTATCATGTGGTCGATCCTGGAGAAGGTGCCATGCACTGCCGGAAAAATGTATAATCTGTGGTCTTAGGATAAAAAGTTCTGTAAGTGTCTACTAAGTCTAGTTGTTCTAATGTTTGTATTAGCTCTGTTGTTTCTTTGTTGAGTTTTTGTTTTGTTGATCTGTCTATAGTTGTTAGTGGAGTGTTAAGATCGCCCACTATTATTGTGTGTATGTGTATGTCTCCCCTTAAGTCTGTAAGTAATTGCTTCACGTAGCTATGTGTATTGGAATTAGGTGCATATATGTTCACAATTGTAATTACTTCCTGGTTGATCAATCCCTTCACCAATATATAATATCCTTCTCTGTCCTTTTTGATATCTGTCAGCTTGAAGTTTAGGCCATCTGAGATTAGCACACCTACGTCCACCTTTTTTCTCATCCATTGGCATGAAATGTCTTGCTAAGATACTCAACAAAATCCTAACCAATAGAATTCAAAAAATCATCCGACAGATCATTCATCCAAATCAAGTAGGATTCATCCCTGGAATACAGGGGTGGTTTGACATTTGGTAATCCATAAATGTGATACACCACATTGAAAAACTAAGAAACAAGAATCACATGATAGTATCAATAGATGCAGAAATAGAAGAGCCAAGAGGCTCAACACAGAGACTACTAGAATTTATACGAGAGTTTGATAGAGTGGCAGGGTACAAAATTAATGAACAAAAATCAACAGCCATAGTGTATGCAAACATCCCCAAGTTGGAAAAGGATCTAACCAGCAAAATATCATTAAAAATAACAGAGAAAAGTATGAACTCTCTGGGAATTAACCTAACCAAAAATGTAGGAGACCTAGTTGAGGAAAGCTACAAACCACTTAAAAAAGAAATTGAACAAGACCTCAAAAGATGGAGTAACATCCCATGCTCCTGGACAGGTAAAATCAATATCATTAAAATGTCTATATTGCGAAAAGCAATCTATACATTCAACACAATTCCAATCAAATTGCCAAAAACATTCTTCACGGAACTGGAAACAATGATCGAAGGGTTCATCTGGAAGCACAAAAAACACGAATAGCCAGAACAATCCTGAAGAACAGGAAGTTATCAGGGGGAATCTCAGTTCCAGAACTCTGGACATACTATAGGACAGTGGTTATCAAAACAGCGTGGTACTGGCACAAAGATAGAGAGAAAGATCAATGGAGCAGAATAGAAACACCAGATGGGAACCCACACAGATACAGCCAAATAATCTTTGACAAAAAGACAAACGATAATCCTGCCAAATGAGAAGGTCTGTTCAATAAATGCTTTGGGACAACTGGTTGATAGCCTGTAGAAACAAAAAGGTAGACCCACATCTCTCATCATACACCAAGATCAAATCTAAATGGATAACAGATCTAAACCTACATCCAGAAACCTTTAAACTTTTGGAAGAAAATGTTGGAAATACTCTACAAGATCTAGGGGTAGGTCCCGACTTCTTAAAAAAGGACTCCAGAAGCAATAGAAATCAGGACCAGAATAAACAAATGGGACCTCATCAAACTAAGAAGCTTCTGTACAGCAAAGGAACAATCAACAAAGTGAAAAAGCAGCCCATAGAATGGAAGAAGATCTTCGCACACTACGTAGGTGATAGAGGGCTAATCTCCAGAATATACAAAGAACTACAAAACAGCCAAAACACCAAAACAAACAAGCCACTCAAGAAATGGGTATGAGAAAAGGGCAAACACTTCACAACGGAACAAACCCAAAGGGCAAATAAACATATGAAAAAATGCTCAAGTTCCCTGGCAATAAGGGAAATCCAAATTAAAACATCAATGAGGTACCACCTAACTCCAGTAAGACTGGCCCACATGAATAAAAGCACCAGCAACACTTGTTGGCGAGGTTGTGGGGAAAAGGGAACCCTACTCCACTGCTGGTGGGGCTGCAGACTGGAACAGCCTCTATGGAAATCAGTACAGAGAACATTCAAACAACTCAAAATCAACATACCGTATAATCCAGCAATAACACTCCTAGGAATATATCCAGAACACCTGTTTTATGAGAAACCAACATGCACTCCTATGTTCATAACAGCACAATCAGTAATTGCAAAAACATGGAAGCAGCCAAAATGCCCATCAGCAGAGGATTGGATAAGAAAGCTATGGTTCATCTACTCCATGGAATACTACTCAGCTATTAAAAAACACAAAATGCAGTTCTTTGTGGCCAAATGGGCCAAACTGGAAACCATAATGCTAAGGGAAATGAGCCAATCCCAAAAGGTATGATTTTTTTTTTTATTTTATGTATAACATGTTATGTTATGTATGTATGTATGTTATGTATGTTATGTATAACATGTTATGTTATGTATGTTATATGTTGTGTATAAACTAAAACTGAATTGACAATGAGGTGGTCACAGAAGGTGGTTAAGAACTCGCATTTACTTTTAACATATTGGTTACTCATTACTATGTCAATTAATTCCATAATGATGTAAATTTTTTTGTGTGTGTGCAATATTTTTATTATTATTAATTTCATTGCATAATGTGACACATTTGTTTTTATGCACTGGAATTCCCCCCACCCCTCCCCAAACCCTCCCCCCACCCCCACGGTGGATTACTCCACCTTGTTGCATTTCCATAGTTCAAATTCAGTTGACATTCTTTCATTGGAGGTTTTGACCAATCATAAAGTCCAGCATCTTATTGTCTTGGTAAGTTTTCTTGGTGAGACCATCTCTGGTCTGAAGGTAGAACCAACAGAGTATCATCCCAATCAAGTAAAAAACCCAACATAATATTTACAACCATTTACAACATTATGGCATTAATTGACATGGTATTGATTAACCAATGTTACTAGAGAAACGCATGTTCTCGGCCACAACCTGTGACTTCCTCATGGACATTTCAATTTTGGTTTATATTTAACCATATTCTATATACCTTAGAATGGCTATATATTGCTATTCAGCTGTCTCTTGTCTATTTCAATGTTAGTATTTAGCATTTTATAGCATTGAAGCATGATTTTGCTGAACCTGGTTGTTTTTCGGGTAGTCTAACTCAAAACCGTTCACCTAAACTGTTGACATTTGTCCTGTTAAAGTAATGATGTAAATTTTTGCTGATGGTATGTTGGAGCTTTTAGTTGATCAGGATGATACTCTGCTGGCTCTGTCTTCAAACCTGAGAGGGTATACCTAAGAAGCCGTTGAACTTGACTGGACAATAAGATGCTGGACTCTATGTTTGGTATGTGCTTGCAATGGGGGAATCTCAACTGAACTTGAACTGTGGTTATGCAACAAGGTGGATGAATCCACCATAGTGGGAGGGTTTGGGAGTGGGGGAGTACAAGTACCTATGAAACTGTGTCACATAATACAATGTAATTAATGAATTAAAAATAATATACAAATAAATAAACAAACAAATAAATAAATGAATAAATAAAAATCCTAACCATCATGTAAAGGAAGTTAAAGTAACCAAGATGAGAGTATTCATAGCAAACCTGTGACTTGGCACTACTGCTAAAATGTCAGGAAATTTGAGTCTTTACCAGAAGAGTATTGACTGAAGTTCTCAGAAGGATTAACTGCATGATATTTACATTTATTTATACTCTTTGAATGTTAAATAAAAACCTATAAATTGAGACAAAAACTTCTTGATTTTCTTTAATTAGATAGCTCATTTTGTAAAGGTGTAATGAGAGTTCGTTACTTCATCTTTAGCATAACAATATGAGTAACAATCAAGAGGACATGTTAGCTAATTTTGATGTTGTATTTGTAAAAGACACAGTAGGAGCTGACAATGTGGCACTGCATGTTAAACTTCTGCCTGTAGTGGCAGCCTCCCATACCAGTGATCTTTGAATTCCTGGTAACCCACTTCGGATCATGATCCTATTTCTTATCAGGGAAAGCAGTGGAAGATGATCTAAGATCTTGATCCATTACACTTACATAGAAAACCTGAAGGAAGCTCTTAGCCCTGGCCTCTGATTGAACCAAATCCATTAATGTGGCCATTAGGGGAAGTGGATCAGTGAATAAATATTTCTTTCTCTACCTTTCTATGTCTCTCTTTCTCATCTGTAACTCTGTATTTCAAATAAAACTTACAAGAGAGCATCCAAGATCTTAAAAGCCAAGGGAGATGCTATTCTAAATGACTAGAACCAGATTGACATATTTTAGTAATTTTCTGATGCTTTGTTCAGTGTTCCCTGCTTACGGTGTGGATGATAATGTAAGGCCATTTGACCTTTACACATGGAGATGGACATAAACTATCATATAATAGAGAATTTAAGGTAAGAAGAAACCAATAAACCCTGAATGGCTCCGTAGTTCAGATCCCACTTATTTCCACTGATGTTAAACCTCAGGTTTTGCTAAGAAGCACCTTTACTTTTTTTTTCCCACAGGGATGTGAATTATAAATTTCTTCAGCTTTGTTCATATGTAAAACTTAAGGTTAAACTTCTCATACTTTATCCATAGTAGAGTAACGAAAATGCCTTAGTCACCATCCAAACAAGAAAGCTTTTGGAGTGGGAATAGAAAGAGAGTGAAGAGATAAATGAAGAATAAGGGATTTATGTATTACGGATAGTGTGACAGAGTCAACAGACTATGACATCCTGACAAGAACCACATACGTGCTGAGACAGCACTACAACACTACAGAATAATAGCAGGCACATTTGTCTTATAGGCTGTATGATTCAATAACAGCATACACTTCTGAAAAAAAAAACATCAGCTAATTTAAAAATAAAATAAATGGCATATCACTAACAAGTACTAATTCCCAGCTGACACATAACTGTGATAACATTTGGCTGAAAAAGGAAAGACTCAGTCGCATTCATCACATATGAGTTCATCAGGATCCAAATGACTTATTCTCATTAGAAATATACCTGCTTCAACATTTCACAAAGGAGCAAACCCAAATGGCAAACAAACACATAAAAAATGTTCAAGTCCCCTGGCAATAAGGGAAATCCAAATTAAGACATCAATGAGGTACCACCTAACACCAGTAAGAATGGCTCATATACAAAAAACCATGAATAACACTTGCTGGAGGGGGTGTGGGGAAAGGGAACCCTTCTCCACTGCTGGTGGGAATGCAGGTTGGTGCAGCCTCTGAGGAAATCAATATGAAGAACACTCAAACAATTGAAAATCTGCATACCGTACGATCCAGCAAGAGATTCCTAGGAATATATCCAAAACACCTGTTACACAAGAAACCAACATGCACCCCCATGTTCATAGCAGTACAATGGATAACCACAAAAATGTAGAAGCAACCAAAATGCTCATCAACAGAAGACTGCATAAGAAAGCTATGGTTCTTTTATTCCATGGAATACTATCCTGCTATTTCAAAAAAAAAAAAAAAAATGAAATGCAGTTCTTGGTAGACAAATGGGCCCAACTGGAAACCATTATGCTAAGGAAAATGAGTCAATCCCAAAAGGTTAGATATCACATGTTTGCCTTAATTTAAGTCAAAATGTTGACAATCTGAAAAATGGTACCTGTGAAATATAATATTATTTTAACCTCTTACAATGTGTATCACATGCAGTAACATATTGTGATGTAATCAATGAACCAACAATCAATGTGAGAAAGACTGCTCATGATCTATATCAAAGACGTGTAAAACCTAATGCACTTTTAAGACCCTATGCTTCTCGGTGGGGTGGGAGAGCAGAGAATCTTATATTTCCCTGAATGTGTGAGGCAGACGAAAATCATAACCTGTCAAGAACATAACAGGGAACCTATAGATAATGGCCTCGAATCAGCATTAGACAATAGCAAAACCACAAAGACATAGGGGGTATCAAGAGTGATCCTGACAACCTTTTAACAGGGAGTCATATGCACAGAGCAGCGAGTATCCCAGTGTAGAGCAGGTGGACAACAGGAAGCTTGTATCCCAACCCTGGAGACTCCCAGATCCTCATGAAGTACTATCAGTATGGGCACCAAGGACTACATCCCAACTGCCAAAGAGACCACGGGGAGTGTCTTCAGAGGCCAAGTACTCCAAAGTCATCCACTCCCACTTGAATCTCCCACATGGGATAGAAGAAGTCTAAATCCCTCCTCGCATGGCCCAATGTCACTGGAACAACAGCCAGGAGCCCGGAGGGGTCTAAAGAAACACTTTTCTCTGGTCCTTACTTAGTTCCAACTCTGGATCCCCACCCTTTCTAGCAATGACCATCAGGGTCGCCCCAGAGTCCCCTCCCCCCAAAGCAAAACAAAAAAAAAGCAACATCAAAAAATTAGAATAGAGAGAAAACAAAAAGGAAAGCTTAGAACTAGACAGAAACGATCAGTTGTGACTCACACATACCTTACTAGGTAGGACACGAAAATAAATTACTCCTAACTAGGGTATGGAGGATTTCTCTGCACACCTCTCCCAACAGTGTTCTATGCCTCAACTGGTGTCATATGCGTTGTTAAAGCTATAAGCCAGTTTAGATTTTCCTAAAATCTGCCAAGTTCCATAAAAATTATGCTTCAACACAATAAACTGCTAATTACTAAAACGAAAATGGACATGAGACAGCTGAATGGTATCCTATAGCCATGTTATGGTGGATATAAGTCAGTTGTATACAAACTAAAATTGAAATGTTAATGAAGTAGTCACAGGATGATGTTAGGAACCTGCATTTTCTAACATATCAGTCACTTAATACAACATCAGTTACCCCATAATGTCGGAAACTGTTGTTGATGTTATGTTATGGCTTTTAATTGGTCGGAACGATATTTTGCCAGCTATGCCTTTAGACCAGAACTGGCCTCCCCAAAAAACTGTTGAATTGAGCTGGACAATAAGATGCTGGACTCTAGGCATGGCACATGCTTGCATTGAAAGAAAAAAGAATAGATTTGAACTGTAGCACTGCAATAAGGTGGAGCAATCCACCATGGAGGGAGGGCTTCAGGTGGGCATGGGCGAACATCAGAGCCTATGAAACAATGTTATAAAATAAAATGCAATAAAAAATGAATATACCTGCTTCCAGAAACATAGTCTTTTGTACCACCAGAGAAAAAATAACTCTAAGCCACCGAATTATGACATGTTGTTAATATTGATTGCATGTATCTATGATTTTAAATTTATAAAATGTTTATTCTCAGCCTGATACAAAATGGCTGAATAGGTTAAGGATGTGTAGACTTGGAAAGAGGAAAGAGGCAAATGCAGTGCAGAGCTAGCTAACTAATGCTATTACAGAGTAGCAGTGTAGAGCTTGTGGAAGGCCCATGGAAGAAAGTTTGACTGATGGAGGTAAGGAGAAAGGGAAAGGTGTCTTGAGTCATTGTCCATGACTTAAGATGGTCAGGATGTGAATAACCATGTGGTCATTTCAGGAATGGGTGATGAGGCCAGTCCTCAGATACAAGATCTCTTGTTTTGTTTCTGGACATGCAGAGATACAGATCATTGGGGAATATGTAATTGAGCAACTGAGTGTAATGAAGTGCATGCTTACACTACATATCTATTTTAGGCATGACTCACTCATTGCCTGGCAAATACTATGGTATACAGAATGGACACTGTAAAACAACTGTAACAAACATGGTCTGGAGCTATGCCAGGCTCAGTGAGTCCATAGTAGCTGCTATTCGTAGGGTTACGTGCAGACACTACTGAGTTGGCTTGACTGAAAGCTGGAAGTTTCCACTGTGGGAGAAAAAGGAACAAGCTAGGCATAATACCAGTCACTGTGAAATATCAACCATCTCCACAGAATATGCTAGTTGTTTTGAAAACCAGGAGTACATTTTGCAATCCCAGAACCTGTGAGACGATGCATAAGAAGAGTGTAAACCTCAACCAAGTAGTTCCCTAGGGGTCACTCCATAGGATAGAATCAAGATGCCACTTAGGGTGGTGTGAGTCCTGGAAAAACTCAGCTAAATTAGTTCAAACCTGCCTCAGTGAGCCTAGAAAGCCAACTCTCTGAAGGGTAACATGCAATCATACAACACAATCATATTTCAATGTTTCTAACATCAAATTCTATGATTCACAGTGAGTGGTTCCAGGGAGAAATAACAACAAATAAATCAAAATTAAGGAAGCTGTTTGCAGCACATACTATTGTATCCTTGCTCGTGTCCATGCAGTAGGTGTGAATAACATGAAGATGTGAAGAGAACAGCTCCCCTGCTTGGCAGGGCCCAAGGAGAGCTTATGCTGTTTGGCAGCACCTGACGAATTTCTCTCTGACCACTTTGACACAGTTTTACCCCCTTTTGCATGGACACTCAACCACCCCACTAAGAATTTTGTAATCTATTGAGACATTGTTTGCCCCTATGAGATGGCTTTTGCAACCAACATGAGTACAATTAAGCTCATGCTGTTTCTGGACACTTTATTGTGTGCCTACCCATTGCCATGAAATCTGGCTCAGACATTTAGAATTCTTTCAGGGAAATGGCTTGATAAGAATTTTACAAGCTAATGAAAGTGATGAGAATATGGGCTGAAACTGATATGACAAAAAATATAGCTCCTGGGACCATAAAGGCTATCCGGATACTGTGACCCTTAAGGCTGAGCTTGCAGGCCTAATGGCTAACTAATCTCTATGACTCCAATCCCCATAAACCAAAGCCCCAGACCTTTTAACCAAAACATAGTTCAAAGTAGGGGTCTGGTTTTCACAGGTGGCACCAATATTAGAGCCCAGACCTGAGGAGAACGGGTGGGGACTGGCAAGCCAAATAAACAAGGAATGTGGAATCCTTCCTCATTCACCTCTCAAGCAGTTGCAAATTGTGTCCCTCTTGAAGCTGTGTCAAATTTCCCCTAAGAGAAAATCGTGTACTGCTTCTGTATAAATAAAGTGGACAGCTTTATCCCAGGCTCCAAAATGATCTTGGAATTGTAGTGGTCTGTCTCTCTTCTTTCTACGTCTATTTCACGCACCCTTCTCAAGTTCCGAACTCAGCTGGAGCTGGACTCTGGCATAAATCAATTCTTGAAACCACTGTGTATAAACCAATTACTGAAACCACTGTGTAAACCACTTCCTGAATCTGCTGTGTGAAACCAATTACTGAAATCGATGTGCAAAACCACTTTCTAAAACAACTCTTTAAACAATTTATTGCAATCACTGTGTAAAACCACTTTCTGAAACTGTTGCACATAAAAAATTACTAAAATTGCTGTCTATATCCACTTCTGGAAACTGCTATGTGAAACCAATTCTTAAAGCCTTATGGCAAACCACTTAATGAAACTACACATTGTTCCTAGTTCTCCTTTAAAAAAGGTTTGTGCGTAACACATGTCACCAAAACAGCCGAGTCAAGCTGATTGGCATAGACAGAGCACATCTCCTTTCCTATCACGTATCTCAGGGAATTCTCAGCAGTCTCACACAACATGGTCACCATCTTAGAAGAAAAGAGGTCACTTCAATCAATTCTACTGAGGTACGGGGAAGTTACTATCCACGGATGGACATCGTCCGATAGATCTGGTTTTTGTCTGGCATTGTTTCTCCTTGACTAGGTTAGCCTCATCTCTGTTATGGAGCTAGATAGGTGCCTGAGAAGGCTGCTATTTCTGCTCATATTCACGAAACAGCACTAGGTCCCCTGAATAGGCATGTTGAGTGTCTTCCAGGTTGTGGTTTCATTGTCATTCTCTTTAGAGTCATGTTGGTAGAAGATTGCCACAGCCAAGTCTCACCAAGGAGAGTCTCAGCTGGGGCTGCAGTAAGATCTGTGCCCCAGCTGCTGCTAATGGACATGCCGGGAATTCCATTGATTTTACACTCTGCCTACATTAGGTGCAATCCCAAAGCTTCAACAAAATGACATGATAATCAAAACAAAACAAAAAGAAACCAATCAGCAAAAGGAAAAATTTCACAAATGAATGAATTCCCACAATTAGACACAAGACAGATTCACGTTAAAAAAAAAAACCATAACTCGCTTAATCTCATTCAGAGAATTAAAAATAAGCTTATACCATATCATGCAAGTAACAAAGGATTCCTGAGAGTGTTTCCCTGGGCTTGGATGCATCCTGGGTCGTCATCGTATCAGCATCAGTCTCCAAGTGACAGGATCAACGTGGTCATGGAAACCATCCACCAACAGAAAACACAAAACCTGAGGCTTCCCCTTGAGGCAAGAAGAGATAAGAGAAACGAGTCATCCACCAATCCACCAAGAAAGGCAGAGGACACTACAAAATCCAAACCCAGCTCCCATCACTTGCAAGAGAATCAGATCCAACAAACTCAAACCAACACCCTGAGAACATCTTCTGTTGCAAAAGAGAAAGTTTATGTAATCTCTGCGAGCATTCTTTAACACAAGCTTGTCAATCACACCCATGGCATAATGTATTTCATGGGTGGCAAGTATGAAGAACATTTGGGAAAGAAGGGGTTTGTATTTGTGCGTGTGTCGGGGGGCATGTACCGTTGTGGACGTTTGACTGCCATAGGATTGTAAGCCTGTTGGCACAGGTTGTGTCAAGCTCCAGATCACAGGAAGCTGGCAGGCATGGGGGGTGGATGAGTTTACCAAGAGGATTGTTACATCACACCAACATTGGTGGACCGTGGCCTCAGTTCTCACTCTTGCTTCACTCACCTGAGCCCCTGTGGCTTTCCCCGTGACAGGGAGCATTCAGATGGGTGTCCATCTGTGACCTCACAGGGCTCTGTGGCCATAGTAGCCATTCAATCAGCAACTGCCTGGTCATAACCAGCCTGGATTTCCTCAGCGTCAGCATCCTAGAAAAGCCAAGATGACAACAAGATCCCTCAGCCGGGTACAGAAAGCAGATGAGTGGTTCCAGCTCTGCTTTCTGGGGTCTTTCTTACAATAGACCCTACCAGGAAGGATGGCCAGCCTCCGTAGAATACAGCTGACCGTGAGTGTGTGGGGTGGGGCTTAGTTGTCTGTTGTGTGGAGTAGGCCAATATGCTGACAATGGATTGAAGCCCAGGGCTTTGGCAATATTTTTGCTGGGAATGTATTTCACCTCTTTGCTGGAGTCCAGCTCCAGCTGAGTTCAGAACTCGAGTAGGGTGTGTGAGTGATTCGTAAAAGAGGAAAGAAGCAGACCACTATGACTTCATGATGATCATAGTGCAATATGCGGGAAAGCTGTCTGCTTTATTTGTACAGAAACAGTCAAACTTGGCTCAGATTTTTACATTTGGTCAAGTGGGTGTCTAAGGATACTTCTGCCATTTGTTTTACCTAAAAACAATGGAAATTCCTACTGCACTTCTTATTCCACAACTTAATGTTATATCACTAAGTAAAGGAGAACCAAATTTTCCAGGAAAGAATGAACCCCTATATATAGCTCCTTTGATTAGCATAAGGTCAATGGGGGCAGCCAAGACAGGGTAAATACTAAAAGGCCCTTTTTTTTTTTTTTAATTTTATTTTAAATTCATTAATTACATTGTATTATGTGACACAGTTTCATAGGTACTGGGATTCTCCCCACCCCTCCCCAAACCCTCCCACCATGGTGGATTCCTCCACCTTGTTGCATAACCACAGTTCAAGTTCAGTTGAGATTCCCCCATTGCAAGCATATACCAAACATAGAGTCCAGCATCTTATTGTCCAGTCAAGTTCAACGGCTTCTTAGGTATACACTCTCTGGTCTGAAGACAGAGCCAGCAGAGTATCATCCCGATCAATTAAAAGCTCCAACATACCATCAGCAAAAATTTACATCATTATGGAATTAATTGACATAGTAATGAGTAACCAATATGTTAAAAGTAAATGCGAGTTCCCAGCCACCTTCTGTGACCACCTCATTGACATTTCAATTTTAGTTTATACACAACCTATAACATTCAAAACATAACATGTTATACATAAGATCATATCATCTTAAATTAAGGCAAACATGTGGTATTTAACCTTTTGGGATTGGCTCATTTCCCTTAGCATTATGGTTTCCAGTTTGGCCCATTTGGCCACAAAGAACTGCATTTTGTTTTTTTTAATAGCTGAGTAGTATTCCATGGAGTAGATGAACCATAGCTTTCTTATCCAATCCTCTGTTGATGGGCATTTTGGCTGCTTCCATGTTTTTGCAATTACTGATTGTGCTGCTATGAACATAGGAGTGCATGTTGGTTTCTCATAAAACAAGCGTTCTGGATATATTCCTAGGAGTGCTATTGCCGGGTCATACGGTATGTTGTATTTGAGTTGTTTGAATGTTCTCCATACTGATTTCCATAGAGGCTGTACCAGCCTGCAGCCCCACCAGCAGTGGAGTAGGGTTCCCTTTTCCCCGCAACCTCGCCAACAAGTGTTGTTGGTGCTTTTATTCATGTGGGCCAGTCTTACTGGCGTTAGGTGGTACCTCATTGATGTTTTAATTTGGATTTCCCTTATTGCCAGGGAACTTGAGCATTTTTTCATATGTTTATTTGCCCTTTGGGTTTGTTCCTTTGTGAAGTGTTTGCCCATTTCCCGTGCCCATTTCTTGAGTGGCTTGTTTGTTTTGACATTTTGGTTGTTTTGTAGCTCTTTGTATATTCTGGAGATCAGCCCTCTATCACCTAAGTCGTGTGCCAAGATCTTCTCCCATTCTGTGGGTTGCCTTTTTACTTTGTTGTTTCTCTAGCTGTACAGAAGCTTCTTAGTTTGATGAGGTCCCAATTGTTTATTTTGTTCTTGATTTCTACTGCATTTGGAGTCTTTTTTAGGAAGCGAGGGCCTACCCCTAAGTGTTGCAGTGTGTTTCCAACATTTTCTTCCAAAAGTTTGAAGGTTTCTGGATGTAGGTTTAAATCTTTTATCCATTTGGATTTGATCTTAGTATATGGTGAAAGATGTGGGTCTATCTTTTTGTTTCTGCAGGCTATCAACCAGTTGTCCCAACAGCATTTATTGAACAGACCTTCCCATTTGCCTGGGTTGTCGTTTGTCTTTTTGTCAAAGATTATTTGGCTGTATTTCTGTGGGTTCCCATCTGGTGTTTCTATTCTGCTCCATTGATCTTTCTCTCTATCTTTGTGCCAGTACCACGCTGTTTTGATAACCACTGCCCTATAGTATGTCCAGAGGTCCCGAACTGTGATTCCCCCTGCTAACTTCCTGTTCTTGAGAATGGTTCTAGCTATTCGTGGTTTTTTGTGTTTCCAGATGAACCTTTGAATCATTGTTTCCAGATCTGTGAAGAATGTTTTGGGCAATTTGATTGGGATTGCGTTGAATGTATATATTGCTTTTGGCAGTATAGACATTTTAATGATATTGATTTTACCTATCCAGGAGCATGGGATGTTACTCCATCTTTCTAGATCTTGTTCAATTTCTTTTTTAAGTAGTTTGTAGTTTTCTTCAAATAGGTCTCCTACATTTTTGGTTAGGTTAATTCCCAGATACTTCATGCTTTCCTTTGTTACTTTGAATGGTATCTTGCTGGTTAGATCTTTCTCCAACTTGGGGCTGTTAGCATACACTATGGCTGTTGATTTTTGTTCATTAATTTTGTACCCTGCCACTCTACCGAACTCTCGTATAAGTTCTAGTAGTCTCTGTGTTGAGCCTTTTGGCTCTTCCATATAAAGAATCATGTCATCTGCATATAGTGAAAGCTTGACTTCTTCATTTCCCATTTGGATTCCTTTGATTTCTTTTTCTTGTCTTATGCCCTCAGCGAGTACCTCTAGAACTATGTTGAATAGCAGCGGAGAAAGCGGACATCCCTGTCTTGTTCCAGATCTCAGTGGGAAGGGTTCCAGTTTTTCTCCATTCAGTATGATGCTGGCATTGGGTTTTTCATATATTGCTTTGATTATGTTGTGGATTTTTCCATCTATGCCTACCTTGGTTAGGGTCTTTAGCAGGAAGTTGTGCTGAATTTCGTCGAAAGCTTTTTCTGCATCTATTGATACTATCATGTGATTCTTGTTTTTCAGTTTTTGGATGTGGTGTATCACATTTATGGATTTCCGAATGTTGAACCATCCCTGCATTCCAGGGATGAATCCTACTTGATCTGGATGAATGATCTGTCTGATGTGTTTTTGAATTCTGTTGGCTAGGATTTTGTTGAGAATCTTAGCATCAATGTTCATCAAAGAGATAGGTCTGTAGTTTTCTTTCTCTGTAGGATCTCTGCCCGGTTTGGGGATTAAGGTAATGTTGACTTCATAGAATGAGTTTGGAAGGGTTGCTTCCTTTTCTATTGTTTTGAAGAGTTTGTAGAGGATTGGGGTTAGTTCTGTTTGGAATGTTTTGTAGAATTCTGGAGTGAAGCCGTCTGGGCCTGGGCTTTTCTTTGTTGGGAGATCTTTAATCACTGATTCAATCTCTGCTTCAGTTATGGGTTTGTTCAGGTTGATTGTTGCCTCTGGGCTAAGTTTTGGCAGGTGGTGTGAGTCTAAGAACTTTTCCATTTCTTGGTGGTCTTCTGGTTTGTTGGAGTACAGTGCTTTGTAGTAATTTCTGATTATGTTCTTAATGGTTGCAGTGTCTGTTGTTATCTTGCCTTTTTCATCTTTGATGCTGTTAATTCTTGCTTTCTCTTGTTTTTTCTTTGTCAGTCGGGCCAGCGGGGTGTCTATTTTGTTTATCTTTTCAAAAATCCAGCTTTTTGATTCGTTGATTTTGTGTATGGTTTTTTTTTATTTCTATCTGGTTGATTTCCTCCCTTGTTTTGATGATTTCTTGTTTCCTGTTGTGTGTGGGGCTCATCTGCTGCTGCTTTTCCAATTCCCGGAGGTGTGTGGTTAGTTCCTGTATTTGGCGACTTTCTTGGGCCTTGACATGAGCTCCAATTGCGATGAGTTTACCCCGTAGCACTGCTTTGGCAGTGTCCCACAAGTTTTGGAATGTTGTATCAGAGTTTTCATTGGTTTCCATAAATTTTTTGATCTCATCTTTAATTTCTTCCCTGACCCATTGTTCGTTCAATAGCATATTGTTCAACCTCCAAGAGTTTCTGTATTTCCTTGGGCATTTTGAATTGCTGATTTCCAGTTTCATTCCGTGGTGGTCTGAGAGGGTACATGGTATGATTCCTATCTTTTTGAAGTTATTTAGATTTGCTTTGTGTCCTATCATGTGGTCGATCCTGGAGAAGGTGCCATGCACTGCTGAAAAAAATGTATAATCTGTGGTCTTAGGATAAAAAATTCTATAAATGTCTACCAAGTCCAGTTGTTCTAATGTTTGTACGAGCTCTGTTGTTTCTTTGTTGAGTTTTTGTTTTGTTGATCTGTCTATAGTTGTTAGCGGGGTGTTAAGATCGCCCACTATTATTGTGTGTGTATCTATGCCTCCCCTTAAGTCTGTAAGTAGTTGCTTCACGAAGCTAGGCGCATTGGAATTAGGTGCATATATGTTCACGATTGTAATTACTTCTTGATGGATCAGTCCCTTCACCAATATATAATGTCCTTCTCTGTCCTTTTTGATGTCTGTCAGCTTGAAGTCTAGGTCATCTGAGATTAGAACAGCTACACCTGCCTTTTTTTCTCGTCCATTGGCATGAAATGTCTTTTTCCATCCTTTCACTTTAAATTTCTTAGAGGGTTTTCTGGTTAGATGTGTTTCTTGTAGGCAACATATAGTTGGGTGCTGTTTGATGATCCATTCCGTTAATCTATGCCTTTTGATTGGTGAGTTTAAGCCATTTGTGTTTAGAGATAATATTGAGAGGAATTGGTTTTGGGCTGCCATGAGTATAAGTGTGCAAGTGTGTATTTGCGACTATTAGAGTTTCTGATTGGTTGACTTTTCTTGTATGGATTTTAGTGGGGAGGTCTTCCCATTTGCCATCTTTGATTTTGGTTTGTATTTTTTCTTTCTGGGTTTAGCACCTTCCTGAGGAGATTTTCCAGAGCTGGTTTCGTGTTGATGTATTCTTCGAGTTTCTCTTTACTGTTGAAGTATTTGATTTCATTCTCAAATATAAATGAGAGCTTTGCTGTGTACATTATTCTCGGTTGGCAGTTGTTTTGTTTCAGGATTTGATAGGTTTTACCCCATTCTCTCCTTGCTTGGAGCGTTTCTTCTGATAGGTCGGCTGTGATCCTGATTTCCCTTCCCCTGAAAGTAATCTTATCCTTTTTTCTTACTTGTCTTAGAATGGTTTCCTTATATTCACTTGAAGGTAGCTTGAGGACCACATGTCTGGGAGACAATTTGTTTGGGTTGTATCTACTGGGGGTTGTTTGTCCTTCCTGGATTTGTGCTGGATTTATATTTCCAGTATTCTGGAAGTTCTCCTGTATTATCTCATTGAGCACCCGTTGCAAGCCTGTCTCCTTTTCCACTCCTTCGGGAAGGCCTATTATTCTAATATTTGATTTTTTGAGGTTGTCTTTCATTTCCTGTATGGACCTATTGGCTTTCTCTAGATTTGTCTCCAACTGTTTGATGAGCTGCTGCCTTTCATTCTGATTCTCTTCCAATTCTGATATTCTGTCCTCTGCTGTGTTCATTCTGTTGGTTAGGCTTTCAATTTTGTGCTCTATATCGAGGATTCCCTTTTTGACTTGATTTGTTTCTGCAGTGATATGGTTTTTGAATGCCTTAGACTCTTCCCAGCGCTTTTCACTCTCTCTGACGAATTTCATCATTAGCTTCTTAAAGTCCTTATCTGATAGCTCCTCTATGTCTTCATCTTGCATCTCAGATATTGAGATTAGTTTTTGGTTGTATTGGGAGGGAGTGCTTGATCTTTCCTCTGGGTCATTGCTTTTTCTGATACTTCTCCTCATTGTGTTTTTGCTTCTTGTTGTTTTGAGATTTTAGCGGTGATTCAGCTGAGCCGGCTCTGGTTTGGGGTCTCTGGCTGAGCCCAGCAGGGCTTACTGCCTGAGTCACCAGCTGCTTTCAGGGTCTGTAGATCACAGCCCCCAGCTGGGTCAGGAGGCTTTGTGGGCCAGCCCTAGTGCCAGGCCCCTTCCCCTGTGGCTCCCTCTCAAAGGCAGTGCCCTACAGATTCACTCTGCTGAGCCGCGCCTGGGCTTTGGGTCACAAGGCTAATACAGCGGGGGTCTCTGCCTCAGTGCTGAGCCGAGACTCTCCTTCAGGGCTTGAGGTTAGCACAGCAAGGGCTCCTGCTGCTCGGAGTCTAAAATCCCCAACCCCGGCCTGTGCTGGGCTGGAGATCTCCGCGGCCCCAGAGCACAGGCAGGTCTTTCGGAGCGGGCTCCTGCTGGGAAAACCTGTTTGGCCAGTTCAGCTGAGCCCGCTCTGGTCTGGCCTCTCTAGCTGAGCCCAGCTGGGGACTCCGCCCTGAAGAAGCCACTTCCTCAGCTGCACTCTCTCAAGGGTGGAAGCGGATCTCTGAGAGGCACAGAGCCCTTGAGGTGAGACGTGCCCCCACTAGTCTGCTCCTCTGCCCAGGACGTGAGGCCCTGTTGAGCCTTGCCCAGCCTCTGGGGCTCTGGGCGAGTCCAGCAACAAGATCCACGACTCTCCCGCAGCCAGTCCACAGCTCGGAGCCAATACGGGGATCTCTGAGCCCCAGTCCCACAGCGCCGCTCCTGTTCCCTCTGCACTCTCCCACAGCCGCTGAGCCGCGGGTAGGCAAGCCTCTGGGAAATCTCCCCTGCTTTTCCTCCACTTCTGCAGGGATAATGCACCCAATGATCAGTCCAGTAGCCTCCTCTGGGGGCTCCTGCCTTCCAGGGGACTGGTGCCCCTGTCGGTGTGGGCGCCTATCCTTCCAGCCGCCTCTGTTTTCCCTGGGGCGGTTGAGCCTCTGCCGCCTTCCCCCTGCCTGGGATCATGACTCACCAGGTTTCTCGCAGCGTGCTGTATTTTCTTTCCTACTTTTTGCAGCTGTTCCTTCACGCTGTGTAGATCTTCTTGCTTTAGTGAACTCCAGTGACCTTCTTGCTCTTCTCCCTACAGTTTCGCGCCTCCTGGCCTGTTTCTCTGCTGGATCGGCTCCCCTCCTTCCCTACTCTACCCTACACCAGATCTCTGCAGTCGGCCATCTTTTTCAGTCCCTAAAAGGCCCTTTTGCAAGACATTATTAGTGACATTGACCTCCAAGCTCACATTGAGGAAAAAAGCCAACTCCACAGTAGCAAGCAACTCCTGAGTGGATTAGAGTTCTTCCGCTGGGTCGTCCAGTGTCCATGCAAAGGAAGGTGGAGCTGCATTCATGTGGTGGAGGAGACTTTGGCCTGGCCCTGCCTTACAGCTGGAAATTCCTTGTAGCCCTGCTTGCAATGGAACAATACTCTTTACACCTGTGCTTCCACCCAATCCATTACACAGACCCCCAACATCTTCCCCTCTCTTACTGTTAAGCTGGAGGGTACAGATTTATCTGTGAGTGGCTTGAATCATGAGCTCAACTGTTGCAAGATAACTGGGACAAAAAATATTACAAAAAGGAAAATAAGTAATGTGATTCCTAACTTTATAAAAAATAAGTAGAAAGTCTTCTTAGAAAAAAGATGAGATTTCAATAATTAGTTAGTAATGCCTCCTGCAGAGAGAGCCTGAGGATTAAAGTCAGAGATGGCAGAATCTGGACATGTAATTCCTGAATGCTTAGGCTAGTAGATGTGCCAATCCATACAACTTGGAGATGTGTCTTAACATCACTCCAAGAAATATGTGTGTCGCTATAAGGAAGAGTGGCACAAAACCATTTGTAAATACTATGGCAAGTGGTACCAAATCTGGGTTTTAAATGTTTTCATTGCCAATAAATACTTGCTTCTCCTACTATACCAATCTTGGCCTCTAAATCTGTCAATGCTTTCCTATGAACTTACTGCATCAGCTGTAAGAGGTCCAATAAGGGCAACAAATGCATTGTGATTCAAAGATAACCCACAAAGCATGGACAAAGTTGTTGAAACTAATTCCAAAGCATAAAGAGCAGCAGCATCATACCATACCATGGTTCAGTCAAATTATCAGGTGACATTATACATAAGGGCCTTCTCAAGATGCCAAAAGTATCAGACATTAAAGAACAATTAAGACAATTAGTGACAACACACTTTGTACAAGTTGCAGTGTATACAGAGCCATGTCAGGAAAGCGCAAGGGAGCTTAAGGTTCCATCTTGTAAGGGGGGAATTTTACTTATCATCAGTCCTTTTGGAAGTAGCTTGAGTCCTGGGCGGGGATGTCTTTGGTGGTAGAGCGTAGTCAACAGATATGTTGATCTTTTATGCAGACTCGGCCTTTAAAACGTTTCTGGATGGAAGTGTCTGTTGACCTCAGCAAGGGTAGCACTGAGGCTGGTGAAACTCTTCTGGTTGTTTTGGCCAGAGGGAGGCAAGAAGGAGAGATGGCAGCAGGGTTCCATCTGGTACCTAGCTTACTATTCTTCCTCTGGGTTTCTGGTTAAGTATGTTGTAGAAGCAGTCTTTGGGATGTCAGGCTTATAAAATAGTCATACCTATATAAATTCTGGACATCCAAGTGTGTATTCTGAAAGGCCTTTTGAAATTTTTAGAGAGGAAGCAGAAGAGAACTGAAAGAAAAGTTAAAAATAATTATGTAGATGACTCTCAGCAACAATATCAGGTGAAAACTATTAAATAACAGCTCCAGACAATATTTACCCAAAGGTCTAATGTTTGCTATATATTTTAATCGAAACTTCAAACTTAAATAATACATTGAGAAGGGCAATGAGAATATAACATGATAAACCTGGTTATAAGTGAAGCTGAGCAAAAGCATGTGGGTAACTGAAACATTTTCAATGATAGGCTGAGATTTAAATTAAGTGAGTCAAACAATATTAGCTTAGGATAGCACATTAAAGTAGTTTCAGTAATGATCTAAGATCTTTAGACATTTTTAAATTATAAATTGGTTAAAATAACTTATTGTTTGCAGTAAAAAAACTTTGCATGGTTATTCAGATGGTTTACAATATAGATGGAGGAGAATACAAAAGGGATTATGATAAAGAGTTTTCCACCATCACCTAGGAAATATTCTCAGGGAGGTACATCTGTTATTTAAATAATTTTTCTGTTACAAAATCTTTTAGAGTTAATTGAAAGCATAGCATCTCTCAACAAGCAAACACAGACAGTAATATCTAATAACAATAAAAAACATTTTTGCAATAATTGTGGCTGGGAAAAATTGGCATAAAACTAAGATCTGTTACATGCCCACTTCTACTCTGATCTCAAGGAACATGAGACCAAACAGTAAAACACACACACACTCACAGAGAGACATACACACACCCCTTTTTATTTTCTAAACTATAGAGTAGTGAGAGTAAAATTTCAAACAATTTTAACACAAAGACATGCAGCAAGACAGACAGGTGGCCACCACATTCATTCCATTTTTTAAACAGTTAATGGGCCATAAATATGTCTCATATAGACCCTGACTCAAGACGTTGTGTTCAAGAAGCGTTCTTGTGTCCCAGATGAGTACTCAAAACAAGAAAATTTGCATGATGAGGTACTTGTATAAAGGCAGAAGTCAGTGCGAGTCCTGTGAGCCAGCAAGCCAGGAATGGCAGCTGGGGCCGAGTTAATCATCATAGTGGCCTCCCAAGATTACCAAGCCAGGCTCCAGAACACAGGATGGCCCCTACCTTCTGACTGAGGCCTCCAAACTGGTACAAAGTGCACGATAGCTCATGTCAGACAAATTTAGGATTTACTAAGGCACCTTTATAAACCAAGCTTGGTGATAGCAGTACCCATTAAAAAATTAGTAAGTGAAAAGTCAGCAATGATAATTCAGTCTGAATTGAACCCCTGAAAGAGAAAATTAGGTCATTAGTGAGGACCCTGATTTTAGTTATCTTAGCAATATAAATTAACCCAAGAGATATGCAATCAAAAGCCTAGACCTATTTACAAAACTGTAAACATTTACCCTTTTCTGGCTTTTTTTTTTGCTGTTAAGCATTAGCTGTCCTAGAACTTCTGGAAATATAGATAATTGAATTAGACTTCTGTAAAAAATATTTTTATATACTACTAGTATTTTCACATGGCAAAATTCTACTCCACTTAGCATCTGACAGTATCTTTAATATAATCCAAAAGCCTACTCACTTGTTGTATCTACGAAATGAAAGCTTTGGATTTTTTGGATGCTTATCAAGGATGTCAAGACCTGTAATATCTAGTTGAAATAGAATCTCCTTATATAACACAACACAAATTAGATTTAATTATCGGCATTAAGTGATCACTAAATATCTGTAAAACAAGCACATAACGTATCAGTCTTAAGTAGCATGAATATACTGAAAGGCAGAAAACACAAAGATCACTTCAATATAGTATCTTATCATATTCTGAAACATTTCAACAAAGTCAGGTCTGGAGTTCACTGGAGCTAACTAGAAAAATTTAAGTCATTGATTAGAAAAAAGCAATTAAGAGGGGATGCTATAATATGTGCTTTTAAAATTTGTTGTTACAACACATGGTCAGATTTTAATTCCATGAATCAATGATGAATATTTTAGAAAATGCTGGAAACACTATTTCAAACACTATATATCTAAATATAAAGACTAGCAGATAAAAACACATGGCTGCATCCCATACCTGGAAAAAATGCAACAGTGGATCAGATGTTACCTTTACATAAGTTTCTATTTGCTGTAAATGTTACACTTTTAAAAGAATGCCTTACATAATACCTTAAGAGTCATATTCATAAAATTCACAAATTCAATATAAAAATTTGATAGAGCTAAATAAGAGATGTTAATTATGAGAAAACAATGTTTATAAAGTACAAGAGGCTAGGTATTCTGTTGGCCCAGTTTAGTCTATCTCCTACCACTCTGCTCTTGACTAAAAGAGGTTGGGGGTGCCAGACTTGACAAAGGAACAGACACAGAAATGTCCTGGAGGAACTGGACCTGCTGGATGAGTATTCTAATAGACTGGAGCAGGAGGGGAGAGAAGAGAGTTTAACCCTGAAGTTGCTGGACAGCAGGAGGAACTTCTGCAAAGGTTGCTTGCTTCTGTGAAATGGCAAAGGAGTAGAAATGTAAACTGGACAAGAATGTCTAATTAGTCAATCCGGAATCCAAGTCAGCAAGTCCAACTCCTGTGGAAAAATGCAAGCATTCTCTCTTCCAAAAGTTAAGAGGAAATTGGGCACTTTTCATAGCTAAACGATATGAAATTGTATCCATAAGGGTTAAGAGTGCTATTTGCCATGTCTCACCTTCGGTTACTAAACAAGTAAGCTGTTTGGAGCTAAAAAGAATAACTGTTTTATTTACACCATGGCAAAAGAAGCTGCTCCTTATTCCTATGACATCTCTTTGTAATTAAGGTGGGCACCCAAGTACAATAAGGAGTAATAACCTTTTATACATAGAAAGGAGATGTAGCCAATCTAAAAGCCCTTGTTGCCACAAGCCTCCAGTTGGAGTATGAACAACCAGCAGTATAATTGTCAAGGAAGATACCAAATTTTAATTGTATTTCCACAATCAATATCAGCTTTTAAGTCTGGTATTCTTGTGTAGGTACATCTTGGATAAGATATTGTTGTCTTGTAAACCTCTGATAGTTCAGGGCCTAAAACTGACCCCATCAGGAGTTTCCTGACCACAGGCGCTGGCCATCAATTTTAGATTTGCATACTTTTGCCCAATGCACACCTCTATGACATTTATGACTTATTTTAGGGCAAGGATCCTTAGCAGTATTAGTGCCATATTTCTTAGCTAAAAGATGTGTTGCTTGGCCTTGCTTTTGTATGTGTCTGGGCTTCCCACAATTAAAACATTTAGCATTCATTGGCGTCTGAATAGCAGTGATTTGAAACCCTGCAATGTGAGCAGGATGTTTGAAAGTCCTTTGTGTGACAGGCCTTTAGATCAGCCATGACTTGTTCACCAGATTCTGGAGTGTTTTGTTTCCTACAACCTTTCCACATATATCCCAATTTACAACAATTATGACATTTAAATTTCTTTTGCTTTAACCCATGCTTAATGCAGCACTCAACATTTGAGTTTTGTATCTTTCAGAGACAATATCCATACATGACCCCATCACTTGGGGGGCCCAGGACAGGACCCGCCTCCTGTCTCCCAGCATTTGAAGCTGTAAAGATATTACTTAATTTAGATCGACTTCAAGGCAATAGAACTGATTCATTCTTGAGGAATTTCTACTGACAAGCCGTTTGCCAATGAAATCCCTTCTCACACCGTGGACAGATAGTGTGAGGAAGATTTAAATTGGGTATAGAAGTGTCCATATAAGTTTTTCCTGTTTGAAATTTTGGAATGAATTTCTGTCAGGACAGCTGTGGCTGAAATACCCTACTCCACCACAAGAATAGCAATTGTTTCATTTTTTATTTCTTTGATTGCTCTAATGTTCTTTAAACTCTGAATGGCAGTTTGACCTTGAAGAGGTGTTGCAATAGTTAACCCTTGCATGTAAGATGAAGTCATCTCAGCACAAGCTCGAGCATAGTGTGACAAGTCTCCTGTCCTTCTCACTGGCTGAATTAAGGTTTGGCAAGTTGGAATAGCATTTTAAAAAAAAACAGCTGTTTAACTATGAGATCTGTAGCTGTGTTGTTATTTACTGTCTGGATCACTGCTTCTGTGAGTCGAGCTACAAAATCCTCAAAAGGCTCCTCAGGCTTCTGTTTATCATTTACAAAACCCAAAGATGTTTGCTCTGGAGATGGCTGGTGCTTCCCTGCGTGTAATGCTAGGGAGGAGATAAGCTGTAATGTCTCCTTAGGCAGAGTAAGTTTTCTGAACCACCAACAATAGTACCCTGTCCTATAACCATGTCTAAGGTAAGATGTTTGCCACACCTCACAGATTTCTGAGACTTCACTTCTGCCTTAGCTAATTCCTCATATTCCACTTTGCACAAAAGGAAGTTTCCTCCTCTTTTGAGGCAAGCTTTGGCAACCTGAAACCAATCATAAAGAGTCATGCACTTTGCTGCTAGTCCCTCCACCATTGTCATAGTGTGTGGGGAGTTTGGCCCATACTCAGAGACAGCATGTTTTAGTTCTTTAATAAGCTTTTAGAACAATGCTTCCCATTCAGGTTCATCACACTCATAGACAAGAAGAAAACAGAAAAAATCACCTTCCTTATGTGCCTGCTGCATTGCCCCTCTAAAACCAATTTTTACTGGATCTGGTCTAGCTGTGAATGGCTCACAAGGCTAAGTAGAATACCTTAAAGGCTTATCATTAATAGCAGGAGACCTTTATCATGTAATTTAGCCATTTTCCCCATTTACAATCTCTAACTCCTGAGCTAAATGATTCTGGTTTTAAAAATTCTTCTTCCTTATCTGGTAAACCTTTCTGATCAGTTTTATAAAATTTTACGTTATTTTCAGAATGGACACTATTCATTGAGCCATAACAAAGGCTGGAGCCTTCCTTCTCAGGATCAAGAAGGGGAGTATGTTCTCTTGGCAGGGCTGAAGGCAGGGCATTAGGCTCAGGTCCCACATCAAGTGCCTGCCTTGAAACATTCCAAATGGTGTCTGCACAAGATGGCATGCCCACAAGTGCATTACTCCGATAGCACTTTTTCATATCATTCCCTACCTGATCCCATATATGTAAGTCTAAAGTGCTCTGCTCAACAAACCATGTGCTAACTTTTTGTATGAGATGCAAAAAGTCTAATAATTGTTTCTTGCTAACATTAATGACCTTCCTGTGTAAGGTAGGTTTAATGCTATCAGCATATACACTTCTTTACTAGAATCACTCTGGCCATTTTTACAGCACAGAGGGTACACAACTTCTCAACATAAGTTCTGACTATTCACCCCTCCTAACCTAACCATTGTCAGGGTGCCTGCAGCACCCTGGGTGAAGTCCTATCCACACCGCAAAGAGAAAGAAAGAAAGAAAAGATCTACCTGCATTGAGCACTCAGGTTGGGTGCCACTTGCTGAGTCCAGCTCCAGCTGAGTTCGGAACTCGAGAAGGGTGGGTGGACTAGATATATAGAGGAAAGTAATGGATCACTACTATTTCATGATCATAATGGACAATGCAAGAAAGCTATCTGCTTCATTTATACAGAAACAGTAAAAAAAAAAAAAAAAAAAAAAAAAAAAAAACTGGTTGCAAACAACTTTTGAAACCACTCTGTAAAACCACTTCCTGAAACTAAGATGTGAAACCTACTCCACAAACGGCTATATAAAAACAGAAACTGCAAGGTCAACACAATGGTTGCTACATCATTTTCTGAAATAACATTTTGAAAAGTGTGTTGGAAACATATTTATGAAACCAAAGTAAAGCCACTTAGTGAAACCACTGTGTAAACCCACTTACTGAAATAGCTGTGTAAAACCACTTTCTGATAACTCTGTCTGAAAAAAACTCACAGAAACAACTATGTAAAACCACTTCCTGAAACTGATGTATATAAAACCAATGATTTCTCATACCACTGTGACCACCCAATTGGGGAAAACAGGGTTGGAAACAACAATTTAAAGCCTCTGCATAAAACCACTTACTTAAAAATCTGTGTAAAACCAAGTCCTGAAGATCCCATGTAAATCACTGCAAGAAACTGCAGTGTAAAACCACATCCTTAAACCACTGTGTAAACCCAATGATTTCTAATATCACTTTCTGAAACAACATTTTGAACACCTTGTTGGAAAAGTCTTTTTGAAACTGCTGTGAAAAACCACTCCCTGAAAACACCATGTAAAATTACTTCCTGAATTGCTGTGTTAAACCACTTAATAGAACCAGTTTATAAGACCATCTTATGAAACTGCTCTGGAAAACCGCTTCCTGAACTCGCTGTGTAAAACTGACTCCTAAAACTTCTGTGCTAAGCCACTTCTTGAAACTGTTGTGTGAAACCGCTTTCTGAAACTGCTGTGTAAAACTTCATACTGACATCGCTGTGCAAAACCTCTTCCTGAAACCACTGTGTAAAACACTTCGTGAAAACACTATGTAAAACTGCTTCCTGAAACTGTTGTGTTAACAATTCCTAAAGCTGCTATGTAAATCCAGTTATTAAAGCTACTCTGTAAACCACCTCTTGAAGCCACTGGGTAAAACTACCTGCTGAAACATCCATGTAAAAGCACTTCATGCAACATCAGTGTGAAAAAAATTTACAGAAACCACTGTGTAAAACCACCTCCTGGAACCACTGTGTAAAACCAATTCCTGAAACTGGTGTGTAAATCAACCTTCTGAACCCACTTTGTAAATCAGCTTTCTGAAACTACTGTGTAGATCCACTTAGTGAAAAATTTAGTGAAACTACTGTGTATAAACCACTTACTGAAACCACTGTGTAAGCCACTTATTTAAACCACTTACTGTAACCACTGTGTAAACCACTTATTGAAACCACTGTGTAAAATCACTTGCTGAATCTGCTGTGTGAAACCAATTACTGAAATCGTTATGTGAAATGACTTCCAGAAACTGCTGTGTTAAGCGACTAACTGAAATCATTGTGTAAAACTACTTTCTAAAACAACTCCTTAAACAGTTTATTGCAATCACTGTGTAAAACCACTTTCCAAAACTGTTGCACATAAACAATTACTAAAATCGTTATCTATATCCACTTCCGGAAATTGCTATGTGAAACCAATTCCTAAAGCCTTATGGCAAACCACTTAATGAAACTACATATTGTTCCTAGTTCTCCCTTTATGATGGTGTTGTGCAGAACACACTACATGGAGGGAGCCAAATCAAGCTGATTGGCATAGGCACAGCACATCTTCTTTCCTATCACTTCTCTCAGTGAGTTCTCCCTAACAGAACACAGTCTCACACAACAGGGTCACTATCTGAGAAGAAAAGAGGTCACTTCCATCAATTCTGCTGATGTACGAGGAAGTTGTTATCCATGGATGGACTTGGCTTCAGATAGATCTGGTTTTTGTGTGGCATTGTCTCTCATGACTGGGTCAGCCTCATCTCTGTTATGGAGCTAGATAGGCGCCTGAGAAGGCTGCTATTTCTGCTCATGTCTAGGAGACAGCACTAGGTCCCCAGAACGGGCATGTTGAGTGTCTTCCAGGTTGTGGTTTCATTGTCATATTCATTAGAGTCATGTTGGCAGGGAATAGCTAGACCATGTCACAAAAAGGAGTCTCATCCAGTGACTCAGCAAGATTTATGCCCCAGCTACTGCTACTGGACCTGATGTGCTTCCATTGACTTACACTCTGCTCAGAATCAGTGCAACACCTGAGCTTATACAAAATGAAGTGACAAATAAAACAGTAGAAAACCAACCACACATACAAGCAACCATACAAAAACAAAAGCACAAATGAATGGATTCCCACAATTAGACACAAGACGTGTTCACAATGTTAAAAAAAAAAAAAAAAATCATAGCTTCTTTCATCTCATTCAAGAGTCCAAAATATGCATATAACATATGATCTGAGTAAAAAAGAATTCTTAAGAGTGTTTCCCTGGGCGTGGATACATCCTGGGTTGCCATCTTCTCAGCATCAGTCTCCAAGTGACAGGATCAATGTGGTCATGGAAACCATCCACCAACAGAAAACACAAAACCTGAGGCTTCCCCTTGAGGCAAGAAGAGATAAGAGAAACGAGTCATCCATCAATCCACCAAGAAAGGCAGAGGACACTACAAAATCCAAACCCAGCTCCCATCACTGGCAAGAGTATCAGATCCAACAAACACAAAACATCACACCAAGAACCTCTTCTGAAGCAAAAAAAAAAGAAAGAAAAATGAAAGTGTCCTTGAATCCACTCCTGTAACCCTAGATAAAACACATTGAATAGGCAAAAGTTTGAAAACACGCTTTCTTCATCCCAACCAGATTGTTACATGTATGTCTTCAACATACAGCACAAGTGATACAGCACTATTGAGAGGGGCTTCCTTCTGATGCCATAGAAACAAGGTTGCACACTCTCCAAACCAACCAAAGTGGATATATATATGTAATCTCTGTGAGCATTCTTGACCATAAGCTTGTCAATCACACCCATGGCATAATGTACCAAATGGACGGTGGATATGAAGAGCAGTTGGGAAGGAAGGTTGTGGTGTGTGTGTGTTCAGGGGGAGGGGGATGTACCGTTGTTGATGTTTGACTCCCATAGGATTGTAAGCTAGCTGCCACAGGTGTTTTGGAGCTTCAGATCACAGGAATCTCTCAGACATAGCGGTGGATGAGTTGAACCAACTGGAAGGTGACAGCACACCAACTTTGGTGGACCGTGACCTATGCCCTCACTCATGCTTCTGTCACAGAAGTCCATGTGTCTGTCAGGGTGACAGGCCTCCTGATTGGCTGTCCCTCAGTGAGCTCACAAGGCTCTGTGGCAAAACCAGCCTTCCAATCAGAAGTTGCATGATCATAACCGGCCAAGAATGCTACAACCTCAGCATTGTGCAAAAGCCATGCAACAGACAGAACCCTCAGCCTGGTCCAGCAAGTGGGCAGTTTGCTCCAGCTCTGCTTATGTGGTCTTTCTTCTCACGGGTCTGTTAGAGTAAAGGTAAATTCTAATGATAGTATATTACTATGCTGGAATAGAATGTTTTTGTTAGGCTTGTGAGATATCCTTGACCTGAAGAAACTGCTACTTTGCTAGGCCTGGTGGCACCTGGACTTTGGAAGGATTTTGCTTAAGCAAGAAATCTGTTCTTTGCTGCCTTGTAACTTTGTGAACTCAAGTGCTGTGGAGGGCAAGGGTAAACTTTTTCTCTGGTCCCTGGAACAGGAGGAAGATAAGGGTGTGAGAATGGGATGAGCCATAAAGATAGTGGGTATGGGAATGGAAGAGGCCCCCTGTGCCTGAAGGCCATAGAATATTAACATGTCTAAGGTTGTTACTTTTGATGTATTTCCCAGCCCAAAAGGGCCTGTATAATCTTCTCTCTTTGGCTCATTTGGTGTCTTACCACCCCACTTGGCTGGTCTGTGTGCCACAGGTGTGTTCTGGCCCCAGGATGCTGTCACAATAAACTCTGCTATTTGCATTACCAGCAAGACTCTGTCCTTCTCTGTGGGTTAACTAGCTTGCACCCTGACATCCAGGGGCTTTAGCCCAGACTCCAGCATTTGAAGGCCCCAAAGCAATTGTTTTTAGAGACCAAACAGTCCATTGGTATCAGAGTTAAGTATTCCTCGAGGGCTCGGGTTAGACCCAAGGTTGAGCGAGAGGCTCCAGGGGAGCAAGGAAGCTCTAGGCACTGAGGTGGGACTTGATCACACCAGAGCAGATCTTGGAAGCTCCATGGACCTCAGCGGGACTTGGCTACCCAGGAGAAATGTGAGGGAAGCTCCAGGGAAGCCAGAGAAGCCAAGGAGGCTTCAGGGGAGTGAGCTAGTCTCCATTGACAAGGCTTCAAGGGAGCAGTAAGGCTCCAGTGACAAAGGTGGGACTTAGCCATCCTGAGTAAGAAACATAAGAACGGCCTGCAGGGCAGGAGCAGGATTTTATCTGGCAGAAGGCATTGAGCTCACCAATCATTGGCAGTCCAAGTGGACGCCATTTGGAGCACTCTCGTGTAAGTATCTGGATCTGGAGATTGGTGAGTGTGTGGAGGAGTACATGAAAGGACCAGTCCCAGAGAGAGTTGAATTGTTGTGAAACTTGGTGGGTTGGCTATATTGCTGGGTGTGTTCTTCATTTTTCTAACTGTCTTGATTAATTGTATTAAGGAATAACATGGGGAAGAGTTTAGTCATCACCAAGTCTCTACTCCAGACCCATTTTTCAGAGATTCGGAAGAGGGCTCACAACATGGGCTTGGAGATAAAAAGGGTAGGTTGAATTCCCTCTGCTCCATGGAATGGCATGAATTTGGGGTTGGCTGGCCCTCTGAGGGGTCATTCTCCTGAGACCTGGTTACTGAAGTCAAGACAGTTATAACCAGACCGGGGAGAGCAGTACATCAAGACCAGACCCCATATATTCTCTTGTGTCAGGATTTATTACAGGACCCTCCTAATTGGCTTAGATATTTCCTTCCAGGATCCACAGACGAGGGACGGTGCCGACCTAGGTGCTTCCAGCCTTAGTTGTCCAGGATTTGCAGGCTGATGCCAAGAAGTAAGGACAACTGCTGCCTAAAAGAAGCCAGTCTTCCAGGAAGACCCCAGATTATATCCTTCCCTAATAGATTTGGATTGAAATGTCAGACCAGAGGGAGAGAATCCACCCCCATATGCAGTCCCACTGCTTGCCCTGGAGGCTGACTTTTCCTTAGCCTGGCCCGCTGTGAACCACACCCCCGGCACAGGCTGCTGCAGATTGCAACTGAGAGCTCCTCCTGGTACAGCTAGCTGCAGGAGCAGCTTAGCCACCTTTGGTGCTGAAGCTAGAGCTCGGGAGGAATTTGAAACCATGCTGCCAGAGAGAGGAAAATTGCAACTGTCCCCGCTCCTCGGAGGATTTTGTTCAACTCTTGCCTGTGCAAACAACTGGGCAGACAGGCCCCAGGGGAGGTCAAACTTGTCAATATTGGCCTCTTTCCCCCAGTGACCTCTATAACTGGAAAACTCAGAAACCCTCATTGTCTAAAGACCCCCGAGTGTTAACCAACTTGATGGAATCAGTCATGAACATTCACTGACCCACATGGGATTATTGCCAGAAGCTGCTAAAGATGCTGTTCACCACAGAAGAGAGGGAACATGCCCTGAATGAAGCTCAAAAATTGTAAATGGGGAAAATGGCAACACACAACCCACCAGAATATTATTAATGATGCCTTTCCCTTTGCGGAGGCTGGATTGGGGCATTGGGACCCTGGAAGGCAGGGAGTGCTTCTAGGCTTATCAACAGACTCTTGCGGCAGGTCTCAGGGCTGCGGCATGCTGACTCGCAAACTTGGCCAAGGTAAAAGCAATTGCAGAGGGAAAAAATGAAAGCCTGGCTGTGTTCCTTCAATGCATTTATGACACTTTTAGGCAGTACACTCCCTTAGATCCCATGGCTGAAGAAAACCAATTGGCAATAATTACATCCTTTATTCACCAGGCAGCCCCAGATGTCAGAGGAAAAGTTTACAAGCAGGGAGAGCTAGAAGGGATTAGTACTAGGGATGTTATGAAGATAGCAGAGAAAGTCTGCAATAGCAGAGAAACCCCTGAAGAAAAAGCAGGAAGAATCAGGAAGGAAGATTTCAAGTTCCAAAGCAGAGAAGATAGGAAGCAGCAGAGGGAAATGGCAAGAATCTTTTTAGCTGAGTTTAGAGATGGGCCAACGCCTCCTCGATCCCAATAGAGGGGAGGGAGCCCCTGCTGGAACAAGTCCAGTTTAAACAGAGAACAATGTTTCCACTGCCGCGGGTTGGGGCATTGGGAGAAGGAATGTCCACAACTCAGAAGGAATCAGAGAGAGAGGGAGAGGGTAGAGGCAGTGAAAACAGCCTGAATAATGCTGGTGGGGGAATCTAGGGAAGTGGGAGCTCAGCTTCTCTCCCCGAATCTTTGGTAACTTTATATGTGGAGGGGAAACCAATAGGGTTTATGGTGGATACAGGAGCCTAGTACTCTATACTTAACCAAGTCCAAGGCTCCCTCACTGATAAGACTAGCATAGTACGAGGAGCAACAGGGATGAAAATTTGTTCATGGACAAGCAATAGAAAGCTAGAGCTAAGAAAGTACCAGGCCACACATTTATTCATAGTGATCCCAGAGAGCTGACACCACTACTGAGCAGAGACTTGCTCACTAAGATTGGGGCTCACATTCACTTTGATCCAAATGGAATAGCAGTAATTGACAATCAGCAGCAGCCGTTCCATGCACTCAACTGTGTCTCTGGCCGATGAGCACTGCCACTTCTCCAAATCCCCAGCAGCTTGGGATATGCACATGTACTAGTGGGTTAAGGCCTGCCCCCAGGCCTGGGCTGAGATTGTTGGAGTAGGAGTAGGATTGGAAGCACACCAGTCCCCAGTGGTGGTAGAACTTAAGCCAATGCACAACCCATATGGGTAAAGCAGAACCGCATGCCAGATGAGGCTCACCAAGGCATTGCACACTACATTTACTGGTTGATATCAGCTGGTATTCTAAAGGCTTGCCACTCTCCATGGAACACGCCACTGCCACCAGTGAAAAGACAAATGGGCAGGACTACTTCCTAGTCCAAAGTTTGAAGAGAGCGAATGAGAGAGTGGAAATATCCATCCCACAGTGCCTAATCCGCTTACTCTCCTAAGGAACTTCCCTCCTTCACATGTTTGGTATACAACCCATCATCTGAAGGATGCCTTCTTCAGCATATCCTTGGCCCCAGTAGCCAGCCATTATTCAATTTTAAGTGTTGCAAAGTAGCCAAGACTGATCAGCTGACCTGGACTCGGCTCCACCAAGGATTCTAAAGCTCACCCACCCATTTTAATGAAGCACTTAGCCAAGACCTAGAACCATATTAGCAGGTGCACCCCACAGAGATCCTGCTGCAATATGTAGGTGATTTACTCTTTGCCACTCCGACTGTGGAAGATTTCCAGAAAGCTACTAGAGACTTGCTTGAGGAGCTGGGAAGATTGGGTTATCAGGCCAGTGCAAAGAAGGCCCAGATTTGCAAACAATTGGTAACCTATCTGGGGTATAAACTCAAGGAGGAAACTGGATGCCTAACAGAAGCCATGAAAGAAACTATTCTCAGAATTCCCGTACCCACCTCCCCATGAGAGATGAGAGCATTCTTGGGGTCAATAGTTTATTGCAGACTCTGGATACCGAGTTATGCAGAGATGGCTTGGCCCATATATGAAGCTGCCAAAGAACAAAAGGACTGGGAATGGCTGGAGAAACACAAGCAAGACTTTGAAGAACTGAGGGCCACCCTCCTTAAAGCCGCAGCACTGATACTCCCTAACCCTTTAACATTTCTTATTCTCTTTGTGGTTGAAAGAAATGGGATTGCAAAAGGAGTCCTAAACCAACAGCTGGGCCTATGGAAGCGACCAGTGGCTTATCTATGAAAGAAGCTTGATCATGTAGCTGCTGGCTGGCCATGCCTCCATGTCATAGCTGCTAATGTGCTCATAGTACAAGACACAGACAAATTGACTTTTGGCCAGAACTTAAAGATCGTAGCTCCTCATGCTGTAGAGGGAATCCGAGACAGCCCCCTGGTAAATGGATGAGCAATGCAAGGCTCATGCACTCTCAGGGGCTCTTACTAGATTCTCCCAGAATTGTGTTCCTTGAACTAGCCATCTTGAACCCTGTCACCTTGCTGCCTAACCCAGACATGGAGATCCCCCTTCATGACTGCCATGAGATCCTGTCAGAAGTCACCCAAGCTCATCACGATCACCTGGACACACCCTTCCAAACAGTGAGTTGACCTGGTTCATAGACAGTAGTAGCTTTGTGAAGAATGGAGTGCAAAAGGGGGTGGCAGCAGTGGTAGACCCTAATGGGAAAATAGTCTGGAGCTGTTCCCTTCCCCTAGGGACTTCAGAACAAGAGGCAGAGCTAATTGCGCTGTGCAAGGCTCTTGAAGGAGTGGAAGGGAGGTGGGTGACTGTTTACACAGACAGCTGGTATGCCTTCAGTACATGTTCACGGCACCATAAACTGAGAATGAAGCTTCATGACAGCTGAGGGGAGGGAGCTGCAAAACCTGGCAGAAATACAATGCCTGCTTGCAGCCATAGAGAAACCCAGGGCAGCTGCCATAGTGGATATACCTTGTCATCAGTCCGTAAACACTGCCGAGGGAGTGGGGAACCATGCAGATGAAGAAACAAAAAGAGTGGCCATGGATATTGGAGACTCCAGAAGCAAGGAGGAGGAAGCTGTCCGGAAAACAGCAATAGACGTACTAATACCAGAGCTCCCCGCACTGCCACCCCAGCCAAGCTACACCTCAGAAGATTTGGAGTGGATCCAACGCCAACACCTCCAGGAGACCAAGAAGGACAATTGGTACAGGGACTCGGAGGGAAGATTACTTTTGCCTGCAGAACTGGGAAATTGCTGGATCTATTGGGGCTGTGTAACTTTTAATGATGGGTTCTGGAATTGGGTCACTGCTAAATCAGATTTAATCAAGTTCTCTTTGTTCACTCATTGACACGGAAAATGTGGCATTCACCTCCTTGGGTAAGAATTCTTGTGGCAAGTCCAGTGTGACTTAGTCAGATTCACTGAGCTAGCAAACAGAGATAGGAGATAGATATCCTGATTGACCCGGGGTGTCGTGTTATATCACACATATACCCGCAACCTCAGTGAAATCCTCCTTGTTTCTCAGATGTTTTAGCCCATTACCCCTCTTTCTTCTTCCAGCATACCCCATTTCACCCCCCTTCCTTCCAACATTCCCACTATGGGAGAGGAGCAGACTGAGGCATTCCCTTCCCAATTTGGGGTCAAGAAAGAAAATGAGCCTCCATGGAAGCTAATCTGTGCACTGTATGACACCCTAAACATTACTAGTCCTGATCTTATCCAAAAATGTTGGTTATGTTATAGTGTCTACCCCACATTTTACAACGTTTTCAGTGTCAACTCTACCTGGAGTTATTCAGCAGTAACCCCACTAACTTGGTTGACAGGATCTCTCCTCTGACTTTGGCCAAAGTTAGTGGATGAGGATCCTGCATTGGTATAGTTAGAGTCCAGGCCTAAGTCCCCGGACACCAGGGTGTGACCTAGTCAATCCCTAGAGAATGACAAATAGTCTCGCTGGTAATGCAAACAGCAAACAGAGTTTATTGCGCTAGCATGCTGGGGTCAGACTGCACTTGAGGCACTCAGGCCAGCCAAGCAGGGTGGTCAGACCCTGAAAAGTCCAAGACAGTAGCTTATATAGACCCCTTTGGGGCTGGGAAATACATCAAATGTAACAACCTTAGACATGTTCATTATGTTATGGTCTTCAGGCACAGGGAGCCTGTTTCGTTCCCATATCCACTATCTTCATGGCTCATCCCATTCTCACACCCTTATCTTCCTCTTGTTCCTGGGAATGGAGAAGAATTGCGTCCTTGCTTCTCCCCACCTCCCTGCACCTGGATTAGAAAGTTGAAAGGCGGCAAAGAACAGATTTATCGCTAAAGCAGTATCCTCCCGAAGTCCGGGCGCCTCTTGGCCTAGCAAAGTAGCAGTTTTTTTCAGCAGAAGGGAGTCTCACAGTGCCCAACAATAACATTTTACCCACACTCTAACAGTACTGTCCCTAAAGTCAAGCACAAACTGCTGCTCAATAACAAGCCTTGTTGGTTCAGTTAAACCTGGCTGGTTATCTCCCACCTCAGATGGTTTGTGGTTTTGCTCTCACAGCAGTAGATAGGTGCTGGATTAACCCAGCACCAATCTGTTGCTGTTTTGATAGTGCCTACAGTCATCCTACTTCTAATAGTTACAATTGGGCACTGTATCCTGAACAAAATGATAAAATTTGCAAAAGACCATTTAAGTACTGTCCAGTTGCTGGCCCTCCGACAGCAGTTCCACCAGAGGCCCCATGCTGAGGAAGATTTCTCAGTATAAAACAGAGAAGAAGAGAGTGTTAGCGTAAAGGTAAAAGCTAATGATAATATACTAGTATGCTAGAAAGGAACATTTTGATTGTGCAGTGTGAGATTATTTTATACAGAAGAAACTGATACTTTCCAAGGCCAGGAGGAACCTGAACTTTGGTAGGATGGTGCTTTAGTGATAAACTCATGTGCAGGGGAGAAAAGGGCGCAATTCTTCTCTGGTGCCAGGAACAGGAGGAAAATAAGATGTGAGAATGGGATGAGCCATACAGAGGGTAGGTATGGGAAAGAAACAGGCTCCCCTGCATGAAGGCCAAAGAAAATGACCATGTCTAAGGTTGTTATATTGGAAGTATTTCCCAGCAAAAAAAAAAAAAAAAAGCTTATATAATCTTCTGTCTTGGGCTCGTTCAGAGATTGACCACCCTGCTTAGCTGGCATTGTGTCCCAAGTGTGGCCTGGGCCCTGCAGGCCTGCACAATAAACAATATTTGCAGCTTGAATTTCCAGGAAGACTCTTTGCCTTTCTCTGCAGGTTAACTAGTTTGCACTCTAATGTCCGGGGCATTATTATGGATGCAAACAGGCCCCACCAAGGAAGGATGTCCAGCCTCCGTGGAAGCCAGCTGGTGATGAGTGCATGGGGCTTTGGTGGCTATCAAGTGAGAGTGTGCCAATTTGCTGAAAATGCAGTGAAGCCCAGGGCTTTTGAAACATGTGACTGTGAAAGCCTTTCAAGTCTCCCTCCATGAGAATACTTTGGATACCTCTCAGGAGATACATTATTTCTAGTTCTCCATTCATGATTGTGTTGTGCAGGACACATGTCTTTGAGGCAGCCAAGTCAAGCTGTTGGCATAGGCAGAGCACATCTCCTTTCCTATCACGTATCTCAGGGTGTTCTGCCTAACAGAACACAGTCTCACACAAAAGGGTCACTATCTTAGAAGAAAAGAGGTCACTTCAATCGATTCTCCGGATTCATGGGGAAGTTGCTATCCACGGATGGACATCATTTCAGATAGATCTAATTTTTGTCTGGCATTGTCTCTCCTTGACTGGGTCAGCTTCATCTCTGTTATGGAGCTAGATAGGTGCCTGAGACGGCTGCTATTTCTGCTCATGCTCAAGAGACAGCACTAGGTCCCCTGAACGGTCATGTTGAGTGTCTTCAATGTTGTGGTTTCATTGTCATTCTCTTTAGAGTCATGTAGGCAGAAGATTGCCACAGCAATACCTCACCAAGGAGAGTCTCAGCTGGGGCTGCAGTAAGGTCTGTGCCCCAGCTGCTGCTAATGGACATGCTGGGAATTCCATTGATTTTACACTCTGCCCACATTAGGTGCAATCCCAAAGCTTCAACAAATTGGCATGATAAATAAAACAAAACCATCCAACCAACCAACCATCAACCACCGGCCAAACAACCAAACAAAGAAATAAGAATAAAAACACCACAATTGAAAAAATTCCCACAATTAGGCACAGGACAGATTCACAACGTTAAAAAAAGTAATAATAATAACTTACTTAACCTCATACAAAGGGTCAAATTAAGCCAATACCATAGGATCAGAGTAACAAATTATTGTTGAGAGTGCTTCCCTGGGCTTGGATGCATCCTGGGTCGCCATCTTCTCAGCATCAGTCTCCAAGTGACAGGATCAACGTGGTCATGGAAGCCATCCACCAACTGAAAACACAAAACCTAAGGCTTCCCCTTGAGGCAAGAAGAGATAGGACAATTGAGTCATCCATTAATCCACCAACAAAGGCAGAGGACACTGCAAAATCCAAATCCATCTTCCATCACTTGCAAGAGAATCAGATCCAACAATCTCAAAACATCACCTGGAGAACCTCTTCTGAAGCAGAAAAAAGTGTCGTTGAATGTTGGGAGCCGTCTATAAGGAAGCCATTTTGAATATAGACCCAGGTCAGTGGAAAGTACTAGCTAGCAAAATGCAGGAGAAACCAAGTTGTAAGACACCCTGCAGTTTACAACTCATCTAGTAACCTACTCTACACTGACCACCCTTGGAGCTCATGACAGGTGTTTGCTTATGTCCTACCTGTCAGCACTCTATTGTGAGCATAAGGGGGTTTTCAATATAGCTACCGAGAATGAGTTGTGAGACCATACCCACCCCTTGCCAGCCTAAGGCCCTTTTAAATAGCCATCTAGAGAGATCTATGAAATCATACCCAGGATGTTGCTTCCCCTTTCCTCTCACCCATAGATCCTGTTTTACAAATTATAAAGCTTGTGTGTGAAAAATTAAATTTGGTCAGCTTGATCTGACATACTGTCCTGTTGTCCATTCTTTGTGTCTTTTGTTTCCCATTCTCTCCTAAGTTGGTCATGAACCCCTTTTACTGTCCTGCTGGACAGGACAATTGATGCCAACATGGGGTGTGCAGAACACGAACAGAGGGAATGCCATGCATCATTGCTGAATAGGCCCTTCGGAGTGTTGGACTGAACTTTGCGTGAGCAGTTTCATTGTCAGCCTGCAGGAACTCGTGCAGGAGGGAACAATTTGTCAGGCAAATCTTACCTAGTCAAAGTAAGATGGGACAAGCACTAACTCAGCCAGAATTTTTTTTGCAAGGTCTTAAAGACTCATTCAAGACAAGAGGAATTCAGGTAAAGAAAAAGGATTTAAAGAAGTTTTTAGATTTTGTTGGTGATGTTTGTCCATGGTATCCTCAAGAATGCTCCATTGATGAGAGATCCTGGCATGCAGTTGGTGATTGTCTCAAAGATTATTATGATACTTTTGTCCCTGAATAGGTTCCTGTAACTGCCTTTAATTATTGGACCACAATTTATGATGTTTTGAAGGCTAAGTCTCAATGGCCAGAGTTACAACGTTTAGTGTCTGAGGGAGAATGGTCATTTAGCGCCACTCTAGATTGTCTAGTCCCACTCCTTAGCCTGCTTCAGTGCCTATGATGACTGAAGATGGGGCTCACAAACTTCACCCATCTTCTGTCATTATAGATATTGAGGCAGAGCCAGAGATCAAGCCCCTGATCGTCCACAATCCGCACCCGCAGGTGAGCGCCGTCAAGTAAAGAAACAGCCTCAGTGCCTCTACCCCTCCCTCTCCACAATTTGTGGCCCTCCCCTTGATAGCCTATCTCCTTCTGAGGAGGCTTCTCTGGAGGATGAGGCAGCCAGGTAGGAATTTGATCAATATCATGACCCACAAAAATTGTTTAATGCCTCGCTGCCAAGTGCCTCAGAGTAGAGGGATATGTCTTCATTCTCCCCCACTCCACTGCCTTATTATAAGCCCCCAGTTGCTTCTGAGCTCTGAGAGACAGTAAATAAAGTCATTTCTCTGTGCCAAATGGTGGAAGCCAGGAAAGAGCAGGTCGAGCTCACAGAAAAATTACAGGTCTTAGAAAACAAATTGGAAAATCTAAAAATTAAACCAAAAGGTGATGCTAATCCAAAAAAAGTTCTAGCCTTCCCCTTGCCCCTCCACAGCAGTGCTGGAGTCCGTAGAAATCCTCTTCCTCCTCTGCAGCATCAGAGCCCACCTAGGAGCATAGAAGAAAGAAGTCAGGGCGGCATAGATGAAGAAATCCAGTCAGAAAGCCATGAGCTGGACACCCAATGGAGCACCAAGGCAGGAGATGTCAGAGACAGAATTCAGGCTCATAGGCATTTACCCCATTCACACTATATTTATCAACCCTTGGATGTAAAGACTTTGTAGAGACTGAAAGTGGCAGTAACTCCCTGTGGCCCAGTTGCCCCTTTTACCTTAACATTGCTGGAATCCTATACTGAGGGTTGGTTGACGCCAAAAGAATTTACTCAATTAGCTAGAGCGTCTCTTTCTGGAGGTGATTTGTGTTATGGAAGTCAGAGGCAGATGAAGCAGCCGAGGAAAGAGAAACAAAAAACCTCCAATGTCTAGAGACATGAGACTGGACTGCCAGATGCATTTTGGGGAAAGAGTCCTATAGCACTTTAGAAGCTTAAATGCTATATTCCTCAGGGATGCTCAGTCAGGTCCATCAGGTCTGTCTTATGGCTTGGAAAAAAATGCCTTCTAAAACAAGTTCTTCCTCCATGTTCACAAAGATTTTACAAGAGCCAGATGAACCCTATAACTCCTTTATAACTCCTTTATTAACCTCCTGACTGCGGCAGTAGAATGCCTGTTTGGAACTCAGGAACTTGATAATTCTTTTCTTAAACAACTTGCCTTTGAAAATGCCAACACCACCTGCCAGGATATTCTTAAACATCAGTACAGTAAGACACTGGCAGAATATGTTCGTCTTTGCTTGGCAGCTGGTACCAGCCATGCAATCGGACTAGCCGTAGGTGCTGCTATGGCAAAAAGAGAGGCTGCCAATGCATCTAAGACTTGCTATAATTGTAAGCAATCTGGCCATTTTCAGAGAGAATACTCTCAGAAAAGAGGCCCTATCAGGCCCCAAGTGCCTCCTCAGGTAGCCCACAGAGGACTGCCAACATCTTTATGTCCTCACTACCACAGGGGCCACCATTGGGCTAATGAATGCCTCTCTCGCATTGACATCCAATGGCGTCTCCTCGCTCCATGCCATTCGGGAAACTCCCAATGGGGGCCCCCCGGCCCCCTTGCCTCAGATGAACTCTGGTTGTGTGAGGTTCATCCAATCCCAAATCACAGCCAGTAGCTCAGACAGAAGACCTGTTTCCTATTTATGGAGAGCCACAAAAGGAAGCCCAGGATTGGACCTCTGTTCCTCCTCCAGCACAATATTGAAACTGGAGGAATGCGTACAGGCTACACCCACTGGTGTTTTTGGCCCTCCCCCTCCCAATACATTTGGCTTAATAGTGGGCCAATTTACATTGGAAAATAAGGGCCTTCACATAATTCCTACACCAATTGAACCAACATTTACTGGGGAACTAAAGGTTCTTACCAGAATTTTTGAAGGAGCTTTAGTTATTACTCCATGTTTTCCATTGGCACACTTAATTCTTTTGCATTTTCCCTGAGATTTTCCAATCCTCAATTACAATCCTCTCAAAAGAGTAATGAAATAGGTGTCGCTGAGGTATTTTGGGCACATAAATTTCTCCTCACGCTCGGCCAACCGTGACTCTTCGTTGAATGGCAAAGCCTGTACAGGCCTTCTTGATTCTGGTACTGATGCTACAGTTATTTCTTCAAAGTTTTGGCAAAAGGCCTGGCCCTTGACAAGCTCAGTTAACATCTTCAAGGCATCAGACAGGCAAATAGCCCCTTAGTAAGCTCCCAAGCCTTGACCTGGACCAACCCAGAGGGAACTCAGGAATTGCAACACCATATGTTGTTTCAGAATTTCCTATTAATCTTTGGGGGGAGAGATATTATCTCTCTAATGAATGTTATCATGTGTAGCCCTAATGAATGTTATTACAAAACAGATGCTTGGACAAGGTTTTCTGCTTGGCCATGGCATAGGAAAAATGTTCCAAGGAATTAAACAGTCTATATAGGTTAAACAGAAATCTGATAAGACAGGCTTAGGCTTTTCAACTTAGCCCAGTGAAAGTATACAAAATTTTTTCCTAGTGACCACTGTTAGTCCTGCCCCAACCAGACATGCTGATAAAATTTCATGGAATATTAGTCTTCCTGTTTGGGCTGATCAGTGGCTGCTAAATCAAGAGAAACTTTTCACAGCCAGGGAACTGGTGCAGGAACAGTTCGCCACAGGACACATTGAGCCATCCTCTCCCCACTAGAATACTCCAATATTTGTTATTAAGAAAAAGATCCGGAAAGTGGAGATTATTGCAAGATTTAAGAATGGTTAATAAAGCCATGGTGCCTATAGGAACCTTAGAACCTGGCCTCCCGGCCCCCATAGCAATGCCCAGCAATTTATTTAAAATAATTATTGATCTTAAAGATTGCTTCTTTAGCATTCCCTTGCATCCTGATGATTGCCTTCATTTTGCTTTTAGCCTTCCTCAAATAAATTTTCAGCAACCCATGGATCGCTATCAGTGGTGAGTCCTCCCTCAAGGCATGGCACATAGCCCTACCCTAGCCCAAAAATATGTTGCTGAAATCCTTAAATCGGTAAGGAAGAGATGGCCTGAAATTTATATTCTGCATTATATGGATGATATTTTGATTGCAGGGTCCTCCAAGGCATCCATTTTTTCTTGCTTTGAACAGATGCTGCAGGTTCTTCACAATAATGGATTATTGATAGCTCCCAAAAATGTTTAAGTCAAAGACCCTTACAATTTTTTAGGATACCAATTAAATCAAAGGAAAACTTATTCACCTAAAATTAGCCTTGATCTATCTGCCCTGAAAACCCTCCATGATTTTCAATTCCTTTAAGGCAATTTACAATATTTAAGGCCATTTTAAAAAATCTCACCTGAAATTCTTTTGCCCCTTCATGACTTATTGATTGGAGACCCTCACCCCTTTCATCTCACACCCTTATGCCTGCAGCAAGAGAGTCTATTAAGACAATAAATAATGCCATTTCTTCCCAAGTTATTTTCCAGTATGATCCCTGTCTTCCCTTGAGTTTTATTGTGTGTGACATGGCGCACACCTGCCTAGGAGTTTTTTGAAAAAGAAATGAATAAGTCCCCTTCAGGACACCTTCTAATGTGGGTGCCCCTATAGTCAAAACCAGCCAAAGCTCTTGCCACCTATTATTCCCTGGTGGCTGCCTTAATTCTAAAAACAAGGAAATTAGCCACACAATATTTTGGAAAAGATCCGGATAACATCATTGTGCCTTACACCTCAGAGCAGGTAGATTGGCTATCCCAAATTAAAAATAAATGGGGTACTGCCTGTGCATCATTTGCTGGCTCCATAGATAACCATTATTCAAATGAACCTTCGATACAATTTGTAAGAAGGCATTCCTTGGTTTCCCCAAAGTTACCTCAAATAGTCCCCTGAAAGAAGGAATTATAACTTTTGCAGATGGTTCCTCAAATAGAACGGCTGCTTACGTCGTTCAAGGCCAATCTTTCCCAGTAAAATCCCCTTAAGTATCTGCTCAACCAGTTGAATTTTTTGCTGTGCTTTAGGTTTTTGAAAGGTTTCTAACAACCACTTTTAATTTGTACACGGATAGTGCTTATATAGCCCATTTCGTTTCATATAGTAGAAACAGTTCCATATATTAAGACCACCTCCACAGCTTCTCAGCTTTTTGTTCAGATACAATCTTTGATTAGAGAAACAAGAGATCCCATTTTTATGGGACATTTGAGAGCCCAAACAGGACTCAAAAGACCTTTGGCTGAAGGCAATGCCCAAGCCAATCTTGCCAAAACATAGCTACTTTTCCTAACCCTAGATTCTTCTGTGTCTGAAGCTCACCGAGCGCATGGCTCACATCATTTGAAAGCACTCACGTTTCACCAGATGCTTAGGATTACCAGAGAGCAGGCTAGAGCAATTGTCAAAAGGGGCAACTCCTGTGCTCAATTTTCTTCAGTATCTCATTTAGGAGCAAATCCCGAGGCTTAGTTCCAAATGATAGATGGTAGATGGGTGTCACACATTTTCCATCCTTTGGCAGACTCAAATATGTCCATGTAACAGTGGATACCTATAGTGGGTTTATTTATGTCACAGCACTAACTGCAGAAGCCTCCAAGGATGTTATTACCCACATGCTACAAAGTATGTCAGTTATGGGCAAGCTTAACACCACTAAAACTGATAATGGAACAAAATATACAGGAGCTAAATTCCAACAATTCTGCTCTCAACTAGAAATTAAACATGCTAGTGGCATTCATTATAACCCACAAGGACAAGGAATAATTGAAAGGAAACATCAATCCTTAGAAACCATGCTCAAGAAGTTAGAACTCTCCACAGGTTTATCTGTGACAACTACTCCCAGGAATAGATTGAATCATGCCCTTTTTATTATAAAATTCTTAACCCTAGATAATAATAATCGATCTGCTGCTGATCGACATTGGCATTCCACAACCCAGGACTCACATGCTTTAGCCATGTGTAAGGACCCCCTCACAGGAGCATGGAAAGGACCAGACCCAGCGCTTATCTGGGGATGAGGCTCCGCCTGCGTGTATGACAGAGAAAATGCAGAACCACGCTGGCTACCAGAACAGATTCTTACAGCCGTTAACTCAACACTGTCCAGAGAGGAGCACTGCTCCCTTTCTGAGACACCTTCTTCTCCTTCTTTTCCAAATGATGCTGTTCCTACATCTGCGGATCCTGTGGAGTCTGTGGAGTCCAATCCAATGGTCACCAATAATTGCCACCAACCTCAGACCCCAGCCTCATAAGCTTCATCAGCCATGGAACATGGAACTATGCTTGGGTTGTACTCTCCGCACAGCACAATGTCATTTGGTCAACATCTCAGATCACTCCTCGCATGTGGTGGCCAGACGTCTTCACCACGGACTTATGTAAGCTCATCCTCGGAGCCACCAACCCATGGGGTCCTAGTACTTTTTGGACTTTCTGTGGCTCCAGAACTGCCCAACCAGCCACTTACCCCAGGGCGCAGCAGTTTCCAACGGCAAAATCTTTTTCAAGAAATTTAACTTATGTGTGCCCAGGGAGTCATCGCGACCACCGCCTACTAGACCAGTGTGGCGGCTCTGCTGACTACTGCGCTGCTTGGGGATGTGAAACAACAGGTTCTGCCTACTGGTTTCACAATCAGTCCCCAGGAGAATGAGATTTAATAACTGTAAAAAAGAATTTTAGTCACCCACTGTGGAAATTCCCTCCGTTCCCATGCCCTATGGTGTTTCTGTGAATCTCATATATGTCCCGATCTGCAGGACACAATGCTCAAACCCTTAGGGTGGACTGGGAATGCCCGGCTGCTAGCGCAAGAAACACATGGACACTCGTACTTGGTGGAAAAAAGTGTGTTTCTCTTTATTTTTACTCCTCATATATATATACCTTCTTCTCTAGGGCAGAGGGAGAAAGGGAAGGGTTTCCTGGGAGTAATTATCTTCACTGAAGCAAGGAAGGAATTAATCAGCTATATTGAAACAGGGGAGGAACTAATTATTTGAATAGGAACAAGGGTGGGGTTCTATTCTGCTTGCTCTACAGAGGATGTTTTGGCCTAATATCCTGCCTGCTGTAGCCCTGCTTGCAGGCTTTTGCAGTGCAACAGGCTGTCAGGTAGGCCAAATCTAGGGCCCATAAGTCTGTGGCTCCTAACACATATACTCCATCCAAAGTATTGCAATTTGTAAAGCAAGCAATCCTGTTACAAAAGGTTGGTGTCTCCCCTAGAAATTCATCTCATTCCCAGAGCATATAGAGACAGAGAGGAGTTGTGGATGAGAGGCCGTAATTGGGGACTTAGATTATATCAATCGGGGACAGATACTGGCATGTTGTTTTCCATAAAATTGTTAAAAGAGCCTGTTAATGCCGAACATCCCACCAATACTGGACTAAATAGTGTAATTGCATATAAACCCCATCTACCCTGACCTCCTATCCGACCTCCCATTCCTCCCTCAACCCCTCAACCTAACCCATCTCCTTCCATTTCTCCCTTCTGCTTCTCCCATTGTCTCCTTCCCCACATCCTAATTCCCCTGCCCTTCTTCCTGAAAGTCTCATTCTAACCTTGGTCAATCAAACTGCCTTGAAGGTTTGGGAATGCTCAACTAAATTTATGAATTATTGTTGGCTTTTTACAAATGCTCATTCCCCATTTTATGAAGGTATTGCCTTGACTGATGTTTTTCATTATTCCTATTCCTTTTCCCCTTGTAGGTGGGCCAGCGAAGATTGGTCCAGTGTCTCTTTAACCCAGGTTGTTGGTTTAGGTATTTGCTTGATTACCTCCCATAGTTAACCCCATTTAGATTCATTTTCCTATTTGTGTAATTCCACAATTATCCCAGAAACTCATTTCCAGTTTCTTCTTCTCCTTGGTAATGATTGCTGGGCCTGCACCAGTGGCCTCACCTCTCTGCCTTTCCTATCAATTTTTTTGATTTTATAAGGAATTTTGCATTTTAGTCCAGTAAGTTCCTTGTTTATCCTATTATGCCTCTGAAGAAATTTTGCAGTTATGGGAACCCAATCCCGCTTCCCCCTCCTGCTCCAAGTGTGAACCAATTACTGCCCTTACCATTTCTGTTCTTTTGGGGCTTTGCGCTGTTGACGCCAGCACTGGCATTTCCTCCCTTGTTCTTTTTCAAAATCGCTATGCTGAGTTGCATGTAACCATTGGTGAAGATGTACAGCGTTTACAAGAGAGTATTGATGATTTAACCAATTCTCTTTCCTCCCTAGCGGAAGTTGTGTTACAGAATCTCCAGAGCTTAGAATTATTTTCTCTCCAACAAGGAGGCCTTTGTGCTGCCCTTAAAGAGGAATGTTGTTTTTATGTGGATGAAACAGGCATAGTTAAAGAAAGCATGAAGAAAGCCTGTGACGGTCTTGAAAATTAAAAAAGAGAGAGAGAAAGAGGAGAATTGGTATAGAAATTGGTTTTGCTCCTCTCCATGGCGAACTACCATATTGCCCACCATTTTAGGACCCAAGGCTGGATTATTACTTTTAATTTTTTTCAGTCCTTGGGCATTTACAAAAATTACCAATTTGATAAAAGAACAATTTGATCTTCTGGCTTCTAAACCAATTCAAGTGCAATATCACCACCTAGCTTTAGAGGATAGATAGTGTATGGAAGATTTTGATTCCCAGGGTGATGACCCCCCCCCCATGTCGCAATGCACGGCTCCAGTCTTCAAATCAGTTCATCTAATGTGATGTGGCCCTTCATGGTTGGGGTGAGTTCAAAAATCTTAACATGGAAAGATAGTGAAGGCAATCAGGGACAAGTTCAGCTCTTTGTTGTCACAGGATTGCCTCTCAATCAGCGGGGATGTGATATCCTTTCACGAATGAATGTCATCATGTGTTTCCCTAGTTCTGTTGTAGCTAAGCAAATGTTATCTCAAGAATTTCTGCCTGGCCATGGCCTAGGAAAAAATTCTCAAAGTAGAACTCAACCTCTTATAGTTATACCTAAGGTGGATAGATTTGGAATAGGATATTCACCCTCTTTTTAGCAGTGGCCACTGTTCTTTCTGCACCCTGTTCAGAAATACCTCATCTACATGCTAAGAAAATACAATGGAAAACATCCACTCCTGTTTGGGCAGATCAGTGGCCTTTGGCGAAAAACTTGCAGCAACAAAAGAGCTAGTGCAGGAGCTCTTGCTTCTAGGGCACATTGTTCCCTCCTTGTCACTGTGGAACACACCCATTTTTGTTATTAAAAAGAAGTCAGGAAAATGGAGACTTCTCCAAGATCTCAGAACCATAAATAAGGTCATGTATCCCATGGGAGCTCTCCAACCAGGACCCCTACTTCTTCAGCCAGGATATCATAAAATAATTATAAATTTAAAAGATTTTTTTTTTTTTTAGCATTCCCTACATCCTTTGGATATTTATCATTTTGCCTTTAGCCTACCCCAGATAAATTTTAAGGTCCCATGCAGAGGTTTCAATGGACAGTCCTAACCCAAGGTCTGGCAAATAGCCCAACCCTAACACAGCATTTTGTTAATAGGGCTGTTGATCCCATCCAAGGCAAATGGCCTCAAGCCTATATTTTGCATTATATGGAGGATCTTCTCTTGACCTACCCTACCGAAGCAGAGACCTTTGCCTGCCTTCAAAATCTTAAACAATCCCTACAGGCAAAAGGGGTTGTTATAGCTCCTGATAAAATCCAGTTAGTAGATTCCTTTCTATATTTAGGCCTAGAATTAAATGACTCTCAAATATTTACCAGAAAAATTAAAATAACTCTCCTGACTCCAATTACCCTTCATTCCATGCAACAATTTTTAGGAAATTTACAATTTTTACACCCCTATTTACGTGTTTCTCCAAATGTTTTAAAACCCCTGACCAATCTTCTTATAGGTAGCTCTCATCCCCTTTCCCCTCGTGAGTTGACCCCTGAAGCTTCCAAAGCCTTGCTAAAAATTGAGCAAGCCATAATCAAACAAGCTATTTTTCAATATTCTAAAATAGCCCCCCATTATTTTATTGTATGTGCTACCCCCATTAATCCAGTTGGAGTTATTTGGAAGCCTGATCCAGATAAAATTCTAAAAGGACATCCTCTTATGTGAATCTCGCTCCCATTATCTTCTGATAAGTGATTGTTAACTATCCCCAATTAATAGCCAAACTTATTATGGAATGACACAAGATAATTAAGCAATATTTTGGATGTGAGCCTGATTATATAATCATTCCCTATAATTTTGAACAATTTGCAATTTCTCTTGCAAATTTCCCATAATTGGGCAGTTGCTTGTTTATCCTATTCTGGAGAGATAGATAATCATTATTCAAATGATCCCTTATTGGCCTTTGCCTGTTATCATTTAAGAGTTTACCCTAAAGTGACATCTTTAATTCCTCTAGAGGTGGATTTAACACCTTACAGATGGGTCTTTAAATGGACAAGCCTTTCTGGTTTTTAAAGATATAGAATCAAAATATTCCACCCCGTATTTTTCAGCATAATTGGTAGAGCTTTATGCAGTTTTACAAGCCTTGCTTCGTTTCCCCTCCACCCCTTTTAATTTGTATACAGATAGTATATAAGTTTTTAAATCTGTTCCTTTATTAGAAACTGCATTCATGATTAAACTATCATCCACTGCTGTGGTTTTGTTCAAACAGATACAAGATGTGATCCTTAAACGTCAATGCCCATTTTTCTAGGACATCTGAGAACTCATACAGATCTCCCTGGTCCCCTCTCCTCGGGTAATTCCCACACTGATGCTGCTACCATTAGAGTTCTCTCTGTCTTTCCCCTCATTTTATTCTCTTCTAATTCCCTTGAATTGGCACAAAAGGCTCATGAACTCCACCATCTGAATGCCCAAACCCTTCATTTATTACACAAAATTTCCCATGAACAGGCTCGTGGCATTGTTAAGAGTTGCTCCAATTGTGTTTCCTTTCTACCCATCCCACATTACGGAGTTAACCCTAAAGGTCTTGTTCCTAATGTATTGTGGCAGATGGATGTTACTCATGTTCCTTCCTTTTCCAAATTAAAATATCTGCATATTATTGCTGATACATTTAGTATATTTTTATTTGCCACCCCTCAATCAGGTGAGAGCTCCCACGATGTTATTGCTCATGACCTCGCCGCCAAGGCTGTCATGGGAAAACTTGCAAAAATTAAGATGGATAATGGACCCAGTTATACCGCAAAGAGTTTTCAATCCTTTTGTCACTCTCTAGGCATCACCCGTGTTACTGGAATTCCTTATAACCCACAAGGACAAGGCATCGTGGAACGAGCACATCAGACCTTAAAAAAATCTTCTCTCTCAAATTATAACCTCTCCCCTACAGCCTACTAAGCCCTCTCCCCAATTCCTGTTAAATCATGCACTTTTTGTCCTCAATTTTCTTCAGGTAGATGAAAATGGAAGTTCAGCCACTGATCGCCTTTGGCATTCTCAAACATGTTCCTCCCACGCTTTAGTCAGATGGCACGATCTTATGACCAATCTCTGGCATGGACCTGACCCTCTTCCGGTCTGGGGCCGTGGCTCTGCCTGTGTTTATGATACAGCTAATGAATCCACCAGATGGCTTCCTGAGAGACACCTCAGACCCTATAAAACCCCAGTATCTACTAATATCCCTACCCCCATTGATATAAATAAATTACCCTCGTCCAGAGAAGAGGAATCTCCTCCCTCTGAGACATTTTCTTCTTTTCCCACAGATAATCATGAAGCTGCCCCAAATATTTCTACCATCACTGCTATGGATGCCAGCAATTCCTGAATTATTGTTACAACAAGGGGGCCATAGGAATCCCCATCAGCCATGGAATTACACTTGGGTCGTGCTATCTCATGGAGGTACCCCCATCTGGAAATTATCATGCCTCTCTCATAGTCTGTGGTACCCACACAATATCACCATTGATCTGTGCCAACTTACCTTGGGAGCCAGTGCCTATCCATGGGCCATACCTTCAGCACCACCGTATTCCGCCCCAGAATTACCTAGTGTACCAGATTCCTATTCCTGCGGAAATGCCCATGGCCACACTTATCTTCAGCAAGTGTCCATGTATGTATGCCCAAGATCCCTACGTCTTCCCTCAACCCAGGTAATGTGTGGAAATGCTGCTATTCTTTCTTGTACTTCGTGAGGCTGTGAAACTACAGGCACAGCTTATTGGTTGATCAAACTCTCTAAAGATGTCATCTCAGTACAACGGTCCCCTAAAAATGACGTTAAGATTACTTGGCCTTGCCATGGTTTCTCTGCCACCCATGGATGGTGCAATCCACTCCTCATCACCCTGATGTGCCACGGAAAATCACAATGAGATGATGTTTGGATATGAGGCCTACACTGGGGACTCAGGTTATATCAGAGTGGGACTGATTCTGTACTTTTGTTTTCCATAAAGGTTTTGAAAGAACCCCTCAATAGCAATCATCCTGTTTATATTGGTCCTAATAATGTATTAGCTTATAAACCCCCACCCCTTATATCTCATTCTCGCCCTAACTCCAGATCCCCCCGTCCTATACATCCATTCTCATCCTCATCCCTTCCCCCTCCTATGACTCATACCCCTCCCTCATCCAATGCTGCATCTATATTATATTCCCCAGTTGCACCCGCAGTAATTGATAATTTAGTGATGACGCTTGTTAATCAGACCGCTGTTTTAGCCCAAGATTCTTCACCTAATTTAATGCATGTTTATTCGTTATGTACGCATTCACGTCCACCGTTTTATGAAGGTTTAGCCTTAAATGATGTGTTTTATTATTCTAATTCCTCCTCCCAATGTAGATGAAATAATCACAATCGGTCTAGTCTTATATTGACCCAGGTTGTTGGGTGAGGTTTATGTCTTGTTCTGGATGAATCTCCCTTGTATTATAATGATTTATTATTTCTCTGTAATGATACTATTATACCTAACAATTTTTCTGTTTATCCTGCAATCAAAACATGCCTGGTGAGCATGTGATAGTGAGTTGACCCCTTTTCTCTCCACTTCTATGGCTTTTTTTTTTTAATGTATGAGCCTTGTGTATTAGTCCATCTTGTTCCCCGCCTTTCCTATTATTCTTCAAAAGAATTTCTCCAATTATGGGATACCAGTGCCTCTGAATTAATTAGGCAGGGGAAGGAGTCCATTAGCACCCTTACCACTTCTGTTATTTTAGGCTTAGGGCTAATAGCAGCAGGCACAGGTGGTTTCTCTTTGGTTATTTCTCAAAATAGATATTCTGAGTTAAGAGTTACCATAGATGAAGATATTCAGCGCTTTCAGCAAAATATAGATGATTTGTCTGATTCCTTACCTTCTTTGGCAGAATTAGTTTTGCAAAAAAAAAGAGGTTTAGATCTTATTTTTCTTCAACAAGGAGGATTATTTGCAGCCTTAAAAGAAGAAAGGTGCTTTTATGTCAATCAGACAGGAATAGTAAAAGAAAGCATGAAAGAGGTTAGAGAAGGGTTAGAAAAACGCAAAAGAGAGCATGATCAGCAAGAGAGTTGGTACAAAAATTGGTTTTCAGTTTTTCCTTGGTTAACCATTTTATTGCCATCTATTTTAGGCCCTATTATAGGTTTGATTTTCTTAGTATCCTTTGGGCCATGGGCATTCAATTGACTCACTGACTTTATCAAGCAACAAAAAGATAAAGCCACATGTCCTGTCCTTGTATATTATCATGTCTTACTCCCTGTAGAAGAGTTCACAGATGAGCAATTCAGGCCTCCGATTCCTCGCTTGGGACTCTTTCCCCAATAAGGTTTTGCATACCTACAGAGGTGCAGCTATTGGAATTACTGCAAAAGAGGTAAGTTCTCCTTGAGGATGTAGCCTGTGTGCATTGAGGTTTGGTGTCCGAAAAAATCCCCTCACCTTCCAAAAAGACACCCAGTCAACTGCTCAACAGAGAGGCACCTGAGTGTGGATTCTCTGGTGAACTGTATCAGAGTAGTAAACACTACTACTAAGTTTGATTGAGAATAATTTTTAAGTCTCCAAAAATGTGTGTGTGTGTGTGCACATGTGCACATGTGTGTTTTAATATTTGTCTTCTGTACACGTTGTTTAAAATTGTTATAATGTGTAACTGTCTGTTTCTTGGTCTGAAAATGTTCTAGCTTTTGTGAATTAAGTTTAAACTTTCTGTAGCAAGCATTTTAAAATGCAGGTAAACTTATGCATCTGTCTCATCAGCTATCTGGATACTCAGCTGCAACTGCAGGACACATATTTTGCATATCAGCAGCAAAAGCAGGTTGCCTTGAGTTTTGAATTCTGCAGACACACCCAGAGCTTTCTAATAGGTTGTAAAAATATCTAAGTGATTTTAAGCTTTTGCTACAAACTCATTTACTTTGAATATGATTACTAGTTAACATGGATTGCTTAAGTTTACGTAATTTAAATTACTAATAGACTGTTTTCAAAATATATTACATCATTGATACATTTATTATTAACCTGTATTCCCGTCTATTTTATAACAGAAAATAGGCCTTTGGGACAAATGTTTTATAAATCTATTGACAGTTTTCATTTTATACTGTCCCTATAAAAGTAAGCAACATGGTACCTCAGGTATAAGACACCGCTGCTTAATATCCTCAAGGACAAGATACTGTGGAATGTGCCAACCATACTATTAAGGATTTTCTTATTAAAACAAAAAGGGGAGTATTTATTTTAAATTTATCTTAAATTTTGTAACATTGGATGCTGAAGGACGATCTGCTGCAGATCGTCATTACAATTCATCTCGGAAGAAGAAGGTTTGTGTGATGTGGCAGGATCCCTTGACAAGTCAGTGGCAATAAATCGAGCTATTTATAAAGGGAGAGCCAGATCCCATCCTCATATGGGGCAAGAATTAGTTTGTGCTTTCCCAGAAAACAAAAATGGTCCGAGGTGGATTCCTGAGGGTCTTGTCCAGCAAGCTCCTGCTGTCTTGTGACAGCTTGGGTACTGGCCAAGATGATGATATTTGAGTTGGAAGATGGACAGGACAAGCAAGTATATTGGGTCTTTGTCAAGCATACATCCTTTTTGTCTTCTTACTGTGAACACCTAGGTCCTGATATTTCCTGCCAGTTTCTCCTTAAACCAGACTATCCGACTGTCTGGTGTGCGACTCCAGGTATTGGGGATCTGGCTCTCCCTTTATAAATAGCTCAATTTATGCCCATGTTTTTTCTTATCATTCCCCTGTTATTACCATGGGGGAAATATCCACCTTTTGTATGTGTCAGTTTTGTGGGGCATGGACATGCACTGGCATGTGCCCCATTTTCCCTTTTTTAGGAATGCAATCTATTGCATTCTATGGAATTTAAAACTCCTATGGAATTTATTAGTTCCATCACTCCTCTGGACTTGTGGACTTGCTCACATGGGTGAACCTCAGTTCCTTGAATTTTAACCTTGTGTCTGCCTGTGTTATACCCATGCTCCTCTTTTATGTATAGGAAATGCCTCTGAAGTGAATGGCACCAAGTTCCAGTGCACCCTGACAGCATGCTAGAATGGCTGTTGCAATTCTGCTGTTATCCTACAGCTGACTGGAATCCTGCCCATGACTGTTGGGACTGACAGAGAGGCATCTGTTGGCCTGATAAGCTTAAATGAGACTTTGGCAAAGGGCGACCATCATAGCCAGTACATCAGCAGCCGCCACCACCAGCTACCATGGTGACAGTGAACAAGCTTGCAGAACAGACTGCCAGATAGTTATGGAACAACAGGATTTTACTGATGAACAGGAGCGGCTGGATGGGCATGTTTACACTGTAACTGCGGGTTATTCTGTTGGCAAAGGATCAACAGATGCTGTGAGATTTGGTCTAGGCCATTTGTTCCCCATCATATGCTTTTATGTATGTTTCACCTGTGTAATGCTGTTTTCCCAAGCCCGGGAACTGCTGTGTGCTCATTGCTACCATATTAAAGATATTCCTACCAATGGTTCAGGGTTATGAGCCTCCCCAAGTATGGTTTGTGTATCTGCAGCAGGCAACATGTTGAATGGCAGCCAGTGATGGGTAAGATGGACCAGGCCCTGAATAACATAAGAAGGGGCTCCATCATACTACAGAGATTCCCAATGATGGGTAAGGCTGATACCCTGAGAGTCCACAACTCAAGACTGGTGCATTCAAGTCGGCTTTAAAACAAAAAAAAAGGGGGGGGGGGAATAGTTGTAGGCTAAGGAGTTGATTAGCACTCATTAAGCTGAGCACTACAGGAAATGGGCTTGTGCCTAAAAGCATCTGGTTTAATGGAACTCATTGGTAAGCTAATGTTTGATTAAAGCATTTGGGGGACAGAGTATATAAGGAGTAATAAAGGAAGGTTTGAGAGAGACTTCCACCATCACTGTCTCCTATCAGTGCCTCATTCCCAGACCCACACCATGTCCATTACTGGCTCTGCTGGCACTAGCACATCAATACAACTGATTGCAGTGATCTCTTTTGTTCTCAGATGGTCACCTTGTGGTGTGACCGTGTTCTGTTAGGGAGAAATCACTGAGAGACTTGATAGGAAAGGAGATCTGCTCTGCTTAGGCAAATCAACTTGACTCGGCTGCCCCCAAGACAAGTGTACTGCACAATACCATCTCGAATTGAGAACTGGGAATGATGTATCTCCTGAGAGGTATCCATAGTATTCTCACAGATGGAAAGGAGAAAGACTTTCACAGTCACAATGTTGCCAAAGCCCTGGGCTTCACTGCGTTTCCAACATATTGGCACACATCAAATCAATAGACACCCAATCCCCATACACTCAAGGTTAGCTGGCTTCCATGGAGGCTGGACATACTCCCTAGTAGGTCCTGTGGGAGGAAAGACCACAGAAAGCAGAGCTTGAGCCATTCACCCACATTTTGCACCAGGCTGAGGGGCCTGTCTGTCGCCATGGATTTTGTAGAATGCTGAGGCTTTAGCATTCCGGTCTAGTTATGACCAGGCAGGTTTTGATTGGATGGTTGGGATGGCCTCAGGGTTCTGTCAGGTCACAGAAGGTCACCAATCAGAATGCTACCTGTCACCAGGACAGCCACATGGGCTTGGGTGAGTGAAGCAAGGGTGAGGGCTGAGGCCACACTCCACCTAAGTTGGTGTGCTGTCACTTGCTTGTTGGTCTAACTCATCCCACCCCTCCCATGCCTGCGAGCTTCTTGTGATCTGGAGCTTGACACAACCTGTGGCAACTGGCTTTCAATCCTATGGGCATCAACTTTTACAATGATTTGCCCCCACCCAAGCCCCCCATACACGCCACACCCTTCTTTCCCAACTGCTCTTCATACTTGCCACCCATTTGATACATTATGCCATTGCTGTAATTGACTAGCTGGTGGTAAAGAATGATCACAGATTACATGGATATGTCTTCTTTGTTTGGTCAGAAGAAGGTGCAACCTTGTTTCTATGCCATTGGAGGGGAGCACTTTTCAATAGCGTTCTGTCACTTGTGCTGCATGTTGGAGGCATATATGTGACAACTGGTTAGGATTAAGAAAGCTGCGTTATCAAACTTTTGTCCTATTCAATGTGTTTTCTCTAGGGTTGCAGGAAAGGATTCAAGGACATATTTTTTTTTTTTTTTTTTGCTTGAGAAGAGGTTGTCGGCGTGTTGTTTTGAGTTTGTTGGATCTGATTCTCTTGCAAGTGATGGCTATGGATTTGGATTTTATGGTGTCCTCTGCATTTGCTGGTGGATTGATGAATGACTCGATTGGCTTATCTCTTCTTGCCTCAAGGGGGAGCCTCAGATATTGTATTTTCTGTTGGGTGATGGTTTTCATGACCACATTTTACTGTCACTTGGAGACTGGTCCTGAGAAGATGGCAACCCAGGATACTTCCAAGCCTTGGGAAACACTCTTAAGAATACATGTGACACGGGTCATATGGCATAGACTTATGTTTGACTCTCTGAGATTAAGCGAGTTATAATTATTTTTTAATGTTCGGAATATGTCCTGTCCCTAATTGTGGGAATTCTTTCAGTTGCAGTATTTTTGCTTTAGTTAGTTTATTTGGCTGGTTGGTTGTTTGGTTGGTTTTATCACCCCATTTTGTACAAGCTTGGGGTTTGCACCCAATGTGGGGAGAGCAGAATGCACGGTAGTTTCAGCAGCAATAGCTTGTGCACACATCTTGCTGAGACCTTGACTGACACTCTCCTTTGTAAGACGTGGCTATGGCAATCTCTGAATTCGTTACTTCAAAGAGAATGACAATGAAACTACAACCCAGAAGACACTTAACATGCCCATTCATGGTACCTATTGCTGTCTCCTGAACATGAGCAGAAAATCAGCCGTCTCAGGCACCTATCTAGCTCTAAAAGAAAGATTAGGCTGACCTAGTCCAGGAAAGACAATGCCAACCAAAAACAAGATCTATCTGTAACCATGTCCATCCGTGGATAGCAACATCCCCGTACATCATTTCAACTGATTGAAGTGATATGTTTCTTCTCAGATGATGACACTGTTGCATGAAACTGTGTTCTGTTAGGAAGAACTCAATGAGAGACATGATAGGAAAGGAGATGCACTCTGCCTATGCCAATCAGCTTGACTCAGCCGCCTCCATGACGTGTATCTGCACAACACCACGTCAAAAGGAGAACTAGGAACAATATGTCTCCTGGGAGATACATAAAGTATTCTCACAGGCGGAAAGGTGAGACGCATTCCTACTAACTGTGTTGCAAAAACCCTGAGCTTCACTCGGTTTGCAAGACATTGGCACTTGCTGACTAGATAAACACACAAGACCCGTACATTCACAGGAAGCTGGCTTCCACCGAGGCTGGATATGTAGGGCCTGTGTGAAGAAAAATCACAGAAAGCAGAGCTGGAGAAAACCATCAACTTTCTGCACCAGGTTGAGAGGCCTGTCTGATTCACGGCTTTCTAGATTGCATAGGCTGTAGCATTCTGTTCCAGTTATTACCTGGCAGCTGCTGATTGGACAGCTGGTATGGCCACAGACCCTGGCGGTCACAGAGGGGCAGTCAATTGGAATGCTTCCTGTCACCGAGAGTGAAGCAAGGGTGAGGGCTAAGGCCAATGCCCACCTAAGTTGGTGTGCTGTCACATGCTTGTTGGTCTAACTCATCCATCCCTATGCCTGCGAGCTTCCTGTGATCTGGAGCTTGACACAACCTGTGGCAGCTGGCTTACAATACTATGGGAGAAAAACACCTATATCATCCACACCCGCACTACACATCACCACTCACACACACACACACCACGCCCTTCTTTCCCAATTGCTCTTCATAGTCGCGCTCTATTTGGTACATTATGCCATGGGAGAGATTGACAAGCTTGTAGTTAAGAATGATCACAGAGATTGCATACAAAAGTCCTCTTGGGTGGGTCAGGAAAAAGTGCATCCTTGTTTCTATGCCATTGGAGGGGAGCACTTTACAGTCATTCTGGGTCACTTGTGCTGTATGTTAGAGTCATATAAGTGACACTTATTTTTGACTCTATGGAATGCTGCAGGCACAGCATTCTAGAAAAGCCATGGTGACTGCAAGGCCCCCTTTTTGCCTAGTGCAGAAAGCTGGCCAGTGCCTCAGGCTCTGCCTTCTGTGGTTCCTCCAAAATGCACCAATCCCCACACACATCCCCAAGGCCCTACCAGGGATGATGTCCAGCCTCCATGGAAGTCAGCAGACCATGAGTGTATGGTGCTTGGGTGTCTATCAAGTGGGAGTGTGCCAATATGCTGAAAATGTCATGAAGCCCAGGGCTTTTGCAGGACTGTAACCAGAAAAGTATTTTTTTCCTGGATTGTGATTTCATTGTAATTCTCTTTTGAGTCATGTAGGCAGAGGATGGACATAGCCCTATAATCTGATGGAGATCCCTTGAGCCACTATGGAGACCACATTTGTCTAGGTAGAACAGGAACCCAGGAGAATGATTTGGCACAGTTTTGGGACTGTCACTAGTATGTAGTGGCCCATGCTCAGTGAGGTCCATCTATGGGGGACAGGTACATGTCAGAAGCTGTGCAGCATCTTGGATTCTGGAGTAGCAACCAATTTCCAAAGAAGGGCAGGCATGGCAGAGTTTGCGGGTTTGCCTATGGGCGGTGGGACTTTGTAGCAGTCGGACACCCATAGGATTATAAGCCAGCTGCCGCAGATTGTGTCAAGTTCCAGCTCACAGGAAGCTCATATGCATGGGGTGGATGAATTGGACCAACAGGCAGGTGACAGCACACCAACATTGGTGGACCTTGACTTCAGCCCTCACTCTTGCTTCACAAGCCTAAGACCATGTGGCTGTCCTGGTACAGGGAGCATCCAGATTGGCTGCCCCTCTGTAAGCTGACAGGGCTTTGTGGTGATACCAGCCATCCAATCAGCAGCTGCCTGGTCACAACCCACCCTATATGCTACATCCTCAGCCAGCATTCTAGACAAGCCATGGCAACAGACAGGCCTCTTTTTGGACTGGAGCATAAAGCGGGTGAGTGACTCAAGCTTTGTTTTCTGTGGTCTTCCTCCCAAGGCATGCCCACCCCCCACACATACCCCCACAGGTGTGACCAGGAGGATGTCCAGCCTCTGCAGAAGCCAGATGACCATGAGTGTATGGAGCTTGGGTGTCTACCAAGTGAGTGTGCCAATATGCTTAAAGCATAGTAATCCCAGATCTTTTAAAACACACTTACTAGCAAAGTGATCTCTCAGGTTTTGTTTCATTGTCATTTTCCTTAGAGTCACATAAGCAGAGGAGGGCCATAGCCCTGTTCCTCAAAGGAGAGTCCTTGAGCTACTATGGAGACCACATTTGTCTAGCTAAAACAGGGACCCACAAGAATGGTTTGAAACAGCATTGGGGCTGTCTCTTGTACGAACTGGGCCTCCTCCTTAAGGAGATCAGAAACTGTCGAGCACGTAGGCTTCCTGCAGTAGCCAGCAGTTGCCAAAGATCTACAGGTGTGTCGGGGGAGTAGAGGTTCATGTGGGGAGTGGGTCTTTGTAGCAGTTGGACACCCATATGATTGTAAGTCAGCTGCCACATGTTGTGTCAAGCCACATATCATAAGAAGCTCGCAGGCATGGGGGTGGATGAGTTGGACCAACAGGCAGGTGACAGCACAGCAACTTTGGAGAACTGCGATCTCAGCCCTCACTCTTGCTTTACTCACCTAAGTCCATGTGGCTGTCCTGATACAGGTAGCATTCCAATTGTCTGCCCCTCTGTGACCTCACAAGGCTCTCAGACCATACCAACTGTCCAACAGAGGCTGCGTGTTTGTAAGTGGCCTCATTTGCTACAGCCTCAGCATTTTAGAAAATCCATGGTGACAGCAAGGCCGCCTTTTGGCCTGGTGCAGAAAGTGAAACTGCCACATGGGCTGTCACTTCCTATCGATCCAATTAATGCACACCCTTGCCTTGTTTGGTTGGTTGGTTGGTTTTGTTTTGTTTTGTTTTGTTTTGTTTATCACACCATTTTGTGTATGCTTGGAGATTGTACCCAGTTTGTGCAGAGCTTATATTCGATGGAATGCATGGCAAATCAAGCAACAGCAGCTGGCATAAACATCTTGCTGCTGCCCCGGCTAAGATTTTACTTTGCAGGACCTGGCTATGGCAATCTTATGCCAACATGACTCTCAAGTCAATGACAATGAAACCACAAGCCAGAAGACACTTAACATGCCCGTTCAGGGGACCTATTGCTCTCTCCTGAACATGAGCTGAAATAACACCCTTCTCAGGCACCTATTAGCTCCAAACAGAGACAATGCTGATTCAGTTAAGGAGAGACAATGCCAACCAAAACCAGATCTATCTGAAACCATGTCTACCTGTGGATCTCAACTTTTCTGTACATCAGTAGAATCAAATCATATGAGCTCTTTTCTTCTCAGATGGTGACACTGTGGCATGACAGTGTGCTGTGTTAGGGAGAACTTATTGAGAGAAATGATAGGAAAGGAGATGTGCTCTGCCTATGCCAATCAACTTGACATTGCTGGATCCTTGGCATACGTTCTAAACAATACCATCTGTAATGGAGTTCTATTAACAATGTGTCTCCTGAGAGTTATACAAAGCATTCTCAGAAAGAGTGAGGTGAAATGCTTTCTCAGTCACAGTGTTGCCAAAACCATGGGCTTCACTTCGTTTTCAGGATTTTGGCACCCATTTGGTAGTCATTTGGCTCCCATTTGGTAGTCATTTGGCTCCCATTTGGTAGTCACCCAAGCCCCATACACTCACGGTCACCTGGCTTCTATAGAGGCCTGACATCCTCACTTGAAGGGCCTGTGGTAAGAAAGACCATAGAAAGCTGAGCTGCAGCCAACCACCCACTTTCTGCACCAGGCCAAAAGGAGTCTGTCAGTCACCATGGCTTTTCTAGAATGCTGAGACTGTAGCATAGGGGGATGATTATGACCAGGCAGCTGCTGACTGGATCGTTGGGATGATGGCCACAGAGCCCTGTGAGGTCACAGAGGGGCAGCCAATTGCACTGCTGCCTGTCACTCACACTCAGCTAACTTCCACAGAGGCTGGATATCCTCCCCGGTGTGGCCTGTGCGGGTGTGTGTGTGTTAGTTGTGAGGGTGGGGGGAAGACCACAGAAAGCAGAGCTTGAGCCACTTACCCACGTTCTGAAACAGGCCAAAAGGGGGCCTGTCTTTCGCCATGGCTTTTCTAGAATACTGACGCTGTACTAGCTGAGCTTTTTATGACAAACATCTGCTGATTGGATGGCTTGTATGGCCACAGAGCCAAGTGAGGTCACACAGAGGGGCAGCCAACAGAAATGCTATCTATACCGAAGGGAGACAAATGGGTGTAGGTGAGTGTAGCCAGAGTGAGAGCTGACGTTATAGTCCTCCAAAGTTGGTGTGCTGTCACCAGCCTATTGGTCCGACTCATCCACCCCATGTCTGCGAGCTTCCTGTGATCTTGAACTTCACACAACCTGTGGCAGCTGGCTTACAATCCTACGGGCGTCCTACTGTTTCCCCCCCACACACAGCACATGCACCCCCACAACCACTCCATTCTCCATTTGGCAACTGCTTGCTACTCAAGGAATCCAAGATGCACCAAAACTTCTGACATGCACCTGTCCGTAATAGTAGGCCTTGCTGAGGAATTGGTCACTTCATGCAAGGGACAGCCCCAACGCGGTGCCAAACCATACTCGTGGGTCCCTGTTCTACTTAGACAAATGTGGTCTCCATAGTAACCCAAGGGCTCTTCAATGTAATATAAAGCCATTGCCCTCCCCTGCCTATGTGACTCTGAACAGAATGACAATGAAACCACAACCCAGGAGAAACACTTTTCTAGTAACAGTGCTTCAAAAAAACTGGACTTCATGATGTTTTCAGCATGTTGGCACACTCTCACTAGGTAGACACCCAAGCCCCATACACTCATGGTCATCTGGCTTCTGCAGAGGCTGGACATCTGCCCTGGTAGGGCCAGTGGGATTTTGTGTGGAAGGGTGTCAGTGGGGAAAGACCACAGAAAACAGAGCTTGAGCCACTCTCCCACTTTCTGTCGCCAGCAGAGAGACCTGTCTGTCGCCTTGGCTTTTCAAGAATGCTGAGGCTTTAGCATTACAGATCGGTTATGAACAGGTAGCTGCTGATTGGATGGATGGCAGAGTCCTGTCCTTGGATTCATCTTCACAGAGGGGCAGCCAATCGGGATGCTCTCTGTACTGGGCCAGCCATTTGGGCTTAGGTGAGTGAAGCAATTTGGTGTGCTGTCACCTGCCTGTTGGTTCAACTCATCCACCCCATGCCTGTGAGCTTCCTGTGATCTTGAACTTCACACAACCTGTGGCAGCTGGCTTACAATCCAATGGGGGTTAAACAGATTAACACACCACACCCCACATGGAGCCCATCTGCCTGCCACACCTGCCCTTCTTTGGCATCTGCTTGCTACTCGAAGCATCCAACATGCACCACAGCTTCTGAAATGGATCTATCCCATATAGTGGAACCTGCTGAGCAGGGCCTACACTTCATGAAAAGGACAGCCCCAAAGCTGTGGCAAACCATTCTCATGGGTCCCTATTCCACCTAGACTAATGTCTCCATAGTGGCTCAAGGACTCTCCGTTGTGAGACAGGGCTATAGCCATCCTCTGACTAGGTGACTCAAAAGAGAATGACAAGGAAACCACAACCCAGGAGAAATGCTTTCCTAGCAAGTGTGTTGCAAAAGCCCTGGGCTTCACTATGTTATAATAATATAGGCACACTCCTACTCCGTAGACACCCAAGCCCAATCACTCTCGGTCAAACTGGCTTCCTTTGGGCCTGGACATCCTCCCTGGTAGGAACTGTCTGGATAAGTTTGGGGTGCAGAATGGGAAGACCACAGAAAGCAGAATTGAGCCACTTGCCCACTTTCTGCACCCAGCTGAGGGACCTGTCTGTCACCATTGCTTTTCTCAAATGCTGAGGCTTTAGCATTCCAGTCCAGTTATGACCAGGCAGCTTTTGATTGGATGGCTGGTATGGCCACAGAGCCCTGCCTCATGACAGAGGAACAGCCAATTGGGGTGCTCCCTGTAGCAGGACATCCACTTGGGCTTAGGTTAGAGATGCCAGAGTGACAGCTGAAGTCATGGTCCATCCAAGTTCATGTGCTCTCATCTTCCTGTTGGTCAAACTATCCATCCCCATGCAGGAGAGGTTCCTGTGATCTGGAGCTTGGCACAACCTGTGGCAGCTGACTTACAAACCTTTGGACACCCAACTACTACAACGACCCACTCCCCACACTCACCTCTACCACCTGCCACACCCGCCCACCCTTCTTTGGCAATTGGTTGCTCTTCAAGGAATCCAAGATGCACCACCGCTTCTGACATGTATCTGTTCCCCATAGATGGACTATGTTGGACAGAGGCCACACTTCATATAAGCAACAGTCCCAATGCTGTGTCAAACCATTCTCATGGTTCCCTGTTCTACCTAGATAAATGTGGTCTCCATAGTGGCTCAGGGACTTACCCACGTGGACAGGGCTATGGCCATCCTCTGCCTACATGACTCAAAAGAGAATTACAATGAAATCACAATCTGGGAGAAATGTTTTTCTGGTAAGTGTGTTGCAAAAGCCCTGGGCTTCCCGACGTTTTCAGTGTATTGACACACTACCACTCAGTAGACACACAAGCCCCATACATTCATGGTCACCTGGCTTCAGCGGAGGCTGGACATCCTCTCTGGGTAAGGCCTGTGTTGTGTGGTGGGGTTTGAGGGTGTGAAAGACAACAGAAAGCAGAGCTACAATTGTCCAAACCCCTCCTCCCCCCACACACGCCATGGTTTTCTATCCCAACTGCACATCATACTTGCCACCCATTTGGTACATTATGCCATTGCTGTGATTGACTAGCTGGTGGTAAAGAATGCTCACTGATATTACATCCAGGAGAAGGTGCAACCTTGGTCAGGAGAAGGTGCAACCTTGTTTCTATGCCATTGGAGGGGGGCACTTTTCAATACCGCTGTGTCACTTGTGCTGTATGTAGGAGACGTATATGTGACAATGTGGTTGGGATGAAGAAAGCTGCATTTTCTAACCTTTGTCCTATTCAATGTGTTTTCTCTAGGTTTACAGGTTGGCTTCAATTACGCTTTTCTTCTCTCTCTCTCTCTCGCTCTCTTTTTTTTTTTTTTTTTTTTTGGCTTGAGGAAAGTTTCTCAGAGTGTTGTTTTGGGTTTTTTGGATCTGATTCTCTTTCCAGTGATGAAAGATGGGTTTGTATTTTGTAGTGTCCTCTACCTTTGCTGGTAGATTGCTTAATGACTTGATTGTCTTATCTCTTCTTGCATTAAGGGGAAGCCTCAGGTATTATGTTCTCTGTTGATGGATGGTTTCTATGACCACGTTGATCCTGTCACTTGGACATTGGTCCTTAGAAGATGGTGAACCAGGGTGCATCCAAGCCCATGGAAACACTCTCAAGAATAGAATTTGACCTTGGAATGCTCGTCTGTTCTTTCAGTTCCTTTGAGGTGCCTCAGAAAGGGTTTCTGCACCGTAGATTTCACCGTGATTTGAAAAAGTACTCTTCCTGGGTCCCTCTAGCATATCTTTCAAACTGAGGATGCCTCTAACCCAGCCACATCATTGAAAAGCCAAGAGGAGGGGATTGCAGGAAGATGGCCGACGGCAGAGAGCTGTTATAGGGTGGAGTAGAGAAAGAGGGGAACCGATCCAGCAGAGAAACAAGCCAGGAAACACAGAATTGTAGGGAGAAGAGCGGGAAGGTCACTGGAGATCACTAAAGTAAGAAGATCTACACAGCGTGAAGGAACAGCCACAAAAATTAAGAAAGAAAATACAGCACGCTGCGAGAAACTTGGTGAGTCACGATCCCAGGCAGGGGGAAGGCGGTGGAATCTCAACCATCCCGGGGAAAACAAAGGTGGCTGGGAGGATAGGCGCCCACAACGACAGGAGCACCAGTCCACTGGAAGACAGAGCCCTGAGAGGAGGCTACTGGACTGATCATAGGGGGCATCATCCCCTGCAGAAGTAAAAGACAAGCAGGGGAGATTTCCCAGAAACGTGCCTCCCAACTGCTCAGCAGCTTTGAGAGAGTGCAGAGGGAACTGGAGAGGCACTGTGGGACTGGGGCTCAGAAATCCTCGTATCAGCTCCGAGCACTGGACTGGCTGCTAGAGAATCCAGTGGATCCTATTGCTGTGCTCAGCCTGAACTTCAGAGTCAGGGCAACACTAGGCAGAACCTCATGACCCAGGCAGAAGAGTAAACTAGTAGGGGCCCCTCACAGCTCTGTGCCTCTCAGGGCTCCGCTTCCACCATTGAGAAAGTGCAACTGAGAATGTAGCTTCATATAGGGGCCTGGGGTTTTTAATTCAAAACAGAAAACAGCCACTGTTTCAGGCAAATCCCCTGCTGGGTTCAGCTGGAGAAGCCCCAAACCAGAGCCGGCTCAGCAGAATTGGCCAGACAGGTTCTCCCAATGGGAGCCCACTCATAAAAGCCTGCCTGCCAGGTAGCGGGAGGTGGTGTTGCGCCTCTCAGCAGAGCAGCACTTATGAGTGGGAATTCCAGAGAGCAGAGTTCAGCACTGAGGCCCACAGAAATTTGCAACCCAGCCTGGGGTTGGGGATTTCAAGCTTTGAGCAGCAGAGGCCTCTGCTGTGTTAACCTCAAGCCCTGAAGGAGAGTCTCGGCTCAGCACTGAGGGGGAAATTCCCCCTGTGTTAGGCTTGTGACCCAGAGCTGAGGCGCGTCTTGGCAGAGTGAATCTCAGTGGGGCAACGCCTTTGAGTGGGAGCTGCAGGGGAAGGGGCCTGGCACTAGGGCTGGCCCACAAAGCCTCCTGACCCAGCTCGGGGCTGTGATCTACAAACCCTGAACAGGCTGGTGACTCAGGCAGTACGCCCTGCCGGGTTCAGCTGGAGACCCCAAACCAGAGCCGGTTCAGCAGAATCAACCGGACAGGTTCTCCCAATGGGAGCCCACTCAGAAACGCCTGCCTGCCTGTTGTGGGGGAGGCGGTGCTGTGCCTCTCAGCAGAGCAGCACTTATGAGTGGGAATTTCAGAGAGCAGAGTTCGGCACTGGGGCCTACGGTAATTTCCAACCCCGTCCGGGGTTGAGGATTTCAAGCTTCGAGCAGCAGAGGCCCTTGCTGTGCTAACCTCAAGCCCTGAAGTAGTGTATCGGCTCGGCACTGAGGCGGAATTCCCGGCTGTGCCAGGCTTGTGACCCAGAGCTGAGGCGCGGCTCAGCAGAGTGAATCTCAGTGGGGCAACGCCTTTGAGAGGGAGCTGCAGGGGAAGGGGCCTGGCACTAGGGCTGGCCCACAAAGCCTCCTGATCCAGGTCAGGGCTGTAGATTACAAACTCTGAGCAGCAAGTAGCTGGTGACGCAGCTGGAGCCGCAGATATGCTGGCGCCACCCAACATATCTGCTGAACCAAGAAGAAGCACAGGCAAGCAGGGCCACCGCAGTGTGCTTCTCAACAAGGCTAAACATTTGTGAGGGTTAGGCTGGGTGTAGAACCGCAAGCTATACAACTACCCAAAGCAAAGACAAGAAGCCTAAGGTTACAAATTATATCATCTACACTCTACACCTATTGGCACACGTAGGACAACTCGTAACCAACTAGCTGCAATGGATCCAGGCGGCAGAAATATAAACCCAGGCGCAAATGAAGCAACCCAACCACAACCCCACCATCACCTGCTGTCCCCAATAGAGTAAGAAATATAACGCTTATGCCAGCACCCCATACAGCAGCAGCTAGATCATCCCTCCTACAGATTACAGCACTGAGGGCAACGGCTGTGGACAAACAAGTCAGACGCTAACATTCCAAAGCAACAAGAAGCAAAAACATAATGAGGAGAAGTATCAGAAAAAGCAATGACCTAGAAGAAAGATCAAGCACTCCCTCCCAATACAACCAAAAACTAATCTCAATATCTGAGATCCAAGATGAAGACATAGAGGAATTATCAGATAATGAATTTAAGAAACTAGTGATGAAATTCCTCAGAGACAGTGAGAAGCGCTAGGAAGAGACCAAGGTATTCGAAAACCATGTCATTGCAGAAATAAATCAAGTCAAAGAGGGAATCCTCGATATAGAACACAAAGTTGAAAGCCTAACCAACAGAATGAACACAGAATAGGACAGAATATCAGAATTGGAAGACAATCAGAATGAAAGGCAGCAGCTCATCAAACAGTTGGAGACAAATCTAGAGAAAGCCAATAGGTCCATACAGAAAATGAAAGACAACCTCAAAAAATCAAATATTAGAATAATAGGCCTTCCCGAAGGAGTGGAAAAGGAGACAGGCCTGCAACGGGTGCTCAATGAGATAATACAGGAGAACTTCTAGAACACTGAAAATATAAATCCAGCACAAATCCAGGAAGGACAAAGAACCCCCAACAGATTCAATCCAAACAGATCCTCACCCAGACGTGTGGTCGTCAAGCTACCTTCAAGTGAATACAAGGAAACTATTCTAAGACAAGAAAAAAGACAAGATTACTTTCAGAGGAAGGCAAATCAGAATCACAGCTGACCTATCAGAAGAAACGCTCCAAGCAAGGAGAGAATGGGGTAAAACCTATCAAATCCTGAAACAAAACAACTGCCAACCGAGAATAATGTACACAGCAAAGCTCTCATTTGTATTTGGGAATGAAATTAAATATTTCAACAGTAAAGAGAAACTCAAAAAATACATCAACACGAAACCAGCTCTGGAAAATCTACTCAGGAAGGTGCTAAACCCAGAAAGAAAAAATACAAACCAAAATCAAAGATGGCAAATGGGAAGACCTCCCCACTAAAATCCATACAAGGAAAGTTAACAAATCAGAAATTCTAATACATACTTGCACACTGACACACTCATGGAAGCCCAAAATCACACCCTCTCAATATTGTCTCTAAACACACATGGCCTAAACTCACCAATCAAAAGGCACAGATTGACGGAATGGATCATCTAACAGCACCCAACTATCTGTTGCCTAAAGATACACATCTAACCAGAAAACCCTCTAAGAAATTGAAAGTGAAGGGATGGAAAAAGACATTTCATGCCAATGGACGAGAAAAAAGGTGGGCGTAGCTGTCACAATCTCAGATGACCTAGACTTCAAGCTGACAGACATCAAAAAGGACAGAGAAGGATATTATATATTGGTGAAGGGATTGATCAACCAGGAAGTAATTACAATCGTGAACATACATGCACCAAATTCCAATGCTCCTAGCCACGTGAAGCAATCACTTACAGACTTCAGGGGAGACATAGATATACACACAATAATAGTGGGCGATCTTAACACTCCACTAGCAACTATAGACAGATCAACAAAATAAAAACTCAACAAAGAAACAACAGAGCTAATATGAACATTAGAACAACTAGACTTATTAGACACTTACAGAACTTTTTATCCTAAGACAACAGATTATACATTTTTTTCAGCAGTGCATGGCACCTTCTCCAGGATCGACCACATGATAGGACACAAAGCAAATCTAAATAACTTCAAAAAGATAGGAATCATACCATGTACCCTCTCAGACCACCACAGAATGAAACTGGAAATCAGCAATTCAAACTACCCAAGGAAATACAGAAACTATTGGAGGTTGAACAATATGCTATTAAATGAATAATCAGTCAGGGAAGAAATTAAAGATGAGATAAAAAATTTATGAAAACCAATGAAAACTCTGACACAACATTCCAAAACTTATGGGACACGGCCAAAGCAGTGCTGCGGGGTAAATTTATCGCAATTGGAGCCCATGTCAAGGCCCAAGAGAGATGCCAAATACAGGAACTAACCAAACACCTCAAGGAATTGGAAAAGCAGCAGCAGAAGTACCCAACACACACAACAGGAAAAAAGAAATCATCAAAATAAGGGAGGAAATTAATCAGATAGAAAAAAAACATACACAAAATCAATGCATCAAAAAGCTGTTTTTTTGAAAAGGTAAACAAAATAGACACCCCGCTGGCCCGACTGACAAAGAAAAAACAAGAGAAAGCAAAAATTAACATCATCAAAGATGAAAAAGGCAACATAACAACAGGCATTACAACCATTAAGAACATAATTAGAAATTACTACAAAGCACTGTACTCCAACAAATCAGAAGACCACCAAGAAATGGAAAAGTTCTTAGACTCACACCACCTGCCAAAACTTAGCCCAGAGGCAACAAACGAACTGAACAAACCCATAACTCAAGCAGAGATTAAATCAGTGATTAAAGATCTCCTAACAAAGAAAATCCCAGGCCCAGACGGCTTCACTACAGAATTCTACAAAACATTCCAAACAGAAATAACCTCCATCCTCTACAAACTCTTCAAAACAATAGAAAAGGAAGCAACCCTTCCAAACTCATTCTATGAAGCCAACATTACCTTAATCCCAAAACCAGGCAGAGATCCTACAGAGAAAGAAAACTACAGATCTATTTCTCTGATGAACATCGATGCTAAGATACTCAACAAAATCCTAGCCAATAGAATACAAAAAATCATCCGACAGATCATTCATCCAGATCAAGTGGGATTCATCCCTGGAATGCAGGGGTGGTTCAACATTTGGAAATCCATAAATGTGATACACCACATCCAAAAACTAAATAACAAGAATCACATAATAGTATCAATGGACGCAGAAAAAGCTTTTGACAAAATCCATCACAACTTTCTGCTAAAAACCCTAACCAAGGTAGGCATTGATGGAAAAAACCACAACATAATCAAAGCAATATATGAAAAGCCCAATACCAACATCATACTGAATGGAGAAAAACTGGGACCCTTCCCGCTAAGATCTGGAACAAGACAGGGATGTCCACTTTCTCCACTGCTATTTAACATAGTCCTAGAGTTACTTGCTGGGGCCATGAGACAAGAAAATAAAGCAAAGCAATCCAAATGGTAAATGAAGAATTCAAGCTTTCACTATATGCAGATGACATGATTCTTTATATAGAAGAGCCAAGAGGCTCAACACAGAGACTACTAGAACTTATACGAGAGTTTGGTAGAGTGGCAGGGTACAAAATTAATGAACAAAAATCAACAGCCATAGTGTATGCAAACATCTCCAAGTTAGAAAAAGATCTAACCAGCAAAATATCATTCAAAATAACTGAGAAAAGTATGAACTCTCTGGGAATAAATCTAACCAAAAATGTAGGAGACCTATTTGAGGAAATCTACAAACTACTTAAAAAAGAAATTGAACAAGACTTCAAAAGATGGAGTAACATCCCATGCTCCTGGATAGGTAAAATCAATATCATTAAAATGTCTACATTGCGAAAAGCAATCTATACATTCAACACAATTCCAATCAAATTGCCAAAAACATTCTTCACGGAACTGGAAACAATGATCGAAGGGTTCATCTGGAAACACAAAAAACCACAAATAGCCAGAACCATCCTGAAGAACAGGAAGTTATCAGGGGGAATCACAGTTCCAGAACTCTGGACATAATATAGGACAGTGGTTATCAAAACAGGCTGGTATTGGCACAAAGATAGTGAGGAAGATCAATGGAACAGAACAGAAACACCAAATGGAAACCCACACAGATACAGCCAAATGATCTTTGACAAAAAGACAATCGATAATCCTGGCAAATGGGAAGGTCTATTCAATACATGCGGTAGGGACAACTGGTTGATAGCCTGTAGAAACAAAAAGATAGACCCACATCTCTCACCATACACCAAGATCAAATCTAAATGGATAAAAGACCTAAACCTACATCCAGAATCCTTCAAACTTTTGGAAGAAAATGTCAGAAATACTCTACAAGATCTAGGGGTAGGTTCCTACTTCCTAAAAAGGACACGAAAAGCAATAGAAATCAAGACCAGAATAAACAAATGAGACCTCATCAAACTAAGAAGCTTCTGTACAGCAAAGGAAACAATCAACAAAGTGAAAAAGCAGCCCATAGAATGGAAGAAGATCTTCGCACACTACGTAGGTGATAGAGGGCTAATCTCCAGAATATACAAAGAACAACAAAACAACCAAAACACCAAAACAAACAAGCCACTCAAGAAATGGGCATGGGAAATGGGCAGACATTTTACAAAGGAACAATCCCAAATGGCAAATAAACATATGAAAAAATTAAAACATCAATGAGGTACCACCTAATGCCAGTAAGACTGGCCCACATGAATAAAAACACCAACAACACTTTCTGGCGAGGTTGTGGGGAAAAGGGAACCCTACTCCACTGCTGGTGGGGCTGCAGGCTGGTACAGCCTCTAGGGAAATCAGTATGGAGAATATTGAAACAACTCAAAATCAATGTACCATATGATCCAGCACTAGCACTCTTAGGAATATATCCAAAACACCTGTTTTATGAGAAACCAACATGCACTCCTATGTTCATAGCAGCACAATCAGTAATTGCAAAAACATGGAAGCAGCCAAAATGCCCATCAGCAGAGGATTGGATAAGAAAGCTATGATTCATCTACTCCATTGAATACTACTCAGCTATTTAAAAAAACAAAATGCAGTTCTTTGTGGCCAAATGGGCCCAACTGGAAACCATAATGGTAAGGGAAATCAGCCAATGCCAAAAGGTTAAATACCACATGTTTGCCTTAATTTAAGAAGATATGATGTTATGCATAACATCATATGTTATGGATTTTATGTGATATGTAGTATATAAACTAAAATAGATATGTGAATGGGGTGTTCACAGAATGACGTTAAGAAATCGCATTTATTTTTAACATCTTGGCTGCTCAATACTATGTCAATTAATTCCATAACAATGTTAATTGTTGCTGATAATATGTTAGTGCTTTTAATTGATCAGGATGATACTCTGCTGGGTCTGCCCTCAGACCAGAGAGGGTCTCCCCAGTAAGTAGTTGGACTTGACTGCACTATAAGATGTTCAACTCTATTCTTGGCATATGCTTGCTAAGAGGGAATCTCAACTGAACTTGAACTATGGTTTCGCAACAAGGTAGAGGAACCCACCATGGGGGGAGGGTGTGGGGAAGTGTGGGGAGAATCCCAGTTCCTATGAAATTACAACACAATGTAATTAATGAAAAAATTTAAAAGAAAAAGAATACTTTGTTACTTGGATCATATGGTATACGCATATTTGGACTCTGAATGAGATGAAGCAAGTTCTGATTTTTAGCTTTTAACGTGAATATGTCCTGTGCCTAATTGTGGGAATTCTTTCATTTATGGTGTTTTTGCTTTTCTTTGTTGGGTTGGTTAGTTGGTTGATTGTTTGCCTGGATGATTGGTTTTGTTTTATCACTCTTTTTTTGTTTAGGCTCGAGGTTTGCAACCATTGTGGCAGAGTGTAAAGTCGATGGAAAGCCCAGCAGGTCGACCTGCACGTAGCTGGGGCACACATCTTGCTCCAACCATGGCTGATACTCTCCTTTGTGGGACATGGCTGTTGCAATCTTATGCCTAGAAAGCTCTCAGGAGAATGGCAATGAAACCACAACCCTGAAAACACTCAACAAGCCCCTTTCAGGGACCTATTGCTGTCTCCTGAACATGGGCAGAAATAGAAGCCTCATCAGGCACCTCTCTAGCTCCAAAACAGAGATGAGGATTATCCTGTCAAGGAGAGACAATGCCAGACAAAAACCAGACTTTCTTGAGCCATTCCATCTGCAGATAGCAACTTCCCCGTACATTTGTAGAATCAATTGAAGTGACCTCTTTTCTTCTCAGATGGTGACCCTGTTGCATGAGACTGTGTTCTGTTAGGGAGAACTTACTGAGAGTTGTGATTTCAGTAGGTGGTTTTACACAGCAGTTTCAGGTTGTGGTTTTACACAGCGATTTCAATAATTGGTTTCACACATCAGATTCAGTCAGTGGTTTTACCCAGTGGTTTCAATAAGTGGTTTACACAATATTTCAGTAATTGGTTTAACAGTGGTTTCACTAAATTTTTCACAAAGTGGATCTGCACAGTAGTTTCAGAAAGTTGTTTAAAAAGTGAATTCATAAGGTGGGAGTACACAGCAGTTTCAGAATGTGGTTTTACACATTGGTTTCAGGAAGTGGTTTTACACAGTGGTTTCAAAAAACTTTTTTGCAGTTTTCAAAATGTGGTTTAGAAGATGACTACAGCTTCTTTTCAAAAGCAGTTTTCAAAAGCAGTTTTTTTGAATCATTGGTTTTATTTTCACATAGTTGTTTTACACTGTGGTTTCAGGAAGTGGCTTTACACAGTGGTTTCAGTTAGTGGTTTGAGACAATGGTTTGAAGTACTGGTTTTACACAGTGGTTAACAATGTTGTTTTAAACAGCGATTTAAGCAATAGGTCTTACAAAGCAGTTTCAATAAGTGGATTTAAGGTGCAGTTTTAGGAAACAGATTTAGAGCATTCTTCCAGGAAATGGTTTGCACAGTGATTTCGTAAAGTCATTTTACACTGTGCTTTCAGGAAGTGGTTTTACACACCAGGTTCAGGAAGTGATTTTACAAAGAGATTTCACTAAGTGGGTTTGCACAGCAGTTCTGGAAGTGGCTTTAAACAGTGACATCAGTAACTGGTTTTACACTGCAGTTTCAGCAAGTGGTTTTACTCAGTGTTTGCAATAAGTGGTTTACAGAGTTGTTTCAGGAAATGGTTTTACAAAGTGATTTCAGTAATTGGTTTCACACAGTAGTTTAGGAAGTGGTTTTTCACAGTGGTTTCAATAATAAGATTTGCATAGTTTCAGGAAGTTTTTTTACACAGTGGTTTTACTAACTGTAACTACACAATAGTTTCAGAGAGTGGTTTTAAAAAGTGGTTGCAGAACGTGGGTTTACATAGCAGTTTCTGAAAGTGGCTTAACACTGTAGTTTAGGAAGTGATTTTACACAGTGGTTTCAGTAACTGCTTTTACAAAGCAGTTTCAGCAAATGGGTTTACACAGTTGTTTCAGGAAGTGTTTTTTTTTTTAAGATTTATTTATTTTTCATTACAAAGTCAGATATACAGACAGGAGGAGAGACAGAGAGGAAGATCTTCCATCCGATGTTTCACTCCCCAAGTGAGCTGTAATGGCCAGAGCTGAGCCAATCCGAAGCTGGGAACCAGGAACCTCTTCCGGGTCTCCCATGCGGGTGCAGGGTCTCAAAGCATTGGGCCGTCCTCATCTGCTCTCCCAGGCCACAAGCAGGGAGCTGTGTGGGAAGTGGAGCTGCCGGGGTTAGAACCGGCGCCCATATGGGATCCCAGGACGTTCAAGGCGAGGACTTTAGCCACTAGGCCACGCCCCTGGACCCAGGAAGTGGTTTTACACAGTTGTTTCAGGAAGTCATTTTACACAATGGTTTCAGCAAATACTTTTACATAGATGTTTCTTGAAGTGTTTTTACAGAGTAGTTTCAGCAAGCGGTTTTACACTGCAGTTTAAGAAGTGGTTTACACACTAGTTTCAATAATTGCTTTTACAGAGAAAGTTTAGGATTTGTTTCACTCATCAGTTTCAGGAAGAGTCTTTTCAGTGGTTTCAGCAAGTGGCTTTGCACATCAGTTTCAGGAAGTGGTTTAGCACAACAGTTTCAACAAGTGGTTTTACACAGCAGTTTCAGGAAGTGATTTCACACAGCTGATTCAGTAAGTGGTTTTACGCAGTGGTTTTAATAATTTGTTTAACACAGAACTTTCAGGAAGTGGTTTCACACAACAGATACAGGAATTGGCTTCACACAGCATATTCTGAATGTGGATTTAAAAAGCAGTTTCAGGAAGTCATTTTACACAGTAGTTTCAGCAAATGGTTTTGCTTAGTGGTTTCAAGTAGTGGTTTTATGCAGTTTCAGGAAGTGCTTTTACACAGTGATTTCAGTAACTGGTTTTGCACAACGGTTTCAGGAACTGGTTTTACATTGCACTATAAGAAATTTTGTTTTACACATTAGTTTTTTCATTAAGTGGTATTACTCACAGTTTCAGAAAGTGGTTTTACACATCAGATTCAGTATGTTATTTTCCACAGTTGCTCCAGCAAGTTGTTTTACACAGTGGTTTCAAAAACTTTATTCCAACCGGTTTTTATAACAGTGGTTGTACAAAGTGGTTTTGGAAATCTTTGGTTTTAGACTGTGGTATAGGAAGTGATTTAACACAGCAGTTTCAGCAAGCTGCTTATTTTATGTTTTAATTGATTACATTGCATTATGTGACACAGTTTTGTAGGCACTGGGATTCCGCCCACCCCCATGGTGGATTCTTGCACCTTGTAGCATTACCACAGTGCAAATTCAGTTGAGATTCTTTCATTGCAAGCATCTACCAGGCATAAAGTCCAGCATTTTATTTTACAGATAAGTACATCAGTTTCTTGGGGAGACCATCTCTGGTCTGAAGTTACAGCCAACAGGGTGGTCTTGAAAGTTCAACAAATCTGAATTGTTGCCACTCTCACCACTCCAAGCATGATGTGGTCACTAGTGAATTCACTGATTAACATAGTCCATCATATAGCCTCTGCTCAGTATTTTCATTGCCAACATATAGCTGAGATGGTTGATTGACCTGTTATGTCCTCTGTTATTTGATAATTAGCATTCTGAGCTTGAAAGATTGATTGGGGAGATTCCCAAAGTTTCTCTGGGGTGTTCCTTGACCAGATTCTCGTATGTACTAGCAAGAACTGGGCCTGGCACAGTCCATTACCCTGATCAGCTGGTGGTTGCAGTTGCTGGGTTGGTTCTGATTCTTCCCCTGTCTTCCACTGAACAAACGGGTGTTTGCAGTCCAACCTGGTTCTGCCCAGCACACACTCAGCCCTTGCATACACCAGTGGGGGCTGCAGCCCAGCCAGATTTTGTGGGCTAAGGAGTTGATTAGCACTTGTTAAGCTGAACACTAAGTAAATGGACTTGCAGCTAAAAGCATCTGGTCTGATCAGACTCATTGGCATCCTATTGTTCTGCTTAAGGGCTTGGGGGAAAGAGTATATAAAGAGTAATAAAGAGAGGCTTGAGAGAGACTTCCACCATCACTGGTCTCCTGTAGGTGCTTCATCCCCACACCCTTGCTGTATCCATGTTACTGGCCTAGCCGGCCAGAACAAATGGCATCTAACATGGGGCACAGCACAAAGGATATCTGAGGGACCCCTGGACCTATGAAGTTAAGTTTAGAATTCAGGAATTTTTCAGGGGCATAAATAATTTCATCCCCAGACCCTCTCCCTCTGCTAGGGCACAAGGGACAAGCTGAGGGACCCCAGAAATCCAGAGGCAAGTGTGTGATTTAACACTGGAGGGGCATAATTAATTTTATCCCCAGACCTTCTCTCCATTCTGGGACATGAGGGACAATCTGAGGGACCCTGGAAATCTAAGGGCAGTTTTTAAAATTTTGCAGGGGCAAAAGTAAAATTTATCATGGAGTAAGAACTCACTAAAATGCAGGTAATTAAGGGAATTCGAGATATGCTCCACTCACAAGGCACTGATATTAAGCTTAGGGCCTCACAGAAGTTCACTGAATCTTTCTGTAACGGATTCCCATGGTTTGCTCTCCTTGTAGACACTTTTTTCCTCTGGCGCTTGATACATATTGCTTTGACATCCCGTCAAGGAGTGGTGCATCCCTTACTTAAAAAACTATCTGTAAGAAGGGGGAGGAAGCCTCAAACCAGAGTAAGTAGATAGAAGGAACTTCAAACCAGGGTGAGAAAGAAGGAGTTGTGAACCAGAATAAGATGGAAGGAACCACAAACTGGGACTCCAAAGCAGGATAAAGCAAAGTCTGGAGAAATTGCACCACATAGATTCAGAGTCCTCTTCTGAGGGTGAGGAAGGGGAAGAGGATGGAAGTGTGTCTTCTGAGGATCCTGCACCCATTGGAAGCTCGGCTGAATGCTTTGCTCTGATAGCAGTTCTTGGGATGCAGATTTGGTTAGTCAGGCCTTATATTGCTCACAGGTGGTCACTTTTTGATTCATCCAGACCTCCATTACCTGACCTTAAGTTTTCTGTTGCCTGGTTGTCCACCTTTTAAATATCTTTATAGTATGATCAGAAAGAAAAGGTCAAGGAAAAAAAAAAAGATTTTACAGAATTTTTCCTCTAGACTTGCAAATTGTACTTTGGAAGGTCTTCTGTTGTGATAAATGTTTGGCAAGCTAAGTTCATCTGCATATCCATGGCCCATGGCAACTTTTGGGAATTTAGAATTCAACAAGTAATACAAGACTTCTCTTGTAATTCCTAAGGTTTCATTTGTGATATTCTCAAAAATACAAAATTTTATTGCAAATAATTTGTTATAGAAGTAAACTCTAACTCACTAAGTATGTTAAATTAATGTGGTATTCATTGTATACAAAGCATTTTTATAGTTTAAAAAATTATTTTGTTTTTGGCTGGTTATCAAACTTCTCACTGCCTTAAATTATTAAAGATTTTGCATTTGTTTTAAAGGTATTTGAGTGATGATTTCATGTCAATAGCAGAGTTTAGTCTATAATGTGTTTTATTAACACCAACAAAAATCTTCTTCCAGATATTTTTAACCATCCTTAAAGGGACATCCAAGAATTCAAAAGTTTCCAATTCTAGGTTTTCCCTTGGTATGCTTATGAGGCCTAAAGAATGCCAATGGATTAATCTCCTGTTTTGTGGAGACAGTTAATCAGGTTGATTGGATTAAGATTATTGCCAAATGTAGTAAAATTATGTCATGTCAAAATGTTGCATACATTCATGGAGCTGTGAAGATTTAAATTTTGCTTTGCATGCTTTTAATGATTTGGCTCTACAGTTGTATCTGGTTCTTCAGTACATATTCTTAAGATAGCTATATTACTGGGAAGACTGAAATTCACATTCTTGCAATGATGAAAATGTTTTATTTTTTATTTTTTATTAAATAAAGCAAACATTTATTAAATTGTGATAAAAACATTCCATCAAATTACAAAACCTGAATAAGAAAAACAAACGGCACGTGCTTAACTGTAGTTGACATTCAAATGAAATTTGCATTCCCAAAATGTTATACAGTAATTAGAAAATACCAGACAAAGTAATATTAGGATACTTTTATGTGTGGTCTCAACAAATTTGAACAGAAGCAAATTTTAACAAAGGTAAATTTTACAGTGAAATATAGCAGTAGATTAAGGATCTTAACATGTTTATTTTACTGCTATTTGACACTATGATACAAAAATAAGAGGGTTTACTTGACATTTTTAATAAATATCTCATGGGCTGTTGAGTGACTTACTGGTGAAAAGATTTAACTGGCTAATCTCATCAATTCATTTTGTACATTTAGTAAGCATCAACTCTGCCCTACATAACTCTTAATGCAATTCACAGCACACAAATGGTTATCATATTAAATACATAATCAACTCGGACTTCTCAACAACGAGGAAATTAGTAAACCATCAAATGGACTGCTTACCATACACTTTCCTCATAACTAAATAACACAAAAAAAATCAAAATAATATTTGTCATCACTCTAAACTATTGCCAGCAACTGACGGAAACTGCCAATTTGCCATATTCATGTTCACAACATGCTAAATATACTCTGTTGTTACTTCATCCATGGAATGTCTACACGCGTAGAACAGTGAATTTTCATCATCTCTTGCCGTGGGACCTGACTTGCAGCAATCTATATTTAGATCAGAACTAAATATAAAGAAGTACAATAATTTTAACAGTAACATCAACCATCTTTTCAATGATTCCCGTCTCTAACACTGCATATGCACTTTTACACATACTGATTAAACTAAGTGCACAGCTCTTTCAGCTAACTATAAATCACAGCATTTTACAAAGAAAATGAATGACTAATGCAAATTTAACACATCAATCACAGCATGAATAACAGCAGCAACAATGTCAACGACACATTGTAACACCTTGATTAAGTAATGTGTCACTGAGTAGGCAGCACATGCTTAACTAAAAGGAAACACAGAAGTCTCTTAGGAACTATGTTGCCATCGCAACTCCATGGGCACTTGATGAACTCCACCTTTCCATGTTGGCTTCCTTATATGAGAGAGAATATATGGTATTTATTCTTTTGTGATTTTATTCATTTCGCTGAGCATAATAGTTTCTAGTTGAGACCACCTGGTTTTGAATAGAATAATATCATTCTTCTTGACAGCTGAATAATATTCCATTGAGTAGATGTACCACAGTTTTTTTAACCATTCTTCCTTACATGCACATCTGGTTTGTTTCCATGACATTGCTATTGTGGATTGTGCTTCTGTGAATATAGGATTACAGATCCCCTTCTCGCATGCAGATTTTACTTCTGTTGGGTATATTCCTAAGCGCGGGATTTCTGGGTCATATGGCAGGTTTATTTGCAATTTTCCAAGCACTCTCCATATGGATTTCCACAATGATTGTACTAGCCTACACTCCCAACAGCAGAGAAGGAGGGTACCTTTTCCCCCACATCCACGCCAGCGTGTGTTGTTTTTTGAATTCTGAATGTAGGCCAGTCTTACAGGAGCTAGGTGGTACCTCAAGGTGGTTTTCATTTGTATCTCTCTGATGGCTAGAGAGCCTGAGCATCTTTTCATATGTTTGTTAGCTACTTGTATCTGTTCTTTTGAGAAACTTTTGTTTATTTCTTTTGCCCATTTTGCTACAGGGTTTATTTTTTCACTATCCTTGGGTTTCTGAAGCTCTTTGTAGATCCTAGATATTAGTCCCCTGTCACTTGTGTAGAATGCAAATTTTTTTTCCCATTCTGTTGGTTGCTTCTTCACTTTTTTAATTGTTTCCTTTGCTGTACAGAAACTTTTTAGTTTGATATAGTCCCATTTGTTCATTTTGGATTTGATCGCTGTTGCTTTAGGCGTCTTTTCTAAAAAGTCTTTCCCTGTTCCTATATCTTGGAGTGTGCTTCCTATGTTTTCCTTTAGTAGTTTAATGGTTTCTGGGTGTAGGTTTAAATCCTTGAGCCAATTAGAGCTGATTTTTGTATAGTGCGACAGGTACGGGTCCTGCTTCTTTATTCTGCAAGTTGCTATCCAGTTGTCCCCACAGCTTGTATTGAATAGACCAGGTTTTTTACTTGGATTGTTTTCTGTTTTCTTGTCAAAGATTAGTTGACTATACATGTGTGGATTCCCTTCTGGTGTTTCTATTCTGTTCCACTGATCTTCTTCTCTGTTTCTGTACCAGTACCAGACTGTTTTGATAACCACTGCTCTATAGTATGTCTTGAGGTCTGGAATTGTGATTCCTCCAGTTTGATTTCTATTTTTCAAAACAGCTTTAGCTATTCGTGGTCTTTTGTGGTTCCAGATGAACTTCTGGAACCTAAATACCTAGGAATTAAGTTAACTAAAGATGTGAAAGACTAAGTTAACTAAAGATGTGAAAGACCTCTACAATGAAAACTATAAATCATTTAAAAAAGAAATAGAAAAAGATCTTGAAAAATGGAGAACCTTACCATGTTCTTGGATTGGTAGGACCAACATTATCAAAATGGCCATATTACTGAAAGCAATATATAGATTCAATGCAATCCCAATCAAAATCCCAGCAACATTCTTCTCAGAAATAGAAAAGATCATGAAAATGTTTTATAATGATGACTTTTCTTTCTCAACGTTTTTGTTGAAGATTATTTATTAGTGGCTTTTCAGCTACTGGTTTCTGGTGAACAATACTACTACTAAGTTTGATTGAGAATAATGTTTTAAGTTTCCAAATGTGTGCGTGTGTGTGTGTGTGCACATGTACATGTGTGTCTTAATGTTTGTCTTTTGTAGGAGTTGTTTAAAATTGTTATAATGTGTACCTGTCTCTTTCTTGGTCTGAAAATGTTCTAGCTTTTGTGAATTAAGTTTAAACTTTCTTTAGCAAGCATTTTAAAATGCAGGTAAACTTATGCATCTGTCTCATCAGCTAACTGGATACTCAACTGCAAACTCGGGACACGTAATAGAAGTAAACATATCAACAGCAAAAGCAGGTTGCCTTGAGTTTTGAATTCTGCAGACACACCCAGAGCTTTCTGATAGGATTGTAAAAATATCTAAGTGATTTTAAGCCTTTGCTACAAACTCATTTACTTTGAATAAGATTACTAGTTAACATGGGTTACTTAACTTTATGTAATTTAAATTACTAATAGACTGTTTTCAAAATATATTACATCATTGATACATTTATTATTAACCTGTATTCCCATCTCTTTTACAACAGAAAATAGGCCTTTGGGACAAATGTTTTGTAAATCTATTGACAGTTTTCACTTTATACTGTCCCTATAAAGGTAAGCAACATGGTGCCTCAGGTCTAAGACGCCCCCTGCTTAATATCTTCAAGGACAAGGTACTGTGGAATGTGCCAACCATGCTATTAAGGATTTTCTTATTAAAACAAAAAGGAGGAGTACAGCACTCCCCAAGATCATTTGAACCTTGTATTATTTATCTTAAATTTTGTAACATTGGATGCTGAAGGACGATCTGCTGCAGATCATCATTGGAATCCATCTCAGAAACAGAAGGGTTACGTGATGTGACAGGATCCCTTGACAAGTCAGTGGCAATGCCCCGATCCCATCCTCATATGGGGCGAGGATCAGTCTGTGTTTTCTCAGAAAACAAAAATGGTCCAAGGTGGAGTCCTGAGAGTTTTGTCCAGCAAGCTCCTGCTGCTGAGTCTTGTGAAAATTCAGGTACTGGCCAAGATGAGGGCATTTGAATTGGAAGATCGACAGGACAAGCAAGTATGTTAGACTTTTAGTATTTGTTAAGCACCCATTTCTTTATCTTTTCTTTATCCTATGAGTACCAATGTCCTGACATTTTCCTGCCAGTTTCTCCTTAAACCAGACTATCAGACTGTCTGGTGTGCGACCCTAGGTATTGGGGATCTGGCCCTCCCTTCATAAATAGTGGAATCTCTGCCCGTGCTTTTTCTAATCATTTCCCTGTTATTACCATGGGGGAAATACCCACCTTTTCTACGTGGCAGCTTTGTGGGGTATGGACATGTATTGGCATTTTCCCTTTTTCAGCAATGCAATTATTCCAATGGAATTTATTAGTTCCATCACTCCTCTGGACTTAAGGACTTGCTCACATGGGTGAACCTCAGTTCCTTGAATTTTAACCTTGTGTCTGCCTGTGTTATACCCATGCTCCTCTCTTATGTACAGGAAATGCCTCTGAAATGAATGACACCAAGTTCCAGTACACCATGACAGTGTGCTAGAATGGCTATTGCAATTCTGCTGTTACCCTACAGCTGCCCTAAATCCTGTCTGTGCCTGTTGGGACTGACAGAGAGGCATCTGTTGGCCTGATAAGCTTAAATGAGACTTTGGCAAAGGGCGACCATCATAGCCAGTACATCAGCAGCCGCCACCACCAGCTACCATGGTGACAGTGAACAAGCTTGCAGAACAGACTGCCAGAGTTATGGAACAACAGGATTTTACTAATGAACAGGAGCGGCTGGGTGGGCATGTTTACACTGTAACTGCGGGTTATTCTGTTGGCAAAGGATCAACAGATGCTGTGAGATTTGGTCTAGGCCTCTTGTACCCCATCATATGCCTTTTTGTGTGTATCACCTATTCAGTGCAAAATGTTTTCCCAAGCCCGGGGACTGCTGTCTGTTCACTGCTACCAAGCTAAAAATACGCTGATGTTCATGCCCTCTTCTCCCGCATTGTGCCTTTATGTTTGTTTCACATGTGTAGTGCTATGTTTTCCCAAGCCCAGGAACTGATATCTGCTTATTGCTACCATGATTAAGATACTCCTAGCCATGGTACAGGATTACCAACCTCGCCTAGTATGGTTTGTGCAGCTGCAGCCATGGAACAGGGATACTCCTAGCCATGGTACAGGGTTACCAGCCTCTCCAAGTATGGTTTGTGCAGCTGATGCAGACAACGCATTGAATGGCAGCCAATGACGGGTAAGATGGACTGCATACTTAACAACCTAAAACAGGGGCTCTGTCATGCTATGGAAATTCCTGATGACAGGTAAGGCTGATACCCTGAGAGTCCACAACCTATGACAGGCACATTCAAGTCTGCTATAAAACAAAAAAGGGTGACTTGTTGTGGGCTAAGGAGTTGATTAGCACTTGTTAAGCTGAGCACTAAGTAAATGGGCTTGCAGCTAAAAGCACCTGGTCTAATCAGACTCATTGGCATCCAATTGTTCTGCTTAAGGGCTTGGGGGAAAGAGTATACAAGGAGTAATAAAGAGAGGCTTGAGAGACTTCCAGCATCACTGGTCTCCTGTAGGTGCTTCATCCCCACACCCTCACAGTGTCCATGATACCAGCTCAGCTGGCCAGAAGAGCCGGAGCGATCCACAATAATCCCAGCCAGTCCCGCCCCCTAACCTGGTTTGCCAATGTGTGTTGCAGACTAGTTCAGTCTGTGCCACACCCCCTTTGGCTCTAATACATGTAAATGGGTATTAAAACCTGGTTCCATCTAACCAGCTGAACTCTCCAATCCTCACAGATTTTGTTGGTTGTCTCTCTGTCAAACCACCCCAGCCCCTGTCCTAGTTTTCATGTCCTCCCATGGGGGGTGGTAACCCAAGAAGCAGGAGCCCACCATTTCCCTTCCAGGCCTCTCCCACTCCCAGATTTTGCACTCTCCATGTGGTTCTGTGGTTTGACTTGACAGAATTAGACCCCAGTGGTAGTTTCTGCCAGCTGTTGCTGTGGCTAAGCCCAAACAACCCTCACCCACGTTAATTGTAGATTGCACTAGTAGGAATAATCAGCCCAGCCAGATTTTTTCCCGTATCTAGTCCACATGAGGCACACAGATGCTATAAATCTGCCTAGTCTGGTCTACCCCTATTCTAGCTCACTCTCTCTGGTAGAAGCAGCTGTTTAGCAAGGTAACCACCCCTTATTCCTCTTCTGGCTCTGCCCCCTCCCTTCCTGCTTCTCATGTGTGCTAGTTGGGTGCTGCAGACACATCTGGCACAGACAATCTCACCTTGGCATTCCGTGTTGTGTACTGCTTTTGTCATGACCAAACCTGGCTCAACCCATACTCTGTTCTGGCGTTTGGATTTGCCAATGGATGACATGAACTAATTCAACCTGATCTGCCCCGACCCATGCTAAATGTATGCCAGTGGGGTCCTTTCCATGACCTCTTGGCTATTTCCTTCCATGCTTCTTGAGCTTACCTGCCGGGTCAGTGTCCTGCCAGAGGAGTTGCCAAGACTCCCCCATCAGAACCCCTCCAAGTGCTAGATTTCACACATAGCAGTGGGTCCATAAGCCAGCACTACTCAGTTCAATTCCTGCCCTGACAGGAACAGTGACTTTTCTTGACTGGCCTTCAACCCATTCTGATTCTTGCTGTGGGATTTTTCAGCCCAGCCATGGCTTGTCCATACTCACATATAGCTCATATATGGCTCAGTAGGGGTTGAGACCTAGCTTAGTTCGTCCCACATCTACCCTCATCCTCCAGAACACCAGATGGTGTTGCAATCTGGTCCACCCTGGTGTCTTGTCCCAGTCCACACTAGTGCCAAGGGAGACAATAGCTTTATCCTGATCAGAATGCAGTTCCATTCCAGCCTGTGTGCCCGTTTGTGGGAACCTCCATCCAGCTAGGGCCCCCCCAACTGGGCCTGTTCCCAGCCAAAGATCACACACATGCCAGGTGTTGCTCAGACTCAGCTTGGCATAGCCCCTGACCTGTCGCCACCCCTGCTTTAGACACTGTGGCTCAGCATCCATGGCTCACGCAGACCAGTTGGTGCAGAAATGTAGCTGGGCATATCCTGTGCTCCAACCTGGGTTCTAATCTTACTTGTGGGCTAAAGTTTGCTCAGTACTGCCAAGTGCGCCCATTCCATCACCTTATACATTGACAAGCTGTTGGTGCAACTTTGCCCAGCCTGTCAGACCCCCAGATCTGGATCACATGTTCAGTAGTGGGAGCTATGACTTGCCATGGGAGCTTCCCAAGTTTATCCTCCTGATCCCCGCCCAGATCCAGTTCTCATACATGCCACTGGGATTTAGGCCAGTGCCCCATGCAGTCCAACCCTCCTTTTGTCCTTGTTTGAACTGGTGAATGTTGCAGTCTGGCCTACCCCACATGCTACTCAGGATGCACACTCGAATGCCCCGTCCCAACTAGTCCAGACTGTTGTTCGTTCTCCAATCTGTGATCAATAGCAGGCCCCTTGGTCACTCATAGCTTAGTCCACCACCACTCCATCTCTTGAAGTAACCTGTGGGGCTAGAATTTCCATAGAGTTTGGCCCACACATCCTCCACAGAATCTTCCCCCAGATATGGTTCTTCAGTGTTAATGTCATGACCCAGTCTCCGCTGGGTCAGTTCTATTTCCAGCCCTGTCATCCACTTGGACCAGTGGATATTGTGGTCCAGCTCAATCCTACCCACTTCATATTCAGACTTCATGCAAACCAGTGGGAGCTACAGCCCGGCTCTGTTGACTCCCCATAACTCCCACCAGGCCTGCTCCCTTCCCTAGTTCCCATGCATGCGAGCATGTACCACAAGCTTGTTCAGTCTGTCCCAACTCCCATTAAGCTCTGGAACTTATCAATCTGCATTCAAGCCTAGTTGGACCCAACCAACTTACTATCCAGCCTACACACATACTAGCAGGTATCTTTCTGTTTTGCAACTCTGCCCCTGTCCTGTGGAAGTAGTTACCCACGAGGGAGGTGCTCACTATCTCCCTACTAAGCCACTCCAATTTCTGGATTGTACACTATCCGGTGGGTCTGGCATTTAACTTAACAGAATTTGTCTCCGGTGCCAGTCTCTGCCATCTGATGATGTTGCAAAACCCTACCAACACTTGCCCACTCTAATTTTCCTTGCACTGTTCAGAACAGTCAGCCCAATCATGCCCTTTTCCAATCTAGCTCACATGAGGCCCGCATGTATTCTCCTCATCTGTCTCAGCCTTTGCCTTCAATGCTGTGTCATCGTATCCCTGCCTCCTGTAGACCAGTTGTTGCAACAGCCTGGGTTGGAATGACATGTGCTCCATCCTGATTTCTATTTTTTTTTATTTTGAGTTGAAATTTGTTTGGCCCTATCCAGTCAGCCCCCTTCCAGTTGCAGCCCATGGGGGGCTGCCAGCCACCCCCAAACAGCAAGGTTCCGAATCCTCCCAAACTCCTCCTGCCACCCTGCAAGCTATTTATTATAGCAGATTCAGGAAGTGGTTTTAAGCAGCATTTCAGGAAGTGGTTTAACAGTAGTTTCAGAAAGTGGTTTTACACAGATGTTTCAATAAGTGGATTTACAGGGTGGTTTCAGGAATTTTTTTACGCAGTGGTTTCACTAAGTGGATTTACATAGTAGTTTCAGAAAGTGGTCTTACAGCAGTTTAAGAAGTGGTCTTACAGAGCACTTTCAGTAAATGCTTTTTCACAGTTTCAGGAAGTGGTTATAAACAGAAGTCTCTACAAATGGTTTTACACAGGAGAATCATGAAGTATTTTTGCACTTTAGTTTCAGGAACTGGTTTATGCAGTGGTTTCAGTAAGTGGCTTTACACAGCAGTTTAGGAATTGGTTTTACACAGCAGATTCACAAGTGGTTTAACACGGTGTCTTCAGAAAGTGGTTTTACACAGTGTTTTATGTAAGTACATTAACACATATGTTTCTGTAAGTACTTCAACACAGATGTTTCAGGAAGTGATTTCACAAAGCAGTTTCAGGAAGTGATTTTACACAGCAGTGTCTGGAAGTGGTTTTAACACAACGATTTCAGTCATTGGTTTTACTCAGCAGTTTCATTTAGTGATTTTACACAATGGTTTCCAAAACTGGTTTTACACCTTGGTTTCAGGAATTGGTTTTACATGGTGGTTTCATTAAATGGCTTTACACAGTGGTTTAAAGTAGTGATTTTCCACAGCAATATCAGTATGTTCTTTTACACAGTAGCTTCAGGATGTGGTATTACATAGTGGTTTCAGGGATTGGTATTACACAGCAATTTCAGTAAGTGGTTTTATACACAGATTCAGTAAGTGGTTTACACAGTGGTTTCAGGAATAGATTTTGCACAATGATTTCCGTAAGTATTTTTACACAGACTTTTCAGGAAGTGGTTTGAAAAGCACATTCATGAAGTGTTTTTACACAGTGCTTTCAAAAAGGTGTCTCCAACCCGGTGTTCTAATGGAGGTTGCATAAAGCAGTAATGGAAACCATTGGTGTTACACAGTGGTTTCAGAAATTGGTTTTAAAAAGTGATTTTACAATGCACTTTCAGAAAGTGGTTTTGCAAGGCAGTATCAAGAATCAGTGTTACACAGCTGCTTCAAGATTTTTTTTAACACAGCAGTTTCAGGAAACTATTCTACACAGTAGTTACAGGAAGTGCTTTAACACAGCGGTTTCAGGAAGTGGTTTTACAAAGTACCTTCAAGATTTGGATTTGCACAGCAGTTTCAGGAAATTATTTTAACAGTGGTTTCAGCAAGTAGTTTTAGTATTGGTTTCAGGATTTGGTTTTACACAGCAGTTTCAGGAAATGATTTTACACATTGGTTTCAGTAAATGGTTTTACACATTGGTATCAGGAAGTTGTTTTACACAGCAGCTTCAGGAAGTGGTTTTACACAGTGGTTTCAGGAAATGGTATCACACAGCAAGTTCAAATTTGATTTTACACAGCAGTTTCAGGAAATGATCTCACACCAGTGGTTTCAGTAAATGGTTTTGTACTTTGGTGCAGGCCCCAGTCTCCCAAGGATTAACTCCACAGCTTAGCTTGTTTCTCAGAGGGAAACAGGATGAGCAATTTTGGCCTGATACATCTAGCCACTGGCTTAACCGCAAGTTCCTGCTTCCTATTTGTCAAGTTATCTGCCAAGGGATTGGATAAACCCTGAGAGGAACTCAAGGGATTTAGGGTGGCCACTACTGGGAGGAACTAGAGGATTTAGGGTGGCCACTTGAGGACTGGATAAACACTGGGAGGAGCTAGGGAGAGTATAAAAGAAAGCCTGGAGTTGCAATAAAGATCAATCTATCATCGATCGGCATTTGGAGTACTGCGTCTTGTGTTGTGTTGTCTCACTACGTTGTCTTTTTTGTAACCCTAGTCCCTCCGCTCGGCTCGGGGTACATGGCGACGTGGGCGTTGCCAACATCTGGAGGTTTCACTGAGATTGAGAAAGAGAGGATACGACAAAGGGTCGTACCGGGAGGCTGGCCAGCTGATTCAGGTAAGTGGGACGTATTGTAAGTCTCTCCTAAACTGGTAGGAGAGGGAGGTTCATTTTGAAATATAGTCAGGTTTTGGATTTATTTTGAAGTATAGTTAGGTTTTAGACTTATTTTGAAATATAACTAGGTTTTGGATTTATTTTGTAAGTTTTTGATTTATTTTGAAGTATAGTCAGGCTTTAGATTTATTTTGAAGTATAGTTAGGTCTTGGTGTTTAATTTATCCGGTGAAAAGGATGATAAAATGGGTTCTGCCTTCTCCCGGGATAAATTGGCCACTGAGCTTGAAGAACTTCTACATCAACTGGGGATGCCAGTTAAATTTAAAATGATTAGAAATTTTGTTAAAGCCATTCAATCTAGCAGTCCTTGGTTTATTGTTTCAGGCAACTTGAGTATTTCCGATTGGGAACAGGTTAAGACCAATTTACAATCCTGTTTACAAAAAGACCCAGATAATTTCCCCATTGTTAACTTTTCTTTGTGGCGCTTAGTCCATGATGCATTATTTACTGATAAAGTGAAAGTTGAGAGACAGTTAAGAAAAGTACAGACTACTTTTGAAGCAATCCAGGGGTGGGAAGTTCTACGGTCCTTGGAAGCCTGGAACGAGGCGGCCTCGAGTGAAACCACCCCGAGTGAGACCTCCTCTTTAGAGGAGAGTGAGGTCTCTTCTTTTGAGGAGAGTGAAGCCTCTTCTTCAGATGAGAACGAGACCTCTTCCTCGGAAGAGAGTGAGGACAAACGAGATGAGGAGGTTTTCTTAAAGCGGAAAATTAAGGATAAGGAGAAGGTTTTCTTAAAGCAGAAAATTAAGGATAAAGAGAAGGTTTTCTTAAAGCGGGAAATTAGGGCCATTAAAAGAAAGTTAAAGAAAGCAGGAAGAGGTGCACGTTCCTCTGGCAAATTGTCCAGTTCAAGACCACCACCATATGTCCCTAATTTTGTGACCCCTACCGCTCCTCCTGAGGAGGAAGCCGCGGGCCATTCACCCAATAATTACCCCACGTGGCCATGGAGTGACGGCTTCACTGATCAGCCGGTGGGTGGGGTTCGATGCTTCCCTGTAATAGAGGTCCCAGTTCGAGGAGGTCCCCCTCACCGGCAGCATCAGCCCCTTCAATTTAAAGACCTCAAAAATGTAAAGCAGGCTGTTAAAGATTATGGTGCCCAGGCACCCTTTACTCTTGCACTCATAGAATCCTTCTCGAGTTTGAATCTTACTCCTAGTGATTGGATGCGATTGTGCCGCTCTGCTCTCGATGGTGGCGACTTTCTCCTATGGAGAGGGGACTTTCAAGATAGGTGCAGATTTTTTGCTGAGCAGAACGTGGCTGGGGGACATGCAGATCGAAGCCTTGAAATGCTTACTGGCACTGGACCTTTTGAGGGCATCCAACAACAAGTTAATTATGACCTAGGAGTTTATGCACAGATAGCAAATGCAGCCCTTGGAGCCTGGAAGGCCTTGCCTAATGCTAATACAGGAGACCAGCTTTCCAAGGTCTTGCAAGGCCCTACAGAACCTTTTCAAGAATTTGTGGACCATATTATGCAGGTTGCTACTAAGATCTTTGGTAACGTGGAACCAGCAATGCCAGTAATTAAGCATATAGCCTTTGAGAATGCTAATAAATATTGCCAGAATGCTCTCATGTCCCACAGAGATAAGTCCCTGCATGATTATTTCAAAATTTGCAGACATATTGACTCCACCCATGCCCTTGGGCAAGTGATAGCAGCTGCTGTTCAACACCCTCAGCCCCACCCTAGGGCGCCTCCCAAAACCTGTTTCAGATGTGGACAGCCTGGACATTTTAAAAAACAGTGCCCCAAAATTCCATGACAAGGAAGATCACCCCCGCAATCCTTGCAGGTCCCAGATCTTTGTCCAAGATGCCATAAAGGCTATCATTGGAGCAGTGATTGTAGGTCCAGATATGATGCCCAAGGCAATCCTCTATCGGGAAATTGGGTCAGGGGCCCGCTTCGGCCCCGCAACCTCAGGTGTATGGAGCCCAGCAGACACCTGTAACTTCCGGAACAGTGCAGACTCCTTTCAGAGTCCCTCTCCCATGGCGAGGAACACCGACATTTCAATCCTCCTCAGAGCAACACCAGGTAGCGCAGGACTGGACCTCTGTGCCACCTCTGGAGAGGTATTGACCCCACTCCTGGGGCCCCAACGGATAAAAACAGGAATCAGGGGCCCCTTGCCTAAGAATACCTTGGGCCTGATCCTAGGAAGAAGTAGTGCTACTATGCATGGAATCAGAGTACTCCCAGGAGTGATAGATGAGGATACCCCCACAGAAATAGAAGTCATGGCAGAATCAGCCAAAGGCACTATAATCATTCCACCAGGAGCTAGATTTGCCCAGCTGATCTTGATCCCCAAGGTTCCAACTGACAACCCCATTCTTAAGAGAGATAGACAAGGAGGATTTGGAGATTCTGGCCCCTTGGCATGTTGGGTCTCCGACATGCAAACCCGACCCACCTTACAGTTAGAGATAGAAGGGAGAAAATTCACAGGTTTACTTGATACCGAGGCTGACAGTACAGTTATATCCCAGGCACAGTGGCCAAGTTCCTGGCCATTAGAGGCCACCCCAACCGTTCTCCAAGGGATAGGAACTTCTCAGCCACAGAAAAGCATCAGGTTGTTAAGGTGGAAGGATCAAGAGGGGCATTCAGGAGTTTTCCAGCCGTATGTCTTACCACATATTCCTATCAACCTGTGGGGACGAGATTTGTTGAGTGCCATGAATGTTGTATTGACCTCTCAGCCTGTGCCAAATATGCTTAATAGACAGGGATACTTTCCTGGAAAAGGTTTGGGCAGACATCTTCAAGGTGACCCCCAACCAGTCTGTGACAGGGTTAAAAATTAGAGGCTGCAATTGAATTGGTAAAGGAACAGCTTGAGAGAAATTAAAAGAAGCCCATTGTTTACAGGCCTTTGCCTATATTTTAATATAACTCACAAAACAGGCATTCCTTATAATCCTCAGGGTCAAGCCATTGTTGAACGTGCCAACTGCACCCTTAAAGTTTATCTAGAAAAAATAAAGAAGGGGGATGTGGCTGAGCATTGCAGCTCACCCCATTCCCTACTGGCATCTGCAATCTATGTGTTAAATTTTCTAACTGTCACTAATGATGTAGCTCCTGCAGAGCGCCACTGGCTTCACCCTGCTAATGAGAATAAAGGCCAAGTAAAATGGAAAGATCTGGCCACAAATAAATGGCGAGGACCAGATCCAGTACTAACGTGGGGGCGAGGCTCCGTTTGTGTTTTTCCCCAGGATGAAGAAACACCTAGATGGGTTCCCGAGAGACTTACACGGCAAATCTCCTTGGCTCCAACTCAGTATGATCCCACTCCTAATGATGTTCTTGCAGGATAGGAGACCCTGACAGCAGTGGTGCAACTTCCTGGTATCCTGCCCATGGGAAGCGCAGATCTCCAGTTACTCCCCGATTTACCATCATATATGTGTTACCCCTGTGAAATGGCATTTAACTGGCAGCATGGATGCTTTAGGAACAAAGCGGAATCTTGGCCATGGGGCTGATGGTCGTAGCCATGATTGCAGTACTGTTTACTCTTCTTTGCCGCCTATGCAGGCAACAAGCCTGGGAGCAGGTCATTATTTGACAAACCATGATGGTTTTAGCTGTGGAAAACCCAAGCGCTCAAGTTTGCTGAACTTGGTGTGATGGGCAGCCAGAGACGGGTAAGATCTGGCAGCGCTGATGACCAACCTAAGACAGGGATTCCCCAGGTGGGGCTCCACATGATGGGTAAGGCGTCAACTGACTGCTGGACAACCTAAGACAGGCGTCCATTAAAAAAACAAAAAAGGGGGACATGCAGGCCCCGGTCTCCCAAGGATTAACTCCACAGCTTAGCTTGTTTCTCAGAGGGAAACAGGATGAGCAATTTTGGCCTGATACATCTAGCCACTGGCTTAACCGCAAGTTCCTGCTTCCTATTTGTCAAGTTATCTGCCAAGGGATTGGATAAACCCTGAGAGGAATTCAAGGGATTTAGGGTGGCCACTAGAGGATTGGATAAACACTGGGAGGAACTCAAGGGATTTAGGGTGGCCACTACTGGGAGGAACTAGAGGATTTAGGGTGGCCACTTGAGGACTGGATAAACACTGGGAGGAGCTAGGGAGAGTATAAAAGAAAGCCTGGAGTTGCAATAAAGATCAATCTATCATCGATCGGCATTCGGAGTACTGCGTCTTGTGTTGTGTTGTCTCACTACGTTGTCTTTTTTGTAACCCTAGTCCCTCCGCTCGGCTCGGGGTACGTGGTGACGTGGGCGTTGCCAACACTTTGGTATCTAGAAGGTGTTTTACACAGCAGTTTCAGGATGTGGCTTTACACAGACATTGGAGTGGTTTTACACAACAGCTTCAAGACTTGGTTTTACACAGCAGTTTCAAGAAATGATTTTACATAGTGGTTTCAGGAAATGATTTTACACATTGCTTTCTGGAAATGGTTTTATACAGCAGTTTCCATAAATGGTTTTATACAGTGGTTACAGGCATTGATTTTACATAGCAGTTTCAGGAAATGGTTTTACACAGCAGTACGTGTTTTTTTTTTTTTAAGACTTATTTATTTTCATTATAAAGTCAGATATACAGACATGAGGAGAGACAGAGAGGAAGATCTTCTGTCTGATGATTCACTCCCCAAGTGACCACAATGGCCGGTGCTGCGCAGACCCAAAGCCAGGAACCAGGAACCTCTTCAGGGTCTCCCATGCAGGTGCAGGGGCCCAAAGCATTGGGCCATTCTCAACTGCTTTCCCAGGCCACAAGCAGGGAGCTGTATGGGAACTGGAGTTACTGGAGTTACAAGTGGTGCCCATATGGGATCCCAGGGCATTCAAGGTGAGGACATTAGTGGCTAGGCCATGCTGCTGGACCCTCTGTAAGTGGTTTTACAAAGAGGTCTCCAGAAGTATTTTAGCACAGCAGTTTCAGAAAATGGTTTCACACAGTGCCTTCCAAAATCACTATCCAACCTGATTTTCTAAAGGTGGTTGTTTGAAATGGTTTTGGAAATCATTGGTGTCACACAGTGGTTTCAGAAGTGGTTTTACACAGTGATTACAAACATCAGTTTCCAACCTGTTTTTCTAATAGTGGTTGTACAAAATTTTTGGAAATGATTGGTTTTACAATGTGGTTTCAGGAAGTGGTTTGGCACAGCAGTTTCATCCAGTGGTTTTACCAATCAGTTTCAGGAAGTGAAATTTCTCAGCAGTTTCAGAAAGTGGTTATAAACAGCAAATTTGGGATGTGGTTTTACACAGTGGCTTCAAGAATTGGCTTTATACAACAATTTCAGGGAATGATTTTACATAGTAGTTTAAGTAAGTGGTGTTAAACGTTGGTTTCAAAGTGGTTTCACACAACAATTTTAGGAAGTGGTTTCACACAGCAGTTTCAGGAAGTTGCTTTACACAATGGCAATGATGGCTGCCCAGGGCACTGGAGACAGGGGGCTGGTCTACTCCAGCCCCAGCATATCTCCCAGAACTCAGCCTGGAATAAAGGAGCCACAGGAGCCAGTTATGACACTGACCTGCGGGATTCCAAATGACCAATTTCACACCTGAATGGACATTCCTTACATATTTGGGGCATGTGCAGCCCCTTTGCCTGCCCACATGTCTAGGGGCTTATGAAACTGTGCCACCCATATCCCAGTTGCCCTTTTCACCTCCCTCCTCTCTCTGCACGAAGGGTACCCAGGAGCAGATTTTCCAATAAAGCTTCCATTGCAACTTTGAACACTTGCTGATATTACTCCACCAGTGGGCGGTTGGTCGGTGGTCATCATATAACAGGCTTCAAGATTTGCTTTTACACGGCAATTTCAGGAAATGATTTTACACATTGGTTTCAGCGAATGCTTTAACACAGTGATTTCAGGAATTAGTTTTACAAAGGCTTTCCAGATTTGTATTTACACAGCAGTTTCTGGAAAAGAATTTACACAGTGGTTTCAGGGAGTGGTTTTACACATTTTTTTAAAAGAAGCGGTTTTACAGAGCAATTTCAGTAAGTGGTTTTACACAGCAGTTTAGTGAAGTGGTTTTACACATTGGTTTCAGGAAGTGGTGTACACAGTTGTTTTAAAAAGCGGTTTTTCATACCAGCTTCAAGATTTGATTTTACACAGCAATTTCTGGAAATAAGTTTACACGGCAGTTTCAGCAAGTGGTTTTACACAGTGATTTCAGTTGTGGATTCACAGAGCAGAATCAGAAAGTGTATTTAAAAACTGGTTTCAGTACGTGGTTTTACTCTGAGATATCAGGACGTATTTTTAAGCTATGGTTTCAGGAAGTGGTTTACAAAGCAGTTTCATGAATGGTTTTATATAGCAGGTTCAGTGAGTGGTTTTACACTGAGGTTTTAGGAAGTATTTTCGCACAGTAGCTTCCGGAAATGGTTTCACAAAATGGTTTCCAAAAGCCATATCCAACCCAATTTTCTAATGGTGGTTGTATGAAATGGTTTTGGAAATCACTGGTGTTACACAGCACTTTCAGGAAGTACTTTACACAGAAATTTCTGGATGTTGTTTCATACAGCGATTTCACGTAGTAGTTTTACAGAGCAACTTCAAGACTTGGTTTTACACGGCAGTTTCAGGAAATGGTGTTACATAGTGGTTTACAACGCAGTTTCAAGAAGTGGTTTTGCAATAGAGTTTCAAGAAGTGATTTTAAACAGTAGTTTCAGCAAGTGTTTTTACCCAGTAGTTTCAGGAAATGATTTCACACAGCAGTTTCAGGATGTGATTTTACACAGCAGTTTCAGGAAATAATTTTACACAGTGATATCAGGATGTAGTTTTACAATGCAGTTGCAGGTAGTGGTTTCAAACAGTAGTTTCAGCAAGTGGTTTAACCCAACAGTTTCAGTATGTGGTTTTAAACAGCGATTGTAGGATGTAGTTTTACACAGTAGCTTCAAGAATTTATTTTATATAACAATTTCAGAAAATGATTTTACACAGTGGTTTGAGCAAGTGGTTTTACACATTGGTTGCAAAGTGGTTTTACATAACACTTTCAGATAGTTTTTTTATTTATTTATTATTTTAAATTCATTAATTACATTGTATTATGTGACACAGTTTCATAGGTACTTGGATTCTCCCCACCCCTCCCCAAACCCTCTCACCATGGTGGATTCCTCCACCTTGCTGCATAACCACAGTTCAAGTTCAGTTGAGATTCCCCCATTGCAAGCATATACCAAACATAGAGTCCAGCATCTTATTGTCCAGTCAAGTTCAACCGTATACCCTCTCTGGTCTGAAGACAGAGCCAGCAGAGTATCATCCCAATCAATTAAAAGCTCCAACATACCATCAGCAAAAATTTACATCATTATGGAATTAATTAACATAGTAATGAGTAACCAATATGGTAAAAGTAAATGCGAGTTCTTAACAACCTTCTGTGACCACCTCATTGACATTTCAATTTTAGTTTATACACAACATATAACGTACATAACATGTTATACGTAACATACATAACATCATATCTTCTTAAATTAAGGCAAACTTGTGGTGTTTAACCTTTTGGCATTGGCTCATTTCCCTTAGCATTATGGTTTCCAGTTTGGCCCATTTGGCCACAAAGTACTGCATTTTGTTTTTTTTTAATAGCTGATTAGTATTCCATGGAGTAGATGAACCATAGCTTTCTTATCCAATCCTCTGTTGATGGGCATTTTGGCTGCTTCCATGTTTTTGCAATTACTGATTGTGCTGCTATGAACATAGGAGTGCATGTTGGTTTCTCATAAAACAAGTGTTCTGGATATATTCCTAGGAGTGCTATTGCTGGATCATATGGTACATTGATTTTGAGTTGTTTGAATATTCTCCATACTGATTTCTTTACACAGCTGTTTCAGGAAATTATTTGACAGTCGTATCAGGAAGTGATTTTATGCATTGGTTACAGGAAGCAGATTTACACAACAATTTCAGAAAATGGTATTACCATGCACTTTCAGGAAGTGGTTTTACACAGCAGCTTCAAGTTTTGGTGTTACATAGCAGTTTCAGGAAATGATTGTAGACAATGGTTTCATGAAGTGCTTTAACACTGATTTCAGGAAGTGGTTCACACAGTGGCTTGAAGATTTGGTTTTAAACAGCAGTTCAGGAAATATTAATCTGTCATTTAAGGGATAGGTTTTACACATCGGTTTCAGGAAGCTGTTTTACACAGCAGTTCAGGAAATGGTTTTACACTGTGGTTTCAGGATTTGGTTTTACACAGCAGTTTCATGAAATGATTTCACACAGTGGTTATAGTAAGTGATTTGCGCAGTGACCTCAAGAATTTCTTTCACACAGCATTCTCAGGAAATGTTTTTGCACAATGATTTCAGGAATTGGTTTTATACAGTAGTTTCAGGAAGTTCTTTTTCACAGCAGTTTCAGAATCTGGTTTTACATAGCAATTTCAGGAAGTGAATTCATACAGCAGCCTCAAATTCGGTTTTACATAGCAGTTTCAGGAAATGAATTTACACTGTGGTTTCAAGAAGTGGTTTTACACATTGGTTTTAGGAAGTGGTTTTATGCAGTTTCAAGAAGCGATTTTACACAGCAATATCAAGAAGTGAATTTACGGGGCAGAACCAGTTATTGGTTTTAAACTTTAGTTTCTGTATGTGGTTTTACTCAGTGATATCAGAACATGCTTTTAACAGTGCTTTTAGGAAGTGGTTTTGCACAACAGGTAAGGGAAGTGGTTATAGACAGTGGTTTCAGGAAGTGGTTTTACACAGCTGCTTCAAATTTGTTTTTTTTTTTATATTTAGTTTATTTTCTTTAATTACAAAGTCAGATATACTGAGAGGAGGAGAGATAGAGAGGAAGTGGAGCTGCTGGGATTAGAACCAGCGGCCATATGGGATCAAGGCGAGGACCTTAGCCACTAGGCCACGCTGCCGAGCCCGCAAATTTGGTTTTACAAACCAGTTTCAGGAAATGATTTTGCTCAGTGGTTTCAGGAAGTGGTTTTACACATTGGTTTTAGAAAGTGGTTTTACACAGCGATTTCAGCAATTGATTTATACAATGTCTTTAAGAGTTGGTTTTACACAGCCGTTTCAGGAAACGATTTTACACAGTGGTTTCCGGAAGTTGTTTCACACAGTAATTTCAGTAAGTTGTTTTACACTGTGGTTTCAAATAGCGGTTTTACACAGCAGTATCAGGAGGTATTTTTGCACAGTAGTTTCAGCAAGTGGTTTTACAGAGCAGTTTGTAAAAGTGGTTTTAAACAGCCATTTCAGCAGATTGTTTTGCAGGTCATAGTCAGGAATGAGTTTTACTCAGTAGTTTCAGGAAGAGGTTTTTTTTTTTTTTAATTTTATTTTAAATTCATTAATTACATTGTATTATGTGACACAGTTTCATAGGTACTGGGATTCTCCCCAACCCTCCACAAACCCTCCCACCATGGTGGATTCCTCCACCTTGTTGCATAACCACAGCTCAAGTTCAGTTGAGATTCCCCCATTGCAAGCATATACCAAACATAGAGTCCAGCATCTTATTGTCCAGTCAAGTTCAACAGCTTCTTAGGTATACACTCTCTGGTCTGAAGACAGAGCCAGCAGAGTATCATCCCGATCAATTAAAAGCTCCAACATACCATCAGCAAAAATTTACATCACCATGGAATTAATTGACATAGTAATGAGTAACCAATATGGTAAAAGTAAATGCGAGTTCCCAGCCACCTTCTGTGACCACCTCACTTACATTTCAATTTTAGTTTATACACAACCTATAACATTCAAAACATAACATGTTATACATAAGATCATATCATCTTAAATTAAGGCAAACATGTGGTATTTAACCTTTTGGGGTTGGCTCATTTCCCTTAGCATTATGGTTTCCAGTTTGGCCCATTTGGCCACAAAGAACTGCATTTTGTTTTTTTTAATAGCTGAGTAGTATTCCATGGAGTAGATGAACCATAGCTTTCTTATCCAATCCTCTGTTGATGGGCATTTTGGCTGCTTCCATGTTTTTGTAATTACTGATTGTGCTGCTATGAACATAGGAGTGCATGTTGGTTTCTCATAAAACAAGCGTTCTAAATATATTCCTAGGAGTGCTATTGCTGGGTCATACAGTATGTTGTATTTGAGTTGTTTGAATGTTCTCCATACTGATTTCCATAGAGGCTGTACCAGCCTGCAGCCCCACCAGCAGTGGAGTAGGGTTCCCTTTTCCCCGCAACCTCGCCAACAAGTGTTGTTGGTGCTATTATTCATGTGGGCCAGTCTTACTGGCGTTAGGTGGTACCTCATTGATGTTTTAATTTGGATTTCCCTTATTGCCAGGGAACTTGAGCATTTTTTCATATGCTTATTTGCCATTTGGGTTTGTTCCTTTGTGAAGTGTTTGCCCATTTCCCATGCCCATTTCTTGAGTGGCTTGTTTGTTTTGACATTTTGGTTGTTTTGTAGCTCTTTGTATATTCTGGAGATCAGCCCTCTATCACCTAAGTCGTGTGCGAAGATCTTCTCCCATTCTGTGGGTTGCCTTTTTACTTTGTTGATTGTTTCTCTAGCTGTACAGAAGCTTCTTAGTTTGATGAGGTCCCAATTGTTTATTTTGTTCTTGATTTCTACTGCATTTGGAGTCTTTTTTAGGAAGTGAGAGCCTACCCCTAAGTGTTGCAGTGTGTTTCCAACATTTTCTTCCAAAAGTTTGAAGGTTTCTGGATGTAGGTTTAAATCTTTTATCCATTTGGATTTGATCTTAGTATATGGTGAAAGATGTGGGTCTATCTTTTTGTTTCTGCAGGCTATCAACCAGTTGTCCCAACAGCATTTATTGAACAGACCTTCCCATTTGCCTGGGTTGTCGTTTGTCTTTTTGTCAAAGATTATTTGGCTGTATTTCTGTGGGTTCCCATCTGGTGTTTCTATTCTGCTCCATTGATCTTCTTTTCTATTTTTTTGCCAGTACCAGGCTGTTTTGATAACCACTGCCCTATAGTATGTCCAGAGGTCCGGAACTGTGATTCCCCCTGCTAACTTCCTGTTCTTGAGAATGGTTCTAGCTATTCGTGGTTTTTTGTGTTTCCAGATGAACCTTTGAATCATTGTTTCCAGATCTGTGAAGAATGTTTTGGGCAATTTGATTGGGATTGCGTTGAATGTATATATTGCTTTTGGCAGTATAGACATTTTAATGATATTGATTTTACCTATCCAGGAGCATGGGATGTTACTCCATTTTTCTAGATATTGTTCAATTTCTTTTTTAAGTAGTTTGTAGTTTTCTTCAAATAGGTCTCCTACATTTTTGGATAGGTTAATTCCCAGATACTTCATGCTTTCCTTTGTTACTTTGAATGGTATCTTGCTGGTTAGATCTTTCTCCAACTTGGAGCTGTTAGCATACACTATGGCTGTTGAATTTTGTTCATTAATTTTGTACCCTGCCACTCTACCAAACTCTCGTATAAGTTCTAGTAGTCTCTGTGTTGAGCCTCTTGGCTCTTCTATATAAAGAATCATGTCATCTGCATATAGTGAAAGCTTGAATTCTTCATTTACCATTTGGATTGCTTTGCTTTATTTTCTTGTCTCATGGCCCCAGCAAGTAACTCTAGGACTATGTTAAATAGCAGTGGAGAAAGTGGACATCCCTGTCTTGTTCCAGATCTCAGTGGGAAGGGTTCCAGTTTTTCTCCATTCAGTATGATGCTGGCATTGGGTTTTTCATATATTGCTTTGATTATGTTGTGGATTTTTCCATCTATGCCTACCTTGGTTAGAGTCTTTAGCAGGAAGTTGTGCTGAATTTTGTCGAAAGCTTTTTCTGCATCTATTGATACTATCATGTGATTCTTGTTTTTCAGTTTTTGGATGTGGTGTATCACATTTATGGATTTCCGAATGTTGAACCATCCCTGCATTCCAGGGATGAATCCTACTTGATCTGGATGAATGATCTGTCTGATGTGTTTTTGAATTCTGTTGGCTAGGATTTTGTTGAGAATCTTAGCATCAATGTTCATCAAAGAGATAGGTCTGTAGTTTTCTTTCTCTGTAGGATCTCTGCCCGGTTTGGGGATTAAGGTAATGTTGGCTTCATAGAATGAGTTTGGAAGAGTTGCTTCCTTTTCTATTGTTTTGAAGAGTTTGTAGAGGATTGGGGTTAGTTCTGTTCGGAATGTTTTGTAGAATTCTGGAGTGAAGCCGTCTGGGCCTGGGCTTTTCTTTGTTGGGAGGTCTTTAATCACTGATTCAATCTCTGCTTGAGTTATGGGTTTGTTCAGGTTGATTGTTGCCTCTGGGCTAAGTTTTGGCAGGTGGTGTGAGTCTAAGAACTTTTCCATTTCTTGGTGGTCTTCTGATTTGTTGGAGTACAGTGCTTTGTAGTAATTTCTGATTATGTTATTAATGGTTGTAATGCCTGTTGTTATGTTGCCTTTTTCATCTTTGATGCTGTTAATTCTTGCTTTCTCTTGTTTTTTCTTTGTCAGACGGGCCAGCGGGGTGTCTATTTTGTTTATCTTTTCAAAAAACCAGCTTTTTGATTCGTTGATTTTGTGTATGGTTTTTTTTATTTCTATCTGGTTGATTTCCTCCCTTGTTTTGATGATTTCTTGTTTCCTGTTGTGTGTGGGGCTCATCTGCTGCTGCTTTTCCAATTCCTGGAGGTGTGTGGTTAGTTCCTGTATTTGGCGACTTTCTTGGGCCTTGACATGAGCTCCAATTGCGATGAGTTTACCCCGTAGCACTGCTTTGGCAGTGTCCCACAAATTTTGGAATGTTGTATCAGAGTTTTCATTGGTTTCCATAAATTTTTTGATCTCATCTTTAATTTCTTCCCTGACCCATTGTTTGTTTAATAGCATATTGTTCAACCTCCAAGAGTTTCTGTATTTCCTTGGGCATTTTGAATTGCTGATTTCCAGTTTCATTCCGTGGTGGTCTGAGAGGGTACATGGTATGATTCCTATCTTTTTGAAGTTATTTAGATTTGCTTTGTGTCCTATCATGTGGTTGATCCTGGAGAAGGTGCCATGCACTGCTGAAAAAAATGTATAATCTGTGGTCTTAGGATAAAAAATTCTATAAATGTCTACCAAGTCTAGTTGTTCTAATGTTTGTACGAGATCTGTTGTTTCTTTGTTGAGTTTTTGTTTTGTTGATCTGTCTATAGTTGTTAGCGGGGTGTTAAGATCGCCCACTATTATTGTGTGTGTATCTATGTCTCCCCTTAAGTCTGTAAGTAGTTGCTTCACAAAGCTAGGCGCATTGGAATTAGGTGCATATATGTTCACGATTGTAATTACTTCTTGATGGATCAGTCCCTTCACCAATATATAATGTCCTTCTCTGTCCTTTTTGATGTCTGTCAGCTTGAAGTCTAGCTCATCTGAGATTAGAACAGCTACACCTGCCTTTTTTTCTCGTCCATTGGCATGAAATGTCTTTTTCCATCCTTTCACTTTAAATTTCTTACAGGATTTTCTGGTTAGATGTGTCTCTGGTAGGCAACATATAGTTGGGTGCTGTTTGATGATCCATTCCGTTAATCTATGCCTTTTGATTGGTGAGTTTAAGCCATTTGTGTTTAGAGATAATATTGAGAGGAATTGGTTTTGGGCTGCCATGAGTGTAAGTGTGCAAGTGTGTATTTGCGACTATTAGAGTTTCTGATTGGTTGACTTTTCTTGTATGGATTTTAGTGGGGAGGTCTTCCCATTTGCCATCTTTGATTTTGGTTTGTATTTTTTCTTTCTGGGTTTAGCACCTTCCTGAGGAGATTTTCCAGAGCTGGTTTCGTGCTGATGTATTCTTCAAGTTTCTCTTTACTGTTGAAGTATTTGATTTCATTCTCAAATATAAATGAGAGCTTTGCTGTGTACATTATTCTCGGTTGGCAGTTGTTTTGTTTCAGGATTTGATAGGTTTTACCCCATTCTCTCCTTGCTTGGAGCGTTTCTTCTGATAGGTCGGCTGTGATCCTGATTTCCCTTCCCCTGAAAGTAATCTTATCCTTTTTTCTTACTTGTCTTAGAATGGTTTCCTTGTATTCACTTGAAGGTAGCTTGAGGACCACATGTCTGGGAGACAATTTGTTTGGGTCGTATCTACTGGGGGTTGTTTGTCCTTCCTGGATTTGTGCTGGATTTATATTTCCAGTATTCTGGAAGTTCTCCTGTATTATCTCATTGAGCACCCGTTGCAAGCCTGTCTCCTTTTCCACTCCTTCGGGAAGGCCTATTATTCTAATATTTGATTCTTTGAGGTTGTCTTTCATTTCCTGTATGGACCTATTGGCTTTCTCTAGATTTGTCTCCAACTGTTTGATGAGCTGCTGCCTTTCATTCTGATTCTCTTCCAATTCTGATATTCTGTCCTCTGCTGTGTTCATTCTGTTGGTTAGGCTTTCAATTTTGTGCTCTATATCGAGGATTCCCTTTTTGACTTGATTTATTTCTGCAGTGATATGGTTTTCGAATGCCTTAGACTCTTCCCAGCGCTTTTCACTCTCTCTGACGAATTTCATCATTAGCTTCTTAAAGTCCTTATCTGATAGCTCCTCTATGTCTTCATCTTGCATCTGATATTGAGATTAGTTTTTGGTTGTATTGGGAGGGAGTGCTTGATCTTTCTTCTAGGTCATTGCTTTTTCTGATACTTCTCCTCATTATGTTTTTGCTTCTTGTTGTTTTGAGATTTTAGCGGTGATTCAGCTGAGCCGGCTCTGGTTAGGGGTCTCCGTCTGAGCCCAGTAGGGCTTACTGCCTGAGTCACCAGCTGCTTTCAGGGTCTGTAGATCACAGACCCGAGCTGGGTCAGGAGGCTTTGTGGGCCAGCCCTAGTGCCAGGCCCCTTCCCCTGCAGCTCCCTCTCAAAGGCAGTGCCCTACAGATTCACTCTGCTGAGCCGCGCCTGGGCTTTGGGTCACAAGGCTAATACAGCGGGGGTCTCTGCCTCAGTGCTGAGCCGAGACTCTACTTCAGGGCTTGAGGTTAGCACAGCAAGGGCTCCTGCTGCTCGGAGTCTAAAATCCCCAACCCCGGCCTGTGCTGGGCTGGAGATCTCCGTGGCCCCAGTGCCAAACTCGGAAGCGCTGCTCCACCGAGGGCTGCAACACCGCAGGCAGGTCTTTCGGAGCGGGCTCCTGCTGGGAAAACCTGTTTGGCCAGTTCAGCTGAGCCCGCTCTGGTCTGGCCTCTCTAGCTGAGCCCAGCTGGGGACTCTGCCCTGAAGAAGCCACTTCCTCAGCTGCACTCTCTCAAGGGTGGAAGCGGATCTCTGAGAGGCAAAGAGCCCTTGAGGTGAGACGTGCCCCCACTAGTCTGCTCCTCTGCCCAGGACGTGAGGCCCTGTTGAGCCTTGCCCAGCCTCTGGGGCTCTGGGCGAGTCCAGCAACAAGATTCACGGACTCTCCCACAGCCAGTCCACAGCTCAGAGCCGATACGGGGATCTCTGAGCCCCAGTCCCACAGCGCCGCTCCTGTTCCCTCAGCCGCTGAGCAGCGGGTAGGCAAGCCTCTGGGAAATCTCCCCTGCTTTTCCTCCACTTCTGCAGGGATAATGCACCCAATGATCAGTCCAGTAGCCTCCTCTGGGGGCTCCTGCCTTCCAGGGGACTGGTGCCCCTGTCGGTGTGGGCGCCTATCCTTCCAGCTGCCTCTGTTTTCCCTGGGGCCGTTGAGCCTCTGCCACCTTCCCCCTGCCTGGGATCGTTACTCACCAGGTTTCTCGCAGCATGCTGTATTTTCTTTCCTACTTTTTGCGGCTGTTCCTTCACGCTGTGTAGATCTTCTTGCTTTAGTGAACTCCAGTGACCTTCTCGCTCTTCTCCCTACAGTTTCGCGCCTCCTGGCCTGTTTCTCTGCTGGATCGGCTCCCCTCCTTCCCTACTCTACCCTACACCAGCTCTCTGCAGTCGGCCATCTTTTTCAGTCTCCAGGAAGAGGTTTTGCACAGTGGTTTCAGAAAGTTGTTTTACATAGCAGTTTCAGGAAATGACTTTCTACAGCAGTTTCAGGAAGTGGTTATAAACAGAAATTTCTTTTTTTACACAGCACTTCCAGGAAGTGGTTTTACATAATAGTTTCACTAACTGGTTTTATACAGTGGTTTCAAATAGCGGTTTTACACTGTGATTTAAGGTAGTGGTTTTACAGAGTGGTTTCAGTGTGTAGTTTTACATAGTGGTTTCTAGTAGTGGTTTTACACAGCAATTTCAGCAAGTGGTTTTACACTGCAAAATTAGTAATTGGTATCACACTGTAGATTCAGCAAGTGGTTTTACACAGCACTTTAGTGAAGTGATTTTATGCTGCAGTTTCATCAAATGGATTTACACAGCAATATCAGGAAGTAGTTTTGCACATTAATTTCAGGAAGTGATTTACACAGTGGCTCTAGCAAGTAGTGGTTCATATCAATATCGGGAAGTGGTTTACACAGCAGGTTCAGGCAGTGGTTTTCCTCAGCAATAACAGAAAATATTTTTAAAAAGTGGTTTCAGGAAATGGTTTTACAAAACAGTTTCATGAAGTGGTTTTACAAAGCTATTTCTGTAATCATTTTACAGAGCAATTGCAATTAGTGACTTAATACAGTTATTTCAGTTACTGGTTTTACACTCTGGTTTCAAGTAGTGGTTTTACACAGCCACATCAGAATCTGGTTTTACAAGCAGTTTCAGGAAGTGGTATTATGCAGTGCTTATAAGCATCCATTTTTAACCTTGTTTTCTAATAGTGGTTGTGCAAAGTGGTTTTTGAAATCATTGGTTTTACAATATGGTTTCAGAGAGTGGTTTAAGACAGCAGTTTTAGGAAGCTGTTTAACACAGCATTTTCAGAAAGTAGCTTTATGCAGCAGTATCAGAAAGAGGTTTTGCACAATACTTTCAAGAATCAGTTTTACAGAGCACTTTCTGGAATTGGTTTTACCAAGCACTTTCTGGAATTGGTTTTACCAAGGATTTTCAGGAAGTGGTTTTACACAGCAGTATCAGGAAATAGTTTTACACAGTAGTTTTAGGAAGTGATTTAAACAGTGGTTTCAGGAAGTGGTTTACACAACAATTTCAGGTAGTGCTTTTACAGAACTGGTTCAGGAAATGGTTTACACGGTGGATTCCGTCAGTGATTTTACCTAGCAGTTTTAGGAAGTAATTTTACACAGCAGTTTTATGAAGTGTTTTTTTTTTTTTAAAGATTTATTTATTTTTATTATAAAGTCAGATATACAGAGAGGAGGATAGAGAGGAAGATCTCCGTCAAATGTTTTGCTCTCCAAGTGAGCGTAATGGCTGGTGCTTCGCTGATTCGAAGCCGGGAACCAGAAACCTCTTCTGGGTCTCCCACGTGAGTGTAGGGTCCCAAAGCTTTGGGCCTGCCTCGATGGCTTTCCCAGGCCACAAGCAGGGAGCTGTATGGGAAGTGGAGCTACTGGGATTAGTACCAGTGCCCATATAGGATTCTGGGGCATTCAAGGTGAGGACTTTAAATGCTAGGACACACCACGAGGCCCAGGAAGTGGTTTACACTGCAACTTCAAGATTTACTTTTACACAGCACTTTCAGTAAGTGGTTTTTTCCAGTGGTTTCAAAATGCCTTTTCCAGGCAGTTTTCAAAATGTTGTTAAGAGAGTGACTATGAAAAGCCATTTACAACCTGGTTTCTCCAAGTAGTTTTAAAAAATAGTTTTGGAAAAATTTGGTTTTATGTTCAGGATATGGTTTCACAAAGCGATTTTAGGAAGTGGTTTTAATATTGTTTTCAGGAAGCAGTTTAGCACTGCAGTTTCAGGAAGTGGCTTTATACAGCAATGTCAGGGATTGGTTTTTCATAGCAGTTTCCGGAAAAGGTTTTACTCCACAGTATCAGTAAGTGAATTTACACAGCAGTTTCAGTAAGACTTTTTACAGACCAGTTATACAAAGTGGCTTTACACCTTGGTTTCAGTAAGTGGTTTTACACAGAGGTTTCTGGAAGTATTTTTACACAATGGTTTCAATAAGTGGTTTTACCCAGCAGTCTCAGGAAGTGATTTCACACAGCAGATACAGACAGTGGTTATTCACAGAGCCTTCCAGATTTGGTTTTACACAGTACTTTCAGGAAATGATTTTCAGAGTGGTTTCATTTTGTTGTTTTACACAGTGGTTTCAAAAATCCTTTTCTATGTAGTTTTCAAAATGTTGTTTAGAAAGTAACTATGAAAAGGCATTTACTACCTGGTTTCTCAATGTAGTTTTAGAAAGCAGTTTTGGAAATGCTCGATTTCATTTTCACGAAGTGGTATTTCATAGATGTTTCAGGAAATATTTTTACACAGTGGTTTCATTAAGTGGTTTCAGAAAGTGGTTTCAAAAAGCACTATCCAACATGGGTTCTTAATGGTCTTTGTATAAAGTGGTTTTGGAAATCATTGTTTTCAAAATATGGTTTCAGAAAGTGATTTAACACATCAGTTTCAGGAAGCATTTAAGCACAGAGGTTTGAGGAAGGCATCTATCTAACTCCAAAACAGAGATGAGGCTGACACAGTCAAGGCGAGACAATGCCAGATAAAAACCAGATCTATCTGAAGCCATTTCTATCCGTGGATAGCAGCTTCCCCATGTATCAGCAGAATTGATTGAAGTGACCTTTTTTCTTCTAAGATGGTGACCTTCTTGAGGGAAACTGTGTTATGTTAGGGAGAACACCCTGAGAGACGTGATAGGAAAGGAGATGTGCTCTGCTAGGTGAATCAGCTTGACTCTGCTGCCTCAAGCATGACATGTGTTCTGCACAACACCATCACAAATGAAGAACTAGGAACAACGTGTCTCCTTAGGGGTATACAAAGTATCCTCACGAATTTAGAGGTGAAACACTTTCGCAGTCACAGTGTTGCTAAAGTTCTGGTTTTCACTCTGTTTTCAGCATACTGGCACACTCCCACTTGGTAGACCTCCAAACCCCATACACTCACAGTCAGCTGGCTTCACAGAGGCTGGACATCCCCCCTGGTAGGGCTTGTTGGAAGAAAGAAACCCACAGAAAGCAGATCCTGAGCCTCCCATTCACTTTTGAACACAGATGAAGGGCCTGTCTGTCGCTGTGGCTTTTCTAGAATGCTGAGGCTTTAGCAACCGGTCGGTTACTACCAGGCAGATGCTGGTTAGATGGCTGGCATGGCCACAGAGTCCTGTGAGGGCCACAGGAGGAAGCCAATTGGAATGCTCCCTGTCACCGGGATAGCCACATAAGCTAAGGTGAGTGTAGCAACAGTGAGGGCTGAGGACACGTCAACCAAAGTTTGTATGCTGTCACCTGCCTCTTGGTTCAACTCATCCATCCCCATGCCTGTGAGCCCGCTGTGATCTAGAGCTTGACACAACCTGTGGCAGCTGGTCTACAATCCTATGGGAGTCAAATGTCTGCAACAGTCCACACACACACACACACACACACACACCACAAATGTCTTTCCCAACTGCTCTTCATACTCGTCTACCTTTTGGTACATTATGACATGGGTGTGATTGACAAGCTTGTGCTAAAAAATACTGACAGAGATTACATACATATGTCCTGTTTGGTTGGTCAGGAGAAGGTGCAAACCTGTTGCTATGCCACTAGAGGGGATCCCTTTCCAATAACTCTGTGTCACTTGTCCTGAATGTTGGAGGCATTTGTGTGACAATCTACCTGGGATGAAGAAACCTGCTTTTGAAAACTTTTGTCCTATTCAATGTGTTGTCTCTAGGGTTACATGAACGGATTACAAGGACACTTCTTTTGTTTGCATCTGAAGAGGATCTCAGGGTGTTGTTTTGAGTTTGTTGGATCTGATTGTCTTTCCAGTGGTGGAAGATGGGTTGGGATTTTGTAGCATTTGATGGCGGATTGATGGATGGCTCCATTGTCTTATCTCTTCTTGCCTCAAGGGGGAGCCCCAGGTTTTGTGTTTTCTGTTGGTGGGTGGTTTCCATGAACAGGTTGATCCTGTCACTTGGAGACTGGTGCTGAGAAGATGGCTACACAGGATGCAACCAAGCCCATGGAAACATTCCCAAGAATCCATTGCTACTCAGATCATATGATACAGGCTTATTTTAGACTCTCTGAATGAGATTCAGCAAGTTATAATTTTAGTGTTATCAAGGTTCTTGTGCCTAATTGTGGGAATTTTGTCATTTGTGGTGTTTTTGTCTTTGGTTTTATTTGTTTGTTGGTTGGTTGGTTTCTTTTTGTTTATCACGCTATTTTGTATAAGCTGAGAAATTGCACCCACTGTGGGTAGAGTGTAAAGACAAAGGAGAGACATGCAGGTCCATAGGAGGAACAGGGGCACACATTTTGCTGCGGTTCGGGCTGAGACTCTCTTTGTGGGACAGGGCTATCGCAATCTTCTGCCTACGTGACTCTCAAGAGAATGACAAGGAAGCCACTACCTGGACGACACTCAACATGCCCGTTCAGGAGACGTATTTCAGTCGCCTGAACATGAGCGAAGCATCAGCCTTCTCAGGCACCTATCTAGCTCCAAAACAGAGACAAGGCTGACCCAGTCAAGGAGAGACAATGCCAGACAAAAGCCAGATCAATCTGAAGCCATCTCCATCCATGGAAATAACTTCCCCGTGCATCAGTAGAATCAGCTGAAGTGACCTTTTTTCTTCTAAGATGGTGACCTTCTTGAGGGAAACTGTGTTATGTTAGGAAGAACACCCTGAGAGACGTGAAGGAAAGATGTGCTCTGCCTAACCCATCAGCTTGACACGGCTGTCTTTGTGACATGTGTTCTGCACAACACCATCTCTAATGGAGAACTAGGAATAATGTGTCTCCTTGGGAGCATACAAAGTATCGTTATGGAGGCAGGGAGGAAACTTTTGTAGTACTAGCATTGCAAAAGCTCTGGGCTCTGCAAAGCTTTCAACATATTGGCACACTCCCACTCGATAGACACCCAAGCCCCATACACTCATGGTCACCTGGCTTCCACAGAGGCTGGACATCCTACTTGGTAGGACCTGTGTGAGGGTGGGGGTGTGTTAGTGTTTCTGTGCAGGGGCAGTGTGGTTAATAACCACAGAAAGCAGATCTTGAGCCGCTCATCCACATTCTGCACCTGGCTGAGGGTCCTATCCGTCACCGTGACTTTTGTAGAATGCTGAGGCTGTAACATTCCAGGCCAATTATGACCAGGCAGCTGTTGGTTAGATGGCAGTATGTCCACAGAGCTTTGTGAGGTCACAGAGGGGCAACCAAGCAGAATATTCATGTGCCAGGATAGCCACATGAGCTTAGGTGAGTGAAACAAGAGTGAGGGCTGAGGTCACAGTCCACCAAAGTTGGTATGCTGTCACCTGCTTGTTGTTCTAACTCATCCACCCCATGCCTGCGAGCTTCCTGTTATATGGAGCTTAACACAACCTGTAGCTTTCAATCCTTTGGGCATCAAATGCTAAAATGGCCCACCGCAGCCACATACACCCATATTCCCACAACGCCCTTCTTTGGCACATGCTTACTACTCAAGGATTCCAAGGTAAACAACAGTTACTGACATCTATGTGTCTACCATACTTGGCCCTTGCTGAGCTGAGGGCCCACTTCATACAAGGGACAGCCACAATGCTGTGTCAACCCATTCTCGTGGGTCCCAGTTCTACGTAGACAAATGTGGTTTTCATTGTGGCAGAAGGATTCTCCGTTGTAGGACAGGGTTATGATAATATCTTGCCTACCTGATTTTAAAGTGAATGACAATGAAACCACAACCCAGTAGACACTAAACTTTGACATACCTCAGAAAAATCTATTGAAGTGATCTCTTTTCTAAGTCTGTGACCCTGCTGCATGAGACTGTGTTATGTTAGGGAGAACACTCTGACAGATATGATAGGAAATGAGATGTGTTCTGCCTATACCAATCAGCTTGATTTGGCTCCCTTCATGTAGTGTGTTCTGCACAACACCATCTCTAATGGAGAACTAGGAACAATGTGTCTCCTTAGGAGTATACAAAGTATCTTCACAGAGAGAAGGGTGAAACACTTTCCTAGTAATGGTTGCAAAAGCTCAGGGCTTCACATCATTTTCAGCATGTTGGCGCACTTCCACTCAGTAGACACCCAAATGCCATAAACTCACGGTTAGCCGGCTTCCACGGAGGCCGCACAAAATCCCTGGTAGAGCCTGTGTGGGAGTGTTTGTGTGCTTGTTTTAGGGATAGGGAATGTAGAGACTAGGAAAGACCACAAAAAGCAGAGCTTCAGCCAACTGTCCAAATTCTGCACCCAGCTGAATGCCTTTCTGTAGCCATGGCTTTTCTAGAATGCTGAGGCTGTAACATTCCGGGCCAGTTATGACCAGGCAGATGTTGATTGGATAGATGGCATGGCCACAGAATCCTGTGAGGTCACAGAGGGACAGCCAATTGGGATGCTCCCAGTAGTGAGACAGCCTCATGTGATTAGGTGAGTGTAGCAAGAGTGTGGGCTGAGACCACGGTCCTAAATTAATGTGCTGTCACCTGCCTCTTGGTTCAACTCATCCATCCCCATGCCTGCGAGCTTCCTGCGATGTGAAGCTTGACACAACCTGTGGCAGCTGGCTTACAATCCTGTGGGAGTCAAATATCTACAATGGTCCACCCTGCCACCAAAGCCACGCACTCACACACATGCACTCACATACGCCATGGCTTTCATTCCCAAATGCTCTACAGTCTCGTTACACGTTTAGTACATCATGCCATGGGTTTGATTGACAAGCTTGTGGTAAAGAATGATTACAGATATTCCATACTAGCATCCTCTTTTGTTGTTAAGGATAAGGTGCAAACTTGTTTCTATGCCATTGGAGGTGAACCCTTTTTTTTTTTAATTATTTATTATTTAACTTCAGTAATTACATTGTATTATGTGACACAGTTACATAGATACTTGGGTTCTTTTTAATAGGGCTATGTCACCTGTGCTGTATGTTGAAGGCGTTTATGTGACAATCTGGATGGAATGAAGAGAGCTATATTTTAAAACTTTAGTCCTATTTAATGCATTTTTTTTTTTTACAGTTGCACGATGGATACAAGGAATTTTTTTTTGAGTGTATGTTTCTTTTTTCTTCAAAAGGATTCTTGAGGTATTGTTTCAAGTTTGTTGGATCTGATTGTCTTTCCAGTGGTGGAAGATGGGTTGGGATTTTGTATTGTACTCTGCTTTTATTGGTGGATTGATGGATGGCTCCATTTTCTTATCTCTTCTTGTTTCAAGGCAGAGCATCAGGTTTTGTGTTTTCTGTTGGTGTATGATTTCCATGACCATGTTTACCCTGTCACTTGGAGACTGGTGCTGAGAAGATGACGATCCAGGATACATCCAAGCCCATGGAAACATTCCCAAGGATCCTTTGTTGCTCAGATCTTATGGTATAGACTTATTTTGGACTCTTTGAATGAGATGGAGCAAGTTACAATCTTTGTTTTTTTAACATTCCGAATATGTCTTGTACCCAATTGTAGGAATTCTTTCATTTGTGGTGTTATTTAGTTTTTTTTTGTTGTTGTTAGTTTGTTGGTTGGTTGTATGGGTGAATTTATTTTATTTATCATGCCATTTTGTATAAGTTCAGGGAATGCACCCACCGTGAGCAGAGTGTAAAGTCAATGGAAAGCCCCTCAGGTCCAGCAGTAAGCACTTGGGCACACATTTTGCTGCAGCCCCTGCTGACATTCTCCTTGTGGGACATGGCTATCACAATCTTCTGTTGACATGACTCTCAAGAGAATGACAATGAAACCACACCCAGAAGACACTCAACATGCCCATTCAGAAGACCTATTTCTGTCTCCTGAACATGAGCAGAAATAGCCTTTTCAGGCACCTATCTAGCTCCGAATAGAGAGATGAGGCTGACCCATCCAAGGAGAGACAATGCCAGACACAAACCAGGTCTCTCTGAAGCTGGGTTCATCTGTGGATAACAACTTCCATCTACATCAGAAAAATCAATTGAGGTGAATCTTTCCTTATGAAATGGTGACCCTGTTGTGTGAGACTGTGTTATGTTAGGTTGAACTCACTGAGAGATCATGATAGAAAAGGAGATGTGCTCTGCCTATGATAACCGGATTGACTTGGTGTCTCTATGACATGTTTTCTGCACAACACCACCTCGAATGGAGAACTGAGATCATTGTGTCTTTGGAGGCACAATGATATACAAAGTATTCTCATGGAGGGTAAGGTGTTGGGTTTCTTGCAGTGGATGTGGGTGGACACGAAATTTTGAAGAGTATCGTTTCTTTGCAGGCAGGACTACAATGGTTTTCCAGCTGTTTGGCAGTGCCAGGCCAATGTCTCCTCAACCATCTGAATGCAGCTCCACCTCCCTTTGATGCACACTGGACCATAGTGTGGAAGAATTCTAATCCATTCAGGTATTGTTTGCTACTTGGAGTTGGCTTTTTTACTGAATGTGAGCTTGGAGGTTAATGTCAATAACAATGTTTGCAAAAGGGCCTTTTATTATTCACACTGTCTTTTCTGTCACCAATGTCCTTATGGTAATCAAGGGACCAATATATAGGGTTTCATTCTTTACTCAATCTTCAGGTTCTTCTTTTCTTTGTGATACAAGATTAAACTGTAGAATAAGAATAGTAGCAGAAATTTCTATTGCTTTTAGATAAAACAAATGTAAGAATTATCCTTAGACACCCACTTGACCCTTAGGTGAAAAGTCTGAGCCAAGTTTGACACTTTCTCTTTAAATAAAGCAGACAGCATTCCCGCATTGTCCAATATAATCAGGAAATTGTAATGCTAAATTTCTTTCTCCTATATGCCTCGTCCATGCACACTTCTCGAGTTCTGAATTCAGCTGGAGCTGGACTCCGGAGAGTGGTGCCCAACCTGAGTGCTCAATGAAGGTAGCTCTTTTGTTTCTTTCTCTTTTTGGCATGGATAGGAATTTACCCAGGGTGCTACAGGCCTCCTGACAGAAGGTCAGGTTAGGAGGGGTGAATAGTCAGAACTTATTTTGAGAAGTTGTCTACCCTCTGTGCTGTAAAAATGGCCAGAGTGATTCTAGTAAAGAAGTTAATATGCTGATAATATTAAACCTACCTTACATAGGAATGTCATTAAAGTTAGCAAGAAACAATTATTAGACTTTTTACATCTCATACAAAAAGTTAGCCCATGGCTTATTGAGCAGAGCACTTTAGACTTACACACATGGGATCAGGTAGGGAATGATATGAAAAAGTGGTATTGGAGTAATGGACTTGTGGGCATGCCATCTTGTGCAGACACCATTCAGAATGTTTCAAGGCAGGCACTAGATGTGAGACCTGAGCCTTATGCCATGCCTTCAGCCCTGCCAAGAGAACATACTCCGTACTTGATCCTGAGAAGGAAGGCTTCGGACTTAGTTATGGCTCAATGAATAGTGTCCATTCTGAAAAGTTTTCATAAAACTGATCAGGAAGGTTTAACAAATGAGGAAGAAGACCTTTAAAAACCAGAAACATTTAGATCAGGTGTTATGGATTGTAAGATGGTGAAAATGGCAGAATTACAAGATAAAAGTAATAACTGACAAGCCTTCAAGGTATTCTGCTTAGCCATGTGAGCCATTTACAGCTAGACCAGATCCAGTAAAAATTGGTTTTAGAAGGGCAATGCAGCAGGCACATAGGGAAGGTGATTTTTTGTTTACCTATTGTCTATACATGGGATGAACCTGAATGGGAAGCATTGTCTTATAAGCTTATTAAAGAATTAAAGCATGCTGTCTCTGAGTATGGGCCAAACTCCCCACACACTATGACAATGGTGGAGGGACTAGCAGCAAAGTGGATGACTCCTTATGATTGGTTTCAAGTTGCCATGGCTTGCCTCAAAAGAGGAAACTTCCTTTTGTGCAAAGTGGAATATGAGGAATTAGCTAAGGCAGAAGTGAAGTCTCAGAAATCTGTGAGGTGTGGCAAACATCTTACCTTAGACATGATTATAGGACAGGGTACTATTGTTGGTGGTTCAGAAAACTTACTCTGCCTAAGGAGAATTACAGCTTATCTCCTCCCTGGCATTACACGCAGGGAAGCACGAGCCATCTCCAGAGCAAACATCTTCAGGTTTTGTAAATGATAAACAGAAGCCTGAGGAGCCTTTTGAGGATTTTGTAGCTCGACTCACAGAAGCAGTGATCCAGACAGTAAATAACAACACAGCTACAGATCTCATAGTCAAACAGCTGTCTTTTGAAAATGCTATTCCAACTTGCCAAACCTTAATTCAGCCAGTGAGAAGAACAGGAGACTTGTCACACTATGTTCGAGCTTGTGCTGAGGTGACTTCATCTTACATGCAAGGGTTAACTATTGCAACATCTCTTCAAGGTCAAACTGCCATTCAGAGTTTAAAGAACATTAGAGGCAATCAAAGAAATAAAAGAAAGAAATAATTGCTATTCTTGTGGTGGAGTAGGGCATTTCAGCCCCAGCTGTTCTGACAGAAACTCAGTCCAAAATTTCAAACAGGAAAAACTTATATGGCCATTCCTAAACCCATTGTAAGTATTCCTCACACTATCTGTCCACGGTGTGAGAAGGGATTTCATTGGCAAAAGGCTTGTCAGTCTAAATTCCTCAAGAATGCAAGATTCTATTGCCTTGAAGTCGATCTAAATTGAGTAATGTCTTTACAGCTTCAAATGCTGGGAGACAGGAGGCGGGTCCTGTCCTGGGCCCCCCCAAGTGATGGGGTCATGTATGGATATTGTCTCTTAAAGATACAAAACTAAAATGTTGAGTGCTGCATTAAGCATGGGTTAAATAAAGCAAAATAAATTTAAATGTCATAATTGTTGCAAATTGAGATATATGTGGAAAGGTTGTAGGAAACAAAACACTCCAGAATCTGGTGAAAAAGTCATGGCTGATCTAAAGGCCTGTCACAACAATGGACTTTCAAACATCCTGCTCACATTGCAGGGTTTTAAATCACTGCTATTCAGAAGCCAATGGATACTAAATGTTTTAATTGTGGGAAGCCCAGAAACCTACAAAAGCAATGCCAAGCAGCACATCTGTTAGCTAAGAAATATGGCACTAATACTGCTAAGGATCCTTGCCCTAAAATAAGTCATAAATGCCATAGAGGCATACATTGGGCAAAAGTATGCAAATCTAAAATTGATGGCCAGCGCCTGTGGTCAGGAAACTCCTGATGGGGTCAGTTTTAGGCCCTGAACTATCAGAAGTTTACAAGACAACAATATCTTATCCAAGTTGTGCCTATAGAAGAATAACAGACCTAAAAGCTGATATTGGTTGTGGAAATGCTAATTAAAATTTGGTATCTTCCTTGACAATTATACTGCTGATTGCTCATACTCCAACTGTATGCTTGTGGCAACAAGGGCCTTTAGAGTGTCTACATCTCCTTTCTATGTATAAAAGGTTGTTACTCCTTATTGTACTTGGGTGCCCACCTTAATTACAAAGAGATGTCATAGGAATAAGGAGCAGCTTCTTTTGCCATGGTGTAAATAAAACAGTTTTTCTTTTTAGCTCCAAACAGCTTACTTGTTTAGTAACCGAAGGTGAGACATGGCAAATAGCACTCTTAACCCTTATAGATACAATTTCATATCGTTTAGCTATGAAAAGTGCCCAATTTCCTCTTAACTTTTGGAGGAGAGAATGCTTGCATTTTTCCACAGGAGTTGGACTTGCTGACTTGGATTCCGGATTGACTAATTAGACATTCTTGTCCAGTTTACATTTCTACCCCTTTGCCATTTCACAGAAGCAAGCAACCTTTGCAGAAGTTCCTCCTGCTGTCCAGCAACTTCAGGATTAAACACTCTTCTCTCCCCTCCTGCTCCTGTCTATTAGAATACTCATCCAGCAGGTCCAGTTTCTCCAAGACATTTCTGTTTCTGTTCCTTTGCCAAGTCTGGCACCCCCAACCTCTTTTAGTCAAGAGCAGAGTGGTAGGAGATAGACTAAACTGGGCCAACAGAATACCTAGCCTCTTGTACTTTATAAACAGTGTTTTCTCATAATTAACATCTCTTTTTTAGCTCTATCAAATTTTTATATTGAATTTGTGAATTTTATGAATATAACTCAAGGTATTATGTAAGGCATTCCTTTAAAAGTGTAACATTTACACCAAATAGAAACTTTTGTAAAGGTAACATCTGATCCACTGTTACATTTTTTCCAGGTATGGGATGCAGCCATGTGTTTTTATCTGCTAGTCTATATTTACATATATAGTGTTTGAAATAGTGTTTCCAGCATTTTCTAAAATATTCATCATTGATTCATGGAATTAAAATTTGACCATGTGTTGTAACAACAAATTTTAAAAGCACATAGTATAGCATCCCCTCTTAATTGCTTTTATCTAATCAATGACTTAAATTTTTCTAGTTAGCTCCAGTGAACTCCAGACCTGACTTTGTTGAAATGTTTCAGAATATGATAAGATTCTATATTGAAGTGATCTTTGTGTTTTCTGCCTTTCAGTATATTCATGCTACTTAAACTGATACGTTATGTGCTTATTTTACAGATATTTAGTGATAACTTAATGCTGATAATTAAATCTAATTCGTGTTGCGTTATATAAGGAGATTCTATTTCAACTAGGTATTACAAGTCTTGACATCCTTGATAAGCATCCAAAAAAATCCAAAACTTTCATTTCGTAGATACAACAAATGAGTCAGCTTTTAGATTATATTAAAGATGCTGTCAGATGCTAAGTACAGTAGTATTTAAAACATATAAAAAAATTTTTTTACAGAAGTCTACAGCAAAAAAAGCCAGAAAAGGGTAAATGTTTATAGTTTTGTAAATAGGTCTAGGCTTTTGATTGTATATCTCTTGGGTTAATTTATATTGCTAAGATAACTAAAATCAGGGTCTTCACTTATGACCATTTTTTTTTTCTTTCAGGGTTTCAATTCAGACTGTATTATCATTGCTGACTTTTCACTTACTAATTTTTTAATGGGTACTGCTATCACCAAGCTTGGTTTATAAAGGCACCTTAGTAAATCCTAAATTTGTCTGGCATGAGCTGTCGTGCACTTTGTACCAGTTTGGAGGCCTCAGTCAGAAGGTAGGGGCCATCCTGTGTTCTGGAGCCTGGCTTGGTAACCTTGGGAGGCCACCATGATGATTAACTCGGCCCCAGCTGCCATTCCTGGCTTGCTGGCTCGGAGGACTCGCACTGATTTCTGCCTATGTACAGGCACCTCATCAACCAAATTTTCTTGTTTTGAGTACTCATCTGGGACACAAGAGCGCTTCTTGAACACAACGTCTTGAGTCAGGGTCTATATGAGACGTATTTATGGCCCATTAACTGTTTAAAAAATGGAATGAGTGTGGTGGCCACCTGCCTGTCCTGCTTCTTGTCTTTGTGTTAAAATTGTTTGAAATTTTTTTTAAAGATTTATTCAGTTTATTACAGCCAGATATACACAGAGGAGAGACAGAGGAAGATCTTCTGTGTGATGACTCACTCCCCAAGTGAGCCACAACAGGCAGATGCATGCCGATCCGAAGCTGGGAACCAGGAACCTCTTCCTGGTATCCCACGCAGGTGCAGTGTCCCAATGCATTGGGCCATCCTCAACTGCTTTCCCAGGCCACAAGCAGGGAGCTGTATGGGAAGTGGAGCTGCTGGGATTAGAACCGGTGCCCATATGGGACCCCCGAGCTTCAAGGCGAGGACTCTAGTCCCTAGGCCATGCCGCTGGGCCTGAAATTTTACTCTTACACTCCTCTATAGTTTAGAAAAGATAAAGGCGTGTGTGTATGTCTGTGTGTGTGTTTGTGTGTGTGTGTGTGTGTGTGTGTGTGTGTGTGTGTGTGTGTGTGTTTTACTGTTTGGTCTCATGTTCCTTGAGATCAGAGTAGAAGCGGGCATATGACAGTTTTATGCCAATTTTTCCCAGCTACAATTATTGCAAATTTTTTTTAGTTGTTATTAGATAGTAGTGAGAGATGCTATACTTTCAATTAACTCTAAAAGATTTTGTAACAGAAAAATTATTTAAATAACAGATGTACTTCTCTGATGTATGTTTCCTAAGTCATGCTGGAAAACTCTTTATCATAATCCCTTTCGTATTCTCCTCCATCTATATTTGTAAACCAGCTGAATAACCATGCAAAATTATTTTACTGCAAATAAATTATTCTAACCAATTTATAATTTAAAAATGTCTAAAGATCTTAGATCATTACTGAAACTACTTTATTGTGCTGTCCTTAGCTAATTTTATTTGACGCACTTAATTTAAATCTCAGCCTATCATTGAAAATGTTTCAGTCACCCACATGTTTTTGCTCAGCTTCACTTATAACCAGGTTTATCATGTTATATTCTCATTGCCCTTTTCAATGTATTATTTAAGTTTGAAGCTTCATTTAAAATATATAGCAAACATTAGACCTTTGGGCAAATATTGTGTGAAGCTGTTATTTAATAATTTTCACCTGATACTATTGCTGAGAGTCATCTACATAATTATTTTTAACTTTTCTTTCACTTTTCTTCTACTTCCTCTGTAATAACTCCAAAAGGCCTCTCAGAATACACACTTGGATGTCCGGAATTTATATGGTTATGACTATTTTATAAGCCTGACATCCCAAAGACTGCTTCTACAGCCCATTTAACCAGAGGCCCAGAGGAAGAATAGTAAGCTAGGTACCAGAAGAAACCCTGCTGCCATCTCTCCTTCTTGCCTCCCTCTGGCCAAAACAACCAGAAGAGTTTCACCAGCCTCAGTGCTACCCTTGCTGAGGTCAACAGACACTTCCACCCAGAATCGTTTTAAAGGCCAAGTTTGCATAGAAGATCAACACCTGCCATAAGGACACATCACAAATATATCTGTTGACTACCCTCTATTACTGAAGACATCCCCGCCTGGGACTCAAGCTACTTCCAAAAGGACTGCTGATAAGTAACATTCCTCCCTTAAAAGATGGAGCCTTAAGCTCCCTCACGCTTTCCTGAGATGGCTCTGTATACACTGTTACTGATTGTTTTAATTGCTTCCTGATGCTTGGTACTTTTGATATCTTGACAAGTCCCTCATATATAATGTTACCTGTTAATTTGACTGAACCATGGTATGATGATGCTGCTGTTTATGGTTTGGAATTGTTTTCAACAACTTTGTCCATGCTTTGTGGATTACTGTATTTGTTACCCTTATTGGACCTGTTACAGATGATGCAATAAGTTCATAGGAAACCATTGACAGATTTAGAGGCTAAGGTTGGTACAGTAGGAGAAGCAAGTATTTATATTGGCAATGAAGCTCAACATTTAAAAACCAGATTTGGTACCACTTGCCATAGTATTTACAAATGGTTTTGTGTCACTCTTGCTTATAGCGACACATATATTTCTTGGAGTGATGCTAAGACTCATCTCCAAGGTGTATGGATTGGCACATCTACTAGCCTAAGCATTCAGGAATTATGTGACCAGATTTCTGCCATCTCTCACTCTAATCTTTAGGCTCTCTCTGCAGGAGGCATTACTAACTAATTGTTAAAATTTCTTTCTTCTTGTATCTAACTAGACTTTCTACTTATTTTTTTATAAAATTAGGAATCACATTAATTATTCTCCTTTTGTATTTTTTTTTGGCTCAGACACCTTCGAAAGGGTTGAGCTCATGATTCAAGTCACTCACAGATAGCTCCAGACCCTTAGCTTAATAATAAGAGAGGGGAAGATGTTGGATTCCACACAGTGGATGTGGGGGCATGCTAAGGTGTGAAGAGTATTGTTCCACTGCAAGCAGGAGTGCAACAATTTTCCAGCTGTATGGTAGGGCCGGACCAACGTCTCCTCAACCACCTGAATGCAGCTCCACCTTTGCATAGACACTGGACCACCCTGCAGAAGAATTCTAATCCATTCACGTATTGTTTGCTACTTGGAGTTGGCTTTTTTACTCAATGTGAGCTTAAAGTATAATGTCAATAATAATGTCTTGCAAAAGGGCCTTTTACTATTCATACTGTCTTGGCTGTCCTCATTGACCTTATGCTAATCAAAGGACCTACATTTATGGTTTCATTGTTTCCTTGATCTTCAGGTTCTCCTTTTTTTAGTAATAAAAGGTTAAGTTGCAGAATAAGAATTGTAGCAGGAACTTCTATTGGTTTTAGGTAAAAACAAATGAAAGATTTATCCTTAGACATCCACTTGACCCTGTGGAAAAAAGTTTAAGCCAAGTTTGACTGTTGCTGTACAAATAAAGCAGACAGCTTTCCTGCATTGTCCATTTTCATTGTGAAGTCATAGTTGTCCATATCTTTCCTCTTTCACACCTCATTTACATACCCTACTGGAGTTTCGAACTCAGCTGGAGCTGGACTCCAGCAGAGATGAAATGCTTTCACAGTAACAATGTTGCCAAAGCACTGGGCTTCACACCATTGTCAGCATGTTGGCACACACCCACTCTATAGATATCCAAGCCCCAAACACTCATGGTTAGCTGGCTTCCACGGAGGCTGGACATCCTCCCTGATAATGCCTGTGGGAATAAAGCCCACAGAAAGCAGAGCTTTAGCCACTCATCCACTTTCTTCACCACCTGAGGGGTCTGTCTGTCACCATGGCTTCTGTAGAATGCCAAGATTGTGTCATTCCGGGCAAAGTTATGACCAGGCAGCTGCTTATTGGACAGCTGATTTATCCACAGAGCCCTGTGAGCTCACAAAAGACAGCAAATCAGATTGTTCCCTGTCACGAGGAAAGCCTCACAGGCTTAGGTGAGTGGCCAAGAGTGAGGGATCAGGTCACGGTCCACCAAAGTTGGTGTGCTGTCATTTTCCTGTTGCACCAACTCATCCACCCCCATGCCTGTGAGCTTCATGTGATCTGGAGCTCCACACCACCTGCGGCAGCTGGCTTACAATTTTATGGGTGTCAAATGTTTACTTTGGTGCCACGCCGCCACACACACAAACACCCTTCTTTCCCAATTGCTCTTCATACTTGCCAACAATTTGATACATTATTATTGATGGATGATTCAATTGTCTTATCCCTTCTTGCCTTAAGGGGGAGTCCTAGATTTCATGTTTTCAATTGGTAAATGATTTCCATGACCACATAGACTCTGTCACTTGGAAACTGGTGCTGAGAAAATGGCAACACAGGATGCATCCAGGTCCAGGGAATCATTCTCTAAATTCCTTTGTTACTTGGATCATATGCTAAGGGCTTTTCTGGACTCTGAATGAGTTGAGCAAGCTATTATTTGTTGGTAAATGATTTCCATGACCACATAGACTCTGTCACTTGGAAACTGGTGCTGAGAAAATGGCAACACAGGATGCATCCAGGTCCAGGGAATCATTCTCTAAATTCCTTTGTTACTTGGATCATATGCTAAGGGCTTTTCTGGACTCTGAATGAGATTGAGCAAGATATTATTTGTTGTGTTTTTAATGTTGTGAACATGTCTTGTGCCTAATTGTGGTTATTCTTTCATTTGTGGTGGTTTTTAGTTTTTTTGTTTGTTTGGTTGGTTGGTTGCTTGTTTTTGTTTTGATTTGTTTTATTTTTTTTACTTCACCATTTTGCATAAGTTTGTGTATTGTACCCACTGTGGGCAGAGTGTAAAGTCGATAGCATGCCTGGCAGGTCCACACACATCAGCTAGGACACACATTTTGCTGCAGCCCCAGCTGAGACTCTACTTGCTGAAACATGGCTATGGCAATCTTCTGCTGACATGACTCTAAAGAGAATGACAAGGAAGCCACTACCTGGAAGACACTCAACATGCCCATTCAGAGGACCTTTTGCTGTCTCCTGAATATGAGCAGCAATATCTGCCTTCTCAGTCACCTATCTAGCTCCAAAACAGAGACAAGGCTGACCTAGTGAAGGAGATACAATGCCAGACAAAACCCAGATCAATCTGAAGCCATGCCCATCTGTGGATAGCAACTTCCCTGTACATTTGTAGAATAAATTGAAGTGACCTCTTATCTTCTCAGATGGTGACCATGTTTCATAAGACAGTGTTCTCTAACGGAGAACTCACTGAGAGTTGTGATAGGAAAGGGGATGTGCTCTGCCTATGGCCATCAGCTTGACTTGGCTGCCTCCAGGACATACGTTCTGCACAACACCATCTCGAATGAAGAACTAGGAACAATGGGTCTCCTGAGAAGTATACCAGGTATTATCATAGAGGGAAAGGTGAATTGTTTTCACAGTCACAGTGTTGTCAAAACTCTGGACTTCGCTCCATTGTCAACGTTTTGGCACACTCCCACTCTCACCCAATTGACACACAAGTCTTACACACTCATGGTCTGCTGGCTTCCATGGAGACTGGACATCCTCCCTGGTAGGGCCTTTTAGAGTTTCTGCTAAAGCCCCTGGACACCAGGGTGCAAGCTATTCAACCCCCAGTGAACGACAAAGAGTCTCGCCGGTAATGCAAACAGCAAAAAGTGTTTATTGCGCCTGCCTGCTGGGGCCAGACCACACTTGGGGTACACAGGTCTGCCAAGCTGGGTGGTCTGACCTTGAACAAGCCCTAGACAGAAGATTATATAGGCCCTTTTGGGCTGGGAAATGTATCAAAAGTTACAGCGTTAAACATGTTAATTTTCTATGGCTTTCAGGCACAGGGATCCTGTTCCTTTCCCATACCCACTGTCTTTATCGCTCATCCCATTCTCACACCATTATCTTCCTCCTGTTCATGGGACAAGAGAAGAATTGTGTTCTAGCCCGCCTCCCCGCACATGGGTTCACAAAGCTGCAAGGCAGCAACTAACAGATTTATTGCTAAAGTGAAATCCTCCCAAAGTCCAGGTGCTTCCTTGCCTAGCAAAGTAGCAGTTTCTTCAATATAAAGGAATCTCACACTGCCCAACAAAAACATTTGTTTCTAGAATACTAATATACTATCATTAGCATTTACCTTTACTCTAACACTCCCCCCCTACTCTGTTTTATACTGAGGAATATTTTCAGCATGGGGCTGCTGCTGGAACTGCTGTTGGAGAACCAGCTACTGGACAGTACTGATATGATCTTTCACAAATTTTATCAAAGCTGTCCACGATACAGTGCCCAATTGTAACTATTAGAAGTAGGATGATAATAGGTCATATCAAAAAGGACAATAGTGCACTTAGCCATGTGCTCATCTTGAGCCATGACTCAAACCACTTTTGCTCAAACCACTCTTGCTCAAACCACTCATTCTCATTCCTTTTACCACAGAGCTCAGCCATGCATTCCCTCACTACCACAATGTGGTCTGCATAGAGGCAACACTCCTCTCCCTGGGTTGAACAAAGTCTGCCTTCCCTTAGGAACACTAAGTCCAAGCCCCTACAATAGTGTAGGATCACTTCAGATAAGGAGGTGAGGGATTTCTCTAAATAGCTAATGGATCAGTATGCACTCCAGGTCTTCATCGATTGCTGTCCGTAAGAAGTTGATCTCTCTGGTGTGAGTGATTAAGGATACAACCCCTGTTTTTGTGCATGCCAGTCCCAGACCTAACAGGACAGCTATGGTCAGAATAGTCATGGGTTATCTCTTATACCTCAGGATAGAGCCAGGTTCTGAATGTTGGAATACATCATTCCAAATTGGATTACACCATTTTCAATGTGATACAGGACACGAGGAAGAACTGCCACAATACACAAAAATCAGTAGTTGCATTGAAAACAGCAATAGATAGGTGCTGAGTTAATCCACTGTGAGGGCAAAACCACCAACCCCCTGAGGTCAGAGATAACCAGGCAGTTTTAACTGAACCAACAAGGCTTGTTATTGAGGAGCAGTTTGTGCTTGTCTTTAGGGACAGTACCAGTGCAGTTTCCCTGGGCCATAATCAGAGGGGAGTTCCTGTCAACCAAGTTAGTTGGGACTACTGCTGAATAGTCCCAGCTACAGTTGACACTGATAGCGCATTAAAACTGGGGTAGACACTGTAACATAACCAACATTTTTGGGTAAAGTCAGGACTAGTAATGTTTAGGGTGTCATACAGTGCACAGATCAGCTTCCACAGAGGCTCGTTCTTTTCTTGACCCCAGATTGGGAGATGGGAAGCTTTAGTCAGCTCCTCTCCCATAGTGGGAATATTAGAAGGAGGGAGGGTGTAAGGGGGACTGCTAGAAGAAGAAAGAGGGGTAATGTGTTCCAACATCTGAGACACAAGGGGGATTTCACTGGGGTTGCGGGTGTATGCATGATAAAATACGACACCCCAGATCAATCTGGATATCCACCTCCAATCTCTCTTCTGTAGCTCAGTGAATCTAGCTCTAAGTCACATGGGGACCTGCCACAAGACTTGTTAACCCAAGGAAGTGAATGCCACATTTTCTATGTCAATGGCTGAACAAAGAGAGCTGGATTCAATCCAACTTAGATACAGCCCACTTCCAGGACCAAACATCATTAGAAGTTACACAGCCCCAATTCCTGCAGTAGTAGTCATTCACACCACCATATGTACTGCAAGTCTTTCTAACGGATTCAGGGCAAGCATAGAAACCTGCCACACGTAAATTCTTTTAGCACCATTCCTTTCAGCTTAAATCTTTCAACCTGAAGTATAAATCCGCCCACCAAAAGTTTAGATGCTGTAAGGCTGATGTCCAGGCAAGAACCTCATGGGTGAGGCCGTCTCAGTTTCCAGGTGATGTTGTAAGGCTGATGTGGATTGTCAGCAGTGGTCTTATTGCCTAAGGCTGCAAGGACTATGAAGATGAATCTAAAAGACTCGTAGAATGGGTGCTTGTCTCAGGGTTTTTCACCAGCTTGAGTTTTACCAGGTTGCTGGGAAGCTGCTGTGCTTTCCACGAGGTGCCGGTCTCCAGCTAGGAGGGAGCACCAGCCTTTCGGACGTGTGAGTAATGCACACATGGTTCAACTATGTCAACCTTTAGAACAGATGGGATAGTAAAAAGTACGACATAAGGACCTTTCCAACATGACTCAAGAGTTTTGGCTTGATGACGTCGTACCCAGACCCAGTCCTTCAGGACAATGCCATACTCCAGGCTTGGATATTCATTGTTCTCATAATAAGCCTACAGCAGAGGCCAAATTTCTTACTGCATTGTAAGCAATGTCTGCATGCTGGCCAAGTAATTTGGAGCCACCTTAGTCTTGTCCATAGAGAGAGCTTGTTGGACAATGGGGGCACAACCCCATACATAATCTCAAATGGGGTCAATCCATGCACATAAAGAAAATTCTGAGTTTGGAAGATGGCGAAGGGAAGGAGAGTCACGCAATCTCTGCCAATCTCGAAGGCTAATTTAGACAAGGTCTCCTTAATGGTTCTGTTGATTCCCTCTACCTGCCCTGAGCTCTGTGGGTTGTATTCACAATGCAGCTTCCAATTTGTTCCCATGGTTAAGGCCAGGCCTTACAGGACGTCATTAATGAAAGCCGGGCCATTGTTCGATCTTAGCAAGGCTGGAACTCCATATCGAGGTATAATTTCCTCAAGCAATACTTTAGCCACCACCTGACTGGTTTCCTTCTTAGTAGGGAATGCTTCTACCCACCCTGAAAATGTGTCTAAAAAGACAAGAAGATACCCATATCCAAAATTTCCCAGCCTTAAGTCTGTAAAGTCTACTTCCTAATTATGTAACGGTGCCTGCCCCTGAACCCAAGTACCTGCATGTGGGAATCCCCTCTTGTTAGATTTCATCGCCTTGCATCCAGCACACTGTACCACTATCAATCTGGCCTCAGAGTACTGATGTGGAAACTGGATGAAGGCAGTGCTGAATAGATCCAGCAGTTTCCTGCACCCCAAGTGGGTGGTTAAATGTAAATTGGTAATGAAAAATCTACCCAGTTCTGCAGACAAAAGCAATCTTCCCTCCGAGTCCCTGTACCAATTATCCAACTTAGTTTCATGGAGATGTTGGCATTGGATCCACTCCAAATCTTTTGAGGTATAGCTTGGCTAGGGTGGCAACGTGGGGAGCTCGGGTATTGGTAAGCTTATTGCTATTTTCCGGACAACTTCCTCCTCCTTGCTTCTGGAGTCTCCAATATCCATGGCTACACTTTTTGCTTCTTCATCTGCATGGTGGCTCCCCACTGCCTCAGTAATGTTTACAGACTGATGACCAGGTATATGCACTATGACAGCTGACCTGGGTTTCTCTATGGCTGTAAGCAGGCATTGTATTTCTGCCAGGTTTTGCAGCTTCCTCTCCTCAGCTGTCATGAAGCCTCATCCTCACGCTTGGACTACTGACTGATGATCAATAGCCAAAATTTATTAGGGGCAACAGATTTTATATGCTGAGGGTCATACAGGATTAGGGTAGAGATACTTAGTTCATCAACAGAACTATCAACTGTTTCTATGCCTTAGTTTGGAAGTACTTTTGCCTTGTATATTACTTCCCACTCAACAGTTCTTATACAAATGATATCTCATCAGGTATACAAAAGGTAGCCATACAGTTGTTCTCATGCAAAGGATATCCAATCAGTCACACACAAGACATCCATTCAGTTGTTAATCATACAAATATTGTACCATCAACTGTAATCCTGTGCTTGCTGACTACGGTAGCTGACCTATGGTCACAATGTCCTCCTACACCCCGTTGTGGTCAACCACCGCTGTCCCTGCCTTTCACACTCCATTCTTCACAAAGCTACTACTGTCTATGAACCAGGTCAACTCACTGTTTGGGAGGGTGTGTCCAGGAGATCATGACCAGCTTGAGTGACTTCTGACAGGATCTCATGGCAGTCATGAAGGGGGGTCTCCATGTCTGGGTTAGGCAGCAAAGTGGCAGGGTTCAAGATGGCTGGTTGAGGAACACAGTTCTGGAAGAATCTAGTAAGAGCCCCTGAGAGTGCATGAGCCTTGCATTGCTCATCCATTTACCAGGTGGTTTTCTCAGGATTCCCTCTACAGCATAAGGAGCTACGATCTTTAAGTTCTGGCCAAAAGTCAGTTTGCATCTCATACCATGAGTGCATTAGCAGCTGTGACACTGAGGCATGGTAGCAGCCAGCAGCTGCATGCTGAAGTTCCTTTGATAGATAAGCCACTGGTCGCTTCCATGGGCCCAGCTGTTGGGTTAGGACTCCTGTTGCAATCCTGTTTCTTTAATCCATGATTAGGATAACAGGTTTTAATGGGTTAGGGAGTGTCAATGCTGCGGCTTTAAGGAGGGCAGCCCTCAGTTCTTCAAAGTCTTGCTTGTGTTTCTCCAGCCATTCCCAGTCCTTTTGTTCTTTGGCAGCTTCATACAGGGGCCAAGCCAACTCTGCATAACTCGGTATCCAGAGTCTGAAATAACCTGTTGACCCCAAGAATGCTCTCACTTCTCAGGGGGAGGTGGGTACAGGAATTCTGGGAATAGTTTCTTTCATGGCTTCTGTTAGGCATCAGCCTCCTCCTTGAGTTTATACTCCAGATAGGTTACCAATTGTTTGCAAATCTGGGCCTTCTTTGCACTGGCCTGATAACCCAATATTCCCAGCTCCTCAAGCAAGTCTCTAGTAGCTTTCTGGCAATCTTCCACAGATGGAGTGGCGAAGAGCAAATCATCTACATATTGCAGCAGGATCACTGTGGGGTGCACCTGCTAATATGGTTCTAGGTCTTGGCTAAGTGCTTCATTAAAATGGGTGGGTGAGCTTTAAAATCCTTGGTGGAGCCGAGTCCAGGTCAGCTGATCAGTCTTGGCTACTTCGCAACACTTAAAAGTGAATAATGGCTGGCTACTGGGGCCAAGGATATGCTGAAGAAGGCATATGATGGATTGTATAGCAAACATGTGAAGGAGGGAAGTTCCTTAGGAGAGTATGCGGATTAGGCACTGCGGGATGGATATTTCCACTCTCTCATTCACTCTCCTCAATTTTTGGACTAGGAAATAATCCTGCCTATTGGACTTTTTCACTGGTGGCAGTGGCGTGTTCCATGGAGAGTGGCAAGCCTTTAGAATACCAGTTGATATCAACCAGTAAATGTAGTGTGCAATGCCTTGGTGAGCCTCATCTGGCATGCGGTTCTGCTTTACCCATATGGGTTGTGCATTGGCTTAAGTTCTACCACCACTGGGGACTGGTGTGCTTCCAATCCTACTCCTACTCCAGCAATCTCAGCCCAGGCCTGGGGGCAGGCCTTAACCCACTAGTACATGTGCATATCCCAAGCTGCTGGAGATTTGGAAAGGAGGTGGTGCTCATCGACCAGAGACACAGTTGAGTACATGGAGCAGCTGCCCCTGTTTGTCAGTTAGTTCTAGTCCATTTGAATCAAAGTGAATGCGAGCCCCAATCTTATTGAACAAGTCTCGCTCAGTAGTGGTGTCAGCTCTCTGGGACCACCATGAATGAATGTATGGCCTGGTGCTTTCTTAGGCCTAGCTTTCTATTGCTTGTCCATGAACAATTTTCATCCCTGTTGCTCCCTGTACTATGCTAGTCTTATCAGTGAGGGAGCCTTGGACTTGGTTAAGTATAGAGTACTAGGCTCCTGTATCCACCATAAACCCTATTGGTTTCCCCTCCACATATAAAGTTACCAAAGATTCGGGGAGAGAAGCTGAGCTCCCACTTCCCTAGAGTCCCCCACCAGCATTATTCAGGCTGTTTTCACTGCCTCTACCCTCTCCCTCTCTCTCTGATTCCTTCTGAGTTGTGGACATTCCTTCTCCCAATGTCCCAACCCGCAGCAGCGGAAACATTGTTCTCTGTTTAAACTGGACTTGTTCCAGCAGGGGCTCCCTCCCCTCTATTGGGATCGAGGAGGCATTGGCCCATCTCTAAACCCAGCTAAAAAGATTCTTGCCATTTCCCTCTGCTGCTTCCTATCTTCTCTGCTTTGGAACTTGAAATCTTCCTTCCTGATTCTTCCTGCTTTTTCTTCAGGGCTTTCTCTGCTATCGCAGACTTTCTCTGCTATCTTCATAACATCCCTAATACTAATCCCCCCAGCTCTCTCTGCTTGCAAAGTTTTCTTCTTACATCTGGGGCTGCCTGGTGGATAAAGGACATAATTACAGCCAACTGGTTTTCTTCAGCCATGGGATCTAAGGGAGTGTACTGCCTATAAGCGTCATAAAGGCATTGAAGGAACGCAGCTGGGCTTTCATTTTCTCCCTGTACAGTGGCTTTTACCTTGGTCAAATTCATGTTTTGGCGTGCTGCAGCCCTGAGACCTGCCACAAGAGTCTGTTGATAAACCCGGAGACACTCCCTATATTTCAGGGTCCTGTAGTCCCAATCCACCTGCTGCCATTGCAAGGGAAATGCATCATCAATGATACTCTGGAGGGTTGTGTGTCTGCCATTTTCGCTGTTTACATTTTTTCAAGCTTCATTCAGGATACGTTCCTTCTCTTCTGTGGTGAACAGCATCTTGAGCAGCTGCTGGCAATCATTCCAATTGGGGCAGTGAATGTTCACCATCGATTCCATCAAGTCAGTAAACACTCTGGGGTCTTCCTAAAATGGGGGGTTCTGAGTTTTCCAGTTATAAAAGTCACTGAAGGAAATGGGCCAAAACTGAAAAGTTTGATCTCCCCTGGGACCTCTCTGTCCAATGGTGCACACATGCAACAGTGGAATGGAATCCACTGAGGAGCTGTGCTGCCCCTGCTCTTCCTCTTTCTGGCAGCGAGGTCTCAAATTCCTCCTAAGCTCTAACTGCAGCGCCAAAGGTGGTGCGGCTGCCCCTGCACCTGGCTATACCAGGGGGAGCTCTCAGTTGCGATCTGCAGCAGCCCATGCCAGGAACTCGCGTTTGCAGGGACACAGGCTAAAGAAGTCAGCCTCCAGGGCAAGCAGTGGGATTGCATATGGGGGCAAATTCTCCCCCTGGGCTGACATCAAAGTTGAAATATATTGGAGAAGGATATTGTTTGGGGTTTCCCTGGAACACTGGCTTCTTTTGGGCAATGGCCTGTCCCACCTTCTTGGCATCAGCCTATGAGTCCTCTATAACAAAGGCTGGAAACACCTAGGTCAGCGCTGCTCCCTCTTCAAGGGAACCTGAAAGGAAATATCTAAGCCAATTAGGAGGGTCCCCTAATAAATCCTGACACAAGAGAATCTATGGAGTCTGGTCTGGATGTACTGCTCTCCCCGGTCTGGTTATAACTGCCTTGACTTCAGAAACCAGGTCTTGGTAGTATGACCCCTTGGGGGGAGCAGCCAACCACAAATTCATGCCATTACATGGAGCAGAGGGAATTCAACTTACCCTTCTCGATCTCCAAACCCATGTGGGGAACCCGCTTCTGAATCTCTGAAAAATGGGTCTGGAGTAGAGACTTGGTGATGACTAAACTCTTCCCCACGTTACTCCTTAATGCAATTAAGTAAGAGGTAGAAAAATGTAGAACACACCCAGCAATAGAGCAAGCCCACAAAGTTTCACAACAATTCAACTCTCACTCGGATCGGTCCTTTCATGCAGTCCTCCACACACTCACCACTCTCCAGATCCGGATCCTTACCCAGAAGTACTCCAAACGACATCCACTTGGACTGCCAATGATTGGTAAGCTCAATGTCTTCCACCAGATGAAATCCTGCTCCTGCCCTGCAGGCCGTTCTTACGTTTCTTACTTGGGATGGCCAACTCTCACCTCGGTCACTGGAGCGTTGCTGTTCCCCTGAAGCCTCGTCACTGGTTTCTCACACGCTGTCCTAATTGTCTCTTGGATTCCCTGGCTTGCCTGGAGCTTTTCTCACTCCTCTCTGAGGTGGCCAAGTCCTGTTGCAGTCCCTGGAGCTTCCTTGCTCCCTTCAGGGATAATCAAGTCCTTCTGCTGTGCATGGAGCATCCTTGTTCCTCTCTGGGATGATCAAGTCTCGCCGTGGTGCCTGGAGCTTCCTTGCTTCCCTGGAGACTCTCACTCCCCCTCAGGTCTAACTCAAGCCCTTGAGGAATGCTTAACTCTGATACGAGTGGATTGTCTGATCGCTGTGCAAGGGGGCAACAATCTAACCGGGACCTCCAAATGTTAATCCAGGCTAAAGCCCCCAAGACGTCAGGGTGCGAGCTATTCAATCGAAAGAGAACTACAAGGAGTCTCGCTGGTAATGCAAACATCAAATAGAGTTTATTGCGCCTGCATGCTGGGGCCAGACCACACTTGGGGCACAGAGGCCAGCCTAGTGGGGTGGTCAGACCCTGAATGAGCCCAAGACAGAAAATTATATTGGCCTTTTTGGGCTGGGAAATACATGAACATTAGACAAGTTAATACTCTATGGCCTTCAGGCACAAGGATCCTGTTCCTTTCCCATACCCACTATCTTTATGGCTCTTCCCATTCTCACACCCTAATCTTCCACCTGTTCATGGGACAAGAGAAGAATTGTGCTTTTGCCCCCTCCCCCCAACCGCACATGGGTTCACAAACTTACAAGGCAGTAATGAACAGATTTATTGCTAAAGCAAAACCCTCCAAAATTCCAGGCATCTCCTGGCCTAGCAAAGTAGCAGTTTCTTCAGTGCAAGGGAATCTCACACTGCCCAACAAAAACATTTGTTTCTAGCATACTGATATACTAGCATTAACATTTACCTTTATTCTAAGAGGCCTGTGAGAAGACAGACCACAGAAAGCAGAGCCTGAGCCACCCACTGGCATTCCGCAACTGTCAATATGACTTTTGTACAATGCTGAGAAAATATCATTCCAGGCTGTTTATGACCAGGCAGCTGCTGATTGGATGGCTGGTTTTGCCACTGAGCCCTGTGAGGTCAAAGAAGGGCAGCCAATTGGGATGCTCCCTGTACAGGGACAGCCACATGGGTTAGGTGAGTGAGGTCAGAATGAGGGCTGAGGCCACGATCCACCAAAGTTGTTGTGCTGTCACCTTCCTCTTGGTCCAACTCATCCACATCCATGCTGTGAGAGTCCTGTGATCTGCAGCTGCATACAACCAGCAGTAACTGGCTTACAATCCGATGGGTGTCAAAAGTTTATAACTGTCCAAAACTCACCCCCTACACGCAAAAAAATACTTCCTTCTTTCCCAACCACACATCATGCTCGCCACCCATTTGGTGCATTGTGCCATGAGTGTGATTGCGAAGCTTGTGGTGAATTATGCTCGCTGATATTGCATACATATGTTCTCTTTGATTGGAGAAGGTGCAAATGACTTCTGTGCCATCCAAGGGGAGCACTTTTCAATTGTATCACTTGTGTTGTATCTTGGAGGAGTATATGTGACAATTGGTTGAGATTAAGAAAGCTACATTACCAAACTTTTGTCCAATTCAGTGTGTTTTCTCTAGGATTACAGGAATATATTCTAGGACACTTACCTTTCTTGTTGTTTTTTCTTCAGGAGAAGTTTTTGGGGTGTTGTTTTGAGTTTGTTGGATCTGATTGTCTTGTCAGTGATGGAAGACTGGTATGGATTTTGGAGAGTCCACTGCCTTTGTTGGATTAATGGATGACTTGATTGTTTTATCTCTTCTTGCCTCAAGGGGGAGCCTCAGGTTTTGTGTTTTCTGTTGGTGGATGGTTTCCATGACCACATAGACTCTGTCACTTGGAGACTGGTCCTGAGAAGATGGCAACACAGGATGCATCCAGGTCCAGGGAATCACTCTCAAGAATCCTTTGGTACTCAGATCATATGATATAGACTTACTTTGGACTCTCTGAATGAGATTCAGCAAGTTATGATTTCTGTGTTTTTAAAGGTCTGAATATGTCTTGTGCCTAATTATGGGAATACATTCATTGTGGTGTTTTTTAGCTTTTGTTTGTTTGTTAGTTTGTTGGTTGGCTTTGTTTTGTTTTGTTTTGTTTTGTTTTGATTATCATGCCATTTTGTATAAGCTGAGGGATTGTACCCACTGTGGGCAGAGTGTAAAGTCAATTAAAAGTCCAGCAGGTCCAGCAGCAGTAGCTGTTGGAACACATCTTGCTGCAGCTCTGGCTGAGACTCTCCTTGCTGAAACATGGTTGTGGTGATCTTCTGCCAACATGACTCTCAAAGAATGACAATGAAACCACTCCCTGGGACGACACTCAACATGCCTGTTCAGGGCACCTATTTCTTTCTCCTGAACATAAGCAGAAATATCAGCCTTTTCAGGCACCTGTCTAGCTCCAAAACAGAGATGAGGCTGACCCAGTCATGGAGAGACAATGCCAAACAAAACTGAGATCTATCTGAAGTCATATTCATCCATGGATAGCGACCTCCCTGTACATCAGTATAATCAACTGAAGTGACCTCTTTACTTCTCAGATGGTGACCATGTTGTGTGAAGCTGTGTTCTGTTAGGGAGAACTCACTGAGAGACGTGATAGGAAAGAGGATGTGCTCTGCCTATGCACATCAGCATGACTTGGCTGCCTCCAGGACATGTGTCCTGCACAACACCATTTACAATGGAGAACTGGGAACAAAATGTAGTTTCATTAAGTGGTTTTACAAAGCAATTTTAGGAATGTTTCACACTGCAATTCAGGAAGTGGTTATACACAGCAGCTTCAGAAAGTGGTTTTACACAATGATTGCAATAAGTTGCTTACAGGGTGGTTTTAGAAAGTTGTTTTGCACAGCAAATTCAGCAGGTGGTTTTAATACAGCAGTTTCAGGATGTAGTTTTACACAGTGATTTCAATGATTGGTTTCACCGAAGAGAATCAGGAAGTGGTTTCATATAATGTTTTCAAAAAATGGTTTACACAGTGAGTGCAGACACTGGTTTTACACAATGGTTTCACTAAGTGTTTTCACTAAGTTGATCTACATGATAGTTTCAGAAAGTTGTTTTACTAAGTGGATTCATAATGTGGGTTTACACAGCAGCTTCATGGATTGGTTTTACACACATTTTTCAGGAAGTGACTTTACCCAGTGGTTTATATAAGTGCTTTTACACAAAGTTTTATGGAAGTGGTTTTACACAGTGGTCTCAAGAATTGGTTTACACAGTTGTTTCAATAATTGCTTTTACATAGCAGTTTTAGGATTTATTTTCACACATCAGTTTCAGTAAGTGGTTTAACACAGCCGTTTCAGGAAGTGGTTTTATACACTGGTTTTAGCAGTTGGTTTAACACAGCAATTTCAGGAAGGGTTTTGCAGAACAGATGCAGTGTTGGGAGCACTGCACGTGTGCCCTAAGATGGCGCTGAGACTTCTCCTCCCTCCAGAGCTTGGCGGTACACAGGTTTCAGGAAGTGCCTTCTGATTGGCCTGTAGCTGCATGCTTAGTGCATGTGCTATGCGTGATCAGAGCTATGATTAGCATGCCTGCCTCATGCATCGGTGACCTTTAAGCTGATTGGACTAGGATTGTATTCAGCGGTTGGGGTTTCAGGAAGAACGTGCCAGGACAGGAAGATGGAGACAGAGACGGATGGATGGACTGAGACGGAGGACAGGGTACGACTGGGATGGATGGATGGACAGACAGAAGAACACTAGGGGTGACGAGGAGGTTGGGGAATGAAGCAGAGACAAACGGGAGGAAAAGGAAGAAGTCGAGTCGACCGGGTGGGAAACGGATTGGTTGGAAGAATAAAGTGCCTCAGATATAGAACCTGGAGTGTCGGGTGAATTCTTCTCCGGGACGGAAGACCCCGACAATGCAGGAACTGGTTTCACACATCAGTTTGTGGAAGTGGGTTTTACACATCAGTTCTGAAAGTCATTTTGCACAGCGATTTCAGTCAGTGGTTTTACACAGCAGTTTCAAAAAGACTTTTTCAATCTGGTGTTCAAAATGTTGTTTTAGAAAGTGATTCTAGAAATTATTGGTTTACTCAGTGGTTTCAGTATGTGGTTTTACTCTGCAGTTTCATTAAGTCGTTTATTCATCAGCTTCAAAACTTGGTTTTACATGGAGTTGTAAGTAAGTGGTTTTATGCAGCGGTTTCAAAATATCGTTTCCAGCACTGTTTTCTCCAACTGGGTGTACACAGTTGTTTGAGAAATCATTGCTTTTACACACAGGTTCAGGAAGTAATTTTGCACAGTGGTTTCAGGCTGTGTTTTTTCACAGCAATTTCAGGAAATGGTTTTACACAGGTGTTTTTGTGAATTTTTTTACACAGAGTTGAAACGAAGTGGATTTACCCAGCGATATCAGTAAGTTGTTTTACACAGTGGTTGCAGTAACTAGTTTACACATTGGATTCTTTTTTTATTTTATTTTTTTATTCGATGATAACATTGTATTCTGTGATACAGTTTCGTTGGAAATGGGAATCACACCATCCCTCCCCCGCCCTCCCCCCATGTGGAATATTCCACCTTGTTGCATATCCACTGATCAAGTACAGTTGAGAGTCCCTCTTTGCAAGCATAAACTAAACATAGAGTCCAACATCTTATAGTCCAGTCTAGTTCCTCCACTACTTGGGGAGACCCTGACTGGTCCAAGGGCAGAACCAACAGATTATCAACCCGATCAATTAAAGGCTCCAACATACCCTCAGCAACAATTAACTTCATTGTGTAAATAATAGTTATAGTATTGAGTAACCAATATGTTAAAACCAATTGCGATTTCTTAACCATCTTCTGTTATCACCTCATTGTCCATTCAGTTTTAGCTTATACACAGCGTATAACATAATATACATAAAATAACATGTTTTACATAACATCATATCCTCTTAAATTAACACAAACATGTGGTATCTGACCTTTAGGGATTGGCTCATTTCCCTTAGCATTATGGTTTCCAGTTGGGTCCATTTGGCCACGAAGAACTGCATTTTGTTTTTTTTAATAGCTGACCAGTATTCCATGGAGTAGAGAGTCATAGCTTTCTTATCCAATTCTCTGCTTATGGGCACTTTGGCTGCTTCCCTGTTTTTGCAATTACTGATTGTGCTGCAATAAACAGGAGTGCATGTTGGTTTCTCATGGATCAGGTATTCTGGATATATTCCTAGGAGTGCTATCGCTGGATCAAGTTCCCTGGCAATAAGGGAAATCCATATTAAAACATCAATGAGGTACCACCTAACGCCAGTAAGATTGGCCCACATGAATAAAAGCACCAACAACAATTGTTGGCGAGGTTGCGGGGAAAAGGGAAACCTACTCCACTGCTGGTGGGGCTTCAGGTTGGTACAGCCTCTATGGAAATCAGTATGGAGAACATTCAAACAGCTCAAAATCCACATTGTTTTCAAAAAGACGTTTCCAACATGGTTTTCAAAATGTTTTTTCAGAGTGTGACTTTAGAAATCGTTTTGTTGGGCCCGGCGGTGTGGTCTAGCGGCTAAAGTCCTCGCCTTGAATGCCCCAGGATCCCATATGGGAGCCGGTTCTAATCCCAGCAGCTCCATTTCCCATCCAGTTCCCTGCTTGTGGCCTGGGAAAGCAGTCGAGGACGGCCCAATGCACTGGGACCCTGCACCCACATGGGAGACCCAGAAGAGGTTACAGATTCCCGGCTTCGGATCTACAAGCACCGGCCATTGCGGCTCATTTGGGGAGTGAATCATCAGACAGAAGATCTTCCTCTCTGTCTCTCCTGTCTGTATATCTGACTTTGTAATAAAATAGATAAATCTTAAAAAAAGAAAAAGAAATCGTTCTGTTACCCAGCATTTTCTATATGTGCTTTTACGCAACAGCTTGTGGAATAGGTTTCACACTTTAGTTTCGGGAATTGGATTTGCAGAGTCCTTTCAATAAGCTGATTAAATGGTTTTTCTAATTAGGACTGTACAAAGTGATTTTAGAAATCAATAGCATTACGGAGAAATTTCAGGAAGTGATTTTTACACAGTGGTTACAAAAATCCATTTCCAACTTAGTTTTCTAAATGTGCTTACAAAAAGCAGTTTTGGAAATAATTGCTGTTACACAGCGGTTTCTGGAAGCGGTTTTACAAAGCATTTCTGGAAGTGGCTTTTTAAAATTTATTCATTAATTACATTGTATTATGTGACACAGTTTCATAGGTACTGGGATTCTCCCCAATCCTCCACAAACCCTCCCACCATGGTGGATTCCTCCACCTTGTTGCATAACCACAGTCCAAGTTCAGTTGAGATTCCCTCAGGGCAAGAATATACCAAACATAGAGTCTAACATCTTATTGTCCAGTCAAGTTCAACGGCTTCTTAAGGACACCCTCTCTGATTTGAAGGCAGAGCCAACTGAGTATCATCCCAATCAATTAAAAGCTCCAACATACCATCAACAAAAATTTACATCATTATGGAATTAATTGACATAGTAATGAGTAACCAATATCGTAAAAGTAAATGTGAGTTCCTAACCACCTTCTGTGACCACCTCACTTACATTTCAATTTTAGTTTATACACAACATATAACATACATAACATAACATGTTATACATAACATCATATCATCTTAAATTAAGGCAAACATGTGGTATCTAACCTTTTGGGATTGGCTCATTTCCCTTAGCATTATGGTTTCCAGTTTGGCCCATTTGGACACAAAGAACTGCATTTTGTTTTTTTTAATAGCTGAGTAGTATTGCATAGAGTAGATGAATCATAGCTTTCTTATCCATTCCTCTGCTGATGGGCATTTTGGCTGCTTCCCTGTTTTTGCAATTACTGATTGTGCTGCTATGGACATAGGGGTGCATGTTGGTTTCTCATGGATCAGGTATTCTGGATATATTCCTAGGAGTGCTATTGCTGGATCATATGGTATATCGATTTTGAGTTGTTTGAATGTTCTCTGTACTGATTTCCATAGAGGCTGTACCAGTCTGCAGCCCCACCAGCAGTGGCGTAGGGTTCCCTTTTCCCCGCAACCTTGCCAACAAGTGTTGTTGGTGCTTTTATTCATGTGGGCCAGTCTTACTGGTGTTAGGTGGTGCCTCATTGATGTTTTAATATGGATTTTCCTTACTGCCAGGGAACTTGAGCATTTTTTTAGATGTTTATTTGCCCTTTGGGTTTGCTCTTTTTAAATGTCTGCCCATTTACCATGCCCATGTAGAATAGGTTGTTTGTTTTGGTGTTTTGATTTTTCTGAAGATCTTTGTATATTCTGGAGTTAAGCCCTCTATCAAATACGTAGTATGCGAAGATCTCCCATTCTGTAGGTTGCTAATTTACTTTGTTGATTGTTTTTCTTGCTGTAGAGAAGCTTCTTAGTTTGATGTGGTACCTTTTGTTTATTTTGTCCTCGATTTCTACTGCTTTTGGTGTCCTTTTTAGGAAATAGGGACCTACAACTAGATCTGGCACAGAGTATTTCCAACATTTTCTTCCAAAAGTTTGAAGGGTTCTGGATGTAGCTTTAGATCTTTTATCCATTTAGATTTGATCTTAGTGTATGGTGAGAGATGGGTCTATCTTTTTCTTTCTGTGGGGCACTAACCAGTTGTCCCAACAGCATTTATTGAACAGACCTTCCCATTTGCCTGGGTTGTCGTTTGTCTTTTTGTCAAAGATTAATTGGCTGTATCTGTGTGGGTTCCCTTCTGCTGTTTCTATTGTGCTCCATTGATCTTCCTTTCTATCTTTGTGTCAGTACCAGGCTGTTTTGATATCCACTGTGCTATAGTATGTCCAGAGATCCGGAACTGTGATTCCCCCTGTTAAGTTCCTATTTTTCAGAATGGTTCTAGCTATTCATGGTTTTTTGTGTTTCCAGATGAACCTTTGTGTCATTGTTTCCAGATCGATGAAGAAAGTTTTGGGCAATTTGATTGGGATTGCATTGAATGTATATATTGCTTTTGGCAGTATATATTTTAATGATATTAATTTTGCCTTTCCAGGAGCATGGAATGTTACTCCATCTTTCCAGGTCTTGTTCAATTTCTTTTTTAAGTAGTTTGTAGTTTTCTTCAAATAGGTCTCCTACATTTTTGGTTAGATTTATTCCTAGATGATTCGTACTTTCTCTGTTATTTTGAATGGTATTTTGCTGGTTAGATCTTCTTCCTCCATTTTTGAGCTATCTGCATACGGTATGGTTGTTGATTTTTGTTCATTAATTTTGTACCTTGTCACTCTACCAAGCTCTCGTATAGGAGTCTCTGTGTTGATTCTCGTGGCTCTTCTATGCAGAGAATCATGTCATCTGCGTATAGTGAAAGCTTGACTTCTTCATTTCCCATTTGGATTCTTCTGATTTCTTTTTCTTTTCTTATGGCCTCAGCAAATACCTCTAGGACTATCTTAAATAGCAGTGGAGAAAGTGAACATCCATGTCTTGTTCCAGATCTCACTGGAAAGGTCTCCAGTTTTTCCACATTCACTATGATGCTGGTATTGTGTTTTTCATATATTGCTTTGATTATGTTGTGGATTTTTCCATCTATGCCTACCTTGGTTAGGGTTTATACAGGAAGTCGTGTTGGATTTTGTCAAAAGCTTTGCTGCATCTATTGATACTGTCATGTGATTCTTGTTTTTCAGTTTTTGGATGTGGTGTATCACATTTATGGATTTCTAAATGTTGAACCATTCCTGCATTCCAGGAATGAATCCTACTTGATCCGGATGAATGGTCTGTCAAATGATTTTTTTAATTCTATTGGCTAGGACTTTGTTGAGTATCTTAGCATCAATGTTCATCAGAGAGATTGGTCTGTGATTTTCCTTCTCTGTTGGTTCTCTGTCAGGTTTTTGGGATTAAGGTAATGTTGGCTTCATAGAATGAGTTTGGAAGGGTTGCTTCCTTTTTATTGTTTTGAAGATTTTGTAGAGGATTGGGGTTAATCCTGTTCAGAATTTTTTGAAGAATTCTGTAGTGAAAACATCTGGGCTTTTCTTTGTTGGGGAATCTTTAATCACTGATTCAATCTCTGCTTCAGTTACGGGTCTGTTCAGGTTGTTTTTACCTCTGGGCTAAGTTTTGGCAAGTTGTATAAGTCTAAGAACTTTTCCATTTCTTGGTGGTCTTCTGACTTGTTGGAGTATAGTACTTTGTAGTAATTTCTGATTATGTTCTTAATGGTTGCAGTGTCTGTTGTTATGTTGCCTTTTTCATCTTTGATGCTGATAATTCTTGATTTCTCTAGTTTTTTTGTCTGTCAGGCAGACCAGTGGGGTGTATATTTTGTTTATCTTCTCAAAAAACAAGCTTTTTGATTCATTGATTTTGTGTATAGTTTTTTTTTTTATTTCTATCTGATTGATTTCCTCCCTTGTTTTGATGATATCTTGTTTTCTATTATGTGTGGGGCTCTTCTGCTGCTGTTTTTCCCATTCCTGGAGGTGTGAGTTTAATTCCTGTATCTGACGCCTCTCTTGGGCTTTGACATGAGCTCCAATTGCGATGATTTTACCCCGCAGCACTGCTTTGGCCGTGTCCCACAAGTTTTGAATGTTGTGTCAGAGTTGTCATTGGTTTCCATAATTTTTTTTATCTCACATTTAATTTATTATCTGATCCATTGTTCATTTAATAGCATATTGTTCAGCCTCCGAGAGTTTCTGTATTTCCTTGGGCATTTTAAATTGCTGATTTCCAGTTTGATTCCGTGGTGGTTTGAGAGGGTACATGGTATGATTCCTATCTTTTTGAAGTTATTTAGGTTTGCTTTGTATCCTATCATGTGGTCGATCCTGGAGAAGGTTCCATTCACTGCTGAGGAAAAAATTTGTAATCTGTGGCCTTAGGATAAAAAGTGCTATAAATGTCTACTAAGTCCAGTTGCCCTATTGTTTGTATGAGATCTTTTGTTTCTTTGTTGAGTTTCTGTTTTTTGATCTGTCTATTGTTATTAAAGGGGTGTTAATATCACCCACAATTATTGTATGCATATCTATGTCTCTGCTTAAGTCTGTAAGTAATTGCTTCACATAGCTAGGCGCGTTGGAGTTTGGTGCATATCTGTTCACCATGGTAATTACTTCCTGATGGGTCGATCCCTTCACCAAAATTTAATGTCCTTCCCTGTCCTTTTTAATGTTTGTCAGATTGAACTCTTTATCATCTGAAATTTGGACAGCTACCCCATCCTTTTTTTCTCGTCCATTGGCATGAAATGTCTTTTTCCAACCCATCACTTTCAGTTTCTTAGAGTTTTTTTCTGGTTAGATGTGTCTCTTGTAGAAAACAGATAGTTGGGTCCTGTTTGATGATCTATTCCATTAATCTATGTCTTTTGATTGGTGAGTTTAGGCCATTTGTGTTAAGAGTTAATATTGACAAGTTGCGATTTTGCCCTGCCATACATGTGTGTTTTTGTGGGTGTTGATATCTGTGTAATTGACCGTCCTTGTGTGGACTTCTGTGGGGAGACCTTCCTGTTTGCCATCTTTGTTTATGATTTGCCTCCTTTTTTTCTGGATTTAGTGCATTTCCAAGGAGATTTTCTAGAGCTGGTTTTGTGCTGGTATATTCTTCCAGTTTCTCTTTGCTATGGAAGTATCTGATTTCATTCTCGTCTACAAATGAAATCTGTGCTGGTTATATTAATCTTGGCTGACAGGTGTTCTATTTCAGGATTTGGAAGATCTTTGTCCATTCTCTTTTTGCTTGCAGGGTCTCTTCAGAGAAGTCAGCAATGATTCTGATTGGTTTTCCCTTGTATGTGATCTTTTCTCTGCTCTTGTCTCAAGATTCTTTCTGTGTCTTCGTTGGAGTGGACCTTAAGCACCATGTATATGGGTGAAGATCTCTTTGGGTCATACCTCCTGGGAGTCCTCTGACCATCCTGGATCTGGGCTGGGTTCATGTTCCAAGTGCTTTTGAAGTTTTCCTGTGTATTTCGTCGAGCACCATTTGCATTCCTGACTCTCTTTCCGCTCCTTCAGGAAGACTAATAATCCTAATACTTGATTTTCTGAGGTTGTCTTTGATTTCTTGTATGGTCTTATTGGCTTTGTTCAGACTTGTCTCCAGCTGTTTAATGAGCTGAGTATCTTCATTTTGCATGTCTTCCATTTCAGAGCTCCTCTCGTCTGCTGTATTTATTCTTTTGGTTAGGTTCCCAATTTCATGCTCTAAGTCAAGGATATTGCTTTTCATTTGTTGTATTTCTGTGACTATGTGGTTCTTGAATTCCTTGAAGTCTTCCCAATTCTTCTCATTGTCTCTGACAGATTTTAACATTATTTTTTTGAATTCTTTGTCTGGTAGAGCTTCCATGTCTTCATCTTGCATCTCCAAAATAGATATTAGCTTTGGTCTTTTTTGGTGGGGTGCTGGTTCTCTCATCTGGATCATTACTTTTTCTGGTATTTCTTCCCATTGTGTTATTGTTTCTTTATGAGAGCCCCAGGCACCAGCGTGCTGAGGGGTCTCCAAGAGCTATCCACCAGAGATTGGTGCCTGCAGGCGTGGAGTAGCAGGGTGCAGGTGTTTTCAAGGCACTTTTAGTGTGTCTCCAGTATACTGGACCTTAAGGCACCACTTTCAAGGCCCAGCAGATTCAAGGTGCACTCTCTACTCGTCCCCTACACGTACATGACCACAGGACGTAGGGGAATGAAGGCACTTTCTGTGTTCACCCCCTGTGCACGGGATCACAGGGCAAGGAGGATTCTAGGTGCTTTCTCGGTGTGTCCCCAGTGCCAGAGACTGTAAGGCAGGGAGGTTCCAGGTGCTCTCTGGGAATGCCTCCTGTGCGCAGATCTGCAGAGCCATCCTGGTGAGTCTCCCACTCACAGGACTGTAGGGCATGGAGTGTTTCAGGTGCTCTCTGGAAAAGCCTCCTGCACGACTCCACCCACCCCAGAACCATGGGTCCACCCAGCCTAGAGGTGCACGCGAGTCGCATGGGTCATTACAGCCCAGCTATGTGCCTGTCCGCAAGGCATGGGGGAGTATTCAGTGCGCCTTCTCCATGTCTCCTCAGCGCGTAGGACCGCTGTGCATCACCTCCAAGACACAGTTTTGGCAGTTTCAAGGCACTTGCCATGTGTCCTCAGACACTGGAATCTCCAGGGGGAGAGGTGGAGAGATGAGCACCAAGGATGCTGAGGCTTTGTGCGTGCCCCTGGGGAGTGAGCTCCAGGAGCTTCTAACCCACTGCTGCCCCTACCCAGCTCACCTAAACTTCAGGCTCTTGCAGTCTGCCTCTTCTACTGGTGAGAACCTTCGCCAGTGATGATCCCTCCAACATTTCTTATCATCTGGTTGCATCTCCTGGCGGCTGTGTCTCCTGGTGGCTGCACTTAAACCTGGCTCAGCAGCTCTGGAGTAGGATGCCATATTCCCTGCCATTTGTTTTATTTTGTTTTGTTTTTTTCTGGTTGCTCTTCTGAGTTGTATGGATTTTTTTGGCTCCACACTATCCAGGGAACTTCATGCTCCTCTTCCTACAGCTCTATGCTGCTCCACTTAAGCTTCTGTCATGTTCTTTGCCTCTCTCGCTGCAATCTCCCTCACATCCATCCTCCTATGTCAGCCATCTTGCGAGTCTCCCTTGGAAGTGGTTTTACACTGTAATTTCAGGAAGTGGTTTTACATAATTGTTTCCATAATTGCTTATACACAGAGGTTCAGGAAGTGGTTTTACACAGATGTTTCATGAAGCATTTTTTGTTTAAGATTTTATTATTATTGGAAAGCCGGATATACAGAGAGGAGAGACAGAGAGGAAGATCTTCCATCTGATGTTTCACTCCCCAAGTGAGCCACAACGGGCCGGTACACGCCAATCCGATGCCGGGAACCAGGAACCTCTTCCAGGTCTCCCATGCGGGTGCAGGGTCTCAAGGCTTTGGACCATCCTCTGCTGCTTTCCCAGGCCACAAGCAGGGAGCTGGATGGGAAGTGGAGCTGCCGGGATTAGAACCAGCGCCCATATGGGATCCCGGGGCTTTCAAGGCGAGGACTTTAGCCACTAGGCCATGCCGCCGGGGGCTTCATGAAGCATTTTTATACAGTAGTTACATCAAGTTGATTTACATAGTATTTTGTTCAAGTGGTTTACAAGGTAGTTTCAATAATTGGTTTCACATAGCAGTTTTAGGATTTGTTTTCACACATCAGTTTCAGGAAGTGGTTTTACACAGTGGTTTCAGGGATTGATTTTACACAGTGATTTCAGTGATTGGTTTTAAAAGTGGTTTCACAAGTTGTTTAATAAAGTGGTTTCAGTAAATGCTATTTCAGAGTTTCAGAAAGTGGTTTTACACTGCAGTCTCAGAAGGCGGTTTTACACAAAAGTGTCAGGAAGAATTTTTACACAGTAGTTTCTGGAAGTGGTTTAGCACAGCAGTTTCAGTAAGTGTTTTTACACAGCTTTTTTTAGGGATTGGTTTCACGCAGTAGTTTCAGGAAGTGGATTTACACAGTGTTTTATGTAAGTGCTTTTGCAGAGATGTTTCTGTAATGCTTTAACACAGATGTTTCAGGAAGTGGTTTCACACAGCAGTTTTAGAAAATGGTTTTATGCAGCAGTTTCAGAAAGTAATTTTACGCTGCAGTTTTAAGAAGTGGCTTTACACAGTGGTTTCTGTAAGTGCTTTTTCACAGATCTGTCAGTAAGTGGCTTTACACAGTTTTTTAGGAAGTGTTTTTACACAGCAGCTTCAGGAAGTGGTTTTACACATCAGTTTCATTAAGTGGTATTACACACAGTTCCCAGAAGTGTTTTAAACAACAGGTTCTCGATGTGGTTTTCCACTGTGGTTTCAGGATGTGTTTTTACATAGTGGTTTCAAGAATCTGATTCCAAATGGTTTTTACAATAGTAGTTGTACAAAGAGTTTTGGAAATCATTGATTTTACCCTACGGTATTAGGCAGTGGTTTCATGGAGCAGTTTCATTAAGCAGTTTATCACAACAATTTCAGGACATGGTTTTACACAACAATTTCTGGACGCAGTTGTACACAGCAATTTCAGGAAGTGATTTTACTGGAGATTTTAAAAAGTGGATTTCCACAGTGATTTCAGGAAGTGGCTTTACACAGCAGTTTCAGTAAATGGTTTCACACTGCGATTTTAGAAATTGGCTTTGCAGCAGTTTCAGAAAGTGATTATTACACAGTGGTTTATGTAAGTGCTTTTACACAGCAGTTTCAGTAAGTGCTTTAACACAGATGTTTCAATAAGTGGTTTCACACAGCAGTTCCAGGAAGTGGTTTGACACAGCAATGCCAGTAAGTGGTTTCACACAGCAGTTTCAGGAAGTGGTTTAGCACAAATGTTTCATAGTTGATTTTACATAGCAGTTTCAGCAAGTGCTATTGCACAGCGATTTTAGCAATTGGTTGCACAGCAGTTTCAGGAATTGATTGTTACAAATCGTATTCAGAAATTGGTTTTATACAGCCTTTTGAATTAATGATTTTATACAGTGTTTTCCGTACCTGGATTTACGCATTGGTTTCAGGACTTGGTTTTATATTGTGGTTTCAGTAATTGGGTTTACACAGTGGTTTCAAGCAGCAGTTTTTCACAGTAGTATCATTATGTAGTTTTACATGGTAGTTTCAGAAAATAGTTTTACACAGCACTTTTATTGAGTGGTTTCACACTGTGGTTCAAAAGCCTTTTCCATGCAGTTTTTAAAAAATCTTGTTTAGAAAGTGACTTTAAAAAGCCGTTTGCAACCTGGTCTCTCCAAGCAGTTTTAGAATGCAATTTTGTAAATACTTAGCTTCATTTTCAGGAAGTGGTTTAACACAGTGGTTTTGGAAGTGGGTTACACAGCATTTTCAGGAAGTGGTTTTGCAGAGAAGTTTCAGGAAATATTTCTACATATGGTTTCAGCAAGCGGTTTTACACAGTGGTTTAACACAGCGTTTTCTGGAAGTAGTTTTACAAAGAATTTTCAGTAAGTGGTTTTACATGAGGTTTCAGGAAGTATGTTTACATGCACATTTCAGGAAATAGTTTTACATAGCAGTAACAGGCAACCCAGGATGCATCCAGATCCAGGGAAGCATTCTCAATAATCTTATGTTTCATGGATCGTATAGTACAGGCTTATTTTGGACTTTCTGAATGAGATGAAGCAAGTTATGATTTTTCTATTTTTAAGGTTCTAAATATGTATTGTGTTCAATTGTCGGAATACTTTCCTTTGTGGTGTTTTTGTTTGTTTGTTTTGATTTGATATGTTTAATACGCCATTTTGTATAAGCTTGGCAATTGCACCTACTGTGCAGAGTGTAAAGTCAATCAAACGTCCAGCAGGTCCAGCAGCAGTAGCTGGGTTACAAATCTTGATGCGGCTCTGACTGAGACTCTCCTTTGTGGGACATGGCTATGACAATCTGCTGCTGACATGACTCTAAAGAGAATGACAAAGAAACCATCACGTGGGAGACACTCAATATGCCTGTTCAAAGCACCTATTGCTGTCTCTGGACATGAGCAGAAATATCTGCCTTCTCAGGCACCTATCCAGCTCCAAAACAGAGATGAGGCTGACAGAGTCAAGGAGAGACAATGCCAAACAAAAATAAGATCTATCTGAAGCCATGTTCATCCGTGGATAGCAACTTCCCTTTTTACCAGTTGAATTGATTGAAGTGACCACTTTTTTCAGATGGTGACTGTGTTGCATGAGTCTGTGTTCTGTTAGGGAGAACACACTGAGAGCCATGATAGGAAAGGAGATGTGCTCTGCCTATGCCCATCAGCTTGATTGGCTGCCTCCAGGACATGTGTTCTGCACAACAGCATCTCAAATGGAGAACTGGGAACAATGTGTCTTCTGAGAGATATATAAAGTATTCTCACAGAGGGAGAGGGAAAATGGTTTCACAGTCACAGTGTTGCCAAAGCACTGGGCTCCATGATGTTTATAGCATATTGACACACTTCAACTCGATAGAAACCCAAGCCCCATACACTCACGGTCAGCTGGCTTCCACGGAAGCTGGACATTCTCCCTGGTAGGGCCTGTGAGATGAAAGGCCACAGAAAGCGGGACTTGAGGTACTCATCCACTTTCTGCACCATTCTTAAGGGCCTCTCTGTCACCATGGCTTTTGTAGAATGCTGGACTGTGGCATTCCGGGCCAGTTATGACCAGGCAGCTATTGATTAGACAGTTGGTATATCCATAGAGCCCTGTAAGGTCACAGCGGGGCACCCAGCAAAATGTCCCCTGTATCAGAACAGTCACATAGGCTTAGGTGAGTTAAGCCAGAGTGAGGGCTGAGGTCACACTTCACCAAAGTTGGTGTGCTGTCACCTCTCTGTGGGTTCAACTCATCCACCCCCATGCCTGCGAGTTTTGTGTGATATGGAGCTCCACACAACCTGTGGCAGCTGGCTTATAATCCTATGGGAGTCAAACTTCAACAACGATCCACTAACCTGCACAAACACCCCAGTCCCTGTACATACAAATGCCCTTCTTTCCCAAATGTTCTTCATACTTACCACCCAAATGGGACATTATGCCTTGGGTGTGATTGACAAGCTTGTGTAAAGAATGGTCATAGCGATTACATACATTTGTCCTTTTTGGTTAGTCACGAGAAGGTGCAAGTTGTGTCTATTCTATCAGAGGGGAGCGCTTTTTAATAGCATCACTTGTGCTGTATGTTGGAGGCATATATGTGACAATCTGGTTGGAATGAAGAAAGCTGCGTTTTCAAAAATTTGTCGTATTCAATGTGTTTTCTCTAGGATTACAGGAATGGATTCAAGGACAGCTTTCCTTTTTCTATGTTTTTTCTTTTTTTTTTCTTTTCTTTCTTTTTTTTTTTTTTTCCGCAGAAGAGGTTCTCGGGCTGTTGCCTGCGTTTGTTGGATCTGATTCTCTTGCCAGTGATGGAAGACTGGTTTGTATTTTGGAGTGTACTCTGCCTTTTTTGGTGGATTGATGGATGACTCAATTGTCTTATCTCTTCTTTCCTCAAGAGGGATCCTCAGGTTTTGTGTTTTCTCTTGGCCAATGGTTTCCATGATCAGGTTAACCCTATTAGTTGAAGACGGGTCCTGAGAAGATGGCGACCCAGGATGCATTCAAGTCCAGGGAAACACTCTCAAGAATCCTTTGTTACTCAGATCATGTTGTATAGGTTTATTTTTGACTTTCTGAGTGAGATTAAGTGAATTTATGAATTTCCTTTTTTTAACGTTCTGAATATGTCTTATGGTAATTGTGGGAAGTCTTTTATTTCTGGTATTTTTGTTGTTGTTGTGCTTGTATGGATGGTTGGTTTGTTTTGGTTTGTTTTGTTTACTATGCCATTGTGTCTAAGTTCAGGGATTGCACGCACAGTGAGCAGAGTGTAAAGTCAATGGAAATCCTGGCAGGTCCAGCAGCAGTAGCTGGGGCATACATGTTACTGCAGCCCTGGCTGAGACTATCCTTTGTGAGACATGGCTGTGACAATCTTCTGCATGCATGACTCTCAAGAGAATGACAATGAAACCACAACCCAGAAGACACTCAACATGCCTGCTAAGGAGACCTATTGCTGTCTCCTGAACATGAGCAGAAATATCAGCCTACTCAGGCATCTATCTAGTTCGAATACAGATTCAAGGTTGAATCACAAATCAGTGACAATTCCAGACAATAATCAACGTGTCCTAAATTATTCTCGTAGGTCCTGAAGCCATGGAACCACTTTCCCTATACATCAGTTGAATCAATTGAAGTGACCTCTTTTCTTTTAAGATGGTGACCCTCTTGTGTGAGTTTGTGTTGTGTTGGGGGAACTTATTGAAATCATGATAGGAAAGGAGATGTGCTATGCCTATACCCATCAGCTTGATTAGGCTGCCTCCCTGACGAGTCTTCTGCACAATACCAACTCTAATAATAAGCTAGAAACCATGTGTCTCCTGAGAGGTATCCAAAGCATTCTCTCAAGGGAGAGGTGAAATGCTTTCACAGACACAGTGTTGCCAAAGCTCTGGACTTCATGACTTTTTCAGCATGTTGGCACAATCCCACTCCTTAGACACCAAAGCCCCATACACTCATGGTAGGTTGCTAACACAAAAACTGGGCATCCTACCTGGTAGGTTCTATTGGATTTTGGGGGTTGTAGGTTTGAAAGGAAGACCACTGAAATCAGAGCTTGAGCCACATGTCCGCTTTCGGTATGAGACCAAAACAGACCTGTCTGTTGCCATGGCATTCCTAGATGTTAAAGCTGTAGCATCCTGGGTCGGTTATATCCAGGCAGCTGCTGATTGTATAGCTGGTGTGGTCACATAGCCCTGTGAGGTCACAGAAGGGCAACCAATTGGGATGCTCCGTGTAGTGGGACAGGCACATGGGCTTAGGTGAGTGAAGCAAGAAAGAGGGCTGAGGTCTTGGTCAATGAAATTTGGTGTGCTCTCACCTGCCTGTTGGTTCAACTCATCCCCCCATGCCTGTGAGCTTCCTGCGATCTGGAACTTGACACAGCCTGTGGCAGTTGGCTTACTATTCTCTGGGCGCCCATTGCTAAAACAGCCAACCATTCAGGCACCCTCACACCCCCGCTACGATACACATCATTGACAACCTATTGCTACTCAAAATCCAAAAAGCACAAGATTCTGAAATGGATCTGGATCCCATAGTTGGACCTTGCTACTCAGGGGGCCCACTTTATACAAGAGACAGCCCCAATACTGTGGCAAACCTTCCTACTAGGTTCATGTTCTACCTAGACAAATGTGGTTTCCATTGTGGCTCAATGACTCTCCGTCATGGGACTGGGCTATGGTTGTCCTCTGCCTATGTGACTTTAAAGAGAATGACGATGAAACCACAGACTGGGAAAAATGCTTTGCTAGTAACAGTGTTGCCAAAGCCCTAGGCTTCACGACATTTTCAGCATATTAGCAAACACACAAACAGTAGACACCCTAGCCCCATACACTCACATTCAGCTGGCTTCCACGGATGCTGGATATCCTCCCTGATAGAGCATGTAGATATGTGTGGGAGGATTTGGATGGTGGAAGAACCACAGAAAACAGAACTTGAGCCACCCGCCCACTTTCTGCATCCAGCTGAGGGGCCTGTCTATCGCCATCGCTTTGTAGAATGCTGAGGCTTTGGCATTCTGGGTCATTTATGCCCAGACAACAGCTGATTAGATGGCTGGTGGGGACACAGAGCCCTGTGAGGTCACAGAGTGGCAGCCAGCTGGGATGCTCCCTGTGCCAGGACAGCCACATGGGTTTAGGTGGGTGAAGCAAGGATTAAGGGCTGAGGTCATGGTCCACCATAGTAGTGTGCTGTCACCTGCCTGTTGGACCAACTAATCCACCCCATGCCTGCGAGTTCCCTGTGATCTGGAGCTTGACACTATCTGTGGCAGCTGGCTTATAACCCTATGGGCATCAAACTGCTGCAATAGTCTGCCCCCCATATGCACTCCCACACTCATCTGCCATGCTCTTCTTTGGCAACTGCTTGCTACTCAAGGAATCCAAGATGCACGACAGCTTCTGACATGGATCTGTCTCCCAAGTTGGACTTGGCTGAGCATGCGGCCCGCTTCATACAAGGGACAACCACAATGCTGTGTCAAACCATTCTTGTTGGTCCCTGTTCTACCTAGGCAAATGTGGTCCACATAGTGGCTCAATGACTCTCCGTTGTAGGACAGGGCTATGGCCATCCTCTGCATACATGACTGTAAAGAGAATGACAATGAAACCACAACTCGGGCAAAGCACATTCCTAGTAACTGTGTTGCCAAAGCCCTAGGCTTCACGACATTAACAGCATATTGACACACTCCAACTCAGTAGACACCCAAGCCCCATACACTCACAGTCAGCTGGCTTCCACAGCGGCTGGACATCCTCCCTTGTAGGGCTGGTTGGTGTGTATGTGCGGGTGGTTGTGAATGTGGAGGGAAGACCACAGAAAGGAGAGGTTGAGCCACTTGCCCGATTTCTGCACAAAGCTGATGGGTTTGTCTGTCCATATGGCTCAAGGACTCTCCGTTGTGGAACAAGGCTATGACCATCCTCTGCCTACGTGACTTTAAAGAGATGACAATGAAACCACAACCTGGGAGAGGGGACTTGTCGCTGTGTACCCAGAGCTGAATGGAGGGACTAAGGTTACCGAAAAGAACAAATAGTGTGACTTTCTTGTAATAAGAATTCCATTTATTTGAAATTGGCCTGCCTCTTTTTTACTCTGTCTAGTGCCTCCCAGTATTTTTCCAATGCTCAAGCAACTCCTAAGCTCCCCCGAAGGTATCTTCAAAAGGGGGAAGCAGGGAAGAGAGAACTGGCGGTTAAGCCAGGGCCTAAATGTGTCAGGCCAAGATTGCCCATCTTGTTAGCCCTAGAGAAACAAGTTAAGCTGTGGAGACAACCCTTGGGAGACCTGGCCATGCATGTCCCCCTCTTTTTCTTTTTTAACTGATGCCTGGCTTAGGTTGTCCAGCAGCCAGTTAATGCCTTACTTGTAATGGGGAGCCTCGCCCAGGTAACTTGGGATCCCTGTCTTAGGTCAGTCATCAGTTCTACCAGATCTTCCCCATCTTGGCTGCCCATCACATCATGCTCAATCAGACTTGAACGGTAGGGTTTTCCACAGTCAAGGCCATCATGGTTTGTCAAATGATTCCCAACTCCTGGGCTTGTTGCATGTGTAGGTGGCAGTGAAGAGGAAACAGTACTGCAATCATGGCCACAACCACCAGTCCCAAGGCTAAGATTCTGCTCCATTCCTTAAACATCCGCACTGTCAGTCTAAGGCCATTTAGAATAACTTTCCCCAACATGAGGTTCACCTGAGTCTCATTGACCTTAATAATAATGCTGGCACTCAGTTGGTGATTCCAAAAGACATACTTAACAATGTACAAGTATTGTTGAAAATACTAACATTCAAGAATCTCATAGTGCTAAGATGTTACATGTGCACAAAACAGTTTTGCCAGGAACCAGAGACCCTAATTGCCTATCATCCCATCTGTCTCCTACATTTTCAAACAGAAAAATGGACCCCACCTGTTTTTAGGGAAAGGGGGCATTGCCATCCACTCTTATCTACTTCCTGCTGAGAGGGGGTGTCCTTGGGTAACAGCAGAAGTAGGGGGTCCACCTAGTGATTCCTGATAGAAGGAAGAAGTCATCAGGTGTTTGTTGCACATCATGGCACTTAAAAGGCTTCTCTTTGTTGAAGTCCTGAGTAGTAAGTCCATCTGAATACATTCGGAACTATTCAGCTGAACCGACTTTGTAGGTCCTGATAAAACAGAAAGTTATGCCTCTCCAAGAGCTTAATTGTGCATCCAAACATTATTTTCAGGTAACACATAAAACAAAACCCTCTTGAGAATTCTCTTAAGTGTGTTAAAATTACTAATTGTTTAGAATTACATTTTGCTTTTAATAATCTGAATAAACAATGCCTATAGTTTAGTATTAAATTTTAGCAATGTACCCCCAATTATGTTTTTACAAATCTACTTAGTTGTCTGTCCTACGATTAACTTTACCAACTGAAAGATACAACCTTTAAAACACATTCTTCTGACTTTGAGACTGCTAGGACCCCATCTAGAAATTCCAAACCCAGAAGAGGTAAGCTTATTAAATATGCCAAGAGGCCTTACAATATCTGATGGAAGATTCTTCATTATAATATTGATCCATTTAGTCAGACTGATTTGAACAGTAACATATCAAAATTTTTTTCACTTAAAACAGATCACCCAAATATTTCAAAGCAAACACATAACAGAAAATACCATTGGAAACACAGCTCTTTTAGATCAGAAGAATTCAGCTTTCAAAATTAGAGATATTTTTATTTTTAGATATTCACTAGCGTTATATGTATGCATACTTCAAAAAACTTCAAATACAATGGCTTCAAGCAATTTTCAACCATTTCTCCAAATTCATGGAAACACATTTTAACAAAAATTTGCCTCAAAACCAGGAAACAGGAATTTTTTCAAACAACCTTCTAGCTTAATTGGGAATTTACCCCTTTTAAAATGAAGGCAGATAAGAATCACTACAACAGGGACATGGTCACGGTCCCAAAATCTTGGAAGAGCAGACTCCAAGCATGACCCTCCCTAGTTTTATGACTGGACGGCCTGGTGCTTCCCCTTAGCTGTTGCTTTATTGAGGTCAAGAGAGCTGAAAAAACTTCAAAGTGACTGCGAGTTACCTAGAAATTTAGTGAAGTTAGTTAACAGGTTTAGTTATCAATAAGATGAAAATAGCTTGAGAAGAGATGTTAAAACACTGTTGTTATTCACAAGGAATCAGACTTCAGTTCCATTGTTTTAAAGGCAAACATCCAGAAAAACACCCACAATCTGACCAATTTTACAATACATCTTTAAAGAATTCATTGTTCTCCTGCAAGGCAAAGTCTCACATACTTCCTTGTAAACACCAAAGCAAGTAATTTCTAATCTGAATTAATTTCATGAGTAGGAAACATCTGATGCAACAAATTTAGCATAATTTAATCATATTGAGAGACTATAATCCAAATAATTTTGAATGACAATTACACTACTCAAATTTTGTCTCAATCTTTGAGAGTTCCAGGGATCCTACAAGATTTTTCAGTCATGAGACTTGATTTAGAACTCTGAAGCATTTAGAGGTCTAACTGAGTTAAACAAAAAGTACCTTTAGCATTTAGCTGAACATGTTAACGAATATTGTGTGTTAGATCTAATCAATGCCAAGAAAACACTGTAAGCTAAGGATCAAAAAGTAAGAAAACATCATACAAATCTTTCCCCAGTAGAGGTGGAGAGTCTGGTCTGGCCAGGTCCTGTTAAATTGTTTTTTTTTTTTTTTCCATTTTTTTTATTGTATTGTGGTTGACAATCTTTACATAGTGAATTACGGTAAAAAAGAAAAAAAAAATCAGGGGTTATAGGGAAGTGGATAATACTGCTATGTCCATATTGTTTTCATCATGTATCTGAGGTAAAGGGGGATATTGAGGGAGAAGCCCCAACCGGTTTCCCACCCACCCCAAGTCCCGGATGTGGGGCATGCTCTGAGATATTCCCTCAAGTGGTTTTAATAGTTCTCCAGTTATGAATCGCTGCCAGTTTCGCTCAATGAGGTCGTCCACTGATTGATATGGTCCATCATCAGGTCTCCGTTTGCCCCATATTTCGCTGCCAACATATAGATGAGATGAATGTTTGACCCGTTCTGTCTTCTGTCCTTTCTTGGTTAGAGTTCTGAGTCCAGCAGTTCGACTGGGGAGATCTCCAAAGAAACCTTGAGGTATTCCCAGACCAGATTCTTGTATGTTCTAGCAAGCACAGGGCCTGGCACAGTCCATTACCCCGCCAGCTGGTGGTTTCAATTGCTGGGTTGGTTCTGTTTTCAGTCCCGAGTTGCATTGGAACCAATGGGTGTTGCAGTCCAGTCTGGTTCTGCCTTACATCAAGCAGTGGGATCTGCAGCCTAGTTGGGGCGATCCACAATAACCCCCACCAGGCCCGCCCCCTACCCTGGTTTGCCAGTATGTATAGCAGAAGACCAGTCTGTCCCTCATCCCATTTGGCTCTTGTACTTGTCAATGGGTATTAAAGCTTAGTTCTATTTAACCAACTCAACCATTCAGCCCTCATGGATGTTGCTGAGTGCCTCTCTATCTAGCCATCCCAGCCCCCATCCTAGTTTTCATGCCCTCCGGCGGGAATAGTGACCCAAGAAGGGGGAACCCACTTTTTCCCGCCCAGGTCTCTCTGTCCCAGTTTATGCTCTCTTTAGGTGGTTCTGTGATTTGACTTGACAGAATTAGTCCCCAGTGCCACCTTCTGCCAGCTGATGCTGCGGCTATGCCCAAACATCCCTCACCCGCTTTAATTTATGCTTGCACCCGCAGGAATAATCAGCCCAGCCTGGCTTTTCCCTGATCTAGTCCACATGCTGTGCACAGGTGTTGCAGCCTTGCTTAGTCTGGTCTGTCTCTATCCCAGCCCAAGCTCTCCAGTGGGAGTAGCTGTCTGGCGAGGGGACCAGCCCTTTAATCCCCCTGCAGGCTCTGTCCCTCCCTTCCTGGATCTCACGTGTGCTGGTTGGGTGCTGCATTCATATCCAGTACAGGCAACCACGCCCTGGCACTCCATAATGTGTACTGGTTTTGTCGCGACCAAACCCAGCTCAACCCACACTCTGTTCTTGTGATCGGGTTTGCCAGTGGATGACATGAACTGATTCAGCCTGGTCTGCTCCTGACCCATGCCAAATGTGTGCCAGTGGGAAACTTTCCATGGCCTGTTCTGGGCTGTTTCCTATCATGCTTCTTGCGCTTACCTGCAGGGACTGTGTCCTGCCAGAGGAGTTGCCCAGGCTCCTCCATCAGAACCCCTCCCAATGCCAGATTTTGCGCATGCCAGGGGGTCCTTGAGCCAACCCCTACTCAGTTCACCTCCTGTCCTAGCAGGAACAGTGGCTTTTCCTGGCTGGTTTTCACCCCATTCTGGTTCTTGTTGTTGGATGTTTCAGCCCAGCCATGGCTCATCCATAACCACATACATCTCACACATGGCTCAGTAGGGGATTGAGACCCAGGTTAGTCAGTCCCACATCTACCCTGGTTCTTCAGGACACCAGATGGTGTTGGGGTCTGAACTGGCCTGGTGCATCCAATCCCAGCCCACACTAGTGCCTCGGGTGATTGCAACTGTTTCCTAGATAGAACGCATCCCCCATTCCAGCACATGTGCTCCTTGGTGGGAACCTCAACCCAGTTAGGGTGTCCCCTTACCTCCCCGACTGGGCCTGTTCCTAGCCATAAATCATGCACCTGCCCGTGGTTGCTCTGGAGACCAGTAGGTACAACAGCCTAGCTGTTGACCTGTGCTCCATGCTGGTTTCTAGTTTTGCTTGTAGGTTAAGGTTTGCTCAGTCCTGCCCGATATATTCCGTTCCTTTACCAATTTACACATTTTGGAGCTACTCTGCCCTGCTTGTCCGACCCCGAGATCTGGATCACCAGTGAGAGCTATGACTTGCCAGGGGAGTTTCCCAAGTTCCTCCACTTGATCCACTCCCAGACCCTGTTCACTTTCATGCCAATGGGTTTTAGGCCAGTGCCTGGCGTACTCTAGCCTTCCATTTGGCCTTGTATGAGCTAGTGAATGTTGCAGCCCAGCCCAACCCACACCGTATTCAGGATGCATATTTGGGTGATGCTGTCTTGCACAGTCCAGACTGTTGTGGGTCCCTTTACCTGTGATTGATGGCAGGCTCCTTGGTCACACCTAGCTTAGTTCATAACCACCCAAACTTTTAGGTTTACCAGTGGGGTTAACTTTCTACAGGGTGTGGCCCACACATCCTGCACAGAACCTACCCCAGGATAAGTTTCTAGAGTGCTAGTTGATATTATGGCCCTGCCTAATGTGACCAGTCTCCTGAACCATAACCATGTCAGACAAAACAATATCCTGCTGGACAAGCCCTGAGCCTTATCATTTGCATGATAGGTGTTCACAGCTCAGCTTTGTGAAGTGATTAGAAGTTCTTCAAAGGAAGAGTTACTGGCATTGGGAATCTTTAGGATTGACTCAAATCCTGGGAACAGTGGGATCAGCCTGGAGCGACCTAAGCAGCAATTTGTACAACAATACCCCAGAGTTCTCTAGCAGGGCAGCCAGCAGGCACAGCCTGGCGCCAAATGGTGCACTGGCTGCCCGAGCCCAGCTCATCATTAGCACATGGTGGCTGGGATTGGGATCCGAGCAAAACACTCCCTCCTGCAGCCCCCAGCAGCCTCCCGGCTGCCGAAGTTTAAACCTGAAGGCCCAAGGTCGTGCACCACAGTAAATGAGGGTGGTAGGGGGGCCCTGGACCCACCCCGTCCCGGAGACTCCCCTCCTCGGTGTACTCATCCTGAATAGAAACAACCCCTGAATCCAGATAGGCCCAGGCCCAGCTCATCATGAGCACATGGTGGCTGGGATCAGGATCTGAGCAAGACGCTCCCTCCTGCAGTCTCCCAGGTCCTGTTAAATTGTTAGACCTCTCTAAAATTATTTAGCAGGAGAGAAAAAGGGGGCCAGTCATGGTCCATCCCATCTCGTCTGTCAGTCATATACGCACCCAATTAAAATCAAGAACAACTTAACAATTCAAGGCAGAGACAGAACTAGAGAAAGAGTATTAAAACAAAATCTAGTTTTTGTCCAGACAAAAAGAATAATGACAAAAATGACTAGACATATGCACAATCACAAAACACATAATAGAGACATAAAACTCTTAAACCCTTTGCAACCTCCAACCTCTTCTTCAACATACTTTAACCTGGAGATATTTGGCAAAACTAGCACATAGATTCATTTCATGCTTTAGCTTAATTTAGAAGTGAATTTGGACCACTCTATATCAGATTATTTTTGTTAAATTTAGTTACAGAACACGTTTCTTTGTTTCTTTGTTTCTTTCTTTGTTTCTTTCTTTCTTTCTTTCTTTCTTTCTTTCTTTCTTTCTTTCTTTCTTTCTTTCTTTCATGTTTTTAATCGACATTACTTGCATTGCTTAATTCTTCAGTCAGCCTGTTCTTACCATCAGCGTTCCCAATTTGATGTAGTAGTTCTACAAGATTGGTGACCAATTTATCCTGGGAAAAGGCTGAACCCATTTTACTGTCCTTTTCGCAGGATAAATGAAACACCAAGATCTAAATGTATTTCAAAGTAAATCTAAGACTTAAATATTTCAAAATAAATCTAAAACCTAACTATATTTCAAAATAAATCTAAAACCTGCCTATATTTTAAAATAAATCTAAACCTTAAATATATCTCCAAATAAATCTAAGACTCTATTATTTCAAAATAAAACTCACCCCCTACCTTTAGGAAAGGCTTACATTACATTCTACTTACCTTATTTTAAAATAAATCTAAACCTTAACTATATCTCAAAATAAATCTAAAACCCAATTATTTCAAAATATAACTCACCCCCTACCACTTTAGGAAAGGCTTACAATACATTCTACTTACCTTATTTTAAAATAAATCTAAACCTTAACTATATCTCAAAATAAATCTAAAACCCAATTATTTCAAAATATAACTCACCCACTACCACTTTAGGAAAGGCTTACAATACATTCTACTTACCTTAATCAGTCAGCCAGCCTCCCGTGAAGACCCTTCGTGGAATCTTTTCTTACTCGATGTCTGTGCAACCTTCATCTGTAGGCAACACCCACATCACTGTGGACCCTGAGCCAAGCGCAGGGACTAGGGCTACAAAAAAAAAAAAAAAAAAACCACACACAGTGTGTCATTCTTGTAAAGAGATTGCCATTTATGTGAAGTTGGCCTGCCTGTTTTATACTCTGCCTAGTGCCTCCCAGTATTTTCCCAATGCTCAAGCAACTCCTAAGCCCGACCAAGGACACCTCAAAAGGGGAAAGTAGGGAAGAGGGAACTGGCGCTTAACCCAGTTGAATGTGGATTGAATGTGTCAGGCCAAGATTGCCCATCCTGTTAGCCCTAGAAAAACAAACTATGCTGTGCGGTTAACCCTTGGGAGACCCAGGCTTGCACCTTGTAATAGTGTTGCCAAAGCCCTGGGCTTCAACGTCTTCAGCATATTGGCACAATCCCACATGATAGACACCAAAGCCCCATACACTCACAGTCAGCTGGGTTCCACGGAGGCTGGACATCCTTTCTGGTACGATCTGTGGGGGATGAATGTGTGGGCGGTGGGGGAAAGACCACAGAAAGCAGAGCTTGAGCCACTAGCCCATTTCTGCACCAGGCCAAAAGGGGGCCTGTCTTTTGCCATCACTTTACTCGAATGTTGAAACTGTAGCATGCCAGGAAAGTTATGAGCAGGTAGCTGCTGGTTGAATGGCTGGTGTGTTCACAGAGCCCTGTGAGGTCACAGATAGGTAGCCAATCGGGATGCTCCCTGTAGTGGCACAGCCACATAGGTTTAGGTGAGTGAAGCAAGAGTCACAATCCACGAAAGTTGGTGTGCTGTCACCTGCCTGTTGGGCCAACTCATCCACCCCATGCATGTGAGCTTCCTGTGATCTGGAACTTGACACAACCTGTGGCAGCTGGCTTGCAATCCTATATATGTAACACTGCTACAATGGCCCACACTCACACGCATGCTCACACTCCCACCATGGCCTTCTTTGGCAACTGCTTGCTACTCAAGAAATTCAAGATGCACTACAGCTTCTGACATGGATCTATCCTATATAGTGGCACCTTGCAGAAGCAGGTGAACCACTTCCTGCAAGGGAGAGCCCCAAAGCTGTGTCAAACCACTCTTATAGGTCCCTGATCTTCCTAGTCAAATGTGGTCTCCATAGTGGCTCAAAGACTCTCCGTTGTGGAGCTGAGCTATGGCCATCGTTTGCCTATGCTACTCAAAAGAGAAAGACAATGAAACCTCAACCCGGGAGAAACGCTTTCCTAGTAACAGTGTTGCGAGAGCACTTGGCTTCACTATGTTTTAACAATATTGGCACACTCCCACTTGGTAGACACCCAAGACCCATACACTCATCGTCAGATGGCTTCCACGGTGGCTGGACATCCTCCCTGGTAGGGCCAGTCGGTGTGTATGTGCGGGGAGGGAGGGAGCGCTGTCACCTACCTGTTGCTACAACTCATTCAACTCCATGCTTGTGAGTCTCCTGTGATCGGGAGCTCCACACAACCTGAGGCAATTGGCTTACAATCCTATACGAGTCAAACATCTACAATGGTCCAGCCGGCACACAGACACACACACTCACACACATACCAGGCCATGTGTTCTTATCTAACTGCTCTTCATACTCATCACCCCTTTGGTATGTTTTGCCGTGGGTGTGATTGGCAAGCTTGTGGTTAAGAATACTCACAGAGATTACATACATATGTCTTCTTTGGTCGTTCAGAAGAAGGTGCAACCTTGTTTCTATGCCATCAGATGGGAGCCCTTTACAATAGGGCTGTGTCACTTGTGCTGTATGTTGGAGGTGTATTGGTGATAATCTGCTTGGGATTAAGAAACCTGTGTTTTCAATAATTTGTCCTATTCAATGTGTTTACTCTAGGGTTACAGGAATGGATTCAAGGACACTTTTCTGATATATGTATATGTCATTTATATATATAAAAGACAATGAAACCACAACCCTGAAGACACTCAACATGCCTGTTCAGGGCACCTATTGCCGTCTCCTGAATATAAGCAGAAATATCAGCCTGAATAGGCACATATCTAGCTCTAAAACAGAGACAAGGCTAGCACAATCCAGGAGAGACAATGCCAGACAAAAATGAGATGTATCTGAAGCCATGTCCATCCATGGATAGCTACTTCCCCCTACATCAGAAGAATCAATTGAAGTAACCTGTTTTCTTCTAAGATGGTGACCCTGTTGCATGAGACTGTGGTCTGTTAGGGAGAATTCACTGAGAGTCATGATAGGAAAGAAGATGTGATCTGCCTATGCCCATCAGATTGACTTGGTTGCCTCAATGACGTGAGTTCTGCACAACACCATCTCTAATGGAAAACTAAGATCAATGGATCTCCTGAGAGTTATGCCAAGAATTATCATGGAGGGAGAGGTGAAACACTTTCACAGTCACAGTGTTGCAAAAGCTGTGGGATTCAATCTGTTGTCAGCATATGGGCACACTCCCGCTCCCACTCAATAGACACCCAAGCCATATACACTCACGGTCACTTGGCTTACACGGAAACGAGACATACTCCCTGGTAGGGCCTATTAGAGTTCCTGGTAAAGTCCCTGGATTTCAGGGTGCAAGCAATTCAACCCACAGGACAGGACAAAAAGTCTTGCTGGTAATGCAAACAGAAAAAAGAGTTTATTGTGCCAGCATGCTGGGGCCAGACAATGTTGTGGGCTGAGGAGCTGATTTACATCATTTAGCCGAGCACTCAGGAATCAGGACTATGGTAGTAGCACCTGGCCTTTGCAGACTCATTGACGTCCTATTGTCCTGTAAATGGGCTTGGGGGGAAGAGGAGATAATATGTAACAAAGAGGCTTAGGAGCAGATGGCTCCCAGCCTTCTACCACCACCATGGTCTCCATGTGTCAGTGCTTTTCGCTTGGACATTCGCCGTGCCTACTATGCTGGCTCAGCGGAAGAATTCTAATCTGTCCAGGCATTTTTGCTATTGTGAGACTGGCTTTTTACACAATATGAGCTTGGAGGTTATTGTCAATAATAATGTTTTACAAAAAGGGCCTTCTATTATTCCTACTGTCTTGGCTATCTCCATTGACCTTATGCTAATCAAGGGACCTGTAATTAGGGTTTCATTCTTTCCTTAATCTTTAGGATCTGCTTTTCTTTGTGACACAAGATTAGGTTGTAGGGTAAGAATTATAGCAGGAATTTCTATTGTTTTTGGATAAGGCAGATGGCAGGGTTGTTCTTAGAAACACCCATTTAATCATGATGTAAAAAGTCTGAGCCAGAGTTTAACTGATTCTGTATAAATAAAGCGGACGGCTTTATTGCCGTGTCCACTATCATCATGGAATCCTAGTGGTCCATCTCTTTCTTTCTTTCTTTGCGCCGACTCTACGCACACTTCACGAGTTCTGAACCCTTGTCCGGAGCTGGACCCCGGCAAGTGGCGCCCAACGTGAGTGACTCGATGAAGGTAAGCCTTTTCTTTCTCTTTACGGTGTGGATAGAACTTTACCCAGGGTGCTGCAGACCCCCTGACAGAAGGTCAGGTAAGGAGGGGTGAATAGTCAGAACAGTTTTTGAGAAGTCTTTTACCCTCTGTTCTGTAAAAATGGGCCAGAGTGATTCTAGTGAAAGAAGTTTATATGCTGATATTATTAAACATACCTTACATAGGAAGAGCATTAAAGTTAGCAGAAAGCAACTATTAGAATTTTTACAATTTGTACAAAAAGTTAGCCCGTGGTTTATTGAGCAGGGCACTTTAGACTTACACACATGGGATCAGATAGGGAATGATATGAAAAGGAGGTATTGGAGTAATGGAAGAGTGGGCATGCCATCCTCTGCATATGACATTTAGAATGTTGTATGGCAAGCAATAGATGTGGGACCTGAGCCTTATCCCGTGCCTTCAGCCCTGACTAGAGAACATACTCCCCTTCTTGATCCTGAGAAGGGAGGCTTAGGCCTTGGTTATGGCTCAATAGAAAGTGTCTGTCCTGAAGATAATGTAAAATATTGTAAAACTGACCAGGAAGGTTTAACAGATGAGGAAGATTTTTTTTAAACCAGATATATTTGAACCAGGACTTAGAGATTGAGAAAAGGGGCAAATGGCTGAATTGCATGATAAAAGGTCTCCTGCTGTTAATCACAAGCCTTCAAGGTATTAGGCTAAGCATTCCAAGCCATTTCCAGATAGATTAGGTATAGCAAAGATTGGTTTTAAAGGAGCAATGCAGCAGGCACATAAGGAAGGCGATTTTTTCTGTTTTCCTGTGATTTACGAATGGGATGAACCTGAATGGGAACAGTTGCCTTATAAGCTTATTAAAGAACTAAAGCATGCTATCTCAGACTACGGGCCAAACTCCCCTTACACTATGGCAATGGTGGAGAGCTTAGGGGCAAGGTGGATGACTCCGTATGATTGGTTTCAGATTGCCAAGGCTTGCTTCACAGAAGGAGACTTCCTTGTGTGGAAAATGGAGTATGAGGAATTAGCTAAGGCAGAAGTAATGTCTCAGGGATCTGTGAGGTGTGGCAAACCTTCTTTTACCTTAGACATGCTTTTAGGACTGGGCACTCATCTTGGCGTTTCAGAACAACTTACTCTGCCTAAGGAGACTCTACAGCTTATCTCCTCCCTGGCATTGGGAGCATGGAAACGCCTGCCACCTCCAAATCAAAAGTCTTCAGGTTTTGGAAATGTTAAACAGAAAGCTGAGGAGCCTTTTGAAGATTTTGTAGCTCGACTCACAGAAGCAGTGAGCCGGACAGTAATTAACAGTACAGCTACAGATCTTATAGTTAAACAGTTAGCTTTTGAAAATGCTACTCCAACTTGCCAAACCTTAATTCAGCCTGAGAGAAGGAGAGGAAAGTTGTCAGACTATGTTCAAGCTTGTGCCGAGGTAACTCCATCTTACATTCAAGGGTTAACTATTGCTGCAGCTCTTCAAGGTCAAACTGCGATTCAGATTTTAAAGAACATAAGAGGTAATCAAAGACGTAAAAAAAGAAACAATTGCTATTCTTGTGGTGGAGTAGGGCATTTTAGCCACAGCTGTCCTGCCAGAAACTCATCTCAAAATTTCAAACAAGAAGAAACTTATAAGGACACTGCTAGACCCAATTTAAATATTTCTCGCACTGTCTGTCCATGGTGTGAGAAGGGATTTCATTGGCAGAAGGCTTGTCAGTCTAAATTCCACAAGAATGGAACAGTTCTATTGCCCTGCAGTCGATCTAAATTGAGTAATCAGTCTGTACAGGTTCAGAAGCAGGGAAACGGAAGGGCCCAGTCCTGGGCCCCCCAAGTGATGGGGTCATGTATGGATATTGTCTCTGAAAGATACAAAACTAAAATGTTAAGTGCTACCTTAAGCAATGGGTTAAAGCAAAATAGATTTAAATGTCATAATTGTTACAAATTGGGACTTACGTGGAAGGATTGTAGGAAATCAAAGGCCCAGAAGTCTGGTGAACAAGTTGTGGGTTATCTAAAGGCCTGTGGTAGTAGGGGGCATTTCAGGCATCCTGCTCACCTTGCAGGGTTTCAAGCCAGTGCTATTTAAAAGCAAATGAATGCTAAGAGTTTTAATTGTAGGAAACCCAGCCACCTTCAAAAAGAATGCTGGACAGCATCTCTTTTAGCTCAAAAATGTGGCACCTATATTGCTAAGGATCAATGCCCTAAGATAAGACCTAAGCGTCATAGAGGTGTTCATTGGGCAAAAGTATGTAAATGTAAATCTAAAATTGATCATAATGGCCAGCGTCTATGGTCAGGAAACTCATGGCGGGGCCAGTCTTGGGCCTTGAACAATCTGAGGTTTGAAAGATGGCATTATCTTGCCCAAGCTGTGCCTATAGAAGAGTAACAGACTTAAAACCTGATATTGATTGTGGATATGCTAATTAAAAGTTGGTATCTTCTTTGCAATTAATTATACCACCTACTGTTCATACCCCAACTGGATGCTTGTGACAATAAGGATCTTTAGAGTGGCTATATCTCCTTTCCATGTATAAAAAGAAGTTATTACTCCTTATTGTGCTTTGAGCTCCACCTTAATTAGAAAGAGATGTCATAAGAATAAGGAGCTTTTTGGCAAAGATGTAAATAATTATTCCTTATAGCTCTAAACAGCTTATTTTTTTTAATGTCGGAGGTTGACATAAGACAAATAGCACTCTAAACCCTCGTAGATACAATTTCCAACCAGTTAGCAAAAAATCCCATTTTACATTTTGTTAAAAGTCATTTGGTTATATTTCAAAAGATTTGTTTCTTTCTTTTTTTTTTTTTAAAGATTTATTCGTTTTATTACAGCCAGATATACACAGAAGAGGAGAGACAGAGAGGAAGATCTTCCGTCCGATGATTCACTCCCCAAGTGAGCCGCAACGGGCCGATGCGCGCCGATCCGATGCCGGGAACCTGGAACCTCTTCGGGTCTCCCACGCGGGTGCAGGGTCCCAAAGCATTGGGCTGTCCTCGACTGCTTTCCCAGGCCACAAGCAGGGAGCTGGATGGGAGGTGGAGCTGCCGGGATTAGAACCGGCGCCCATATGGGATCCCGGGGCTTTTCAAGGCGAGGACTTTAGCCGCTAGACCATGCCGCTGGGCCCAAGATTTGTTTCTTAACTCCTTGTTTTTAACCTTTTTTGTTTCCCTACCCTGCTTCTTTAGTCTTTACAGATGGTCATATAATAAAACAGCTTCTTTAATCATAGATTTTGAAAACGTCCTTACAGGCCAATGGGAAGGACATGGTTTCCTCGTAACTTTTGGAGGAGGGAATGCTTTCTTTTTTCCACAGGGCTTGGACTTGCTGACTAGGGCTCTAGATCTTATCCAATTTACATTTCCATCCCCCTGCCATTTCACAGCAAGCATCCTCTACAGAAGCTCCTCCTCCTGCCCAGCAACTTCAGGGTTAAATTCTGTTCTCCCCAGCAGGTAGGCTCACTCCTGACCCCCCCCCCTGCTCCTCTTTGTCCCACAGGTGCAGTTTCTCCAGGACGCTTTACCTTTTTTTTCCTTTATGAAGCCTCGCACCTCCAACCTTTTTTAGCCAAAAGCAGAGTGATAGGAGATAAACTAAACTGGGTCCCCAGAAGAACACCTAGCCTCTTGTACTTCATAAACAATGTTTTTTTATAATTAACATCTCTTTTCTAACTCTATTAAACTTTTATATTGAATTTTTTAATCTTACGTATATGACTCTTAAGGTATTGTTTAAGGCATTGCTTTGAAAGTGTAACATTTACACCAAATATAAATTGTAACCAAATATAAAAGTAACACTGAATTCACTGTTAAATTTTTTTGCAGGTATGGGATGCACCCATGTGCTTTTATCTGCTAGTCTTTTTATCTAGATATATAGTCTTTAAAATACTGTTTGCAGCATTTTCATCATTGCTTCATGGAATTAAAATCTGATCCTCTGTTGTAACAACAAAGTTTTATAACCACATGTTATTATAACCTCTCTTCTTAATTGTTTTTATTTAATTAATGATTAAATTTTCCTAATTAGTTCCAGTGAACTCCAGACCTGACCTTGCTGAAGCGTCTCAGAATATGTAAGATTCTGTATTGTAGTGATCTTTGTGTTTTCTGTGTTTCAGTACGCTCACATTGCTTAAGATTGATAAAAGTTATGTACTTATTTTATAGGTATTTAAAGAGATCACTTAATGCCAATAATTACATCTAATCTATATTGTGTTGTATAAAGAGATTCTATTTCAACTAGGTGTTATAGATCTTGACATCCTTGATATGCATTTTAAAAATTCAAAAGATGCAACTGAGTAAGCATTTGGATTGTGTTAAAGATACTGCCAGATGCCAAGTGGGGCAAAATGTTGTCATATCAATATACTACTGTAAAACAATTTTTTTTACAGAAGTTAATTCAAATTTCTGTATTTCCAAGAGTTCCAGGACAGGTAATGTTTAACAACAAAAAAGCCAGAAAAGCATAAATGTTTACGGTTTTATATATATGTCTAGGCTATTGACTGCTTATCTCTTAGGCTAATTTATATCGCTAACTAAAATCAGGGTCTTCAGTAATGACCAATTTTTTCCTCTCAGGGTTTCAGTTCAGACTGAATTATCATTGTTGACTTTTCACTTAGTAATTTTGTAATGGGTACTGCTAAACCAAGCTTGGTTTATAAAGGCGCCTTAACAAATCCTAAATTTATCTGACATTATCTCTTTTACACTTTGTAACATTTTGGAGGCCTCAGTCAGAGGGTAGTAGCCATCCTGAGTTCTAGAGTCTGACTCGGTAGTCTGGGGAGGCCACTGTGATGATTAACACGGCCCCACTGCCAGTCCTGGCTTCCTGGCTCACAGGATTTGCACTGACCTCTGCCTATATACAGCTACCTCATCATCCAAATTTGCTTGTCTTGAGTACTCATCTGGGACTTGAGAGGACTCAATGCAACACAGCTTCTTGAGTCACGATCCATATGAGAAGTCATAGCTCATTAGCTATTTAAAATTGAATGAGCGTGGTGGCCAAGTATGTCTGTCTTGCTGTACGTCTTTTTGTTAAAATTGTTTGAAATTTTACTCTTATAATCCTCTATAGTTTAAAAAAAAAAGAGGGAGAATGTATATGTGTGTGTGTTTGTTTTATTGTTTGTCTTCAATGTTTCTTAAGATCAGATGAGAAATGGGTACATGATAGATCTAAGTTTTATGCCATTTTTTCCCAGCTACAGTTATTACAAAACAGTTCTTAATTGTAATTATACATTACTGCATTTGCTAGTTGGGAAATGCTATACTTTTAACTAACTCTTAAAGTTTTTGCAACAAAAATTATTTAAAGAACAGATATACTTGTCTGATATGTGTTCCCTAAGCCATCTTGGTAAAATCTTTACTATAATCCATTTTCTATTCTATATTTGTAAACCATCTGAATAACCACGCAAACTTATTTCACTACAAACAACAGGGTAATTCTAACCAATTTATAATTTTAAATGTCTAAAGCTCTTAGATCATTACTGAAGCTACTTTATTGTGCTGTCCTAAGCTAATATTGTTTTTTGGCTCACTTAATCTAAATCTCAGACTATCATTGAAAATGTTTTTTAGTCACCCATATGCTTTTGCTCAAGTTCACCTATAACCAGGTTTCTCATGTTATATTCTCATTGCCCTTTTCAATGTATTACTTAAGTATGTACCTTTATTCTATATTTATAGCAAACATTAGACCTTTGGGCAAATATTTTCTAAGGCTGTTTTTAATAGTTTTCACCTGATATTGTTACTGAGAGTGATCTATATAATTATTTTTAATTATTTTTAACTTTTCCTTCACTTCTCTTATACTTCCTCTCCAAAAATTCCAAAAGGCCTCTCAGAATATACAGTTAGATCTCCAGAATTTATATAAGTATGGCTAATTTATAAACCTGAAATCCTAAAGACTGCCTCTACAGCCCACTTTCTGAGGCCCAGAGGAAGAGTAGCAAGCTAGGTACCAGGGTGCTATCTCTCCTTCTTGCCTCCCTCTGGCCATAACAACAGAAAGAGTTTCTCTAGCCTTAGTACTGCGCTTGCTGAGATCAACAGACACTTTCACCCAGAACTGTCTTAAAGGCCGAGTCTGAAGATCAACACCTGTCATGAAGACATGTCATGTGTACATCTGCTGACTACCCTCTACCACCAAAGACATCCCCACGCAGGACATAAGCTAGTTCCAAAAGGACTGTTAATAAGTGACATTTCTCCCTTACAGATGGAGCCTTAAGCTCCTTCCAGCTTCCCTGAGATGGCTCTGTATACACTGTAATTTGTACTAAGTGCATTGTTACCAACTGTCTTAATTGTTACTTGATGCCTGATACTTTTGGTGTCTTGAGAAGGTCCTTATATGTAATGTTACCTGTAAATTTGCCTGAACTATGGTATGATGCTGCTAATGTTTATGCTTTGGAATTGTTTTCAACAGCTTTGTCCATGCTTTGTGGGTTATCTTTTGGTTTCACTGCATTTGTTACCCTTATTGGACCTCTTACAGCTGGTGCAATAAGTTCATAGGGAAGTATTGAAAGATTTAGAGGATAAGATTGATGCATTAGAAGAGGCAGTGATTTTTATTGGCAATGAAATTTAACATTTAAAAACCAGGTTTGGCACCACTTGCCATAGTATTTAGAAGTGGATCTGTGTCACTTTTCTTCCTTATAATGCCACGCATATCTCTTGAAGTGATGTTAAAACTCATCTCCAAGGTGTATGGAATGACACATCTGCTAGTCTTAGCATTCAGGAATTGCATGCCCAGATTTCTGCCATCTCTCACTCTCACCTTCAGGCTCTCTCTGCAGGAGACGTTACTAACCAATTCTTACAATCGCTTTCATCTTTTGTTTCTGACAAGACCTTTTATTTATTTTGTATAAATTTAGGAATTGCACTAATTATTCTCCTTTTTGTATTGTCCAGCATTTGAGCGCCATGATTCAAGCCACTCGCAGAGAACTCCACACCCTCCAACTTAATGATAAGAGAGGGGAAGATGTTGGGGTCTGTGCAGTGGATGTGGGAGACACGAGGGTGTGAGGACATTGTTCCAAAAAGGCAGGGCTACAAGGAACTTCCCGCTGAGGTGGGGCCCTGCGGATGTCTACAGTCACCTGGATGCAGCTCCACCTTCCTTTGCTTGGATACTAGAAGCAGAAGGGTTATGTTATGTGCAAGGACCCCTTGACTGTACAGGAGACGCCTCTGTAGTGAATGACACCAAGTTCCAGTGCACCCTGACAGCATGCTGAAATGGCAATTGCGATTCTGTTGTTATCCTGCAGCTGCCCTGAATCCTGTCTGTGCCTGTTGGGACTGACGGAGAAGCCTATATTGGCCTGATAAGAATAAAAGAGACTTTGGCATAATGGCGACCATCATAGCCAGTACATCAACAGCTGCCACAACCAGCTACTGTGGTGACAGTGAACAAGGTCACAGAACAGACTACCAGAGTTATGGAACAACAGGACTTTACTGATGAACATGAGCGGGTGGGCATGCTTATGCTGTGACTGTGGGTTGATTTATTGGAAAAGAAATAGCAGATATTGTTAGATTTGGTCTAAGCCTCCTGTACCCCATTGTATGCCTTTCTGTTGTATTGTATGCATTTCTGGTGTATCATCTGTGCAAGTGCAAAATGTTTTCCCAAGCCTGGGAACTGCTGTCTGCTCATTGCTACTGATCTAAGTTACTCCTAAGATCTTGGCCTCTTGTCTCCCCTTTTGCCTTTTATGTATGTTTCACCTGTGAAGTGCTTTGTTTTCCCAAGCCCAGGAACTGGTGTTTGCTCATTGCTACTCAGTTGATATCACTCCTAGACTTGGAACAGGTTTGCCAGCCTCCCCAAGTATGGTTTGAGCAGCTGCAGCAGACAAGGCATTGAAAGGCAGCCCGTGACTGGTAAGATGGACACAGGCACGAACTAAACTAAGACAGAGACTCCGCCATGCTACAGAAATTCCCCACGATGGGTAAGGCTGTTAAGCCTGAGAGTCCACAACCTAAGACAGGCACATTCAAGTCTGCTTTAATACAGAAGGGGGAATATGTTGTGGGCTGAGGAGCTGATTTACATCGTTTAGCCGAGCACTCAGGAATCAGGACTATGGTAGTAGCACCTGGCCTTTGCAGACTCATTGACGTCCTATTGTCCTGTAAATGGGCTTGGGGGGAAGAGGAGATAATATGTAACAAAGAGGCTTAGGAGCAGATGGCTCCCAGCACTTCTACCGCCACCATGGTCTCCATGTGTCAGTGCTTTTCGCTTGGACATTCGCCGTGCCTACTATGCTGGCTCAGCGGAAGAATTCTAATCTGTCCAGGCATTTTTGCTATTGTGAGACTGGCTTTTTACACAATATGAGCTTGGAGGTTATTGTCAATAATAATGTTTTACAAAAAGGGCCTTTTATTATTCCTACTGTCTTGGCTATCTCCATTGACCTTATGCTAATCAAGGGACCTGTAATTAGGGTTTCATTCTTTCCTTAATCTTTAGGATCTGCTTTTCTTTGTGACACAAGATTAGGTTGTAGGGTAAGAATTATAGCAGGAATTTCTATTGTTTTTGGATAAGGCAGATGGCAGGGTTGTTCTTAGAAACACCCATTTAATCATGATGTAAAAAGTCTGAGCCAGAGTTTAACTGATTCTGTATAAATAAAGCGGACGGCTTTATTGCCATGTCCACTATCATCATGGAATCCTAGTGGTCCATCTCTTTCTTTCTTTGCGCTGACTCTATGCACACTTCACGAGTTCTGAACCCTGGGTCGGAGCTGGACTCCGGCAAGACCACACTTGGGGCACACAGGCCAGACCTAGAGTCGTGCGGTCAGAACTCAAACGAGCCCTAGACACAAGATTATATAGGGCTTTTTGGGCTTGGAAATACATCAGATGTTACAAAGCTAGACATGTTAACTATCTATGGCCTTCAGGCACAGAGAGCCTGTTCCTTTCCCATACTCACTATCTGTATGGCTCATCCCATTCTCACACATTTATCTTCCTCCTGTTAATGGGACTGGAGACAAATTGCACCCTTGCCCCTCTCTTCGCACCTGGGTTCACAAACTTTCAAGGCAGCAAAGAACAGATTTATTGCTAAAGCGAAAAACTCCCAATATCCAGGCACCTCTTGGCCTAGCAAAGTAGCAGTTTCTTCAACACAAATGAATCTCATACTGCCTAACAAAATCATTCCTTTCTAGCATACTAATATACTATCATTAGCATTTACCTTTACTTTAACACCTCCCCACTCTGTTTTATACTGAGGAATTTTCCTCAACGCAGTTCAGGATACAGTGCCCAATTTTAACTAATAGAAGTAGGATGACTATCAGCCCCATCAAAGAGGACAATAGTGTTGTTAGCCATGGGCTTATGTTGAGCCATGACTCAAACCACCCTTGCTGGGATTCTCATTCCTTTTTCCTCTGGAAAAAGAGCTCAGCAATGAAGTCACTCACTACCATAGAGTGGTTTGCATAGAAGTAACACTCCTCTCCCTGGGTTGAACAAAGTCTGACTTCCCTTAGGAACACTACATCCAAGCCCCTACGATTCTGTAGGACCACTTCAGATAGGAGATGAGGGATTTCTCTAAATGGCTAATGGATCAGTCTATGCACTCCAGGTCTTCATTGATTGCTGTCCATAAGATATTGATCTCTGTGGTGTGAGTGATTAAGGATGCAACCCCTGTTTTTGTGCATGCCAGTCCCAGACCTAACAGGACAGCTATGGTCAGAATAGTCATGGGTTCTCTCTTATACCTCAGGATACAGCCAGGTTCCAAACGTTGGAATACATCATTCCAAATTGGATTACACCATTTTCAATGTGATACAGGACACGAGGAAGAACTGCCACAATACACAAAAATCAGTAGTTGCATTAAAAACAGCAATAGATAGGTGCTGAGTTAATCCACTGTGAGAGCAAAACCACCAACCCCCTGAGGTCAGAGATAACCAGGCAGTTTTAACTGAACTAACAATGCTTGTTACCGAGGATCAGTCTGTTCTTGTCTTTAGGGACAGTACTAGTGCAATTTCCATATCCACTAACTTGGGCCATAATCAGAGGGGAGCTCCTGTCAACCAAGTTAGTTGGGACTACTGCTGAATAGCCCCAGCTACAGTTGACACTGATAGCCTCATAAAACTGGGGATAGACACTGTAACATAACCAACATTTTTGGGTAAAGTCAGGATTAGTAACATTTAGGGTGTCATACAGTGCACAGATCAGCTTCCACAGAGGCTCGTTATTTCTTGACCCCAGATTGGGAGATGGGAAGCTTTAGTCAGCTCCTCTCCCATAGTGGGAATGTTGGAAGGAAGGAGGGTGTAATGGGGACTGCTAGAAGAAGAAAGAGGGGTAATGGGCTCCAACGTCTGAGACACCAGGGGGATTTCACTGGGGTTGCGGGTGTATGCATGATATAATACAACACCCCCAGGTCAATTTGGATATCCACCTCCAATATCTGTTCTCTAGCTCAGTGAATTTAACTCTAACTAAGTCACATGGGGACTTGCCAAAAGACTTCTTAACCCAAGGAAGTGAACGCCACATTTTGCGTGTCAATGGGTGAGCAAAAGTGAGCTGGTGAAACACTTTCACATTCACAGTGTTGCCAAAGCGCTGAGATTCACACCATTTTCAGCATACTGGCACATATGCACTAGATAGACACCCAAGCTCTTCACACTCATAGTCAGCCGGCTTCAGTGGAAGCTGCACATCCTCTTTGGTAGGGCCTGTGGGAAAGTAGACCACGGGAAGCAGAGCTGGAGTCACCCTCCTGCTTTCTGCACCTGGCTGAGGGCCTGTCTGTCATCATGCCATTTATAGAATGTTGAGGCTGTAGCATTCCGGGCAGCTTATGACCAGTCTGCTGCTGATGGGACATCTGGTATGGCAACAGAGCGCTATGAGGTTACAGAGGGGTAGCCAATCAGAACAGCAGGACAGCCACATGGGCTTAGGTGAGTGAAGCAATAGTGAGGGCTGGGTCACAGCCCAACTAAGTTGTGTGCTGTCACCTTCCTAATGGTAAACTCTTCGACACCCTTATGCCTGAGATCTTCCTGTGATTTGGAGTTTGACACAACCTGTGGCAGCTGGCTTGCAATGTTATGGGTGACTAACGTCTACAACTGTCCAACCCACACACACATGCAGAGAAACACACTCACACTTGCCATTCCCTCCTTTGTCAACTGCTAATAACATTCGCAACCCATTTGGTACATTATGCCATGGTGTGAATCGCAAGCTTGTGGTAAAGAATGCTCTCAGAGATTACATACATGTCTTTTTTGGCTGGTCAGAAGATGCAACTTTGTTTCTGTGCCATTGGTAGGGAGCTCTTTTCAATAGTGCTGTGTCACTTGTGCTGTATGTTGGGACTGCATACGGGTGTTGATTCTCTCCCCCTGGGCTGACATCAAAATCCAAATATGTTAGGGAAGTTTATAGTCTGGGGTCTCCCTGGAACACTGGCTTCTTTTGGGCAGCAGCCTGTCCCACCTTCTTGGCGTCAGCCTACGAGTTCTGGATAACTAAGGCTGGAAGCACCTAGGTCGGCACTGCTCCCTCTTCAAGGAAACCTGAAAGGAAATATCTAAGCCAATTAGGAGGGTCCCCTAATAAATCCTGTCATTAGAGAATATATGGGGTCTGGTCTGGATGTACTGCTCTCCCCGGTCTGGTTATAACTGCCTTGACTTCAGAAACCAGGTCTTGGTAGTATGACTCCTTGGGGGGAGCAGCCAACCACAAATTTGTGCCATTACATGGAGCAGAGGGAATTCAACTTACCCTTCTTGATCTCCAAACCCATGTGGGGAACCCGCTTCTGAATCTCTGAAAAATGGCTCAGGAGTAGAGACTTGGTGATAAACTCTTCCCCACATTATTCCTTAATACAATTAAGTAAGAAGTAGAAAAATGTAGAACACATCCAGCAATAGAGCAAGCCCACAAAGTTTCACAACAATTCAACTCTCACTTGGATCGGTCCTTTCATGAAGTCCTCCACACATTCACCACTCTCCAGATCCGGATCCTTACCCAGAAGTACTCCAAACGACATCCACTTGGACTGCCAATGACCAGTGAGCTGAATGTCTTCCACCAGATGAAATCCTGCTCCTGCCCTGCAGGCCATTCTTAACGTTTCTTACTTGGGATGGCCAACTCTCACCTCGGTCACTGGAGCATTGCTGTTCCCCTGAAGCCTCGTCACTGGTTTCTCACACGCTGTCCTAACGGTCCCCTGGATTCCCTGGCTTGCCTGGAGCTTTTCTCACTCCTCTCTGAGGTGGCCAAGTCCTGTTGCAGTCCCTGGAGCTTCCTTGCTCCCTTCAGGGATAATCAAGTCCTTCTGCTGTGCATGGAGCATCCTTGTTCCTCTCTGGGATGATCAAGTCTCGCCGTGGTGCCTGGAGCTTCCTTGCTCCCTTGGAGACTCTCGCTTATCTTTGGGTATAACTTGATACCTCGATGAATGCTTAACTCTGATACCAGTGGACTGTTTGGTTGCTGTGAAAGGGGGTCGACAATCTAACCGGGACCTCCAAATGTTAGAGTCAGGCTAAAGCCCCCAGATGTCAGGATGGGAGCTATTCAATCGAAAGAGAACTACAAGGAGTCTCGCTGGTAATGCAAAAATCAAATAGAGTTTATTGTGCCTGCATGCTGGGGCCAGGCCGCACTTGGGGCACAGAGGCTTGCCTAGTGGGGTGGTCAGATCCCAAATGAGCCCAAGACAGAAGATTATATTGGCTGTTTTGGGCTGGCAAATACATTGAAAGCTTAAACATTAGACATGTTAACTTTCTATGGCCTCCCTGTTCCTGGGAGCAGAGAAGAAGTGCTCCCTTGTCCATCCATCCCCCCACCCCCGTATCTGTGTTCACAAACTTACAAGTCAGCAAAGAACAAATTTCTCGCTGAAGTGGATCCTCTCAATGTCCAGGCACCTCTTGGCCTAGAAAAGTAGCAGTTTTTTCAACAGAAGGGAATCTCATACTGCCTAACAACATTTGTTGGGGAATCTCTGAACCTGCGGAAAAAAACCCAATGCTGAGTGAACATGTAGGAACTCTTTATCCCACCAGGCAACATGCAAACAGGAAAGCCGTCTTCTCTGTCTTTCTCTCCCCTCTTTCTCCCTCCCCTCCTGGGCCCAACCTGCTTATATACAACACCCAGCCAATCAGCTAAAAGGTCACCCCTGCATGTGGGTAGTGACCAATCAGCTGAAATATCACCCCTGCATGCTGGACACGCAGCCGCGCTGCAATGGGAGAACACTTCCTGAACTTATTTACCACTGCCTTCGCCAGGGCGTTGGTCCACAGCACTGTCCTAGACAGCCCCATAGATCGTTAGGTGCTCTCAACAGCTCCCCCTTTTTGTCTAATTAACAAGGGGCTGTGCCTGTCTTAGGTGTTCTGAGTTAGCACTCTCCTTACGCATCATGGGCTGACCACGTGGCTGTGGACGGGGCGCCTGTCTTAGGTTGGTAGAGCCCATATCAAATACTTACCCATCTTTGACTACTGGTCCAGCATATTCAGCCATACCTTGGGGGACTCTCGTCTGTGGAGCACAAGCCCCTCTTGCACAAACACCTGCTGTTGGGCTTAATGGTGCCACACCCGAATTAGGGTGATGTGGCCAACCCAGAGCACATGAATGACAAGGAACAGACCAACGCTGGTTAGACCAGCCCACTGGCTAGCAAATGAAAGACCTCTCATAACCCAATTGGGCCACTGCTCTACTGAAGCTGCTGTTACCCATGTGGCATTGAAGGAAAGAATTTGTGTGTGGAGCTCTCTGGTTAAATTATTGAACCTCAAGGCCCAACTGCCATTATCAGCACAGCAGTGCCTAACCCATTCCAACATTGGGTCAAGCCACCCCTATATTCACTACAATTCAAATAAGAAACATTGACCCAATGGGAAACCAAAAACATAAATGGTGGGGAAACACATACAAAGGCAGGGATGCAGAGACATTACTCTTATACGTCACATTTACATTTTCTTCCCAACTGCGTGAATTACTATACATATAGGCACAGTTCTGTATCACTGTCCCACAAGCCTAAGTGAATGCTGATATATCTGAGCGGCCACCATTGTTGGTACACAGTACCCAGGCATTCCAAGGTTGAGCAAACATTGAGCAGGATCACCATATGAATAGTTATACCCAAAAAAGCTTAAGTTGGAAAAGATGGAAAACAAATTTGTCACAGCAAAACCTGGGGCCACTCTTCTGGGTGACACAGTACTTTGACATCCCTTCCATTCCGGAGTCCATCTCCAAACACCAGCACAGCGTGGCAGTATCTGATGTACTCTGGTCATAGAGGCATTGTCACATTCAGCTTGCAGGCAGAGTCAAGGAACGGTGGCAGTCATGGTCATACCTACTCCATCCGTTCGGTTACCCTGAAATCTCCCTAGGGTCTGATCTGCTATCAGGATGCAGGGTTGAGTGTCATTTACAGCACAGGCCTGGGTTTGGAAGCACACAATACCAGGCAAGATGATACTTATGTTCTTTATGGTACTGTTTTATTATCCCAAGGGATAGCGGGCAGCCCAATCCTTTCATTGTTGGTAAAGAACGGAGGCAATATACAGCTGTTATTGGTCACCTGCAGGGGCATTGGCCATGCCCTCACTATCATCCACAGGTAAAGGTTCTGGTTGTGACTGTTCGCTGCCAAGCTCATTGTCAGTGCAGTCATTAGCATGCACCACATCGGGGGCTTCATCTTGAGGAGACTCCTTCACCACACATGTCAGACGTTTGGGAATCCACACTGGTCCTTCAGAATCCTGCGGAAAAACACAAACTGCACCTTGCATCTGTCGTAAGACAGGATGTGGGCCTCGCCAAGCTTTAGTTAAGACATCCTTCCACATAACCCGGTCTTTACAGGGGCCATCGCCCGAGGCATGCCGCTCGGCAGCGGAGCGGCCATGCAAATCCAAATTAAAAATTAAAAATATATGTAACAAGAACTAATTGGTGTTTTGGGCTATTGGGGAAGAGGGAGGCTCCTACTCCCCCTTTTTCTTTAATTAACAGAGTCTTGAGTGTGGCATGAGCATGCTCCACTATAGCCTTACCCATGGGATTATATGTAAGGCCAGTGAAATATTTGATAGCAAGTTCAGAACAAAATTTATACTCCTGAAAATTAGGAACATTTATATACATGGATATCTAGCATTTCCTAATGTAATTTTAACAGCATCTTATCAGTTTAGGAGTACAAAACATGCTATACAATAATTTCCTCATTTGCTAATTCGATAAATCACCATCTTTTAATTATGATATCCAATAAAAGGCATTCATGACAACAACTTTTACCATAACCACAAAAAATAAATCTTTCTTTAGAAGAACAGTCATCTCATGATTTATTTACAGCAGTAATAGAATGATCCTTTTTTTAACAGAAGACTACATATGCTCTAATACATCCGAAAGCAAATGTACTATAAAGTTTATATACTAATTACACAATAAATGGACTTCAATACTTGCTTTTAATGTATTCATTGCAAGTACTTTTGACAACTCTTAATTTTAGGTTGATATGATGAGGTTATATAGTATCACCTGTGATATTATTGAAACTGGTTTAAAAGGCCTCTATAACTATCTTCAGGTACTAGTTTGCACTCTATTCACCATCTTTAGGTTTTCCCTTTGCCTTCCTAGATATATACATATATAAATACACTGGTAGATATAAAAACTACAGTAAATTTTGCACTCCATTTGTCTATACAACTCTTAAATGTTCATTTATTATGTGAACAATAAAAGAACTATCTCATGAGGTTCAATTATGGATGAATAAATACCACTGTAAGAGTAAACAAGAACTGTAAGACAAGCACATGTTCACATGCAAAGAAAAGTCACTAAAACCTTTTTCAAAGCTTTATGATCTCATGTTGCCAATATTCTTTCTAGTAATTCATCAGTTTTCTGCTTATAAGCATGAACTTAGACCCAAATAGTTCTTCTCATTGTTCAAGTTGTCTGTTACAAGATTTGCCAATAGACTATTCAAATCCTTCCTTTACCTTTTTGAAGGAATGCAGAAGAATTCATTAGTTTTTATCAAATGACTAAGTCTCAATGACATGTTCTATAAAAGAATGAATCATTAGTCAATTTAAAGAAAGATATTTGATTTCTGTGTATTGTGTTGTGCTGATTCAAATCATTTTGGAACCTAGTAAACAAAATGGTAAATGAAAGCATATAATTCAACTCTTGCACTAGCTTGAAATTTAGTGGGGCCCAGGAGCGTACAGGGGAATTTTGAGTTTGGTCCTCCTGTACGGGAAAAGCCTGCCCAGGGCCAAGCAATTCTCTCCAAACTTGTCTCTCCTCCACATTGAGGTCATGTGGCCGGACCCCTACTACATCCCAATCACCAGTCCAGGGAGGAGCCGTAGGCGACAAGGGCGGGTCTCCTGGTGGGGGTCTAGGTACCCAGGATTTCTTTGAATGACTCACCGACGCAGTTTCTAGTCTTTTCACCAGCTCATCCAATTCGCTCCCCAAGGCTTCCTCTTTCTCCTCTGAATCTGATCCTCCTGATTCACTAGTTGCTCCTTTTGAAGAAGCTTCCTCTTGCATTTCTTGCAACAGCTCTTCCCCTTCCTGCAAGATTTCCTTAAACTTATCTGATCATTCAGTAAGACATGACTTAACCAAGGTCCAGAAACCAATGGTTCCTGGCGGTAATGGACTCTTCTGCTCTGCCCACATAAGGTCTCTCCTGAGTTGCTCCCATTGGGGCAAAGTCAGAAGACCTGCATCTAAGAACCAAGGGGAAATCCTACTGGCTGTCTGCTGCAATGCAAGCACCATTTTCACCTTCACGGGAGTACCATGTTTTTTCAAAAGTTTCCATAACAGCTCCTGCATACACATACTGAAAGATAGATTCCCCATAATGTAATGTTGAATGGTATTATTCCCTGACTGAAGGCTGTCTCGTCGCTACCCTGCAAACCTCTCATTGCTACCCATGGACCTCTCGTCACTACCTGTGAACCTCTCATCGCTACCCTGCAAACCTCTCGTCACTACCCATGAACCTCTCGTCACTACCCTGTGAACCTGACACGCACATCACCACAAAAGCAGCTTCCTGAGCCTATGCTCAGCTACTTACCTTTTTCTGGCATGTGCGGCTTTCTGAGCTGTGCACTCAGTTGCTTACCTTGTCCCGTGTTTTGCGGCTTTCCGGCTGAAGTGGATCCGAGGCACGGCACCATATGTTGGGAAATCTCCGAACCCGTAGAAGAAAACCCGACGCTGAGTGAACATGTAGGAACTCTTTATTCCACCAGGCAACATGCAAACAGGAAAGCCGTCTTCTCTGTCTTTCTCTCCCCCCTTTTTCCCTCCCCTCCAGGACCCAACCTGCTTATATATAACACCTAGCCAATCAGGTAAAAGGTCACCCCTGCACGTGGGAAGCAACCAATCAGCTAAAAGGTCATGCCCGCACGCATGACACTCAGCTGCACTGCAATGCGAGAACACTTCCTGAACTTGTTTACCGCTGTCCTCACCAGGGCGTTGGTCCACGGCGCTGTCCTAGACAGCCCCATAGATCGTTAGGCGCTCTCAATAAACATTCTGTTCTAACATACTGATATACTATCATTAGCATTTACCTTTACTCTAACAGGCCTGTTTGAAGACAGACCACAGAAAGCAGAGCTTGAGCCACCTACCGGTGTTCTGCACATGGCTGAAGGGCTTGATGGTCACCATGGGTTTCTTAGAATGCTGAGGCTGTAGATTTTGGGCTAGCAAATACCAGGCAGCTGCTGATTGGACGGCTAGGTTTGCCATTGAGCCCTCTGAGTTCACAGAGGGGCAGGCAATCAGAATTCTCCCTGTCACCAGGAAGCCACATGGGATTAGGGGAGAGAAGCCAGAGTGAGGGCTGAGGCCACAGTCCACGAAACTTGTTGCACTGTCATCTTCCTGTTGGTCCAAATCATTGACACCCCACAAACACACCCTTACAGGCCCTAACAGGGAAGTTTTCCAGCCTCCATGAAAGCCACCTGACAGTGAGTGCATGGGTCCTGAGGCTCTACCCAGTGGGAGCATGCCAATATGCTGAAAACATAGTCAATCCAAGGGCTTTTGCAACACTGTTACCAGGAAAGGTTTCTCCTGGGTTGTGGCCATTCAAGCCATTCAATCAGCTGCTGCCACAGAATATTACTGGCACAGAATATTACAGCCTCGGCATTCTCGATAAGCCATGGTGTCAGCAGGGCCCCCCCAGCTTGGTACAGAATCCAGCTTAGTTGTTCTAGCTCTGCTCTGTAGTTTCCCCCCACACCCACCACTGATGCCCACAGGCCCTACCAGGGAGGATGTCCAGCCACTGTGGAAGCCAGCTGACCGTGAGTGGCTCAGGTGTCTACTGAGTGGGAGTGTGCCAATATGCTGAAATCATCGTGAAACCCAGGGTTTTGGCAACATTCTTACTAGGAAAACATTTCTCCTGGATTGAGGTTTCATTATCATTCTCTTTGGAGTCATGTAAGCAGAGGATGGCCAGATCCTTGTCCCACAACGAAGAATTCTTGAGACACTATGGAGACCACATTGTCTAGGAAGATCAGGGACCTATAAGAATGGTTTGACACAGCATTGGGGCTGTCCCTTGCATGAAGTGGGGCCCCTGCTCAGCAAGGTCTCTCACCTGTTAGAAGCTGTCGTGCATTTGGATTCCTGGAGTAGCAAGCAGTTGCCGAATAAGTGCGTGTTTGGCGATGTTGTTGGGGCTTTTGTAAGGGGTATGTCGTTATGGCAGGTTGATGCCCATAGGGTTATAAACCAGCTGCCGCAATTGTGAGGAGCTCCAGATCACAGGAAGTTCACAGGCATGGGGGTGGATGAGTTGGACCAAGAGGCAGGTGATGGCACACTCACTTTGGTGGACCGTGACCTCTGCCCTCACTATTGCTTCATTCACCTAAGCCCATGTGGCTATGCCAGTACAGGGAACATCTCAATTGGCTGCCCCTCTGTGACCTCACAGGGCTCTGTGGCCATACCAGATGGCCAATCAGTAGCTGCAAGGTCATAAGCTGCCTGGAATGCTGCAGCCTCAACATTCTACAAAAGTCACAGTAAGAGAAAGGCCCCTCAGCCAGGTGCAGAATGCGAGTGACTGGCTCAAGCTCTGCTTTCTGTTTTCTTTCCCTTACCCTGCCCCCGCAAAACACACACCTACATCCCTACCAGGGAGGATGTGCAGCCTCCTTGGAAACCAGCTGATGGTGAATGTCAGGAACCGTGTACTATTGCCACTCTGAAGCCACTTTGAAAATAGAACTTCAGGACAGTGGAAAATCCCCCTTGCCTAGATGCCTTTGAAAGAGGTTATGAAACTGATCTCATGCCTAGTTTCAATTTTTTTCTATCAGCTGTTTCAGAATGTGATTAATGCTGTACCTGCCAGAATCTTGTTGCCTGTTACCTACACTATAGTTGATATGGTGTTGGCTCAGAAAAATCAGTCTTGAGACCGTGGCTTGCATTGCAGTTTCTCCTTTCCTCCCCAAGCCTTAGTTACTGAAATTATAGAAAGCCTCAATCAAAAATAATGAAGTGTCAGCTTGCTCAGACTTATTGTCTTGCTTTACATTCTTTGTGTCTCTTGTCCCCCATTCTCTCCTAGGTTGGCTGCAAAACCCGTTGGCTGTCCTGCTACCAGGACAATTGGCGTCCAATGTGTGGGGCTTGCAGACCAATGACAGAATGTCGTGCACCACTGCTATGAGGCCTCTCAGAGTGTTGAATTGAACACTGTTTGAGCAGTTTCAAGGTCAGCTTTATTAATTTTTTGCTCAAAGAGAGTATTCGCAGCGCATATCTTATGAAGTCACGGTAATATGGGGCAGGTATTGTCACTGCAGGAATTATTCTTGCTGTTTCTTACAGACTCATTTAAGACAGGAGGAACTTGTTTAAAACAGAAAGACCTTAAGACCTTTTAGATTTTATTGTTCAAATTCGTCTCTGGTATCTATAGGAAGGTTCTATTAATCAGAACACTTGGGATAAAGTTGGTGATTGCTCTAAAGATGATTATGAGGCCTGGTGGTGTGGCCTAGTGGCTTAAGTCCTCGCCTTGAATGCCCCGGGATCTCATATGGACACTGGTTATAATTCCAGCAGCTCCACTTCCCATCCAGCACCCTACTTGTGGCCTGGGAAAGCAGTCTAGGATGGCCCAAAGTTTTGGGACCCTACACCCACGTGGGAGACCCAGAAGATTTTCCAGGTACCCAGCTTCAGATCGTCGCAACACCGGACATTGTGGCTCACTTGGGGAGTGAATCATTGGATGGAAGATCTTCCTTTCTGTCCCTTCTCTCTCTATATCTGACTTTGTCATAAAAATAAATAAATCTTAAAAAAAAAGATGATTATGAGATTTTTGAGCATGAGAAAATTCTTGTTACTGTCTTCAATTATTGGACTTTGATTTATGATTTCCTAAAGATTAATTTTCAACATTCAGATTTACAGAATCTGGCTTCCAAGGGAGAACGATCTTTTAAAGAATGTTGTTCTCAGTTGCCCACATCTATCTCTTCCTTTTCCTGGCCCCCTTGCCTCGGGTGAGCCACAGGGGTGTGAGGGTCATCCCATCCCAAAATGCTTACCCACCCCAGCCAGCAACTCAGGCAGAAAATACATTTCCCAGTTGTGGAAAGTCACAGGAGGAAGCCAAGGATTGGACCTCTATTCCTCCTCCAGTACAATATTAAAACTGGAGGATGGAGTACAAGCTATACCCACAGGAGGTTTTGGCCGTCTTACTCATAATGCATTTGGCTTGGTAATGGGCTGGTTTCCATGGGCAAATAAGGGTCTTCATATAATTGCTACCACAACTGAACCAACTTTTATTGGCTAATTAAAAGTTCTTGCAAGAATTTTTGAAGGCGTTTTAGTTATCACCCCATGTTTTCCATTGGCACAGTTAATTCTTTTGCCAGTTTTCGCAAAATTTTCCAATCCTCAATATCAATCCGCTCCATAAAGTGATGAGACAGGAGTAGCTAAGGTCTTTTTGACACATAGAATTTCTCCTCGTACGCTACCAACCCTGACTCTTAAGTTAAATGGCAGAGCCTTTACAGGCCTCCTTGATTCTGGCTCTGATGCTACGGTTATCTCTTCAAAGTTCTGGCCAAATGCCTGACCCATAACATATCCAATCACCCATCTTCAAGGCATCGGGCAGGCTAATATCCACCTAGTAAGCTCCCAAGCCTTGACCTGGACCAACCCAGAAGGGAACTCAGGAATAGCAACACCATATGTTGTTTCAGAATTGCCTGATAATCTTTGGGGGAGAGATATTCTCTCTCAAATGAATATTATCATGTGTAGCCCCAATGAAGTTATTACAAGCCAGATGCTTGGACAAGGTTTTCTGCCTGGACAGAGCATAGGAAAACACTCTCAAGGAATCAAATAGCCTACAATAGGTTATACAATAATCAGATAAAACAGCTTTAGGACTTTCAGTGTCTCCAGTCTCTCCTAATGAGAGCGTACAAAATTTTTCCAAGCAAACACTGTTCATCCTGTCACACCCAGACCTGCTGATAAGATCTCGTGGAATATTAGTGTGCCCCTCTGGGTTGATCAGTGGCTGCTAAATCAAGAGAAACTTATCACAGCTAGAGAGCTGGTATAGGAACAGCTCGCGGCAGGACACATTGAGCCATCCTCTTCCCCCTGGCATACTCCCATATTTGTCATTAAGAAAAAATCCGGAAAGTAGAGATTATTACAAGATTTCAGAATGGTTAATACAGCCATGGTGTCTATGGGAGCCTTACAACCTGTCCTTCCTGCCCCCATAGCAATGCCCAGTAATTTATTCAAAATAGTTATTGATCATAAAGATTGCTTCTTTAGCATCCCCTTGCATCATAAAATGATTGCTTAGATTTTGCCTTTAACCTCCCTCAGATAAATTTTCAGGGACCCATGGACCGCTATCAGTGGTAAGTCCTCCCTCAAGGCATGACAAATAGCCCTGCCTTAGCCCAAAAATATGTTGCTCAAACCCTTAAACCTGTAAGAAATAAGTGGCCAGAAATTTATATTCTGCATTATATGGATGATATCTTGATTGCAGCGTCTACCGAGGCAACCGTCTTTTCTTGCTTTGAACAGATGCTGCATGTTCTTCAGAACAATGGACTATTAACAGAGCCAGAAAGAGTTCAGGTCAAAGATCCTTATATTTTTTTAGGATATCAATTAAATCAAGGACAAATTTATACACCCCAAGTAGCCTTGATTTGTCTGCCCTAAAATCCCTCCATGATCTTCAATCCCTTTTAGCCAATGTGCAATTTTTAAGGCCATATTTAAAGATTGCACCTGAAATGCTTTGCCCCTTCATGATTTGTTGACCCTCACCCATTTTCATCTCACACCCTTAAACCAGCAGCAAAAAGTTCCATTAAGACAGTAAATGATGCCATTTCTTCCCAAATTATTTTCCAGTATGATCCCTGTCTTCCCTGGAGTTTTATTGTGTGTGCCATGATGCACACCAGCCTAGGAGTTTTTTGGCAAAAAGGAATGAATAAGTCCCCCTTAGGACACCCCCTAATGTGGTGCCCCTACAGTCAAAACCAGCCAGTCTTTGTCACCTATTTTTCCCTTGTAGCCACCTTAATTTTTTTGTTTTGAATCGGTGATTTTTTTTATTAATTATATTGCAGTATGTGACAGTTTCATAGGCTCTAAGAATCCCCCACCCCTTCCCATGCCCTTCCCCCATGGTGGATTCCTCCACCTTGTTGCAATATTATGGTTCAAATTCAATCAAGATTCTTTCTTTGCAAACATATACCAAGCATAGATTCCAGCATCTTATTGTCTAGATGGGTTGAACAGTTTCCTGGGGAGACCATTTCTGGTCTAAAGGTAGAGCTCGCAGATTATCATCCCAATCAATTAAGAGCTCCAACATAACATCAACAACATTATGGAATTGACACGGTTTTGAGTAACCAGTATGTTAAAAAGAAATGAAAGTTCTTAACCACATCCTGTGATTAGCTCATTGACATTTCAATTTTAGTTTATATACAGATCCGGCGGCTATACATCTTAAAATGGCTATAGGGTACTACTCAGCTGATTCGTGTCTATTTTCCGTTTAATATTTAGCCATTTGTTGTGCTGAAGTATAATTTTGCTGATAATGGGGCTCCAAGAAGGAGTGGAAAGAGAGATAGGCATACCACCAGTACTTGAGGAAATTATGCAGGAGAACTTCCAAAATACCTGGACAATGAACCCAATCCAAATTCAGGAAGGCCAGACGACTGCCCACAGGGTGGACCCAAAACGATCTTCCCCAAGACACGTGGTAATCAAGCTACCCTCCAATGAATACAAAGAAAGAATCCTAAGGTTAGCACGAACCAAAGAGAAGCTTATATTTAGGGGCAGGACCATCAGAATCACGGCCAAATTCTCAGAACAGATGCCCCAGAGTAAAAGGAAACAAGCCATAAGCAAGGATGGCAATCAGGGAGATCTCAATAAAGTCCATCCACGGAAACACCAATCAATTACCAACAACCTCAAAAACAGGCATATGTCACAGCAAAATTATAATATCTCAATATTAACCCTCAACACAAATGGCTTAAATTCATCACTGAAAAGGCACCGATTAGCAGACTGGGTTAAAAATCAGGACCCAACTATATGCTGCTTGCAAGGAACACATCTAACCAGAAGAAACTCCAAGAAACTAAAAGTGAAAGGGTGGAAACAAATATTCCATGCCAATGGATGAGAAAAAAAGGCTAGTGTGGCAGTCCTATTCTCAGATGATATGGACTTCAAAGTAACAAACGTCAAAAAGGACAGGGAAGGGCGGTACATCTTCTTGAAAGGGAGGATCCAACAAGAACCAATCGCCATTCTTAACATATATGTTCCTAGCCCGGATGCACCCAGCTACGTGAAACAGCTACTTTTGGACTTAAAGGGAGACATAGATGACCATACCATGATTCTGGGGGATCTGAACACCCCACTAACACCAATAGATAGATCAACGCAGCAAAAGCTCAACAGCGAAGCCACAGAACTCACACAAACAATAGAACAATTGGACCTAGTAGACATCTATAGAATATTTCATCCTAAGGCCACAGACTACACCTTCTTCTCAGCAGTGCATGGCACCTTCTCCAGGATAGACCACATAACAGGACACAAAGCAAGTTGAACTAACTACAAAAATGTCAGAATCATACCATGTACCTTCTCAGACCATCACGGAGTGAAACTGGAAATCAACAACTCAAAATGTCCCGGGAAACACGTAAACTCCTGGAGGCTGAACAATATGCTACTAAATGAACAATGGGTTAGAGAAGAAATTAAAGACGAGATCAAAAAAATTTATGGAAACCAACAAAAACCCAGATACAAATGTCCAAAACTTATGGGACACTGCCAAAGCAGTGTTACGTGGTAAGTTTATTGCAATTAGCGCACACATCAAAGCCCAAGAAAGGCAACAAGTGCAGGAATTAAGCACACACCTCCAGGAACTGGAAAAGCAACAGCAGAAGGACCCCACAAACAAGAGGTAACAAGAAATTATCAAAACAAGACAAGAACTAAATCAGAAAGAAATTAAAAAAACCATTCAGAAAATAAATGAATCAAAAAGCTGGTTCTTTGAAAGGATAAACAAAATAGATACCCCACTGGCCCGACTGACAAAGAAAAAACAAGACAAAGCAAGAATTAGCAGCATCAAAGATGAAAAAGGCAACATAACAACAGACACTACTACCATTAAGGAAATAATTAGAAATTATTACAAAGAACTATACACCAACAAATCCGATAACCACTTGGAAATGGAAAGATTCCTAGGCTCTCACCACTTACCAAAACTCACCCCAGAAGCAACAGAAGACCTGAATAAACCCATTACCGAATCAGAAATAGAATCAGTGATTAAAGAGCTCCCAACAAAGAAAAGCCCAGGCCCAGATGGTTTTACCACAGAATTCTACAAAACATTCCAACCAGAGTTAACCTCAATCCTTTACAAGCTCTTCAAAACAATAGAAAAGGAAGCAACTCTTCCAAACTCATTCTATGCAGCAAATATCATCATAATCCCCAAACCGAATAGAGAATTAACAGAGAAGGAAAAGTACAGACCGATCTCCTTGATGAACGTTGACGCTAAGATTCTCAACAAAATCCTAGCCAATAGAATACAAAAAAACATCAGACAGATCATCTATCCAGACCAAGTAGGTTTCATCCAGGGAATGCAGGGATGGTTCAACATAAGAAAATCCATAAATGTGATACATCACATCCAAAACCTGAAAAACAAAAACCATATAATAGTATCAATAGATGCAGAAAAAGCCTTCAACAAAATTCAACACCACTTCATGTTAAAAACCCTAACCAGGGTGGGGATAGAAGGAACAATCCACAACATAATCAAAGCAATATATGCAAAACCCAATGCCAGCATCATACTAAATGGAGAAAAACTGGATCCCTTCCCACTGAGATCTGGAACAAGACAAGGCTGCCCACTATCACCACTGCTATTTAATATAGTTGTAGAGGTACTTGCAGAAGCCAGAAGACAAGACAAAGAAATCAATGGAATCCAAATTGGAAATGAAGAAGTCAAGCTTTCACTATTCACAGACGACATGATTCTTTACATAGAAGAACCAAAAAACTAAATACAAAGACTCCTAGAACTCATGCGAGAATTTGGAAGAGTGACAGGATACAAGATAAATGAACAAAAACCAACAGCCATAGTGTATGCAAACGGCCACAAGATGGAAGAAAATCTAACCAGCAAGCTACCATTCAAAATAACAGAGAACAGCATGAAATATCTGGGAATAAATTTAACCAAAAGCGTAGAAGACCTTTATGAAGAAAATTACAAAACACTCAAAAAACAAATAGAACAAGACCTCAAAAGATGGAACAACATCTCATGCTCCTAGATAGGCAAAATTAATATCATCAAAATGTCTATACTACCAAAAGCAATATATACATTCAATGCAATCCCAATCAAATTACCCACAGCATTCTTCATCGAACTGGAAAAATGATACACAGATTCATCTGGAAACACAAAAAATCACGAATAGCCAGAACCACTCTGAAGAACAGGAACTTAATAGGGGGCATCACAGTACCGGATCTATGGACATACTATAGGGCAGTGGTTATCAAAACAGCCTGGTACTGGCACAAAGATAGAGAGGAAGATCAGTGGAACAGAATAGAAACAAATGATGGAAACCCACACAGATACAGTCAATTAATCCTTGACAAAAAGACAGACGACAACCCAAGCAAATGGAAAGGTCTGTTCAATAAATGCTGTTGGGACAACTGGTTGATAGCCTGCAGAAACAAAAAGGTAGACCCACATCTCTCACCATACACTAAGTTCGAATCTAAATGGATAAAAGACCTAAACCTACATCCAGAAACCTTCAAACTTTTGGAAGAAAATGTTGGAAACACACTGCAACACTTAGGAGTAGGCCCTTACTTCCTAAAAAAGACTCCAAAAGCAGTAGAAATCGAGACCAAAATAAACAACTGGGACCTCATGAAACTAAGAAGCTTCTGTACAGCTAGAGAAACAATCAACAAAGTAAAAAAACAACCTACAGAATGGGAGAAGATCTTTGCACACTACATAGGAGCTAGAGGGCTGATCTCCAGAATATACAAAGAGCTACAGAGAAACCAAAACAACAGAACAAACAAACTGCTCAAGAAATGGGCATGGGAAATGGGCAGACATTTCACAAAAGAACAAACCCAAATGGCAAACAAGCATATGAAAAAGTGCTCATGTTCACTGGCAATAAGGGAAATCCAAATGAAGACAACAATGAGGTACCACCTAACGCCAGTAAGGATGGCACACATACATAATACCACCAACACTTGCTGGCGAGGATGTGGGGAAAGGGGAATCCTTCTCCACTGCTGGTGGGACTGCAGACTTGTACAGCCTCTATGGGAATCAGTTTGGCGAATACTCAAACAACTGAAAATCAACATACCATATGATCCAGCAATAGCAGTCCTAGGGATATATGCAAAACATCTTCTACACAAGAAACCAACATGCACACCTATGTTCATAGCAGCACTATCTACATTCGCAAAAACCTGGAAGCAGCCAAAATGCCCATCATTAGAAGACTGGATAAGAAAGCTATGGTTCATCTACTCTATGGAATACTACTCAGCTATTAAGAAAAACGAAATTGCAGTCTTTGTGATCAAATGGGCCCGACTGGAATCCATCATGCTAAGAGAAATGAACCAATCCCAAAAGGTTAAATGCCACATGTTTGCCTTAATCTGAGATGAAAAGATGACAACTTGGAAGATAGTACCTGTATATTGTAATATTAGTGCAATCTTTAATAACCTATATCCAATGCAATAAGATAATGTGATATAATCTATAAACCAACAATTAATGTCAGAATATTTAAGATCTACATCGAAAAACTGTAAAACCTTCTATGCCCTCAATATGCTGTGTTAACCGGTAAAGGGGAGGGAGTGCAGGGAAGTCTTTCAGGACCATAAAAAGAGTGAGAAAAAAAGTGCAATATTGCTATCAAGATCAAATTTGGTAATTCCTAGACAACAGACTGAAAGCGGCACTAAACAACAATAAAACTACTATGCCAATGCATGAGGGGGGAATCGGGTGCGATCCTGACAACCTCTTAACAGAAGTTCATGTGCGTGGAGCGGGGAGCACTCCAGAGTAGAGCAGATGGTGAGGAAGCTTGGATCCCAACCACGAAGACTCACAGACCTTCACCACAAACTATTAATACGAGTAACAAGGACTATATCCCAACTGCCAAGGAGGACACAGGGAATTGGATGCCCTCGGAGGTTGAGTACTCTGAGGTCACCCACCCCCTACCGGAGCTTCCGCAGGGGATGGAAGAATTCAAAACACTACCGCGCAGAAACCAACTTCATCAGAAATACAACCAGAAGCCCTGAGTGGTCTGCAGACACAGAAGAACAATAAATGTCCTTCGGGACCAGGGAGGAAAGCTTTCTCTGGTCTGAGCCTGGCTCCACCTCTGGACCCCCGCCATCCCTCACAATGACCATCGGGATTGGTTTGACAACCCCTCACAGCAAACAATAATACAAACTAAAAAAAAACTAAAATAGACAAACAGCAGAAAGTAGAGCTTGAAATCTGACAGGAAAGAGCTGGCGTGGATTGGCTCATGCCTTGCTGGGTGGAACACCAATCTTAGTCACTCCTCACCATGGTGTTGAGGATTTTCCTGCACCCCACCCCAACAATGTGCTCTGCACCTTAAATGTTGACAAATATCTTGTTAGAGTTACAAGCCAGTCTAGATTATCCTAAAATCTGCCAAGATCAGCAAAATTATACTTCAACACAACAAATGGCTAAATACTAAATTGAAATAGACACGAGACAGCTGAATGGTACCCTATAGCCATTTTAAGGTATATAGCAGCTGGTCCGGTCCTGTATATGAACTAAAATTGAGATGTCAATGAGCTAATCATAGGTTGTGGTTAGGACTTACTTTTTTAAATTTTTTTAACATGCTGATTACGCAAAACCATGTCAATTTCATAATATTGCAAATTGCCGTTGATGTTATATTGGGGCTCTTAATTGACTGTGATGATATTCTACCAGCTCTAACTTCAGACCAGAAATGGTCTCCCCAAGAAACTGTTCAACCCATCTGGACAATAAGTAGCTGGACTCCATGCTTGGTATATGTTTGCAAGGAAAGAATCTTGATTGAATTTGAACTGTAATGCTGCATCAAGGTGGAGGAATCCACTGGGGGGAGGGGAGGGGGAGGGGTGGGGGGATTCCTAGAGCCTATGAAACTGTCACATAATGCAAAAAAAAAATTATGTCTCTCCCAGGAAATTTCTGTAAGTCTTAAATTGTCAGAGAAATTACACTTAACAACTGGAAATCCAAAATTAATTTGTACCTACCTGCTCACATAATAGGAAATCCAATTTTGGGAATAGGATGCTAACTTGAAACACAATTGTTGCTTAATTAAGGTGATTAAGCCATTATTCAGACAAAACTCTGCTCTCTCCAAGCATGGGGAAGCATAGAATATCTAGGAAAATATCTAGGAAAATCTATTATTCTTTCATGGATAGCAAACGAGGTAATGAATGTGGCACATTCGCTCTTTGGTTAATACTACAAAAACTCTATCCCTGAAAAAGTGAGGCATATGCATTTAGAAATGATAACTTTGGATAATGCTATCAAAGAATGCCAGAATGTCCTGGGAATAAGAAGAGCAGGTAAGAATTTTTTTAGAGATTATGTTAAAATGTGTAGTAACATTTCATTCCCTGTATATCAGGCCAATACATTGGCAGCTGTTTTTACTGAAATGAGAATGAAAAACCAACTAACTTAACTTCCCTTTGGCTGTCCTTACCATATTAAAATGATGATTATGTGATGTTCCAACATTGAAAGACATGCACACCTCACAGAAATCCAGGTTTATGCCTTAAATGTCAAGAGGGTAAATATTGTACAAATCACTGTCATTCTTGGTTTGATACAATTGGAAAACCTTTGAGTTCCTGTAGGGCAAAGTCATAGTGGTTTCAGGAACAGCGCCTGTCAAATAATGCCAGTTACACACCTGTAGCCCACACAAGCAGCTACCAGGAAGTGAGCAGTTTAGTCAAGAACTCCTTTAAACCACCAGGAGTGCATGCCCATACCTACATGTAAAGTGCTTCCTAGCATTTTCCCCAAGAGTTTGATGGATTTTTGATGCAGTGTAAGGTCAGTTGTCCCTTTAGAGCGGACTTTTTAATAAAGTGACATGTGGAAGGGGTGAGGATTATTTCTTATGTTGTAGGCTACATCTAATTATGTTAGCAGCATTTGTGAAAAATCAAATATTTTCCTGGAATAAGTTCAGATTTTCTTAAGGATTAGTTGAACTTAAATCTGAGTGCTCAATTCTGGTGTTTTCATTTTGTTAAATTGTTTTTTTCCTTTTTCTGTACCTTGTTTTGGTTATCAATGGCCTGTGCTCTGTCTTGTGGTCTGGAATCGTCATTCCTTCAGCTTTGTTTTAGCTTTAGTTCATGTGATCTCAGATTATTGGTTGAACTTTTGTATCATACTTTCCATTTTTGTTGTTGCTCCTTATATTGCTGTGCTTTTATAATTGTTACATTTTAGTAATCTTCACATAGTTGTTTAGGGCACAATGGGGCAAGCGTTACAGGAAAGTGATTAAGAGTATTGTTTCATTATTATTATTTATTATTATTATTATTATTATTATTATTATTAGTAGTAGTAGTAGTAGTAGTAGTAGCAGTAGTAGTAGTAGTAGCAATAGAGTAGTAGTACTACTACTACTGCTACTACTACTACTACTACTGCTGCTATTTTCTCCATCTGGGGTTAAGGGGAAGAGATAAAAGAAAAAAAAAATTGCAACCAGCCTCCCACCTATCCCAGGTTCCCAATGTGGGACATATTCCCAGTCATAGATCATGTGCATACCAGTGGTTACTCTGACCCAGTTGGCTTAGCACTTCACCTGTCTTGGACTTTGCCTTTAATGCTGTACTGGCCTTGTATCCCTGGCTCATGCAGACCAGTCAATATAAGAGCCTAGCTCAGCATGATCTGTGCTCCATCCTGCTTCTATTCTTCCTTGTGAGTTAAGGTTTGCTTGGCACTGCCAGGTCCGCCCCCTTCCAGCTGCAGCTTGACTCACCCTACATCCTGTTTTAGGATGCACATGCAGGTGCTGCTGCTTTGACCTGCTGAGACAGTTCTAGTTTCCTTTACCCAGAAGTAATGGTAGGTTACATGGACACACATAACTCAACCTGTGACTACCCCAGCTACTGAGCTAACCAGTGGGACTTGTAGCTCCACAGGGTTGGATTCCCTCTCCCCAATAATCTACTGCCACATCTGGTTCTCTCACATGTTGATTAGTATCTTGACGCTGCCAAGCATGACTATTCCCTGTTCCACCACTCAGACAAGTACTGGTACCTAACCCTACCAGACAGGTCCCAATCCATAGCTTTTGTCTGGACTGGTGTGTGACAGTCAGTGATGTTTTATGCTAACAGCCCATCTCAGGATGCCCATGTAGACTGGTAAATCAATCTGGCCAAAATAGATGTTATGGACTCTCCCTTCCAAGGAACTAGGTCTCAGTCCCCATGCTTATCAGCAAGTTACACGACCCTGTCGCTGGGAATCATAGAATTTGTTTCTAACCTGCACTCACATTGTCCTTATCCCTGGATGTTCCTAGGAGCAAATACATACCCTAAATATCCTAGAGCTTGCTCTGGGCAGCCAGCAGTTGAAGCCCTAGTTGGGTCCGACCTGGTCAGACTACTCTACACAAGCAATTCAGCACCTCTGTGAAAGTGTGTTGTCACCCGAGCCACCAAGATTAAACTCCCACCCCCAAATTTCCTGCTGCCACAAAGTTGTGGCTTCAGGGTAGGGCTAGAAGCCTTATCCTGTCCCAGGGTTCCCTCTTGGCATACTCACCATGTGGGGAGAAATCTGCCTCTCCAGTCTCTCTGCAGCGTGCAGTTTCTCACCACATGCGATGGTGCCAATAGGTTGAGTCTCTGGCAAAGGGTATGACCTGGCATGGCTAGTCTCTGCAGGTAGGTCAGCACCGCTGTGGAGGAATGCTGTCACCTGGACCACCTAGGTCGAACTCCACATTTTCAATTTCTGGAGAAGATTATTTCCAAATCTAATAATGTCTTGAATTGTTATATTCTTTTTGGTAACATGGATATTGATGGTTACCTTGGGCACATGAGATAGGTGGGTTTTACTCAAGGACAAGTGCATCATTTTGAGGTCACCCTGGAGTATTGCATGCCCTGACACAACTGGATTGTGTCCAGCCCAATACTGGACAAAGGACAACACTGCTTGACCTCTTAGGATCCAAGCAGGGCTGATATCAACAGCAACATCAAGACGCGCATAAATCCTTTGTACTTGTTTTCTAGCTCATTCTTTCCTGCTCTTGGCATCTTCCTCTCCTGCTGGTTCCTCCACTGTGTAGGAAAAGGCACAGGAGTGAACTTCTCTTAGCACTCTTTGCATAATGAAAGCCCATTTTATTTTCCTTTTATGGGTAGTAGGCAGATCTAACAGATATTTCGATGATATTGACTGTATCTATATATAAATATTTTGATTTTCCATATTTTAATAACTATTTTTGGTTTGGATTTAGTTTGGGTTGATAAAATTAAGTTTATTCTAATGTAATTAATGTTCTATAAACTTCCTCATACATGTCTTCCACATCAGTACTGAGTTTTATTCCAAGGTATTAAAGATACTTCCCGGGTCTGGTGGTGTGGCCTAGCGGCTAAAGTCCTCACCTTGAACACCCCGGGATTCCATATGGGTGCCGGTTCTAATCCCAGCAACTCTACTTCCCATCCGGCTCCCTGCTTGTGGCCTGAGAAAGCAGTCTAGGATGGCCCAGAGCTTTGGGACCCTGCACCCACGTGGGAGACCTGGAAGAGGTTCCTGGCTCCTGGCTTTGGATTGGCGTGCACCGGCCATGGCAGCTCACTTGGGGAGTGAATCATCAGACAGAAGTTCTTCCTCTTTGTCTCTCTTCCTCTCTGTATATCCGACTTTGTAATAAAACAAATAAATCTTTTAAAAAAATGTACTTCTGGGCTATTTTCAGGGTCAGTATACTTTCAAGATTTTCCATGGCATTGCATTTTTTGCATATACATCGGACACAATTTATGTTCACATATTTGTATTCTATTCCCTTGTGTTGAGTCTCTTATGAGTCTGAATAGTCTCTTGATTGGATCATTTGATTCTCCTATGTGCATATTCATGTTATCTACAACTAAAATTACCTTTATTTTGCTGTCTTGCCCTTGTATTTTCCTTCTCCTTTCCTAATAGTGCTAGTGATGTTTTCCAACACTACGCTGAATATCAGTGAATAATCTAAGCATCCTTGGGAGAATCAAGATGGTAGAGTAGGATAAGACCTATTTTATGTTTAAACAGATGGAGAAACATTAGTCAGGGTGAAGGAAAGAGGACACATTCTGGGAAATAGGAGAGGACAGATGGGTACCTGAAGACTGACAGAGGACACTAGTGGACACAAGGGTGTGGTGTTGCAGTGACTGATACCCCAGGAGCATTCAGCAAGTAGCGATTTGAATTGCAGTAGCAGCGGGAATCCAGTAGCAACAAGGTGGGAAAGGGCGTTCACCAGGTGGTCAGGAGATGAATTCAGAAAAATAATGGCTTGTATTGATGGTCTGCTTGATTTGAAAAGGAGCAGAGACAGAGTGCCAGGTTCCAGATGGGCCTTTTTGGGAACAGGATAGAATTCATAGCTCAGTCTGCCCCCTAGAGCTGAATTGGGTGCCATTTTATGCAAGGAGACAATGGCTATGGGACAGGATTGCACAAGCACTGAGCTGGGGTTAATTCCTCTCTGGCTCAAAGAACTGCAACAATGTGGCATGCTACATGCTACCCAAGATAGGTAGCTGTAGCCATCAAACCTGAAGGCCAGTATATCCAGAACTCTAGAAGTGGAACATTGGGCACTGTTTTGTACAGTGTATCAAAGACTATCAGACTACAAAGATAAGAGTAAGCTACACATGTGCTGAGCTGGGAGTAAACTCACAGAGCTCAATTCATTGTACTGCTCCAACAAGGAAATTAATACCAAATTTGGAATGTATGGGTCAAAAGAGGTCTGTGTGGCCCTCAGACCTAATGCATAAGAGGTTCTGGCAAGCTCAACACCATCAACCACCTATCTGTTTAGGCACCTGTTATCTCCCTAATCCTGGGAGGTGCTCAATTTGGAAGTGACAGAAAGGTTGTACAGACAATGATGTAGACTCAGTATGGTGACACAGGAGATGGAGAGTGAAGATTCAGGAGCTGCAGATACAGATACAGCAGTGGAAATCTAACAAAAAAACTCCAGACCTGGAATTTGTTGACGTGCATGGCACACTGACTACACACAAACAGCTGTGTACCAACCACAAAATAAGGGAAAAAAAATTAGATGTAGACCTGTGGGTGACACAACTGAAAAATCTGCCCCAAGTTGATGAATCTGTTAACCAGAAGCATAAGAACCAACTGCAAAAGAAGACACAAAAGAACAATGAATTACTAAAGACTACCCTGCAAAAGAGCAAAAGCAACTTTATAGCTAACTGAAGAATACACCAAGAAATTTGGGGCTACAGAATTCAAAAGACTTTTATAAAGCTTCTTACAAACAAAAAGAAACAGATAATATTGTAGTACAGTAAGCTTAATTATATCACACAGAAAATAAACCAAATGAAAGCTGGAATACCAGAAATCAATAATAAAGTGGAGCAAATTAAAAGTACAGTACAGAGTCTCCAAAATGGAAGAAATTAAGCAGAAGAAAGAATATCAGAACTAAAATATATTTTCTGTCACCAGGGGGAATTTAGCAAGAAGGTAGAAGCAGAGCTGGGTCAAGCTAAAAAAAAAAAAAAAAAAAAAAGAAGAATTGAAAGACACTATTATAAGGTCAAATATAAGAGCTATGGGAGTTCAGGAGGTACAGAAAAATAAGCTGTATTTAAAAATGTATTTAATGAAGCAATAAAGAAAAATTCCCTAATCTAGAAAAAGAATTCAGAATAAACACTCAGGTGGGGCACAAGATTTTCAACATTGGCCACGAGTAATCTTCACCAAGACACATGATAATCACACTTTCTTCAATGAAAAACATAACAGATGGATCCTTCAATGTGTATGTGAAAAAAAAAATCAGTTGACATCTAGAGGAATGCCAGTTAAATTTGCAGCTGGCCTCTCACAGGAAATCCTACAGGCCATAAGAGATTGGAGTGACATACTCCAGATTCTTTTTCTTTTTTTTAAGATTTATTTGTTTTATTACAAAGTCGGATATACAGAGAGGAAGAGAGACAAAGAGGAAGAACTTCTGTCTGATGATTCACTCCCCAAGTGAGCTGCCATGGCCGGTGCACGCCAATCCAAAGCCAGGAGCCAGGAACCTCTTCCAGGTCTCCCACGTGGGTGCAGGGTCCCAAAGCTCTGGGCCATCCTAGACTGCTTTCTCAGGCCACAAGCAGGGAGCCGGATGGGAAGTAGAGTTGCTGGGATTAGAACCGGCACCCATATGGAATCCTTGGGTGTTCAAGGCGAGGACTTTAGCCACTAGGCCACGTCGCCGGGACCAACATACTCCAGATCCTAAAGGCAAGAATATTATCAGATCAGAATATTGTACCCAGGAAAGCTTTGCTTTCTTTAAAAATGATATAAGATTCTTCCACATTAAAAAAAGTTGAAAAAATATGCCTCTTTCAAGCCCTACAAGAGATGCTTAAAGATGTTCCCTTGACAGAAAAGAGGAATATTGTCTATCAAAAACAAAGGCAAATGTAAAGAACATTCCAGAATAATAACAAAAGAAGACTAAATCAATTCACACCATTGCTAAAAGGAATAGATCAAATCATCACCATTTGGGTCCAATGCTTTGACCTAGCAGCTAAAGTCCTTACTTGAACATGTTGGGATACCAATGGGTGCTGTTTCTAATCCTGGCAGTGCCACGTCCCATTTATGTCACTGCCTGTGGCCTGCAACTGAAGATGGCCCATGGCCTTGGGATTCTGCTCCCACATGAGAATCCTGGAAGAATCTATAGGCTCCTGACTTCAGATCAATGCATCACTGGCTATTGTGATCATTTTGAAAGTTAATTACCTGATGGAAAGTCTACCACTCTTTCTATCAGACTTCGCAATAAAGGTAATATATATATTTTTTCATTTTATTATATTTTTGGCAATCTTTACATAGTTAATTAGGGTAAAAAGGCTCAAGGGTTACAGGAAAGTGGGTAAGACTGTTATTTCCACATTTTTTCCTTCATACATCTGAGGTAAAGGAGAATATTAAGGGAGAAGTCCCACCCAGTCTTCAACCCATCCCAGGTCCCTGATATGAGGCATGCTCCGAGGATCTTGTAAAGTGGTTTTGATAGTTCAACAGTTATGAGTTGCTGTCAATCTCTCCACTCCAAATATGACGTGGTCGCTGAAGAATCCAATGAATGACATAGGCAATCATGGAATCTCCATTTGCCCAACTCCACTTCCACTGCCAACATATAGCTGAGGTGGCTGATTGACCTGTTCTGTCATCTGTCTTTTCATGGTTAGGGTTCTGAGTCCAACAGTTCGATTGGGGAGATCCCCAAAGAAACTTTGTCTGAGGTGTTCCCAGACCAGATTTTTGTATGCACTAGCAAGTACAGGGCCCAGCACAGTCCATCACCCTGATCAGCTGGTGGTTATAATAACTGGGTTGGTTCTGTTTTCAGCCCCGACTTCCACTGGAACCAATGGGTGTTGCAGTCCAACCTGGTTCTGCTTAGAACATACTTGGCTCACACGTAAACCAGTGGGAGCTGCAGCCTAGTTGGAGCAACCCAAAATAACCCCCACCAGGCCGACCCCCTACCCTGGTTAGCCAGCATGTGTAGCAGACTAGTCCAGTCTTTCCCACGTCCCACTCAGTTCTCATACATGTCTATGGGCATTGAAGCCTGGTCCTTCTAATCAACTCCACTATCCTACCCACACAGATATTTTAGGGTGCCTCTCTGTCTAGCTACTCCTGCCCCATCCTGGTTTTTTTTTCATGCTCTCCAATGGGAGTGGCAACCCAAGAGGGAGGAGCACATTATTTCTCTTCTAGGCCACTCCCACTCCTGGATTATGCACTCTCCAGGTAGTTCTGCGGTTTGACTTGACAGAATTAGTCCCTAATGCTAGCTTCTGCCAGTTGATGCTACAACTAAATCTAAACAACCCTCACCTATTCTAATTTTGTTTACGTCAGTAGGAATAATCAGCCCAGCCTGGCTTTTCCTTGATCTAGTGCACATGAGGCCCACAGGTGTTATTGCCCTGTTTAGTCTATTAGGCCCCCATCCCAGCTCATGCTCTCCAGTGGGAGTAGCTGTACAGCGGGGGAGCACCCGCTTATTCCCCCTGCCACATCCGCCCTATCCCTTGCTGGTTCTCGCGTGTGCTGCTTGGGCGTTGTGGTCACATCCGATACAGGTAACCTCACCTTGGCATTCTATAATGCATACTGGTTTTTTGTCATGACCGAACCTGGATTGACCCACACTCCGTTCTGCTGCTGGGATACACCAGTGGATGACATGAACTGATTCAGCCTGGTTTTCCCCTGACCCATGCCAAATGTATGCCAGTGAGTTTTTCATGGCCTGTTCTGGGCTGTCTCCTGCCATGCATCTTGCTTTTACCTGCAGGGTCTGTGTCCTGACAGAGGAATTGCCCAGGAGCCTCCATTAGAACCTCTCCCAATGAAAGATTTCATGAAAATAAATAAATGCTCAAAAAAATTACCAGCATTCATATTAATTCTAAATGTAAATGACATAAATTCAGCAAACATCATAGAAAAGTATACTGGAAGAAAAAAAAAAATCTAGGGCCTGGTGCGATAATGTGGTGGATAAGGTCCTTGCATTGAATGTGCCAGAATCCCATATGGGCACCGATTCTAGTCCCGGAAGCTCCACTTCTCATCCAGCTCCCTGCCTGTGGCCTGGGAAAGCAGTTGAGAATGGCCCAAAGCCTTGGGATACTGCACTTGCATGGGAGATCTGGAAAGAAGTTCCTATCTTCTGGCTTCGATTTGGCGTAGCACCAGATGTTGCAGCCACTTGAGGAGCGAATCATTAGTCCGAAGATCTTCCTCTCTGTCTCTCCTCCTCTCTGTACATCTGCGTTTTCAAGAGAACAAAGAAATCTTTTTTAAAAAATCTATTTGATGCCTACAGGAAGCACAGATAATGAACAAAAATCAGTAGAAACTGTATATCATTAAATTCTTCAATGACTCATAGATCATACAGTGGCACAATTTCTTCAAAAATATTCTTGATGTTCTTTTTTATTTGTTCAGTGACATATTAGTTATTCAATATTGAGGAGAATTATTTTTTCAGTATTTGGGAGAAGTAGTTATTCAGTAACTTTGGGAAGTCTGTAGGCATTTGGGTAATCCCAGGGGCTATTATGCTGTATCATAAACTGATAATAATATTTTTTTTTTAAGAAAGGGAACAAAAATCAAAAAAAGGAGAAAAGAAACATCTTTGTCTAGTTTCAGATCTTAGTGTATAAGCATCTACTGTTCGTGTTCACTATGAGGCTGGTATTGTGTTTTATACATATTACTGATTATTTGGGAAAACAATATTTCTCCTCTTTTCTTGTTCATGGTTTTCACATGTAGCATTTTTGGATTTTATCAAATAGCTTCTCTGCATCTCTTGAGATTCTCATATATTTTTCCAAGCATTTTTTTTCCATTGGAAATCTGCAGAAGGAAAGAGTTATATGGAAAAAGATTTTCCATCTGCAGTTTCATATCCCAAGTAACTACAATGGCTGGAGCATAGCTGATGCAAACACAGAGATCAGGAGCTTCCTCTGTGTTTTCATATGGGTTCAGGTTCTTGAGTCTTTCAGCCATTCTCCAGTGCTTTCCAAAGCCACAGGCAGGGATTTTGGTGAAAAGTGGAGCATCCAGGACATGAAATGGAACCCACATGGGATTCCAGAACTTGTAAGGCAAAAATTGGGTGAACGGGCCATCACATTGGCCTGATCATGGTTGTGATATTTCAATGTGTCCATGAAGGACAGCCCATTTATTGATGTATATATGTAAAAATTATTCCTGATGTCAGACATAAATTTTGGCTGGTCTAGGCAAATTGATTATCTGATGTTTTGTAGGATACTGCTGGCTAGTTCTGATTTGCTCTTTTAGGGTTTTTGCATCTATGCCTTTATTGTCATGATTATTTCTTGCTGAAAGGATTTCTGGATCAGTATGTTTCCTTCTTTAATTATTTACATGTTTTCCATTTATCTGATGTAATGATGGCTGCTCCAGGGTATTCTCCCTTTCCAGTAGCTAGGAATATCCTTTTCCATATTTTCACTTTCAATTTTGGTATATTTTTCTTGGTGACATGTGTCTTCTGTAGGCAGCTGATAGATTTTTTTTTTTTTTTAATTCTGATCCAGAATATGCTGTGTGGTTGGTGAGCTTAAGCCCTTTATTAACCTTTAGTATTGGCAGGTATTGATTTTGTTTTTATCATCTCAGCAATGGATTGCTCATTGTTTATTTAGGTCTCTTTGGCTGTTTCATTAAGACATTCTTCATGTTACCTTCAGTTGTGGTAATTGCAATTTTTTTTCTTTGAAGAATATTTTTAAGTGACATTTGTACAGTTGGTCTAGTTACAGGCTACATGTTTCAGCGTTGTTTGCAACAAAAGATTTCATGATTTTTTAAAGATTTTTTAATTTATTTTTATTGCTAAGGCAGATATACAGAGAGAAGGAGAGACAGAGTTGAAAGGAAGATCTTCCGTCTGATGATTCACTCCACAAGTGACTGCAACGGCCAGTACTGCACCGATTTGAAGCCGGGAGCCAGGAGCTCTTCCAGGTCTCTCAAGCAGGTGCAGGGTCCTAAGGCTTTGGGTCATCCTCGACTGCTTTCCCAGGCCACAGGCAGGGAGCAGGATGGGAAGGGGTGCCACTGGGATTAGAACTGGCAACCATATGGGATCCTGGCAAGTTCAAGCCACTCGGCCACTGCGCCAGACCCCATTATTGCATTTTTTAAAGATTCATTTATTATTAATAGAAAGACAGAATCACAGATAAGGAGAGAGGCAGAGAGGCAGAGAGGAATATCTTCTGTACAATGGTTTAATCTACAAATGGTCACGACTTCTGGAGCTGAGCCAATTTAAATTCAATCTGAAACCAGGAGCCGCTTATCAAACTCCTCAATGTGCTTCTGAATGATTTTAAGAAGCTTTATAGCGACTCTTTAAAATATGTAAAATTCAATGTTGTCTTCAGTTAAACTTAAGTTTGACATAGCCTTGCTCTTTTGTGGGGAAGTCATCACTTATTGCATTGATATCTACTCTTTCACCCTTGCCCACTTCCACTCTGATTACTCATTCCTCTGGTTAGGGCTGATCTATATGCTGTGTTTTCCACAGGTCTACAGGTAAAATTTACTTATCTTGGTAATGTCCTTTCCTTCATTTCCCATCATTACGTCACTCCCTCCAGGAAGTTGTAGTCCCAGTCTCTTATATGACACTTTGCCATGACCACTGCAGCACCAGACCCAGCACTACTATCTCTGCGCTATGTAATCTTTTATTGTGGTTACTCAATTATGTCCTTTGGCTTTCTCACACTCTCATTGCAGGGGTATCCTGGATTAGGACGGCATCAGCTGTAACGTTAACCTGCTATGGGTCTGGAATATGAAATCCAACAGTTCCCACACCCTTTGGCTTAGGCTCTACCATGCTGCTTCTAATTATCATTAGTTTTTAAAAAATCACATTAAAAGCACATGAAGAGATTGCTCAATGTTAAACAACATGCTAGAATATATCACAAGACAGGGAAAATAGGGTTACTGCTTACCAAACTTTTTTTTGAAGCTCATTTTTTATTGATTACATTGCATTATGTGACACAGTTTTATAGGCACTGGGATTCCCCTTCGTCTCTCCCCCAAACCCCTATAGCAGATTTCTCCACCTTGTTGCATTACCACAGTTCAAATTCAGTTGAGATTCTTTCATTGCAAGCATCTAGCAAGAATAAAGTCCAGCATCTTATTGTCCAGATAAGTTCAACGATTTCTTTGGGAGACCATTTCTGGTCTGAAGGTAGAACTGGCAGAGTATCATCCCAATCAATTAGAAGCAGCGACATTACATCAGTAACAGTTTATAACATTTTGGAATTAGTTAACATGGTATTGAGTAACCAATATGTTAAAAGAGGAAAAAAAAATGCAAGTTCTGAACCATATCCTGTGATTTCTACATTGGCATTTCAACTGTTAGTTGATATACAACTGGGTGCTATACACCTTAAAATGGCTATAGATTACTATTCAGCTGTCCCATATGTATTTTAATTTTAGTATTTAGCAGTTCATAGCGTTGAAGCATGATTTTGCTGAACCTGGTTGTTTTTCAGGTAGTCTAACTCTGTAACTCCAACAAGACATATGTCAACAATTTAAGTGAAAAGTTTTAGGAGGGGTGCGCAGAGAAATCTTTAATATCCCAGGGAGGAGTGACTAACCTTTGTGTCCCACTCAGTGAGTTATAAGTACATCCCCGCTGACCATTTCCTGTTTCTAAGCTTTCCTTGTTATTCTCTGTCTTACCTATTCCAGTTTGTTTGTTTGTTTTGAGGGGTTTCTGGAGCGATCCTGATGGTCATTACAAGAGAGGGTGGGGACCCAAAGTCGGAATACTTACCAAACTTTCATAGGTCAGGCTCCACAGCTGACTTATGGATGTTTTTCCTAATTTGCATATTATATGAATAATGTTTTATTAGCAGCAAATTTTCATCAGAATTAAACATCATGTTGAGTATGTTTAAATATTGGCATCTATAAGCAGGTTTATTTACACTCCATGAAAATTTAAAACTCATCTTCCTATGAGTATTTAGGAACTCAAATTACAAATGATATATTCATTTTCTTAAAGTTGTAAATGGTTCTAGGGCCCGGCATGGTGGCTGAGTGGCTAAAGTCCTCAGCTTGAACTTGCCAGGATCCCATATGGTTGCCAGTTTTAATCCCAGTGGCTCCCCTACCCATCCTGTTCCCTGCCTGTGGCCTGGGAAAGCAGTCGAGGATGGCCCAAAGCTTAGGGACCCTGCACCTGCATGGGAGATCTGGAAGAACTCCTGGCTCCCGGCTTCAGATCGGTGCAGTACTGGCCATTGCAGTCACTTGTGGATTGAATCATCAGACAGAAGATCTTCCTCTCTGTCTCTCCTCTCTGTATATCTGACTTTGTAATAAAAATAAATAAAAAATCTTTTAAAAAATCATAAATGATTCTCAAAGACTCAAAGAAAATAGTCCTTTGTGGAGACATTCATTGACCATTCCACTTAACAATTGCAACAACTATCTGTTATTTGTTGTTTCTTCAGCATTATGCTAAATTAACATATATAGCTGTGTTCATGTATCATTATCACTTCTGTATCTTCTTCCATATGTTCTGTTTGTGAAACAATGATGTAATTCTTCTCCAGAATGTTTTCCAGATGAACATACTTCTAACCCATTCAATCCTAATTCTTGAAGTGCTCTGAAAGACACAAATATGTACAAGAAAGCATTTTCTCAAAACAACACTAAACATGTTTCAAGTGGTCAAGGGTTTGCACAAGAAACTCTGCTCTCCTCTTGGGTGGCTTTCCATTACAGCTCCACATCACACTAAGTTAGTTTTTTCTCATGCAGGGTAATTGCCTGTAGTAACTGAAATGTGGAAATAGCACAAGAAAGCAAAGAGAGATATTTTACCATAATTTAAATCAACAGTCAGTCCTAACTCACAGTTCAGGACATAAACCTTCATGGATATTTTTAGAAAGAGTGACAGCAACAGTTTACACTGGCATAAACATATAGACCGGACACCTTGACATGACAGCATGGATGGAGTAGCAATGAACACATCCAGTAAAGTAAAGCAAACCATCCAGATTAGCTGTTTCTCAGTGGTGTGTACATCCCCAGCCATCATCTATTCTTTATCATATGTCTCCCTTGACACTATTTGAATCTAAAAGTTACTGGAAAAATGAGGACTTGGATGGCCCTGGAGGAACATTTTATGTCAAACCTTTCTTCCTCTAATCTCAGCTCTTCTCTCTGGGAAATAAGTGATCATGTGTATTATAATATGATCTTTACCCACAAATTCTAGGTTGCTCACTAGGATGCTCTATTCTATCTTTAGATGCCTGGGCCCCAAAGTAGTACGGCAAGGGGTTGAGCCAAATGCCCTTGCAGATGATCTGAGAAAAACAGACAAGGGTAAGTCAGCTCACTGCTATGTCCTCATTTCTCCAAGGACCAGGAACTCGAGAAAACATTTCCCCCATTCAGCACCCACCTCAGCAATCCAGTTAGAAGCCACAAAGGTGTGGTCTGCAAACCAGTTGTAACTATTGAGACTATAGTACCTGGAGCTGTGGGCCTCATGTTTATAATCCTGAAGCCACTTAACTGGAGTGGAATGATAAGCTGAGTATCCTACAGAAAGAGAAGAATGCAGGAGGTGGTGAGATCACACTGGCCATGATTTGACCCCACATTCAATAGCCAGTCTTTGAGTCATCTGACCACTGACATTGCTCAGATACTCCTTAACAGTCAATTATTTAGAGAAGTAGGGGTTGATCCCAAAGAACAACATGATCTTGTAGCAATTACGAGGATGCTCCAGTTTTTCCACCTACAAGGAAAACAAGAATAACACCTAAATTTGTCCATATTTTCTCACTCATTTGGATAAAGTGGGTATGTTCTTCATGGTGCCTTGTACCGCTCAGGAGCCTGAGGATCACTGGACTCACCTGTACATTGATCATGCAGGAAAGGATGTCCTGATCCTTGTCATGGACCATGGCTGACATCTGTGGATGATTCACAAACTGCCTATGTCAAGGAACTTTCAGATCACAGCAAAGTAAAAAATAACAATAGTATTTAATTAGCATGTGTGTGTTGAGGAATGAATTGACCATTTGTGAGGAGTGTGGATTTACATTTATCAATTTCAAGGTACATCAAAATATCAACATGCCTCCTAGACCTGTTTGGACACATTTAAATGACCCATGGTAAAGTCTGCCGGACTCCAGCTCCAGCCGAGAGTTCGGAGCTCAGGAAGGGTGCATGGAGTTGGCGATAAAGAAAGACACAGACACTGACACTTGGTGTATTCTCACAACAGCCGAAGAAAAAGCTGTCCTTTTTATTTACTCAAAACCTCACAAACCTCTGCAGAAGCAACTAGTTGTTCTATTTTTTCTTCAAGATTAAGGGGGCATGTACAGACATTTGGTCATCCTATCTGCACTTCAGGGCTAAGCAGCTGCCCCTAGAGATAATTCTTTAAAACACTGTATTCATATTCTTCAAAGCAAGCCATTATTCATTCTTTAACATTAGCCATGGAGCAGCAGCCAGGACTCCAAGGCCAAGGCACATGCGATTACCTGCTAATCAGTAGTAGATTTCTACCACATTTTTATTTCTACAATTTGCCCATTATTTAATGGGAAAATAGGTTACAAGGGAAAAAATATAAAATCTAAAAACAAAGATTACAAATATTAAATCCCTCTACAATTACAGACTCTACAACCCCATAAACAATGAAACAATAATCAAAAACATTTTTCTTTAATAAAAGCATCCTTAATTCCTCTAGCTAAAAATTATAAAAGCGGCTAAAACAGTTACATTTTCTGTACTCCAAAACATTGCAAAGACAGGCTAACCTATGAGATAACAATAACTATATTTATTGCCATAGCAAATTCAGCTCTCACTCCCATCACTTGCATTCCCGTGGGTCCGCTGGGTACTACCTGACTGGCCAGGCCCTGGAAAGGAGGCAGATATGCCTCACCTGTGACCTCCTGTCATCCTGCTGCCTCCTGGTCCTGAGCCAGCCACCATCTTAGGGCAGGGCACTCATGCAGTGCTCCCCAAAAAAAGTCCATTTTCCTGGCAAGGTGATTTTTTCACATTACACAAGGCATCATTTTGTATCTCCAGAAGGCTCACCCAGTGCATGCCTACACTCTCCATTGTGGCACAGCAAAGGGATACGACTTTGGCCCAGAAGCCAGGAATATTCTGGATGATTATCCCTCTGTGTTGCATGAGAACCTCACGCCTCTGCAGCAGCCTCTGCAGCAGCCTCTGCAGCAGCCTCTCACGGGCCCTAGTGGATCGATATTTCACAGGGTGCAATTGTAACTGAGGGCTCCCAGTTGCTCCAGAACAGGCTGGAGGGCCCTTGATCCAAGTGCCGATGGGTCCTCCTGGTTCTCATGCCGCCTTTCCTGGTATGCAGCACAGGCTGGTATGAGCCCCTGCTCTTCCCTCTCCTTGTCTTCTCACCTCCCTCCAGCACGCTCCTCCCACCTCCTGCTCAGCCAGTACCCAACCACTTCAAAGTATACAGCAGCCATGTTGCTGCTGCTGCCGCCCAGCGGGGCCGGACTCTCTCCCTCATCCACGGGCTTCACTTTCCAGGGGGGCCTCCTCAGAACGGACACGGAGTACCTTTTCACAGCAATGGACACAAACCGTCTGTCACTGACAGGCAGTGGTCAGTGCGCAGGTCCTGGCCCCTTTCCCTCGAGGAGGCTCCTTGTAGGGTCTATGTCCTAAAGCCCTTCTAGGTCCTTCCTTCCCGCCCCCCACCACCACCATACTCCACCTCAGTGGACCCCGGGCCCGGGTGCGCAGCCGCTGCCATCCTGAACTGAGCCTGTGGACAAGGTCCCGACTTTTCCCTGCCTGAACACTGCCTGGGTCACTGGAAGGCCTTCACTGTCTCCCGCAAGTGGCGACGTGCTAACACCAGGCGCATGCGCAGAGATCTCGGCGCTGACGCGGGGTGGGGTGACGCAGTGCCTGGAGTTGACCACCGACCCACCCCGAGCGTGCTGAGCTCTCCCAGGAAGTCTGGTGTGTGAGCAGGAAAGCAAGTGTGTCCACCTGAGCCGCGCCCGGGCTCCCCGTGCTCAGGGAGGGAGCCTTTACGGGGTGTGCCCAGCTCGGCCTTCTACCAGGGATGCAGGCTGCGGGTGAAAGGGGCAGGCAGCAGCCCTCCTGCCCTTCACGGGGCTGCCTGGGTTCAGCCCTGCTTGTGGGCGATGTTTCTGGTGCAGGCGTGCTGAGGTAGCTGTTGTGGGCGAGCCAGAAGAAAAGCATGTGGAAGGACACGTGCACAGAGGGGCCTAATATATGATTGCTCTGGTGTTGTGTCCTGTGTGGCTTTGGTGGTTTCCCTGCCCCTCCATTTTGTAGATCACTGGATTCCCTGTCCTTAGGAATTTTATTTGCGATTAGTGGGTCTGTGGTGTAGACAAGCTCTTGGGGAACGCAGAGATTCTTGTCGTCTTGTGAGTCTGGTCCTCATGTTGAAGGCAACTGCATATGAGCACTGTTTCGAAGTTTGAGTCTTTCATTCACAGCTTGGGGTACCCTGATGCAGAAGAAACTTGCGTTAGCCTGCTCACTTGCATTGTGCATCAGTCATCTGAGAGCGTGGGTTTGTAAGTTATTAGACCGGGAAAAACCTGAAACTGCACAACATTAAGGTTGGGGGAGGGGTGGACATCAACAACAAATAGGCTAGCTTTTTGAATACTTGAAAAGGATTTTTTCACGTGGACATAAGCAAAAACAAAAAATTTTCTTCCATTCACATAGTGTTACTATTTCTTTTAAGGTGTGTAGGTTAATCATGTGAAGGCATAGCTAACAGCTAAACAGAGTGAGGATGAACTAAACACAGAAGATCAGTCACATTTTGCAAACACTCAGAAATGATTCTGGGTGACAGTGAGAACTCCCAGAATGCTTTGTTTGCTCCTGCTTTGCTTTTTGACTGTGAGAATAACAGGTACATGCTGGCAGATTCTGGGTTCTGAGCCTCTTAACTGGATCACAGGGTCCAAAGTACTGGGCCCTTTGTCTATTTTCCATGGTATTATCAGAGAACTGGATGAACTTGGAACAGTTGTGTCTCCGAACAGCACACACAGGGGATGCTTGTGACTGGGCCTAAATAGCAGCTACATTTTGATTATTGTATTCAAGTGCTTTCTCCTTCCTGAATTACTTGATAAACATCCCTGGGTTTCAAATGACAAGTGTCAACATTGTTAGTGTGAAGCTTAGCACAGACCTTGAGTTAGTAGATGTTCTTGAAGAGTGGTAACGTATGTGGTGTACTCTATGTTTTTGAAGGCATAGATCTACTTTCTGGTCTTTTAAAGAAAGCAGCAATTAAGCACCTCACTACAGATAAACTTGAAGTCGCATCAGGTCTTTCAAATGTAGAATATGTATAGCCATGCTTTTTCTTCTCTTTTCTTTCTTCCCTTCTTTCCTTCCTTCCTTCCTTCCTTCCTTCCTTCCTTCCTTCCTTCCTTCCCTCCTTCCTTCCTTCCTTCCTTCCCTCCTTCCTTCCTTCCTTCCTTCCTTCCTTCCTTCCTTCCTTCCTTCCTTCCTTCCCTCCTTCCTTCCTTCCTTCCTTCCCTCCTTCCTTCCTTCCTTCCCTCCCTCCCTCCTTCCTTCCTTCCTTCCTTCCTTCCTTCCTTCCCTCCCTCCTTCCTTCCTTCCTTCCTTCCTTCCCTCCTTCCTTCCTTCCCTCCCTCCTTCCTTCCTTCCTTCCCTCCCTCCTTCCTTCCTTCCTTCCTTCCTTCCTTTTTCCTTCTTTCTTCCTTCTTTCCTCCCTCCTTCCTTCCCTCCTCCCTCCCTCCCTATCTTCCTTTTTTCCTCCCTCCCTTTTTATTCTCCTTTTTCTCTTTTTTCCTACTTACTCGCTCCCAAGGGTTGATTTTCACAAGAACTATGAGAACTGCCTCCTAGAATGTGGGTGGGAAACAGGAGCTGGCTAATTCTTCTGTGAGGGTAATGAGTTGAAATGGGGTCATGTGAAAGAGGAACATGTGGCAATGGCAAAGGTTCCTATGGTGGGCAGACATGAGGGCAATGATGAAATTTGCCTCTTTAGGTGTTCCCATTTAAAGCATCTTGTGTTCTGCAAACATGAATAATTGGACTTCCTCTCATCCACTATTTTGCCAGCTACAGCTTTCTTTCTCTTCCTTGTAGTGTGCCAAAAGTTGATATCCTTGGCTTGCTTCATATCTAAGAGGAAGTTCAGCATTTTACTATACAATTTGATTTGGCTGTTGCTTTTGATGTACGTTCTTTGTAATTTTGGCAAGAGCTCTTCCATACCTAATTAGTAATGTTTTGAAAATTTTCTTTCTGACAGTGGGTTTTGAGTCCTAATAATGTGTCTGAATCTGTTCCGCTGACTTTCCAATTTTTATTCTTCATAGGTACTATTCTTATATTCATTGAATTTTATGTGTTGATATATGTTTGCATTGGTTTGAGGAGTATAATTTGATTATGATGTATGATTATTAATGTTTTTTATTTGATTCCATCGTATCTGGCATAGTTTTGTGCACATGCTCATTGGAGATATGGGGCTATAAGGATTTTTATTTTTATTTTTCTGTTTGTATTAAAGTAATGGTGCTCTCATGAATTAATCTGGCCGAGTTCCGTTTGCTCTCTATTTTTCCCTGTTTGTTAATTGATGTTCTCTTTTAATTTTCTGACTTGATAATAATAATATATTAAAAGTCACCCACTGCTGATCTGTTGGAATCATTCCCATCTCTCATTTCTCATACAATTTTGTTTTTCATGTCTGGACATTTTATTGGAAGTATCTATATTGTGTACATTATATCCGTATTATCTGTATTTTCTATCTATAGGTATATTTCTATACCTATTTTCAAATGCAAGTTTTTTGCCCCATACATGTCTTTTTTAGCTGTATTTGTAGTGTTCCATCCATGTGTATTCTTGTTTTCTGTTGGCATCTTTTAGTGTTATGGCGATTTTTATCCATTTAGCAGAATTCAGTTTTCTGTTTTGTGATTTTAATCCATTTTTATTCACAATTGCTATTGACAACAACTAAAATTTGCATTTTGCTTACTGATTAATGATTCTCCTGGACTATTGAAATTCATCAGTAATGTATTCATCAATAATCTCTATTTCTAACTTACATTTAATGAAGATACTTGTCAGAATTTTTGTAAGTCTAGTCTGGTTTTAGGATATTTTCAGTTTGTGTTTATGTGGGAAATACTTTATTTCTCCTTCACTATTAAAGGGAAATTTCAGTGAACAAAACATTCTTGTTGTAGAAACTGTTCAACCCATCTGGACAATAAGTAGCTGGACTCTATGCTTGGTATATGTTTGCAAGGAAAGAATCTTGATGGAATTTGAACTGTAATACTGCATCAAGGTGGAGGAATCCACCAGGGGGGAGGGGAGTGGGGAGGAGTGGCGGCATTCCCAGAGCCTATGAAACTGTCACATAATGCATAATAATTAATAAAAAAAATAAAAAAAATTCTTGTTGTATACTTTTATATTCTTGGATATATATGTTTAAAAATATTTTCACAGTATTTTGATCTGTGAGTTTTCCTCTTTGCTTTGACTGACATAATTGTTTCAAGATAATATTCCTCTCAAATCAGTATGGAGAATATTCAAACAACTCAAAATCGACATACCATATGATCCAGTAATAGCACTCCTAGGAATATATCCAAAACACCTGTTTTACGAGAAACCAACATGCACTCCTATGTTCATAGCTTCACAATCAGTAATTACAAAAACATGGAAACAACCAAAATGCCCATCAACAGGGGATTGGATAAGAAAACTATGGTTCATCTACTCCATGGAATACTACTCAGCTATTAAAAAAAACCAAAATGCAGTTGTTTGTGGCCAAATGGGCCAAACTGGAAACCACAATGCTAAGGGAAATAAGCCAATCCCAAAAGGTTAGATACCACATGTTCGCCTTAATTTAAGAAGATATGATGTTATGCATAACATGTTATGTTATGGATGTTATGTCATATGTAGTATATAAACTAAAATTGAAATGTCAATGGGGTGGTCACAGAATGGGGTTAAGAAATCGCATTTATTTTTAACATGTTGGCTGCTCATACTATGTCTATTTATTCCATAATGATGTTAATTGTTGCTGATAATATGTTAGTGCTTTTATTTGATCGGGATGATACTCTGCTGGGTCTGCCCTCAGACCAGAGAGGGTCTCCCCAATAAGTAGTTGGACTTGACTGCACTATAAGATGCTGGATTCTATGCTTGGCATATGCTTGCAAAGAGGGAATTTCAACTGAACTTGAACTATGGTTACGTGACAAGGTGGAGGAACCCACCATGTGAGGAGGGTGTGGGGCAGTGTGGGGAGAATCCCAGTTCCTATGAAATTACAACACAATGTAATTAATGAATAAATTTAATAAAAATATAAAAATGATAATATTCCTCTCAACCACACATTTTTTTTTTCTCTGAAATATTCTGTTAAAACACTCAATCCCTGTTTTAATGACAATCCCTATTTACTTGACATTTGGTCACTCAGTCTACCAAGGTAGATTTTCTTCTGTTTCATTATTCTTTTCCCTTTTCATTCTCCTCCTCCTCTTCCCTTTCACCATCCTCTTTTTTCTCTTCCTCTTATCTATTCAGCTCTTTTAACTCAGCTCAATCTTCTTTTTTCTTTTTCCATTTGCCTCTGTTTTTCTATTTTCTCATTTATTTGCCCCTCTGCATTCTCTTTTAAATTACTGAATTTCTCTACTGTCATTATTTTGAATCATGTAACTGTCATTTCATAGAAATGTTGAGATATGTGGAGCGTTCATACAACCTTGCTTCTATTTGTTTCATGTGTCCCCATCACAATTTGCTCATCTCATCTACATATCTATTCTTCCAGAAGGATTTGGTTTTATGGTTCATGAGTTTATGGTTGAGGTACAATGCAGGCTTTCCAGAGGCATGTTGACTGGCAGGATGAATTCCATTATAATTTCCTGTTTTTCTGGGCTCTTTTCCAAGAAGCCTTTTACTACACGTACATTTTTCTAGGCTTCCCTAAGGCTTTCTTCTGGCATATTAGGGGTATCAGGTCATAGATTAGGATTCTTGATGTATAGTGTGAAGGTAATTGTTTCCTTTCCTGTTTTGTACACAGAAAGATATTTTGCACATCACAACTTACTAAATTTCTTTCTGTTTGTTAAACATTAATTGTAATATATGTATATATATATATTTGTTTCTGCTATTCTTATGTGCCAGTTGTGCCAATTACAAGGAGGTTTTATAGAAATTATATGATACTATATCATACCTGGTGTTAGTTCTTCTCTAAATTTTCATTGTGTTAGAATGCTTTTGCTAATCTAGAATACTTGTGTTCATATGTGCTGAAGGTCATCAAGGAAAAAAAGGAGCTAGAGAGATATGAGGGAAGTTGTAACAGAAACTTCAAGGGGGAAGACAAATGACAAAGACAAGCCCTGTGACAGAGCTCAGTGTGGAGAGTGTCAGACTGGAAGTAGACATTACTGAGAGAAAATACTGAAATATTTTGTGCACCTGGAGCTCCATTCTAAATCTGTCCAGCCTCCTGTGCTGTGACAATTCCTTATCCCTGAAGACATGTAGGCATTGATGGTACTAAGCCTTCACTAAAAATAAAAGCTGCTGGGGCAGCCAAGTGTTTTATTCTGCAATTACTGGGAGAGTTCTTTTATGCTCCCCTACTTAAATCCATTCTTGTTTCCCTGCCTTTCATTTCTGATGTAGCTGCTGCTGTATTTCTCATCACTAACTTTGCTTAAGGTTTTGAGCATGAATTCAGGTTGTTTCTTAAAAGTGCTTTTTCTGTCTACTGAGATTATCATTGTTTTTATTCTTTGATAGACTACAGTGTTGTCACAGTTATTGCCTTCCTATGTTGAACAGTCCCTGCACAATTCTCATCTGCTCTAGATGAATGATGTGGATGGTGTACTGTGGAATTTGGTGAGCTAATGTTTGTTGAGGATTTTTGCAATTAAGTTAGCCAGGAACGTCCTCTTTCTAGAATTGTGATTTTTGATTAAGATGCATTTGGCCTCAGGAAGAGTTTGACAAGATTTGCTCCATTTCAATTGTTTGAAATCCTTTGATAAGAATTGGTCTTTATTTTTTCTTAAAAGTATTGTGGAATCCCACACTAAAGCCATCTTATCCTAGCTTTTCATTGGTAGATTCTTTTTTTTTTTCTCAAAAACTAAGCTGTGTGAATTACTATTTATGTTTCTTATTTAAATTTTCTTTTAATTTGCTGAATTTTAATAATTGCTTGCTGCATACTAATTATTAGTTTGCTGGTTGTTTTGCTAGGTCTTTGATCAGCATCGATAAATCATTTATTTGCTGCTTTTGTGATTTGTTGATGTAGGAACGCATTAATTTTTTACCCCTTCTAACTCATTGCTTGACATGCTGTGCTGTTATCTTCATTCAAATTCAGATTTCTTTTGATTTTTCACTTGATTTTTCAATGGACATTTGTTCTTTCAGTATCATATTGCTGAGTTTCATTACTTTGCATAATTTCATGAGTTGTTCATTTCTTTCCTTTCATTGTGGACAGAAGAAATACCATGTGTTACTTTAACTGTTTCACTATTAGGTCCTTTTGACCCAGAGTACAAATTTAATGCATTGTTCCTTGCTTAATTTTTGGTATACATTATTTTTCCATTGATAAAATTGAAATTTGGAAATCTGTCATTTTTATTGCAAAAGGATATATGTCTCCATTTGCATCCATTTGCAATTGCATTGAATAAGCTGATGCCCTGGGATTGGGAATGTATACATTTCTGTAAGTGCTTCATTTAACCTGTGATCAGAATAGCTCAGAATCCCAGCTAATTTTCAATTCTTTCTGTGACATTCCACACTAAGGCAGTGTATTTATTAAGTATTAAATATTAACTTATTTATTCTTTATGCAACTTTTCTGGAAGCAATATATTCATGTTGCAAAGCATTACATATTTTTTTTTACCTTTTTAAGATTATTTTAGATAATATTTATTTAGTTGATCAGGGTGGGAAGGATCTAACCTTAGAATTGGGGAGAAATTTATATGATAATTGTTTACAAACTTTCTATTTCTCTTTCTCATTTCTGTGGAGAGGGAAGAGATAAGCGGAAGGCCATACCCAGCATCCTACATTTCATCAGCTGAGGATGGATAAATGGCACCCTAATATCAACAAGGATGACAATGTGGTGCATGCTCTGAGGATTCTGCCCAGTTGGATTTGATAATTTTGAAATGCTGTCAATCTCAACTAACTATGGATGAGGGATCCCTTTCAATATCCATTGGCTGTCAGTCAATCTTAGAGTATGCGTTCACCCTGATATTTGCTGTCATCTTTTTGGCTGATTTAGTTGTCCACATGTTCTTTCATTCCATTTTCTGCTTTGCCACCAGATGTCCTCTGCAGGCCCCAATGGGCTACCCTATCCTCTGTGTGCACCATGGTCTGCCATCCAGCACTCCATCCTTTACATTGAGGTTCTCATAGGTGGACCCCATGGACCTGGACCAGGTGATCCATGCCGAATAGGATCCCAACATTATGGCTTATTGACTCAGCACCCAAACTGCAGGATGGAGTTCATGGATCCAGCAGCCACCGTGCAAGGGGACCCACGTACTTGGGTCAGCTACTCTAGGCTCCACCAGATCCTCCGCTCTGCTACTCATGGACTTGACACCACCATGCAGGTGGACTCTAGGACCTGTGCCAGGAAACGCAGCCCCTGTGAGAACATGAAACACTCGGGTTCTCTGACTCGACACCCTCTGTGCAAGTGTTCTGTGGGGTACAGATGATCCCCACCAGACCCCCACACCTGGGGCTCTGAAACTCAGTTCCTACTTTGCAGCTGGCTCCAAGGTACCAGGCCACGCAACCCAGGACCTATTAGACTCCTCTCATCCAGGATTCAGAGACCTGGTGCCCCACCATGCAGGCATGCCTAGGTTCCTCCAGACCAGCACTCCTGTGGCACATGGATGCAGCACCCACTGCAAAAGCAGACTGAAGGACCTGGGCCAGGTGACCAGGCCCAATTAGACTCCCCACACCTGTGGCTGACAATCCTGGAACCCTTCATACAGGTGGGCCCAAGGACCTAGGCCAGGAGACCTAAGCCTGCACAAACCCTCCACCCCTGCAGCCACAGTCCCAACACCCACCACACACGGGGCCTGGATGTAGGTCAGGAGACCAAGGCCTTGTCAAGCCCAGAACCTCTAAAGGTCATGGATTTAGTACCCACCATGTGGGCTGGTCCTAGGACCCACACCAGGGGCCCTTGGACCCAGCACACCACCCACCCCTGAGGCTCTAGGACCTACCACTCAGCATGCAGACAGGCCCAAGAACCTGGGCCATATGACACAAAACTCACCAGAGCCCCTGCCTATGGAGGTCATGAACCTGGCACCTACTATACAGCTTGGCCAATGAACCTGCTGTTAGAGGATCCAGGACCTTCTGGCCCCCACACCTGGGGATCTCAGACTCAGCAGCTTGTACTGCACAGGTTGGCCCATAGATCCAGGCTAGACAACCTATGCCCAACTGCTTCCACAGCTGTGAGATTGGTGAATATAGCACTCAGCACATATATAGGTCCAAGGACATGGCCAGAAGAGCCAGGCTTCTTTAGGCCTCCTATTTTGAAGCTCACAGATCACTCACCAACCTCTCATGTGGGCTGAAAGTCCTGAACCAGAGGATCCATGCTCACCAAATCTCCTGACCTGGGCACACTGAACCAACAACTACTACATAGGTGTGACCCAGGACCTGGGCCAAATACCCCAACCCTGAGGATTGTAGATCTAGCATCCACCTTGCAGGAACGCTGAAAGGCCCCTCCATCCTTGGTTCTCATGGACCAGCCTGAACCACTCCTGAACTGGCATGGCTCATTTCATGTTGTGATCTACAAATGGGTGCTTCAGCCTAGTTTGAGCCAACCTGTCCCAGTTCCAGCATAGGCTGGTTGGTAATGCTAATTAGCCTTGCCAGTAAGCCCCTGTCTGGTCCCCACTGTAACTTGCCTGAGTTCCAGTCTGACTCGACACCTTGCATATCTAGTCCTAGTTCTCCAGTCTTCTAGTGAATATTATAAATTGGCTTTGCCTGGCCCACCCCCAAACCTGACTTGCATATCCCAGCAGGTACTATAATCTGGCCTGGTTTGAGCCACTCTTTGCATTAGTTCTTGCACTTATATGCACAGAATGCAGCTTGACAAAGGAATTCACCATTTTCCTCTATCCAGTCTGCTCTCAGTGGCAGATCCTGTGCTCAAGGTGGGTCCTTGGCCCAGATTGTCTATCTTTTTTTTCCTGCCAGAAGACATGTCTATGCTCAAATGTCTGTTTCAGGTTCATACTGTTGGATATTAGATAACAGCCACATCTGGCCCATACCCAGACATGTAGTTCAGCAGGAGCCGGGACCAGGCTCAGCCTGTTTAAGCACACTCTGGCTCTCATTAGCACCTGTGGGTGCTGGAGTATAACCCAGTCTTGTGCTCCTTAGACTCAGTTATCATCCCTGCTGAGGAAGATTTCAGTCGTGTCCAACCCAACCCAATGTTCCCACTTCATCATTGAACTCACCGATGGGAATTCCTACCCAGCAGAGGCATTTCCATAGCTCTCCTACCAGTCCTATTCCCAGCCACAGATCTTGTGTGTTCTGACAGAAAATTCTCTCCCACAAGGGTGAGCCTACATATTCCCAGCAAATTCTACTCCCAGACCTGATTCTCTAATATGTTTCTTGGATTCATGGACCAACCTCACAATACCAGTCTCGTTTACTGACACTTCATGGGTTCCATACTCCATCCCTTTGAGTAGAGTGAATTTGTCATAAATGTGCCATATCACCAGGACATGAAACCTCTGGTCCCTGGGCGCTTCCAAAATAGCGATCCCCAGATTGCTGAGCCTCCAGCCCAGAATTACTGGATATCAACTGAAAACATATTGGCAGTATGCAGAGCCAACATTTTAAGTCTAAAGAAACGACATGCTGGAAATCTGCCCAAAGCATGGTGGTCAAGGGGCGTAGGAAAAATTCCCAAGCCATAGACCCAGACTACCTCAAAATTTCATCAAAAATGGTGGTATTGAATGGAGCTAGACACCCAGGCCTCAAGTCTAACTGGCTTGTGGTCTTACAGGCGAAGCACCCAAGCCTCCAACCCAGATTTCCTGGATTTTAACCCACAACATGGAGGCTGTAGGGGGAGCAAAACTTGAGGCTGAATTCAGAACATGCTTGAGATCAGCCATGGTGGTCATGGACAGATCATTCCTGAATCTCACACTCTGTCTAACTCAAGATTTGCGCACTGAATGGCGGTGGTGAATGGAGCTAAAATTCATAGACTCAATCCTGAACTGGCCTGAGCTATTGCTGCACAGCCCATGTATGTGCTATAGCCACATAGCCAGAAGAGCAAAGTACCAGAGCTTCCAGGCCAGATTTGCTGCAGATGCATACACAGGATGGCAACTGTTGCAGAATCAAAAATCTCAAGTCTGATGGCTGTACCTGCTCAAGATCAACCCTAAGGATGCCAGTCATGGAAGGAACAACTCCTGAGCCTCACGTCCAGACTATTTCAAGATGTATCCACCAAATGGAATTGCTGAATGGAGCAATATACCTAAGCCTAAAGCATTAAGTTTACAATTTCCACAGATAAAGTCATGAAGCTGAGGAACATACCACCTGGACCTCCAGCCAAGAAAGCCTGAGATCTATCAACAGCATGGCATCCATATTCAGACAAATTCTCCAGCTTCAAAACCAGAATAAGCTAATGCTCATTGACTGGTGACTGTGGCCAGAGCAAGAATCCCAAATCTCAAGAGTAAAACAAAGCAAAACAAAACAAAATAAAATAAAACAAAACAAAACATAACAAATGAACCAACCCGAGTTCCCTTCTTCACAGCTAAGGGAGCAAAGCCTCTAACCCTTCAGCTTAAACTTATTGGAGATTCACGCACAGCATGGCAGCTGTGGGATGAGCCACAATTTTGAGTTTGAATGCTGATTTTATATTAGGTCCACCCACAGCTTGGCAACAAAGGACAGATAAAGTCACAAGCCTCAAGCCAGACCAGCTCAAGACCTGCCCACCAAATGGTGGCAGTGGCTGGTATAGAATCCTGGGCTTCATGCTTGAACAAGCCTGAGCTCCTGTAGCTGAAGTCACACAGCCAGGAGAGCAAGGCACCTGGGCCACCAGACCACACTAATGGGAGATCTTCTGGCAGCAGTGTGGCAATGGAAGGAGACATATTCTTGAGAATGAATCCAGGAACCATTCTACATCTGCCCACAGAATGGCGACCACAAATGAAAAACTGATGAGCCTCTAACTAGATAGTCCATTCCATATACTTGAAATCAGACCATAGCTTGGAGACAGTGTGTTGAGTCAAAATCTCAAGTTTGATCCACAAACTCACTCAAGATCAGCCTAACTGCATGATGAACATACCTCTAAAAATTTCAGAGCCTCAAGTACATAATAGCTCAAGGTTTGCCCACAAAAATGCTGTAGTGGATTAAGATCAAAGCCCAAAGCTCATTGTGAAGCCAGCCTGAGTTCCTGGGGCTAAAGCCATGGAGCTGAAGCAGGAAAGCACCTGTGAATCTAACCCAGACAAACTGAAGATTCCTTAGGACAGGGTGATTGTGAGCAGAAACGAAAAACTTCAAGACTTCAGCCTGAATTCAATTGGAAACTGTCCACAGCATGGTGGCTATGGACAGAAAATTTCCTGAGCCTCAAACCCAGTGTAGCTCAAGATATGTTCACAGAATAGAGGTGGTGGATGGCTGTAGAGGCCCATACCTCAAACCTGAACTTGCCCAAGATCCACAGCTGCAGTTTCATTACCAGGTCAGCAAAGCACTTGAACTACCAGCACAGATGCACTGGAGATCTATCCACAGCATGGTGGCCATGAATATAAAAATTCCTGAGCCTCAAGCCCAGACTAGCTCAACATGTGTAGACCAAATGGCAGCATAACACAGAGCTAGACACCAAAGCTTCAAGCCTGAACCAGCTGAAGTTCCTGTAGCTGCAACTTTTCAGCTGCTATGCAAAGAACCTGAACCACTAGACCAGACTTACTGGAGATCTGCTCAAATTATGTCCATGGTGGGCTCAGTTAAAGTCTAGAGACTGAATGCCATATTACCTCTAGATCTACCAAAAGCATGGTGCTGTATGTGGGAAAATTCCTGAACCTCAGACCCAGACCTAGTTCAAGATCTAACCACAGAATCGCAACATTGCTTGGAGCTAAAATTCCAAACCTGAACTGGACTGAGATTCTGCAGCTGCTGCTTTATCACTGGTGGTTATCAGAGCTAGACACAAAAGCATGAACTGGACAAAGTTCTCACTGTTGAAGAAATAAAGCCAGAGCAGTAAAGCAACCAACGATCAAGCCCAAACTTACTGAAGATCTGCAAAAAGCATGGAAAATGGGTGCAGCCTCAGTTTTGAGACAGAAGCCGACACACACTGTGGGTCACCCCACAACGTGTTGGCCATGGACAGGCACATTCCTGAACCTTAAACAAATACTAGTTCAAGGCCTGCCCTCAGAATAGCAATGATTTGAAAGATCTAAAATCCCAAGTCTCAAGCCTGAAACAGCATGATTTCCTGTAGCTGCACACTTGCAGCCAGGAACTTCCAACACAAACACACTGGAGATCCTACATGCTGGTAGTGGGCAGAGTAACAGTTTTGAGTCTGAAATCTAGATCTTCTAGAGATTTGCTCACACCATGAGTTTGAAAAATCCTCAAGCCTCAAGCCCAGACTAGCTCAACATCTGCCTACCAATCGGTGGATGTGGATAGATCTAGACACCCACGCCTCAAGGTTAACTGGCCTATGGCCTCTCAGGCTGAGAAACACAGCTGGGGAAGGAATGCACTGAGCATCATCCTAGACATGCTACAGTTCTTCAGACAACAATAATTCAAAATTGTGGTAGATGGAGCTAGAAATCAAGCGTAAAACCTGAACTAGCGCAACTTTCAGAAGCTGCTGTCAGCCAGCCTGAGAAGTAAAACACCCAAGCTTCCATCACAGACTTATTATCAATCTGTTTTCAGCATGACGGCTGTGAGAAGAGTTAAAATTTAATTCAGATCTCTGGAATCACTCCAGATTCATTCTCAGCCTGCAGCTGTTCAATGAAATATTTCTGAGCCTCAACCCAGACTAGTTCAAGATTTGTACACCAAATTGTGACTGAGGATGCAGCTAAGCTCCCAAGCATCAAACCTGATATTCTGTGCCTGAAGCCACGCAGGGAAGCAAGGAACCCACTCCTCCAGCCCAGTCTTAATAGAGATTTGCCTACTGCATGGCGATGACTGAAGGAGTCTGAATCCCGGCTTCATCATAGGTGTGCCCACAGCATGGTGGTTATGGACAGTAACATTTCTAAGCCTCAAGCCCACACTACCTCATGATCTGCTTCCCATATTTTGGCAGTGAACTGAGCTAGAATCCCAAGCCTCAAACCTGAACTGACTGAGTTCCCATGCCTGCATTCATGAAGATGGAGAACAAAAGTACCAGCACTACCTAGCCAGAATTTCTGTAGATCTGCTTTCAGCATAGCAGGGGTGGTAGGAGTCAAAATCTTGAGTAGATATCTGGAACCTCTTGAAATCACTCTTTATCATGATGGCCATTGAAGGAAAACCTCCTGACCCTCAAGTGTAATATCTGCCTTTTGAATGTCTGCAGTGCATGGAACTAGAATCTTCAACCTGTAGCCTGAATTGGCCTGTTGGTTCAAGGCTGAAGACAGGAAGTGGTGGAACAAAACACTGAGCCTAAATCCCAGATTTACCTATGATCTGTCCAAAGTGTGATATCAGTGGGAAGAGCCACAATCTCAAATCTGATCATGGACATGCATTAGTCTACCTGCAGCATGGTGGCCAAGGAGGGATAAGTTCCTGAACCTCAAGCCCTGAGTAGCTCAAGATCTGCCCTCCAAAATGTGCCAATGTGTGGATCTACAATACTAAACCCCAAGACAGAGCCATCCTGTGTAGCTGCAGGTATGCAGCAGGGAGAGTAAAGCACACAAGAATCCTGATCAAACTTACTATAGAACTGCCGAGAAGAAATCGTGGAAGGTGTAGCTAAAATCTTATCTAAAGCCCCAACCTGCTTGAATTCTGCCCATAGTATGTGTCTGTGTACAGCATAATTCCCCAGCCTCACCCTAATAGCTCAAGATATGCCCATTGAATTAAAGCTGTGGACAGATCTATACTCCAAAGGATAAATTATGAATTATCTTTGTTTTAGTAGCTGTAACCATGCATCTCAAGGAAAAAGCACTCCAGAAAAGAGCTACTGGACACCCCCTAGAACACGGTGGACAATGCTGCAGTTAGAACCTTGAGACTAAATTAAAGCATCTGAAGAATTTTTCAAAGAATGATAGCGATGATGGAAACATTCTTGAGTATCATGTCCTGACTAGATCTTCCCACAGAAAAGGAAGCATTGGGCAGAGGGACAATTTAAACCCTCAATCCTGAACTGGCCTAAGTTCCTGATTCTGCAGCCATGCATCTAGGAGAGTAAAACACCTGAAACTCCAGCCAAGACATACAGGAGTTCCACCCACAGCATGGAGTCATGAACACAATGATAAACTCTTACCTGAAGCCTGGAAATGCTCAAGATCCTCCTACATTAAGGTGGTTGCAGATGGAAATATTCTGTAGCTTCTATCCCTAACTAGCTCAACATCTGCACACTGAAAAGAATCTTTTGAAGGAAATAGAATCGTAAGCCTCAACTCTGAAGCACCACTAATTCTTGGGTCTGCAGCCACACAGCCATGGCAGCAAAGCACTTGAGCCTCCAGGCTGACTTATTAGAGATTTGAAGACAACATACGGTGGTGAACATGCCAAGACCTTGAGTCATAGTCCCTAATCTGCTCAAGATCTGGGCACAGCATTGTGCTTATGGATAGAAAAATGTCCCAGTCAAGCCCAGACTAGCTTAAGATTTACTCATAGAATGACATTGGTGGACAGTGCTAGAATCCCCAGACACAGCCTGACGTGGCCTACATTCCCACTGCTAAAGCCAGGCAGCCATGGGGCAAAAAGAACCAGAGCAACTAGCACAGATTTGCTGTATGTGTATCCACAGCATGGTGCCTTAAGCCAAAAGCTCAAGTCAGTTCAGGACATGCTTGAGATCTGTCCACAGCATGGCAATTGTGGAAGTAAAATTCCTTATACTCAAGTCCAGGCTAGCTCAAGACATGCTCAATGCATTGCAGTTGTAGGGAGAGCTAGAATACTAGGCATCATGCCTGAACCAGCCTGAATTAATGACTGCAGCAAATCACTCAGGAAGAAAAGATCCAGAGCTTCCAGCCCAGACTTACTGGAGTTTTACCTAGATCATGGTGGAGGAGGGCAGAGGCAAGATCTTGAGTCTGAAGTCCCAACCTGCTTAATATCTATCCATAATATGGCAATTGTGGTCTTGAGCTTCAAGCCCAAACTAACTTAATATATCCCTCAGTATGACAGCAGTGGATGGTGCTAGAATTGCAAACTTCAGGCCTGAACTGGCTTGAGATGCCAGGGCTGTAGCCATGTTGCTAGGGAAAAAGAACACCTAAGCCTTCTATGTACACTTACTGGAGAAGTTCCCATAGCAAAGCAGTGGTGCTTGGGACCAAAATCTTAAGTCAGAATCCATGACACACTTGTGATCTTCCCATTGCATGGTGGCTGTAAAAGTAAAAATTCCAGAGCATCAAGCCTAGACAAGTTCATGATCTGTGATCTGAATTACAGCAGTGGACAGAGTTAGGATCAGAATCATCAGTCCTGAACCATCTTGAGTTTCCACAGCTGCATCCATGCAGCCAGGTATACGAAGCACCCAAGCTTTCAGCCAAAATTAACTGGATTTCTACCCATGCCATGAAGCCATTGGTGTAACAATAATCTTGTGCTTGAAACATGGACATGCTCAAGATCCACTTACACCCTTTTAGCTGTGGACTGAAAAGCTCCAGAGCTTCATGTCAATAGTAACTTAGGTTTTTCCTGCTAAATTGTGGTATACGATACATTTAGAATTCTAAGCATCAAACCTGAATAGGACTGTGTTCCTGGGGCTGCAGAAAAGCAGTTGGAGGAGCAAAACATCCAAGCCTCCAGACCAGACTTACATAGTATCTTACTATAGCATAATATCACATGGTGGAACTAAACACGTGTATCTGAAACGAGGACCAACTTGAGAAGTCCCCACAGTAAGGTAGACTAGGAGGAAAATATTCCCAAGCCTCTAGCTTGGTCCAGCTCAAGATCTGACCTCCATTGTGCAAAGGTGTGTGTAGCTAAACTTCCAATCATGAAGCCTGAATCAGTTCAGGGACATGAATTTGGAGATATATAGACTATGGAAAACAACATCTGTTTCGCCAGCCCAGTCATGACTTCAGTAGAGTGATGCAAAATCTTCACTCCAAAGTCTCAACCTGTTTGAGATCTGGACACTGTGTAGTGGATGTGGGTGCCAAATTCCTGAGCCTCAGTCCCTTGCTAGTTCAAGATCAACCCAGTGAGTGCAGAGGTGGATGGACCTAGAAACCCAAGCCTCAAGCTAGAGGCAGAAATAGTTCCTGAGATTTCGGCCTCACAGCCATGGCAGCAAAGCACCTGAGCCTCTAGTATGGACTTACTAGATATCAGTGCATGGCATGGGATGATGACAGAGCCAAAAAAAATGAGTTTCAAGACCCAAGCTTCTTGGAATCTAGACACAGCATTGTGGCAGTGGATGGAAGAATACCTGAGAATCAAGCCCAGACTAGTTTAAGATAACAGTTAAACCTGAAGTGGTCTAAGATGCTGCTTCTAGTGTCTTGCACCCATTGGGGAAAAGTATCTGAAAGAGCTGAGTCCAATGGGTGGACAAAAACGTTTTTCATAGGCCAAGGATATCTTGGTTTTTGTCTTTGGAGCACTAATTGTCAGATAAAACTCCTGAGTTCTATCTCTCCTTTGTGCCTCCCTCTGATTAAAAATAACAAAATACAGTGTCCCTGGTCTTAAAGATACCTTTTCTTCTTATTACTCATGAGTTACAAGTAATAAGTCAAAGCATAACAGGACATTTTGCTAATGTTTCTCCCTATTTAGTAATTGCTAGCTTCACGTATGGTAAGGATTAATGAAAGCTTTGTATGACACCTGGGTTCTCTCTGGTTTAAAAGTATGTATTCTCAGACAAAATGCATCATCCTGAAAGTATGGATTATGACTGCTGTGTAGATTAATAAAATCATTCCTCTGCTATGCATCTTCTCATTGTCTGATTAATTCTGACTTATGCTGTCATAAACATGGACCTGATAAAGCTAAGAGAAGCTAAAAGGCAAATGAAACACTCAAGGTAAATGAACTTTCAGAATTTCATAATGTGAAACTCCTCTCCAGTTCGGAAGGAATATATTGATCTGCTTCAAGGACTGATGGCATAAACAGTAGCTATAGTTAACTCCATCATTTATGAAACCTTATTTTATGCTGTGAGTCATCATTACTACTGGTTTCACCCTGAAAGGAAGTGTGTGCTTAACTACAAATTATTTTCTAAAATTTTGAGACTTTTAAGGATGCCACAGCAAGGAGGAGAAACGGTTCCTATAAAAGTATGGACTTTGTATTCATTAATATCAATGAGACTTAAACTCTTATAGTCAAACTCAGAGGCATCCACGGAGGTTATCAGTGATATGGAACATAGATTGGAGTCCCCACAAGAAGTGAAAATACCGCAATTTGCAGAATCAAATGCAGAGAGAGAGACACAGCCAGTCTTTTGTCTCTGCTACCAAACTTAGAGAAAAAAAGGAAAAAAAAAATGACATCTAAACCTTTGGTAGAATGGGGAGTCTCTGCTGTAAGCTCTGCATCAGTCTGATGATAATTCAGAAAGGGAGTCAGATATGCATTCTGATGATGATTTCAAGTTGAGTAAAATGTGATTACTGAAGAACACGATAAGAATTAACAAAAGATAGAGAAAGAAACATACTGCTATGCAAGAGAAAAAGAAACAGAAACCTACAGCTCTGTCATATATGAATTGCTGAAGCACAGTACAAAAGTTTATGAAGGATGTAAGAATACTAGCTAAAGGATTGAACATCATTGACATGCAAGAGAGAAAATGATTGGAGTCCATGGCTCACAGGTCAGCTAAAGCAATAAATAAATTTGATTTTGGAGAGGAAAAATAAACCAGAGCCTATCTTCCACAGTGGCCATATCTCATGCTGTGTCTACCTCCTCCATCAGCTCTCCCAGCTTGGAAATAAGCATTATACCTGTGTCCTGTAACTATCACACTTGTTCCTGCAGCAAAAGCTGGTCCACAATACTCTAGCAGGGTTAATCAGTAGTAGTGGAATGAATGGGATTTCAAGTCTTTAAGAAATTGGAGAAAGCCATATCTGCATACGGAATACATTCTACCTCTACTTGGAGTTTGTTGGATATATTCTCACATGCTCAGAGAATGATCCCTCAGGATTGAGAGAAAGTGCTAAAAACAGCACTGGAGTCAGGAACGTGTATAAAATTGAAGACGTTGTGGAACTAAGAAAAATAATGAAAACAATCTTTGAATTACCATGAAATGAATGCTGGGGATTGTACAGAGGCTGAGTGTTCAGATACAGTTGATGTACGATAATTAAGCTATTAATCAGGCCCAAAAATGTTGCATAAGAGCCTGGGACCGGATAGAGTAAGCAGGAAAAGTTCATCAATCAGTTCATCAGTGCTGTGGTGCAGGAGTTTAAGCTGCCCCCTGCAAATTTGCATCTCCTATGGGCACAGGTGAGAGACATGAATAATTTACATCTCTGTTAGCTCTCTGCTCAAGCACCTGGGAGAGCATCCAGTGATGATCCAAACACTTGTGCCCCTGCACGCACATGAGAGACCTGGAAGAAGCTCCTGGATTCTGGTTTTAGCCTGGCAGAGCCCTGGGCGTTGTAGCCATCTGGGGAGTCAGTAGGCATATGGAAAATTTCTCTCTCTCTCTTTCTCTTTTTCCCCATCACCTATTTATCTGCTCCTTCTCTTCACAGCCCCCTCTTTTGCATATCTGATAAACAAACAGAGAGGAAGATATTATTTTGCTTTCATATTGCTTCTACATCACAATTTTTTTTACGTGTAGCTGAATTTCTGGCCTATTTCTTGCAAGACCTCCTGTTTAACATACTGCATCCGGCTTTTGGGATTTGTGGTAATAAAAGCTCACAGAGAGGGTGAGATGCAGAGAGATGCTCCATTTGTCTGTTTTCTCCCCAGTGATTTGTAAAGGCTGGAGTGGAGTCAGGCTGAATTCAGGGATTTGGCCTCCATTTGGGTCTACCCTGTGAATGGCAGAAGACCAAGGGTGTGGGTCATCTTCCACTGCTTTACTATGCACATTAGCAGGAGCTTGAACCCAAAGCAGAGCAGTCTGGAAGTGAAATGAAGCTGTGATGTCAGATGCCACCTTTGCAAACAGTAGCATCACCCACTGCTATTTCTTCAAGATACTCCTAATTTCATAAAGACAGTTTTGATTAACAAGGTTTTAGATTAGTGATTTTATCTCCTTTCAACATCTTAAGTATGTCATTCATCTTGCCTGCAATCTTCTGAGGAAAAAATCCTTTCCATTCTGGAACGATTTTCTAGTTATAGAGGGTTTCAGCATAATTTTTTGGCTAATGAATGCTGTTACAAAGCACCAGGTAAAAGGGGCAGGCCTCTGGCTTAGCCGTTAAAACACCCACATCCCAAGTTGGGTTGCAGTATTTGGGTTTAATATCTAGCTCTGGCTCCTGACTTCAGCTGACACCTCATTGCAGACACTGGAAGGCTACAGTGATGGTTCAGGTGGTGTTCCCGTCCCCATTGACAAAGGAGCTCTGTATTGAATTCCTCTGCCTTTGATGACTGAACCTATGGGCTTTTCTGGATATTTGGTAAATGAACATTCAGATGGGAGCTACTTGACCTCTCAAAGAAATAAACAATGATTTAAAATGCACTAACATAAATGACAGGAATTTTGCTCATATTTTCCGAGATGGCAAGCACTGGAGTCAGCAATTGATCTGTATACATGGGGTTTGAAGCATCATGAACTGTGACTCATGGTTATCCCCTTAAAATCTGACAATGTGAAAAATTACATACTGGTTCTGATCTTGATTTTTCATGCAGAAAACACTGCATTTGAGGCTTTCTACTATGTATCTAACAATGCATGGTTAACGTCTAGCCATGAATACCTACAGTGCTTATTGCCATAGAGGCATGGCTAAATTATTATTCAAAATGACACTATGTTCACTCTTCCTATTTAATAAATGAGAAAGTCAATCTGGAAAAAGATCCTCAAAGATGTTCAAGATCATAATGTAATGTCTGCCAGTGCTGGGATTACAAACATGGCTCTCTTGGCTTCATACCACTTTGTGACAAGCTTGAAATGAAAGAGAAGAAACCTGGTGAGAATGAGGTGCATCTTCGGATAATCGTACTTTGCCAAGTGATGCCGGTTCATATTTCATATGCATATTTTCTCATTTGTGATAATGGGGCTCCTGGCACTAGTCTTTTTTTTTTTATTAATTATTTTGCATTATGTGACAGTTTCATAGGCTCTGGGAATCCCCCCACCCCTCCCCATGCCCCTCCCCCTGGTGGATTCCTCCACCTTGATGCAGCATTACAGTTCAAATTCAATCAAGATTCTTTCCTTGCAAATATATACCAAGCATAAAGTCTAGCTACTTATTGTCCAGATGGGTTGAACAGTTTCTTGGGGAGACCATTTCTGGTCCAAAGTTAGAGCTGGTAGTATATCATCCCAGTCAATTAAGAGTCCCAGTATAACATCAACAGCAATTTGCAATATTATGAAATTGACATGGTTTTGCGTAACCAGTATGTTAAAAAAAAAAAAAGCAAGTTCTTAACCACAACCTATCATTAGCTCATTGACATTTCAATTTTAGTTTATATTCAGGACCAGCTGCTATATACCTTAAAATGGCTATAAGGTACCATTCAGCTGTCTTGTGTCTATTTCATTTTAGTATTTAGCCATTTGTTGTGTTGAAGTATAATTTTGCTGATCTTGGCAGATTTTAGGATAATCTAGACTGGCTTGTAACTCTAACAAGATATTTGTTGACATTTAAGGTGCAGAACACTTTTTTTGGGGGGGGGGTGTGTGCAGGAAAATCTTCAACACCATGGTGAGGAGTAGCTAATCTTTGTGTCCCACCCAGAGAGGCATGAGCCAATCCACGCCAGCTCTTTCAACCAGTGTTGATTTCTAATCACATAACACAACAGTGTATGCTTTACAATCCATTTTATAAAGAGTTTGCCTTTGTTAGACCTGGAATATGTCAACATAATGACTATGAGATTTATCACTCTTGTTTTCATATAAGTCTCATATTTCTTTGTCTAAAGTCAATATATACCGGATGTCAAATTTTAATGAGTAAGAAGCTTTACTGATACATTGGGAAGATGTTAAAATGGCCTTAGTCTAAAATCCCACTCCTGGGTGTAGATAAAAGTGTCACCTAGATTTGGAAGGAAAAAAAAGAAACTGATTATAGAGGGAGGGAGGAAGGGGGTAAAGAGAAAAAGAGAGTCAAATGTCAAAGCTGTGACTTGTGTTTGACAAGTGGAAATATGATAAAGATGAGTGTCATGCCTATGATTTGGTTATGTAATGTCATGAAGGCAGTGGGTAGCATGGCTACACACACACACACACACACACACACATTGTCATTCCCTCACTGGCATAAAGAAGTAAATCTCAAGTGCCTGTGGAGACTGGCATGGGTAATTGTCCATGCTGGGTTCAAGCGAATGGGAACTGAAGCTCACAGCAGTCAGCAAGAAAACATATGCTTTGATTATGGGAACAGAAGGGCTGAAGTTCTGTCAATGGACCCACTGGGCTTGAAAACAGCTTTCAGTTACCAGGACTCTGAAGAGACTTCAGCCCAGTTGACAGCTCAGTTGCAGGCTGTGAGTCCCAGAACTAGGGACCCAGAAAAATTCCTTAGCCTTGAAAACTTCAAGGTAAGATCTGTACAATGGTTCAAGCTGCTAAATTTGTGGGAAAGTAAGACTTACCAGACCAAAAAGAATGGAGTGATACTTCCCTGTAGCACAGTCTCTTTCACTCAGTCACATTGAATGTGTGAAAATAAAATTTCTAAGAACATCTGCCAATTCTCTTCCCATAGTCCATCCTCAACAGCATCTGATTTCACCAATGTAGATGACATGGAAGATGGTTACTGACTCGGTCATTTTAAACATACACCAGTACCGTCCATTTATTTATACGCTCATTTATGATTTGATGAGATACAAACAATGAGGCAGGTGAAAGAAGCTGAGCTTGGGCAGCTGAGAAATGATTTCTTGAAAGCATGATCTCAGAGAAGGAAACTGGATGAAAAAAGAGAGAGAGGAAGGGATGGAGTGAAAAAGAAAGAGAGAAAAAAGAAAGAAAAAAGAGTGATGGAGAAGGTAGTGAGGAAGGAAGGAACAGAGGATTCAAGCAAGCAAGGGAGGGAGGGAAAGAAGGAAGGAGGAAGGAATGCAGGGATGTACAATTTTCTGATATCATTTTCAGCCCGTGTTTCCCACAGTCACATAGTAAACACTTTGGAGCCATGCCAACCATGGTGCAAGGTGACGTAAGTAAACATTGTCACAAAAGAGACATTTAGTAAGAAGACATGCTTGATACAACACACCTACAGGCATGAGAAAAAAGCTGGTCTGTTCTGAGAAATATGTTTCCCCCATATGTATCACCCATTTCTATTAGTTTTATCTTCATATTTGATTCATTACCTTTCCCCACCTTTCACATGGCAGACTCTTTGGCTTTCAGCACAGAACTATATCTGAAAATCTATTAAGTTTATTTCTTAGACATCGGTGGCCACCAAAATTAAACTACCAGCACAAAGACGGGCTGTTATTTAAAACTGGGGAGAGATTAGAGGGGATTTTTACTTTATCAAAACTTATTTCAGTTATGAAACTGGCATTCATTCCTCCAATGCCTTCACTTGTGCACTAATTTATCTTCCACCTCACATGATCTTAATCTTTCATTGTCAATTTATGAAAAAACCATAGGGATTTCAATGGTCTGTCCTATAGTACACCCATGTTTTGAATTAGAACCTTCCAAGGGAAATTCTGTGAGCTTCTTTCTCTTGAATGAACTCCAAACATTTCATCTGTAATCTCATGAGTCTTTTCAGAGCTCCTACCCAAGGAAGGCCACATAAATGCCTGAGAGCCTGCAAATCTATCATCAAGGATTTGACGATTTGGTCTCATTTCCTTTTCTTTCCCTCTATTTTTAAAAAGTACGACTTTATTCACTTTAAAATGACTTTCTGTAGGTATGTTTTTTCTCAGCCTTTAGTATAACTAGAGAAGTAAAAGGAACATAAAGAATTAGAAAAAGGGACCCAGAGGCGTGGCCTAGCGACTAAAGTCCTCGCCTTGAACAAGCCAGGATCCCATATGAGCGCCGGTTCTGGTCCCGGCAGCCCCACTTCCCATGCAGCTCCCTGCTTGAGGCCTGGGGAAGCAGTCAAGGATGGCCCAAACATTTGGGACCCTGCACCCACATGGGAGACCTGGAAGAGGTTCCAGGTTCCTGGCTTCGGATAGGTGCAGCACCGGCTGTTGCGCTCACTTGAGGAGTGAATCATCAGATGGAAGATCTTTCTCTCTGTCTCTCCTTTCTGTATATCCCACTTTCCAATAAAAATAAATAAATCTTAAAAAAACTAAGAAAAAGAGAGTGAGAAATGCACCTTTTGCTATTGTCTACAACTTCTTGAAGGGTGCTTGTTCATGCAGCTTCATGTGCTACAGTAAAGCTGTTATCATCTTTAGCACTTGCCCATCTCCATTCTTGGAGATGCTTTAAAGCACTGTGAAGATAGGGCCGTGAAGTCTTCTAAATAGGATGTACTGCACATTGCCTGTAAGAAGGAGCTCTGGCTTGGAATCAACAAACATGCAATAATGTTGAATGAAGCATTAAGAAATTTCTGTAAGAAAAGTTGAGTACCAGAATGGAGAATTCACTAGAAATGGACATGGAACTTCCCTCTTCCTCCACTCATGGTTCAAGGTCACTTGTCCTGAGTTCTGGAATTGGGACCATAGTGTGCATAAAAGTGAATAGTGACTGTGATCATTTGCATAACTGAGTTCCATAGGAATTATGAGTCCAAAGAATGAACGTTTTTGAGCGAATCAGAAATGCAAGCCAGAAGACATGACATTAAATAATAATTTTGTTCCAAGGAAAGAATGCCAGTAAAGAACAGTAGGAGTACAGCAAAGGGATTGAAACACGCACAGAACCTCCCTGAGGGCAAAGGAAGACTGGTGTGTTCAGTATCCACTTTCATATAGTGGAAGGCATGGTGAGGGCATTCACAGAACAGTTTGAAACTTCACAGGAAAGTGAGAGCATAGAAGTGAGGAGTGAGTGGAGTTGAGCCTAACGGCCATGAGGAACTGTTGAAAGATGAATGACAGCACTACATTTGAATTTAACTATAACCCTAGTCAGAATAGCAAGTGGATGTTAAGGAACCAGTCTTAGAGGTTAAGACTGTTGTAATAATCTAATTCCAAAATTAGGGTGGCTAGAACAAACAAACAATTGAATCGATCAATTGAATCGAAGAGATTGGACGAAGTAAAGTACAGTAAGACAATGCAAAACAATACTTAATGGGGGAATAGCTGTCAACTGACACACCCTGGGCTGGTGAAACCTGGAAGGGATGGGTATTGCGGTTTAAATATTTGATCCCAGAATTCACATAGAAGCTTAAACTCCAATGTGATAAGTAAATGGCACTGAGTAGATAAAACCTGAATCCAACTAAGTTTAGTGGTGAGGCTTTTGGGAAGTGGTTTAATTGAATTGGGTCATTAAGGTGGACTCACATCCCAGTGGCTTTATAAAGAGACACAGACATTAGGTTCCCTGACCTTTTCCACATGATGCTGGGACTCCACCAGGTAGAATGCCATCACCAGAAGCTGAATCAGTGCTGCCTTTTCCACCTTGAGCCATGTTCTTTCAGAATTAGGAGCCAAAAGAAACATCTTTGCTTTATAAAGTTAGGCAGCTTATAATTATATATAACTGCTTAATAAATAGTGATGGTTTCTGACTTGGGACATTTGGGTGGATGTAAAGTCCTTTCCTGAGAAAGCAAAAATAAATAAATAAATAAATGAATAAATAAATAAATAAATAAATAAATAAATAAAATTCAAGGAGATAAAGATTCAGCTGAGAAGATGGTATTATGAGCTACCGGTGGAGGTGAATGTGCAGCCTGTTGGCTTTCAGTGGGTTAGCTAAAGGATACACACCAGATGGATATGTACAGCTTCCCCATAGATAATGAGTCAGTTCCACGAAATCTACCTAGAGTCATACAATGCAAGCATCTAGATCTGAGGTTCCAGAGCACGTAGACTCCACTGAAGTCGTGGGAATGGATGAGGCATCCAAAAGACAGGCTCTGCATCAGGATTATAGAAAGAGATCAAAGAAATGGCCAATGTTTCTGGTGTCTTTGGTGAGAGAATGACAAGCTGTAGTTATTTCATGAACATTAGGGTCTAAAATAAGTCAATGAGCAGTTTATTGTAGACCTTAGCATGGACAATTAAAAGGTAAAGTGCTTAAGCGTGAATCAGCTACAATTACTATTTCCAACTAAAATATTTCATCATTCAGTTCTTCATTCACTCATAAGAGGACATATACTTATCATTTGTATTTAATATTTACACACTTGCTTGATTCCATGGTTTTGGAACACAGAAGTAAGCCACTGCCTGCAGCACCATTAGCCAATGACAGCATCACTTCAGATCCTGGCTGCCCCATGTGCATTTCCGTTTCTTACTAATGTGCCTGGGAAAAGCAAAGGGAAGTGGCTTAAGTGCTTGGATTCCTGCCATAAGGGAGATCCAAGTGCGTTTTCACATCCTGGCTGCATTCAGCCTGGCGCAGCACTGCTACTGCAACTATTTGGGTAGTGAGCTGTGGGACAGACGATCCAATTGAATCTCTATGTCTCTCACTACATCTGTTCAATTTATCTGCCTTTCAGATAAATAAACCTTGAAAAGTGTGTCTTTATATAATACACTGTGTGCAAATGAATTATATCATTCCTTGTGTGAAGAATATTGACACTGGTAGCATCCAAATGACATCCAATATCCTCTTACTCCTGGTGTTTGTACTCTTGTGCATTGTCCTCCCAAACAGTAGTAGGTCTCAGAAGATTCAGATATTTCTTGCACACTCTGTTCCTCTACTCTTGCTCTCTCCTTTTCTCCTTCCTCCCTTTCTTGCTGCTTCTCTACCTCTATTGCTCCTTCTTCACATTTCCTGGGGAATGACAGCTGACCAATCATAGGAGCAGCCCTGTTGAAGAGCGAGCCTGTTCATGACTTGAAGTTAAGAGCCTCAGGAAGGAGTCTGGAAGCAGATTACCAAGAATTTCTGCTTCTTACAGTGCAGGACACACATCTGATCCCCTAAAAGACCACGAGCTACAGCCAGCACCTGAATCCAAGACTTCTGGTGTGTCTCACCCTATGTGAAGTAATCAGTGGTTCTTGTTTGAAAGTGCTGACTTTGGTATCATTTTGTATGCAGCATTAAATAATCAATGCATGTAAGTCAAGTGGTATTCCTGTAAAGTTGCTTTAGATGTGGCAAGTGAGATCACCATACAGGACTGATCATCTTAATAAATAACAAACTCTAGGTGCACCTTAAACTGAGTCCTGATCCTCTTTGGGGATTTAGCCATGGACCTCGACTTTCTCTGCTCGCTGTTCTGAGGAAGGGTCAAACTTCTTCTGTCAATTTTTTTGATTTTTTGTTAAGTACTTTTCCATTTTAAGACTACCAATATCTCATCCTCATGTGTTTTTCTATTTCTGTAAATTCTCTTAGATATTGGATCTCATGCATTTATCTCAATTTCTTTTGTTTTTTCCATGAAGTCTCTCTGTTTTTGAAATGGTCAACATGTGGGGAAATCTCTTATCTTTTATCTCTCCATTTGATAGATTTTAGGAAATTTCTTCTACACTATGATACAAGGCAGATTTCCAGATTCCGTTTTTCTTAGATTGTGTTTGTTATTTGAAAGTCAGAACTGCAAAAAGAGAGACGGGGAGATTATTTGTTCACTGGTTTACTCTGCAGATGACTAAAACTTGCGGTCAGGTGAAGGTACATCTGGAACTGTATCATGGGTTTCAGGGGCTGAAACACTTGAGTCATCTTCACTGCTCCCCTAGGCCATTACAGAAAGCTGGATTGGAAATGGAGCAACTGGAACAAGAGCGAGCGTTTCTATGGGATCCCAGCAGTGCAGGCAGTGGCACAATGTGCTTTGCCACAATGGTGACTCCTCCAATTTTAGTTTAATGAGCCATGCTGTGTTTCACAGGTTTTTAAGTTGGCCTACTCTCAGGAAACATTCCCTTTAATGTTTGTCCAGGCTCCTGTATTATTCCTGTTTTCTTCATGCAGCTTTAGTATCTCTGTGCTTTACATCATCTTCATTTTGAGTCTTTATCCAAGTGTCGGTAGGTATTCTCTAATTGTGCTGATTGAGTTACGGCATATTTGATTGAAACTTGTCAAAGAAGGGGCTGAGCTTGTCCACAGGACAGGTTCATAATCAGGTTATCATAAAAGTAAACCATATTTTCTAGCTATAACCTAATTTGTTTTTTATCTAGACAAGTGTTTCACTGCTGGGAGAAAAGCAGCCAATAACTGGCTGGAATTCTAGGCCTACCTAATGCCAACTCTGCTAACTATACCAGTATTTCAGCCCATTCTTTATTTTATTTTTTATTTTTTAGATTTGTGAGGATGGGGGGGCAAGGCATTTTCCATGCCACTGTGGGCACATACTGTCCAGGGCTGTCTTACCTCCATTTCCAGGGCACTGTACAAATGGTGTGCTGAGCATACCTTGCCTGAGTCCAGAGAACTGGGCACAGGCCAGAATGGGTATACCTGTTAGCCCATTTGCCAAGTATAAAATGATATAAGGGGCCTTAAATGGACTGGTTCATCATACTCACAAGTAAGCATGAAAAGTAAGAAGTAGATCAAATGGGGAAGTGCAGGGAGCCTTCCTTTGTCAAGTCAACTCCCCTGCCTGCATGCATGAGAGCCTGAAACTGAAACAAGGTCAGTTGAAGCACCCACTTGTGAAAGCAGGGACTGGAAGCAGGCCAGGCCCAGTTATGGCACAGCACCATCAGCACCATCCAGTAAGTATCAGGGCTAGCGACAGACCTGGTAGTGGATTTGGGGACACCTCAGGTAGGCCAAGGCACCTGTTGGGACACATGAGAGCTGTGTTGCAGGCAGTCTGGAGCACACTATGCTATAACACTCACATACACACATGAGAGCTAGGACTCAGGGTGGACTGGGTAATGCTGGGACACAGTACCTACTGACATATGCAAGAACCAGGGCTAGTGGTAGGCCTGGTAGGGGTTTTTTGGGGACACTACTGGACTCCTCCACTGGTATTTGCAAGAGCTAGGACTGGGGATAGTTCCAGCTTGGCTAGACCTCAGCATCCACTAATACATGTGAGTAACAGTGCTGGGGAAGAGACATAGCATGATTTAGTAGGGATTGTCCCAACTAGGCCTCAGCATCGTGAAAACTGTGGGTGGGGAAGGGTGCATTGGGTCAGGCCACGGTATCTGCTACCACACACAAATGTCAAGGCTGAGAATGAACCAGGTAGGAGTTCTTCAGGGTGACCCCAACTAAGAAGCAGCCCCCACTGGCGTGTGTGTGTGAGAGAGAGAGAGAAAAAAAAAAGAGAGAGAGGCAGAGAGAAAAGGTCAGGCCTACGTGCAGGCTGGACTTAGCTAGGCTTTGGCACCTGCTGGTTAATGTGAGAGCCAGCGCTGAAGGTAGGACTGACCAGACAACTGTACCCTTTTGTATGTGCATTGGCTGGTTCAGGGGGTGGAATGAGCTCAACCTATACTAGCTTACACATGGCATAGCAAGGTTTGAAGACCTCCCAGATGAGACTTCTTAAGTAGCTCCCCAGCTAGACCACCATGCTCAATCCCTGGCCTCAGGAAAAATCAAATAGGCATGTGGTCTGATCCCAGAGCACATGTTACAGGCCTGGGCCACCACTTGTTGACCCTCAAGTGGAAATGTTGAGCTTACTCAGATAAACATGAAAGGGAAGACAGCCAGCTCATCTAAGACAAAAAATGACTTTAAGTACCTCATTAAAAATGGAAAGAAGATGGCTGAAAAACACGGCAGGCCAGACTCTACAGCAAGCATGTAGGCGTGCTGATAGATAAGGACAGCCACTAGGCCTTAAAAATAATTTCTCACCTCTTGCATGATTAAGCTGACAACAACTTGAATATTTCCAAAAACTCAAGTACCTCAATTAGGACATTGTTTGTCATATCAGAATCTCAAAGTAACATTAAAGAATTGTCTCTGTCACTGGGAACTCCTCTTGTAATGTGACAGCAAGGGGTGGCACAAGATTTCATCTCCTCTTTGCCTCCATCTCAATAGATATGAGAGAGAAAATTGAAACATGGCTCTCACTCATTGTCCCCACTACTACCCCAACACTTTCCTTCATAATCAGAGGCTCATGTGGGTCTGCAGCTCCCAGACCACTGCAATACATATTAAAATAAAATAATTAAAGTTAAGCTATTTTATCAGTGATGGAACACACACACTCACACACATATAATCCCCTTCCCCATAGGTAACTCAGTTCTATGGAAGAGAACTTTCGGCTCCTGTATGGAGGAAAGAATGCCTATCTGTAAGAACTCTGGGAATCAGAAAGAAAAAATGGCCGACCACGGAGGGTTGATGTAAAGGGGAAGGCAGAGAGAGAGGGCCAAAAAGTGCCAGAAGAAGGAGCAAGTCTAGTTAAAAATAGTATACACAGGTGTGCGAATCCCACAGGACACTGCGGAATCAACAAGATCCATGCAATTTGGAGAATCAACCAAAAATAACAACAAATAAACCAAGGCAGTGCTCAGCGGCCAGCTCAGTCTCACCGCAGCTCGAAAACAGAGATTACAGATGAAGAAATTGAAGACGTCTCTGATAAGGAGTTCAGAAAAATAATTATAAAACTCTTCAGAGACAATGAAAAACGATGGGACGAACTCAAAGATTTTAAAAACCACATAATCACAGAAACAAAATCACTCAAAAACGAGATCCTGGACTTGAAGAATAAAGTTGAGAGCTTAGCCAACAGAATTACAGCAGCAGAAGACAGGATACCCGACTTAGAAAATTCCCAGAATGAAAGCAGGCAGATTATTAACCAACTAGAGTCACAACTACACAAGGCGACCAAGACAATCCAGGAGATGAATGACAACATCAAGAAATCAAATATCAGAATCATGGGGCTCCCAGAAGGAGTGGAAAGAGAAACAGGCATACAACCAGTACTTGAGGAAATTATGCAGGAGAACTTCCAAAATACCTGGAACATGAGTCCAATCCAAATTCAGGAAGGCCAGAGGACTCCCCACAGGGTGGACCCAAAACGATCCTCCCCAAGACACGTGGTAATCAAGCTACTCTCCAATGAATACAAAGAAAGAATCCTAAGGTTAGCACGATCCAAAGATAAGCTTACATTTAGGGGCAGGACCATCAGAATCACGGCCGACTTCTCAGAACAGACGCTCCAGGCAAGAAGGGAGTGGAACAAAATCTTTCAAGTACTGAAAGAGAACAACTGTCAACCAAGAATACTCTACCCAGCAAAGATTTCATTTGTATACGAGAACGAAACTAGATACTTCCACAGCAAAGAGAAATTAGAAGAATATGCTAACACAAAACCAACTCTACAAAATCTCCTTAGAAATGCGCTACTCCCAGAGAAAAAGGAAGCAAGCCATAAGCAAGGATGGCAATCAGGGAGATCTCAATAAAGTCCATCCACGGAAACGACAATCAATTACCAACAACCTCAAAAACACAGGCATATGTCACGGCATAATTATAATTTCTCAATATTAACCCTCAACACAAATGGCTTAAATTCATCACTGAAAAGGCACCGATTAGCAGACTGTGTTAAAAATCAGGACCCAACTATATGCTGCTTGCAAGAAACGCATCTAACCAGAAGAAACTTCAGGAAACTCAAAGTGAAAGGATGGAAACAAATATTCCATGCCAATGGACGAGAAAAAAAGGCTGGTGTGGCAGTCCTATTCTCAGATGATACGGACTTCAAAGTAACAAACATCAAAAAGGACAGGGAAGGGTGCTACATCTTCTTGAAAGGGAGGATCCAACAAGAACCAATCGCAATTCTTAACATATATGCTCCTAGCCCGGATGCACCCAGCTATGTGAAACAACTACTTTTGGACTTAAAGGGAGACATAGATGAACATAAGATAACTCTGGGAGATCTGAACACCCCACTAACACCAATAGATAGATCAACGCAGCAAAAGTTCAACAGCGAAGCCACAGAACTCACACAAACAATAGAACAACTGGACCTAGTAGACATCTATAGAATATTTCATCCTAAGGCCACAGACTACACCTTCTTCTCAGCAGTGCATGGTACCTTCTCCAGGATAGACCACATAACAGGACACAAAATGTCAGAATCATACCATGTACCTTCTCAGACCATCACGGAGTGAAACTGGAAATCAACAACTCAAAATGTCCCAGGAAACATGTAAACTCCTGGAGGCTGAACAATATGCTACTAAACAAACAATGGGTTAGAGAAGAAATTAAAGACGAGATCAAAAAATTTATGGAAACCAACGAAAACCCAGATACAAATGTCCAAAACTTATGGGACACGACCAAAGCAGTGTTACATGGTAAGTTTATTGCAATTAGCGCGCATGTCAAAGCTCAAGAAAGGCAACAAATGCAGGAATTAAGCACACACCTCCAGGAACTGGAAAAGCAACAGCAGAAGGACCCCACAAACAAGAGGAAACAAGAAATTATCAAAACAAGACAAGAACTAAATCAGAAAGAAATTAAAAAAAACATTCAGAAAATAAATGAATCAAAAAGCTGGTTCTTTGAGAGGATAAACAAAATAGATACCCCACTGGCCCGACTGACAAAGAAAAAACAAGACAAAGCAAGAATTAGCAGCATCAAAGATGAAAAAGGCAACATAACAACAGACACTACTACCATTAAGGAAATAATTAGAAATTATTACAAAGAACTATACACCAACAAATCCGATAACCACTTGGAAATGGAAAGATTCTTAGAATCCCACCACTTACCAAAACTTACCCCAGAAGCAACAGAAGACCTGAATAAACCCATTACCGAATCAGAAATAGAATCAGTGATTAAAGAGCTCCCAACAAAGAAAAGCCCAGGCCCAGATGGTTTTACCACAGAATTCTACAAAACATTCCAACCAGAGTTAACCCCAATCCTTTACAAGCTCTTCAAAACAATAGAAAAGGAAGCAGTTCTTCCAAACTCATTCTATGAAGCCAATATCACCTTAATCCCCAAACCGAATAGAGAATTAACAGAGAAGGAAAACTACAGACCGATCTCCTTGATGAACGTTGACGCTAACATTCTCAACAAAATCCTAGCCAATAGAATACAAAAAAACATCAGACAGATCATCCATCCAGACCAAGTAGGTTTCATCCAGGGAATGCAGGGATGGTTCAACATAAGAAAATCCATAAATGTGATACATCACATCCAAAAACTGAAAAACAAAAACCATATAATAGTATCAATAGATGCAGAAAAAGCCTTCGACAAAATTCAACACCACTTCATGTTAAAAACCCTAACCAGGGTGGGGATAGAAGGAACAATCCACAACATAATCAAAGCAATATATGAAAAACCCAATGCCAGCTCATACTAAATGGAGAAAAACTGGATCCCTTCCCACTGAGATCTGGAACAAGACAAGGCTGCCCACTATCACCACTGCTATTTAATATAGTCGTAGAGGTACTTGCAGAAGCCAGAAGACAAGACAAAGAAATCAAAGAAATCCAAATTGGAAATGAAGAAGTCAAGCTTTCACTATTCAAAGACGACATGATTCTTTACATAGAAGAACCAAAAAACTAAATACAAAGACTCCTAGAACTCATACGAGAATTTGGCAGAGTGGCAGGATACAAGATAAATGAACAAAAATCAATAGCCATGGTGTATGCAAATGGCCGCCAAATGGAAGAAGATCTAACCAACAAGCTACCATTCAAAATAACAGAGAAAAGCATGAAATATCTGGGAATAAATTTAACCAAAAGCGTAGATGACCTTTATGAAGAAAATTACAAAACACTCAAAAAACAAATAGAACAAGACCTCGAAAGATGGAACAACATCCCATGCTCCTGGATAGGCAAAATTAATATCATCAAAATGTCTATACTACCAAAAGCAATATATACATTCAATGCAATCCCAATCAAATTACCCACAGCATTCTTCATCGAACTGGAAAAAATGATACACAGATTCATCTGGAAACACAAAAAACCACGAATAGCCAGAACCACTCTGAAGAACAGGCACTTAACAGGGGGAATCACAGTACCGGATCTATGGACATACTATAGGGCAGTGGTCATCAAAACAGCCTGGTACTGGCACAAAGATAGAGAGGAAGATCAGTGGAGCAGAATAGAAACAACAGATGGAAACCCACACAGATACAGTCAACTAATCTTCGACAAAAAGACAAACGACAACCCAAGCAAATGGAAAGGTCTGTTCAATAAATGCTGTTGGGACAACTGGTTGATAGCCTGCAGAAACAAAAAGATAGACCCACATCTCTCACCATACACCAAGATCGAATCTAAATGGATAAAAGACCTAAACCTACATCCAGAAACCTTCAAACTTTTGGAAGAAAATGTTGGAAACACACTGCAACACTTAGGGGTAGGCCCTCACTTCCTAAAAAAGACTCCAAAAGCAGTAGAAATCGAGACCAAAATAAACAATTGGGACCTCATGAAACTAAGAAGCTTCTGTACAGCTAGAGAAACAATCAACAAAGTAAAAAAACAACTACAGAATGGGAGAAGATCTTTGCACACCACATAGGAGCTAGAGGGCTGATCTCCAGAATATACAAAGAGCTACAGAGAAACCAAAACAACAGAACAAACAAACTGCTCAAGAAATGGGCATGGGAAATGGGCAGACATTTCACAAAAGAACAAACACAAATGGCAAACAAGCACATGAAAAAATGCTCAAGTTCCTTGGCAATAAGGGAAATCCAAATGAAGACAACAATGAGGTACCACCTAACGCCAGTAAGGATGGCACACATACATAATACCACCAACACTTGCTGGCAAGGATGTGGGGAAAAGAGAACCCTTCTCCACTGCTGGTGGGACTGCAGACTTGTACAGCCTCTATGGGAATCAGTTTGGCGAATACTCAAACAACTGAAAATCAGCATACCATATGTTCCAGCAATAGCAGTCCTAGGAATATACCCAAAAGATCTCCTACACAAGAAACCAACATGCACGCCTATGTTCATAGCAGCACTATCTACAATCGCAAAAACCTGGAAGCAGCCAAAATGCCCATCAATAGAAGACTGGATAAGAAAGCTATGGTTCATCTACTCTATGGAATACTACTCAGCTATTAAAAAAAACAAAATGCAGTTCTTTGTGGACAAATGGACCTGACTGGAATCCATCATGCTAAGAGAAATGAACCAATCCCAAAAGGTTAAATACTACATGTTTGCCTTAATCTGAGATGAAAAGATGACAACTTGAAAGATAGTACCTGTATATTGTAATATTAGTGCAATCTCTAACAACCTGTATCCAATGCAATAAGATAACGCGATATAATCTATAAACCAACAATTAATGTAAGAATATTTAAGATCTACATCAAAAAACTGTAAAACCTACTATGTCCTCAATACGCTATTTTAACCAGTAATGGGGAGGAAGTGCAGGGAAATCTTTCAAGACCATAAAAAGAGTGAGAAAAAAGTACAATATAGCTTACCAAGGTCAAATCTGGTAATTCATAGACAACAGACTCAAAGTGGCACTAAACAACAATAAAACTACTATACCAATGCATGAGGGGGGAATCTGGTGTGATCCTGACAACCTCTTAACAGGAGGTCATGTGCGTGGAGCAGGGGAGCACTCCAGAGTGGAGCAGGTGGCAAGGAGGAAGCTTGGATCCCAACCACGAAGACTCCCAGACCTTCAACACAAACTACTAAGACGAGCAACAAGGACTATACCCCAACTGCCAAGGAGGCCACAGGAAATTGGATGCCCTCGGAGGCTGAGTACTCTGAGGTCACCCACCCCCAACCGGAGCTTCCGCAGGGGATGGAAGAAGTCCAAACACTACCTCGCAGAAACCAACGTCATCGGAAAGACAACCAGAAGCCCTGAGCGGTCAGCAGACACAGAAGAACAATTAATGTCCTTCGGGACCAGGGAGGAGAGCTTTCTCTGGTCCGAGCCTGGCTCCACCTCTGGACCCCCGCCATCCCTCGCAGTGACCATCGGGATCGCTTCGAAAACCCCTCACAGCAAACAAACAATCATACAAACTAAAAAAAAAAAAAAAAAAAAAAAAAAAAAAAGCCCTAAAATAAATAGACAAACAACAGAAAGTAGAGCTTGAAATCTGACAGGAAAGAGCTGGCATGGATTGGCTCATGCCTTGCTGGGTGGGACACAAAGATTAGTCACTCCTCACCATGGTGTTGAGGATTTTCCTGCACACCTCCCCCCCAAAAAAATGTTCTGCACATTAAATGTCGACAAATATCTTGTTAGAGTTACAAGCCAGTCTAGATTATCCCAAAATCTGCCAAGATCAACAAAATTATACTTCAATACAACAAATGGCTAAATACTAAAATGAAATAGACATGAGACAGCTGAATGGTACCCTATAGCCTTTTCAAGGTATATAGCAGCCGGTCCGGTCCTGTATATAAACTAAAATTGAGATGTCAATGAGCTAATCATAGGTGTTGGTTAGGACTTGTTTTTTGTTATTTTGTTCTTTGTTTTTTGTTTTGTTGTTGTTGTTGTTGTTGTTGTTGTTTTAACATACTGGTTACTCAAAACTATGTCAATTCCATAATATTGCAAATTGCTGTTGATGTTATATTGGGACTCTTAATTGACTGTGATGATATTATACCAGCTCTGACTTCGGACCAGAAATGGTCTCCCCAAGAAACTGTTCAACCCATCTGGACAATAAGTAGCTGGACTCCATGCTTAATATATGTTTGCAAGGAAAGAATCTTGATTGAATTTGAACTGTAATGCTGCATCAAGGTGGAGGAATCCACCAGGGGGAGGGGAGGGAGAGGGGCAGGGGGATTCCCAAAGTCTATGAAACTGTCACATAATGCTAAATACTAATTAAAAATAAATTAAAAAAAAAAGAAAAAAAAAGAAAACAATAAATGCTGATAAGGATACAAAAAAAAAAAAAAAGAACTCTATGAATGAGGGAGAAAATAAAATTAGGAGTTCCATTGACCAGTATGCAGACAGTATTGCATCAATATTGCACTCAAAAATGGATACTGTTGGACTCCATCCAACAATCGAGTCTGTAGTGTGGGCAGAAAGGAACAATATGCTTTTCTTTCTAGACAGCTTCATCTGTAGACATGATATGCTGCCCATGATGCTGCAAGAGCATAAGGCCACACCCTTTTCTGATACCTGCCAGCAGAGCAGCCTCTGCCTGAATGTGAAAGAGATCTATGAATGAGAGGTGATCCGATAGAGGAACTTGGGGAACTCGTTTATCCGGACACAGTCCCTTCAGGTGAATGCAATAACCAAAGCTGGGAGCAACACAGACCAAGCCAGGTTACAGTACTCACTGGCACATATTTGGGTCAGTTATAGGGGTGGGCCAGGTTGGTCCACTTCATAGCTCCTACTGGCAGACATGAGACCCAGGATGGGATACAGGACAGACCTGATTGAGTATAACAGTTGCAAGGTCAAGATAAAGTCGGTACTGGAGGCTGACTGCACTGGGAAAGAGTGCAGCACCTACACGCACGAGCTGGAACTTGGGGGGAGACTGGGCTGAGCTAGGCTGTAACACTCACTAGTGAATGCCAATGTGAGGCAAGGCCATTCCAGTCTGGAACGCAGCACCTGCTAGCGCAGGTAAGATCCCAGATTGGGGGAGTGGAGCTAGCCCAGTAGTGGGATTGTAGGGGCTCCTTTGCTGGGCCACTGCTCGCTCTGGTGAGAGTGAGAATGGGGACTAGGGCAGACAAGGCTGGGCAAGGCTGTAAAACTCATTGGATTACATATGATCCAGGTTAAAGAGAGCCATGTTGGGCTAACTGACTGTATCTACTGGTGCATTCATGAGCCAGAGTGAATGCTGGCTGGTTGGGCTTTGCTGCATCAGCTGGCAGGTGCTGGGACTGGGTTTAGACTGGGTTTAGACTGTCAAATCACCCAGAGAGTATAAGCTCTGGGGTTGGATGTGGGCCTGGATCGACAGGTTATGGCTCCCATCAGCATGAGTGTGTGGTTAGATAATGGGGTTGGTCAGGCTGAGCTATGTTCCAACACCCATTGGTGTATACAAGAGCTGGATGAAATGTGGGGTGGACTGGACCAGTTGTCTGCAAACCAGCATGTGCAGGAACTGGGGCTGGGAATAGGTCCAATGGGAGTTATTGGGTGTTCCTCCCACTATGATGTAGTTCCTGCTGGTGTGCATGAGGCTGAGTGTGTGGTGAGCACTGTTAACTGGGCATCAGCATTCATTGGTTTGTGTAAGAGAAGGAGTTGTGGACAGAACTGACGAGGTGATTGCAACCACCAGTGTATGTGTAGGCGGATGTGGGTGATGGACTGAGACAGATCCTCTACTGGCTGGAACACTTAGCAATCAGGTTGGGGTCACTCTCGGCCAGATTACTTTGGGGAACACCCTAACCTGGATCACTAGACTCAGAATTCAAACCACAGTGAAAATCATAGGATATGTGATCTGACTGTAGATTATATGTGTCAGAACTGGGTCTCCTCAGTTGCAGAGGCCTGTGAAGTAGATAGCATGCACAGATGCTCATCAGGGACATGACAACCAGTTCATTGAGGCCTGCAAAGAACATCTAAACCATGGAGGACAGAACAAATTGGACAATTCTGCCAGTCAAGCTTTGACCCATACCTGGGTGAGTGGAGATTCTAAGGTGGGTCATGTCAGCCAATGGAGCCTGGAAGGATCACCTCAGACTTGGAGCAATGAAATCAACATCATATCAGAACTATCAAAATCACTTGAGCAGTACCCTCAGAACCTGTTCCACATTGGGGACACTGGGATGACAGCCGGTGGTCATCCCTCATTCGTGGGCACTGTTGCAGTTGGACTGCTGATAGTGGTCCACTTTCCGTGGATACATGGAGAAAAAAGCAGAATGGAGGCAGTTATCCTTTTCACTTTCCACTATTCCTCGACCGTTCCCACGCTTATCATAATCAACATGGGCATTCACCCCTCTCAAGTGTGTAAACATCATCAAATGTAAAGTGAATTTATTGTTTTAAAAAGTAGATGATAGTAACTCATCACATAGCATTTGATTCCAAAGTTTTCAGACACTTGAACTTTTTTATCTTTTTAAAATTTCTGTTAATACAAGCAAAACAGATAATGTAAGGAAAACATTATTCTGGAGTTTAAAAAGAGAAAGCTGGTAATTGTGCCCAGTCAGCTCATGCTTAGTAAAGGCATGCATTTATTACATGGGGTTGGTTTCAAAGCCATGGAGTTCCACTGAGTCCTATCAATAATTCTTGGAACAGTTGCTATGAGGCAACAGCACTCCCTGTTGTGCATGTTCTCTTCAGCATTTCAGTTGACAGTGGCTGTCAAATACGGCTGGCTAGTGTCAGAGTTGGACTCTAACCTAGCGCTGCAATGAGCAGCTCAGAATGGGCACTGATGCTATTTTTTCACGCTTCAGTGTGCACCAAAGGATAATTTGCCAAATATAGCAAGATATGTAGCAATTAGTCCTCAAGAGAGTTGTAGCACTCATTACAAATCATCCATCATCCTCACCTTGCCAATATTGCTCTCAGAAAGATCTGTGACCAGAACAACTGTGGGTGGTCATAGGAGGTCAACAGAGATGCCTTACAAAGCACAGAGTCTGTGTGAAAGCTAGGGTAAACACCAGAGAGAAACTGGAGATTCTGTGACAGAAGTAGCCCCAGTACAAATGAAATGAGCCTGACATCTGAATTGCCAATCCAGAACTTAGATGTCACAGAGCTAAGAATTCTAAGCAGCGGCACAGTAACATGTACAAGTCAGAATAAGTGTCATTTAAAAGATAACAGACTGAGTAAGCATTCATGTGAGGGTGATGCCAGTGGTATACCATAATGAGTGAACCTGAGAAATACTGAGGGATGGGAGAATGTCAATACTCAGCATCACCCCAACAGTGGCCAAAAGAAAATAAGGGCTCACCCATCATGCCCAGTCTTTTCTTTTTCTCAGGTAGGAAGCAGTTCCTTAATTGAATAAATAAACAGGGTTGGGTCTTAGCTGGCATAAAGTCATCTGGGATTTTTATAGCACATCTACCTGGGTTTAATTTCCACGAGGTCATCATAACATCTTCTCCTTGGTCACAGAGAAGACTCGAATGGAAGGTGGGTGTTTGAAGCACTGGCAGGTGAAAGGAGTGCGTCATTTGCAGTGTTATAAGGATTCTAGCTCACCTAGAATCCTCAACACAGTGCGTTGAGAAGGGCAGACACCAGCACCGATTTCAGACTCCAGTGTCACACTGAAGAGTTGATGTCACTGAGTGCTGTATTGTGTCCCACAGCAGTACTTTAAGTACGAGGACAATTTAAAAAACTCATAGATATGTGAAATTAGACAATAACCTGATTTGGTGGAAAATAGTTTTGAACTACATGCTTTTTCATAATATACATTTCCTGAGTTTTTGAAGATCTTTCATATTCATGAATTTCAAAATATTTTTGCACCAAAATGTCATTTTCTTTTAACTGCATTGCTAAGAAGTTTTAGAGTAGTTTCACATTCACTCTTATGAACTACTTTTTTTTTTTTTTTTAAGATGGGAGATGGAGAAAGGTATCATGTGGATGATGGCAGGAATGACTTTTTTATATGAGTTTTTCTTAAAACTTAATAGTTTATTTCTTTGAAAGTAGAATCAGAGAGAGAGAGAGAGAGAGAGAGAGAGAGAGAGAGAGAGAGAGAGATATTCCACCTGCTGGTTCACTCCCCACGTGATCGCAGCAGCTGAGGTTTGACCAGCCCTTAGCTAGGAATCAGGAATTCTATCTGAGCCTCCCACTTGGGTGTCAGGGACTCAAGTACTTGGGTCATCATTTGCTGACTCCCGGGGTGTGTGTTGGCAGAACTGTTTGGGAGAGCCAAAACTCAAGCTGGCATTCTGATTCAGGTTGGATATAAACACAGTAGGCAATGGCCTAACTCCTGTGCCAGCTGTACCCCCGAACCACCTCAGCTTGACCTGTAAGTCCCCTTTGTCAATGAGCCTCTTAGGGAGTCTAGAGCGGCTTTCAGAACTGTTGTTTCTAAATATCAAGAAGTTAAGCCACGTACGTAAGTGAATGTGTGCTTGCCATAATCCTGAATTAGGAGAACTAATGATAATCCAGGGTCTACTTGCTACCCAGAGAGATACTAACTAGGGAAAGCTGAGCCAGTCCTAAGCAAAGGCTTTCTGTGATGATGTATTCACATCTGAAGACATCCATATTTTCTGGTCAAGTGCTCAAAGGATATAAATCTAAATTTTCTCTTGGAAAAAAATTTATACAGTCTATTTTCTGAACCCCTAAACTTCAATTAGAGTTCTTGTCCAAATGCTAAATACTCACCTCTCCATGCCATTATCTTCACCTTTAGTTTAAGAATACAAAAATTCCCACATCCCTGCAACCAGCCAACTCCATGTTTATGGTCTGGGAAAACAGCAGAGGGTATCCCAAAGACTAGAGACCCTGTACCCACATGGAAGATGTGGAAGAAGATCCTAGCTCCTGATTTTGGATCAGCTCAACTCTGGCTACTGCAACCATTTGTGAAGTTAACCAGCAGGAAGAGCATCTTCATCTTTGTCTTCTCTCTCCATAATTCTGTTCTGCCTTTCCAATAAAATTAATTCAATCCTACAAAAATAAAAAAAATATATATATGGAGTCTCATTCCAGAGTCAAAAGCAACTATCCTGGTTCAGAAAAATCAACAGTTGCTCAACTTTCAGCACATCTGTGAAGAGTTGTTTAAACTGGGAAAATGCAAAGTGCAATGGTCCCAAAGGCTCAAAGTAAAAATATGCAGCAATACTTCATAGATCTTTCTGTACGGTACTGACACCACCACATGTACTTGACCACTTCAAAATAAACTCAAAAGTACCTCTGGTACTGGTGTTGACACACAGTAGGTCAAACCAATATGTAGGATCCCACAGCTCTCCTTTCCATTCCTGGCTAGAGTACCAACTGCTCCGCTTCTCTTCCAGCTTCATACTCTCCAGGCCAGGAGGTATGTCTGTAGGTGTATGGCCCAGGTATATGGCTTGCTACTCCCACAAGGAAGCCCTAGATAGAGTCCTGGATTCTGGCTTCACCCTGGCTCGTGCCATTTGAGGAGTGAACCATAAAGTGAAAGCTGGACAAAAAGCAGGTCTGCCAGGGTTAGAACCATCATCCATATAGGATCCTAGCGCTTGCAAGGTGAGGACTTTAGCCACTAGGCTTCCACGCCAGGCTCTCCAAGAACATTTTAAAGCTCCCTCATAAATGTATAACAGAATTCAATATTTAAATACAGTTATTCCTATTGTGCATCATCAATATGCATGACCTGATATGTACGAATATTCCTGTAAAACTCTATACCACAAATGCTTTGGAGGAAGCTCAACATTCTAGAATTCTATAACTGCAGTATCAAAGTCCAACCCTATTATAAGATGACCAGCTAAGAAGGGAGTCTGATAGATTGATATCCGGGAGCCAATTTGGCCCTTACTCTGTCATGAATCAGCCATGTGGCCCACATTAGACTTCTCGAACATTCCAAGCCACGGTGTGCTCAACCTGTCTCCACAGCTGCAAGCACTATTGCAGGATATACAACTTAATGCCATGGGCGTAACCTTAATCTTAAACCAAACTTAATCAAAAGCTTAACGTTACATAAACTTAGGCTTAATCATAGAAAGTTATGCTGAAAAACAGGTCTAATAACCCACAATGCTTCAGCTTTTTCTTTTCTTTTTTTTTTTAATTTGTTCAACCACTTAGTTAACTGTATATTTTATATTATACATATATTTCTTCATATAATAGAGAAATTTCCAGTTCCTCATATAAAATTATTTATATTAAAGTTTTTAAACCACTTTTGCATGTGCAGGCTTTTTCAAGGCCAAATGGACTGGCAAGAACCAAAACGCAATGTTGGCCCTTCTGTCATTTTTTCCTTCTCTTTGGCTTGCTCTTAGAATGAATAAGAACCTTTAAATCAGACTGGCCATTAACATTAATGTACGCCATGTTTGAGCCAATCCAGAGGCTCCTCAGTTTGATTCCTACTTTTAGAATTGTAGATCATTCTTCGTTTTTGATACTGTACAAAGTTGCAAGCCAAGCTGAAGCACAAGAAAAATGAAAACATAGCATAAGGATGACACAAATTCTCCCAAGACTAAAAGACATCCAGGGGCTGATTCTGTGTCACTGTCTCCTAAGCCACAGGTTGCACTAGCTGGGGCCCGTTATTCCAATGCTGCTTTGAATCAGATTTCAATATTTGCTCCGATTCCAATCTAGTTCCCTGATAATGTGCATGGGAAAGCAGCAGATTACTCAAGAGGTTTGAGTCTTGCTACATATGCAAAAAAACTTAGGTGGAGTTCCTGAGTCTTGACCCAACATAATACCAGCTTTTCTGGCCATGTGGGAATGAAACACTAGATAGAAGATGTATTTTTCTTTCTTTTTTATAAGTTTGTTAAGTTTTATTGGAAAGATTAACAGTGAGAAGGAGAGACAGAAACATCTCCATTCTGCTGGTTCACTCCCCAAATGGCCAAAACAGATGGAGTTGAACTGATCTGAAGCCAGGACTAAGGAGTTTCTTCCAGGTCTTCCACATTAACGCAGAGTCCCAAGGCTTTGGGCCATCCACGACTGCTTTCCCTGGTTACAAGCAGGACTCTGAATGAGAAATGGAGCAGCCATGTCAGGTACCAGCAACCCTATGATCGCAGCACTAGCACGATGAGGATTTAGTGATTGAGCCATCTTGCCTGGGCTGAAAGATGTCTTTTTCTTTTGATCTTTCCCTCTTTATTTGTTATCCTATCCTTCAAATATGTTTATTATCTTTAAAATAAATTAATAGGGCCCAGAGTGGTGGCTAAGTTGGTCAATCTTCCCCCAAGTACTGGGATCCCATATGTGAGCCAGTTTCTGTCCCTGCCGCTCCACTTCCCATTTGTCTCCTTGACTGTGTCCTGGGAAGTCAGCAGAAGATAACCCAGACTCGTGTCCTTGCACCAAGGTAGGAGACCCAGAGGAGGATCCTCGCTACCAACTGATTCACCTCATTTCTAGCCATTGTGGTAACTTGTGGAATTAACAGATGAATAATTTTCTGTCTCTTCTCTGTCAAATCTGCCTTCCCAATAAAAAATAAATGAATCTTTTAAAACTTAAATAACATTGCACAAATAGTGAAATAAAGGGTTCCATTTATACTGCATCTTCTAGGATTCCTTTCTGCTATGTCTCAGCAGTGTTTTGGAGATTGTACAGCCAGGACAATATTGTCTCTGCACTCCACGCCTGATTGAACAGCTATCCCTCTGCCAGCATTTGACTTCACAGCATCCTTAGCCATTCTCAAGTCTCAACCCTTGTGGAATGGAGTCAACTAGTCCAGGACGAGTAGCCACCACTTGCTTACAGCTGTCATTATCCGTGAGCCTCAGCACTCCATATAGGAACAGAGTTCTGCTCCTTTCTGATACTCCATTTTGCCCACAATATTTCCAAAATCTGATGCTTACCTAATATCAAGACACTGTGATCTATTAGAAGCCCTGCAAATTGATAACTTGAGTGTTTCTCAAATCCTGTGAAAATAAACCCATCATGGGTCCAGAAGTGTAGAAAAAAAAACAATGAAAAGTCCCCTGGAAACATAATAAAGTATACTTATTTATCAATAGGGAATAAATTCCCTGAATTTAATTTGTTTGTGAATTTTACAGCAAGTAAGAATTATCATAAAAGGAAAGAAAATATTTTTTTAATTTATAAAACAACAGTATTACAGCTTTGTCAAAGTTTTGAAACTCGCTGCTCACAACAGCAGTGTCAAAAATGTTATCTGTAATTCATATACATATATATTAACCTCCAAAGTCGCCTATTCTTTAATGTTATGACTCATACATGTTACTTCCCCTCAAGACCTAGACCACTGACACCTATTTATATAGTAGCTTGCATTCTGGCTAAGTGTGTTAACAGCCCTTAGTGTTGAAGACTACAGCAAAGATGACTACACCTAGGTGGCAAGCATCCTGAAATTCAGTTGCACATGTGATCTTATCTATATTTGATGGATTGTAGCAACAAATAATAAATAATCACTGCTAAGGAGTGAAGGCAAATTAAGTCAATGTATTTGAGATTTCAGAGAAGAATCAACACTGGCTCTGAGTATCAATTATAACTCAACAAGGTAAAGGATACTGAATGTTTGGCCTGGAAGTCTAAAAATGAGCTTCTCAGCTGGGGCCCACAGGGACCTGCACTGATGCTGAGACCTGGAGGACAACGGCGGTCCCTCCAGCACAGCCTGGCACTCCCAGTAGGCTTGTGGCCTCTAGCACTTACCATTCTTGCAGAGCAGAGTGGCCAGGAAGTTCTGAGAAGAATAATTAATGAAGAGCAAGAGGCTGGGTGCCCGATCTGTCATAAAGCTAAATGCAATGTTCTCCTTGGATGGCGCTGCGTCTGCATAAAGAGCTGAAGATGAAAGATTGAAGTTCTTGGTCACAGGGTAGGGTTCTTGAAATGTGTAAGTAACTGATGTCCCAGCCTCAAAAACAGCAGAAACCTCTGCGAAGTATAAGAGTAAAAACATACTCAGCAGTGACGTAATGGCTTACTTTGTTCCCTGGGTAACCAAATACTGTGCAAGGAATTTCCCACAGAATTTCTGAAAGGGTAAGCATTATTATTATTATTATTATTATTATTATTATTATTATTATTATTATATGTGAAACTGGAGCCTTACAGAGGTTGAACAGGTGGCACAGCCCAAATGGGGGCCAGCTTCTTCTGGTATTCAAATTTAGTTAACACACTGAAGATGTGTGACTGGCAAGATGACTACCATATGACAGTCAAATATCAATGTTCTGCCCCTGCTTGCAGCATAGTGCACAGGAGGTCTACTGACACCATGTTCCTTGCAAATTTATAACTCTGAGAAGTTGGTTTTCCTGATGTCTCTGGAGGATAATGAGTGGACTCTAGCTGAGGAACTAAGAATTATTCCCTATGCGATTGAATAAAGGGTAAGAACTAGGGCAGACACAGCAGTGTAGTAGGCTAATGTTCTGTTTGTGGTGCTGGTATCCCACACAAGTGCTGGTTTCTGTCCCAGCTGATCCACTTCTAAGCCAAATTCTTGTATGTGGCTGGAAAGGAAGTAGAGGATAGTCTGAGTACTTGGGGCTCCTGTACTAATGAAGGAAACCCAGAAAATACTCCTGGCTCCTGGCTTTGGATCAACTCAACTCCAGTAATCATGGCCATTTGGGCAGTGAAACAATGTATGTAAGTGTTCGCTCGCTCGCTCGCTCTCGCTCTCATTCTCTCTCTCTCTCTCTCTCTCTCTCTCTCTCTCTCTCTGCCTTCCAAACCAGAAAGAAAGAAAGAAAGAAAGAAAGAAAGAAAGAAAGAAAGAAAGAAAGAAAGAAAGAAAGAAAGAAAGAAAGAAAGAAAGAAAGAAAGAGAAAGAAAGAAAGAAAGAAATGAAGAAAGGAAGGTTAAGAGGTAAGAGCCAATGCAAATAGCACAAAAAGGATTTGTGGGAAAAAGGCCCTGTATTCTCACCCCTGAACTCAATGTTTTTAGATGTCTAAGCATTGATATTCAGTGAGAGAAAGCCGCAAAGATTTGCACAAACAGCATTCTCTTGAGAAACAATCTCTACAGCACAGATCTACAGGTGGCACTCAGCTGCTACCACAGGGCATCAACAACTAGACCAAAATTCACTTAGCAGGAAGTACAATTCATGCAATGTCTCTGTACATACTTCTCATGCCATCTGCCATATTAATGTCAAAGTGCAGCATAGATTCCAGCCTACCTCTGGACCTCATGCCAACTGTAGGAGACCATGCCAGTGCTGCTACCACCAAGTCCCTACTTCAAATTTCACTTCATTTTCCTTGGTGAAATATGCTTTAAGGCCACACCCTAAGCCACAAATTTGAGAGACTTTTCAACCACATGACACCCTATGCATATCTGTATGACTCACTCTTTTTCTCTTGTTAACTGGTTTTTATAAGGCTCTTGCCCTAAAGATTCAAGAAAGAAATCCAATTCAGCTTCCCAAGTCCCAATGGTTCCTGGCATCTGATGTCACTGAGGCCCAGAACAACCTGGGGAATCCTGAGATGAGAACTCAGCAGTGATTGGTCCTTGAAGTGTGGACCCTGAGGGGACTAGGAACCAGTGTGACCTGAGGAGAGAACCCGACTAGCTGGGGAAAATGTTGCTCTGCTCACCTCAGCTCTCCTGGAACTCTGCTCAGTCTACTTATACAATATGAGCGGAGCTAAGTTCAATCTTTGCAGGTATTCAAGTTTTATAGGGCACAATCTAAAAGCACAAAACACATGGGGCTTTAAGCCAGTAGTATTTAGCCTTAATAATAGTTTTGGAATTAGACTGAGAATGAGAGTGGTTATAAAGCCCAGTCCTTGATAATAAGTAGGCTGGTAGTTAATATCAGATTAGTGAATTTGTGATTAACTTATGAAAAATAAATTTAAAGATAAATGAAATAAGTAGAAATTTGACCATTGATTGAATATTTTGTAATGTTAAATATATCATTATATTCTTATTATTACATAATTACTTGATAATGATCCTGTGGAGATGTGTTTTTAATGAGTTCATAACTGTTAGCAATTCATGGTGTAATAGTTCTAGATTAGTGACATTATATATGGAAACCACTTCAAAATAACAAAGGAGAAGCACAGGATGTGACTAGGGAGGCCATGACATTGGTCACAAGTTGGTAATTGTGGAAACCAAGTAATGTGAGCTGCAGTGCATGTTTAAAAGTTCTATAACAAAAACAGGAGGAAAGTACATTTGGTAGGAATACAAACATCAAAAATGTTAATAAATATTTTTAAAGATTATAGGGGTGGGGACAGAGAGAAAGTGAATCCACAAGTTCATTCTCCTTGTGGTCGCATCAGCAGGGGCAGAGCCAGTTTGAAGCCAGGAGCTTCATCAGGGTGCTGTTTTTCAAGGTGCATTAGCAGTGAACAGATAGAAAGCAGAGCAGCCAAGACTCAAAGTGACACCCATGTGGGATGCTGGCACAGCAGGCAGCAGTTTAATTGGATGTATCAGAGCACCTGCTCCCAAATCAAGTAAGATTTTGGTCAAATGTAACAAATGAAGTGGACATGCCCATTTTTAACAGAAATTCATTGAAACAATCAGAAATGCATACGTGTATCACATCATCATTTACAGAAAAATCATACATAATCTAAAAATCCCCAAATAATAGAGAAAGCATTCAGGAAAATTTTATATACCAGGAGTTACTCCCAAGTGCTTCGTGAAGGGCTAGTCACCTTGGAAACAACCCCCTGTGAAACGTTCCTCTTTCTTATGTCTTAAAGATGAGGAAATCAAGGAGTCTTGAGGTCAAGTTACACAACCAGTGGTACATGATAGATAATATATTGTCGATGAGCTAATCCAAATTTAGGTAGGTTTGGTACAGAGGGGCAAAGCTACTTTTTGATATGTTAGACTCAGGTGATAGAATGGATTAAATAAGAAAAAAATTGTTACTATAAAAAATCTTTTATAATCATTATACTTATGAAACAAAGCTAAGTCAAATCATGATATGAAATGTAATAAAATACAATTGTCACTTAGTCATTAGGTTGGGCTAAATTACGTGTTTTCTACTATTTCAAATTAAGAAGAAAATTCAGGAAACACATCATAACGGTGATATCCAGATCTGATGTGAGTGGTAAGAATTCTTATATGTTGCTGATAGAAAAAAAAATAGTGAAGAATTTGAACAGATTTCTATCCAAAGAAGATAAAAACAGACAAAAAGAACATGGGTTTCAATATCACCTGTTACTAGGAAAATGCAAATGATGCCATTTCACAGTCCACAGTGACCATTTCATAGTCAGTAGGATACCCAGCTCTGAAAAGTGACGTGGTAGGGATGATCATTTAACCTAGCCTTTAAAAAGTCAGTTAAGACAGCTGCATTTCATGGTGGAGAGACCAAGTACAACACATATTATGTTCCCAACTACAAATTCCAGATAATGCAGGAAAGAGGACTCAAAGCAGACAGGAAGTTCCTCCACCTCTAACACTTGTTAGCAAGGCACTGAAACTCCAAATCCCTCATCTGCTAAACATGGTTATCAATGCCTATCCTACTAGTGCGGGTGTAAGAAATACACTCACAAAAGTTAGCTCACTGCTATTTCATTTTAACATAAATTTGCTATGCTCTACTGTCTGAAACAAAAAGTGAGCCGAAAATTCCTAGCTCTGACCCAGGCGTGGGTAATTAAGCAAATGTCCATCAAAGATGCTTCCAGAATTTGTGTACCATTTCTCTAAAAGCAAATACCTTAGTACACAGAAAGGATGACTACCCTGTGTTCAACTCTCTCTCTCTCTCCTTGATCCACCATACTAGTTTCAAGCTACCATTTCAAGAGGCAGCTGGCATTGCTAAAAGATTTGATATAACAGCCCATCTTGTATTCTATGCAATTATTCAATAGTGAGTGAATCATCTCCTGAGAGTTATCAGAAAGGAAAACAGTTTGGAAACCAGCAAATTGAGCCATGCTAATATATATATATATATATATATATATATATATATATATATATATATATATATATACACATACACATATATATGTATATATATATACATATATAATATTTAACTTATGAATAAAATTTTAAAGAAATGAAACAAGATGGAAAAGTTCACAGAAAATTTTCCAATATACAATGCAGAAAGATGGACAGACAATTAATAGGGGTCATTTTAAATAAAAGGGCCCACCCACAACAGCAGTTAGAATAAATGTATAATCAGGTCTATACTTGTATCTATGAAACAGTTGACTAACATCCCTGGAAAAGGGTAGAGAGAGTCAAAATAGAATGTATGTATATGGAAGCTATAAAATAAATAGTGCTTGTGGCATTGAGCAACTGGTCCTAGAAATGTGTATCCTTCATTTGTTTTCTTTAGCAATGTGAAGCTACTCTAAGTGTGGCACATTAAGTTTTGAGGTTATATAGGAAATCTGCAGGGTGAGTCCAGCTTTGTCACTTGGCCCCATGTAAACACAGTCATTCTTATTTCTAAAATTTTTGTCACTCATTTTCTTCCAAGGGGTAGAACATGCTTCCCAAACAAATAATTCAAAATAAATGAAAAGAGGGTCTGATGAAAAAATAGAGTTATAATAGAGAGTTCTTGAAATAAAACATTGCATTTTTTATCCTTTTGTATTTAGATTCCAATATTCAACTAGACTAAATATAACATTGTTTGGTAGACTGTCTAGAAAATGGGTTTTAAAGAATTATCAAGAAATAGTCATAACTGTTATAATTGAGTGAAAACCAAGTCTTGTCATAACTAAAATATTTTAAGATTAATCTTAAAATGTTGTTTATATTTCAAGGCAGACATTTTCTTTTTAAGCAATTAACTTTTGAATTACTAAAAAATATCAGTAACAGTCATACTATTTTGTCCTCTATGAACAATCACCAAATGTGTGTGAGGACCCTTCAGAATGTTGGTGGGAAAAGCGGAATGAAGAGGTAGATTTACCTTGCTATAAGCATTGTTTCAAATCTCTGCAATGACTTTTTATGCTATGATTACTCCATGGAATTTTTGAAATATGTATCTATATCAAATAATGAAATTTCAAATGTTTCTTGATTCCCTTGAGTTTTTCTAGAGAATTCATATCAGTAAAATCACAGATGAATGTCAAGATAGATATTCATCATGACAAACTTGGTCAGTGTGATGAATTCACAAAGTCAACAAAAAGTATTGAATGAGCACCAGGGCAGGAAGTGTGTGTGACTTTTTATTAAAGTCTCAGAGCAAGCTGAGTTGAAGGAGCCCCTGAGCAGAGCTTACAGTTTTATTTTTTTTTAAGATTTATTATTATTGGAAAACCAGATATACAGAGAGGAGGAGAGACAGAGAGGAAGATCTTCCGTCCAATGATTCACTCCCCAAGTGAGCTGCAACGGGCCAGTGCGCGCCGATCCGAAGCTGGGAACCAGGAACCTCTTTCCAGGCCTCCCACGTGGGTGCAGGGTCCCATGCCTTGGGCCCTCCTTGACTGCTTTCCCAGGCCACGAGCAGGGAGCTGATGGGAAGTGGAGCTGCCAGGATTAGAACCGGTGCCCATATGGGATCCCGGGGCGCGTTCAAGGAGAGAACTTTAGCCGCTAGGCCACGCTGTTGGGCCCGAGCTTACAGCTTTATGAAGGGTGTGTTTCCTGGCATTTAAGATGCCTTTGTCCTATATTTGGAAGTTTGTGCTTGGAACTCACTGTGTTCTTCATCCAAGCTTCCTGCTATTGTAAATTCCAGGAGGTGGCAGAGCTGGCTCCTCTTCTCAAGGTTCGGTGAATCTCGCCCATGTGGGACACATCTATGTGTGACAGTATGTTCAGCTCCTAACACTCATTCCTATCCCAGCCTTGGGCATTTGGGGAGTAAATCAACAGATGACAGCTAGCATTATCCATCTCAGCTTGTTGTTTTGCCTTATAATAATAAACAAGCCAGAGAGTGAATGAAGGGTTCAAAGCCAATCAAGATAACTTAAATACATATTTTTCAATATCTGGAGAATTGGGATATTTTGTTAGATATTCAATGTTGTTTTTGCAATGTTTTCTTTTTTGCACAAACAACACAAATGTGGATTAAACTTTTTAAAATATTCCTCCAGGGTTACAGTCTATAATCCTTCGGTGACATTTGCAGACAAACATACAGAACAGGAAACATCATGTGTCATAGTCGCTGATGCAATAGACTCGAGAATCTACCACTTTTAGCCCTCAGGTTCTTTCACTGCCAACAACAGTGTGTTGTGCTGTAATTACCCACCCAGCTCAAGTGCATCTTCAGTGAACACAAGTGAGGATGATGAGTCTATGCAATGATGTTGAGTGTCTTAACGGAAATCAAGGGAGAGCAAGTTGCCAGCATTAACCCGCTGCCAGCAATGCAGGTGTCCTACATCAGAGAGCTGGTTCAAGCCTCAGCTGCTCCTTTTCTGATCCAGTTCCTGGCTAATGGGAATCAGCACTGGGGTGGCAGCAGTAGATGAGCCATATGCTTAGGTCCCTTTTATTCCCATGGTTGACTCAGGAGGAATTCCAGGCTGCTACATTTGGTTTGGTCCTTTCTTGGCCACTGAGGCTAATTAGCCAGTAAGCACCATGTTGAATTTCTTCTATTTCTCTGTCTCTCCCTCTTTCTTTCACATCATTATTAATATTTTAGCAATGTGGTCTACATACCTTTGCTGCAAAAGGCCCCTTCATACGGTGAACTGGTACAGTCACATAGGTAACCACTGTGCTTCTCCACACACCTGCCCCCGTTGTGACAGATGCTGCCATAGCTGCTGCAGTGGTCTGGGCAGCCAGGCCTGACTCCAGATGTGCCCCTGGCTCTCTCCTCCAGGTCCAGTTTCTGCCCATTCATACGTAAGGAGCAGATACATCCTTGGAAGCCTTTCTGTCTCGATGAAGTGCCTCCTAAGGGCAAGAAATAAACAATGATTTTTCAGTGTTTAGGAGCCATCAATTTGAAGTTTAACACCCACACTGATAGTTAACTGATGCTCCATTGCAAAGAATTTTACCACTAAATTTATGCTGAGAGTTAGAAAAATCAAAGTGTCAGGGGACGGAGGGTGGGAGGGGGTGGTGGAAGTCATTCTAATCTGGGTACTGCTACTCTTCCGTCTAAGGAGAGATAAACCATAGTTCGTATATAATTCTGCACTCATGGGCCTTAATAGTGGATATGCTGATGGAAAAGTTCACTGCAAATAGTGTAAAACAGGCTCCTGCCTGTTCTACCCCAGATTCCTGGCTTTGGCCTAGCCCAGTTCTGGATGCTACAGGCATCTGTGGGAATTAAATAGCAAATAGGGGAGTTTCTGTCTAGCTGCCTTTTCTCTTTGTCACTTTGCCTTTCAAGCAAAAATAAATGAATAATCAAATAAAATTACATTTAGAAAGAAAAGATGTCTTTTCCAAATATAGATTAGAATCATGATCCACCATTGGCTAAGGGTATATCTTGAAAATTTCAGAGAGATTCCATCTGCTCTTTGACAACAGTACCAGAAAGGGGTAGAATCAAAGCTTTGTGGATGCTTCAGAAGCACTTGAAATACAGGATCCACCAGTCTGTCCCTATGCCTCTAACTCCAGGAACATTATGTGGGAAGAATCAGCCTACAAAGACATTAAATGAAGTCCCACCAGAGTGTCTATTTGGCACTGGAATACTGAGTAATGCCAAAGAGGCTTAGTTTGAGGCCACCCTTTAAACATATACTCTCTTCCCAATCCTGTAGGTGACATAGTCACTCTTTCAATCTACAGCTCTGTTTCTCATTTAAAAATTGTTATTCATTGTGTGACAAGACACATACTGTAGTTCATCTCATTTGTTAGACTGAAACTTGATTAATTATGATTGCACTACTTCTAATCTAGCTGTCTGTTAATGGCCTGGGAAAGCAGAAGAAGATGGCCCAAGGTCTTGGACCCTAGCATCTCCATGGGCTACCTAAAAGCAGGTCTTGGCTCTCAGCTTTGGAACAGACCAACTTTGGCCATTGTGGCCATAGGGATAGTGAATCATTGAATGGAATATCTTCCTCTTTTTCTCTGTCTCTTTCTCTTACTTTCTGTGTAACTATTTCGAGTAAAATACATTCATTTACGAAAAGAAGGAATTGGGATTATAAATTAAAATGTAAACTAAAGAATTATTGAGACATGCCTTTTGGTGCAGAACTTATGATCCCTTATAGGAGAGGCAGGGATAGATTTCTGGTTCTGCTTTTAATGCTAGCTTCCTACTATTATAAGTCACATGGCCCAAGTACTTTGGAACTTGGAATCCATATGGGAGATCCAGACCAAATTTCTGACTCTGGGTTTCAGCCTGGTCCTGTCACAGTCTTGGTAGGCATTCAGCAAATGAACCAGACATAAGCAGAGTTCTAACTTATTCTCTAGCATTTTCAAATCAATCAATCAATCAGTCAATCAATTGATAGGTTTAAGGGAATTTCTGGCCCCTGGCAAGAAAATAGTTTAAAGTATCGATGGTGAGAAGACCTAGGGTGGAGGATTGACTGCCTTTTCCAAACCACATCAGGTCACTAGTTGGGCCCTTTACCACTGTGTTTAAAGGTGAAGGCAAGATATTGTTAGGAGATAAATTGAAGTCTCTTATTTGGAGCATTGATCAAACTTCGGTTTCAGTGTCTTCATTTCTGATAAGTAAACCTCAGGAATGTCAAGAGGTCAAATCTAAAGTATATTCCCCTGTGTGTCTCAATTTTGATAAGGAGATTTTACCAACAAGGTGAGTCAGTTGGCATAGAAGCAGATCACATAGGAATGCATTTACTTTCTTCAAGTTGTGGTCAATCAACAAAGCAGGATTTATGCAGACAAATGTTTGGTTTTATCTTTCATTTCTCCTATTTTTGATTCACTCCCCATGGTGGATCAGAATGAATCTTCTTCTTTCTCATTAGTGTCAGTTTGATTTTTTTTAATTTATAAATTTATTTTATTTCTAAAAATAATGATTACCTGGTTAGTCAGGGTAGGAAGGATCAAGGTTTAGGGAAAATTGGGTAAATTCATTGCTTCCAAATTTGCTGTTTCTTCTTGTTGCTCCTCAGGTAAGGGAAGAAACAAAGGGGAATACCACTCAAAACTTTCCTTACATTCAGTACCCAGGATGAGGAGCCACCACCTCATATCAACCCAGAGTCTCGATGTGTACATATTTTGAGGGTTCTGTCCAAGTGGTTTTGATAGTTCTGAAATGCTGCAGATTTCACTGATCCAAGGGTGATGTCAGCCTCCAATGTCCATTGGCTCCGTTCACTGAAATTATTTGCTGGCATCGTTTGTTTGAGGTTGTTCAGTTAGATCTGTTCTTCTGCTACAGCACCAAATGCGCTGCCTTAATTTCATTTTACAATAGGACCTGTGTTCACTGCTCCACTTTTTTCATTAAGTAGGACATGTTCTTGAAGGCAAGTCCAAACAGCTGGGCCAGGTGTCCAAAGCATTGCTGGATGCCCCACCCCTGGGATTCACGAACCCAACACTCACCTGTTTTGTGGGCCCTGGGACCCAGAACAGGAGACCCAAACCCAGATTCCCGAGCTTGGGGTTCATGGAACCAGCATCCACCTATTAGGTGGGCCCTGGGTCTGGGCCAAGTGACACACACCCCATCAATTTCTCTGTCCCTGGGACTCAGGAATCAATTCCCTACTACACCTGTTGGCTCTATGACCTGAGCCAATCTACCCAAACCCTGTCAGATCCTCTGTCACTGGGATTCACGTACCCAGCACCTTCTTGGCCAAGGCTGGTATGACTCACCTTGCCTGAGCTTTTGCAGTCTTATTGTGCCACCTGTTCTAGTCTAGTCTGTCCCCTATTTCAGCTACTGTTCATGGGTGCTACAGCCTATCCTAGCCCAGTCTGATTGCTGTTTTGGTTCTAATGTGAACTGGCTAGTGTTGTGGCCCGATCTCACTCCTACTTCCCCATGCCCAGGTTTTCAGATCTGCCAGTGGGTGTTATGTGCTGACCCAGACTGGTACGTCCCCAGACCTGACTCACATATATGCAAGCAGGTACTGTAACCTGGCATGATCCAGGTTGTTGTTTGCCTTGCTTCTTGCACTCTCCTGCAGGGTCTGGGTCCCAATTAAGGAGTTTCCCAAGCTCCTCCATTAAGTCTCCTCCCACTGGCAATATTTGCACACACAAGTGAGCCATTGGCCCAGGTTGACTTTGTCTACCTCCTATCTGTTGGGAGCACTGCATGAGTGCCCTGCCCTAAGATGGCGCCTGGCTCAAGGCCAGGAGGCAGCAGGAAGACAGAAGCATGCAGGTGAAGCAAATCTGCCTCCTCTCCAGGGCCTGGACTGGAGGTCGCAGGTGAGGCAAATTTGCCTCCTCTCCAGGGCCTGACCAATCAGGTAGGACCCAGTGGATCCACGGGAAAAAAAAGGATATTTTAAGCATCCCGCTTTTGGCAAGAGAGAGAGAGCTCTCTTTTTCCTTTTCATGCAGTTACCCTTTTTCATTGGCCTTCATTCATTTGATTGTGTGTGTGTTCGTGCGGTGTGTGTGATAAGCGGTGGGGGTTCCAGCTAAGGAAGAAGTCGAGTCGACTGGCTGGGAAACCGACTTGTTGGAAGAATAAAGTGCCTCTTCAAACAAAGCCTGGAGTGTCAGGTGATTTCTTCCGTGGGACGGGAGACCCGGATACTATCCTATCAAAAACAGTGGCCTTGCTTAGCTGGCCATGCCCATTCTGGTTCCTGTTGTATTCCAGTGTTACCTGGTCCGCTCCCAGACACAACTTTCTTGTAGTTCAATGGAAGTCAAGACCTAGTCTGGCCAGTTCTACACCCAAAATGGCTCTCACGAGTACCAGTGGGGGCAGGAGTCAAGCCCAAAGTGTCGCTCCACCACTCCAGTGCACACCTGCCCCAATGCAGTCTGTAGCCATGTACAATCACTCCTGCTGCCTCAGTCCTACTCGTTCTCACCAGTGACAACACCAATCCATCTGGGATGCGCCTTTGGCTCCCCAACAGGGTCTGACACAATCCTCAGTGCTAGGAGGAGCCAGTGGAGCTTGCAGTTCAACAGGGGTGAGTCTGCCCTGCATTGACCCTATAGATTCTGCTAACAGACCAATTTCTCTCACTTTTGTCCTCCCCCCAAACCACTTTGGTATGGATCTCCTACATACATAAAAAGCTTCTGCACAGCAAAGGAAGCAATTAACAAAGTGAGGAAGCAACCGACAGAATGGGAGACAATTTTTGCACACTACACAATGAATAGGGGACTAATATCCTGGATTTCCACAGAGTTTCAGAAACCCTGGGACAGTAAAACAAAACAAAACAAAACCCTGTAAAAAATGGGCAAAGGAAATGAACAGACATTTTTTCAAAAGAACAGTTTCGAATGCCTAACAGACATATACAATAATGCTCAGACTCCCTAGCTATCAGGGAGATACAAATGAAAACCACATTGAGGTACCACCTAACTCCAGTGATTCTGGCCTACACTCACAACTTTGCTAACAACACCTGCAGATGTGGATGTGGGGAGAGAGCTATCCTCCTTCATCGCTGGTGGGAGTGTAGGCTAGAACAACCACTGTGGAAATCAGTATGCAGACTGACTGGAGAGTTGCAAATAAATCTGCCATATGACCCAGCTATCCTGCTCCTAGGAATATACTCCCCCCAAAATGCAATCTGCATATGAGAAGGGGATCTGTAATCCTATATTTGCAGCAGCACAATCTACACTAGGAAAGACATGGAAACAATCCAGATGTGTATCCAAAGAAGAGTGGTTAAAGAAACTGTGGTACATCTGCTGCATGGAATATTACTCAGCATGAACTTACACCGTTTGTAACTAGATGCTCCCAACTAGAGACCATTATGCTCAGTTAGCCAATCCCAAAAGAACAAATGTCATATGTTTTCTCTAATGTAAGGGCACCATCATGCAAAGTATTTCATTAACCCATTCCATACTGGGTTATTTGGGGGAGGGCTGTATCCCTTGTGTTTTGAGGTTTTTGATTTCAGTTTCATTTCTTCCAAATAATTTCTTTTCTCTTGTCAAATTCATTGCTGGCTCATGGATTACAGGATAGCATAATTTTACACAAGACTTTTATGTTTTTGTTTGTTTATTTGTTGCTTGCTTGTTTGTTTTGTTACCCATGCATTAGTTTCTCAGTGGCATGTTTATTCATGGTGCTGTAATTTTGTTGTTGTTGTGGCTGTTGTTCTAATGCATACCAATTTTTGACCTTGTTTCATGGCTTTTCATTTACAGGAATATATAGTGATGGAGAGACTACCAAATCCTGATGTGGGGGTACAATGCAATACGCATCCCTGCTTCCAAATCAAAGATGGATTCCCAATGGAACTTCTGGCAACGTGTAGACAATGGGATGCTGGACTATCTGACATTGTCTGTACCAGCAATGTCAGGGCACACTTAAATAAGAGACTGATGGAATTATGACTCCTGATGAAGGACTATACAGTTGTAGCAACATGGTGAAAATCTGCCAGGGATGGGAGTTTGGGGGACAATTCCAGTCTACATGAAATTGTACCATAAAATTCAAAAACTCAAAATAAAAATGTAATAGAAAAAAAAAGATGTTTCCTACCTACAAGCAACTGGCCATTGAGTTGTAGCTGGAAATGGCTGTCCTCTGCAGTCGTTCTGGTGCTCCAGGGGAGCTTGTCAACCTGCAGCTTGGTCTCTTTGAGGTTCCTCTCAGCCCTGACATAGTGCCACTGGTTGTCATTCAGAAGGGAAGGAGACTGGACAATGAGCTCAGTGGGGCCATTCCCAACATCAATGGCAAAAGTGACCTCAGAAGGAGCTGAAATCAAGAAGGAAATGGAAATAAATGAAGAGAATGAGTCACTGATCTATTAAGGGCACAGACATATCAGACTAAATGGGACAAACTGTTGCAAGTCCATATCATGGGAGAGCACACTTCTTGCAAAATCTCTGCTGTGTTTGTTTGTGTCCAGTTGATTCTTACTGTTCAAATTTTGGAAACAGAATGGGACCATGAGACATAAGTGTTGAGGCTTTAGTTTTTGGAGTCTATTCTTCTGTCTACAGTATTCTCCTGGATTTCTATAAACCTGGGCCCAGCTAGACAACTGCATTCCTACAACAAATAGACTCATGCCCTGGGGGTGCATGGATCTCCTCTCTGATATGTTGTAAATACACATGTTGTAAGTTTTCACCCTATTCACATGAGTGAAAGGAGTTAAACAAGACACTCAGATGTATAATTTTCTTACCCATGATGATATATAGATAAATGCCAATACATAAGTTCAGATATAGTTATTGCCATCAATCTGGACTGCTATCAGAACTGACTCCACATTTCTGTAGTCAGTTGCACATCACAGAAGCCAGCCAGACGGCAGTTATAGTACTAATGCTGAAATGACAATGATGGTTGGTACTGGTGGTGATCATCAGGGTGGTGGCTGGGTGACAGAGGTGATGGTGGTGCTGTAGTTTGGTAGTGACAGTGAGAATGGTAAAGGTGATGATGATGGGAGTCTCTGGTATGGGGATGATGATATAACTGACTATGATAGTGTTGCTCATGAAGGTAGTCATGATGTAGTCTTGGTAGTGATGACAGTGACAATAGCAGAGGTAATGAGGAGGTAGATGTTATATGGGATGGTGATAGAGTTGACTATGATGATGGTGTTCATGGGGGTGGTGGAAGGTGGTGATGGTCATGGTCATGATGCAGTCACAATAGTGATGACAGTGAGAATGGTAAAGGTGATGAGGAGGTAGCTCTTATATGGGAAAGTTGATATAGATAAGAGAAGCAGTCCGATAAGTTCAATGAGTTTTATACCAGACACAATACCAAGCAATGACAGTGGATTCTGTTATTTTAATCAACGAAATGACCCCAAGTGAAAAGTATTATTTTTGCTTTATGAGGCAAAATGTTCTGGAAAAAAAAAGTTTGTTCAAAATTTCCGAGACACTAAGCAAAATCTAACTTCAATGGCACAGTTCTTCACCATTCTCTTCTTTCTTTTTTTTTCATAAAGCAATTATTTAAAAATTGCTGGAGAGGTATCTTTTATTGAATTAAACAATACAGTAACATTTTAAAATGTGAAATTGACACACATTTCACTTTGAAGTCACAACAACAGATTTACATACAATCATCAACTGCAGAAAAAAAACAGGGAAGTGACTTTGTACCAAAGATGTTTTCCTTGTTCAAAAGCAAAGGAGATAATTTTAGAAGTTAAACTAAGTTAACTAAAGTTAACTTCTAAAATTAACTTCTAAAATTATCTACCATTCTCTTCTTTCTTCCATACACATTAACTTATTGATTTAATCACAAAAGAATTTTCTAAAGCTTGAAGGAATAGTGAATTAATTATAAATGAAGGCTAGCATGTCAGTCACCTGTGGGTAACTACGGCTTCTGCATGTCTGGCTGTCTTTTCCTGTTCAGTACCTTGCCGTTGTTCCTTCTTTCCTATCCCATGGAGAGATAGCAGGAATATACCTAGAAAATGGGCATCTGGTTTACTGAATCATTAACTCTATAACCTAAATGATTAGAGACATCCAAGCCCAAATGTCTCCATGGGGTACTACATTCCCAGCCCTTGCATCCTAAGAGAAAGTCAGATTTAGGACAGAATGCCTCCATATACAAAGTGTCTAACTCAGGAGCTGGGATCACGTCCCATGCTACTAAGTCCTTGCATGAAAAAGACGTCATGAGATCAGAGTAGAAATGAACCTGAGTTCTAAATCCTCTGGAACTTAAGGCAAAAAATAAAACCTCATTATGTTCTTATCCGTAAGATGGGAATAAAAGCAATTCTCCATTATTAGGTAGTTTATACATGAATTCTGAAAAATTTCTTAGAACTCTGCCTGACAGATAGTGTGTGTTCAGTAAGTAGTAGCTAGCTAGTACTATCTCCGTATAACACAGTCTGCCTGCCCAGGTACGTTGGCCTTGGGTTACAAATCCATGCATTAAAGGGAATGAGTTGGTGACAAATAAAAACCTACAGTAAAAGCGGCCTTTTGTGCTGTGCCCTTATTCTAACGCAGACCACCAATAAAAACTTGCAGCCCTGTGCGGTATGACTGACTCCACATTGATTTCTCTCTTCAGAACTCAGGGAAAGACTTCTGAGACTCTGGTGGAGGAGCACTGCAAGTTTGGGTAAATGTCTTCCAGCAAAACTGCTCCTGTGGTTTTACGGTCCACCCATGACGGATACCCTGATGGATGACCACGTGGTCACTAGCTGTCCCCCACCGGACTATTATGCAATATTTGTGCAAACAACCTCCCTCATTATACACTCAGCACCTATCACTGTCCTTCCACAGTACTGTCCTTCCACAAGCTTTTGTTCACTGAAGCATTGCCATGCTTAACATAGGAATGTGCCAGTGCAGTTTGCTTCAGATATTTTTAGATAGATACCAAGGTATTAGCTTAGTTCAAACGCTTTTTCATTATCTAACTTTACTCAAGTCTGTCTTGAAAACTTTAATATCTACCATGTTTACCTTCCTCTTAGAACTGAAAGGGAATCAGTGAAGCATAATAGTTTAAAGGTACTTCAAAATTCTCATAGAAAGTAGAATTAAGAAATGCTTATTTTAATGTAAAAATATTTCTAATTCCACAATATTTTTCATAGTATACATTTTCAGTGAGGCTTGGGAGATATCTTACAAACACTTCCTGTGTATTGAGTGCTTACCACAAACCAGGCAGTTGCATGAATGAACACAAGCATTTTCCATGAATCAGATGACTAACAATACCTCACTACAGGTTTATGAGACTCATGCTTTTTTACATACAAGAGTATCGGGCAGAAGCATCTAAATAAATTCCAGTGACGAAGGCTTACAGTCAGAATTTACACCCAAGTGCTGTGTCTCCAAAGCTTCTTTGTAATTGCTTTGCAATGCAGAATCCTTTCTTATTTCATATTTACTTATTTTTATGAGCTACAGAATGAAAGCAGGGGAGAAAGAGGACTCCCATTCACAAATTCCCTGTCCAAACACCCACATCAACTGCATTGTGCCAGGCAGGTCGCCCATGTGAGTGGCAGGGACACATCACTCAAGTCAGTATGTGCTCCCTCCAGGCTGTGCATGAACAAGATACACGAGTCAGGAGCAGAGCCAAGACTCAAACCAAAGCAGCCTGTCAGAGGTTGAGAATACCCGAACCAGTGTCTTTAACAGCCACGAGACCAGCCACCCATCCCAGACTCACTATGTAAGCAGCGTCACCTGGGCCAAATTGTTGAAACAGATGCAGATTTCCTAGGAAGAGATTATATAATGCAGATGCCTAGGAACAATCGAATTGAAAAGCTTAGCAAGTGTTGTACCCTACATGAGCTGGTAACTTTGTGGTGGGACATGTGAAGCAAACATGAAGCAAACATTCCCCGCTCGCCCCACCATCTGGAGAGGTAGATATGGCCTACAGGTCCTGGACAGGGACACAGCACTCTCTAGGTAGGGAACGAGTTAATCATGAGTGAACGGTCTGATCTCTACTTCCCTGAAGTGTTTAATGAATACCTTGTTTGCAGCTCCTGTTTTGTGGATGAAAATTACTCTAAGAAGTCAACTCGGTTTTCAGTGTTCCATGTTTTGCTTTTCTTAAAACTTTTGATGGATGGACTTTATTTGATTACAGCCAAGCTCTTCTCTGGACTCTAGAGATTCAGATATGAGTGAAAGAAGATGAGCTCTAGTCTTGATTTTGAGAAGACAGACCAAAGAAGGGAATGCTAAATTTTGTACTACTAATTAAATATCTACCAGGTGCTCCTAGGAGAGGTGAAGCCGTCCTGTATTGAAACCTCCTGGAAAACTTCCCTCATATCCTGGGGCAGAATGCACCATGGTGCCTACTGGGGAAGCCTCTCCATGCCTGCTCAGCCCTCTTCCCAGTACCGGGTCTGGAATTCCTCATGCCCTGGCCCAAAATGCGTCATGAAGTTAATGGGGAAGTTCCTCCATGCCTGCTCAGCCCTCCTCTCAGTACCAGGCCTGAAATTCCTGAAATGCACACCAACCTCCATTTCTGTGCCTTCAACCTCTACGCAAGGATGTGGAGAAACCTCAGGGTGCATATACGAACTCCAGAACGTCAAGATCTCTGGCAAGAATTTGGCTCAGCCTTTAAGATGTCACATAGATTACCCATATGGCACAGGGTTATGCCTTGGTTTAGTCCCACTGCTTCTGACTCCAGATTCCTGCTACTGCACACCTTGGGATGCAGAAATGAAAGCTCAAGTGCTTGGGCCCCTGCTATTCATACGGGACATTCAGATTCAGTTCTCATCTCCTGCTTTGGGCCTGGACTAGCACTGACACTGTGGTCATTTGTGCAGGGATTCAGCAAAATGCAAACCTCATTCTGCATCTGTTTTGTTCCTTCATTTATCTCTTTACTTTTCAAATAATTTGAAATAAATTATTAATCTTTTATTAAAAAGGTGTTGTGAAGTCTTCATGTACCAAGTTACTCTTTCTGGCCTGCTATATATTCATATGAACTAAATAAAGATCATTAACCTTTTGATCACATGGATTCTTTGAGGATCACATGGTATTTATGTTTTGCATCTCAAAAAAAAAAATCCTGAACAAAAAGGACAGAGTTTTTTGAAAACAAAATGAGGAACTGATTGCCAATTCAGTGTCTAATCAGAGTAATCATTCAATAACCTGGTAAATAATAATTAGCATTTTTTTACTATTTCTCAGATTATGATTGTAATGTCTTCAAATTTGTAACACATTGAGTGATATCCTTAGATTGATACTTTTGAACTTCAAAAATTGAATCTCTTTTTCCATGTATTTATAATATACGTACACATTTATACACACTTATGCACATGTGTGTGTATATATGCATACATATATATTTAGTTAGTTAGGGATCACACAGATAATTGCAATAACAAATGGAAAGATTAAGTCTTTTGTTTTAAAGATTTATTTATTTTTATTGGAAAGGCAGATATACAGAGAGGAGGAGAGATAGAGAGGAAGATCTTCCGTCTGATTGTTCACTCCCCAAGTGATCGCAATGGCCAGAGCTGAGTCAATCCGAAGCCAGGAGCCAGGAGCTCTTCTGGGTCTCTCACACAGGAGCAGGGTCCCAAATCTTTGGGCCATCCTCGACTGCTTTCCCAGGCCACAAGCAGGGAGCTGGATGGGAAGCTGGGCCCCCGGGATTAGAACTGGCGTCTATATGGGATCCCGGTGCATTCAAGGCAAGGACTCTAACCACTACGCTATTGCTCCAGGCCCAAGATTAAGTCTTTTTTTTTTAATTGTACACATATGTATATTAACAGGATTATCTTATGATAGTTAAAAACTGGAAACAACATAATGTCCATCAATGGATGAGTAGATGGACAAAACATGGTATATTCGTAAGAGTACTTCAAGAAGTTAGTGGAAATGCATATTGTGAGAAAAAAACACACATGGGTTTCAAAGTTTTTCTACATCAAAATACACTGTTGTCTAATTCCAAAAAAAAAAAAAAAAAGCCACCTGGTTATAGACATAGGTGCACTTGAAGGACAAAGAGGAATTCGGAGGTCGAAGGTGTGCTGCAGGCTTCATCTGAGGTTCCAGAGGCTGTGAAAGCACAGTCACAACCCTGTTCCATTTCCTTCATTTCCCACATACTCATTGGCTTCTGTATGAGTGCACTTGCATGTTGGCTGCCAACTGATCTACACAGCACACAGGAAATTTCATAATACCTTCAGACCAGCATCCAGCAGGGCTGAGAACTCCAGCTAGTGAAGATTATACTTCTCCACAAAATCCAGGCACTTTTCTTTTTCCTTTTTTTTAATACTATATTATTGCTTCATTAATTATTTCAGAAGCAGACAGATAAATAGATGCCCAATGGTTAGGACTACCATGCTAAACTCAAGCTGGAAGCAGAAAAGTAAAATTCCCACCCCCAGAAAGATGCCAGGACTCAAGTAGTTGACTGTCTCTTAAGGTCTGCACTTGGAAGAAGCTGTAATCAACAGCCAGAGTCAAGCATTTAATCAGAACACTCTGGTGTGGGGTGCAGCTGAGATCTGATAGGGGTCACTTTTTCGCAAAGAGTTTTTTGAAAGCAGGCATCTTGAAACTTCAATTATATACATCTAAAATTTGTCCATGTGAGAAATTTTCTTTTCCAGTTAGTGTAGTATATGGTTGAGTCCAGTCTAGTGCCTGAGCATATAGGGGTTTATTTGAGCTCTAACGTGCTTTCCTGATGTATGTTAGCAATCTTCCTGTTTCTATCATGCCATTTCTTACAAGTTTAAAGGATCAGAGGCAGAAAATGTATCAGCTGAAACACCATTTTCATAAATCTCACTAACTAAAAGCAAACTCTTATTATTACCACATCTTTACTAATTACCCTCATTGCTGTGATTCTTTGATCCCAGTTTTTCTTTTTGTTCTTTTTTTATTCATTTTATTATTATTATTATTATTTTATAGTACAGTTTTATATTGCCTTATCACCTCTCCAGTTCCCTCCCCCCCCCCCCAGTTCCTTTCTATCATTACTAGCATATAAGTCTTCATACTCAGTCATATGTCCATCATTGCGGGCCTGGACAATGGCAGAGAGTCTAGAATCCTATTGTCAAGAAATAGTAAACAGTTTCATTGTAAATCCTTCTTTGTCTGGAAGTAGAAATGCATACCACACTACATCCTCACATCTAAATGTTAGTCTCCATTTCACAGCTACTGTACATCCCCTTAAATGAAAAGTCATGATAAAAAATCAACAATAGAAAGAAAAGAGGAAATTGACAGTGCCATGAAGTTAAATGACATGTTACTAGATATGATAGTCTCCATTATACAACTAGTGTACATCCCCTTAAATGAAAAGTCATGATACAAAATCAACAAATAGAAATTTACAATGCCATGGAGTTAAATGACATGTTACTAGATATAACACTCTCCATTACACAGCTACTATACATCCCTTAAATGAAGAGCCACAAAATAAAATCAACAACAGGAAAAAAAAAAGAAATTAACAACACCAAGAAGTCAAATAACATGCTATTAATGACTAATGTATAGCTGAAGAAATGAAAATCAAGAACCTTCTTGAGGAAAATGATGCTACCGTATGATATACGAGTCATTGAATGATTTAATCAGAAGGAAGTGTTTTGAAGAGATGATACTAACAGAGAATAACAAAACCCATGTGATACAGTTTCCGCTAATCTTTGTTGAAGTGTGTCTCCTCCAGACAATATGCAAATGGGTTTGTTTTATAATCCAGTGTACTAATCTGTGATGTTTGATTAAGCTTAAGCCATTTACGTTCAGAGTTTAATATAAATGGGTGTGGCATTGGTCCTGTCATTTTAGGAATGGGTTGTTCATTGGTTTAGTCTTCTGTTGTCATTTTACTGGGATGTTCTTCCCATTTGCCTTTGGATTTTTTTTTTTTTTTTTCCGGAGAAAGAATCTTATTTATTTATTTATTTATTTATTTATTTATTTATTTTTATTATTTAACTTCATTAATTACATTGTATTATGTGACACAGTTACATAGATACTTGGGTTCTCCCACCCCTCCCCAAACCCTCCCACCATGGTGGATTCCTCCACCTTGTTGCATAACCACAGCTCAAGTTCAGTTGAGATTCCCCCATTGCAAGCATACACCAAACATAGAGTCCAGCATCTTATTGTCCAGTCAAGTTCAATGTCTTCTTAAGTATACCCTCTCTGGTCTGAAGACAGAGCTAGCAGAGTATTATCCCAGTCAATTGAAAGCTCCATCATACCATCAGCAAAAATTTACATCATTATGGAATTAATTGACATAGTAATGAGTAACCAATATGTTAAAAGTAAATGCGAGTTCCCAGCCACCTTCTGTGACCACCTCACCATTTGGTAGGTGCTATTCCTCTTCTCTGCCAAGAGAACATCTTGAAGTATCATTTGTAGGGCAGGTTTGGAAGAGGCAAATTCTTTTAGCTTTTCTTTACTGTGGAAGAATTTTATTTCATTTTCAAAGACAAAAGAAAGCTTTGCTGGATATGTTATCCTGGGCCGAAAATTTTTTTCTTTTCGAATCTGGAATATGTCACTCCATTCTCTTCTTGCCTGTAGAGTTTCCTGTGAGAGATCTCCTGTGAGCTTAATTGGCATTCCTTTATATGTCAATTGATTTTTTTCACGTGCGCATTTAAGGATCTTTTCCTTATGTTCAATTGAAGAGAGCTTGATGATCATATGTTGTGGTGAAGATCACTTTTGATCAAGCCTGTTGGGCGTTCTGTGCCCCTCCTGGAACTTGTTTCCCAATTCTTCCTCTAGATTAGGGAAATTTTACTTTATTATTTCTTTAAATGCATTTACAAACTCAGCTTCTCTTTCTGCACCTTCTGGGACTGCCATAACTCTTAGATTTGGCCCCTTAATAGTGTCTTTCAATTCTTGAATACTCTTTTTGGCCTGATCCAGCTCTGCTTCCAGCTTTTTGTTTGCTTACTTCTGGTGACAGGAAATACCTTCCAATTCTGAGATTCTTTCTTCTGCTTGCTTCATTCTATTTTGGAGACTCTCCACTGTACTCTTAATTTGCTCTACTGTGTTCTGAATTTCTGATATACCAGCCTTGATTTGCTTTCTTGCTTCCTTAAATTCTTTGAACTCTTGCATGAGCTTCTCATTGTTGATCAGAAGCTTTAAAATGAGTCTTATGGATTCTGTGTGCCCCATTTTCTCGATGTCTTCCTCAGTTAACTCTGAGATTGGCATAGGGTTTTGCTCCCTTGAGGGGAGAGTTTTCAGTAATATTCATTGTGCCTTTGTCTCTTTTTTTGCTCTTGATCATTGTACTTCTGGTTAGCAGAGTCTTCTGCTTGGGGCAGGTTTCTAACTGTGTCACCCACAGGGCTACAATGCGATTTTACTTATTGCAGTTGGTACACAACTTTTCTTGAAGCCACTTGTACCACAACCTCCAGCAAGTTCCAGGTCTGGGTTCTTATGTCAGATTTCCACTGTGGTCTCCACAGCCCCAGCTCTTGGCTCACCACTCACCATCTCCTGTGATACCGTGCTGAGGCTGCACCATTGTCTCTGCAAGCTTTCTCCCACTTCTGGTTGGAGCAGGTCCCAGGATTAGAGAGACACCAGGTGTCCTATATAATTAGGTTGTTGGTGGCGCTGATCTTGCTGGAACCTGTTGGATGTTAGATCTGGGTGCCACATGGACCTATTTTGACACGTACAATGCCACAGTCAGTAATATTTTCCTGCGGGACCAGTGCAGTCTCGGACGTCAGCAAGTTCTCGCGAGATCAGCACATGGGCAGTTCACTGTTGTCCCCTGCAGTCCCAAAGCTATTGCCACAGTGCCCAAAATGGCTCCGGCAGTACAACCACTAAGGTTCTTGATTTGCTGGTAGTCAGATCCGAGGGCTATCCCAGACCTGCCCTGAGTGTAACCTGTAGAATGCCATGTCATTGCAGTTCACCCAGACAGAAATGAGCTCACTCCCAGCTCAGCGCATGCTCAGTCCTCTCCCTCGCCCTTTCCTCCTTACGCAAAATGGCGCCCAATTCAGCTCTAGGGGGCTGACTGGACTGTGAAATCCACTCTGTTCTCGCACTGTCCGTCTGAGATCTGCTGCTCTGTCTCTGCTCCTGGTCAAATCAAACAGACCAGCAGAATGGACATTTCTTTGTCTGAGTTCACCCCCCGAGCTCCCAGTGAAAATCCCTTCCCACCTGGTTGCTGGTGGAGTTCCAGCTGCTGTGGAGTTCAGATCGCCGTGCTGGAATATCAGTCTCTGCAACACCACACCATTGTGTCCGCTGCTTTCCTGTGTCTGTCAGTCTCCAGGTACCCCTCTGCTGTTGTTCTGTCCTTTCCTATTTCCTGAAATATGTCCTCTCTGCTTCATCCTGATTAAATGTTTTTCCATCTGTATAAACGTGTCCTTACCCTATTCCGCCATCTTGATTCTCAAGATTAAGTCTTAATCATTTAGAGAATATGATAATGACATATTCTGCATTTGCTCAGAAACAGTATTAGGAACTATACTTCAAGATAATAGTTTTCATATACTGAAAAACAATATTTACTTATTAGTTTCATATATTTTCCAAAATTTTTTAGAAATTATATATTTCAATCCTGACAGTCACTTCAGAAAATAGCAACTGATTGCTCATGACTGTCACCCTCTTTCTGATAGGATCCAAAATCTACTTTGGAAAATGACCTGCTACTTAATTCCTCATTGAACTTTAGAAAAAGTTGGCCCCATTGCCAAGCATATGATATGAACCCTGATATGAACCCATCTGCCAATTTTTACTTTCCTTATTAAAATCACTGGTTGGCATGGGCCCCAGTGCATTTTACATTAAGGGTTAACATAGAAAGAGGCACCTATAGCATTTTCACAGGTGGGGCTGGCTTTGGACTGCAGTGTCAGAGTAGAAAGTGAAAACATTACATGAGTAATAACACTATTCAGCTGTGTGCCCAACCAGCCCTATGTCATCAGGATATGGCCACACATCCTACAATCAACACATTCCTATTGTCTTACTTGCCAGTTCAGGTCAAATTAGTAGTGGTCAGATATATCTGATTGGAGACTGCCCTCATAGTCCCTTTGTCCACACAGCCCCTTTCTCTTTTGGGTATCCATCTGAGTCAAAGTCACTGAGACTTTGGCATATGGTGGTTCTTTATAAACCACAGACTAATGCCAAAATGTCACAATTTGAATGTCACCCCTCCAAATGACATAGAAGGAAGTGGAATGAAAATTTTGGAAACATGCTATTCATTGTACAAAAATTTGGATAAATCCACTTGGGGAGCTGCTGCTTACACAGTTATAGGGAACACACTTTGATGGTAGGAGTAATATCTGTTCTGAGCCATGACATTTATTAAAGGGCCATTTCTTCTACAAGGAATTGGCCTGCAGAGATTTCTTGCTATGAATGATTTAGGGCACCAATATCATCTGCCCAAAATGCAAAATGTGAATGCAATTATATTTCTGAAAAGTATGAAATACAAGATTTTCCTCCAGTTTGGACTTGCTTACTTTCAAATGACAGCAACAAAAAAACAGGGACACATAAAATCTGGTTAAAGATTGTTATTCATTTGGAAAGTCAAGTTCACCAATTTCTTGATGAAGGATACTCCAAATGATAGCATCTATGGATTATAGATTATTTTTAAATACCAACTTACATTAAAAGCATTTTGTTTTGCAAAAAACCAAAGGGCGAAACACAGTATGACAAAGTATAAACATTGACATTACATTGTTATGTAATTAACAGTAAATCATCACTGATTACCTTGTGGTGACACATCGTGACATTTGCTCATACTTCAATGAATCAAAAATTTATACGATCTATTTTTTATCAGGTTTACATTGAGTCTATTACGCCCATATTTTGAAATGCCTGGCACTGAATTCCACAGTTTCAGGTCCTGGGAAATTTAAGTATAAGTGGTCTAATTTCACACCAAAGTTGCAAGAGCTTCTTCTCATTAATTGTCTTGCATCCTGGAGTAACAGAAGGTGTAAGTATCTACATAGAAGACCCCCTTCCTTGTATGTATTGTGCTGTTACTTCAAAAGAACCCCATTGCTAAGTACTGATTGCTGGTGACTTACACAAACGTCTCTACCACCTCTTCATGGAATAGGTTTTGTCTCCTTTGCTGGAGCTCTCAGGTTCCCAATATTTGCTGCTCAGAGCCTGCACTCAAGGTTGTTTGATGCACGGTTATTACTGTGAAATACAACACAGAAACCATCCCTTTATACCCAGAGAGACAGGGCATCTAACAGCAAACCTAAATCTTCAGGGTCATAGAGGCCAAAGTATTGAATACAGTCCATTCTGAATACAACATTAAGTGGGCAACACTGATTGTAGAGAACCTAAAAACAGTAGCATAAGTAACTAAACTTTTTATATTTCCATCTCCACCATACATCATTAATTCTTTAGCAATGCCAGGGATAAGGTATTCCTCCACCAAAAAACAATCTATCTATCTATCTTACATATCTATATCTATATTTATCTATCTATATCTATATATATTTGGTATTTAAACAGATCAATATATATAGTTGATGTTTAAATAGATATAAATATATATTATATAAATATATAGCTGGTGTTTAAACAGATGCATGAGTTATTGTTAATTTTTGCTTATAGTTTAAAAACTTTTCAATCATAGTTTATTGTTTATCATTTAATAATTATATTTGGGATGAACATTAGCACAGAAATCTCTAGATTTGTTTCTGAAAGAACAAGAATAAGTACTCAGTTTCTGATTTTTGCTTGTCACCATTTCTGCGCTATCGTATCTACTGTCAAAGGAACGAATGCAGAAGACAGAAATGGTGCACCAAGAGAGCTCTAGCAATTTTAATCTCTTAGCGATGTCTAGATTTTTACCTATTAGATGAAATTTATGGTGAGCTTTGCTTTAAAAATATATTTCTTTTGGTTGCAGGTTTGGAAGTTTTTAGAACTAATGAGGAAGGAGTACTTAGGCAGTTTATCATTTGGGGAATTTACTTAAAATGAAATTGACTTAAAATATTTACCAAGTATCTCTTTACATTTGGAATCCTTATTTGCATGAACATGGTTTCACCTAGAAAAAAAATGTTCTACTTTAAAGTGAATTGACAGCATTCTTTGATCATTGAAAGGAAAGACAGAAGGAGAAATTAAGACAGTACTCTGTATTCTCATGGGAACATGAACATGCATAGAGAATTGACTGATGCATTCATAGATAAATCTGAATAAGTGAGATTTCAGAAACAGACATTTTCATGTTATCACTGCAAAATAAATCTACATAGGATTTTCCCACTTTTCATAAAAAATATTGGAATTGATCTAATAACAACAAATCTATATACTTTACCTTTTGTACTTCTATATGTACATACAAATATATGTACATAGATGTATATATACAAATATATGTATATAAATATAAGTGTGTATATGTGTTTGCATCGCACATAAAATATTCATTAATATTTCATTTTGTCATCTCTTCATTTTATTTTATAATTGTTGTTGCATAGAACTGCTGTGTAAGGGGAGGGTGTTAAAAAATTGTACACTCGGGCTCGGCAGTGTGGCCTAGTGGCTAAGGTCCTCGCCTTGATCCCATATGGCCGCTGGTTCTAATCCCGGCAGCTCCACTTCCTCTCTATCTCTCCTCCTCTCAGTATATCTGACTTTGTAATAAAAATAAAAATAAATCTTTAAAAAAATTGTACACTCATATCAAATGCAACTGATACAGCTCTGCAGAAAAAGCATCAGACCTCTTACTGGGTCATCACACTCTCCTTGTGGAAGGAGTAGAATCAGAGAAATTACCTTTGAAGTAAAGGTGCAGTGAAGCGATAAACCCCAAAAGTGACAGAAATATATTTGTATCTTCTTTCTATGTGAAGTGTAATGAGAATGGCCCTGGGGTGCAGAAGCCTAAAGTCACAGATAAGGAGTACTTGTCCTTTAGAAAGTAGAAACTGTAATAGGAATTCTTGGGCATTTTTTGGATGCATACAGAGTAAATTGTAAATGCTTCGCTGGCCATGGTAGAATACTGGCTAAATGTGCAGCAGGAGTGAGTTGGGCTCACCCTGATGAAATGTTTACAGCAATCCACAGGTGCTGCCTGGACCCTATCTCCACCTGAACTAACACATACTCAATGCTGCAGGTCATAGGCAGCTGGCCAACGCGCCCTGGGAACATGCATGTTCCAGAGCATGCACAGAGCAAGAAGTCTGCGCAACCTCGTTTCCAGGCCCTTGGCGAGGGGTATATAAAAACCCAGTCTCTTACACACTGGGCAGCTGTTCCCTCCTTGAGGATACTGTGTCAGGTAGAAGTGTTCCATCAGGTTCTTCCTAGACTAATAAATTTTGCGGGGACTTATTGTAGCTGGACTGCACTATTATCAAAATATAGGGGGAATCCTGTGGGGAAGGGAGTGTGCAAGGGGAAATCCTTGAACCCAAAGAACAGCTTCATGAAAAATTTAAAACATTAAAACTTTTAATCAATTATTTTTTTCAAAACTCTCTCTCTCCATCTCTTTCTTTTTCTCTCTCCTTTCTGACTACCCTGAAACCTAACAGTAAAACCAGAGATGAACATGAGATGACCACTGCAAATCTGATCAAGCTCCAGTGAAAGTAATTTGACAGTACATCAATTCACTAGTGGCTAGTGGAAAAGATAGGAATTAAACATGTTCTGATGACTAGTGATGTTAGATTTGCAAATAAGAGAACTTACAGCTCATTTCAAGTCTTATAAAGTCTTTCAAGCCAAGATTTTCCAGGAAAACTCCAGATAAAGCCGTGGTTTTAAAGAAGAAGAAAATGTCGGCACTGAATTCCGGATGGATGGAAGGGAAGTGGAGGTAAGAGGCTTCTGTGTCAAATGTGACCGCATTCCACAAGTGTCCTGCAAATGAGAAAACCCTTCAGCATCGGTCATCATTTTCCGTGGGGTGTGGATGCTTGGAGATAATGGAATGTTTCAAGACTAGGGCACACGGGAGAAGAACCATTTTGTGCTCAAGTAATGCAGAAAAAAGCGTATTTTTCAGGTTATACTCACGAACTCCATAGCAACGCAAGGGACCAATTCTCCAAGCAGCTTCTAAGTTTGATCTGTTGGTATGAGTGATAACTATTTGAGTAACAGGCAACTGCTCTTTGAAGGAAAGCAAACCAGTATAATTCATCCTGCAAGATATAAATTTACACACACACACACACACACAAAGAAAGGACAAAATGTGGGGGATCCAAGGAATATCTGAAAATGTCCCTGATTTTGGGGAAAAAAAAGATTCTGCTGTTTGCAACAGGGCAACCACTAGATAAGGGGAACAGAAGGCCTTTCATGGCTCACCAATGTGTGCAAAAATCCGGAATGCCAGTTATAAAATCTGTGGTTGGCTTCCAAACACACATGCATTTTGCACCTTCCTCAATGTGCTTGCAAAGTGCACTTTACAATGATTGTTACAGCTCATTGTGACTAGTAGCATCTCTCCTGCTGGATGCAATGCTAACAAGGCATTAAACATCTTTCCTTCTGTTCAAGAGATTGGTTAGCCATCAGTGTGTTGGTTCAATGCGCTAATCTTTGAAGTGCAAGTACCAGCATCCCCTATGGGTACTGGTTCCTAGTTTGCATTCTATCTACTCCACTTGTATCCCAGCTCCTTGCCTTTGACCTGGGAAAGCAGTGAAGGATGGTCCAAGGCACAGAGACCTGCTCCCACATGGGAGATCCAGAAGAAACACCTAGCTGCTTTCATCAGTTCAGCTCAGCTCTGTCCATTGCAGCCATTTGGGGAGTGAACTAGAGGATGGAAAATCTTTGTCTCTGTCCCTCACTCTTTCTGGTAATCTGCCTCACCTATGAAAATAAAAACAACAAAAAGGGGGTCATGGACTATCTTGTAGATAACGTTAAATAGCCATCAGAAGTCCTACTTGAAGATCACTTCAATTTGGAAATGGAGATATCTTTCCATATTCATCTCTAATTGCAAATAAAAGGAGGATGTAAAATGAAATCATTAAATATACCATGACAATAGAATACTAGACTATCTACCATTTCCTATAACTATAATGTCATGATACACTTAAATAGTAGCATGTTGGACTTGTGACTATTACTCAAGGATTATGCTACTTAAATGATGAGAGAACAGAATTGGGGCTAGTGGATGGGAGAATTCCTGTGTGTATCATGAATAATGTTGTTGATGATAATAATAATAATAATGCAGACTATGCCAAGGTTGCATTTCAAACACCTGTTCATGAATTTTCAGGCACCTTTATTTGCTTCTTATTACCTTTTATCTGTAGATTAAAAGCAAGACATTATAGTGAGAGTGGGGTGTGTGGTTTTTCATTGCTTCATTCATGTCCAAAAGCTTGACTTGGATAAATTTAAAATGCTCCTGCATCCAAAAAATGATGTTTTTGAAAAGATTTTTTTGTCATTTTAAAAGCAGGCTTTTTCAAGAAAAAGAAGAGATAGATATGTTCTTTCATCTACCCTTCAATCCCTAAATAACCCAAATAGCCACAATGCCCAGAGCTGAGCCTGTCCCCAAAGCTGGAAGCCAGGAGTTTCTTCTTGGTTCTCCATGTGAGAAGTTTATATTTTAAATTTATTTTACACATACTTTTCTGTCTTTTGCCATCTTTCTTTCTCTATCATTTTATTTATTGCATAGAATAAGAAACAAATTTCAAGGGCGATGAGACATTAGAGAGTTTCTAATTCTGATCTGCATTCATTTTCTGCTCTCTTATTCATCTGTTCACTCACGTTCCTTTGATGTCAGTTGACACTCAAACTCAGACGCACGACTTTCCTGTACTCATTGTTTTGTCCCAGTTCACCTTTCATGTGGGTACTTCCTTGTGATCTCCACATTTGTACTGCTGAGACTACAAACCCTGCCATCTTGATTTCTTCCCTTCTTCCTTACCTCCTCCATTATTCTTGATGAATCACTTCCACTACTTTAGCATCATCTTCCCTACCTCAGTTCTAACTGGAGGCAGTCCAGTCTCTTTCTAGGTCTTGGGGATGGATTCCAAAACTCGCTTGCTGCTTCCTTCTCTCAATTCTCTGACTCCTCTCAGACCCACATTCTCAAACTGTGAATTGTTATTCATATTGTATTGCTTAAAAACTTTTAAGCAGTCTGTCTCTTATAGGTGAAGTCCAGGTTCCAATATACTTGACAGAACAGAACAGACAACATAATAATATTTAAAATTGCCATTATTTTTTATATAAAGAAATAATATTATTCCTATGTCAAATGCACTGCTAGTGTTTGGGGCTACTATTCCAAGAATGTAGCGAGAGTAACAACCACAACTTTGGGCATGAGTATAGCAGGTGCTTCTTTCTTCACTGACCATAGCTGTGTTATGTTAAAGGTTCATGCACTACCTCACTGAGTCCTGAGAACCACTCTATGATCATGCAGTGACAATGACTTCAAAGACAGGAAACTGCGGTTTTGAGGGGTTTTGAGCCATCCTAGGATGGAGCATTTGCAAATGGAGAGAACAGAGTTTAATCCAGAATGAGTTGCCAAAACATTCACTTATGAAACCACCATATTCTGTGCTTTCAATACTGAAAACAAAGTGAAATTTGTTGTTTCTCATCTTTAACTTACATCTTCCCATTGTGCTGAACTGATAATTCCAAACACACATCCTTCAGCTGCCCTTGGTCACTCTCAGGCTGACTGTCCACATTCTATTCACACAGGTTTGCTCCACACAACTAAAGTGCAATTGGTTAGGATTTAGTTTCCTAATTTACAGTCACCTTCCAACATTGCATTCCCCAAGATTCACTTGGGTCATCTTGGCAGGGTGTCTGGGAGTCGATGCCATCTTCATTGTCAAGCTACATGATTACTCATTTGTTTCATTTCTGCTCAATACACATAGTAATTTTTTATACGTAATTGCCCCAACGTTGAGAGAAATGGGGCCTCAATCATCCAGAATTTGTGGATTGAATGACAATTGATTACTCTGAAATGCTATTATTTCTGTACTATTATTTATTTCAACACTGGTCTAGCTTCCAATAACCAGTATTGTCTCTCTCAGTTTACTGAAGTGACTGAAAAAGCAAAAAAAATTAAGGCATGCTGGATACACAACTTATTGCTAACTCTGCCAGTATTCTTGAGAAAAATATTGCCCCATTTAAACAAAGCAAGAACCTGAAGCTCAGAGAGCTCAAACAATTCAGTTTCTTTAGTTAGTAAATGATAATCCTAGTATCTGAGCATCCTATTATATAAAATGTTACTTAGAAATTCATTAACTTGGGCCCAGCAGCATGGCCTAGCTGCTAAAGTCCTCGCCTTGAAAACCCCGGGATCCCATATGGGCGCCAGTTCTAATCCCAGCAGCTCCACTTCCCATCCAGCTCCCTGCTTGTGGCCTGGGAAAGCAGTCGAGGACAGCCCAATGCATTGGGACCCTACACCCACGTGGGAGACCTGGAAGAGGTTCCTGGTTCCTGGCTTCGGATTGGCACGCACCGGCCATTGTGGCTCACTTGGGAGTGAATCATGAGACAGAAGATCTTCCTCTCTGTGTATCTGACTTTGTAATAAAATAAATAAATCTTTAAAATAAAAAAGAAATTCATTAACTTTTGCATCCAGAAAATGGTGGTGCTGCCAGCTGAAATAGGCACAAGGTGGGTGTGTTCTAAATGTATCATATGTGTTAGCTCATGACATTTTCGCATAACCCTTACAAGCGAGAGATGTTCAGGAGGTGGGATCATTTTCTTTTCTTCTACAAGATAAAAAAATCTACTCTTTCAGCACAATCCAGACAAGGATATTCATTTTCCCAGATAGGATGGCCAACCCTGAGATTGGGGGAGACCCTGAAGAGGACCCCAGCATTCCACTCTGCAATCATATTGAGATGAAGGTGCCACTATGATATACATGAAAAGAAGTAGTTGTGTTTTCCTGTGTAACTGTGTTCTGAATTCAGGGAGTTGTTAGCAATCCTGAGCAGTGACAGGTTTCCCCTCCCCCCCACATGGTGTGAATATCAAATTTCAGACTGACACTCAGTGTTCTCTGTGAAGTCCTTTCAGCAATTTGACCTCTTCTCTCAAAAGCAAATATGCAGCACCTGAACTTCTAGGCTACGGTTATATTCAATAACGACAATTGAAAATAGGAACTCATTGTTAACCTAGTGGCTAAAATACTGCTTTGAACACCTCAGGTATAATACTAGAATGCCTGATTTCATATCCAGATCACCTGTATACTAAGACATTCTGCTAACGCACACCGTAGAAGATACCAAGAGGATGGCTCATATTGCGTCACTGCCTCCCACAAAAGCGACCCAAGCAAAAATGGAGAAATTTCAAGTTGTCTCTCTGTCTCGTTCTCTGTCTGTGTCTCTGTCTCTTTCTTTTTCTGTATTTTTTTGAACAAATAAAGTAAACAGTAAAAAAAAGTATGTAAGATAAACTCTTCTGTAAAAAAAAAGATCGAAAAATTTAAAAAGGATAAATTATATTAAAAAATTCCTTAACACATTGCTCTAATCATGAAAACCACTTAAAAATCAAGCATTCAATATAAAGAAATTATTCCATAAGTATGGTCATAAAAGTTATGAAATGCTGTGCTATTAAAATTGACAAGGCACATCCATTTACTGTTTACGTAAGAATGCCAATGAAAAATTCTAAGATACATTTTGCTTTAAAAATAGAATTGCAGAAGAAGATATCTAGTTTTGCCTCAAATTTAGTTATAACTTAAATGAAAAATTGTCAATATTTGTGGAGATACCTTAAAACTCAACTACTGTTTCTCAGAGCAAATTTTTTTTATGTAAAGTAAAGTTTACAAGGATTAAAAATGGCAATCCGGCAGGAGATTCTGCTTTTGAATTTTAAAACTACTGAGATATTTTGATTCTTTTAAAATAAAGATAATATATGTTTTTATTTTAAAAAGAATCCTATTTTTAAAAGAAAAAAAATCACTTTGATTTATGTAAAATTTTGCAGACCAAACCTGACAACACTAATGAAACTACAAAAAAAACTAAAACGGCAATAATTTCATCCTACTTATTTGGATCTAAGTGAAAGCTAATCTTACCTGTGTGATCCATGAACTTCCTGGCAGGCAATATATTAAAACAGATTCCCATGACTGGATGTTTTTTGTAGTGAATTAGTCACCACTTGGAATGCTATGTATTGAAGCACATGAATTCTAGCCCTGGTTACACTCTCAGCTCCAGCTAGAAAAAAGGCTGTGAGTGTTGGCTTAAGCAGTTGGTCTCACACCATCGATGTGATGACCTGGATACAGCTCTTGGCACCTGATTTTATCCCAGCTCAGTCATTGCTTTTGTTAGCATTATGGGGAGTGAACTAGCAGAGGTGAGGTGTCCATTGGTCTGTGTTTCTCTCTCTGCATCTCTGCCTTTTGAACAATCAAAAGAAGTAGGGATCAAAATTGCATGACCTTTTTAAGTGAAGTTGTATTTGTGTATGCCAATAGTTCAAGTCAAATGTTGCATAAAACACACAAATGCAAAATATTAACCTTGGTACTGACTTTAAGTTCTATATCCAATACAATGTTTGTAATTGCTTAAAAATGAATTCACAAAATTTCTCTGTTTGTGGAACTTGAAAGATAACTAATTACAACTTCAGTATACATCTATTTCTTATAGGTATACAATGAGCATTTCTTAAGTATAATTTGCTTTCTAGAATGCATCGATCAAAAACTATTCATAATCATAATATTGCTGAATGAATGATAAATGATAGCATCATCAAATAAAATGAGCAAAAAATCTTATTACTATCCGATACAAAACACCAACTCCGTAACCCCATCTAGTTCTACAGATTAATGATTTCGATTTTGAAATTAAACATGCATTTATAAGTGTGAGTGTGCTATTCTTTCATTCATGTTCTCTTTTAATGTGTGATGCCTTTCTATGCTACTAAAACACATGAAAAATATGCTATCTTTACAAATCTTGAAGTAGCTATTGGGTGTCATAATTGAGATAGAGTGTGGGGCACTGGTATTCCAGAGTAGAGTGACAAAGTGAAGCTCTGGCATCACTTTTGATTCCAGATTCTTTTGAATGGCCATCCTGTAAAGCTGTAGGTGATGACTCAGCTTATTGTGTCTCTGTGACCCACATGGGAAACACAGTGCAATTCCTGAAAATCCTATATCAAGCTACTGCAGCATGTATAGCATACAGGGAAATTCAATGGCTAAACGGTATACAATAACAACAAAAAAATGTATTGACAAGGTGGAGAGGATGAGAAAAAAGAAAATCACACCATCGGTCCATCCATCTATTCATCTGTCCATTAATTTATTTATCCATTCATTGAGCAGTGAGTGCACAGATTCTTACGTAGCAAGGTTTTGAACCTGGTTATATTGCAGAGTCTATCTATTAAATCAGCGAATGAGCAGAAACTCACACAGACCATTCTTCACCTCTGTCTGTGCAGGTTAAAGTTATAACCAAATTCAATAAGCTATAGAAGAAATCACGAATGGATTCACAAGAGATACAACTCACCCATTAGTGATCACACAGCATTAGTTTTCTGGAAGGCATCCAGCCTTGGTGTGCCATAAGGTGATTTTCCTTTCCTTTAGGACTCAGGATTTGAGCCCCAGCTTAGACACCACTAAAGTGAGGAACCATCAATCCACACAGCCTACAGGACTTCAAGTTACATAGGTTGATTTCTGTCTAAATCAAAGGCAGTCTGAGGCACCAAAAAATTAGATTGAATGAAAAAGCTGAGAAGCCCTAAACTCCCGGGATGTATCAAGCATTATCTCAGAAAGTCTCTTAAGAAGGAAATAAATGATGTATTTGAAAATCAAAATCCTGGGACCTCTACTGCTTTCCAAGGTCACAAGCAGGAAGCTTAATGGGAAGCGGGGCAGCTGGGACCAAAAAGGGTGCCCATATGGGATCCAGGCACATGCAGGGTGATGACTTTAGCCAATAGGCTCTTTCACCCAGCCTAAATAAAATAAATCTTTTTAGAAAGTTAAAGGGCTGTGTGCTCAGAGGGTATCAAATGTATGAAAGTTTCATAGGACAAAAAGGCTGGAATCACAGGATAGAAATACTAGTGGACAGCACCAAAGAAGACACAAGTGAACCTGTGCTGAGGGTAGCAGGTATTTTCCTGTTGACACAACATTTAACAGCCCCACAGGGGCCCATTCCCAGAACTTATAGTTGCCAAACTTTCATGATTCCTGTTCGTCAAAATTTCCTGAATTTTCTGGATGTTTGGCACCCACATAGAAGACTGATATTGAGCTATACGTTTCTGGCTTCACAATAGCCTACAATGACTGTCACAGGTGTTGCGGGGTGTTGAAAAAGAAGAGGGGAGACACATCACCCTCTCTTTTCTTCCTCCCTACAGTCCTGCCTCTTTCCCTCCTTTCCTCCCTTTCACCCTCCCTCCTTCTCTTTTCAAATGTATATATACTTTCTAAATACATGCAATTTAAAAGGAAGAGAACAATCGCAGGTGACTAGAACATCAGTGAGAGAGCTGGGGAAATGTCTGTATAATTACTCCTGGCTGTGTCTGCCACCGCTTTGCTCCACATCTGTGTTCTCCCTGTGATAGACACACTCTTTGGATTGCAGAGGTCACGGCTCCATTCTATTCCTTTTGAGTATGAGTTCGGCCAACACAGAGATTGTGATGTGACCACATACCTTTGGTTGCATCCTTCATCACAGCACATAAAACACTAGAATTGACCACTTTCAGTGCTAAAAGTCATCATTACCAAGAAAGGGCCTTCACTCATATGAATTTCTCATCTACAATTTTCTCTCTTTGGGGGAAGTTTTATGGATCACTGCATGTGCTATGAAGACAAGTAAAGACAGCTCACAGTTCCTCTTACCATTCATTCTTGTGCACATCACAGTTGCAAAAGTGTGGAACATACAGGAAACCTTTGTCCAGGCCACATTCACACTGCTGGGAGGCAGGTGGGGAACCTCCCCAGAATGGAAACTTCTCCTTGGACCGCCCGATCCACCAGATGTATGGTGCTCCATCTGGAAGACAAGATACTTCACAGGTCAAGGGGAAACTGAAAAAAGACATATTTATGAATACATGCTAGTGCATATCAGCAGTGTTTTCATCAGAGCTATTTTCAATAGAGATTCTTCAAAAAGTTATTAATAATGGAACCTAAAGACACAATCATTTAAATGCAAAAACATTTTTAATTTCACACATATTTTAGTGATTTTTTGAAGTCTCCTGTAGGAGGATTTAAAAACTGTTTTGCACCAGAATAAACCTATATTCTGGTTTAATTTCCCACAAACTTCTTGTTCTAAGTTTTATTTGTTTATTGTTTGAAACTCAAAGAGAAGAAGAAGCGATCACAAGCACAATTCCTATGCACTGCTTCACGTTTCGACTTTCCTCAGCAACTGGGGCTGGGCAGGCTGAAGGGAGGACCTAGCAGTGAATCCAGTTTCTAATACATCCAGGAAGCTGGCATCAGGAGCAGAGCGGGATCTTGAAGCCAGGCACTCAGATGTGACCGACACCTGATAAGTAGTCAGTTTGCACCAAAGAAGAAAAAGAAAGAAAAGAAAGAGAAGAAAGGAGGAGAGAAGAGAAGAAAAAGGAAGGAAGGAAGAAAAGAAAGAAAGGACGGAAGAAAGAAAGAAAGAAAGAAAGAAAGAAAGAAAGAAAGAAAGAAAGAAAGAAAGAAAGAAAGAAAGAAAGGAAGGAAGGAAGGAAGGAAGGAAGGAAGGAAGGAAGGAAGGAAGGAAGGAAGGAAGGAAGAAGAAAGAAAGAAAGAAAGAAAGAAAGAAAGAAAGAAAGAAAGAAAGAAAGAGAGGAAGGAAGGAAGGAAGGAAGGAAGGAAGGAAGGAAGGAAGGAAGGAGGGAAGGAAGGAAGGGAGGAAGGAAGGAAGGAAGGAAGGAAGGAAGGAGGGAGGGAGGGAGGGAGGGAGGGAAGGAAGGAAGGAAGGAGGGAGGGAGGGAGGGAGGGAAGGAAGGAAGGAGGGAGGGAGGGAGGGAGGGAAAGAAGGAGGAAGGAAGGAAGGAAGGAAGGAGGGAGGGAAGGAAGGAAGGAAGGAAGGAAGGAAGGAAGGAAGGAGGGAAGGAAGGAAGGAAGGAAGGAAGGAGGGAAGGAAGGAAGGAGGGAAGGAAGGAAGGAAGGAGGAAGGAAGGAAGGAAGGAAGGAAGGAAGGAAGGAAGGAAGGAGGGAAGGAAGGAAGGAAGGAAGGAAGGAGGGAAGGAAGGAAGGAGGGAAGGAAGGAAGGAAGGAGGGAAGGAAGGAAGGAAGGAAGGAAGGAAGGAAGGAAGGAAGGAGGGAAGGAAGGAAGGAAGGAAGGAAGGAAGGAAGGAAGGAAGGAAGGAGGGAAGGAGGGAAGGAGGGAAGGAAGGAAGGAAGGAAGGAAGGAAGGAAGGAAGGAAGGAAGGAAGGAAGGAAAAAAGAAAGAAAGAAAGAAAGAAAGAAGAAAGAAAGAAAGAAAGAAAGAAAGAAAGAAAGAAAGAAAGAAAAGGAAAGAAAGAAAGAGAAAGAAAGAAAGAAAGAGAGGAAGGAAGGAAGGAAGGAAGGAAGGAAGGAAGGAAGGAAGGAAGGAAGGAAGGAAGGAAGGAAAGGTAAGGCAAGAAACAATGCAAACAGCACAGAAAGGATTCCCTACAATTAAGGAAGCAAACATGGCTCCCCTGTGCTGATGCCTCTTTTGCATAACTGTTTCTTCCTTGAGTGGAGAAACCCTCCCCTCTGCAATGCACTAACTCTGCCCAGTGAGTTCTCACTGCCCACTCCTTGGTCAAACACACCACTTCCCTGGAACCTTTCTTAGGAGCCATGAATAAAAACCTGTTCTTACCCAGGGCTTCTGAAGTACTTTGTGAATTGTTCTGTTTCAACTCTTCTGTCTCAGTGATTTGCACAGCAGTGCATAAGGCCTCCTTCCTGTAATGTTATTCTCTCTGTAGGTCATCATCAAATGTTGTTAAAATGTGATCTTTACACAGACTACAATGAATGAAAAATATATATATATATTTTATTAAATAAATATGTGATTTTTCTTTATTCACATATGGGAGGACACTTAAAATTTATAGGAAAATAGTATTGAGAGTTGACTGATGCAAAACATTTTAAATCCATGAACACTTTCATACTTCATTCCATGATCATTTTCATATTTTATTTAATATATGACCCCTGGCATTTTTCATCTCAATTCCTTCAATAAGCAGAACCCTGAAGTCTAGAGCTTGAGCTGCTGAAGAATGGAGGGAGGGAACCTTCATTTTAGCAAAAAAAGAACACGCATGCTCTGGTTAGCTGATCTGAGAGATTCTTGAGGAGTTATCTACAGTGTCCTCAGTGACTGGCCATGCTCAAAAACCCACCATTAGCACAAACATCCCTTTAGGCACTTAGAGCATGCTTGTATGTACTGGAATTTCAAGTTAACACGCCAGTCAGATGTGCAATTAGTTATAATATGTGGGCACAAAGTGATAGTCCACAATGGATCATACTGACTTTAACTCCTCGGGAATGTCTGGATTGCCCCACAGGAACCATTCAACTCATCAAGGTGAGTACCATGCACTAAACATCACTTGTTACATTTCACAAGTGTATGCAAATTAAGCAGTCACTGCCTTCTCCTCTCCTGTATGCATAAGTGCTGTATACATTGGGAAGCCTTTTGCCTCAAGCAGTAAGGGGTTCTGGGCCATCTCTCCCAGGGAACCATCAGCACACTCCCCTTAAAACATCTCTTTCCTGCTGAAGCTAAGAAAAAGTAAAATTTTCTTTCCCTCAATCACCTCTTAACCTAACAGTGGGGAAAGATTTTAACCCATTCCTATTATGAATACAACTGCCACACCTATGCAAAGAAAGATTTCTATGCAAACAGCATGAAAAACAAGGTCCACAAAGCATATCTCTTAACCTTCCTAACAACTTTGAAAGTATTCATACTCATTTCACAGATAAAGAAATAGCAGCTAACACTAGGGTTAATAAAATCCCTGGGAATACCCACACACAAAGGGAGACATGAGTTTGACTTTACAGTTCTGATCCTCAGTTCTTGGGTCAAGATTGCAAAGCTATTTATTAAACAGCTATTACATTGATAGACTGTGCCATCTCCACTGAGAATGCATTTTCACTATGCTGGAGGATATTCCAAACTACATTGTCCTTCCAATTAGCTTGTCTTTTAATTTGAAGAAAAAGAAACAAAAACACCTGGAGAATCAAACATTCCAAATAATGTATCATTGCTTCTACAAAGTTGCATTTGTCTGAAATCATACAGTGTTGCTGCACAGCTACATGGGACAGGGACAGGCCTATTAGGTTGCTAGGACCCAGTTGAAATTTCTCTGTAGAAATCTGAGATCAACATTTTGCAGATTGCACCTTATGCTCTTGAGGTAGAATGAGCTATCTTTCTCACAAGAACACAGATTGATGGAAACTTATCAGGCATTTAGGTAGTCAGACTCAAAATCTTCCATTTCTAGGATAGTCACCATGTGACAAAAAGTTATTATAACTTTTACACCCAAATATTTGCAAACACTACTTACATGGCTTTGAAACTAAACCCCTTTGACACAGCTGCCAGAAAAGTTCAGTTCCTAGGTTCTCATAATCTTCCAGCTTTCTTCTTTTAACTTAAGATTTCCTTGTCCTACTTTTATGATCCCAAATTAATGTCCTATTACAACTAGCTCCGAGTTAAGGCAGTGGAACAGGTGGCCCTGCAAGGTTCCTATTCACAGGGTTCATTAGGTCGTAATTTCCTCTTCACTAATTCTTGTCGTTTGCTCTTATCTTGAGACATTCCTCTTCCAAGAATCAAAGCCTTGATAAATAACTAGCTATCATTAGCATGTAGCCAGACTGAGAGGAACCCACTGTGTCATCATCAAAATTCCCTAGGAGCATGATATGGGAGACCATATGTTCCGCAGACCAAGCAGGAACTTGGATCGAATGAATACATGCCTGTCAGCCTAAGTTCAGTCTATCAGAATGTTTGCACTTCTAGGAATCCATGAATGAAGTGGTAGATACACAGATCCTTGCTCTGCACTCTGCAATGAACACCTCGTTTCCTAAATGGTGCTGCTGCAGGTCAAGAGTAATCAAAATTGAGTGATTCTAGAAATTCCTGAAACTAGCCTTTTGGTGCTGTGTATTAGTTTTAACTAGATGCTCATAAGAGGTAACAAACTAGTTTTAGGCTAAATTCTGTTATCTAAACGTGTGTAACATGTTATATACAGTTGAGAAAACTTATGAAAAGGGTAGACAGAGTACAGAATCAAAACGAAGTTTTAGTTGCAACTGAGTAAATTGTCCATGATGAACTATCTTTGCAGTGCAGGGGATTAAGCTGGAATGACAACATCTTAGAATGCAGTACCAATTTGAGTCTCGGCTGTGCTGCTTTCCACCCAGTTTCCTGCTAGTGTGCCAGGAAAGGCAGCGAGAATCTGACTCAGGTAATTTAGGCTTTATCTTGCACCACAATCCTTCAGTGAATGTGTCCCTGAAGATGCTTTGGTCTTCTCCACAGACACCATTGATGGGTTTAGTTATCTAGTCTCATCGCTATAACATCAGTCCTGAGGTAGGCTGCTTTAAAGAAACAGTTAACAGGCATTTAGTCAAATTATCACATACCTGGCATTTCTCTTTGAACTGTTTAGCGAATATCTCTCAGTCCTACTCTTCCACTTGCACCAAAAGCAGTGCGATGCATGCCATCTTCGCTCCTCCTACCCTGCTGTGTGTCTCTCATATCTTCCTTCTTTTCCAAGCTTCTAGGCTGAGAAACATGGCTTCAAGTACAACAAACACAGCTCCTTGACCACCATGCAAACTAAGCTGAGTTATTAATGTTGCATTACAAATTAGAATGTCTCCGTTATCATTCATGCCAATGGACTCACTTCCAAGATACCACTACCATATAGAAAATCAGAATTAATAATCCAATATGGTTTAGTTCATGAATGCTTCATCCAGATTATAAAGTTTTCATGTTAGTGGCGCACTGAACATATGTAAGAGAGAGGGCTAGATGTCGTAACTCAGTATTTATATAACCACCAGGAACCACTGCATCTGAGTGTGCCCGGATTCTAGTTTCTGTTCTGCTGCTTAGTAGAGCTTGCTATTAAGGGTTGAGTTCTGAGGTCCTGGCTATGACGTGGCCTAGACTTAGCTGTTGTAGGAATTTGGATAGTGAACCAGCAAATGGGAGATCACTTGCTGTGTATCTCACTGCCTTTCAAAAAAAAGAAACACATTTTTTTTTAAAAAAGTGACAAATAATTATTTTGTAATACATCGATATTTCTTATAGTTTGATGAATTAATTTATAAGATACAATGTATTGTGGAAACCTTAAAAGAAATGCTGTTTCATTGAAAGCACTGATTTAGGTACACTATTCTGAAAGCACAACTTCCATGCACATGTAGTGTATCTGTGTCACTAGAATAACATGTGCAAGTGTGGCGGCTTATAAACTAGACTTTAATTTCACACTTCTGGAGTCTACAGAATCAAATCACCATGGCAAATTCTGCTGTTCATGAGAGGAGTAATTTCTGGATTCTTCTTGCTGGCATTCCTCTTGAATTGTTTGGGAATATCTCTCAGACGCAAAAAGCAAATCAGGGTATCCTTTATAACTGCATGGGTCCCATTCAAAAAGGTACCACCTCATGATGCAATCAATCACACACACACACACCTTCCCAGGTCAGCCTGCTAATGTCATTTCCTCTGTCACTAGATTCCACTGTGTGAGACTCATGGGGACAAAAATATGCAAATTCCATAGCAAAAGGATAAAACATTATTAACCTACTCATATTCTCTAAGGAAATTTTGAAAAAATGCTGAATTGAGTAAAAGAAGTTGAACAACTGAGATGTAACTACTTAGCATTCCTTTAAGTTTCACCAATTTTTACTAAAATCTTACCTAAAGCTAATTGATTATTAAAAAAAAAAAAACTTGCTCCAGTCAAGCATTTAGGAAACCTATGATAATAGTTTCTGAGAAACTGTTGTTTTCATTATAATGTTCTTTTAATTATTTCTTTGTTTTAAGTAGAGGACACTGAGGTGTAAATCTAGCTCAGAATGGAAGGATACATTTTCATCCAGAGAGAAGGTGTGCTTGTTTGTGGAGGGTGCATTTGTATATACATTCTGAATCATTTACTTTGTTTATTTTCCATAGTCAAAGATTGCTTTATCCTCAACACATACTGATATAACACACACACCCACACACGTATGTTGATTTGCCTGACTTTATTCCATGATGTATTCCTTTTATTTGTTTATCTATTTTCCTCTACTTGAAATGGAGAATGGCAGTCTCTCTCTCTCTCTCTCTCTCTCTCTCTCTCTCACACACACACACACCACACACACACACAGGGAGAGAGATCTTTTACCCACATGCTCCTTCTCTAAATGGCCACTACAGCCAGGTGTGAGACAAGCTAAACCTATAGTGCTGGAACTTCATCCTGTTCCCCTACATGGGGCACAGTTACGAGAACATGGCTCCATCATATTTTGTTTTCCAGATGCATTACTAAAAATTTGAATCCAAGTCAGAAATGGTGGGAAGCAATACAGGCTCTCTCGGAAATTGGGTGTGTGGATATCCTAAGATGACTTAATTCACTGTGCCATAGCACTTGCCCCACCTTTTCTCTTTTAAATTCTTATCTGGGTCACTCTTCTGCGATTTTACACCAGATTCTTACTCCTTCTTATTTTTTTCTTTTGTGTCAACCTTTCTACAATTCTTTCTTCTCCTTTTTTCTGTTCTCCTCTCTGTTCCCCCTAACTGCATTTACATTTCTTTTCCAATTCTCCTCTAGCAAGGCTTAATCTCTTCTGTAAATATGTATACACAATCACAGACGAAAGACAACTCACACATCTACACACAGTACTCTGTTGTGGATTACTAATAAGCATTATGCAGTTATGGTGAAAGAACAAAGGGAGATGGAGAGGGAGAGAGAGAGATAGGAGAGAAGAAAGAAAGAAGAAGAAGAAAGAAAGAAAGAAAGAAAGAAAGAAAGAAAGAAAGAAAGAAAGAAAGAAAGAAAGGAAGGAAGGAAGGAAGGAAGGAAGGAAGGAAGGAAGGAAGGAAGGAAGGAAGGAAGGAAGGAAGGAAGGAAGGAAGGAAGGAAGGAAGGAAGGAAGGAAGAAAGAAAGAGAAAAAAGCGAGATAGGCGGGATAGACTAGTGTCTAGATTGTAGCCTTGCATGTGCTGGAATAGCCTATGGGAGCTGTTTCCTGTCCTGCTGCTCCACTTCCCTTGCAGCTCCATGCTTGTCACCTTGGAAGACAATGGAGGATGCCCCAGAGCCAAAACTGCATGTAAAACCTGGAGGAAACTCCTGGCTTCTGGCTTTGGATCAGCCCAACTGTGGTCACTGGGGCCACTTGAAGAGTTAACCAGCAAAGACTTTTTCTCTCATTATGTCTGTAAATCTACCTTTCCAGTGAAAATAAATAAATCTTAACAAGAAGAAATAGACAGAGAACAAAAAGAGGAAAAGGAACAAACAAGAAGTCAGCAAGAACCCATTCTACAAATATCTACAAGAATCAAGATTCCCTTCCAATTAGCCACATCAATGAAATAATGAAAGAAATTGAGTTTGGCTTTCCCATTGCTAATAGACAAAATGCTCTTCGTTTATTTCTGTTCTTGAAGCATAACTCCTCACTGAAGCATTCCTCCTCATTAGAGGAATGGACAGAACAAGGACCAGACAGTAAGCTGATGGAGCTCACAGACTACACACATTAGTGAAGGCTCGCAGCAGAACACAGCAGGCCTGAAAGACGAATGGGTGAGGACAGCTTTTCTAATGAATACAATATGAGGAAATTTGTCACTTTTTTGCAAATCACGAGGAAAAAGCTAAGTAGTTGAATATAACATGATATACTGCATTAGCACTCAACTCCAAGGCTCGTCAACCTATTTCTTGTCTCCCATGAAGACAAGTCATTAACCAGGGTTGCTGTCTACCACCTCAGTCAACAGGAACAAGCTCTCCGACCTTCTTAGACAGCTAATGCACTGTGGGATGCTCTCAGAGTCTTGAATCCAGTTGGAGAGTTGAGCAAATTACACAATAGAAACAACAATGAAAAAAAAAGAAAAAAAACCTCAGCTCTGAGTTTTCACAGGTTTCTAGTGATTCAGTAACATGATCCATTTCTAGCTCTATGTAAAATATCTTCACAAATACAATAAAACAGCTGACATTTTAGCAAGTCCTGTACTTATTTCATAACTGTGACTAGCCATATAGATATAGATATAGATATATAGATACATATCTATATATACACACACACACATACACACACATACATATATATACATATATATTATTGACTGGAATATTCATTGCAATTTTGGAGATATTTAAAAATGCAAAATGAATTGGATTTCAACTATATTTACATACTGATTTATAGCTTAAAATGCTCCATATTCACTTTACATGTCATGGATGCCCATTTAAAAAATCAAGTCAGGAAATGACCTAATATTTGTTCATTTTTTGTTTCACATAATAAAAGTCATGGATGATGCTGGAGCTGGCAGGTAGCTCAATATGTTAAGATACAATCCACAATTTCCAAATCCTACAACGGTGCTTGTGTATGTCCTGGCCATTCTACTTCTGATCCAGCTCCAGTAAATAGCTGGGAGAAGCAGCAGAAAGTGGCACAAGTATTGGAATACTTGCTCTCACATGGATGACCTCAATGAGGCTCCTGGGTTTTGGATTTAGCTTAGCTCAGGCTGGGCAGGTGTAGACACTTTGAGAGTGAATCAATCATTGGAAAATCTCTCCTGCTTGTTCACCCATTTGCCCACTCTGGCTGTCCTGCTCACACCTTTCCTTTCCTCCTGTATAATAACAGGAAGAAGTCACAAAAAAGACATTAGGATCCTGTTATTTTCTTGTTTGAACTAAATCACTATTTGCTTTGAGCTGGCATTCATGAAAATATTTTATAAAACAATTTGAAAACTAGATCGAGCTCTCAAACGAAATACATAGTCAGTGAGGTAATTTTTAAGGGCTCTGAAATAATCTGACACTCTTCAAAGTGTGACAATCCTGATGGGCTAATGATGCTGGAACTGATAGGATGAAAATGGAATGGTGTGGCTTCTCCAGAAGAGTCAGGAAAGGCCTGATTACATTCTATTGCTCATGCATTATGAATTCATGTTGTCCTTAATCACATCCTGGGAATTTCAATAGCCTTTTTCTTGCATATGAGCCTACCAAGCATAGATTGGTTCATAACAAATATTTAGGATTTGAAAATATAAAACAGCTAACTTGCATATTAGGCTATAATTTTCATTGAACCTCAGTTTGGATCATGAAAATTCATTGAGGTTTCCTTTCCTGATTTGTGAATTCACAATGTGATCCTTCAAAAAAAGATGAAGGGACTTCAAAGCATCTTAGGGTCTTTAATCCAGCATGTTAACACTTAAATTCTCGATGTTGCCTATGTAATAAATATTCCTTTGATCATCTTATATTCAGCTATAACTTGTTTGGAACTTCAATACCAAAATAGATTATGTATGTAATACAAATAGGTATTTAGAGATATATTCCTTTTAAGAAGGAATAATATTACATGTATCTACTCATCTACTTGATTTATTATGATTTTCAATGAGAGTATGATCAGCAAATATGAACACATAACTAATGAGTAAGGAGACTGATTAAACACATTTTCCTACAGAGGAAAGCATCCAGAACAAAAGAAGTGAACTAATATTGGATTGATACATGAAATTATTTTACATAGAGAAAATTCTAAAGTCTCCACCAAAAAATGCTCTCAGAATTCGAATGAATTCAATTAAGTTGCAGGGCACTAAATCAACAAGCAGAAAGTAGTAATAAGTGTATATGATAACAATATCTATCTGAAAACAGACATAAGGGAAATAATCCTGTTTCAAGTGCACCAGAAGAAAAAAATGCTTAGGGATGAATGTAATCAAGGACGTGAAATGATTCTGCAGTGAACACTGCCAAGCATCAATGACAGGCATTTTAAATGACAAATATAGATAGAAAGACCTGTGTTTATGGCATGAATGAATTTATATTGTTGAACTGTCTAAACTCTGCAAAGTTGGTTGCACATCCAATGAATTTACTATCAAAACATCCTGGAATTTTACAGAAACAGTAAAAGTAATCCTACAGGATCATAAATGATCCCAAATTGCCAAATCAATCTTCAGTCAGAGGAGCAATGTTAGATTTACCACATTTCTGTTTTTTAAAAGATTTATTTCTCTTTATTGGAAACTCTGATTTACAATTAGAGCAAATGAAAGATGGAGAAAAAAAAATCTTCCGTCTGCTGATTTACTCTCCAAGTGGCCACAACGGCCAGAGCTGAGTCGATCTGAAATCAGGAGCCAGGAGCCAGGAAATTTTTCTGGGTCTTCCACATGGGTGTAGGGTCACCAGGCTTTGGATTATCCTCTACTACTTTCCCAGGCCGTAAGTAGCAGCTGAATGGGAAGTGGAGCAGCTGGGACACAAATCATCACACAGGGATCCTGACACAAGCAAAATTTGGACTTTAGCCACTGAGTTATCATGCCAAGCCCCCACCATTCTTGTTTAGAAGAATAAAGCTACTGTAATCAAAGTAGTGTGATGCTAACATAAGAGCAGACACATAACATCGCTGTAAGATACTTTTCAATTTGCATGGGAGTTACACACATCCCAATTGATTCATCATAGTTAACTTTCATAATAAACAAAAATACACTAAATATATCAAAACCTCTAAAATACCATCCATGAAAATCCATCATAGCTTGGATGAGTAAAACTCTTCCATACTCTGTGAGGCATTTTTCTGTTTCTGTATCTGCCTTTTCTCAATGCCAGCACACCTCCTGCTGGGAGGAAATGGCTAATGTTATTAAAAAGAGGAAGAGAGTGTATCCTCACAGTCACCGCTGCCCTCAACCACTTCCCTGTCCATGCCGGACTGGGATTTTATGGCCCTCAGAACTGTCACACACATCTCTGTTTGCTAATCCTTAATAAAGGACTGCGAGGCATTGGCAGCAGACCGGCCAGACAAAAAACAAGCAAACTGAAAACATCTAAGTGAGAAGCTTTTGAAAAGAAGCAGGCAAACTAAAATTGCATCACTGTGTTTTCACAGTGAGTATTATTCCTCTTCATATTTAAGGGAAGTTAGAGCTCTCCTTCAATGTCCTGGACATCTTAAAATGGAAAATTCTGAAAATGCAACATGAACGTTTATGTTGCTGCTTTGTTTTACTAGAGCTGCCATGGCAGGGTGACCAGGTGACTGAAATGCATTTCCCGACAGTTTTTGAGGATAGAAGTCCATGAACAACATTCCGGCAGGTTTCTGTTCCTTCTGTCAGCTCTCCTCTTTGGCAGTCCATGAGTACCCTAGTGTCTCTTCTAAAATATTAGCTGTATAAACACACCTGTCAAACTGCATCAGGACCTCACAAGAATTGCCTTTCTTAGCTCAGCTTTTATTTTTTAATCCCTTATCTCCAAATATAAATATTCCTTTGCTTACAACATGTTGACATTACAGTAGCACAAAAGAAACACATTCAGGATAAGCCGTGCTTTGAATTTTGATCTTTTGCTGTGCTAGCCAGATGCTGTGAGGTTCATCCTTGCAGTCCTGGGCAGTTCTGGGTCACAGACATTGACGATCCAACCATGTCCCATCTAACCAGCTCAACTATCCAGCCTTCACGGATGTTGCTGGGTGTCTCTCTGTCTAGCCACCCCAGCTCCTGTCCTAGTTTTCATGCCCTCCCATGGGGGGTGGTAACCAAAGAGAGAGGAGCCCACTGTTTCCCTCCCAGGCCACTCCCCCTCCCAGATTATGCACTCTCCAGGTGCTTCTGTAGTTTAACTTGACAGAACTAGCCCCCAGTGCCAGCTTTTGCCAGCTGATGCTGCGGCTAAGCCCCAACAACCTTCACCCACTCTAATTGTAGATTGCACCAGTAGGAATAATCAGCCCAGCCTAGTTTTTCAATGATCTGCTCCACATTAGGCACATAGATGCTGTAGCCCTGCCTAGTCTGGTCTGTCCCCATCCCAGCTCCATTGGGAGTAGCTGTCCAGCAAGGCAACCACCCCTTATTCCCCTGCCAGCTCCGCTCCATCCCTTCCTGATTCTCATGCGTGCTGGTTGGGTGCTACGGTCACATCTGGCACAGGCAACATCACCTTGGCATTCTATGTTGTGTACTGCTTTTGTCGTGACCGAACCTGGCCCAACCCACACTCTGTTTTGGTACTCGAATTTGCCAGTGGATTTCGTGAACTGATTCAGCCCGGTCTGCCCAACCCATGCCAAATGTATGCCAGTGGGACACTTTCCATGACCTCTTGGCTGTTTCCTTCCATACTTCTTGAGCTTACTTGCAGGGTCTGTGTCCTGACATAGGAGTTGCCCAGGCTCCTCCATCAGAACCCCTCCAAGTGCCAGCTTTCGCGCATACCAGTGGGTCCATGAGCCAGCACTACTCAGTTCACCTCCTGTCCTAGCAGGAACAGTGGCCTTTCCTAACTGGCCTTCAACCCATTCTGGTTCTTGCTGTTAGATGTTTCAGCCCAGCCACAGTGCATCCATACTCACATATACCTCATGTATGGCTCAGTTGGGGTTGAGACCTAGCTTAGTCCGTCCCACATCTAACCTGGTCCTCCAGAACACCAGAAGGTGTTGCAGTCTGGACTGGCCTGGTGCGTCTTGTCCCAGTCCACACTTGTGCCAAGGGAGACTAAAGCTGTATCCTGACCAGAACGCAGCCCCATTCCAGCTCATGCACCCCTTTGGTGAGAACTTCCACCCAGCTAGGGTGTCCCCTTAGCCCCCCAACCGGGCCTGTCCCCAGCCATAGATCACACACATGCCAGAGGTTGCTCTGACTCAGCTTGGCATAGCCCATCACCTGTCGTGATCCCTGTCCTAGACACTGTGGCTCGGCATCCGTGGCTCATGCAGACCAGTTGGTGCAAAAACCTCGCTGGGCCTGTCCTGTGGTTCATCCTGGTTTCCAATCTTATTTGTGGGCTAGGGTTTGCTCAGTGCTGCCTGGTGCACCCATTCCATCTCCTTTTCATACACTGATGAGCCGTTGGTGCAACTTTGCCCAGCCTGTCTGCCCCCCCAGGTTCGGACCACCAGTGGACCACCTGTTCACCAGTGGGAGCTATAACTGCCAGGGGACCTTCCCAGGTTTCTGCCCCTGATCCCGTCCCAGATCCAGTTCTCCTAGATGCCACTGGGCTTTAGGCAGTGCCCGGTGCAGTCAGGCCCTCCCATTAGCCCTGTCTGAGCTGGTAAATGTTGCAGTCCAGCCCACCCCACACCCCACTCAGGATGCTCTCTCGGGTGCCACTGCTCCTCTTATGGGCATTCCCCTTCAAACCTTCAGGTCTCAGTCCCACTCTTATGCTAAAGTTTCATGTTCCTATCACTGGGAATCACCAGGAATTCGTGTCTCACCAACACTAAAGCTGGCCTTATTCATGGGTGTCCCTAAGCAGCTATTACAAATCATAAAAACCCCAGATCTCGCCTCTGGGTGGCCAGCAGGCAGAGCCTGGCACCACTTGGTGCATTGGCCACCTGAAACCAAGGGCTCAGCCACCGCCATACTCAGCCGGATTCCACTTAGCAGGGATGCCTCCCCACAGCTACCACCCTGTGGGGTGGTTCAGACTGTCCCCAGCCCCAGAATTGGAATCCACCCTGACTTGTCCTGCCACCAGCTTTTGGCGGTAGAGTGGAGCTAGATTTGTCCAGCTCCCGAGTTCCCTTCAAGGCTATGAACCTGAGGGCTAGTTGCTCCTGGGCCTGGAGAAACCAAGGGCTCAGCCACTGCCATATGGTGGTGGTTTTGGCTTGAGTCCTCAGCCGGATTCCACCTAACAGGGACACCTCCCCACAGCTGCCACCCTGCGGGGTGGTTCAGACTGCCCCCAGCCCCAGGATTGGAATCCTTAAGGTGGAAATTTTTATTTCTGATTATTATGTTTTGTATTTTGAAGTTTCCCAAGAAGTCTAACTCTGTGAAAGCACATTTTCTGGACCTGTCTTTTCTCCTTTGATGTCAAACAACTAAAATAGCTCTCAGAGCATCAAATTACCAGAGAATTAAAAAAAAAAAATTGCAAAGTGATCTTAGTGTAGTGACCTGAGTCTTTTCATCCCTTGCTACAGCTATCTGCCATGGGATGTCGCAGCAGGGAAGCCCTCAGCAGCTGCCCCAGTCTGGATCATTATGTCACACACTCAACGATACTTGCAAAACAGGAAAAACACCCAACAGACAGTTCTCAGAGTGTTATCTTTCCTATCAAGTAATACCGGGCTGCACTCAATATTTCCTAACTCAGCAGCTCCTCCTTGCTTGCTTTGAAGAAACAAGAGCTATTCCCACGTATCAAGGGATGGCAGGTATTTGAAGGCCATTTCTTTGACCTTGAGAGATTGGCAGGTCTAATACAGGTTCTCATCTGAAGAAGCTCATTCCAGTGCCCAATACAGTCTTCTAAAAGATTACAGTCCTTAACCCACAGTCCCATCAGTCCTTGGAAAATGAATGAGATGCATAGAACACTCAGACATGCCCAAGCCCATGCTGGAGAGAATGTTTCAGGTTGAGGGTAAGAAAACAAAAAAGAGGGATGGACAATAAGCCTTATGTCCCTTTGCCCAGCATTTGGGGCTTGGGGCTTGGGTTGAGAATAGGTTCTTATTGCTATTGGTGCTACATCAAACTTTATTATTGAAAGGTTTCACTCTTTTTTTCAAAAAAATTTGAAATCTACCTACCAGATAAGTAGATGCATACTGAATTATTTTAAAGTGTTTCACCAAGGAGATGGGGGTGTGCATTCTCTTCACAAATCTCTAATTGCCAATGCTTTTTAGGCTTATAAGTGGAATGTGATGAATCAAAAATGTAAAGCATAAATAAATCCTATACAGGACCAAACATAAGTAAACATATGGATATATATAATCCCTGGAGTCACTCAGCATGAGTGTAAACCACAGTAGTTATTATCATGGTCAGAAGCATTTAGCTCACTAAGCTTTATTTTTTAATCCATACAATAGTGCGAGGAATGTTATCTGCTAAGACAGTTGTGAGAATTAAGTGCTGTAAAGTAAGTAACAGCATCTGACACACTCATACTTTTCTGTCATTATTGTTGCTACTGCTACTATGAAAATTTATTTTATTTGTTTGAAAGGCAAAAGTTACAAAACAAAAGTGAAACGGAGAGAAGAGAGAGAGAGAGAGAGATACTCCAGCTGTTGGTTCATTTTCCAGATTGCTGCAACAGCTGAAGTTGGACCAAGCTGAATCCAGGGACCTGAGACTTGATCAGGAGCACTCACGTCAGTCATCACTTGCTACTTTCCCAGGCACATTCTGAAAGAACCGGATTAGAAATGGAGCAACCAGGACTGGAACCAGGGGCTAATAGCTGGTATGTCACAATGCTGGGCATACTGATCTTACTACAAGGAGTATTAACACCTCTGTTACTTTTATGTGCCATATGTGAATCTCACTGAAAGTGGAAAACAGAACAGCAACCGATATAACCTCTTCAATGTGCTTACTACTTCTTTTGTAGAATTGTTTTAGATAGAGATATATTAGACAGGCCTGGCCTCTAAGATGTAGAAACATGCCAGTTGAATTGCTTCAGAAGAGCTGTCAGGAGGAGCTTCTGGTAATGGATGCAATTATCTCTGTTAAGATACTGGGACTTCTATGCACCTGTAGAGAGTATGAGAGTGTGGCTTAAGGTAAACAAAGCAAAAAAAAAAAAAAATAAAAAATGGAGGAGAAGCTATATGACAGGATGTTGAATTAAACAAGCTTAGAACTGTACACATACAAAACATTTTAGTTGAGGAATCAATATCTCTGCTGCGCAAACTTTCTTGCACTAAATTTTGTTCATTATAGGCTAGTCATACCAGAATAAGATGAGTCTAAATGAATGCAGAGGGAAACAGAATAAACAGCTGGCTTGAGCAGTATAATTGATCCAGAGTATGAAGGACCAGTGCCTATGTGAATATCAGAGGCAACGAGTAAAGGGGTAGTGTGTGATGGTGCCATTCACTATGCGGAACTTTAGAAAAATGATGACTGGGAAGAGACGAGAGGTTCAAGATTAGGGAGAGGAAGTCAGATAAATCTATAAGCAAATCAGTGGGCAGAGCTAATGGAAGAAAAGTGGTGGAGAACACTCTCCTAGGTATTGAAATTGGTGTTGAAAACATCAGAAACAACTTAAATGCCACAGGAGTATCCAACTGGATTGGCCTAACATTGTTTCTTGGGTGTACACTGCAGTAGTCCCAGATTGTTCCACAGAAAACAGTTTCAGAGACATTCAGAAGGAAGAGCAGCCCTGCAGTGTTCTAACAGTTCGCTGGGATCACAGGCAGGATACAGGACATCAGTTTCCCAAATAAAAATAAATAAATCTTCTAGAAAAATAAAATGAGAACAAAGCTTTATTTACATGCATTTTTATTTGGAATAGTGAGTTGTTAACCATTTACTATGACATTTTTAGGGACAAGGAAAAAAGCAACTGATTCTCTGTTGCTACATGCAGTTGAGTGAAGGATTCACATTTTTCACATTATTTGAGTTCAAACTAATGTTTCTGGTCATAAAACATAAAGGTCATTTCAATCTGTGTTTATGCTGTTAGCTTTGCACTGCACAACTTAGTGTTCAGTATTTGGCTATAAGTGACTAAGGAGTGACACCATAGTGTCAGCTATTGACAGACTGACAAATTGAAATCTCAACCTTGCCCTTGCAAGCTACTGTTACTAAACAAATGAATTGCTCATTGCTTCCTCAAAGAGTCAAACACGGCTTACTAAAATTCCAAAATATTTTTTTATCAACTACAACACCACCAACAACAAAAAGACATCTCTGAGTAGATTCATCGATTAGGCTTAGGAGCAGCAAAGAAATTCACTAAGTGGATTACAATATGTTTCAATGAGCATACAACATAAAGTTCAGTAGATGTTTACAAAACTAATTGTGAGCTAAAAAGGGCTCTCTTTGGTGACTTCTGGTTGAATTATCTGCTTTTGTATACTGGCAATACTGATATGATTAAATGCATCTGGTGTTTGACACACATGCTATCTCAAATAGAGTGGTTGGAAAACTTGAGAATGTTCTGGCCCTTTCTACATCCATGTAGTTTAGTTTCTTATCACTCAAAAATCTAACTTTTGTTTCTTCCCATGGCTGCTTAGATCTCAACAGAGTAAGATTAAAATGTGCTAGAGAGAAAAGAGGCGTAATCAAATGCTCAAAAAAAAAAAAAAAAAAAAGTCCTAGGGACCAAGCAGACTGAACTCACGAGAAGGGTATGCCATTTCTTTGCAGGAGTGGCTTAGTGCTGCAGCAATGGAAGGGATTTATGGTGACCCCTTTTGCCAATAATCTATGGATATTTTCATCAAGCATATTGCACAGCAGTGTGATAGAGATCCAAGATCTATGAACACAAAGATTCAGAGTCTAAAGAAAAAAAGCAGAATTCTTGACTGCATGGGAGGAATGATCAATCCCATCTCAACATGGATCGTGTCTGAAATAGGAATCAGTGGCTGTGTTCAAATGCCAAGGTTATAAATATAAACAGATATACCTCCCTATTGGAGCTCAAATCTATGACAGAGATCTGCCTGAATGAAAAGAATTTCAGCAAGATTATCAATTCAAGAATAAAAATATGATTGGCAAAAAAACAGAGGAGTATTCTGAAGACATTGAGGAAGGTTTTGATAAAGAGATCACAGCATGATAAAATATTAATGAATATAGAAGGATTAAAAATGCATCATGTACACACGCTAAGCAGAGAGAATGTGTGGAAATATGAGGATGCTAGAAACAGCTCAGCTGACTAGGGCAACTGCAGGAGAAAGCAGGAACAAGGATGGAGAGTTCAGAGTTCATTGAGTCACAAAGGAATTTATCAAGAGAAGAGCTTCACTGGCAAGCAAAAGTGACCTTAGGCAGGAAGCCAGAATGTCAGAAAGTCAGGTCAAGTTGTAGTATAGGGACTGATGGATAAAGAATGTCAATACAGAGATATTTGCTAGAAGGTTATTGCATCACTGCAGGGAAGAACCTTGGATAATTTGGGGGAAATATGTGTTTCAACATTTTACGCTTATTCATGCTGCCCAGTGAGGGGGTAAAAAGTCTTTAAGTCAGAGGAATAACCATGCCTGAGGAAGATTTCTCAAGGAAAGAACCAGTGCACAGCATGTTGACTTGCCAGAAGAACACTTGATTAGACCTGTGAGCAAATCTAAAAACTCAACCTGACCTTCGAGAATCACATTGTTTTAAATTTCTAAACCAGACCTTGCTCTGAGACTTACTCCTTTACAAATATAAATGGCTTTTATTTTTGCTTTACTATCGTAAGCAAAAATTAATAGCAGTGTCTATACGTGTCTTTTTAAAAAGATGTATTTATTTTTAGTGCAAAGTCAGATACACAGAGAGGACGAGAGACAGAGAGAAAGATCTTCCATCCAGTCATTTACTTGCCAAGTGGCCGCTACTACCTGAGCTGAGCTGATCCGAAGCCAGGAGCCAGGAGATTCTTCCAGGCTCCCTACACAGGTGCAGCATACCAAGGCTTTGAGCCTTCCTTGACTGCTTTCCCAGGCCAGAAGCAGAGAGCTGGATGGGAAGCAGTGTCGCCAGGATTAGAACTGGTGCCCATATGAGATCTCGGTGCATTCAAGACAAGGAATTTAGCTGCTAGGCTATCGTGCTGGGCCCTATAACGTTTTTAAAGGTATCTTTAAAGCAGCTCTTATTTCACCTCAAAATTTTTCAAATAGGTTGTGCTCATCTGAGGAAATTTTTCCAAAAAGTAAAGATGAAACAGAGGTATAACAAAGGCTTGTGTAGAGACAGAATAGTACAGCTTGCCTGTCTGTCTGTCTGGCATTTTCCTCCTCCCTACCCTCTTTGCTTCATTCTACACAAATATGAAGATTCATTGTTCTTCCCTGAAAATTGAATCTCTTTTTGATCCACCTTCTGACATTCTGCACTTGGTTCCTTGGTCCGCCCTCTTCTCCAACAAAAAGACACACACAAATACATTCAAACACATCAACACAAGCACAGACACAATCACTGTTGCACAAATACACATGTATGGACATGTATGGTATGTGGAGCCATACACAATCTTGACAGGAGCACATATGTGCAAATGCATGAGCACCAGCACACGATGCACACAGTTGTGCATGAATACACTAACAGTTACACATATATGTGAAATCATACAAATGCACCCATACTTAGGGTGCACACATACAGAGGTATACAAGGCCATACACACATACTCACCTATGTGCAAGGCTGTTTAATGACCAGCACTGCCCCAGCTACATGTTTCACTGCAATCTTGCAAATCCCTACTCTTCCATTAAAAATATACCGTATAATGCATTTATACCTACGGACTATAAAGTCTTCCATAAAAAAAAAAACCTGCTTTATTTAAAACCACTTGTCTGCTTATTATCTCCTCCATTTGAGTGTGAGCCCGCGAGGAGCAAAGCTGTGGTCACAATCACCATTCTACCCTCAAGAATTAGTACAGATCCAGGTAAACTCAGTGCCTCACAGGTGGCTGCAGAGCTGGGTGTGGCAGGATGCAGTGCATAAAAGGGTTGGTGAGCTCATTAGGAAAACAAAATTAGTGAGTAAATGTTCATATTCTAAATGAGGACATTACCCATGCATTTTTGTGCCTGCTATTACCAAAATGCATTGCACAGAACTCAATGGTTTTGTCACTTTTTAGTTTTCACATGTTTCACATCTAACTTTTTGCTATGATTAATTGCATATTTTAATTGGTTGTAAGAACACTGACCTTGTCTGTATGAGGCACACATTTATCTTCCTATTTTAGTAAAGACATACAGTGGGAATCAAGAGCAATCCTGACAGACTCTTAGCAGGAGGTCATATGCACAGAGCGCAGGGAGTGGGGTAGGGAGAGGAACCCCAGAGTGAAGCAGGGAGACAGGAGGAGGCTTGTATCCCAACCCTGGAGACTCCTGCATCCTCACCAAGGACTATATCCCAATTGCCAAGGAGACCAGGGGGAACTGGAGTGCCCTGGTAGGCCGAGAACTCTGAGGTCATCCACTCCCTTTCGGATCTCCCACAAGTGATGGAAGAAGCCCAGATCCTTCCTCACAGGATCTAATGTCTTCAGAACAGCAGCCGGCAGCCCTGAGCGGTCCTCAGAAACAGAAGAGTAAACTCCCTTTGGGACTTGGGAGGGGAGCTTTCTCTGGTCCTTACTTAGTTCCAACTTTGGATCCCCACCCTCTCTTGCAATGACCATCAGGGTCGCGATGGAGTCCCCCGCCCGCAAAAAATTAGATTAGACAAAGACCAATAAGGAAAGCTTAGAACAGACAGGAAACAGTCAGCTTGGACTCACATATACCTCACTAGGGTATTGAAGATTTCTCTGCACACCCCTCCTAAAACTGTCCTGTGCCTCAATTGTTAACATATGCCTTGTTAGAGTTATAAGCCTGTTTGGACTACCCTAAAATTAGCCAAGTTCAGTAAAAATCATGCTTCATATATCATGCTAAATATAAAAATGAAAAATAGACACGAAACAGTTGAATGGTACCCTATAACCATTTCAAGGTATATAACATTCGATTGTGTATAAATTAAAATTGAAATGTCAATGAAGTAGTCACAGGAGGTGGTTAAAAACTTACATTTTCTAATATATCGGTCACTCAATACCATGTGAATTAACTCCATAATGTTGTAAATTATTGTCGATGTTATGTTGTGGCTTTTCATTAGAGGAGATGATATTCTGCCAGCTCTGCCTTCAGACTAGAGAAGATCTGCCAAGGAAAGTGTTGGATTTATCTAGACAATAAGATGCTGGGCTCTCTGCATGGTACATGCTCGCAATGTAGGAATCATGACTGGATATGAACTGTAATACTGCAACAAGGTGGAGGAATCCAACATGGGGGGTGGCACAGGGAGGGGTTGGGGGAATCTCAGAGCCTATGAGACTGTGTCATAAAACTAAATTTAAAAAGAAAAGAAATAATTAGCTGACAGAGGCAGGCTACTGTATAAGGTTAATGACTTTTCATCAGTTTTCCCACAGGACTTCATAGATCCGTCTGATTTTGTGACATAACCTTGTTCTGTAATTTTCCATCAAAATATAATAACACTTACGGGCCCGGTGCGAAACCATAGCTGCTAAAGTCCTCATATTGCACGCGTCATGATCCCATATGGGCACTGGCTTCCCATCCAGGTGGCCTTGCTTCCTATCCACATCCCTGCTTGTAGCCAGGAAAAGCAGCTAAGGACGACCTGAAGCCTTGGGATGCTTCTCCTGTGAGGGAGACCTGGAAGAATCTCCCGGCTCCTGGTTTTGTATTGGCTCAGCTCAGGCTGTGGTGGCCATTTGAGGAGTGAACCATTGAATGGAAGAGCTTCCTCTCTGTCTCTCCTCCTCTCTGTATACCTAACTTTGCACTAAAAATACATAAATATTTTTTTAAGATATAACACTTACTCACTAACTATGTGTCCCCCCAAAAATCAAGAAACTTCTCACTGTATAAAAAATGGCCCTAATTGAATTAACCACAACATCATTTATTGTGTCTTTAAATTTATTTTATTATTTTATTACATAATTCCATTGGCTCTGGGATTTCACCCCCCTCCAGTTAAGTCTCCTATTTTGTTACAATAATATAGTCCTTGACAGTCATATGCTAATCATTCTGCTATCTAAGTGTATCCTGACATTGTAAGTATGGACAATGACAGAGTCCAGCATTCTATTGGCAGGATATGTTTAACAGTTCATTGGGAGTCCATCTGTGATTTAGAAGTAGAGATTCATACTGCTTTATATATTCACATCTGGATAAGATAGGTTCTATTACACAGTTATTATACCTCCCCTTAAACAAAAAGCCATACAGGCCCGGCGCCGTGGCCTAGCGGCTAAAAGTCCTCTCCTTGAACATGCCGGGATCCCATATGGGTGCCAGTTCTAGTCCCGGCAGCTCCACTTCCCATCCAGCTCCCTGCTTGTGGCCTGGGAAGGCAGTCGAGGATGGCCCAATGCTTTGGGGCCCTGCACCCGTGTGGGAGACATAGAAGAGGTTCCTGGTTCCTGGCTCTGGATCGGCACAGAACCGGCCACTGCGCTCATTTGGGGAATGAATCATCGGAAGGAAGATCTTCCTCTCTGTCTCTCCTCCTCTCTGTATATCTGATTTTGTAACAAAAATAAATAAATCTTTGAAAAAAAGCATAAAACAAAATCAGCAACAGGAGGAAAAATAGGAAATTTACAGAAATATGAAGTTGAAGAACCTGGTACTGAATGACCAACACGTTGTTGAAGAAACTAAAACGAAAATCAAAAACCAGGGCTCTGAACATCGGCCTAGTGGTTAAGGTCCTTGCCTTGAATGCACTGGAATCCCATCTGGATGCCGGTTCTAATCCCAGCAACTCTGCTTCCCATCCAGCTCCCTGCGTGTGCCCTGGGAAAGCAGTCGAGATTGGCCCAAAACCTTGGGACCCTGCACACATGTGGAAGACCCTGAGGAGACTCCTGGCTCCTGGCTTTGGATTGATTCAGCTCCAGCCATAGTGGTCACTTGCCGAGTGGATCATCAGGTGGAAGATCTTCCTCTCTATCTCTCCTCTCTGTATATCTGATTTTGGAATAAAAATAAATAAATCTTTAAAAAACAACAGAAAAGGAAATTAAAGAACGTCTTAAAACAAACACTGACATTACATGATCTGTGCATCACTCAAGAAAATAAGAAAAAAAAACTTTTTTGAAGAAATGGAAATAAAAACAAAAAATAACAAAACCCATGAGATGTAGCAAAAACACTATTAAAAGGGACATTTCATTTGCTGTTTTTATCAAGTAGACTTTTCTCCAAGAAGCAAGAACTGCAGATCATCCTCACTTCCCTACTCCCTTAACTGAGCTTCTTCAATTGATTAAATTCCTAAAGTATTCTTCTTAAAGTATCTACTTATTTTTTAAAGATTTATTTATTTTATTGGAAAGTCAGATATGCAGGGAGGAAGAGAGACAGGAGGGAGATCTTCCGTCTCCCCCAATGGCCGCAATGTCTGTATCTGAGCCGATCCAAAGCCAGGAGCCTCTTCCAGATCTTGCAAGCAGACGAAGGTTCCCAAGTCTTTGAGCCATCCTCAGCTGCTTTTCCAAGCCACAGGCAGGGAGTTGGGTGGCAAGTAGGGCTGCTGGGATTAGAACCGGCACCCATATGGGATTCTGGTACATGCAAGGCAAGGACTTTAGTCACTATGCTACCTTGCCTGGCCCAAAATTTATGTGTTTGACAGGAAGAGTGACAAAGGAGGGAAATATATAGACACAAACCCATATAAACACACCTGAGAGAGAAGGAGAGGGGAAGAGATATTGAGAGATAAATCTGACATCCAGGCAGCTGGGTCTCTCTCCTGGCTTCGACATGGTGGCAAGGGTGCAAGTACCTGGACCAGCTGCTGCTGTCCCCAGGCACAATAGCAGAGATCTGGGCTGGAAGGGAGGCAGTTGGGGTTTGAAATGGTTCTCTGATCCATTTAGCGTCACAATCAGGGACTTAACCTGCTGTTCTGCAACTCCAGCGCTAAATTCTTCAGGTCTCAAGTTCTCCTTCACCAATGCTCACTAGATTTTTTTTTCATGGAAATTTGCATCTCCTCCACCTCCGTTATTGACCCAGGCCTGATTCATTACTTCTATCCGCAACTGAGGTAAAACTTTCCATAAATGAATATCTGCTTCAGTACAAAAAAAAAAAAATTAGAGAAACATCAATTTACCAAGAGAAAATAGTATTGTCCAGCGTTGTGGTGTGTTGATTGTGTGTGCGTGGTTACTCATGATCACAAATGATTCCTTTGCATTTATTAGAGCCAGGAGGTTTGTAGAGGAGTTGTTTCCTCTAAGGGAAAACAGGTCTCTGCAGCTCTGCCGGATCCTGCTGTACATCACTTACAGGTTCCTCTGTAGTTTCCCTACACAGGAAATACTGTTGCTGATCATAGAGATTGCTTCCTGTGATTGGCAATCACCTTGTACATTAATAGTATTAAAACACTCAAGAGAGGAACTGAAGAGAAATGTAATTCTGGATGTAAAGGAAACCCATGAGCTGTGAAGGCGCTTCAAGAGCAGTGAATTTCAGATTTAAAAATTAGTGTTGAAATTAGTGTTGAAAAAGGCCTGCATGTGCAGCACCACTGGCATCCCATCCAGGCCCCAAGTACTCAACCAAACTTCTTGCTTACGATTTTGGAAAGCAGCAGGGGAAGTTTGAAGTCCTTAGACCCCTTACCATCATGGGTGACCTAGGAGAAGCTCCTGGCTCTTGGCTTCTGATTGGCTCAGCTCCAGACATTACACATTGTGGCCATTTGCCAAGTGAACCATTGGATGGAGGATCTCTCTCTTTCTCTCTCTCCCCATCTCTCTTTTTCTCCCTTTATGTCTGAGCAGGAGCCATTGTTTACAAAATGTGCATTGATACAGGGAGTCTTGATGAGAGCTCCACAATTCTTTCTTTTGTCAGTCACCCAACTTCACCTAGAAGCAACATGACCACTAACTCAGCAAATCTTTCAGCCCAGCCACTGAATCCAAGGATTAAGAAAGGAATGTCTCCACCCTTGGAAATCTTAAATCTGTTTTGTGTTATCCAACTGCATGTAGTAATATGGGATAAAATTTAAATCAATTCTCATTGTAAACAACTGAAAAGCCTATTCCTTATTAACAGTAAGGATCTTTCAAGGGCTATACAGCCAGACTGGGCAATGCAGCCATGGACATTTCCTCCATTGATGTAAAGTGCATTAGATATGATGATTTAGAGAATTTATTTTGGGTTTTAAACACTCTAAGACCTGAATCCTCCGCCCAGTTATAGGGTATAACACAGAATAATGTAGGTGGCCTCTTGAAAGCAGGAGAGCCGGGATATGGTGATGTAGCAGGCAAAGTCTCTATGTGTAGCACCACAGGCATCCTACATGGGTTCTGGTTTACGTCCCAGCTGTTCTACTTCCAACTCAAGATCCTGCTTATGGCAGCTTAAGTCACTTCCTGCAATGCCGGCCTGACACATGGCAGTGCCACTTTGAATCCAGGCTACTTCACTTCCAAAGCACACACCTGCTGATGCACCAGGAAGACAGTGGCAGATGCTGTGTGCGCCTGGACCACTGTTGCCCATGGTGCAGTCTAGGATGGAGAGTTCTTGGCTCCTGACTTTAGCCTGCCCCACTCCTAGCCATTATAGACATTTGGAAGGTGAAGAACAAGTGAACCAAAGTTCTCTTTTTTCGCTCTGACACTTTGCATTTCAACTAACTAATTAACTAAATATATAAATAAACAAGCAAGTAAATAAATCTTTTAAAGAAAGAAAAAAAAGAAAGAAAAGCTTGCATCTGGGAACTGGCCTGGTGCTATAGAAAACTAAGCCACTGTCTAGAAGTCCCTCTCCCAGTTTGAAGTAGTTCGTTTTGAATTCAAGTCTTCTTTACTCCGCAGCTTCCGGTGGATGTATACTTTGCGGAAGAATGGATAATGGCCCAAACACTTGAGTCTCACACCAAGAGAGATCCTGCTTCAGGAATTTGGAGAATGAATGAGAAGGATTATTCTCTCTCTCCCCCCCCTCCTCTATTTGACACAGAAATAAACAAAGAAGTAAAATTTTTAAAAAGTAAAACTTAGGGTTGACCTTGTGTCTCAGTGGGTTGACCTTGCGGCTCCGTGGGTAAACCTGCCACCTCTGAGGCCAAAAAGCATGTTTGTGTACCAGCTGATTCACTTCCACTCCCAGCTTCCTGCTAATGGGCTCAGCAAAGCAGTGCAAGATATCCAAGTGTTTGGACCCCTGCACCCACATGGAGGACTTAGATGAAGCTTCTCACTCTGGTCTTCATCCTGGCCCAGCCCTGGTCATTGTGACCATGCAGAGAGTGAAGCAGTGGATGGAAGATCTCTTTCTGTGTGTCTCTTCCTGTGTCTCTCTCTCTCTAATTGATTTTAAACAAATTAATCTTTCAACAGTCAGTCGAGCTTGTATCCAGAAATCAATGAATGCCAAGTTATTCTGACCACTTGCAGTGTTAATATTTCCCTTCTGTTTGCACAGCTTTTATCCAACTTCAAAGCCTCAGGCTTTGCCTTCTACACAGTCCAGCCAACAAAGCCTAGTGACTTTCAGGACTAATTCTTTCTCAGAGTTCTGCAGGCTGATAAATTCTGTTGTAGATATTTACCTAGGTTTGTCTGAACTTTTTTAGACTTCCACAAGCAAATGGCAGGTAGGCTTGACATATCCAAGGTGACTTCCTCCCTGGCTTTGGCATATGGGAAGGGACTGCTCAGTTGCAGCACAGGGAAAGCTGGCTGTCTCTCTTTCGTTCTCTGTTTGTCATGCTGGTCCCAGGTCCTCTCTCCCTGAAGTTAGGCATCTGTAATAAGTCCACACTGCACTCCCTTGCTGTGCAAGTGAATGATTCTCTGCATTTACACTTCAATAATTTGCTGGTAATTTTCCACTGCTTCTGTAAGAAGAGTTTTCAAAAATGTTGTGGTAGTTGGCATCAGAACACATCAGGTTAAGCTGTCATTTGTGGCACCAATATGCCATATGTGTGACAGTTTGATTTCTGGCTTCTCATATTCAAACCATTTCCCTGATAACATGCCAGGGGCAGCAGCAGAAAATGGCCAGGTACTTGACTCTCTGCCACCCATGTGGGAGATCCAGATGCTGTTCCAGGCTGTGAATGCCAGCCTGGCCTTTTTGTTAGCTGTTTCAGTTATTTGGAGAGTGCAATTAAGTCAAATAGCAGATAGAACACTGTAGAAGGATGTTGTGACCCTAGAAGGTCAATGAGCACAGGATTACAATTGATAGGATAACCTTTGTATGATAACAACTGAGTGGGTGCCATTCATATAACTAAATGAATATCATTTGTATGAATACAACTGAGTGGATGGCATGTGAATGAGAACACTTGATGGGATGTACAGACAAAAGAGTTCCAAACAAGAGTATGGAAACAATTGATGGGTTCCGTAGATAAATTTAATACCTCCTCCCTTATCCTATATGATCCTCAGTCTACAAAGTCTGATATCACTAATAAACGGTGACTTTTGATCACCAGTCAGAGTCCACACGTGTTATTATAAGCTGCATGCACCAACTCCATCGCTGCAGGACAGCGAAAGAATCTCTCTCTCTCTCTCTCTCTCTCTCTCTCTCTCTCTTTCTCTCTCTCTCTCTCTCTCTCTCTCTTTCTCTCCCCTCTCTTTTACTCTATAATTCAAATAATTATATGTTTTGAAAAGAAGAAGAAAGCAGTTTTGAAAAAAAAACTCCCTTTAAATCTGTTTGTTCAGTAACTTTATTTGACAGGCAAAGAGAAAGAGAGAGAGGGAGAGAGAAAGAGAGAGACCCCATGTATTATTCATTCCTCCAGTGCCTGTGTCCTATATTGAACTGCCTGGATTTAAGTCCCAGCTCTGCTCCACATTCCAGCTTCCCACTAATGTAGACCCTGGGGTGCAGCAGGTTGTGGCAGAAGAACTTGTATCACTGCCCCACCTTGTGACCCAAATGGAATTCCTGGCTGCTGTTTTCAGCCTAGCTCAAACCCAAATATTGTGGAGGATTTGAGGTTGTGACCTTGCAGATAGGGGCTCTTTCTTTGGCTGTGTCTGTTTGTCTTTTATATAAATAAAGGAAACACATTTATTTATTTATTTGTTTTCAAAAGCATAAATAACTCTTAGGCAACATGAAAATGAGACTCTAGAAGCACTTATTGCCTAGGTGAGCAATTCTTTCTTCCTGTGTGTTCAAATGTCAGCAACAAGCAGAATTTGACCTAAGGAAGCCAAATTTCGCATTTGCTCCTGGTGATAAGAGAATAAAACAAATAAATGTCAATGGGATTAATGGCAAATGTCTCAGAGATTTTCATGTTTAAAAGCCAGCAATGGTGTGCAGAGGTTGAACTAACACTTACTCTATTAGAATCCCATTCTGGAGCACAATTTCAATTCCAGATGCTGTGTCTCACATCCAGTTTTCTGTTACTGGAAAGAAGTGGGAAGACGGTCCCTAGACCAGGGTGCAGCTCTTGGTTCCCGAATTCAGCCCTGATGGGGCCATCTGGGGAGTGAGCTAGCAAACAGAAATGTTCTCTGTCACTCTGCCTTTGAAATACATAAATCTAACAGAAACAGCAATGAATCAATTGTGAAGTTTAAGATGCAGACCTGCAAAGATAGGGAAAAAGTGGCCCCTCAACAACTGAGCTACACACCTGATCCATAGTCTGCCTACAGAGACACCAGTTAATCAAGATTAGCCAGAGAAAACACCAAGAATAACATGTTTCAGTTTTACAAGTAATTGGCTGTGCTCCAATAAAATGCTTTGAGTTTAAGTAAACAACACACACATACACACACACACACACACACACACACACACACATCGCCATTACCTTTCTGCAATAACACAAACCTAAAATCAAGATTAGATGAATGCAAATGTTGATAATGATCATTATTATTGTTTGCAATAGTCCATGTTCTTTCTTGTAGCTGTCAAGATTCTGTGCTTTCTTTCAAATCCCACTGAAAACTTCCAGATTCAACATGGTAAAACATGTATCTTTTGCAGACTGAGCACTTCGGTGCATTCTTTCTTTCTCTTTCAACCCCTGAAACTTGCTTTCAGACACAATATAGATAAAAATACTAAAATCGATCACTTCAGAATCCTAACAATTAACCTAAGCCACAAAAGCACCAGCAGACTGCCTATGTAAGTCACACTGCCGATTGTCAGGAAGACAGAAGGTATATGCGATGCCCCCTGTCCAAGTTCAGTAGTGTCTTAGCCAGGGTCCTGGCTCTTATCCAGGGTCCTGGCTCTTCACTCTGGCCAATCCACTGGACATTACAGCCATTTGGGGACTTAAGAAGTAGATGGAAGAACTCCCTCTTTCCCTCACTTTCATTTCTCCCTGTGTCTCTTTTATCTCACTGATGACATGCCTTGCAGGTGAATAAATGCATAAATAAAAATATTCAATATGTCTTTATATGTGTATAAATACAATAAACTCATCTTAACGTATTACTCAAAATACTCCATTTTCGATGCAACATTCTAAAGCAGAAAATGAAAGCTGAAAGCCTGCTACACGCAGAGCTGAAAGGCAATCAACAGAGCCTGTCCTTGAAAACACCTAGGTTTTGGATTTAGTAATCATGGAATCTAACAAATAATAGGCATTCCCTAGTACAGGGCACTTCTCAAGATGAATGATTTCAGGGTAGCTTCTTAGCTTCGGAGTCCTTGCCTACTGAGGAGATGAAAGAGAACCTGTCCTTCTACCTCTCCCATGGCTGCAGTCATCAACTGTACATGCAATTGTTCCGAAAAAGTCTTAGGGCTTTAGAATCAAAGCAATGTGAGTATGGTAGTAATAATCATTTTCAGTAGCAGGAGAAATTGAGGAACAAGGCAACCCGTTCCCACTAAGTAAGAATAAGGCTCCTGCTTCTCAAGCACTGCTCTCTGAACGACACAGCAGCAGCCGGAGGTGGTTCTTAGCTTGACCCGGCTCCTTGTGCTCTGCCACTTTGCAGGTTATCTTGTCTGCTATAGGAGTACCTCCTGGACCATAAGATGATACATACCTCTGTGTCTAGCCAGTGCGCACCTGGCTTCTGCACCTTACTCCTGCCCATTCATCCATCACGTTATGGAAGATGTAGGCATAGCTGACAATGCTTCGTTGCTTTCCTGCACGAAACATGAGCGGAGCTGAGGTTTCACCACACCCTGCCTGTGATCTACTTGGAATTCTACAAAGAAAGGTGCTTGGGTGCAGGCACCGGTCTCCCAAGGATTAACTCCACAGCTTAGCTTGTTTCTCAGAGCATAACAGGATTGGTAATTTTGGCCTGATACATCTAGCCACTGGCTTAACCGCAAGTTCCTGCTTCCTATTTGTCAAGTTATCTGCCAAGGGATTGGATAAAACTCAAGGGATTTAGGGTGGCCACTAGAGGATTGGATAAACACTGGGAGGAACTGAAGGGATTTAGGGTTGCCACTACTGGGAGGAACTGAAGGGATTTAGGGTGGCCACTACTGGGAGGAGCTAAGCAGAGTATAAAAGAAAGTCTGGAGTTGCAATAAAGATCATTCTGTCATCGACCGGCATTCGGTGTACTGCGTGTTGCCTTGTCTTGTCTCTCTGCGTTGTCTGCGTTGCAACCCTAGTCCCTCCGCTCGGCTCGGGGTACATGGCGACGAGGGTGTTGCCAACACTTGGGGTCACGTTAATACTCCCTTGATATTTAGTAAGTGTCTATTAAATGCTAAGCATCTTGCAAAGTCCCACAGATGCAAAGAAGTGATTAGGAATCCTTGCTACACTGAAGAAATCAGAGAAGTAGCGGTGGAGGTCCTGGCAGTGAGATGGAACAAATAAGGCACAAGAGTGGAAGGAGCCCAGAGAAGTGGGAGTCCCACCTGACAGCAGTCAGAGTAGGGCACTATGGAAAGACCTGGAGCATCCACTTCTTACTGCTGGCTACACTGAGGGGTGCCACATGCCAATGTCCAGTTTCCCATCCTCACATCAGAGTTCTTGTGGAATCAGTTAACACACACACCAGGAGGTGGCTGAGCCTCAACATTTTTCTCCCCAAGGTCCCAAGAACATCCATCTGGAATCACTTCTGAAATTCTGGAGAAAAAAAAAATAAAAAAATCCTTTCAAGCACCAGTAATTCCACAGAGCAGGATCCTGGGCAGGTGTGGAAAAACGTGTGAGAGTACTGCTTGGGATGCTGACATCCGGCGTTGGAGTACTGATTTCAGTCTAGAATATTGCTAAGACATATGAGAAAAAGAACACTGTGTCCCAAATACTTGAGCCCCCTGCCACTAATGTGTGATACCTTGGTGGACTTTGTGGCTCATGGTTTTGACCTGGCTCAATCCTGGCTTTTGTGGGCATTTGAGGAATGAGCCAGCAAGGGTCTCTACCTTAAAATGAAAAAATACATGTAAAGTAAAAAAAAGTAATAATAAAAAGTATCATTCATGTTTTGGTATTGCGGCCTACAATGCTGGCATCTCAAATCAGCAAGTCTTAAAGACCAGGCTGTTCCTCTGAATTAGCTCCCTGAGAACATGCCTGACTGTGCAGAGCAAAGATGGGTCAAGTGTGCTTGCCCCTGCTGCCTACACAGGACACCATCATGGAATTCCAGACTCATGGACTAAGGCTGGGCCAGCCTGGCCATCACAATCCTATGTGGAGTGATCCAGAGGAAAGATGATCTCTCTGTTTCTCCTACTCTCCAGGAGTCTGCCTTTTACATAAACAAATAAAGTTAAGAGCCATAAAACAAAACAAAAAAAAATTTACTCAAAATTGTAAAGGCTATTTTTTTTTAATTCTGGAAAATAAGCGAGGTTCCAAATAGTCAAAAGAATGTGTATTTCAGGGAAAAAATTGAGTCACAATAAGAACAGCAAACTTTACACTATCTCATCTCACCTCATTCCTGTTCTTTCCTCGGTCCCACGGTCACTTGAAAAGCTACAAGCCTCACCAGTGCATAGACTTACAGGTGATCTAGAGAGAAAAATATATTTGATTCTCACCAAAAAGTCCCACTCTAAAGAGTTCTCACTATTAGGGCTTTACCACAGCTCCTGCTAGTGTGTATCCTCAGGGACTGTCTTTGTGATTCCTGACTCAGTTAACCCTGTTCCAAACACTATTGAAAACAGCAGCAAGCGTTTGAAATCTCAGTTGCCTGAATCAGTGATACCACTGAAGGCTAAGAAGAGTCTGACAAAGTATTAAGAGAAACATCAGGGGAGAAGAATTTCATGAGGCATTGTTAAAAGCTCCTGGGGAAACTGAAGGCTGCACACGTGAGCTGGGCTCTGCAGAGTTCACCAAGCACTAGGAGGGCCCTGGGTTCTCACAGCTGACCAACTTCAAGGGTGTTCAGGTGCCAAATATGAAGGCAGAGGCAGTTGCAAGCCTTCTTGTCTTCAAGTCATGTCTAATGTACATGAAGAACCCCTTGGCTAACCTTAAAGCATTCATTAACTAGAGATATTTAAGGAAATCTGTGTAACCATTAAGTACAAGCCATGGCAGTGATGTGTAAATTTCACTGGTCAGAGGCAAAAAGAAATACAAATTTTTCAGACCTACTTCAGTAAGATCACGAAGCAAAAATCATCAGCATCTTAACTGCAATGGTTAGGAGTATAAATGAAACCCATGGAGCCCAGATATAAATTTTGGAAGTGTTGATAATATAACAAAGAAGATATCCAGCTTTTAAAAAATGACAAGATGTAAAATTTATTTCATGTGTGATAGAAATGAATAGAAACTGTCTGCAGAAGTCCAGATGTTTACCAATTTAGGTAAAGACCTACAATTAGCTGTTACAAATGATCAAAGACAAAAGAAGAGATGTCTAAAATAATTAAAGTAAAACATCAATATGTCATCAAATAGAAGAAAATTTTGCAGAGCAATAAATAAAAACTGTATCGGTAGTTTTATACAATAAAAGTTATCTCTATTGCATTGAACATGAGAGAAATCCACAGTGCTGGTAGAAAAAATGTTCATACACTACTGAAATTATATTAGCATTAATCCAAAATGGATGGTTTTAGCATAAGATTTCCATTACAAATCCCTGGATAAGTAACCAAACTGTAAAACAAATAAACAAAAGACTTAAGAAATCAAGGAGGAGAATAATAAAAGAATGACATATTCAAGAGTATGTATCTAACAATAAAAAAGAATCAAAGCCTTGTTTAGGGAGAGAGCTACAGAAGTAGAGATGGGCTGGTGTTGGCGCACTGTTCAAGATGCAGTGTAGGTCATCTGTACGCCATATCAGAGAACCAAGGCATGAGCTCCAACCCAACTTCTGGTTTCAGCATCCTGTTATTCTGTACCCTGAGAGGCAGCAGGTGATGGCTGCATAGACAGGTCCCTGAAACCAACGCAGAAGACCTTGTTTCCCATTCTGGCTTCTGAAGTTGGGTCTGGCCCAGCCCTGAATGTTATTTGTATTCAGGAAGTGACCCAATGTATGAGAAATCTGTCTCTGTCTCTCTCTGGCATTCAAATAAATAAATGAAAAGTAAAAAAAAAAAAAAAAAGGAATATAAAAATGGTAATCCTATCATGTCATGATTTGTACTATAAACAAGTGGATGAAGTGATATACATGATTTCCAAAGAGGTATCTATATTGGAAATAAATAATACACCATTGCTGTGATGCAAATATATCTAAAATAAAGCTAAAGAGGAAATATAACTAAAATAAAGCTAGAGAATATTTAAGAATTTCAGGGAAATATATTTTAAGCAATTCCTACCAAAGCCAAATTGCTAACAAAATTGCTAGCAAAACAGATTATTTTATTTTATTTTATTTTATTTTATTTTATTTTATTTTATTTTGTTTTGTTTTATGTCAGGGAGGCAAATCTTTAGGAAGATAAAAAAATCACAAACAATTGGCCAGAATAATAAACGAAAAAAAATGAGGAAATACATAATTTCAGGGAACCCAGTATTCCACTAATAATAATAATAATGAAAACATAATGATCATTGTAATAATCATATGAAGAAAAGCAAGCACAAGGTGAAGATCAGAAGAGACTTGAATGCATGACTTTGTACATCAACTGGAACCAATGGACACTCAGAGCATTCCAAGTGAAAACATCAGAATGCAACATCTACTGAGAGGGAATGGGACATTATCCAGGTTAGACCATAAGCCCATTAAAAACAAGATTCAATGTAAATCAATTAAAATAATGAGACTTATGTTTTCAAAAGAACTTAAATTTAAATTAAGGACAACAATAAAACTATGGAGAGTGATAATAAAATATAAATGAGTAACTAAATAATGAATTGACAGAAAGTATCTTAAACGGGAAAAAAAATCAGAAACATAAAACTTGTGAGAGTGCTAGACCCAGAAGGAAATGTATAGCTGCGATGCTTATATTTAAATGCACAGAGAGAGAGAGACATCAACGACCGCTCCCCCAAATCTTCACCTTCACTTATGAAAACAGAATAAATAATAAACTAAAAAATTACCAAATATAATGAAAGAATAATAAAAAACAATAAAGAAATGGAATAGGTGATAACAATATGACAGCAAAAAAGCAATACATTAAAAGATCGATTATTTGTCAAAATTGTCAACAAACTGGGAAAACCTTCAGCTAAACTGAAGAATAAAGGAGATAGTGAGAGTACAAAGTTAGAAATGAAAGTTGGTAAGTACTAGGGTGTGGGATACTGTACGAAAGGTACAGAGTGCTCTCAGCCATGGGTGATAGTCCAGTGTTTCTCCTTTTTATTTTTATTTTGAATTTTTTTGTTTTTTAAAGATTTATTTATTTTTATTGGAAAGTCAGATATACAGAGAGGAGGAGAGACAGAGAGGAAGATCTTCTGTCCGATGATTCACTCCCCAAATGACCGCAACGACTGGAGCTGAGCCAATCTGAAGCCAGGAGCCAGGAGCTCTTCCGGGTCTCCCACACAGGTATAGGGCCCCAAGACTTGGGCTGTCCTCGACTGCTTTCCCAGGCAGCAGGCAGGGAGCTGGATGGGAAGCAGGGCTGCTGGAACTAGAACCGGCCACCATATGGGATCTCGACGCATGCAAGGCGAGGACTTTAACCACTATACTATCGCACTGTGCCCTATTTTTGAATTTTGAATTTTATGGTATAATGCCATAGAGTCTGGATATGCCCCTCCCCCCACAAATTTCCACCCCCTGACTGATTTTTCCCATATCATTACAATATTATAGTCTTTCACAAGGAGTCATTAGTGGGGTTGTTACAAATGTTCTATAGTTAGATAGTGGTGATGTATGCAACTCTTTGAATACACTAACTGCCACTGAATTAGACAAGTCAGGGAAAAATTTCGCAGCATGTTAAATATGTCTTAAATAAATCTTAAAAAAATAAATATGTCTTAATTAAACTGTCAAAATTGAGCACTTCATTGTGAAAACATCCTAAGAGTTTTTAAGGAATGAGGTAAAATCTCCACTTTTCCAATATAGCTTCATGACTTCAAAATTGACCAGTTTTTTTTTATGTGTGTTTGGTGCTTCTAGATAAAACTCAGAAAAATAAAATCATGTAAAGTTTATTTTGTCCTGTTTTTCTGTCACAAAGAGATGATCACTTAATAGGTGCAGCTTTTAATTGCCTTGTCGATAGTTTATGTTGTATATAAGGGAGTTCCAGCAAACAAAGTTTAACGTGCATTCCCATGTCTGAAGAATTCAAGAAATACAAAAACTCTAAAGATTTTAGAAAATCAACTTGTGAGCCAGAAATGTTAATTCATAAACACCCGGACATTGTTTATGATGCTGCATTGTTTTTCCTTTCCCAGAAACTGTAGATTCTTAACTTAGCAGTGTTCATCTTAACCATCACCATGCATGTCATCAGCACAACCACAAGGAGCAAGCAAAATCCATTTAAAAAAAAATTCTTCAATATGTGTTAATTTTTGAAGTTGATGTCATGCTTTAAAATGCAGCATTACAACTCTGAAGCTAAGTCAACATTTGTTTCTTACCAGCTAGAATCAGTGATCACACAGATGTATTTGCATCTTATTTGATGGACAAAGGAAGAGAGAGCAAGGGAGACAGAGAGAGTTTTTCTTTCCATTAACCCCCTCCTCAAATGCTGGTAGCAGCCAGGGCTGGATGAGGCCTAAGGCAGCAGCCAGTGGATCCCATTCCAGTCTCCCACCTGAGTGGCAGTGACCCAAGTGTTAAGGCCATCTCTCACTGCCTTCCCAGGTACATTAACAAGAAACTGAATTGAAGGGAAGTGGTCAGAACTCAAAATAGCACCCCGAATGGGATGCTGGCATTGTTTATAGCAAGTTAACCTTCTATACTCTAATAGTGGCCCTTCTCTGAAAGGTATTGTACATCAGCTGTATGAGCAAATTAAAGTAAACACATTGCTCACATTGTGAGGATTCCCTTGGGAAATGGTTTTCTTCAATTCTCACAGTCTCATTTAACAGAGGAGGTAACTACATCTGAGAAAGATCAACACTGATGTGCAGTCACTCAGTCGATTAGCAGTGATGACTAGTCATTGTTTATTACCCCTATATTTAACTGACACCAAGGTTAGGTTGCATTGTTTAATAAGCTTAACTTCAATATAACATGATCCTGGAAATTCCACATGCATTCTTGGAAAACTATGCTCACTTCATTGCCTTCCAAAGTAAGATATTTCTAATTATTTCTTGTTAGTGACGATGTTCTAGTTAGTATGACAATGATTAAATGATGGCCGAAGTCAAGAAAGGTGGGAAGGAATACACAATCACTTACACTTCAGAAGGAACTCAGTGTCTACTGTGGGTGTCAGGGACCCACCAACCTAAGTGACCACTGCCTGTTTTCTCCAAGGTTGTGCAAATATAGGACTCTAGAAACGAAAGTTGAGCCAAGACTCAAACCAAGGCACTCAGACGTGGGATGTGCAACTCTCAAGGAGCATTTCAACCAGGATGTCAAACAAAGGCCCCCTCATCTTCCATTTAAAAAATCCTCCCCTTGCACTTTTTGAGTGTATTTCAAGTTTCCTCTGGGATACATATGCGTGTCAAAATAAACCCATATTCTTAAACTACTATTATCCCTTTGCAAATTTGCCTATGAGTTTTATTTCTTGGGCTGACATACATTCCATGATGTTATACATTGTTACTGATGTAATGTCGGGGCTTTTAATTGATCGGGATGATATTCTGCTGGCTCTACCTTCAGACCAGAGATGGTCTCCCCAAGAAACCGTTGAACTTAGCTGGACAATAGGATGCTAGACTTTATGCTTGGTAGATGCTTGCAATGAAAGAATCTCAACTGAATTTGAACTGTGGTAATGCAACAAGGTGGAGGAATTCACCATGGGGCGGGGCAGTTGGGAAGGGGTGGGGGCGGAAATCCCAGTGCCTATAAAACTGTGTCACATGATGCAATGTAATCAATAAAAAAAGGAGACAGACAGGAGGTCCTAACCATTATGTGTAAATGGAATCTTATACCAGAGAGAGTTGTCAGGAAATTCACTGATTATCACCACCAGTCACTTATATTCAACCTTTACAATATTCACTCTATACTGTAATTTATCATTTAATTAATGTGCTTCATCGTAACTCTGTGATAATTTCCCATCCTTGGGCTCCCTCTTCCAAATAATGACATGGACCATCAAAACAAAGCTGCTGAAGGATGCTGCTGCCTTTAGCTACTGGAGAAAAGAGAAATCGACCAGCAGGAATGATAATCCCTTTTCCTCTTTGAACACCACAGGTGTCATTCCATCATTAGCTTTCCATTAAGTGTTGCAGGGAGGAAATATAAGGAAGAGAGAATGGACATAGAAATGACTTCAGCCTTAAAAATGAAGCCACAGGGAGTGCTTTCCATGGACTATTAATGCTAATGCAGTGGAGTTGCTCCATCCTCTTAATTAGACTCATAAGTCTTAACCTTTAGGTAAACTGTGATTTTAGGCATGGCAAAGGATGAGAAATGAAATTAGTATTGCCCTAAGACAAGACAGAACACTCCCTCCAAAGACCCAAGGGTCCTGAGGAAGAACTCTGGGAGGCATTGCACTGACCTGCACCAAATTAGCCTCACAGAGCAGGTGGAACTCAGCAGGGCTCCACCCATGAACACTGTTACTGTGTGACGAATACTGTTACATTCCAATTGTGCCATGAGTGGTTTCTCTAAGACACCAGACATCCGGGTTGTCAAGGACAGACTCTGAAGCATACATATTGCAGTAAAGCATTGAGACAGCACGAACAGGACACCCTGCACCCAGCAGGAGGAAGGGATGCTTTACTGGGGCTTCTCCATCAGACTGGAGTGCTGTTAGCAGGTCCCACACAGATGCCACCACACACACTGCAGCCAGGACCTACCCTGGCAGCCATGTCCCCTTCTTTCCTCTAACTCCTCAGTCTTCTCCAGCTGCCAAGAGCTTTAATGCTCATGGTGTCAAATGACTTCTCCCAACCTCGTTTGTGATCTGTCCTTCATCTTTCATCAGACAACACCTCACATTTCCACAAAATGTAGACAATGCTCCCCTGGACTCCTGGTCCCAGGTTTGCTTACCCACAATGAGCTGTCATCTGAAAATACAGAAGGGGCATTCCAGCAATAAACAACTCGGAGCATACCTATGCTGTGTATTAAACATGCCCAGTTGTAACCTCTATACATTCAAGTGAGGATGGCACTGCAGGTGATGAAAGAGCAGATGGAGGGAGCAGAGCTTGAACTATTAAACACACTGCGAGGGAGGAGCAGGCAAGCAGGGCAGGTGGGGACTGATCCTTGTTGTGATACGGGCTGCAGTTTGAAGGACATACCCTCAGAGGCAGTTGCTCCTTAGTGCCGGAGTCCAGCTCCAGCCTGGGTTTCGGAACTCGGGAAGGGTGCGTGGATAAGGCGCAGAAAGAGAGAGACGGACCACTAGGATTCCATGATGATAGTGGACACGGCAATAAAGCCGTCCGCTTTATTTATACAGAATCAGTTAAACTCTGGCTCAGACTTTTTACATCATGATCAAATGGGTGTTTCTAAGAACACCCATGCCATCTGCTTTATCCAAAAACAATAGAAATTCCTGCTACAATCCTTATCCTACAACCTAATCTTGTATCACAAAGAAAAGGAGATCCTAAAGGTTAAGGAGAGGATGAAACCTTAAACACAGGTCCCTTGATTAGCATAAGGTCAATGGGGACACCCAAAACAGTAGGAATAATAGAAGGCCCTTTTGTAAGACATTGACATTAACCTCCAAGTTCACATTGTGTAAAATGCCAGTCTCACAGTAGCAAAAATGCCTGGACAGATTAGAATTCTTCCGCTGAGCCGGCATAGTAGGCATGGCGAATGTCCAAGCGAAAAGCACCATGGTGGTGGTAGAAGTGCTGGGAGCGGCCTGCTGCTAAGCCTCTTTGTTACATATTATCTCCTCTTCCCCCAAGCCCATCAACATGACAATAGGACGTCAATGAGTCTGCAAAAGCCAGGTGCTACTGCCTTAGGCCTGATTCCTGAGTGCTCAGCTAAAGCAATGTAAATCAGCTCCACAGCCCACAACACCTTAGTAAATGTAAGTGATTCCACATGCTTTGCAAGGGAGTGATGGGCAGGGCAAGCAGGGCAGTTAGAACTGTCCACTGGAATATAGATGTCACTAAGGAGCACACTTGGAAAGGCTTATTTCTCCAATGAGGGAGTGTCTGGTGGCTCAGCAGGTTTTCCCAGGTAGGTTATTGACATTTTTAGGAGGAGCCAGGAAAGTCTAACACGCAAACCTAGAGGAATCCTCCAACGGCCCTTGGCTACCCTTCAAATCTTAGAAGCCGTCTGAGTTCTAGACCCACTGGTCTCTTGGTATAATTCTTCAATTTTTTAAATTAGTTTGCTGAGGATGTTCATAATGTACCTAATTTACAAAGCACCATGGTAGGTAGGTTGGATAGAAGAAAAAAATAAAAGAAACATAGTACATACAGGGTTTGATCTTAAAACCAAACTCAGGCCCCCACCTGGGTTTTGTATTCAACATTCACAGGAATAGTCTCCACCATCTTAAAGCCATCTGGGAATCTTCAGGAACCAAAACACTTTCTCCAGATATAAAATATGAAGCAGCAGAGGATTCTTTCTGTATTGGGTTACCAGTATTGTGGTCCCATGATTAAAACAACCACTTGTAATGCCAGTTTCCCATTTCAGAGTGGCTATTTAAAGTCCCTGTTCTACTATTTCCAATCTAGTTCATGCTTTTGGAAGGTGGCAGATGATGTACAAAGTTTTTTTTTTTTTTTTTTTAAAAAACAAACATTTATTTTTATTGGAAAGTCAGATGTACAGATAGGAGGAGAGACAGAGAGGAAAATCTTTTGTTTCTTGATTCACACCCCAAGCAGCCACAATAGCTGGAATTGTGCCTATATGAAACCAGGAGCCAGGAGACTTTTCTGAGTCTCCCAAGTTGGTACAGGGTTCCAAGGTTTTCTGCCGTCCTCGACTGCTTTTCCATGTCACAAGCAGGGAACTGTGTGGGAAGCAGGGCCACCGGGATTTGAACCAGCACCCATAAGGGATCCAGGCACATTCAAGGCAAGGACTTTAGCGTCCAGACTACCATGCTGGGCCTCAACCTGCTTTGTACCCTGAAACCTGAGGGAGCCCAGGATGAAATTCTTAGCTCCTGGCATCAGCATGGCCTAGACCTGGTTATTCCCACCATTTGGAGAGTAAGTCAGAAGATCGAACATGGTATAAATATGTCAACTCTGCATTGTGGTGCACTCTATGCATACAGACAAGCAGGGTAGATAGGGGAGCACTGCATAGGTGTATCACTTTGTGCATATTGACAAACATGCATGCTAATGGGCACTGCTTAGAGACAAGTTTATGAAAAATGACATTGAATGTTTGAATCTTAAAACTGTATACATTTTTTAGCAGCCAAACACATTAACATGTGTAAATGGAGGGAATATTATTCACACGTATGGTAGAGTTTTTGATGAGTTACAAATTTAATTTTGAAAATTTGTCTTGCTTTTCCAACAACAAAAAATGAATAAAATAACACTTCAGAAGTGTGAGCTCTCCAGGTGATTTCGACAATTACACGAACTAACGCTGAAAAATTATGCCATTACCTATGAGTAAAGCTAAGTTTGATACTAGCCAAATATTTGATTTTAGCTAAAAGCAAAAGTCAAGCTATACATATTCATGTTAAATGAGAATCTAGGAGTAGACAGACAGGCTTAATCATCACTGTTAGCTTTGAGAGGCCTGATAACATTTGTCATTTATTTTCCTCACCTTCCGGAAAAGGGAAGGACATAGTCACAAGCAATTTTTCATATTCATTCTCGTTGCAATACATTTTTTCTATTTTTTCTATTTTTCCCTTTTATTGTCTATTGTCCAGCAGACACACAGGTTCCACACCAGTGAGTTCTGCATTTCTGCAGCTCAGGGTCAGGTTCAGATATGCTCCAGTCTCAGGGTTCATCCTGGACCAGACTTGTAAGCGGAAAAGAATGACACCCTGTACAGCAGGTCCTGGGCCTCTGTTCCTCTTGCATGGTCCCAGCGACCCTGACAGAAGAGCTGGGCCATCTCTCTGGGTCTTTCTGGGAGGAGTTGCAGTACAGAGTTCCCAGACAGACCCTGAGAACTATCTGACCTAATTGAGCAGTGCAACCTTCAAAATATTGCTTCTTCCTTTGCTAATAGCTTTTCATTGTAATTTTTGTTCCTGTTACTGACATAATTTAGTTTATCTCGGCTGCAACAGGAAGACAGTTACGATTTTAATCTCTTTTTGATCATAGATTATATGGTTTCTGTTCATTTTAAATTGATATTTATCTGCTTTAAAGGAAGAGGGATGGTGATTTCTGTCTATTGCATCTGTCCCGAGTACCTGCAACAGCCTGGGCTGGGACAGGCCACAGTTAGGAACCAAGGACTCTGTCTACCTCTGTCTGCATCTGTCTGCATGGCCCCGAGTCCTTGGTGAGAAGCAGGGAGCAGTGTTCGAGAGGCAGAGCAGCTGAGACTCAGACCAGTCCCTGATACTGCATGCCAGCGTTCTAAGCTGCAGGTTAGCCCACTGGGGATTCACTCAGGCTGTTCCGACACAAGAAAAACTGGTGAGCATTGCTTTGTGTCAGTGCTAAGATGGCTCTGAAGATGTTCAAGAACGAATACAGCAAGCTTTAAGATGCTTCCAGTTTCTTGGAAAACATATAACAGTGAGGGATTTTTGGAGGGTGACAAAAAAACTCCTGAAATTGTGCAAAGTTTCGAAAGCATCTCTATGGCCTGGTGGCTATTATGGAAGGAGACAGAGCGTTGGACAATTCTGATTTGGAAAAGGAATTATTATTTCGGTTTTACTACAAAAAAAGTTTCTGTCCTCTGTGTCTCTTCACTGCCAACAAACAAACAACCCTGAGTTTCTCTGGCCACCGCAGGCCTGTCCTTCTCACCCTGAGCTCCTCTGGCCACCACAGGCCTATCCTTCTCACCCTAAGACCCTCTGGCCACTGCAGGCCTGTCCTTCTCTAGGAGGTTCAATGTGGGGCAGTGCCTCAAGGAAGAGCTTGTGTTCATTGATGTATGACTCCTGCTTTCCAACACCTGGACTTGGGATCCTTGTGAAACTGTCATAGGGTCACTAACACCCATGGTTGCCTTCACAATGAAGATCTGCTCAGGTAAGATAAAAAATAACAGAACTGGGGATTCTAATTCAGATAGCACACCAAAGGGTGTTCCCTTACTTGGCTGTCTCCTCTCCCTTTCCTCTCCGTTCATACCGTTTGTGTCCACATTGCCCCTCTGCTCCCTTTTATTCTTCTCTGGTCTCTTTCCCACTCTTACTCTCTCAAAAGTAATTTCTGCAGCTACCAAAGGATTTTCCCATATTACCCTTTCTCAATTCTAATCCCCAAATTCCGCTGAATGTACAGATTTTTACTGTATCAGCAACTTCATTTCTAATATCTTGCTCATCCGACTTTTTCCCCAACAGTGACAGAGTCACAGAAAATTGGTTTTCTACTGGGGGGGGGGCATTTAATGTGATGATTACGCATATAGATTTTGAGTGAATTCTGACTTAATCTGGACAGGTTTATTAGATAAAAACCAGTTTAGTCTTGACTCAGTTTAATAGAATGCAACTGGTTTGGAGTTAGCTAGTGGAGTGGCCGATTCAAAAGTAGAAGGTTTGTGGCTGGCAGCAGAACCAGATTTAACAATAACACATTTAATTTGATACATGAGTAATTCTATAGAAAGGAGGGGTTTGTGGCTTTAACTGGATTTAGCTTCATTGAATGTTAGCTTGCTAATTGATAAAACAAACAAACAAACAAAAAGAAGAACCCAGTGTGGTTTCCTAGAGGCTAAAGTCCTTGCCTTGAATGCACCAAGATCTGTTAAGGATCAGGTTATAATCCAGGTGGCCCTGCTTCCAGTCCAGCTCCCTGCTTCTGGCCTGGGAAAGCAGTGGAGGGTACCCCAAAGCCTTGGGACCCTGCACCTGCATGGGAGACCTGGAAGAAGCTCCTGGCTCCTGGTTTCAGATCTTCTAGCTCTGGTTGTTGTGGCCACTTGGGCAGTGAACCAGTGGACAGAAGATCTTCCTCTCCGTCTCTCCTCCTCCTCTCCGTTTATCTGACTTTCCAATAAAAATAATGAAGTCTTAAAAAAACAAAAGAAGGATTACTAATGAAACTGTGAAATACGTTTTGACAATAGGATGCTGGATATTACATCATTGTCTGTATCTTAAATATCAAGAAACTTAAATAGCAGAGTGATTGACTTGTGACTATGGTTGAAGGACTAAAGTTTTATAAATGATATAGGGGAAATCAGTTGGGGGGAGGAATTGGGGAAGAGGGAGGAGAAATTTCTGAACCTATGGAATGGTTTCATAATAAATAAATGATTTCGTTTTTAAGAAAACAAAGTAAGCAGATAAAGGTTCCATGGATTGAAGTGAGAAAGTTACAGGAATGAGGAGATCTGGGTGGTTTGCTAATACAGATTTGACATTCATATTCTTCACTGCATCTATAGATGAATACACTGAGTGTGAGAAGCCACTGTGCCTGCAAACCATCTGGAGGCCAACTCTGAACCTGAAGTTGGCATTAGTACTGCTTGAGAGCCCTGCATGGCACATTGCCCTTCCAGGGTTTCAGTCACAGTTCTGCCTCTGACTCCAAGTTTATGGCCACACACACTCTGAGTGACAGTAGTGATGATTCTGGCACCTCAATCCCTGCTATCTACACGGCCAACCTGAACTGAGTGCAAGAATCCTGGGTGTGACCTGTCTATCCTTGACTGAAGGATATTTGGGTGTGACCCAGAAGATGGGAAATATCTCTCTCTCTCTCTCTCTCTCTCTCTCTCTTCCCTCTCTGTATTTCAAATGCAAGTCAAATTAATTTACTAAAAATAACATAAAAGAGGAGTGGCATTGTAGCACAGTATGTGAAGCTCTCTCATAGGACAATGTTATCAGACATCAGTCTCTTGTTTGTGTCCCAGCTCCCATGCTTCCTTTCAATGTACCTGGAAGGCAGAGGACGATGTCCCATGTGCTTGGGCAGTAATCTCCCATATAGCAACTAGGAACGAGTTTCTGGCTGGCTCCTGACTTTAGCCTTACCTATCCCTAACTATTGAAGGAATTTGAGAGTAAACAAATGAGTGAAAGATCTGTCACCCCCAATTCCCTCTGTGGCCCTTCATTTCATATATATTGGAACTACTGCCAATATCCAACAGCAACTACAGAACTGTTAGTGATGGAAATTTCTGATAATCCATCCTTCTTACCACCTTCAGAGTGGTATGCCAGCTAGCATGGAGTAGAGTGGCTGGAACCTTCTTAAACCGCAGAATTATGCACAAAATAAATATTATTGTCATGTTAAGCTGCAATGCTTAACAACAGTTTGTTACACAAGAGCTGATTATGGGTACTGAAGAACTTTCCTTTGAGTACATGAACCTGTCTTATCATTTTCTCTCGTTTTTCCCTCTCCTCCCCTTCTAGTCTCTCCTCTTCCTTTCCCTTCCCTTGCTAATGATCAAGCAAATGAGTTCCTGCCGCTCAGACAGGAGACCGGCTTGCATTTCTGGCTCTTGGCATTGCCGCAGCCCAATCCCATCCACTTTTAGGATCCAGGGAGTTCATCAGTGAACAGGAGCACTTTCTTTCTCTTCCTTTTTCGTTTTCTTTATCTTTCTCTCTCTCTTTCCTTACTCATGCTCTCTCTCTTTCTGTTCCTCTTTCTCTCTTCTCTTTCTCATGCTCTCTTCTTCTTTCCCTTTCGTTTTCTTCTTCTGCCTCTCCTTTCCCTTTCAAGTAAATAAGCAGAACAAAATTCATGTTTGAACTGATTTCTTATTATAACACAATTTTGAGCCTTCATCGCTGGGATGAGGGCTGTGAATGAGGACATGCTTTCTTACCGAACACCTGACATTTGCCAGGCATGACACTGGAAGCTAAGACTACATTTTCCTTCAGTCCTTCTAGTAACCTTGTTCAGGATCTCCCTGCAAATTTTTTCCAACAATAAAATTACAACTATAGAAATGGACCAGCCCATAGAGGGTCCCATGAGAGTCAGTGACAGAATAAAGTTCTCAATTGACAAATAAAGTTCTCAATCACCATGTGGCCTAGTCCAAAATCCTTGATCTTCCCAATTCAAATAATGGTGGCATTGTGGGTACAACTATTTGCCTGCAATGTTGGCATTTCATATGAGTTTCAGTTTGTATCCCCTCTACAATCTTCAATCTCTCTGGGAAGAAATAGTAGAAAATGGACAAGCCTGGGACGTTATTGAGAGAGACCCAGATGACATTCCTGGTTCCTGGTTTTAGCCTCACCCAGCACTTTCTACTGCAACTACATAAGTAGTGAAACAGTGGATTGAAAAATCTCCTTTTCCCCCTTGACTGTACAATGTTTTCAAAATAAATAAATTAGCCTTTAAAAGCTTTGCTTGGGAAATTTAGGATTTTTTTTTTTTTTAGAAAAAAGTGCGTGTATAGAGAAAAATGAGATGAAATTAATTTCACAAGATACATACTCTTAAGGAACTTGCATAATCAGAGTGAACATATTCCATCTAATACCAAACCGAGTCCATGGAAAAATATAAGCAGCGGGACTAAAGTTGTAACTCAGTTAGCTAAATTGTCATTTGTGATGTCAGCTTTTGATGTAAAAGCCAGTTTTTACCTGGCTGACCCACTTCTAACCCAGCTTCCAGCTAATGGGACTGGGAAAGCAGTGGCCCAAATTCTAGGGTCCCTGCCAGTAATACAAAAGATCTGAGTGGAGCTCCGGGCTCTTGCCTTTGACCTGGGCTAGCACCAGCTGTGTGGCCATTTGGAAATTAAACCAATGGACTGAAGATCTCTCCATCTCTCTTTCTCCCTAACCCCCATTTTGCCTCTGTAATAATCAGATTTTACAAAAGTAAAACTAGAAGCAACACATAAAAAGTGTGAGGGCAGCTTCTGGAGACAGACACCCCAAGAACAGCACTGTGATTGACACAGTGGGCTGGACTGTCTGGAGAGAGGCAGATATGAGCAAACACAGACATTGGCTAGTACACTGATTTCTGCGAAACAGGGCACTGAGAACGGCCCTGATCTAATCAGTTTTCAAGTGTGGCTGAATCCAAGGAGGCAATAGTAACTGTTTTCCGCAATGATGAGTCTGAGTCATCAAGAAAATGTTGCATTTTGTGTTCAGAGCTTCCTGTTTAAAAAGGCAAGGAAGCATGTAATCCATTTGATAACGACCTTCATTTCAAATAGCTATGAACTCTTTGCAAAGATCTATGGTAGTTAAAGGGATAAACGACGTTTATCAGCAAAAAACTTCAGCTCAGCAAGGCATTCCGACGTACTGAATCAGTTTTGCCTCACTTCTCTGTTGCTGACACTTCATTTTCCCTCCAGCTTCTCCAAATTCTTGACACGTATGCAGTGAGTGCTGTGCTTTCTAAGACTAGAGTTTCTTGGATATGTCAGATCTTGAGGTCCTGTTTTTTTTTTTCCAACCATGAAATAACTGTTATGATTATGAATGAATTACAAAGTGGGAATAAATTTTGACATTCTCCTTCCTGATCCCTGTTATGATCATTTTGGGTATTGATTAACAACCCTAGAAGTTTTGTTATGTTTTATCTGTTTTCAAGTATGTTCATAATTGAATCAAACATTCACTCAAAAAATGCCATAAGAATAAATAAGTTGCGTTACTCTTTTTGTTTCTAACAGCAAACATTATCTTCAATCCTTTAATTTATTGCAATCTATTTGAAAGTCAGAAAAGCAGAGAGGGAGAGAGAAAGATTTTACTTCCACTGGCTCATTCCCCAAATGTCTGTAAAAACCAGGGTTAGTACAGGCCTGCCAGGAGACTGTAACTTTCTTTGGGTCTCCTATGTTAATGGTAGGTACCAAAGAGCTACCTATAATTTCCTTTTTACTTTTTAAAGATTTATTTATTTTTATTGGAAACTCAGATATACAGAGAGGAGGAGAAACAGAGAGGAAGATCTTCCGTCTGGTGATTCATTCCCCAAGTAATGGCAACGACCGGAGCTGAGCCAATCCAAAGCCAGGAGCCTGGAACTTCTTCTGGGTCTCCCATGTGGTACAGGATCCCAAAGCTTTGGGCCATCCTCAGCTGGTTTCTCAGGCCACAAGCAGGAAGCTGGATGGGAAGCAGGGCTACTAGGATCAGAACCAGCACCCATATGGGATCTGAGCACATTCAAAGTGAAGACTTTGGCCGTTAGGCCACCGTGCAGGGCCCTACCTGCTATTTCTTAAGATATATTATTGGGAATCTAAATCAGAAGCAGCACAGTTAGGCCTTGAATGAGCACTCAGATACCTGGTGTGGGCATTGCAAGCAGCATCCTGACCTGGTTTACTGTAGCACCCACCTCTGCTTCGTCCTTCCAAAGAGGTATTTCTTTGAGAACTCCGCACTCCAGATAACACAAGTACTGTGAAACTTCAAGGTGTCCCCTGCCTGCATGTTACTGCACCTGATGCACACTTTACCCCAGATTGAATTCATCGTTCTTGTGTCAATATATTGAGATACTTGGCTGTTTTCTCATGTTTTCTTATTCCGAAAAAAGAGAACCTTCCCAGGACCATACTTCCCCTTTTTCTCTAAATGCACTCTGTAGTAACAGTGCCTTCAAGAAACTACTGGCCATCACACAGGGGCAGCATGGTTACTGTATCTTTCTGTTTTGTGAGTCTTCAGAAGTCACCAGGTTACAAGCTGCGCCTCAGAGCAACCACTGAGCATACCTGGTTCACGTGGTTTCACTGCACAGTGAGCACCCAAAATAATATCTCCTTCCTGTCAAAGACCTGACCTTGTTATTCCATTGTGGGAGGCCACTACAGAACATCAGGGGCGGGTCATGTCTTACCTGCTGTGCTGACCAGGTGAGACCTCCTACGGTGGTAAGGCATCTGAGCTGTCAATCAGAGCCTCCAGCTGCTCCATGCTGCCGCTGTAGTCCAAGGTCATGGTGTAGGACTTCTCATGGCTGTAGCTCTGTACAGGTGTCAGCTCTGCGTTGTTGTGCTGCACTATTGTCCAGATCTTGTCCTCTGCACAGACAACACAAGACAAGTAAGAGAGGTAAGAAGAGAGGTGGGAAGAGGATCACATCAGCAGTGTGCTGGGTCACTCAGCAGACAACTCTAAGTCACCTCCTGAGTGCTCAACTTAGGCAAAGAGGAAGGCCACGGAATTCTGTACCTCCTGGAGCTGGTATGAGAGTTAACAATAGTCTGGAGAATCCTTATGCCCTGACTTTATGCTAAACATCCAGGCGTGTTATTTCATAAGCCATTACCTCATCACATTCAGAATTAAGTCACTATCTCATCATCTCATTTGATCTTCCCTAAGCGTATTTCCAGGACCCCTATACTTACCCCAGTCTGGAGAAGTTCACATTTCTAACATGTAAAGATATGGTATTTAAATATAATCTGCATTAATATTTCCATATACTTGAATTCATTTTTAGATTTTTTATAAGAGTTTATACAATGTAAATGCTAAGGAAACTTGTGGTACTGCATTGTTGGGGGTATAACTAAAAATAGTCATATCATGTCTAACACAGCCAGAAATTTGCTTCTATTTTGTTTTTGCTTTTGATTTCATTTTATCTAAAATATTTTCATTCCCAGGTTGGTTGGTTACTTGGGTGTAGAGGCTTGGGAAGTGAGGGAGTCAATAATGGTACATCTAAAATGAGGGAAATATGTACAAGAGGAAATCAGCTCTTCCAAGTGCAGACAGTGAATGAGTGCCCCAGAAAAGGACTGTGACAAAGAGCAGCCAGTTCCTTCTTGTTACTGGCACATTTATTTATACAAAGACTAATCAACACAGATGATTTTTTTGAAGATTTACTTTGTTTTTATTACGAAGTCAGATACACAGAGAGGAGAGACAGAGAGGAAGATCTTCCGTCCATTGATTCACGCCCCAAGTGGTTGCAAAGGCCAGAGCCAATCCAATCCAAAACCAGGAGCCAAAAGGAGCCTCTTCTATGTCTCCCATGTGGGTGCAAGGTCCCAAGGCTTTGGGCCATTCTTAAATGTTTTCCCAGGTCACAAGCAGGAAACTAGATGAAAAGTGGGGCCATCAGGATTAGAACCTGTACCCATATGGTGGTATCCTGGTGCGTGCAAGGTGAGGACCATAGTTGCTAGGCTACTGTGCTGGGGCCTTAGATGATTTTTCCATAAGAAGCATAGGTATTTTGTTTAATATAAGACACATCACTTAGAAAACACCTGCAAAAGGTACATCATTGACAAGATTGCTTCTGTGCAATATGCACTGTATTTGCAATGCACCTAACAGCTGCTGTTAAAATTATTTGTTCTCTAAATGAACTCTTTCTGGCAGGAAAATGAATGTGTCAGGGTTTACAGTAAGAGAACCTTGCTAACATGAAGATCTTTACAAGTGAAAGGACACAATTTACTCCTGAAAGGCAAGAAGAGAGGAGAGAAATTTGAATTTCAAGAGTTGAGAGGTCGTTCTTCAAGCCTATTTCAGCCAATAATAAGCTTGGATAATTCTCTTAATTTTTCCAAAGCTTGGTTAAGAATACAATAACCATGACAACAAAAGCAGGTTAGCAGTACTAGCAATACAATGGCAATGCTGTTAATGTGGAATAGCAATCCAGAATATAAAGCTACAAGGTCTTATCTGGGATGTATCAGTCACTCTCTAATAATAACCTGCACTAAAGCATTTACTGCAATTGGATGTGCCATTTCATTCTGAACATCCTCACAATAAAGCGAAACAGGGAATAGGAAGACTGGAACAGCCTTTGTCATCGGAGTATCTAGCCTACATTACACGTCATAAGCTCTGAGTCCTGAGAGGAACCTAACATAGACACCATGTGGTTTCCTCCTCTACCACACTGTTAGTTGAGGGAAACAAAGGCCCACAAGGTAGAGGAATGACTCACGGTGAACACACGTCCTGAAGGTAACCATCGTTAATTAGCAACAAGTTACAAGTGCACCATATACTGAGATGAGCATTGCCATGGCTTAGCTGGAAAAGAATAGAAGTGATCACAGAAATATCCTGTAAGTTAATCTGTTTCACTAATGTATGCAACCTGCGAGAAGCCACTTCATCTCCCAACACCCAAGTTTCAACAAATTAGAAGGAAGAGGAAGAGACACAGGTATGATTTTTGATTAGCTCTGAAGGATTTCCCAGCTGTACAGAAGGGAGGTGCAGCACGCAGTATGCACTTGCCTGGTGCGCAGACATTCTGAGCACACCTGCCCCTGGGTGACGTGAAGGCCCACAGACTTTCTGTCAGTAAGGATTACATTTTTCATAAAGCCTGTTTTAAAGAAAATGTGCTTAGGTTTTGTTTTTAATAATGAAAAAATTAGTCATTAGTTCTTAGTTGCAAAGATAATACTATATTAACAATTAACTCAGAACTCCAAAAACATTACCAACTCCAAAAAATGTCAGACAAAGACTGATACAATAATCAAAGTAAAGTGACAGATATATAATGAAAGTGTTAGAGAAATAACAGTAGATAGTGTTAAAATATCCATAATAATTAATGAGAAAAGAAAAAAATACAAATTCATAACAGCCCATGAAAAACTAGCACTCCATACTAGGATAATTAACATAAATTCTCACCACATACATCTTGATAAATGATAACGTTGCCAGCCCTAATACAGGATGATGGATGAGGAAGAAGTGGAATCCTTGAGTTGCTGAGTTTGTTTCCATCTCAAGTCAGCCTTTGTGGCTGATTCAAACAGGGTAATTTTAGCTGGAGAAGGCCAACATTAAGCTCTGTCTGTGATGAGGAGTTTTAAACCAGCAATGTCCATTTTAAATATCCCTGTAGGTGAATGTGGAAGAGATGAACTCCCAAGTGGACCAAAGCAGTGATCTAAAAGTGACCAAATGTAGTTGGACCCAGAAAGCTAAATGATCACAATGATCATTTAGTCTACATGAAGTGGAAATTAGTGGACACAGATTCTGTATACAACCAAGAGATCAAGTTTATATGCTGGTTCAGTACTCCAGGGTTCACCAGCATTGGTCTAATCATTACATTTCTTTTTTTTTTTAAAAGATTTATTTTTATTACAAAGTCAGATAAACAGAGGGGAGGAGAGACAGAGAGGAAGATCTTCCGTCCGATGATTCACTCCCCAAGAGAGCCGCAACGGGCCGGTGCGCGCCATCCAAAGCCGGGAACCAGGAACCTCTTCCAGGTCTCCCACGCGGGTGCAGGGTCCCAAAGCATTGGGCCATCCTCGACTGCTTTCCCAGGCCACAAGCAGGGAACTGGATGGGAAGTGGAGCTGCTGGGATTAGAACCGGTGCCCATATGGGATCCCGGAGTGTTCAAGACGAGGACTTTAGCTGCTAGGCCATGCCACCGGGCCCTAATCATTACATTTCTAAGCCAAATGTCATCATTTATAATTTTTGAAAAGCAGCAATGATACTAGCAGCTTTGAAACTGTGTGAATGACAGCCTGGACTTGGGAATAAGCATACTTGGAATCAATGTTTTGCTCCATGTCAGCAGTGAAACTATATGCAAATTATGTTGCATCATTGAGAAGTAGCTATATTAAATTAATAAAAAAAGTAGTCCTTTTATTCATGATAATATCACTATGATCAGGTGTTGTGTTTTGTAGGGACACATGGCAAGTTTTCTGATGCTCAAATGAGTTAAAAATACAAGTGTTGTTGGACAGGCTCCATGTTCAATAGGTTAAGCTGTCATTGTATAAGCTCACTTACTGTAACAGTATGTTGGTTCAAGTCCCAGGCACTCCGAGTCTAAACCATCTCCCTTTGTTGCATCCTAAGCAGCAGCAGATCATGACCCAAACACTTGAGTTCCTGCCAACCAAATGAGAGACTTGAACGGAGTCTCTGGTTTCTGGCTTCACTTTGTCTTGGCTCTGGATGCTATAGTCACATAGGGAATATGCAAGTTTACCTTGCGGGTTCCTGGGGAGGAGATGCAACCTGAAGATATGAGGGGACAGTGCAGTCTTTTGCAACTGACAAAGTTTATTTCCAGGGTTTCAGTTTTTATACTTCATGAAACAATGGTTCAGACATAACTGAGAATTAGATCATGTCTAAGAACACAGAGACAACAAAGAAGCTAACAAGGCGACCTAGTCAAAAGATTATAGTAACAGGGAATAGATAATACTGTCCGTACTTGAGTGACTAGACAGAGCACAGATGTCCACCTATCTTCAAAGAGAGCACAAAAGCACATCCAAGGACTCGCTGGGAGCAAGAGCACACTGTGGGTGAGAGGCCTTCAGTGTTCTCTTTCCTGGAGCCTCTTCTCAACAGGGTCTTACAGGCTTCTGCTGTCCCAGCTTTCCTACAAGCTGTATTCCAACAGGAATGAGCCAGTAGACAGTTATCTCCAACTTTCTCTCTTAAATAAATAAATCAATATTGAAAGCAGAACATATAAGCTAGATCTTCATCGTATCATTAGAAAGATGACTTTGTGGGGTTGGTATTGATGCAGTGGGCATCAGTTCTTCAGTGATGGTATTCCCTAGGATTGCTGGTTCAAGGCCTGAATGCTTCACTTCTGATCCAGCTCCATGTAAATGTACATGGAACACACACACACACACACACACACACAGCAGAACATGATCCAAGCACTTGGGTAACTGCTATCCATATTGGAGGCCCGAATGAGGTTCCTGGCTTCTGGTGCTGACATTACTGTGTTCAGGAGGAGGCAACCATTTAGAGAATGAATTTGCACATGGAGGGTCTCTTTCTCTCTCTTGCTCTATCTCTCTTTCTCTGAAAATGTACCTTTTAGATTAAAAAAAAAGTCTTGAAAACAAAAGAAATATAATCTTTGGGTAGTTTTGTCTGAAGAAGGAGTTCATTTTTCAGATGACTTTAAGAAATGGTGAACAGGTGCTGTGGTATAGTGAGGAAATCAATGCCTGTGCTGCTGGCATCCCATATGATACCACTTGGATGTCTGGATGTTGTGCTTCTGATCCAGCTCCCAGCTAACTTAAGGTATTTAATTTAGGCACCATGGAATTTAGCAGAAGATATAAATCCTCTGGGCCCTAGGCCCATGAGGGAAACCTGGAGGCAGCTCCTGACTCCCTGCTGTGGACCAGTTAAGCTCTGACTGAAGCAGTCCATTTGGGATTAACAAGTGGCTACAGGATCTCTTTTCTCTTGCTCACTCTCTGTGGTTTTGTCTCTCAAAGAAATAAATGCATCCTTAAAAACAAAAAAACAAACAAAACAAAAAAAATTGGTGAGTGCCCTGTATGATGGCTCAATCATTACATTGAATGCACCAAGAACCCATATGGGGACTGGTTCATGTCCTGGCTACTCCACATTCCAAAAGCTAACTGTTTGTGGCCTGGGAATACAGCAGAGGATGACCCAACACTTTGAACCTCTGTACCAGCCTGGGAGACCCAGATGAGTCTCCAGACTGCTAGCTTAAGGTTTGCTCAGTTGGGGAGTGAATCAGTGGATGGCAGGTCTTTCTTTCTCTGACTCTTCCTTCTCTCTGTAAATCCGCCTTTTTAGTAAAAATAAATGAATCTTAAAAGCGTGGTGAACAGGGCCTGGCACGAAAACCTAAGGTCTAAATTCCTCACCTTGAACATGCTGGGATTATGTATGAGCACTGGTTCTAATTCCGGTGGCCCCACTTCCTGTTTAGCTTCCTGCTTGTGGCCTGGGAAAGCAGTCGAGGACAGTCCAAAGCCTTGGAACCCTGCACCTTTGTGGGAAACCTGGAAGAGGCTCCGGGCTCCTAGTTTCAGAGTGACTCAGCTCCAACCATTGCGGCTGCTTGGGGAGTGAATCAATAGATGGAAGACCTTCCTCTCTGTCCCTACTCCTTTCTGTATATCTGACTTTGCAATAAAAATAAAATAAATCTTTTATAAAAAGCATGGTAAATATGGGCCTGGTGGCGTGGCCTAGCGGCTAAAAGTCCTCGTCTTGAACACGCCAGGATCCCATATGGGTGCCGGTTCTAATCCCGGCAGCTCCACTTCCCATCCAGCTCTCTGCTTGTGGCCTGGGAAAGCAGTCGAGGACGGCCCAATGCTTTGGGACCCTGCACCCATGTAGGAGACCCGAAAGAAGTTCCTGGTTTCCAGCTTCGGATGGTGCACACCGGCTCATTGCGGCTCACTTGGGGAGTGAATCATCGGACGGAAGATCTTCCTCTCTGTCTCTCCTCCTCTCTGTATATCTGACTTTGTAATAAAATAAATAAATCTTAAAAAAAAAAGCACGGTAAACAGTAATTTGTACTACTACAGCTGTTTTGGAAGACAGCAAAACATTACCAACATGTTTAATTCTTAATTCCCTTTAGAAGAGCTTCTGTGGAGGCCTGATAGAGGAGAGTGGGGAACTCCTCTTCAGGATGTAGTCCCTGCAGGCAAGGATGAAAACAAAAGCTGGGAGCAACCCAGCTCAGGCCAGATTATATCACCTGCTGGCATAGATGTGAGTCGGGTCAAGGAGCCAGCCAGGCTGGTGCAGTTCGTAGCACCCACTGGCCGATATGAGAATCAGGATAGGGTACATGACAGGTCGGGTTCAGGCCACAACACTGGCCAGTTCACATTAAGGTCAGGACTTGGAGCTGGCTGAGCTTCACTATGCAGCAGCACCTACAAGCATGAGCAACAACTGGGCACAAACCCAGTCTGATAAGTCTATAAATACCTGCCAACAGATGCCAAGATTAGGCCAGTCATGCCAAACTGGGGTGCACCAGTTCATATGAGACCCAGAAGGAGGGGTATGATCCTAGTAGAGCGACAGCACAGGCTTCCCAGCTGGGTCACTGGCTACAACCATGAACATGAGAATTGGGATTGGGGGTGAATCAGGCTGAGCAGGGCTATGATGACTGTTGGCCTGCATATAGGATGGGTTGGGAGGAGAGCCAGGCTGAGCTAACCGACTGTATCCAATAGTGCATGTATAAAACAAGATAGGTGGGAGTTAATTGAGCTTTGCAGCAGAATTGGCTGGCAATTTCTGGTACTGTGGATGCATCCTGAAAAGGTAGACTGCAGAACCATCTGGAAAGTATAAGATCTGGGATTGGGAGTGGATGACAGTTGAGCAAGACCTCATACTGGCAAGCACACGCGAGTCAAAGCAGGTCACTTCACATAAGGTTTCTTTAGAGAAGCCTCCCAAACAAACTCCTGGACTCCAACCATGGGGATGATTGCAGGATTGGTGGACTGACTGTGGAGTGCATATGTCAGAGTTTACCTCCTCCATGGCTAAGAAGGAGCAGTGGCAACTATGCCCAGGTGCATATGGAAGATATGGCCATCCATGAAGGCCTGCAGTGAATATCTAGTACCATAGCAGAGGAAGGAATGAAGAAGAAATTGATCAATTATACCAGCCAAGCTTTGGAAGTAAACATCTGGGTGAATGGGGAGTCTAAGATGTTCCATGTCAGCCCATGGACCTTGGAAGGATTTCCTTAACCTTGGATCAGAGAGATAAACACCATTTCAGAACCATCTAAACCATTTAAACAGAACCCTTGGAGCAGGCTCTACATCAGGCAATCTGGGATGGCATCAGATGGCCGTTCCCATCCCTGGATACTGATGCATTTGGGAAGTTGGGTGTGGCATCACTCCTTATCTCCCCTCTTCCCAAGACACAGTAAAAGAAAATTTGGAAACAATCTTCTCATACACTTTCCCAATCCTCAATCCTTCACACTCTTATCAACTATGTAAACATCATCCTAAATATATATGTAAATCTTAAAATGTGTATGTAAGTAAACATCATATATGGGCTTTCATTGTATGTTTGGGGTCCCCAGCAGTTCCTGAATTCTTCAGCAGATTTTAATTTTAATAGTTCTAAACCCTGTAGCTTTGGAAAAATATTGCCCTCTGACACTGCCTTTCTCTATTCAGAGCATTCTTTTTCATTTCCTCTGCTGCACCCAATTCATTGTTCTCTTGATGAGGAGCAAAACCTCATTTCTCTGACTGCTCTAAGCTATTGAACCACTCATATAAAAATTTTCTACCTACTCGTTGGTAATTTAGTAGGGAAATAGGACCACTTTGCTAAGCCCCCTGGTTTGCTAAGGTTACAGTTAATATATAATTAAAATATTTGCTTCTCAAAAGCCATTTTCAGCACAGTGATTTGTTGTGAGGGTGAATGCTCTCACAACTCAAATCAGCCCAGCTCCAGCCAAGGAGAGAGAGGTGGAGGGCCATCCGAGTACAGGCAGGATAAGGTGCTGAAGTAGCCTTTCACAAATACCCAAATACTGTTACATAAATGAGTACTGTTTTCTCAAGCTGCACTATGATGTTTAGCCTTTCAGCTGGTCTCACTGAAGCTATGAGATCTTCCAGGATATGTGTGCCAAGTTATTCTCTGCACACACCTAGATATAAAACAGGAATTACAAACAATGACAGAGGAGCGACCTGGAGATCGAATGGGTCATAGACGGCAGCAGTAGCATTTCACTTGAGAGTTGGGAAACTGCTCATACTCACCCTCAGAGCCTAGTCTGGCACTGAACACTTTGGGTTTCCAGGATGTCTCATGAGAAGACTCAATTAATTCACCCCCATTTGCATTTTTCTAAGTGTCTGAGTTCCAGTATTTCCAAAATGTGTCCTTCGTGAATGCATTATATCATTAGCAAATTTCAGCGAAGGAGTTGCAATTCTTTGGCCCAGCATGATGGCTCCATATGTAAATTGTCAACTTGAAAGTGTCGGGATCCCACGTGGGTGCTGATCCATGTCCTGGCTTCTCCACTTTTCATCCAACTCACTGCTTAGCCTGAGAAAGCAGTAGAGGATGGCCTAAGGACTCTGCATCCATGTGGGAAACTCAGAACACATGACTGGTCCCCCCTTCAAATCAGAAAGGTTCAGCTTTGCCCATTGTAGGCATTTGAGATGTAAACCAATGACTGGAAGACCTTTGTCTCTCCTCTGCATAAATCTGACCTGCCTTTCTAATAAAAATATTTTTTTTAAAGTTACAAATTTTAAGATGAAAGCACATAACAAACAAACAAAAAAGAACAGCAAGAGAATATCAAAGCAGGCTCTACAGATAATCAGCAGGCTAGTTGAATCAGCAAATTCTAGAACATTCCACAACTAACTCCACATGTATAACATGTCCCATTTGTCAATCCTGGAAGGCACATACAGCACTCCCAGCCCTCTGTCTCCAAATGGCACGCCTGGATCCCCGGATCCTATTTCTGAGCTGAAATCTGTTTACGTACAGACCCACAACTCTATTTTTTTCTCTCATTATATTTGATAAATACTGTTATTATGATCATTTTTTTATTAATAGTAATTACAGATGTTACAAATTCTTCCATTGGTTGCCATGGAGATCACGTCTCAGAAGGAAAAAAAAAAGAAGAGTAGAAAAAGAGACACAATAACTCTTTACTTCATGAGATTTCATTCTGTCCACATAGCTGTGTCTGCACAGTGAAAAAAAGGAGAGAAAGAAAGAGAGAAAGAAAGAGAGAAAGAGAGAGAGGGAGAAAGAGAGAAAGAAAGAAAGAAAGAAAGAAAGAAAGAAAGAAAGAAAGAAAAAAAAAAAAAAAAAAAAAAGAAAAGAAGAAAACTGACTTTTCTATTACTGTGCTTGGAAGACAGGCCGACCTACAAATTATTAACGCCAAGCCTAATCGCAGAGTGACATCACTACGGGGAGATATTTATACTCATTTGTACAGTGTACCAAGTCACTTACACTCCTGTTCAGGAGTCGCTTTAGGCACAGTTATCCATGTTATCCATGTTGACCAGATGAGTTTTCTATGCCAAGGGTTAAGGCAGCTGAGAGAATCCTCCAAGCACTGCCTCTACCAATCAGGTGCCATCTACTCAAGTGTGATCTGCTTGTGGCTCCTGTCATTTTCGCAATGCCTGTTTTGTGTTTCACATGTTGTACCTTGCCTTCCCGCTTAAATCACAGCAATTAGTGCTGAGCAGGGATCACCTTGGAAGGGCGTCCATGGTCCATGGAGGCAGATGTGTGGGAGGGAACCCTGGATGTGGCCACCCTCAGGCTGAGACTAGAGCACTAACTCCACCACCCAGCAGACTCCCAACCATGGGGGAGCCAGTCACCTCTGAAACCTCCATCTCCTTATCACTGCCCTGGAAATAACCCACTGAGCATGTTCTTCTGGACACTAAAGAAGGAAACACAGGAGGAGGGACCAGTCCTGTGGTTCAGTGAGTGAAGCCAGCACTTCAATTCGGGCATCTCATATCAGATCCACAGTGTGAGTCCCAGTTGCTCCACTTATGATCACTTGGTAATCTACATGGTAATATAGAAGATGAGGGCACGACTGCCTGGACTCCTGTCATCAGTGTGGGAGACCTGGATGAACTCCTGGGCTGCTGGCTTCAGTCCAATATGGTTATCTGTGGACTGAACCAGTGACGGAAGATCTTTCTCCCTCTCTTCCTCACTCTCATTCCTCCTTTCCTGCTAACACTGAAATAAACAAGCAAATACAGCATTTTGGGTTGAATGTTCAGCAGGGAGGTTAAGAAGCCACTTGGGGCATGAGCATCATGTATCACAGTGTCTTGTTTGGGTCCTGGCCCCATCTTCCAATTCAGCTTGTGCTGTTGTCACATGGGGAGGCAGCAGATGATGGCTCATGTCCTTAGGCCCCTGCCACCCTCAGGAGAGATGCAGATCATTGTCCAGGTGTCTGGGTTGGCCTTGGCTGCTATATGTGTGTGGAGGAATTAACAGGTAGAAACTTCCTCTGTGTCTCTGACTTTCAGCGAAATTGAAATAAAGCAAACATGGGGTTGAAAAGACAGGCAAGGCAACACTTGATCCACACAGCTGCGTGGAGTCTAATTGAATCCACTCAGAGAGAACTTGAAGACACCATTTCATAAACAGAGAAACTTTTGTGAACCTGTGCTGGGGAGAGCTGGCATCCATCCCACTTCTTCCTCCCCACACCTTTAAAAGGAAGAGAGACAACTAGCATAAAGTGATTTCCAACACCCACAAAAAACTCACAATTCCTCTGGGGGCAGTTTCCCGGCCCAGACATCCTGGCCAGGGGCCTGTGTGAGGCTCTTAGGGAGTGGTCAGCTCACAGCACTGCTTCCTCACCCTGTTCATGGAGCATCCATCACTGCCCGCAGCCTGCTGACTTCTAGGAAACTCACTCAGCTATGATTTATCATCACCCCTCTCTCCAGCCCTCACTTGTTTATGTGCTGTTTCTGGCTGTTGCTTCTTTTTCTCTTTCTAATTTTTTTGTCTTTTTTTCTTTGCTTCTAAACTCTTGATCAAAGAGACCTGGGGCATGTATTGTAGTAATGGTTTGGGAGGACAGGGCAGTATTACAGACAGGATTCCATGCATTTGGGATCCTTTTCACTAATTGAAGGAGAAAGGAAAGAAGAGGGGAGGAGAGGAGAGGAGAGGAGAGGAGAGGAGAGGAGAGGAGAGGAGAGGAGAGGAGAGGAGGGGAGAGGAGGGGAGAGGAGGGGAGAGGAGGGGAGAGGAGGGGAGAGGAGGGGAGAGGAGGGGAGAGGAGGGGAGAGGAGGGGAGAGGAGGGGAGAGGAGGAGAGGAGAGGAAGGGAGAGCAGATGAGAGAAGAGATGAGATTACATTTTCCACCCACTGGTTCTCTGCCCACATGGTTGTAACTGCTGGGTATGGGCCAGTCAGAAGCTAGGAGCCTGAAACTCCATCTTGGTCTCCCACATGGGTGACAGGGGCTCAGTGCTAATATGGGACATCTGTATAATTTCTGAAGACAGCTTAACCTTCCACATCTAAAGGCCCACCCCAGTATTGGTTCATTCTGAAGATAAGACTGGGAATTAACACAGATCCAACCTCAACTGCTGGAAGTGCCTTTTATTGGCTGTGGTGCCAAGCAGGCTACTTCCCAGCCTCTGTGTTCTCCTACTTTAAATGCCTCCTGCTTCATTGTGTAGACTGAAGGAGACACACTGGTGGAATGTATGACCCTGTGCCTGGGATACAGGTGTACTGGTAGCAGTCCCCAGGACATTGTTGATGGGATTACAGGAACCTTGTAGAATCCAGAGGGCTGTGACCCCCAACTTGTCTCTCTCCCAGAAGAGGGATAAAAATTGGCACCACTTGCATCTCCTCTCACCTCTTCCAGCATGACCATGTCTCCCTACATTCTTGTTTGAAGACTAACAAAGAATACCAAAAGGTGAGAAGAATCATTCATCTTCAGTTCAGCTGACCACTCTCCTCTGGAGCTCCTCCCATTATACATGGTATTGTCCGAGCACTAGTGTCCTGTCAGGGGGAACCCTTCCCTAGCTTCACCAGTGTCCTGCACTTCTCGAACTCAAGGACTCTTCCAGAAACCCATTGCACAGATACCTTCTACACTGCAAGTGCTAACAAGAGGCTGTCTAATACATCCTTTGGATGTTTACCTCCTATCACAGTGGATATCCACTTAGTTACAAGCTAAACAGTCAACAGACAACCAGGACTTTTACTCATTCACAGAGAAAGTTGTCGAAATCTGCAGGAAAGTGAGAAATGATAGGAAAGGGTGTTGAAATGTGCCCTTGCAATTCCCGTGAGTTGCCATAGTTATCCATTGCTCATAGCAGAATACTTAAACAAGTATAATTAACTGATATATTGAATATTCTGAAAATTTACAAAGATTTTGCAAAGACATTTGGAGTGTCAATATACCAGTCACTCAGATTTCCTTAATTTCCCCATTTGTGTTTCAGAATATACCAAGGTGCTTCAATCCAGACTAAGACAATGATCTTGGTAACACTAATATCTAAACTTAATACTTTCTCCATGTTTGACAAACCTTTCAACAAATGCCATTTTTATTTTCTCTTCCAGGATCCAACCCTGATATCCCACTGTTATCCTCTTAGTCTCTTCAGATTCATAAGCTTCTCAGCTTTCCTTTTAGAACAATTGATGTTTATTTTATTATTTTTTCTCAAGCAATTGGTCTCCCGTGGATTATTGATTAATAGGTTTCATCACAAGATCTTACTAGTAGTGGTACAAAAAACTAGGAAGAACAATAAGATTCACAGGTACAATTTTTAGATTTGACATCATGGTATCTTGTATTAAAAGAAACTATGATATCTGACCTTTAGCGATTGGCTCATTTTCCTTAGTATAATGGCGTCCAGTTGGGCACATTTGCTCGCAAACATATTTCATTTATGTAATAGCTGAGTAATATTCCATAGAGTAGATGGAACCATAGAAGCCTTATCCAACCCTTTGTTAATGGACTTTTTAAAAAAGATTTATTTATTTTATTGGAAAGGCAGATGTACAGAGAGGAGGAGAGACAGAGAGGAAGATCTTCTGTTCAATGATTCATTCCCCAAGTGGCCGCAATGGCAGGTGCTGAGGTGATCCGAAGCCAGGAGCCAGGAACTTCTTTCTGGTTTCCCATGCAGGTGCAGGATCCCAAGGCTTTGGGCCATCCTCAACTGCTTTCCCAGGCCACAAGATGGGAGCTGGATGGGAAGTGGAGCTGCCGGGATTAGAGCCAGAGCCCATATGGGATACCGGCACGCTCAAGGTGAGGACCTTAAGCATTATATTATCGTGCAAGGCTCCCAATGGACATATTGGTTGATTCCATATTTTTGTAATTATTGATTGCACTGCCATGAACATAGAGGCACATGCTGCTTTCTAATGTAACAGGTCTTTTAGATATTCCTAGAAGTGGTATTGTTGGGTAATATGGTAGGTAGATTTTCAGTTGCCTGAGCATTCTCCATACTGATTTCCATAGAGTCAGCTTACATTCCCAGCAGCAGTGGAGTAGGATTCCTTTTTCCCTGCATCCTTGCCAGCAGGTGTTGTTGGTAATTTTCTGTATGTGGGCCATTGATACTGGAGCTAAGTGATATTTCAATGAACTTTTTATTTGAATTTCCTTTATTGCCAGGGAGATTGAGCATTTTTTCATATGTCTGTTAGCCATTTGGATTTGTCCCTGTGAAAAATGTCTGTCCATTTCCCCTGCCCATTTCTTAATCGATTTTGTTGTTGTTGTTGTTATGACTGTTCTGGATTTCTTTGTATATTCTGGAAATCAGCCCTTTGTCTCCTGTATAATGTGCGAAGATTTTCTCCCATTCTATTGGTTGGTATTTGAAGATGCTGATTGTTTCCCTTGCTGTGTAGATGCTTGTTAGTTTGATCAAGTTCCATTTGTTTATTTTGGCCTTGACTTCTTTTGCTTTGCATGATTGTTCTAGGCAGTCAGTGCCTACACATGGATCTTTTGGAGTTTTTCCAACTTTTTCTTCCAAATGTTTGATGCTTTATGGATGTAGGTTTAGATGTTTTATCCATTAAGATTTTTTTTTAAGGTTTATTATTATTGGAAAGCCGGATATACAGAGAGGAGGAGAGACAGAGAGGAAGATCTTTCTTCCGATGATTCACTCCCCAAGTGAGCCGCAACGGCCAGTGCTGTGCTGATCCGAAGCCGGGAACCAGGAACCTCTTCCAGGTCTCCCACGAAGGTGCAGTGTCCCAAAGCTTTGGGCCGTCCTCGACTGCTTTCCCAGGCCACAAGCAGGGAGCTGGATGGGAAGTGGAGCTGCCGGGATTAGAACTGGTGCCCATATGGGATCCCAGCGTGTTCAAGACGAGGACTTTCAGCCGCTAGGCCACCGCACTGGGCCCTATCCATTAAGATTTGATCCTTGTGTATGGTGAAAGGTGTGGGTCTTGCTTCTTATTTCTGCAGGCTATTACCCAATTGTCCTAATAGCATTTATTGAAGAGAAACTCCTTTTTCCCTGGATTGTTTTATGTTTTCTTGTGGAAGATTAGAAGGCTGTACATGTGTGAGTTTCCTTCTGGTATGTTTGTTCTGCTGTATAGGTGTTTCTCTATGTTTCTGTGCCAGTACCAGGCTGTTTTGATAACTCCTGTGCTAGTATGTCCAAAGGTCTGAAATTGTGATCCCTCCCACTAGGTTCTTATTTTTCAGGATGGTTCTGGCTATTTGTGGATTTTTACATTTCCAGATGAACCTATATATCATTTTTTCCCCTGCTCTGTGGAGAATATTCTTGGTATTTTAATTGGAATTGTGTTGAATGTATATATTGCTCTTGGTATTATCAACACTTTGACGATGTTGCTTCTGCCCAGCCATGAATATGGTATACATCTCCACTTTTTGAAGTCTTCCTTTATTTTATTTTTTGTAATGTTTTTCAGTTTTCATCATAGAGGTCTTCAACATCTTTAGTTTGGTTTATTCCCAGGTATTTCTTTTTTTTCTCTGTTATTTTGAAGGGTTCCAGACTGGTTAGTTCTTTTTCAGCCTTGGAATTTTTTGTGTACACTATGGCTATTCATTTTTGTTCATTTATTTTTGTACCCTGCCACTTCACCAAACTCTTGTGTAAGTCCTAGCAGGCTTTTTATTGAGTCTCTTGGTTCTGCTATGCATAGAATCATATCATCTTGTAGAGATAGCTTGACTTCCTTGTTTACAACTTGAATTCCTTTGATTTCTTTTTCTTGTCTCATAGCATTTTTGAGTACTTCCACTACTATATTAAATGACAGTGGCAATAGTGGACATCCTTGTCTTGTTCCAGATCTTAGTGGGAAAACTTCCAGTCTGTGCCCATGCAGTATGACACTAGCATTGGGCTTTTTCTTGTATTGCTTTGATTATGTTGTGGAATGTTCCTTACATGCCAAGCTTATTTATAGTTTTTAGTATGAAATGATGTTGGATTTTATCAAAAGTTTTTTTCTGCATCTATAGAAACTATTGCATTATTCTTGCTCTTCGATTTTTTGATGTGGTATATCACATTTATTGATTTCTGAATGTTAAACCATCCCTGATTGCAAATAGGAAATACTAAAATTCCAGAAAGAACAATGCCTCCCTAGGAAATCAGCTGAGTCTAGTATAGGAAAAAAAAACTAGTAGACATAGACAGAAAATGGGGAAATAACATCTACAGTAACTTTAAAATTCATTATTCTATCTGACTGTACACCCCTGGAGAAATACTGTCTATGGTTAAAAATTAAAAGTTGGAGAAATACTCAAGTTTTATATGCATTTGTACTAACATTAATGATATATTTCAGAAATCATCATTATATATATTATAAGGTAGAGATGATTAATAAATATTTTAGTATCACTAGAGCAATTTTACAATGATGGAAGAGGGGCATAGAAAAGAGAATGATGGGAAATATTGGATAAAACTGCAAGTATACAGAGAACACCTTATGAACTCATAATTTAGATGCCGCTACATCAGCAACAGCTCTGTCCACTGAAATAATTTAGAGATCAATTGAACATATCAACTTTGATTTCCAAATAGGAGGTATTAAATTTCCAGAAAGAACAATGTCTTCCTTGGAAAACAGCTGAGTCTGGTGTAGGAAAAAAATTAAACTACTAGTAGACATAGACAAAAATCAAACTACTAGTAGACATAGACAAACACCTGTTGATAGAAAGCAATGGTATGCAGCAATATTGATACAGAAGTAGAACTAAAGGGACCATGGCAAGCTCTTAAAGGAATAATCTGAATATGAAAGCAATAAGGAGGGCAACAGTATCATCGTTTCAAAATTAAATGATTTATGGGTCTGTGGTGAGAGGAAAGGATGTAGAGACAGTGCAAGAAAGGAGGAGCTCTTCTGTAGAGATGGAGGCCAAAGACAGCTACAATGTAGAGAAAATACAGCACTGGAAATATAATGATAGAAAACAATAATGCAACAGTGGAAATGTGTGGGCCATCGAGAGACTGTGAGGCAATGTAGGAGAATGGGCATTCACAACATCATCATGCGGTGCTTCAGGTCACCTGCACAGTGCAGAGATGTAGCAGAGCATCCTAAGCCACACAGGGAAGCTGAGCAAATCCAGTCATGGGACAGACTGATGTTATGGGGCTACTGATGGATACAAGGAGGGGCAGACATAACCCAGGAGGTTTTCTTGCTGAAAATGCTCTAACATAAGTAAATAATCATGGGAAAAAATACTCCCTTTGGGACATTTTACATTATGACTAGAGTGTACTCTTCAAAAAGATCAGCAGCATGAAACCCAACTAATAACAGGGACCAAGCTGGAAACCTTGCAGAAGAAAAGAATTTGAAGGGCCCTGAGTGCTTGGTACAATTCCTGCATCCTACATCAGAGTACATGGACCCTACTCCTGACTTCTATTTCTGCTAATGCACAGCCTGTGCTCAGGGGTGCTGCAGGGCAGCTTGAGTAGTGGAATCCCTGCTACCCAAGACAGAAGCACAGATTGCAGTCCTAAGAACATGATGATTAGGAAGGTGAGTGGGCACAATAGAGAGCTCCTTTCCTTGGGATCACTTCATGGAGGACGTTTCGTCCTAGGCACTGACTAAGGGGAAGTTGAGCAATGGGCAAGACATAGTCCACTGGGGATTGTGTCTTGCGTCTGGGTATGGGGACCTTTTCTCACATCAGGAACTCTCTCTCCCTGAACCCAGGTTTGAGAATACCAGCTTAAATTCCTGCATCCATTGTTTGTCCCTTGGGAGTCTTAGTGGTTGAGATTTCAGTGCTTTGCCATACAAAATGGAGAGAGTGCAATTTCTCCCCAGGGCCACTGGGAAAACTACATGGTATTGAGAATGCAAGATATCATTACCATTGACTCATGCCAGTATATACTCAAGGATTGTTACCAATGATAGCTTCATAGGCAGCTTCTCCAACAACCACCCAGTTACCTTGTACACTTGTGTCTACCTCACCCTTTTTTATTGTCCCCATACCATCTGTCAACTCCTATTCTTGCACCATGGATACAATCATCTGTATCCTCCTGTTTCTACAGAACAAGAATGAATTCATTCAGTTTATAACCTCGGTGTCTAGCTCAGCACAGCAATTGGAAGTTCACCTTAAAGGCTTATTTTCTGAATAACTGCTTGAATTGATGAGTGAGATAATGAGAAATGTGTAAGTAACTGAACACAGGAAAAATAAAGATGTAACAAATGGAGATGAGTAAGGACTTCAGGAAGTCAGTGAATGGCAAAGGAAAGCTGTGAGAATGGAAATCCCATTTCTATCACCTGAGCCTCCTGTTCTTATTCATGTGGGCTGGAATCCACTGGCTCTGCTGAATGTGTAAAACGAATTTTTCTAAGAACCTGCTAACATTCTTGTCAATTTAAGGCTGACAATGCTTTAATTTTGGGGTAATGCTACAGCTTCTTTATTTAGTAGTTTAGTTTAATGGTCTAATTTAGCAGCAGATTGTGCTATCTGCTGCTTTCTGAGAGAAACTTCGTTAGGCTCAAGCCTTCAACACAAGTATTACTGCCCCCAAGCTCCTCCCTAACAGATTAGCCTTCTAGAAAGACCCTGAGGTTTTTTTTTTTTTAATGTACAATGCATTAAACAGGAAGACAAGCACCTAGATAAGACCATCATTGTCTGAACTATCCAAATGTCTTTGTAGTCACTAGGCTTTTATTTACAGAACGCAAACTGCTGCTGTGAGTCTTAACAGCAATGCAAATATTGTTGCAATGCTTTCAGGTGCTCCTGAGCCACACAGTATGAGCTCCAGGAATGAATCCAGCAAGGAGACACAGCTGCTGAGACCTTCTCCCTGGTGACATGAGACCTGTGTCCAGGGGGGAGAGAACAGAACATCTGGGAAGGACCTCAGATCCCTTTCTGTTTGCTGTGTGGCAGTCACTTTCCAATAGTCTTCATCCCCTCACTCGTTGCATTGAGTAGATGCAGCCAGATCATCCTCACTCTCCATTGGCAGAGACAGACGCCAAATACAAAGATTAAGAGTCCTGTCTATGGCTCTTCTAAAAACATGGTAAAACAACAAAAACAGTAATGTAACATTTCAGAGACTGCAATACGCATGGATGTTGTTCTAAAAATTTTAATTGATTCATGTCAATTCATCAGTCTTCACTAGCCTTTGAAAATTGAAAACCAAGGAGAAAGAACATGCATGGATGCAGGTGGAGGTCAATGTGTTGAGGAAGCGTGGCCTTATGTACGTTTCTACAAGATCACTCTGCCTGTAATCTCAATTACGAGTCTGGATGGGCGAAGACGTTGCAAGTTTTGATTATAAAGTATATGAAGCCCAGGAACAGGATTCCCATCATCTCTATCCTCTCATCGGTTCCTTAGCACTTGACAACAGAGATTACAATGCAAACTGATGCAAAGCACTAAAGGGTAGTCTGTCCTGGCCCCAAAGTCTTTACCTTACCTCTCTGTGATAAGACGTATTGCGTACAGAGCAAAGCCTTAAACCTAGACAGCAACAATTTGTATTCTGCCCCCCAGAATTTATTAGCTTCCCTAATACAATTGTGAAATGAAAATTATCCTAGATGCTTCACAGTGAAGCATGCTGCACGGGCTTGGTATCTTGTGGATAATCAACATGATTTTATTGTAGTCTGTAATCAAGTGACACAATTTCAACATGCTACTTCTACAGTCAATGCTTACTCAGCTTATGATAAGCAATAAATGTGAGAACATGAGCACAGCTTGTTCTGTGAGTCTTTGGCAAGGAAGTGGTGTGTGAGGAGAAAGAGGGTGTGGACAGTCATGCTTTTCAGTAGGAGCCTGGAACTTTCTCACAAAAGCATAGGACACAGCACTGCATTCTTCTTGTTTTACCATACAATGCAACTACCAAAAATTAGCTATCTGTGTACAAATAAATGGCCAGCCGTGCAGCCCCATCCTATGTCCTGGATGATGCCTCGTCTCTAGCAGCCCAGAGGTAAACCACCACCATTGCTCAAGCTGTGCCAAGTGTATGGGAAAATGTTCTCCTTACTTCCCAGCAAAGCTGGGATGATAACTGATTACCTGTGATCACATTGCATAATTATGTACAAGAATATTGGGCAGAATTCAAAAACAGCTTCCCAATAAATTCCAGTATGCATAATTTGGTAGGTTTTAATGAAAAGTAAAGGCTTCTGCTCAGGGAGTGGGAAACAGCATTGTAACAGTTAGATTTGTAAGATATGGAGATTTGAAAGGTGGTGTATCAAAGTATTATGAACTGTTTGAGGAAAAAAAAAGTTCTGCTTTAGGTATCTGGCAACATGTTTGTGGCAAGTCCTTTACAGTACCAGATAACTGCCACAAAAGTCCACGCGTGAAGTCAGCACTGCACCCCTCCAGACACAAAACAAATATCTTTTGCTAGTGATTCTAGAAAAAATAATTTTGCATGTCAACATGCCGTTGTGCCTTATAAAGCAAAAGTGTCTTGCTACTTGGACATGTATTTGACATGCTTAAACTGAGGAGGATGTAGTGAAATGTCAGCTTCCAAGGAATATCTAGTCACGGAGCTTTTTCATTTTATTCTGCCCTGTGGGTATTGGAAGATTCCCCTGAGACAGTCACCCCACAGGTCCTCAGAGCCTCTGAAACAGCACAGCAGCTGCAGCAGGGGAGCGTGGATTTTACAGCCAACAATAGAAGAAGGTTGTTTTTTATGGCTAAGGTTACTATGAAAGAGATTTTAAGGAATTATATGAAAAATGGAATTAAAGATGGGTACTTTTTTTTTTTTCTAAGATTCATCCGGTGACCAGTGCAGTAGCTTAGCAGCTAAAGTCCTCGCCTTGAACGTGCCAGGATCCCATATGGGTGCCGGTTCTAAACTCAGAAGCCCCACTTTCCATCAGCTCACTGCTTGTGCCCTGGAAAGGCAGTTGAGGATGGCCCAAACCTTAGGACTTGCACCTGCGTGGAAGACCCAGAAGAGGCCCCTGGCTCCTTGCTTCAGATTGGATCAGCTTTGGCTTTTGTGACCGCTTGGAGAGTGAATCATCGGACAGAAGATCTTCCTCTCTGTATATCTGAGTTTGCAATAAAAATAAAATAAATCTTTTAAAAATTATTAAAATATATGTTAAAAAATGGATGCATCCTTATGTGAAAGGCAAGATGAAAGGAGAGGGAGTTAAGGAGAATATCTATTCACTGATTCATTCCCAAATGCTCATTGAAAGCCAAAGTTGGGCCATGCTGAAGCCAGGAGCCAGAGAGTTCATCTGGACTTCTCTGTGGGTGGTAGGGTCGAAGTACTTAGACCATGGCATAATGCTTTCTGGGTACACTGCCAAGCTCAAGATTGGAAGCAAAGTATCTGGGACTCAAGACCAGTATTTTTCTATTAGATGCAGGTGTCACAAACAGCAGCATTACCTGCAGTACTCTGCCCTGGTGAAAAACTGTATGATCCGAGTATAGATTTTTGTGCATAGATGTTTTAAAATATGTATTTTAAAATTATTTTTATTAATGGAAAGGCAGAGTTCCAGAGAGAGAAGAGACAGAAAGACAGAAATGATCTGTTTGCTAACCCACTCCTCAGTGGCCAGTTGAAATCAGGAACCACGTACTTCTTCTGTCTCCCATGTTTGCCTTGTGGAGGCCCAAAGACTTGGTCCAACCTCTGCTGCTTTTCCAGAAAGTTGGATCAAAAGTGGAGCAGTCAGTATTGCACTGGTACCCCTGCATGGTGGAGCCATCAGCAGAGGCATCGTCTGTAATGCCACTATGCTGGCCTTGCAAATTTTTGAAATGGTTTCATGCAGAGATCTTCAAAAATATGTAGACAATATGTAGTTTGAAAAAAAATGGGGCCAAAATAAATGTATTCATAGCTCCTTTTACGTCTTGATGTTTTGGAAGTTTCCTTGTGTTCTCCTAACCCCCTCTCTAGGTTTTCAGGGATGAAATGCAAATTCATGGAGGCAACTAGCAGCAGATAAGTTTTTTTTTTTTTTTAATTGCAAAGTCAGCTATACAGAGAGGAAGAGAGACAGAGAGAAACAACTTCCGTCTGTTGACTCACTCCCAAAGTGGCCACAATGGCCACAGCTATACCAATCTGAAGCCAGGAGCCAGGAGTTTCCTCTGGGTCTCCCAGGTGGATGCAAAATCCAAAGACTTTGGGCCATTCTCGATTGCTTTCCCAGGCCACAAGCAGGGAGCTGGGTGGGAACCAGGCCACCAGGATTAGAACCGGCACCCATATGGGATCCCAGCACATGCAAGGTGAGGACTTTAGCCACTAGGCTACTGAGCTGGGCCCCAGGTGCTCCTGTTTGGAACTGCATTCATAGACAAGATAGCAAGTGGAGGAGATAACTTAAGTACAGTTTGGTTAAGCACTGAGGGTTGTCTCATGACTGTTATTGATTTCACAGGACAGAACCTCAGCCTAAGATAAATTGTGGAAAATGGAAAGATAAAGACAGAGAAGTAAAGATTAGTCTTCAATTTAGCAATGATTTCGCAGAGTTCAACTGACATTGGATTTACCCAGTGTGTGTGTGTAAACGTAGATTCAAGGACTTGTCATACCCTGTCCTTTATTTTTTACGAAGGAGCTCACGGTTAATCGGGAATCACAAGTATACACAGTTGTAACAAATTAATGTTGCTGGTGTTGTGTTAAAATTTACAGAAGAGGAGAGTGAAGTGCTGGCACCCTAGCTCAACAGAATAAACTGTGTGTGTGTGTGTGTGTGTGTGTGTGTGTGTGTGTGTTTGAGAGAAAGAAAGATTTCAAGGAATTGAATTATAAAAGTTTAACTGTAAGTTAGACCAGCAGGCTAGAGAGAAAATTGCAGCTCACGTTCAAAGACATCAAATGGCAGAATCCTTTCTTGTTTAAGCAAGGACTGCGTTTCTTCTCCTAAAGACCTCACTAAGCGGATGATGATAACACACGCTACAGAGAAAAACCTTTTTTGAAACTCATTGAATTAAAAGTTCATTTTACCCATTAAAACACCTTCACAGAAAATATCTAAGAGTATTTGACTACACATGTGGATGCTATGTTCCTGTCAATCTGTTGTAATTCACCATCTGATCAAGGAAAACAAAAAACCTAGCTGCCTATAGAGGCATGTCAGCTGTTCACTAATCTGAACCCTTGCCCTTGCCCTGTTTTGTCTCCACTCCTGGCTTTTCCTGGGTATAAACCTCAGCGCCAAGAAGTCTTTTATTGTCTGATGGCATCTTACCTATCCAGCAGTCCACCTAAGTACCTTTTCACCCACCATCTCAATTCTTAGTCCATGCTGGATTCCTGGTTATCAAAAAACATCCCTCCCTTCTTGACCAATAGACTGATGAAGCCAAATGACTGCAGATGCTTTCATCAGCTGAAATACTGCAACTAGATAATAGTGGATTGGAGCCCTGATGCCCTTTTTAACAAAAACAATAATAACAAAAATTTGTTTAAATATGTCAGGCTCCTCTTGGCTATCTTCTTGTCTCCGAATTACTCGTAAATTGAGTACCAATCTTTCAGGTTACTTGGTTCCCTAAGGTTATTTATTCACTGTGTGTTTCTCAAATTGATCCCAACTTTCCCTCACTCAATCTTCCCAGTTAAACAAAAACCCTTTGTGGTTGAGGATAAAGTTCATTACTCCAGGATTTACTTATTTGCACAGTTTGTGGCTTTCCCTTGCAGTCTGCATCCAAACTACCAACTGTGGTTACTGATGAACCGAATTATTTTTCCCGACTCCTTTGGTTAGTCCTTGAATTAAATCAATGCACATCTTTCATTCATCCCACAAGACCCACCTTCCACATTGCTCCAGCTTTCTCTGTGCCTAGGAAAATTTGACTGCTCTGGATTTCTGGATTCTGGATGGATTTGGCTAGTATAAAATCTATAAAAGAGACTGACAGTCTGTGGAGAGACTGAGCTAAGTCGCCATCTGCTCTGAGCTGGGTGTCTGTCAGGTGATATCTCAATTGCTCTGAAGACTCAGCGTCTCTTCTGGAACCCACTACCACATCCTGACTTCTGACTGCTGGTGGGAGGACTTCTGTTCTAACTATTGCACTATGATTCCTGCCTGTAACTTCCTTTCACATGCTCAGCATACTGTACACAATCCGCAAAGGGAATTAAAGATATAATCCACTCACGGTGTGATGAGGATATCTTGCTTCCAATGCTTAGAGTGATTTTGTGTTTTACTCAGGATCAACTAAATCATATGGTTTTACTCAAGAACCATCCGAAAAACCTTTTCCCTCTTACTGTTCCTCTGGAGTTCAGGCAGCAGATCCCCTTGGTTAGAAACTCAAGGCCAGGGCCTGCCATGATAGTGTAGTGGTTAAAGTCCTCGCCTTGCACACCCGGGATCACATATGGACGCCAGTTCTAATCCCAGCGGCCCCACTTCCCATTCAGCTCCCTGTTTGAGGCCTGGGAAAGCAGTTGAGGACAGCCCAAAGCCTTGGGACCCTGCATCCATGTGGGAGACCCAGAAGAGTTCCTGGCTCCTGGCTTCAGATTGGCTCAGCTCCAGCTGTTGCGCTCACTTGGGGAGTGAACCATTGGATGGAAGATCTTCCTCTCTGTATCTCCTTCTCTCTCCTTCTCTCTGTATATCTGCCTTTCAACAACAATAAATAAATCTTAAAAAAAAAAGAAACTCAAGGTCAGATCTGGAGCCTGATGGAACTTTGGCTTGCACCTGTTCAGGTGAGTCGAGGTTTTGATCTAGCCATTAAAATGTCTGATTAAGATAGTCACATCGCATACTGGAGTTCATGGGTTCAATATCATGTTATGCCCCTGATTTAATTTCTGCTAATGTAGACTCCGGAAGGCAGCAGACAACGGCATGTATGTACATAGATCTTTGTTACCATGTTTGGAAAAATATATAGGAAATCATGTCCCATCCCAGACACTGCTTGAACTTGGGGAGTGAACTACAAATGAGAGTTCTTTCTCTGGTTATTATACATGAACAAAATTGTAGTGGTCTACCTTCTGTGCATATTTTTCTATCACTTAATTGCTCTGATAAATCAACTGACTTTCCCATCATAGGGGAGCTGCCACTTTATATTACTTGGGGCCATTGACTAGGATCATGCTGCGAAAAGCTCAGCCTGCTTGTCATTGATGTGCACAGACAGAACTGTCTCAGGATGGGTGAGGAACTCAGGCGGCAGACACAGAAACAGCTGTCAGGACAAAGGAGTCGCCCCTTCTCAGGTAGCGAGCTGAGGGACCATTCTTCAGGAGACACAGAACCAAGGTGTCTGCTTAGGAGACACCTCCATGTGAAACTCTGGATCCTGAATGAGCACAATGCTGTGAATTCAGACTGCCTGGAGAATTGGGTCTCTAGCCCTCAGCTGCCTTGAGAAGGAGAAGAAAGGAAATCCACACCCCCCTGCTACACACACTATTGTTATTCTCTATGGGATTCCTCCACGGATGCTGCTGAAAGCAGCAGGGGAAAGCAGCTTCAGGTTTTCAGAAATTAATCCTAAGGGCACAACAACATTCCTTGTCAAATTATCCTTTTTCTTTTTTCAAAAAATGTGTTTATTTTGTTCAAAGGCAGAGTGTCAGAGAGAAACACAGAAAAAGGGATCCTGTTTGCCCTGGTCCATTCTCCAAATGACCACAGCAGCCAGAAACAGGTCAGACCAAACCCAGGTACGCAGAACATTCTTTCGTCCTCCCACACAGGTGCATGAGCTCAAGTACCTGGACTGTTTCCAGCTTTGTTCCCTGGCATATGATCAGGGAGCCAGAATAGAAGTGAAGTAGTCAGGATCACCACAGGAACTGCAAAATGAGGTGCCTTGTTCCCACAGCTTAAACTACTGCACCACAATGCCATCTCCCAGTTCTGCTTCTTCTGTTCCCTCATTCTTTCCATTCCCCTCTGCTCCATTCCCTGCACAACTCTATCATATTTTATATCATGACATGAGTTGCTCATGTTTAATAATGCCGAACATTAAATCGGAGGATATGATTTTCAGTGAAATAACCCAAACACAGAGACAAAAGCCATATGTTCTGCCATACAGAGATGCCATGTGTATTAGTTTTTACTGCAAAAAGTGTTTTATTGAGACACAGTTTTGAGTCTCTGTAAAAAACTAATTAACAGAAATTATACACTACTGTAGTGTTAATGATTTTGTGACTATTCTAAAAGTTGAATTTCATTTGATAATTGTTTACATGACTTACTGGGCTATGGTTGTTCCACATTTATTTCTGGAGCTTTTGCTTAGTAGAGCCATGAAGTCTTTGACTAACATAAGTGAAAAATAAGTTACATCGAAAAACAGTAAGTAAAATATTAGTTTGCAAACCTTCCAAACAGAAATATGTACATAGTGCTACTTATTTACATATTATAAAATGTCAAATTCATCGTGAGAGGTGTGTATTCTGACTTCTGCAAAGCTTTACTCTTATATTTATGGATGCTTCAGGGGAAGAACATACAAAGACGTACATATCTTGTTCACATTCCAAGGAAATGCCCAGCAAACACTGAGCCTGTTCAGCTTGGACAGAGTGAGAGGCTCTGCTGGCCGCAGAATCCCATCAGACACTCAGCAACCTGCACTCGCCCTCATGAGTGTCAGCTGGTTTACACACAGAGTGGAACAAGTTTACATCTTCAGAAGCAGATGGTCCCACGTGATGAAGCTGATAGGATTTGCCTGTGAATCAGTATTCCCCTCTGTGGCTTTGCAGTTACATTCTTTATGAAAACTTAAAATTTTGTGGTTATTTAATACATGCACTTTAACTTCAGAATGCATTTCAATGATATAGTAAAGAAGTACACTTGGATTCTGGAACCAAAATTATTAACATGCATATGTATATGTGTACAAAAATGCTCATTTGGTCCTGGCGCAGTAGCCTATGGCTAAAGTCCTTGCCTTGAACGTGCTGTTATCCCATATGGGGGCCAGTTCTAGTGAGTGGCCCCACTTTCCATCCAGCTCCCTGCTTGTGGTCTGGGAGAGCAGTGGAGGATGGTCCAAAGCCTTGGGATTCTGCATCTCCGTGGGATACCTGGAAGAAGCTCCTGGCTCCTGGCTATGAATTGGCTCAGTTCCAGCCACTGCAACCACTTGGGGAGTGAATCATCAGATGGAAGATCTTCCACTCTGCCTCTCCCCCTCCTCTCTGTATATCTGACTTTCCAATAAAAATAAATCAATCTTAAAAAATTTAAAAATGCTCATTTATAACAAAGGTACCTAGACAATTCCAACAATATAATGACAATGGCATTCTTGAGATTATGAATAAATGGGAACATTGATACTTGCTTCTGATTTTATATTTCCCCCTCAAACTTTGTACAATGACCACTGATTATTTTGTAGCAAAAAGTAATAATTGAAAGCACTTTAAAGCAAAACCTATGTATAATGTCTCAATCCACAGGCTTTTGCTGAAGCGGAAGAGGGTTTATTTGCTTTCAGAATTTCCATGTGTGGCCACAGGATGTAGTACGTACCCCACTAAAGAAAGGAGCATATTGTCTTCTTTCTTCATCTTTCTTTATAAAATGGAGATGTGAAACATCTGCCCTGGACATTTATTATGAGGATTAAAGGAAATGATAGTTTCCAACTCTCATCTAAGTTGCCAGTGACCATGGACACACAGTAATCGCTGGCCATCTTACCCCTTCTTTAATTTTTGGAGATCAAGGATTAGGGAATTTTTTTTTTAAGATTTATTCATTTTATTACAGCCAGATATACAGAGAGGAGGAGAGACAGAGAGGAAGATCTTCCATCCAATGATTCACTCCCCAAGTCAGCCACAACGGGTCGATGCGCGCCGATCCGAAGCCGGGAACCTGGAACCTCCTCCGGGTCTCCCACATGGGTGCAGTGTCCCAATGCATTGGGCCGTCCTCAACTGCTTTCCCAGGCCACAACCAGGGAGCTGGGTGGGAAGTGGAGCTGCCGAGATTAGAACCGAGGCCCATATGGAATCCCAGGGCTTTCAAGGGGAGGACTTTAGCAGCTAGGCCATACCGCTGGGCCCAAATCAAGGATTAGGGAAATTTACATAAAAAAACTAAGAAAGCCTAGGAAATGTAGTATTACTAAATTCCTAGTTGTACAATGTCTGCAGCTTGGAATAATTAATGTGTTAATTATGTTTTGAGAAAAGTTAAGATCCGATTCTTCCCTTGTTCCCATTACACTAATAAGCAGGTCAAGCTCCTCACACAGTCCTCAGTACTAGACATGATGCCAAGTTTCTGACTTACAAAGAGAATATTTCTCACTAATTCTCAGTCTTTTTTATTACTATTTGTTGCTTGTTTTGTTTGTGTTTGTAACTTTTAAGGGAGAAATATTCATGGCAAGCCTTTTCAAAAAATGTTAGACAACTGAATATTGGTTCAAAAACACCTCCTTCGGTTCAAGGATCTACTTTCCTTTCCTTGTTGTTCATGAGGAAATCTAGCTGCTAATTGCTATGAAAATTTGTCCTTGACCATTTCAACCACACAGGTGTCTTCTTCCACAAGAGGCCCTTTTGCTTCAAAAGCTGAGGGTGAATGTGAGAGGGAATTTGCACCCTTACCAGTGATACTGCAGTACACTCGGAGAGGTGCCAGGGGCCCACTGCCATCTGTGTCGATGTGGAAGAAGCCGGCTTTGTTCCCTTGATGCATGTACACCTCGCAGGACTGCTCATAGATGGCTGAAAAGACAGAAAAGCAAGGGAAAAAAAAACGTTGTTCACTGTGGTTACCCCCTGTAGCAGTCAGTAACTCCTGCTTCTCCTGACTTCCTTGTGTGTGCTTGAATTTCTCTCCAGGCCTTTTCAAACCAGTATACAAATGTGTGTCAGAGACACATTTACCAGGGCTCTTCCTTCATCCTTCTGCTTCATTCTTCTAAATTCACCTCTCAGGTTACATCGCTCTCAAGTCTCCTCTTACCTCTTTTAAGGCCCTCATCTTTACAGAATGATATGTCCCTTCCTTATACTCCCTGGCATATGGATCTATGGTTATCAATCTATTATTCTTTTTCCCAGATGGGGAAAGTAGTCATCATGTGTTGTTTGACAATGTAGCTTGACATCTACTGTACTGTGACACTCACGTAAAATTTCAACAGATAATTGCTCAGTGAACTTTCAAGAATGCCTCTAGGGGTTTTGTACTATTTGTGTAGCAGGTTAAGCAGACTGTTCGTATGTCCCTAGCTCCACTATTTCTGATGCACGCTCTCTTTGTATTCTCCTGAAATGCAATAGATGGTGTCTCCAGAATCTGAGTTTATGTCACCCATATGAGAGATGCAAATGGAATTCCCAGCCCCTGCGCTTCCCTGGTTATGATCCTTTCAGGAGTAATTATACAGAGAAATTCTTCCTGTATCTACCTCTCTATCTCCCTGCCTTACAAAATAATAAATAAATTGATAAAAACTCATTTGTCTGTTAATCGATGATGTTTGATTGATCTGTCTAGGCGATTTAAATTCAGAGTGAATATGCATGGGTGGTAATTTGGTCCTGGCATTTTAGCCATGGGTTCATTGGTTTAGTCTTCTGGTGTCATTTTACTGGGATGTTCTTTGCATTTACCTTTGGTTTTGTTGGGTGCTATTCCTCTTCTCTGTCAAGAGAACATCTTGAAGTATCATTTGTAGGGCAGGACTGAAAGAGGCACAATCTCTGAGCTTTAACTGCGAAAGAATTTTACTTCATTTTCAAAGACAAAGGAAAGTTTTGCTGGGTACATTATCGTGGACAAACTTTTTTTCTCTCTTTTTTGCATCTGGAATATGTCACTCCACTCTCTTCTGGCCTCTAGAGTTTCCTGTGAGAGGTTTCCTGTGAGTTTAATGGTATTCCTTTATATGTCAGTTGATTTTTTTCACGTGCACATTTAAGGATCTTTTACTTATGCTCAATTGAAGAGAGCTTGATAATCATGTGTCTTGGTGAAGATCGCTTTTGATCAAGCCTGTTGGGAGTTCTTTGCCCCTCCTGCATGTTGTTTCCCAATTCTTTCTCCAGATTAGGGAAATTTTCTATTATTATTTCATTAAATACATTTGCAAACCCAGCTTCTCTTTCTGCATCTTCTGGGACTCCCATAACTCTTCAATTTGGCCTCTTAATAGTGTCTTTCAATTCTTGAATACTTTTTTTCCTTTTTTAGCTTGGCCCATCTCTGCTTCCAGCTTTTTGTTTGTTTCCCCCGATGACAGGATATATCTTCTAATTTTGGGATTTTTTTTTCTTCTGCCTCCTTCATTCTATTTTGGAGACTCTCCACTGTACTTTTAATTTGCTGCACTGTATTTTTAATTCCTGATGTATCAGCTTTCATTTGATTTATTGCTGCTATTTCCTGTGTGACATATTTGTTAAATTCCTTGAACTCTTGCTTTACATACTTCTCATTGTTGATAGGAAGCTTTATAACAAGCTCTGAGTTAAGCAAAGACTTTTCCTTCTTTGCAGGGGAGTCTTCAGTAGTATTAATTTTGTTTTTGTTTCATCTTTTGTTCTCGGTCATTGTACTTCTGGTTAGCAGATTCTTCTCCTTGGGGCAAGTTTCTAAGCTGTGTCACCCACAGGCCTGCAGTTTGATTTTACTTCTTACAGTTGGTACCTGGCTCGTTGCTTGCAGTCACATGTGCTACTCCCTCCAGCAATTTCCAGGTCTGAGTTCTTATGTTAAATTTCCACAATGGTTTCTGTTGCCCCAGCTCCTGGCTCACCACTCCCCACCTCCTGCGATACTGTGCTGAAGCTGCAGCATTGTCTGTACAATGTTTCAACCAATTCTGGTTGGACTAGGTCCCTGGATTAGGGACACACCAGGTGTCCTTTATAGCTAGGTTGTTGGTGGTACTGATCTTGCCAGGGTCTGTTGGCCATTATGTCTGAGGACAACACAGACCTATTTTGACCTGTACGATGTGAAAATAAGTATTATTTTCAATGAGGTAATAGTGCAATGCACTGAGCTCACTATTGTCCTGCAGTTTTAAAGCCTTTGTACACTGTACAAAATGGCACCCAATGTGTCACTACTAGAGTTCTTGATCTGCTGGCTGTCAGGTCTGGGGGCTACCTGGGCATGTCTTTTGGTGGAACCTATAGAATACCATGTGGTTGCAGTTCACTGAGCCAGAAATGAGTTCACTCCCAGCTCAGTGCATATGCAGTTCTGTCCCTTAGCCTTTGCCTCCTTAAACAAAATGGTGCATGATTCATCTCTAGGGGGGCGGACTGGGCTGTGAAAGCCACCCTGCCCGCACTGCCCATCTGGAACCTCCTGCACTGTCTCTGCTCCTGATGAAATCAAACAGACCAGTAGGATGGACAGTTCTTTGTCTGGATCCATCGCCTGAGCTCCTGGTGAACACCTCTTCCCATATTGCTGCTGGTGGAATTCCAGCTGCAGCTGAAGTTCAGATGGTCACTCACTGAATGCTGCTGGGGTATTGTTCACTCACTGCAACACCACACCATTATGTCCACTGCTTTCCTGTGTCTGTCAGTCTATAGGCACCCCTCTACTCTTGTTCTCTCTCCTCCTGTTTCCTGGAATGCTCCCTCTCTGCTTCACACTGGGTAATGTTTCTACTTCTGTTTAAACATGTCCTTACCCTATTCTGCCATCTTGATTCTCCTAAAATTGCTATGTCTTTTCTTTTTTTTACTTTATTTTTATTGTATTGTTGTTGACAATCTTTACATAGTTAATCACGGTTTAAAAAAAAAGTTCAGGGGGTATAGCGAAGTGGGTAATACTATTATGTCCATATTGTTTCCATCATGTATCTGAGGTAAAGGGGGATATTGAGGGAGAACCCCCACCCGGTTTCCCGTCCATCCCAAGTCCCGGATGTGGGGCATGCTCTGAGAAATTTGCTCAAGTGGTTTTAATAGTTCTCCAGTTATGAATCACTGACTGTTTTGCTCGATGAGGTCGTCCACTGATTGATATGGTCAATCATAAGGTCTCCGTTTGCCCCATATTTCGCTGCCAACATATAGCTGAGATGAATATTTGACCTGTTCTGTCTTCTATCTTTTCTTGGTTAGAGTTCTGAGTCCAGCAGTTCGATTGGGAAGATCTCCAAAGAAACTTTGAGGTATTCCCAGACCAGATTCTTCTATGTTCTGGCAAGCACAGGCCCCGGCACAGTCCATCACCCTGATCAGCTGGTGGTTGCAATTGCTGGACTGGTTCTGTTTTCAGTCCCGAGTTGCACTGGAACCAATGGGTGTTGCAGTCTAGTCTGGCTCTGCCCAGCACATACGTGGCCCTTACATCAACCAGTGGGAGCTGCAGCCTAGTAGGGGCGACCCACAATAACTCCCACCAGGCCCGCCCCCTACCCTGATTTGCCAGTATGTGTAGCAATAGACCATTCTGTCCCTATCCCATTTAGCTCTTGTACTTGTTAATGGGTATTAAAGTTTAGTTCCATCTAACCAAGTCAACCATCCAGCCCTCACGGATGTTGTTGAGTGCCTCTCTGTCTAGCCACCCCAGCCCCCATCCTAGTTTTCATGCCCTCCCGCAGGAGTAGTGACCCAAGATGGGGGAACCCACTTTTTCCCTCCCAGGTCTCTCTCAGTCCCGGTTCATGCACTCTTTAGGTGGTTCTGTGATTTGACTTGACAGAATTAGTCCCCAGTGCCAGCTTCTGCCAGCTGATGCTGCGGCTAAGCCCAAACATCCCTCACCCAATCTAATTTATGCTTGCACCTGCAGGAATAATCAGCCAGGAATAACCTGGCTTTTCCCTGATCTAGTCCACATGCAGCACACAGGTGCTTAATCTGGTCTGTCCCCATCCCAGTCCACGCTCTCCAGTGGGAGTAGCTGTCCGGCGAGGGGACCAGCCCCTTAGTCCCCCTGCCAGCCCTGCCCCTCCCTTCCTGGATCTCACGTGTGCTGGTTGGGTGCTGCAGTCAAATCCAGTACAGGCAACCTCGCCCTGGCATTTCTTTTATTGGAAAGTTAGATGTACAGAGAGGAGTAGAGACAGAGAGGAAGATCTTCTGTCTAATGATTCACTCCCAAGTAACCGCAATGGCTGGTGCCGTGCCAATCTGAAGCCAGGAGCCAGGAACTTCCTCCAGGTCTCCCACACAGGTCCAGGGTCCCAAGGCTTTGGGTCGTCCTCGACTTCTCTCCCAGGCCACAATCAGGAGGCTGGATGGGAAGTGGAGCCGTTGGGACCAGAATCAGTAGCCATATGGGATCTTGGCACTTACAAGGCAACGACCTTACCACTACTCTATCATGCCGGGCCCAAATTGCTATGTCTTCTACAAGTTCTCCATTGACCCCTGAAAACATCCATGATGAAACCATCATGTTTTTGTCTGGGAAGAATATGGTAACATTCAGGAAAAGCAGAAAAAAAAATTAGTCTGTAATATTTGCATTGAAGCAGCAAGTAGTCACCCACCCTGATGTTAAATGGGACAAGCTGACATTAGGAGTATAAGATGTATGGTGAACAGTACAGTGAGAGACAAATGAAGCCTCTTTAGAACAAACTTTACCTTAATGTGAACAGGTGCATAGCACAACTGCATAAAGCAGGTAGATCTGCATTTTCAAATGAGAGAAAAAAAAGAACAGTCTGAATATAATTCAGCAGCTAATTTACAGCCTAAGGTATAACTGAAAATGTCCTTGTGATGTCCACACTCCTTACAAGTAATGATAGCATTCTGAAAGCAAAGTAGTTCTATTTAGAGCTCAACTTTTCAATTCCAATGTCAGAGCTGTAGTCCTTTTGCCCCATTATTTAATTCCTACTGTAAAACTATAGATGCAGACAAGAAGCAGGACAGCATATGTGTTTGAGGCCATAAAAATGACTCATTTCTGTTTGCTTTCCTCATTCTTTGTATTCTCAGCAAAATAACAATTGTGACATCAATGCATATTTAATTACCTGTCTACACACAGAACCTAAACATATACATAAATCAATTAAATTCTTGTAATCAAATAAATGCTTGTGAATCATTTTGCATCCAGCAGCCTTTTATTTATTAAATCCCTCATACGGTGCATTTCAGGGACTTTGCTTTGGCCTATTTTCATTGAAGGGGGAAAAATATTAAAATAAATGGGATTGCCAAAATTAGTTTAAAATGTCAGGATATTAAGTTAGTAAACACATTATTTTTAATGTTCCTATTTACAGATAGCTGGAGCAGTCTTAAAAATTGATATTTTCTGGCCCTGGGGGGCCCCCCAGCCAGGCTGGATCTGAGAACGAGGACTCAGCATGCCAAGACCACCGCCGCAAGGCGGTGAGGGGGTCCCTGGCTATGGGTGGTCAGTGCACCAAATGGTGCCAGGATGTGCCTGCTGGCCGCCGGCAGCAAGCTACGGGGTTTTTATGATCAGAAATAGCTGCTTAGAGACACCCTTGAATAACCCCAGCCTTAGTGTAGGTGAGAGATGAATTTCTGGTGACTCCCAGTAATAATAACCATAAACACTAGGGCAAGAGTGGGACTGAGACATGAAGGTTTGACTGAGAGTACCCATAAGAACTATTAGAAACAGACTGAATCACCAACCAAACCAGGACCCAGAAGCTCAAGTGGCCTAGTAGGGAAATAGTGGGCACCTGCCTCGTAGGTAACTACCCCCACTGATGAACATGAAACCTGGACAGGGGTGGGATTGCTAAACAGAAACGCACATGCCAGTATTTATGTGGGCTGGGTAGAGGGCTGGTTGGGTCAAGCTGGGCTTCAAAATGCATCAATAAGTTCCAGAGTTTAATGAGAGGTGGGACAGACTGAACAAGACTGCGGTAACTCACTCACATGCATGTAAAACAGTGAAGGGAATAGACTGGGTGGAGGTTGTGCCGAGCCACCCCTAACCGGGCTACAGCTCCCATTAATTTGTGTGGGGACCAAGTGTGAAGTCGGTAGAATTGAGCCATAACACAATACCCGTTGGTCCAGGTGGATGACAGGGCTGGAAACAGAACTGACCCAGCGGAGTCCGGTCACCTTAAGCAGAGCTATGACATTAACAACATGCTAGAGAAACATATCGGGGGAAGATTCTGTGGGGGAGGTGAGGGACAAATCCTATGGAAATTCTAGCCCCACAGGTCACTTCAAGAGATGGAGTGGTGATGGACTAAGCTAGGTGTGGCCGGGAAGCATGCCTTTGACCACAGATTGGAGAACTGATGGTAGTCTGGACTAGTTGGGGCAGCGGCGCTCGAGTGTGCATCCTGAGGGGGGTGCAGGGTGGGCCGGACTACAACGTTCACCAGCTCAAGCAAGGCAAAGGGGAGGGCCGGACTGCGCCAGGCACTGGCCCAAAGCGCAGTGGCATGTAGGAAAACTGGAGCTGGGAGGGGTTCAAGGGGAGAAACATGTGAGGTTCCCCAGGCGAGTTACATCTCCCACTGGGGAACTAGGGGTCGGATAGCTTGGGCAAAGGTGCATCAACAGCTGGTCAATGTACTAAAAGGCAATGGAATGGGCACGCCGCCCAATACAGAGCACACCTTAGCCCACAAATAAAATTGCTAACCAGGGTGGAGCACAGCACATGCCCCGCTAAGTTTTTATACCAACTGGTCTGCGTGAGCCAAGGATGCTGACCCACAGTGTCTAAGGCTAAGGTTGTGACAGGTGAAGGGCTAGGCCAAGCTGAGTCAGAGCAACCACAGGCAGGCAGATCACTGGCTGGGAACAGGCAGCGGTTGAGGGGCTAAGGGAACACTGTAGCTGGGTGGAGGTTCCCACCAAGGGACACATGAGCTGGAAAGGGGCTGCGTCTGGTCAAGATACAGTTGTCTCCCTTGGCACAAGTGTGGACTGGGACAAGACACACCGGCACAGGCCAGACTGCAACACTTTCTGGTGCTCTGGAGGACCAGGTTAGATGTGGGACGGACTAGGCTAAGTCTTAACCCCAACTGAGCCCTATATGTGGGTATGGATGTGCCGTGGCTGGGCTGAAACATCCAACAGCAAGAACCAGAATGGGTTGAAGGCCAGTTGGGAAAATCCACTAATCCTACTAGGAGAGGAAGTGAAATGAGCAGTGCTGGCTCAAGGACCCACTGGTATGCGCGAAATCTGGTATTGGGAGGGGCTCTGATGGAGGAGCCTAGGCAACTCCTATGTCAGGACACAGACCCTGCAAGTAAGCGCAAGAAGCATGGAAGGAAACAGCCAAGAGGTCATGGAAAGAATCCCACAGGCATACATTTGGCATGGGTTGGGGCAGACCAGGCTGAATCAGTTCATGTCATCCACTGGCAAATCTGAGTACCAGAACAGAGTGTGGGTCAAGCCAGGACCGGTCGCAACAAAAGCAATGCACAACTTGGAATGTCAAGGTGAGGTTGCCTGTGCCAGATGTGACTGCAGCACCATATCAACACACATGAGAACCAGGCAGGGAGGGGGCAGAACCGGCTGGGGAATAAGGGGTGGTTCCCTTGCTGAACAGCTACTCCGAATGGAGAGTGGGAGCTAGGATGGGAGTAGACCAACCTGGGCAGGGCTACGGCACCTGTGTACCTCATGTGGACCAGGCCAGGGAAAAACCAGGATGGGCTGATTGTTCCTTCTGGTGTAATCTACAATTAGAGTGGGTGAGGGTTGTTAGGGCCTAACCACAGCAGAAGCTGGCACTTGGGGGCCAATTCAGTCAAATTAAACCACAGAATCACCTGAAGAGCGCACAATCTGGGAGTGGGAGGGAAATAGGGGACACCACCCTCTTGGATTACCACCCCGATGGTAGGGCGCAAAAACTAGGATGGGAGCTGGGGTGGCTAGACATAGTGACACCCAACATCATCCGTGAAGGCTAGATACTTAAGCGGGATAGATGGGACAAGGTCTTATTGTCCATTAATATGTATGAGAGCAGAAAGGGATATGTGACAGACTGAATTAGTCTGCTACACATGCTGGCAGACCAGGGTAGAGGGCGGGCCTGGTTGGGATTATTGTGGATCGCTCCAACTAGGTTGGGATGCAGCCCCCACTGGTTTATGCGAGGGCCCAGTATGTGATGGTCAGATCCGGGCTGGACAGCAAACACCCATTGGTTCCAGTAGAAAACAGGGATGGAATGCGGAACCAGCCCAGCAACTGCAACCACCAGCCGATAGGGGTGATGGACTGTGCCGGGCCCTGTGCTTGCTGGTGCATACAGGAATCTCACAAAGTTTCTTCTGGGCTCCCCGCAATCGAGCTTTCAGTCTCTGGATGCTAAACATCAAATGACAGAGGACAGAACAAGTCAATCGACCACCTCAGCTATATGTTGACATTGAAAAAATGGGCCAACTGGAGACTATATGATGGACTATAACATTCAGTGGATTTTCCAATGACCGCATCGTGCCTGGAGTGGTGAGACTGGCAGCAATGCAGCTCTGTGGAACTATCAAAACCACTTTGCCGGATCTACCTTTGGACCAGAGATGGTCTTCCCAAGAAACTGATGAGCTTTTCTAGACAATAAGATGCGGGACTTCTTGCCTGGCAGATGCACACAATGAAAGAATCTCAACTGAATTTGCTCTGTGGTACTGCAACAAGGTGGAGGAATACACTATGGTGGTGGGGGGGGAGAATCACAGGGCCTATAAAACCATGACACATAATGCAATGTAATGCAAAAAAAAAAAAATGTAATACAGCAATGAGGTGGAGCAATCCACCATGGGGGGAGGGTACAGGGAGGGGTTAGGGCATCCCCAGAGCCTATGAAACTGTCACATAATGAAGTGTAATTTGAAGTGTAATTAATAAAATTTATGTATATAAAAAATAAAAAAGGAAGAAAAAATCCATATTTTCATCACTTAGAGGGAGATTGGGTGAAGATGAATCCAAATTAGGATGCAACCCATGGAGAGGAGAGAAGGTGTGTGTGACTATACAGGGAAAGTGTGAATGACAGCTGTCATGAAACTGTTCTGAATTTTCTTTATGATGTTGATTACAGAAATTTGCACATGTGATCGGATTACACAGAACTAAACTCTCACCATTGTGCATATTGCAAAAATCCCAAGTGTCTGACTGAGTGGTTAGGATGCCTGTGTCCTACAATAGATGATATGAGATCAAGTCCTGTCTCTGGTTCCAGACTGCAGATTCCTGTTGAAGCAGAACCAGGGAAGTGGTGGTGATGGTGGCCATTTATTCACTTCCTACCATCATGATGGGGTTCCCAACTACATGATTCACCCTGGCTGAACCCTGGCTGCTGCAGGCATTTGAGAAGTGAACAACTGAATGGTAATTCAATTTGTCCGGGAATTTCATTGAAGACAAAATGCACATCAACAGTTGCTAATTACAAACAGAACGTTCTGTGCAAAATTTTTGTTACGCCACATGCTATCTTAAGCTTCTGGAATCAATAATTTACAGAAACTTAATCATCCTTAATATAAAGTAAATATGGACAATTAAGCATGCTTCTATAATTCTTTCCTGTAAGTCACAGCTAAATTTCATCCAATCTGTGGGAGTAAAGTCATGGGTATGTTGAGGCAAGGGCTGCTATGAGCCTCAATGGCATATATGTCCTGGAAAGCTGTGGGTCTTTAGTTGAGTAACACAGCCACCAGGTGCAGCTGAGCTTCATGGGTGCACATGCACAGTGGAGGACCTTTCCTGATTTGCTGGCACAGAGAGAAGGATGTAGAACTTTTACCCTATCATCATTGGGCTATGGATAAATAAACTTTGTAAAGTCAGGCCCATCTCAGTAGCCTAGCAGCTAAAGTCCTTGCCTTGCACACTCTGGGATCCTATATGGGCAATGGTTCTAATCCCTGCCACCCCATTTTCCATCCAGCTCCCTGCCTGTGGCCTGGGAAAGAAGCTGAGGGTGGCCCAAAGCCTTGGCACCCTGTACCCACATGGGAGTTCCGGAATAGGTTCATGGCTCATGGTTTCAATTTAGCACAGCTCTGGCCACTGCATCCTCTTGGAAAGTGAATCAGCAGATCTTCTTCTCTGTCTCTCTTCATATCTGTATATCTAACTTTCCAATAAAATAAATATTCCCAATCCAAATAATGACTTCAACTCTTTCAAAATGCTGTCTCTAATTTTTAATTCTTATGATCTTTAAGTTCTTTTCAGGAAAATAATCCTCTTTCAGTTGTGAAATTCAAGAATATTTCGCAATTCACTGATTGAGTAACCCTACTCATGGCTAATAATCTCAATAATTTCCCACTCTGCGCCTTTCAAGACTAGATATTTTCCAGGCTGACAGTTCTGAACTCAAGGTTTTCCTTCCATCTCTGATAACAGAAGGAGATCACCACAACAAATCTTCCCAGCATAGAAATGGAACTAGAGAAATCACAAGCAAATTTGACTTCTTTAGTTTCTCCCAACATGTTTACATTTCTACGGGTTCAGACTTCCGGAGATCCTAAAAGCTGTAGTGTTCGCCATTGAGGAGACTGGAGAGAAGCCGAACTTCTCAGCACAAACTTTTACTTCGAGTGAACTTTCACTGGAGTCTATACTACTGTGCAAGCACTTCATATGCTGGAAAATTGGCTTGTCTTATTCTTACTATTTCTTCAGTTGAAGAGAGGTTGTAGAAGAAGCAAAGGGCTAAGTAGAGGAAGAGAGGTAATGGAGGGCAGAGAGGGGGAGAGTGAAACAGAATCCTTCTGTGCTCGTCCATTCTGCAAATGTCCCCAGCAGCCAGGATGAGGTTGGCATCTGGCACTCAATCTTGGGCCCCCAGGAGAGTAGCAGGGATCTGAGTACTAAGGCTGTCACTTCATTCCATGGTGTAAGTGGGAAGGAAGCTGAAATGAAGAGCAGGGTTGTGTATCAGATCCAGGCATTGTGGTGTTGATTGCAGATGTCTCAAACATGATATTTTGCTTAGGCCTATTCTGTGTGAACCGTATCAAAGAGAGCCCTGTGCATGACATGGAATATTTTTACACACTCCAGGATTGGAAGACAACTGTTTCATAGCTCATATAGGACTCTGATTCAGAGTGTCTTCTGTGAAGAAAGAAATGCTGCAGCAGGAGAAAACACTTAGCATCAAATTCAATATTGTGGTAATAGTCAAGCTTTACAGGTGTCAATGTTTGTAATCCAAATACTTATTTGAAATTACTCAGGATTTTAGGGCCCAGTGGCGTAGCCTAGCGGCTAAAGTCCTCACCTTGAATATGCCGGGATCCCATATAGGCGCCGGTTCTAATCCCGGTTGCTCCACTTCCCATCCAGCTCTCTGCTTGTGGCCTGGGAAAGCAGTCGAGGATGGCCCAAAGCTTTGGGACCCTGCACCCATGTAGGAGACCTGGAAGAGTTTCCTGGTTCCTGGCTTCAGATTGGTGTAGCACCGGCCATTGCAGTCACTTGGGGAGTGAATCATCAAATGGAAGATCTTCCTCTCTGTCTCTCCTCCTCTCTGTGTATCTGACTTTGCAATAAAAATAAATAAATCTTAAAAAAAAGAAAGAAATTACTCAGGGTTTTGGTTTATGTTGGAGCCCCAGCACCACAGGGAATTATGTAGAGGAGGTGAGGTTGCAGGTCTGGTCCAATGGAAAGGAACAGATGAAATCATCAAGATTAATTGTAGGGGGTATCTATAGGAGACACAGTTACCATGTGCTGTGACAGTTGCTATTGGTCAGCATAGTGCCTACTTCCCATGAGGAGCAGCTTCAGGCACACTGTATCCAGCATCCCTAAATTCATGCAGAGAAATGATGTGCAGCTCAGAGTCTGGTGATCAGTAGTATAGAACAGTCTGCTATGTCAATATGTGACGTGCTGGGAAATGTGTACAGCCTTACAGTGCCTTGCAGTTAGGTCTTTAAACACCATTTGCTCAGAGCATGGAATTATGTTAGTTCTTTTTCAAATTTTTCTTGTTCAAATTTTCTGGGCACAGAACAGTGTCTTCATATCTTATCATGGTATGTGATTCTTCATTTTCTAAGATTTATTTTAACAAAAGACAAAGCAAAACAGGTAGGAGAAAGAGAAAGAGAGAGAGAGAGAGAGAGAGAGAGAGAGAGAGCTCTATCCACTGGAATGCAATGATTTCTCACACAGGGCTGGGCCAGAACAGGGAAAATTATCCTGAACCCCATGTTGGTCTTCCAGGTAGATTCCAGGGACGTAAACACTTGGTCCCAGAGCATCAGTAGCTAAGCTGGATTGGAAACAAATTTGCCAGGACTACAGCCATCATTGACATTAGATAGAGAGTCTTGGCATCGGCTCCTATGCTTCACAAGCATTCCGCAAGGTCAAGGTCATTTGTTTCTGCATTTAGCTGGGTACTCTGGCTCAATCATCACTCTATCTAAAAGCAAGATCTGTGAAGAGGATAATGTAAAAAAACCATCTTCTAAGAAAGCTTTTAGATAAGAGTTTTACTTTAGTCCCACCTCTCTCTCTCTCTCTCTCTCTCTCTCTCTCACACACACACACACACACACACACACACACCAAACATTTAAGAGCAAAAACAACTAAATCTGAAGCTCAAAAGTACCACAAGCTTTTATGCTATAGGTAAGCCAAGGCCTGTTCCCAGCTCAAAGTTCCGGGTCCAGCCGCCATTTCTTTGAACTCACTCAGTGACTGATGTCATGGTGTTCTTGCCATCACACATGGGAGAAACTCCTACTAAACCACAAGGCCTGGATGTTGTAAGCAGATCAGATTGATGCAAATCCACTGTTTGACTCGTTCAAATTAAAACGAATCTCTCCTGACACAGTGACACAGCTCACTCAGTGGTCGTTGACTTTAGGGACGGAATGCACACAAAGTAATTGGGCGTTTATTTATGTGAGAATCCCTGACTACTTCCCACAGGAATGAAACAGAGAAGCCCACAACATACTGTCCTCGATGGCTCATTCTAGATCTTAGGGTCCAGTCCCCCTTCCCTTTGAAAGCCCTGGTCTGGTTGGCCATTCAGGAACAGGTGCCCATTGTGTTTGCCATGTGTTTACTTATCTCCAAGGCATAAGCCTTGAGTTTACCACCAAATGATGATGCCATGCCACATAGAGGAGAGCACAGGGTGCATGCTATTAAATGGAGATTGTTTTAAACCAAGATGTTGTGAGTAAAAATTCTGTTTGTGCTCCTAATAAACTGCCTATGCCTGGACTTGTTCAAGTGTTCACCAAATCAAGAATTTCGCTCTAATTTTGAAGCTAAATAGAGAGTATTTACATCAAATCTTTCCTTACTTAAAAAAAGGACTTCTGCATAGAAAAGCTTACAGAGATTCAGTGAATGTGATGAGAGACACTGTGGCATGGAAAAATAGGCAATCAGTACTTAGAGTCCAGGAGCGCCAGAGTTCATATCCAGCAAGTGCTGTGACTATGTGGGCATCTCCCTGGATACTGAAGATACTTCCTGTGCCATTCATGGCACATTCTGCACATCACCCGTGTTTCACAATTACTAGTAACTCTACTGTCATTTTTGTGCATGTTTTGAAGAGCAACCAAAAATTCTTGTTTCCAACAGAGTAAGAGGCATGCCAGCACTAATGTTGTCATGTGGACTTGTTTATGACAAAGACAAAAAGAATGTAGGCAACCTTTGATGATAAGAATATCCAGTCTGTGAAAGGCACTGGTTGGGTGGTGTTCGGGCTGATTGAAAGCTAAGGAGGGAGTTCCAGGCAGACATGCCCGCCTGCTTCCTTCCTGGTAGAAATGACAACAGAGCATAAAGCTCAGGGGAAGGAGAGCATTGAGGGTTATAGCTGACTAGGGATAGTTTGGTGTTTCTCAAGCAGAAATGGAGCAGGACGCATGCCCATTTCCTGTTACGTGCCTGAAAAATTCCTCCTGTGTGATTCTCGTTGCCCTCATTTCTGCTGTGTGAAGATCCCTGAGGTCCTGGAGTGCAACGCAGTGAGGAGACTGAGGTTAACTGTGTCTTCATTCACCTCCATGGACTGACTCCATGGCAGTGAGATGTGAGCAAGAAGAAACAGCTGCTAAGTCTCTGTGGTGTTGGAATTCTCTGCCAAAGCTTCCATGCCTTTCCCCAAATCCTTGCTGCTTAAACATTAGTCCAGCGACCAATATATGTCAGAGGGCAAAGCCTGATAACATGCACCCCTGTAGGCTCCTGAAGATCATCTGAGATTGTAAGTATCTGGTCCAAGGACTTGCCACCTGGAAAGGTGTGCTATCAGTGAATCAGTGTCTTCCTGTCAACAACTCACTGTCTTATCCAAATGCTGAAGCAATATCTCATATAGAAGTTGTCATGTTTCCAAAATCAAACCCAACTCAGCAAAGTAATTAAGATAATCCTAGTGAATTTTGACATGCCTTTATGGATCCTAGAAATGAGTCCACGGCATTCACTTGTCTGTATTTTATCATCAATGCTGATCAGTTCAGAACCCTTTGTATAGACTCCACAGAGGTAAAATAATTGATTTCCCCCCCATTGGCATGCTGTAAGGACTTGTCTTCCTACATGAATTGGTCTTTGACTTTTCTCAGTTCTGATAAAGACACTTTGCAATGAAAAAGTGTCGCTCTTTAACCTCTGTAGTCCATGGGATATTTGACACTATAGGATTTACAATAAATACAAGTAATCGGGTCAAGGAACCAGCAGAGGATCTGAACAGACTTTTGTCATCAGAAGAAATACAAGTGGCCAACAAATGCATGAAAATATGATTGGCATCATTACCCCTCAGGGGAATGAAAACCAAAGCTGCAATGGAGTAGAATGTCACTCCAGTTAGATTAGCCATTATAAAAAAAAGACACAAAATAACAAATGTCTTACAAAAGAGCATGGCCATCCTAGAGAATAGTACAAAAGTTCCTCCAGAAATTAAGGGCAGATCTATCAAATGACTCAGTTAGCTCACTTTGTGGTACATATCTGAAGGAAATGAAATCAGTATATGCAACCCCATATTCATTGCAGCTCTATTCACAAGAGCAAAGATAGAAAATAAATTTAGGTTTCCACCAATGGATGAGTGGATATATATAAAAAAAACATAGTGTGGTGGGTATATACAAATAATAGTATTCTGGTATTAAAAAGAATGAAATTTTGAGATTTGCAATGAAATAAATGACACCAGGAGTAATTCAGTGAAAGTTCAGATCAAATAAATCACCATTATTAGAACAAGTTGAAAGAGCAGAAATAAACGGAAGTTGTACAAACGGTAATAAAACATAATCAGATACATATGGTAGGTCACAGCACTCCACAGCACTGTGGTTAACTCCTTCTCACAATCATGAGGAAGGATGATAGGCTTCAACATCTTTAAAGATAAATAAATGAAAAATCAAATCTCCTGGTTTGATCAGTCTACCCTATTTGTCTGGGTTGATGTGCAACAAGCAATTCATTTTAGATTGAACTCAAAATACTGTAGCTCTTCCAGCAGATGATGCTTATAATTTATTTCCATCATCAGAGTGCTCAAAGAATACTGACTGCAACATGATATCCAAGAAAGGACCTGGGACACACATTTCTGGGCTAGAGGTGCATCAACTATAAAGGTAATGGGACTGAAGTCTCAGGATCACCTTGCCAAAACCCAGAGTGAATTCCACAATGTGGGTTCCAGCAGTGCACTTCCCAGGTTTACATGAATTCTGTGCAGTTAGAAGGAGTTCAAAGAGCAGTCATCCCGCTAGGCTCTTGCACCTACTGGTCTGCGTGAGTCAGGGACGTCAAGCCACAGTGTCTAAGGCAGAGGTCGGGACAGGTGAGGGACTGAGCCAAGCTGAGTCAGAGAAACCACTGGCATGCACATGATCTATGGCTGGAAACAGGCCCGGTTGGGGAGCTAAGAGGACACCCTAGCTGGGTTGAGGTTCCCACCAAGGGGTGGGTGGGCTGGAATGGGGGCTTCGTTCCAGTCAGGAAACAGTTGTAGTCTCCCTTGGCACAAGTGTGGACTGGGACAAGACGCACCAGGCTGGCCAAACCCCAACACCGTCTGGTGTCATGGAGGACCAGGGTAATGTGGGATGGACTACGCTAGGTCTCAACCCCTAATGAACCATGTGTGAGCCGTATGTGGGTATGGACGAGCCATGGCTGGGCTGAAACATCCAACAGCAAGAACCAGCTTGGGTTGAGGGCCAAGCAGGACAAGCCACTGTTCCTACTAGGACAGGAGTTGAACTGAGTAGGGCTGGCTCATGGACCCCGTGGTATGCGCAAAATCTGGCATGGGAGGGGTTCTGATGGAGGAGCCTGGGCAACTCCTCTGGCAGGACATAGACCCTGCAGATAAGCGCAAGAAGCATGATAGGAAACAGTCCAGGAAGGCCATGGAAGGTTTCCCACTGGCATACATTTGGCATGGGTCGGGGGCAGACCAGGCTGAATCAGTTCACGTCATCCACTGGCAAATCCAAGCACCAGAACAGAGTGTGGGTTGGGCCAGGTTCGGTCGTGACAAAAACCAGTCCACATTACGGAATGCCAGGGTGAGGCTGCCTGTACTGGATGTGACTGCAGCGCCCATCGAGCACTCATGAGAACCAGTCAGGGAGGGGGCAGAGCCTGTAGCAGAATAAGGGGTGGTTCCCTTGCTGGACAGCTACACCCACTGGAGAGCATGAGCTGCGATGGGGGCAGACCAGACTAAGCAGGGCTTACAACACCTGTGGGCCTCATGTGGACTAGATCAGGGAAAAGCCAAGATGGGCTGATTGCTTCCACTGGTGCAAGCAAAATTAGAGTGGGTGAGGGTTGTTTGAGCTTAGCCGCAGCATCAGCTGGCAGAAGCTGGCACTAGGGGCTAATTCTGTCGAGTCTAATCACAGAACCACCTGGAGAGTTCATAATCCAGGAGTGAGAGAGAGCTGGGAGGCAAACAGTGGGCTCCTCCCTCTTAGGTTACCACTCCTGTGGGAGGGCACAAAAACTAGGACAGGGGCTGGGGTAGCTAGACAAAGAGGTACTTAACAACATCCATGAGGGCTGGATAGTTGAGCTGGTTAGATGGAACTAAGCTTCAATACCCATTGACATGTACGAGAGCCAAATGGGATATGGGGCAAACTGGACTAGTCTGCTACACATACTGGCAAACCAGGGTAGGGGGCAGGCCTGGTGGGGTTATTGTGAGTTGCTGTGACTGGGCTGCAGCTCCCACTGGTTTATGTGAGGACCGAGTGTGTGCTGGGCAGAACCAGGCTGGACTGCAACACTCATTGGTTCCAGTGGAAGTCGGGGCTCAAAACAGAACCAACCCAGCAATTGCAACCACCAGCTGATTGGGGTGATGGACTGTGGCGGGCCCTGTACTTGCTAGTACATACAAGAATCTGGTCTGGGAACACGTCAAAGTTTCTTTGGGGATCTCCCCAATCGAAATGGTGGGCTCAGAACCCTAACCAAGAAAAGACAGAAGACAAAACAAGTCAATCAACCACCTCAGCTATATTTTGGCAGCGAAATACTGGGCAAATGGAGACTCTATGATGGACTATGTCAATCAGTGAATTCTTCAATGACCTCTTCAAACTTGGAGTGGTGAGATTGGCAGCGATTCATAACTGGTGAACTATCAAAACCACTTGAGCAAGTAGCTCAGAGCATGCCCCACATCCGGGAACTGGGGTGGGTGGGAGACTGGGTCGGGTTTCTCCCTCAACATTCCCTTTACCTCAGATATATGAAGGAAACAATATGGAAACAATAGTCTTACCCACTTTCCTATAGCCCTTGTACCTTTTTACCCTAATTAACTATGTAAAGATTGTCCAAAATACAAAAAAAAAAAAAAAAGAGCAGTCATCCTTAAACATGGAGTCATAGTTTCCCAATTAACCTGAAGATCATTGGGGCTCAGTGGATGCTGGTAGAGTCCTTATCTGATCTTCCATTATTTGCCTTGAGACCCCATCTTCCAGAAGCAACGCAATGATAAGCCCCCTTTCTAAGATTCCATATGAAGGCATATGAGTTGTATCCCCAGGAGGTAACTCCATTTGCAGACAGATATTGCCATAGGCTATCACCTGTATTCAGAGCCCATTCATTCTGCCTAAGCTCATAAACTGAGCTTAGGCATAAACATCTTTCTTCCTTCTTTTCTAAGTAGTATACATATTTGGTTTACAGTATTACTGGGCTTTCAGGAGTATTTTGAAGGTAAAAATATTTGAAGAGAAAAAGAAAACAGTGCCCATTTTTTTCTTTCATTTGGCATTCTTAGGTATGCAAGAAATGTCTTTTCAATGAGTTGTCTACCTACTGTGACTTTATTTATCAGATTCAATTACAGAAACTTTAAAAGGTAAAGAGAGTGTGAGGAGTGACTAGATAATTGGCCCTGGAGACCCCTGTCATTTTGAACTCAGTATGATTTTAAATATCTGCTTCTCCTAGGTCTTGGTTTCCTTAAAATTCACATGCCTTTTAAGTTCAAATTGTGTTGTTTGATAATCTGCTGTAACCTTGTAGCCCTGGTCCCACCAATCCAGTCCAACATCATGGCACCATACCTGACATCCCTATGCACCAATCCCTCACAGCTCCTGCCCCAGTCTTCGCCCACTACTGCACTTAATTCCTTACAGCCCCGACAGTCCAAATCACCAACCTGTCTTGGCCCGGCCAGAACCTATCCACCTATCCCTCGTGGCTTGTGACACCCATAAGAAGGCGCACTCCCTCCTTCCTTCATCTTGTTATCTGCCTCTCTTCCCATTCCCTGTTGCCCCTTTCTGCCATGATGGCAGGGGACTTCTCTATCCCTCTCTCTGTCTCCACTCCCATCACCAAGGCCTTCATTCCTGCTGGAATAAAACCCTCCTGAGTTGCTCGCTGAAGCTGGTGTTTAGGCTTATGGTGGCAAATTGGAAAGAGCTTATTCTGAAAAGGGCTTAAACCTAAAAGAGCTTATACCAAAAAGAACTAACATAATCTCCTCTCTCTGCTATAGGACTTCATCAGAGTAGAAGACCCTTAGATATATATGAACCTGAAATAAAACTTTGATAGGATAGAATAAATTGCGAGAGCTGCCGACACGAGCTCTGTAAGGCTCCTTATTATTTAGACACTTTGGATCTAGAGGTGGAGGACCAGCGATGAGCAGGTAAGACCAACATGAGGTGGAAAGACATGTTTCAGAGTCCAGGAGAATAGACTCAGTTCAGTCAAAGCATATTTGCATGCTATAAGGTAGATAAGTGTGGCAAAGGCAATTTAAAAAACTAGTATTTCGTTTGTAAGGCAGGTTTGAAAGAGGCAAATTCTTTTAGCTTTTCTTTATTGTGGAAGAATTTTATTTCATTTTCAAAGACAAAGAAAGCTTTGCTGGATATGTTATCCTGGGCCGACAATTTTTTTCTGTTAGAATCTGGAATATGTCACTCCATTCTCTTCTTGCCTGTAGAGTTTCCTGTGAGAGATCTCCTGTGAGCTTAATTGGCATTCCTTTGTATGCCAATTGATTTTTTTTTCACGTGCACATTTAAGGATCTTTTCCTTATGTTCAATTGAAGAGAGCTTGATTATCATATGTCGTGGTGAAGATCGCTTTTGATCAAGCCTATTGGGAGAATTTGCCTCTTTCAAATCTGCCTTACAAACGATACTTCAAGATGTTCTCTTCACAGAGAAGAGGAATAGCACCTACCAAAACCAACAGCAAACAGGAAGAACATCCCAGTAAAATGGCAACAGAAGACTAAACCAATGAACAACCCATGGCTAAAATGACAAGACCAAGGTAACACCCATGTATATTAAACTCTGAATGTAAATGGCTTAAGCTCAATCAAACATCATAGATTAGTACACTGGATTAAAAAACAAAACCCATCTGCTTATTGTCTGGAGGAGACACATTTCAACAAAGATCAGTGGAAGCTATATCGCATGGGATTTGTTGTTTTCTGTTGATTTCATCTCTTCAAAACACTTTCTTCTGATTAAATCATTCAGTGACTCATAGATCATGGAGTGGCATCATTCTCTTCAAGAAGGTTCTTGATTTTCATTTCTTCAGCTACACATTAGTCATTTAATAGCATATTATTTAACTTTTTGGTGTTGTAAATTTCTTTTTTCTCCCTGATGTTGATTTTGTTTTGTGGCTCTTTATTTAAGGGGATGTATAGTAGCTGTGTAATGGAGACTGTCATATCTAGTAAAATGTCATTTAACTACATGGCATTGTAAATTTCCTCTTTTCTTTCTATTGTTGATTTTGTATCATGACTTTTCATTTAAGGAGATGTACAGTAGTTATGTAATGGAGACTGTCATATCTAGTAAAATGTCATTTAACTTCATGGCATTGTAAATTACAGTAGCTGTGAAATGCAGACTAACATCCAGATGTGAGTATGAAGTATGGTATGCATTTCTGCTTCCAGACAAAGATGGACTTACAATGACACTGTTCACTATATCTTGACAATAGGATTCTGTACTCTCTGCCATTGTCTATGCCCGCAATGATGGACACATGACTGTGTATGAAGAACTATACTTTAGTAACGATATAGAGGAACTAGGTCGGGGGGGCGGAGAGGATTGGGGAGGGGATAAGGGAATATGGAGCTGTATCATAAAATGATAGCAATAACAATAATATATATATATATATATATATATATATATATATATATATATATATATATATATATATAAAGCAACTAGTATTTCAATTAAAAAATAATTCAGGCCTCCCACTGTCTAACTTGTGAATAGCACCATCCCGTTCCCCAGCTCTTCCTACTGCCATGCCTCTCATGTTTGATTGACTGGCAGTAAGGGAGATTTCACTCTGCACGGAGATTGGCCCAGTGAGACCCACGCAGGTCGAGTGCAGCCACTGCCACGTGTGGGCCAGCCTTTGTGGTTTAGAGTGTCTTCAGTGAATGTGCCTTCTGTTTCCAGTGCAAATGCATCCAGCTTCCTAACACAGCAGTCCAGGCCACAGGTCCTCACCAGCAATGCCCCTGGTTAGCCAGGTCTAGAGGAGCATAGACCAAGGGAGAGAAGCAAGATTGGAAATGCATGGAGCCAGAAAATAGTCTGTGGAAACTGTTATGATCCTTGCATGTAGTTAATGTAACGTAAAGGGACAGTCCCAATTTCAACCACAGTCATAACAGTGTATGTAGCCTTACAAATAGTGTGTGGGTTTAGAAAATTAAATGGAAGCTATTAGTGAACTCTAAAAATAATTCTATCATTAATACTAATGGAAAACTAGAATTATGTTTGCAGATCCTTAGTTTTGTTTTCACAGAATTGTTGTGTCAAGAAGCAGCAGAAGCGAGGTTGGCAGAGAAGGCATTTGTCCCAGCAGTAAAAATGCACACATGCCAAATCAAGGTATCTGCGTGTGGTACCTGCCTCCTGCTGCTGCCTCCAGCTTTCTCTAGGAGCAGACGCTCTGGAGTAGCTCTGCGGATTGCATTCCTGGTACCTGAACTGAGCCACTGACTCCCTGTTTCAGCTTACCAAATCATAGTGCTTGTGGACAGCTGGGAAGCAAGCCAATCAATGAAAGTACTCTCTCCATCTCTCCCTCTCCATCTCTCTCTCTCCCTCTCTCTCTTTTTTCCTCTCTCACCTTGTCTCCTCAAATAATCTGGGACATCAATGCTCCATTGGGGTGGCTTAGCCCACTGTGCCGCAGCCCCAGCACAATCTTTGTATATATTTAAAATTATGTTTAAAAGATGTTATTTTGAAATAATGCTTTTTTCATTCTCAAATGAACTTAGAAAACTATTGACAGAGGAGTCTTCAGATTAAACCCATTTTCATCCACTTGAGCCTTCCTGCTCTAGTTCAGGATGCATTGCCCAAGCCCAGCAGCAGGCAGCACTGTTTCCAAGGTCATCAGTACAGGCCGTAGGGTGCTCTGTGGCTTTGTGGGTTAAGTTTCTGTGTGTGCACTAGAGTCCCAGTTGTTTCACTTTCAACTGAGATCCCTGCTAATATACTTCTTAGAGCAGCAGGAGATGGTCCTAGCACTTACCCAGGAGATCCAGTTGTGGTACCTGGCTTCCTGGTGCCGGTCTTCAGCCTAGCCCAGCCATGTCTTCATGAAATTGGGGAGTGAACCAAGGGACAGAAGCGCTCTCTCTCTCTCTCTCTCTCTCCTTATGATATAGATAAATAGATGATGGATAGATAGATAATAGATGATAGATAGATAGATAGATAGATAGATAGATAGATAGATAGATAGATAGATAAATTTGAAAGAATACACATTGGCAGCCCACAATTTTCAGGATATTTGACTTAGGTATTGCTTAATTCCAGTGGTCCTTATCCTAATTTTTGATTCTGTAGTGTGGGTATACATTTGTGTTCTCCCTTTATCAGAAATTTCAAGTTAAAACTCCCTTGGGGAATGATTCCACTTGGATGGCTGGACAAGCAAACTCAGCCTGCCTGCTAACATTATGTGTTGGTTCCTAAAGCAGGCAGGGCCAGTTAAGCAGCATTAACTGCCCGAGGGCTACTGTCCTGAGAGCCTGCTTCCAGTTTCCTAAGTGCAAATGTGCCACCAACCAGGAAAGAGACAATACCGCCAATGCCTTCAGGCCTTTAAAACAGTCTCCCAGTACCTATAAAACTGTGTCACATCATGCAATGTAATTATAAAATAAATAAAGAAAGAAAAAAAACAGTCTCATGCTAAGTGGTCATGTGTTTCTGTGACACTGATAATGTCACCAGATGTACACAGGATCTTCACTTAACAAGCTTTTCCAGATCACTGGCATCTGAATCCTGCAAAGAGAAATTTCACCATCAAAGTCCCAGCATAGGAACGGTAGTTTTTTTTTCCCCCACTCAGGAATAGATTTCCTGGAGTGCTACTTATACTGTAAACATGACAGTTAAGTCTTAGTAAGGTAGCCACAAGCATGATGGAAATGATCTCTATGATATGTGAGGCTGGGACCTCCACAGACAACACCTCACATTTTTCTTTGTTAGATTTGCGTTGTGGGGTCCTGCTTTGACTCCGTGCACCTGCCAGGTTCCGGGTTTAAATGAATGTCTCTCGCCTGATGGATACCTGTGTGCTTTCTCTTCCTCTTCACTTTTAAGTCATTAAAAATTTACATATAACCACCACAGAAGGTGGTTAAGAACTCGCATTTACTTTTAACATATTGGTTACTAATTACTATGTCAATTAATTCCATAATGATGTAAATTTTTGCTGATGGTATGTTGGAGCTTTCAATTGAGCAGGATGATACTCCGCTGGCTCTGTCTTCAGACCAGAGAGGGTATACCTAAGAAGCCATTGAACTTGACTGGACAATAAGATGCTGGACTCTATGTTTGGTATATGCTTGCAATGGGGGAATCTCAACTGAACTTGAATTGTGGTTATGCAACAAGGTGGAGGAATCCATCCACCATGGTGGGAGGGTTTGGGGAGGGGTGGGGAGAATCCAAGTACCTATGAAACTGTGTCACATAATACAATGCAATTAATGAATTAAAAATAATAAATAAATTTAATAAAAAATTTACATATAAGGCAAGTTCAACTGAAACTTGCGGCTGTCCTCTGATGATGATAAAGATTACTATTTGTTGAAAGCCTTCAATGTGATTTGTTTTTCAATCACTGCTTAACTTTCGTCCACATTCAGCAATGTCTTTTATCAGATTATTTTATGCTTTCATGATAGCAAATTGAAAATGAAAGCATTTTGATTTCTTGGTAGATGAATCACATAAGGGAATCTGTATGTTCATCTTTATTTTACATCCTGTCATTAGAGGATTGGAATGTTTTAAGCAATCACAAACACATTCTGCCAACCTTCACACCTTCCCTTCTTGTACTTGTATTGCCACTTCACTGCAATTTTAGTTTACAGTCAAGGAACCTGGGATGATCCTTGCCAAAACAGAAATGGAACACTGTATTATAGGAGAATTTTAAAGACCTATAAAGTGTCAGAGGATAGTCTTTCCTCTAATCACTATTGTCCCTGAAACTGGCTACCCAGAGCTTCCGCAGGGCGACTCTCCATCAGACTGTATGTGAATTGAATCAGAGGAGAGCCAGGCTGCATTAACCAACTTTATCCACTGGTACATGCACGAACCAGAGTAAGTGATGTCTGGTTGTACTTTGCCACAGCATTGGCTGGCAAGTGCTGTGGCTGGGGGCAAGCCCTGTCAAACAAGACTGTAGAACCATGTGGAGAGTGCAAGATCCAGGACTGGAAATTGGCCCAGTAGGCAAACTGTGGGCACTTCTCTGATGGGCTCAAACTCCTACTTGTGAGCATGAGAACCAAGATGAGGGGTGGACCTGACTATAAAGGCCCCCACTGGCACCCACTGGCATGAATGTGGGTTGGATAGTGGGGTTGGTTTGGTTGAGCTAGGTTCCAATGCCCATTGACATGTGTGAGAGCTGAATGGGATGTGGGATCAACATTCTGGCAAGTACAGAAACCAGGCTTGGGTGTGGGTCTAGTGGAGTTTATTGGGCATCACTCGGATGACTAGGCTGCAGTTCTCACTGGTGTACATAAGGGCCAAATATGTGGTGGGCTGAGCTGCAACATCCTTTGGTTTGTGTTAGAGATGGGGCTGGAGACAGAACCAACTCAGGAATTGCAGCTGTGAGAGTGTACGTAGGATGATGTGGGTGATAGACTGAACCAGACCCTATACTGACAAGCATGTGTAAGAGTCATGTCTGGGATCACCTCAGAAGAGGCTTCTTTGAGGATCCCTCCCCCAACTAAACCACTAGACTCAGAAGTCCAACCATGAAGAGTCTCAAGATCTGTAAAATAAACCTGGAATACATGTGTCAGAGCTGAGGCTTCTCAATGGCAATGATGGAGCCCAAGTATATGGGCATGGACGGCACACCCAAATGCACATGAAGGATATGGCAATACAACGGGGCCTATGGGAGGACATCTGGTACCATAGCAAAGGATGGAGAAGAGAACAAATCGGACAATTACCCCCAGCCTAGTGCTGACAGGAAATACTGGGCAAATGGAGATTCTAAGGTGGGCCACGTCAGCCAATGGGCCTTGGAAAGATTTCCTCGTCCTTGGATTGATGAGGTTGACAGCAATTCAGAACTAGCAAAACCACTAGATCTGAACACTCAGAGCATGCTCCAAATAAGAGATTTGGGATGACATAAGTGGCCATTTGACATCCCTTGATATTGAGGCAGTTGGGATGCTAACTACAGCTTTTGCCCTTCTCTTCCCCATTCCCCCACATACAGGAAGAAGAAAAAGAAAATTTGGAAGCATTGGTCTCTTCCACTTTCCCCTAATCTTTGACTCTTTTTTTATTAATCTTTGACTCTTGCGACCCTAAGCAGTGGTCAACATGAGCCTGCATCCTTCTCAATTATGTAAGCATCATTAAAAAAATACAGAAAAAAGTAAAAGAAAGAGCACCCAACCTCCACTTATTTTCAACTTCACAGTTATTTTTCAAGATCTAGAAATCTACCGTTGGTATGATGGATGGTGTAAATGAAAGGAAACCAGCACTCATGCAGTTGCCAAATTACATTTGCAGGAAATGAAAAGAGTGATTTTTTAAAGTTGTAGGTAGGCTGTAATGTAACTTAGCTAAAATTTTGCATTTTTTGCCTCACTTTCTTTCAGGTTCTATTCTTTCACTCACTATTAAATTGCTGACCATTCCACTTCCTTCCGAACTTCTTTCAAAAGCAATGTGTTATATACAATAACCTGAAAAATTGGTGTGTGTGTGTGTGTGTGTGTGTGTGTCCAACAATATTTCCTTGCAAATGCATGTTGCTCTTGGCTACCTGGGGATAGCATTTCTGGAATCAGACTTCAACATGATAATGTCTATTGTAAATGTTGCATAGAAACATGTAATTTTAGCCTACCATGGGCTTACAAAATTTCGTAAGTTTTCTCTCATATCATTTTCATATATAGGGTGTTCTACAGTGGCAATATTCAAATATGAGAGCTCAGTGAAATTAAAATTCATTTTTTTGCTCCTGCCTCTACACTGTTCCAAATGGTTAAATAGAAAAAAAATGTAAGTTGATATTTTCTAATAATGCCAGGCAGCATTGTTCCTTTCCCCAGGCAACTATGAACAATGATGAGGTTCACTGGGTTCAAGTCTATGGTTTGGTGAACCATCTCTCTGTGGCTGCTGAGCACTATCTTCCAGGGCACAGGGGAAACTGTGTGCTAGCTGAGACATCTTCAGCAAGGAGGGATCCACACTGTGCATTCCTGAACAGGGTCAGGTCCTGGCCCCACTGGCTCCTACAGCCAGCAACCTTTCTGAATTGCTGAGTGCCAATCCAGCAACAGCAGGAATAGAAGAATCCTAACATGCTATGTCCAGGCACAAACCCCACGAAGGTCCTCAGGATGGTACCAGGCTTCAGCTCAGTTATGTCTAAAACTCTCTTTGATGATTTATTGATTTCACAAACTGAAACATGGAGAGAGATAGAAAACTACCTTCAGTTCATTTGATCCCCAAGTGCCCAGAGTGACTGGGGATGGGGTTGAGCCCACAGCAGATAGCAATGCAATTTACATCTCCCAAGTAGTTTCCAGGGACTAAACTTTGTGAGCCACAACAGCTGCCATCCCAAATTTGCACATGCAAAATCCAGGGTCCACAGTAAGAAATTGAATCTCTTGGCATTCCAACATAGGATGAGAGGTATGTACTCCCAGCTAACTATCCACCTCTTGGCTTGGCTGCTTTGTCTTTCCAAAAAGTATCACTCCAAGCCCTTTAGCTATATTTTTTTTTCAAATTTCACATTCCCATGAATTGATAATAAAACTACAACTAGCCTCTTCAAATTCATGTCTCTTCCTTATACTCAGAGTCCACTTTTGCCAGTTTGTATGCAATATTCTAAATGAAAATTTTCCATCCCCATCCCATGATTTGTTCAGTGGTCACAACAAAACTATAAAATTGTGTGACTCGGGGATCACCTTACTTACTTATTTCTGGCTCCACACTCTATCTTTTGTACAGGCTGGACTATGTCACTCTCTGCCTGCTCCTCACTCAGCACCTTCCAGTCCTGGGAACGACTTGTACACTCAAACTTTCTCCACAAGCTTTATGCTTTGATGCATTTCTTCACCTTTAAGTACCTCACCTGATATCCTGCTAAATTTTTATTTGGAGATACTCCAAGTATTCTGTATTAAGGCTTTCTAACCCTGTGCCTAGCTGGCAGTTCATCCATACATCTCATCCACACTCAGGTGTTATTTTCACACATTCCGTAAGTTGTATATCATCCTCTATTGAATGTAAATGTATGTGTGTGGCTCCACGTGCCCAATCGGAGCCTGGGGGAAGGGATGATTGACATATTTAGGCAGAAGCCTTCAAAAGCAAGCACACACTTCCTTGTACTTGTTTCTCCCTACAGTGAAAACATTTCAGACAATGGAACCTTTGTCACCATCTCAGAATAAGGACATTATGGAAGAACACCTCCCCTCAACGTGTGATGGGTATGTAACACAGGCATGGTGTGATTACAAATAACCAAAACAAACAAACAAAAAGTAAATAAAAACTAACCACTAAGATATAAGGTTATTGATTCTAGCAGTATAATTTGTAAAATCAACTTCATGTCATTGACTGACTAGGTCTTACCTTTGTACCTGAAACCTCTTACTTTGTCTATCTCTCTCAATAATTATCCAACTCCATTTCTGTTCTTTTATTTCCTATCTTGCCAGTAGACCGTGGACTCACAAGCATGTGACTCACGAGTGTTTGGCACAGGCATCTTCTCAGAAAACACGTACATTCAGTGAGTTAACAGTAAGTGTTCATTTGGCACTGAATGCACCTTGATGCTAACGCTGGTGTTTACTCACAGTTATGGCAGGTAGCACCAGTGTAGCCCATGCCACTGCAGTTACAATGGAAGGTGGACCAGGACTGGGAGCAGCTCCCTCCATGTTCACAGTAGTTTGACAAGCACCTAAAGGGAAAGAATCAAGAGCAAACACACTAATCCAGGGCAGTTGGAACAACTGTGTATCATATTTTTAAAGCACAATGTCAGTATACCAAAATTGATAAGTTATGACAAAACACTGCAGCTTCAACCAAAAATGTAACAGACAGAGCCTACACAACATGAAAACATTAATATAAAAGACTGGCTATGGGACACGTTTCTACTGTAATGGGTGACATCACTGTCTTTGCCACTGAGCTACGGTTCATGTTCCATCTTTCTACTTTTGATGCAGCTCCTAATTAATGGGAGCAATAGAACATGGCCCAGATTCTGGGGGCCTGCATTCACTTGGAAGACACAGCTGAAGCTCCCAACACCTGACATCAGCCTTGGACAGCTCTGGCCATTACAGTCATTTGGGCAGTGGGTAGAGAACTCTCTTTTCCCCTCCATCTATGCCTCTCTCTATAAAAATCTTACTTTCAAGTAAATCAGAAAAAAATCTTTTTTTAAGAAAATGAAGCATGACTTTAACCAAATAAAATAAACACTTTGAAATTTTAAAGCAAATACATTAATTTCAAAATTGGTGTAATCAAAATGTATTAGCAACTGCATGGGTTAACAGAAATAAAGCCAAAATTAATATCTTCTATACAAAAGGTGTTGAATTTAAGGAGCACATGCCAGGATGCTTTAAAACAGTTCATGTTAAGTCTGTATTATGAAAACACTCTTCATGAGGTTCAAAGCATGTTGAACTAAAATCAATTCGATTTCATTCCAACTCTTTATTAACGGCTTCAAAATACACACTTCTGAGTTCGCACTCCGACTCAGCCTCGTATTATTTGGAGCATATGACTAATGACAACAGCTGTAACCTCTAACATCTTACTGTTGCCACTGTGAGACAACGTGACAGGTATTCAATAGATGTAGTAAACAGGATTAAGAATAAAACCCATAACAAATACCATCATTCTTTGAGAGACTCCTCCTCCTGTGAGTCAGAGAGTGCAACAAAGAGTGTTTCATTATCTACCAAGGAAGACAATGTAAGCACTAAACTTGCATAGCTGGAATAATGCATCAAATGATTTCCTTGTGGCCATACCAAGATTCAGACAAACAAAATGTGATTATTTATTCTAATTCTCTACATAGGCATTGAAGCCCTCCAGCAAAGATTTTTTTTTCAAAATCAGAAGCTAATATCCATGGATGAGTTCAGACATTTTGATAAAAATTCTCTCCTTAGCAGAGGAAACACCCAATGGTGTTGAAGATGGTGATGGTTGCCAAAAGCTTGTTGATAACTTTGTGATATCTAAATGTCAAAAATCCCATGCGTGGGAAATTGCAATGTAAAAATAACTATTTTGTTGTGTACATGTTTGAAATGCATGCATAATCTTATAAATGTATCTTCTATGAACTTTTAGTACCACCCTTACGTGGCTTAAGGAATGGAAAAACATGGGCAAATATATTCACCCTAATCAACCAAACAAAAACCAGTTCTCCGTCTCACAAGCGTTCTAGCCTTCTTAATTTTTTCTTGTGACCTAGGTTGAGAAGGAAAGAAACAGACTTGGCATTCAAGTGATCCAGACTCCCAGCCTCCTTGCACTCCTATACTACAAGGAGAGTTAAGAATATCTGGAGCATCAGTTTCCTTATTAATGTAATCCATGTATGGAGTTTGGCTCTGGGCATGTACTGAAGAAAGCACTGGGAGGGAGCACTGTGCTGAATTAGCATCTACCACTGCACCTTTGTAAATTTCGCATCCCACAACCCCCAGCTTATAAAATCATATCGGCTATAGTTTAACTTATGCCCAGAAACTCTCTGTAAAGATGACAAATAATTGCATGATTTCTCTATTCACTTGCTTTCCTTAGTTCAGGTCTCTGCCTCCCAAAATACACACCGATGCAGACACAATTTCATCCCTGGAAGATAATGGTTCTGTATTTGCCTCGCCCAAGGAAGTGCATATTATTCTAAGAAAGGAAAGCCAGATTAAAACTAACAGAAACTCTTCCTAAAATATATCCTCTTTGTGGTGTGGAAACTATAAGAGAGAATACTCCAAAGTTCTCAGTGACCCTATTTTTGGACAGGTGAAGAAAATTTGTGTTAGGACCGTGAGGCAGGAAGAGAAGAGCTGATCCATGGAGCATCAAGTGGATGGCAATGTAAACTTAATGATAAGCCTGTGGTTTGTTTCTGTTCTTTTCCAAATGGGGTTAAACACATTGACCTGCTTAGGGATGCTGGTGACTTGATGGCCTTCATTGAGATAATCTGAACTCTTTTCAGGAAACTTCTCATTTCACACAAGTTACTTCAAAACTGAGATTGACAGCATATTGACAGCATATCAAAACAAACACACAAACAAAAAACAAAGATGAAAAGAAGACACATCTGTCCATGTCTTATATTCTGCACTTTGTAAGTCCCAGCTTCCAACTGACCAACAGGAGGAGAGGGATCAAGGATGCAAGAAATATCTTTCTTTTCTTTTTTTTTATTAATTATTTTGCATTATGTGACAGTTTCATAGGCTCTGGGAATCTCCCCAAACCTCACACGGCCCCTCCCACCTGGTGGATGCCTCCACCTTGATGCAGTATTACAGTTCAAATTCAATCAAGATTCTTTCCTTGCAAACATATACCAAGCAGTGCATACTATGATTATAAAAACTGATCTGCTTCCACCACCTGCGCAGGTATTCCACCACCTGCGCAGGTACATGGGGTGCGAGGCTCTCGGGCAGCTTTCCGATTGGCCGCGTTCCTGGTCTGATGGCCTCCTTTTGGGGCGGGAAGGTTGTCCCAGGACCCTGAGAAGCGGATTGGGAACGCCTCTGAGCCGCCATGCCAGGGGCTGGAGTGGGGGAGGAGCTAGCAGGATCCAGGCGGGGGCCCAAGCAGCTTGGCCCCGGGCCGCCATGCGGCCCGGGTGCGAGGGTCCCTGCCATGATTCCAGCCTAACACAGCCAAGCTTTCCGCCACCTGCGCAGGTACATGGGGTGCGAGGCTCTCGGGCAGCTTTCCGATTGGCCGCGTTCCTGGTCTGATGGCCTCCTTTTGGGGCGGGAAGGTTGTCCCAGGACCCTGAGAAGCGGATTGGGAACGCCTCTGAGCCGCCATGCCAGGGGCTGGAGTGGGGGAGGAGCTAGCAGGATCCAGGCGGGGGCCCAAGCAGCTTGGCCCCGGACCGCCATGCAGCCCGGGTGCGAGGGTCCCTGCCATGATTCCAGCCTAACACAGCCAAGCTTTCCGCCACCTGCGCAGGTACATGGGGTGCGAGGCTCTCGGGCAGCTTTCCGATTGGCCGGGTTCCTGGTCTGATGGCCTCCTTTTGGGGTGGGAAGGTTGTCCCAGGACCCTGAGAAGCGGATTGGGAACGCCTCTGAGCCGCCATGCCAGGGGCTGGAGTGGGGGAGGAGCTAGCAGGATCCAGGCGGGGGCCCAAGCAGCTTGGCCCCGGACTGCCATGTGGCCCGGGTGCGAGGGTCCCTGCCATGATTCCAGCCTAACACAGCCAAGCTTTCCGCCACCTGCGCAGGTACATGGGGTGCGAGGCTCTCGGGCAGCTTTCCGATTGGCCGCGTTCCTGGTCTGATGGCCTCCTTTTGGGGCGGGAAGGTTGTCCCAGGACCCTGAGAAGCGGATTGGGAACGCCTCTGAGCCGCCATGCCAGGGGCTGGAGTGGGGGAGGAGCTAGCAGGATCCAGGCGGGGGCCCAAGCAGCTTGGCCCCGGGCCGCCATGCGGCCCGGGTGCGAGGGTCCCTGCCATGATTCCAGCCTAACACAGCCAAGCTTTCCGCCACCTGCGCAGGTACATGGGGTGTGAGGCTCTCGGGTGGCCTTGCGCCATTTGGCGCCAGGCTTCGCCTGCTGGCCGCCCGGCCAGGAAGTTCTGGGATTTGGTTTCTCTGATATGCTGTGTGAGACGCTCCGTGCTGAATCCACAGTACTCTGAGAATATGTATTAGTCCTTAAGCTTTTCAAAGTCATTTAATCTTCCTCTGAAGAACCTGTAGTCACTTTCTAGTGCCAATCGCCAACATCAGTTCACTTAAAAGGCAAAATTCTGGGCTTGTCCAGCAGGATGCCCCACTACCTGATAGGATGAGGGATCAGCAGAGGGGTCACAGAAGGCAGGACTATGACACTGACTGGCATTCAAGAACCATACTCGGGGCTAGAATGTGTGAGGCATGAGTGGACCAGTCCCCTGACACTCTGACCCCACTGGACGGTTTAGAAGGTCCGGTGGAGTCTATGCAGGAGGAATGACAGTCTATAGAACGCTCTGGGCTGACCAGAGCAACCTCTGGCATAGTTAACACTGGCTGGCAACAGGTTGGTTGGAGAGCATGGTGGAGGCCTTGGCTGCATGGAGCCTACCACTAAGGGGCACAGGAACTGGAGGGAGGCTGAGTTCTGGTCGGGTCACAGTTGTAATCCCTTGGCACAAATATCAATTCGGCTTTGACGCACCATGCCGGATTAGACCACAGCACAGTTTGGTGCTCCGGAGGACCAGGATAGACGTTGGACGGGCTCAGCTAGGCCTCAACCCCATCTGAGCCATATATGAGATATACGTGGGTATGGACGAGCCGTGGCTGGGCTGAAACTCTCAACAGCAGGAACCAGAATGCATTGAAGAGCGGAGCTGGCCGAAGGACCTGCTGGAATGCGTGAAGCCCGACACCATGAAGGAGTCGGAGGGAGGAACCTGAACAGTTCCTCTGACAGGACACTGACTCTACAAATAAACACAAGAAGCATGGAGGTAAATAACCCAGAAGAGGTTTTGGAATGTGACCCACTGGAATACACTTGGCTCGGGTTGGGGCAGACCAGGCTGAGTCGGTTCACGTCATCCACTGGCAAGCCCAAGTGCTGAAACTGTGTGGGGGCCTGGCCGGGTTTGGTTGCGATAAAAAAAAAAAAAAAAAAAAAAAGTACAAAACACAAAATGCCAAGGTGAAATGGCCTGTGCTAGTAGGGAATGCAACACCCGACCAGCACTCCTCCCACTGGTTTAGGTGAGGGACGAGAGTGTGATGGGCAGAGCCGGGGAGAGATGCGATACTCATTGGTTCCAATAGAGGTCGGGGCTCAGAAGAGAACCAATCCAGGGGTTAAAACCATCAGCTGATCGGAGTGATGGACGGTGGCGGGCACTGTGCTTACTAGTAGTACATGTAGGAGCCTGGACTGGGAATGCCTCAAAAGTTTTTTTTAGGGGGATTCCCCTGAACAAAATGGAGGACTCAAAGCATTAATCAAAAAAAGATGGAAAATGGAGTAGATGAATCAACCACCTCAGCTTTATGCTTGCAGCGGAAAACTGGACAAGGGGACACCCTAAGACGGACTATGTCAATCAGTGGACTCTGCACCAGCCTCATCATACCTGGACTGTTGCTGATGATATGTTGGAGCTTCTAATTGATCGAGGTGACGCTCTGCTGGCTCTGCCTACAAACCTGAGAGGGCCTTCCTAAGAGGCCGTTGACCTTGAACTGGACAAGTGGGATGCTGGACTCTGTATGGTGTAAACTTTTAATTAGGGAATCTCAACGGAACTTGAGCTGTGGTTATGCATCAAGGTGAAGGAATTCATGACGGGGGAAGGGTTTGGGGTGAAGGGGGGGAATCCCAGTACCTATGAAATTGTGTCATGTAATGCAATGTAATTAATGAATAAATGAATATTAAAAAAAACTGATCTGCAAAATCAACATTTGAAATAAGAGCTGCATAAAACAAATTTACTTATTTTAAAAGGGCTGTTTCACAATCACAATTTCCATATTTTTCATTTAGTTTATTTTGACTAATGTCTTGTTTCCTTTTTCCTCTGCTTTCTATGAACTGAACACTTAAAGACACAAAGACAGAAGGGGAAGATCATAGAGCTGCTGCATTTAGGAGAATTTATGATCTGAGAACATCATCACAAACTGTTATAAGGTCTTTAACTCCACTTTTCAAGGAATGTTCACTTTGGACACAGGTCTACAATCCTACAGGGTCACTTATACAGATAGAGAAGGACAGATATGGCTTCCGCTTGTGGACAGTGTTCAACAAAGGCCACTTTCAGTGTGGACACAACGGCTTTTTGCATCTCTTCAAAAGCTCAGCTAAGATGGTGTTCCATTGTGTCCTGTAGAAGATTAAGAGAATACACAGGACACGCTGTAAGCTGCTTTAGATAAGGGAATTAGTTAAAAGGAAGGCATAGTAGATTTGAAAATCAAAAGGAAAAAAAGTCACATAGATTTGAGTTATTATCGTAGTTGGTAGAATGACCATTAAAAAGGGAAGTCTCTCTAAAGGGAGGGAGGTTATTGACATATTGACAGCCAGAGTGTGGATGCATTGGGATAGTTCATCCTGAGGCACGCAAGGACTGCATGGGTGGATGCAGGTCACCCTCCAGGGATACATGGCCCTGGCCTCACAGCTATTGCTTTTCATGCATTTGCCTTCTCTCAGAAGATAGAAGGGAAAAAAAAGTCTCCCCACAAAGATTGATACGCAGGCAAAAAGGCAGACAGCTAGGAAAGCTGTTTGAGAGATGACAAAGGAGTCTTGTAGCCTTTGGAGATACTGAATTATTTGGGGCAAGACCAGAAGCAGATATTTCTGGGAACTGAAGCTGGAGTCCAATTTAAAGCATCCTGGCAAGAAAACTTTCAGTGGCATGATCTCTCTTTCTGCTGCCCCATCCAGATGTGAGAAACAATACAAGGATCCTTCACAGAAGTCTTTTGAGACAGAGTTGAGTGATTATTTTTTCTGAAATGTCACTGTAACTTGGACCAAGCCGAAGTTCCCAGTTGGAATGGATTTGGCCTGGGAGAAGTGTGAGGAAAGCAATAAAGCACAAGGAAAATGCAGTCTGTCAGGGTGTTTAATTTTTTCCCCTGTTGGAAAATCTCCCAACAGAAGCAGGGAATTTTTTTGCCTTTGTTAGAACAAAATCCAGTTACTGAGCCATAGCTAGAGCCAGTTTCATGACTATACCCCATTGATTTTCAAGCTGAAAAGTGGGTTTGCATTCTTGCTCCCTAGTGGACAGCTCCACTTGTATGCCTAATCAATGCCTTGAAATCTACATATCCAAATTTGACTTTCTGATTTTCCAGACAGCCCATCCTGTGCCTCTGCTCATACCTGTTCCAATCATATCTTTCCCTGTTGTACTTAACAGCAATTTTAATATTTCCTAATGCTCACCCATGTCCAGGTTTGCTTTACAAACCTGTAGGGTCCCTTCTCACATAACCTACAACAGAGAATCAGCCAATCCCACAGACGAGTCTCTACAATCAGCTGTGACTCTAGCCCAGTCTACTGCCTTCCCGGTTGTTACCTTGTTTTGGGTCAACATCAGTTCTCACCTACACAACTGCTGTTATAAACTAGGTGGTGCCAGGTTTCTGCCCTTGCCCCCTTTCAACAGAAGAGCAAGGGGGGAGCTTTTGAAACCCTCTCTAATGGCTTCCTGTGTTTTTTCAGGATAAAAGCAGTCTATCTACTGCTAGACACAAATGGCTACTTAAACTGCACCCCCTTGACTCTCTAAGACTCATCCCATATACTCTTCACTTTTCTACAGTGATCCTCCTTGTTCTCAGGCACTCTGGAATGTCCTCTGCTCAGGATTTTTGTACTGATATTCTTTCTCTCTACATGACACATTCCCCTTCCTCTATATCTAGTAAATATCATCGAATGATCTGCACCATGAGTACAATTCTTGGAGTCCTTTCTGTCCTCTCTCTTTCTCTTATCAAAATTGTAAAGATTTATTTTATTTTATTATTGAAAAGGCAGATATATAGAGCAAAGGAGTAACAGAGACAAATATTTTGTGTCCACTGATTCACTCCATAAGTGGCCAAAATGATCAGACATGAGATGACCTGAAGCCAGGAGCCAAAAATTTCTTCTGGGTCTTCCACATGGGTGCAGGGTCCCAAGGCTTTGGGCCATCCTATACTCATTTGTCAGGCCACAAGCAAGGACTGGGGAAGTGGAGCTGCCAGAGTATTATTCTGGGCTCATATAAGATCCAATCAGATGCAAGGTAATGATATAGCCTGTGAGCAACTGTGCTGGGTCCCTCTCATCAAAGCTTTATACTGTCTCTCTGCCAATGAATGTAAGTTACATCAGCATGATGGAAATTCTGGCAAAAACTGCCTTTTGTACAACACAGGGAAAGTTATAAAGAAGGCAGATAGTCAATACAGGGTTGTTGATTGATTGAATGGATGGATGGATATTTTCAGTGAGCAACACCCAACATAGCATTACTCTGTTTACTGCAGAGTAAGCATTTTGTTCTGCCTCTGCATTTAATCACAATTTACCTGGCTTATATTCCATTTAATTCTACCTGTTGACCATTGAGCAGTATAATGGGGGGTGAGTGGAAAAGAAGGAGACAGAAGACCTTCACTTTTGATTCTTTTCCAAGTGGCCAGGCAAGTAAATACAGCATTTTTTTTTTTTTTCCAGAATGGGCAAAGATTGATTTGGGAGCAGGAACTGGTTCCTCTGAACAGAGAAGTGCATGGACACTGTGCTGCAGCTGTTCCAGGGTATAAGCAGATGGTGTCCTTGGGTTTTAGCTGTTGAGCTGCAATGTGGTGATGTCCTTTATTTCGATCACTGATGGCTGCTGAGCTGCAGTGTGGGGCACTGATGACTTCATCACATAGAAACTTAGAAAGATGATTGTCCCCAGGTTGAGTTGGAAGCACAGGAAGTTTGCCACTTAAGACTCTTACTGGGAAACACATGGGATGCCTAAAATAATCTGCATGTGTTTTTGGTTGGCTTTAATGAGAAAAAAGGAAAATCTCCAGGACATCATTCTGTAAATAATCTGCAATAGGAAAAAAAGCTACAATTTTATTTTTAAATTCCCTTCATTATTAATTTTTGAAGTCCTTGAAACAGAGCAATCATGAAATCAGTCCTTGTAACTTCTCAGTTTTTATCTATGCTTCAATGACAGAGGCTTATTATTTAAGTCTAAGCTAACATGGTTGTTTCCTTGTTACTAATACTAAAATCAGATTTAAAAAATGCATGCCCTGGTTGCTTCCTATAGCAAGACCTCAGACATTATTGTTACAAACCAGACAGAACCATTTAAACCAATTTAGTTCCATGTGTTAAAAATAAACCTAGTAATTGTTTAATCTTGCAAACTCGGAATAATACAGGATGCCTCAGTATCTGCTAGGCAGGTGGTAAAGACATCCCGGACCTACTTTTGGTCTTTAGATGAGGTGCCCTGCTTCCTGCTTTTGGTCAGTTACTTTTGATGCTAAGGGAACCTTGGTAGAACACCTATGGGTCAATGTGCTTTACAACTGACCATTAACACTTATAACCAAATCCTTACGAGTTAGCATGCTTTATTCTAGCCACCTCACTTTCCTTTTTTCCTAGAAAGCTTTGATTTTGGTTTCATAAATTTAATTAAAATTATAGAATTAATATTGGGATTTGAACAAATGATATGATATTGAAATGGAAATATATCCCAAAGCTGTTCTCAGCCAAACACATGTTAATAATGTAATTTTTCCCTAGGAAGAAACTCCTAAATTAAACAAAATGTGTATGCATGGATGTGATGCATTTCTTAGGATTAAGATTCGTTATGCCTTGAGAACGATTTCTCAGGACTTGAAAGTGGGTTGCATCAAGTCTAATAATCACTTATTGGGATTGTAATTTGCTGCACATCTGTTTACTTATGCATTATGCATAATCAGGAGTATCAAATTCCCCATTTCATCCTATGAAATTATCCTGCCAAGAATAAAACTGCATCGCAGTACATCTCTCCTTATACTTTTTGGGAGAATTTGATCTATTTGAGTCTAGACTTTATAAACTCCAATTTAAGTTGTATGTTTTGCCGTAAATATAATATTTGATCAGCCTTATTCTCTGTATTTGTCAAACTATTTCTTATTAATGCTTTTGTGACTATTCTAAATTGTATGAGTAACACTGACCATCATTTCATGTGATTATTGCTTATAGTCTTGTGTGCTTTTCTGTTAGTCTTCACTTGCAGTTGTAGAACATTTTATTGAGAAGAGACCCTAATCCTTTGACTATGATGCCTATAAAATATGCAATCACACATAATATTAATTTTCAAAAATTGTGAACATTCAGAATTTAGACTTTAAATGAAAATTGTTCCTTTCTTGTACAATAGTAAGTATTCATTCTATGAATATTGAGCATTTTTAAGGTATATTTTTTCCTTTGAAAGACAAAGTTACAGACACAGAGAGATTGACAGCAAAGAGTATCGGAGATTTTCACCCACTGGTTTGGCCTCCAAAAGATCTTCATGGCCAGGGTTAGATCAGGCCAAAACCATGAGTCAGGAGCTTCATCTGAGTCCCTCCAAGATTGATGGCAAGGGTTCAAATACCTGGGATATCACTGGGTTCTTTCCTAAATGCATTAGCAGCGAGCTGGATGAGAATCTGGGTAGTTGGGACTACAACAGGATACCAGCCTTGCAAGTAGTGGCATAACAATGAGCCATAATGCCAGTCACTGGAGGTTGAGATTTTTTAAAGTACATGTGACATTCAGCTTGTTAATGTAGTAAAGTGATATAAAAGAAACAAAATACTGTATCAACATTGTTTAAGAAACGTGAAGGTGTATACTTAGCAATTACATCCATACAGTGCACTAAAGTTTTCAAAGACCCTTAGACAGGTAGTTAAAATCTGCCTGACTTATACATATGTTAATAGTTGTATAAACCTACTTTCTAAAGAAGAAGGAAATAAAACTAGAGAACCAGGCCCTGTGCGATGGCTCAGTGGCTAAATCCTCACCTCGCATAAGCGGAATCCCATATGGGCACCTATTCATATCCCAACTGCTCCATGTCCAATCCAGCTCCCTGCTGTGGCCTAGGAAAGCAGTAGAGACTGGCCCATCATGTTCTGAGACAAGGATGGACACATAGAAGAAAAAAAGAACAGGCACAAAGAACTGCCATCCAGGGGCTGAAGCAATGACTCAACTGGCTGCTCCAGTTCTGTTCAGCTCCTTGTCTGTGGCCTGGAAAGACCTAAAGCCATGGGACCCTGCATCTGCATTGTCGAAAAAGCTCCTGGCTCTTGGATCCATTTCTCCAGCCATTGTGGCCATTTGGGGAGTAAACCAGTGGATGGAAGATCTTTTGCTCTGTATCACATTATCTCTAATATGCCTCTCCAATAAAAATAAATAAATCTTAAATGTCAAAAAAAAAAATAGAAACTAGAGAACCAGGAGATCACATGTATAAAGAACCAAGACATCAAAAGTATAGTCATAAGAAATTCAAAGTTATTGTTTAAAGCCAAAAATAAACCTTGCCAATCATAGGAGGCACCCTCTGTGGGCACAGAACATCTGCCCCAGTGGTTGATGGGCTCCTTCTGCAGACCTGAAATCCTGACTTCGAATCAGCCCCAGGATGAGACTTGCTGGACAAAAGCAAAGACTTAAGTCATGAGGCCAGGTCCATGTGCATCCAGTGGTGATAGAGAACATGCTTGCTGGCCTTGCAAGGTGCCAGTCCTCTCTGAGTGACAGTGCATAGCATGGTGGTGACCTCCAAGGTGTGTAGTAACCCTATAACTACAGAAACTCATAAAGCTCCTGATGCTCCGGATCACCAGCCAGAGCACCATGGGCAGGCAGACTGTCCGGCATCTTCATTATACCCAGCAAGTACAACTGAGTGGGCCAGCCCTTTGCCTCTTTGGAACAAAGCCCATCAGATAATACACTCCTGACAACTACTGTCCATTATAGCCATCTAGCCCCTCTATGTCTTGTAATAGTTGCAAAATTTAAAAGAAAATGTTCTCTGTCTAAACAAGTTAGTACTGTGTGTGTGATAAGCCCATGGTCTGCAGTCTTTAGGCAAATGACCTTTATATATATTTATTATATAAATATGATCTTTAAGAATTCAGTTATCAGTTGTTGTTAAATAGATCAGCACCTCAAAATACCCTATGTACATAAATAAAAAAGTATTAACAGACCAACAGGTTAAGCCACAGCTGACAACACTAATATGCCATATTGCAGCAAAAGTTTGAGTCCTAGCTGCTCATCCACCTATCCAGCTCCTTGTTAATAAACCTAAGAAATCAGTGACAAATTGTTCAAGTGACCTTATAGGAGACTGCGATGAAGTTCAAGGTTCCTGACTTTGGCTGGTGGAGCCCAGGCCATTGTGGATATTTGGAAAATGAATCAGCGAACATAAGCGTGTGGTCTCTCCGTTCTCTCTCAAATTGCCCTCCCCTCTTTATGTGATTCTCTTCTATATACACATTTTTAAAGTATTGGTACATTTCTTTCCTGGCAGTTAAATTGAGGATTTAAATGAATGAGACATCTGCTATCAATGATGCTCCCCATAGGACTAATGGTTCCATAACTTGTTAATACACCTCACTCCCTTCTCCCCCTTTTTGTGCACATTTGAAGGTCAGTTTCAATTTCCATATTGTTTTCCTTCGGCAGGAGAGGAAAAAAAGTTTCAATACTTCTCAAAATGAAAAGTGCTATAAGCTGATTAATGAGGCTAATATATTAGAAACCATCTAAACTGTGTTGCTTTGTCTGTTTACTTTAATTAGCAGCCAACTGCATTGATCTTGTTTTGGTCAAATAGCTTTTCTGAAAGCTTTTTAAACCTCTCCCTTCTGACAATTATCATAATCCTATCTTACCCATTATTTATAATGGATCTTCATTATAAATGAAACATGTTGTAATTACAGCAGATGCAGTTGTTTAGGGATACAGTGAATGAAAAGTGTCAGAAGTCAGCTCCCTAAATCTACCCAAGGTCTAGTTCAAGCAAGAAGTCAATTGTGGATCCTTGCTGAGGATTCCTCCAGCTAATGAACCAGCAAGATGGACGAATGAGTTTGTAGGGCATCTCACAGCAGTGGTCCTGGAGCTCAAGAGGGTGCCCAGACCATACAGTCTCTCTCTCTCTGTCTCTCTCTCTCTGTCTCTCTCTCTCTCTCTCTCTCTCTCTCTCTCTCTCTCTCTCTCTCCATGGAGCGTTGATGCAACTGAAGTGAAAAAAAGGACATTCCGTTTTCCACTACACTGCAAACCCAAAGCTTATGAGATCAAACTCCTATCATGTTCAAGTGGAACCCAGCTTCTTCCCCAGCCCAAGGATCTGTCTGGTTCTGTCTTTAATCAAAAGTAACTCATCAAACTGAAGGGATGGCACTCTTGGTGCTACAAGGCTCTAGACCCAAGACTCATAGGCATTCGCTTCTCCAGTGGATCAAGCCTCATTAGCCAGTATTGTCTAAGGAGTTAAACTAGAGGAATTCCAGGTCCAGGCAAGGAAACTCTAGGTCCAAAGTAGTGAATTCCCAAGACCAGTTGAAGCTTAATTGTCATAAAAATTCCCTGAAGAACATGTCATCACCATCATGACCAGTGAAAAGATGGTCATGAACCTTACAGATTAACCATGAACCATGGACACAGCCCCAACTGAATCTGTAGGAACATTTACTCCAACTACTTGGATAGCTATGCCGTGTAATTTACAACAAATATTCCTTCTTTTCCCCACTCTGATATCACAAATGTATTATCTGTGTGTTAGGCAAACTTTTGCAAGTTTGGAATTGTGTAGCTACACCTCAAATGAAGTAACGTGGTTGTTCTGCAACACTGGGAGATCAGAGGTGTTGGGCACTCTTCAAAGCCCAATTCCTTAAGGAATGAGAAATTAAAAATCAAGAGAGGGCCTGGTGCCATGGCCGAGCAGCTAAAGTCCTCACTTTGAACGCGCCAGGATCCCATATGGGCACGGGATCTAATCATGGCAGCCCTGCTTCCCATCTGGCTCCCTGCTTGTGGCCTGGGAAAGCAGTCTAGGACAGCCCAAAACCTTGGGATGCTGCACCTGCGTGGGAGACCCGGAAAAGCTCCTGGCTCCTAGCTTTGGCTCAGCATAGCACCAGCCATTGTGGTCATTTGGGGAATGAATCATCAGATGGAAGATATTTCTGTCTCTCCATATATATATATATTATATATATATATATATATATATATATATATATATATATATATATATATATATATTATTATATATATTATATATATATATATGTATATGAGTTCGCAATAAAAATAAATAAATCTTAAAAAAAAAGAATCATGAGAAATAATCAGCTTGACCCAGCAAAACATTTTCAATAGAAGAAGTGGTTGGCATTAAGTAAAGTAACTCCATGTAGCAGTTACACTCCCTGAGGAATAAAGAACCAAAAAAGGCCACAAAGGACAAGACTCCTTGTTAGCTGGATTGCAGGTCATTGTGACAAAAGAGCTCGGACTGAGTGCAGGTCTCCAGCTGTGTAGCTCAGTGTGCTGTTCGAACTCTGACAGAATGGGAATATACCTCAGAGTTTACAGATGGGTTCTGGGTTTCCGGGGAGACCAAACTGGAGCGACTTTCTTGCTCACAGTGAGATAAAAGGATTGTTGTTGTCTGCATGATTGTGTTTAATAGCACGGAGATCTCTCCATTGAAAGGCATACCACAGCTAAATTTCAGGACACTGCTCCAGTATACCCCATTATGGATGGAACCATTCTCAGACTTTGATGATAAAGAAGGTGCTGATGTTGTAGGTCTGAGTAAATAATGTTCTGCATTTATTATAAGCCCTCAGGTGACAGAGCTACCCAGTGCCAGACTGCATGCAATAGCAAAGAAAAATCCTGCCTCCAGGCCAGAACCGCTGTGTTGGGACGGAGCTGTGGCAACTGCAGGGGTTTATTCGTTTTCTTGGTTGTGATTTATTTTCATAAACATTTTAAATTTTTTGTAGTTATTAAATTCAAATAATACCATTTTCAAGAGTGTTATACATCAGATTCTAGCACATTTCACCGGCCATCTGCTAGTTTTGCAGTGCAGGTTCACTGTGAAGATCTTGATGTCAACTCTGACCTGCCTTCCCTGTGTATCCATGGGAACTCCTGGTGATATTTGCTTCAACAGGAAAAACATACAGAATACCAGGAACTGCTCATCTGGTCTATAAGATTCACATAAGTAGGGTTAATAAGATGAGGGCACAAGGGTCCCACAGCCTCATCCACTTATGGGCAGCAAAGTTACAATGCACTCTTCTGAGACACAATAAAACCAGGAAATAGTGGACAGTGACACCAATTATCAGATCTAGAACAAGTAGCAATGGTAGTGACTGCACCAGGTTGGGATTTTCTAAAGAATGCACACAATTCAAATTTGAACATTTGAACAATAACCATTGTGCCTTGCTTTGAATGTTTCTTGTTAGATCAAGTGGAAATTTCAGTCATATGCCCTGAACATAAGATAGATTATATATGTAGCTTAAGAAGTGCCATCCTTTCATGCCTGTATTTGGATTTTCTAAAAGCTAGCTGCTGATCTGCCAAGAACTGCATTCATTTCTGTCTCTTACTTTTACATCTGAGAACTTTCATCTTTCTGCTCATAATCCTTGCCAAAACTTCAAGAAGGAGAACGAATAGTATTATCTTGATGCTGTTGAGCATGTTAAATTACATAATGCACTTGATAACCAAAGGAGCTGATACAGGAAAGTGTTACATGATAACTGTGCCCCCAGTTGGGCTAAAATGCAAAAATGAGATTCACCACCAGACAATCTGGTTTATTCCCACTTGAAGGCAAGTTAGTAGCTTTATGTCACTGTAAAAATGTAAATTCAATGGAACCCATGAACACTGATAAGTAAAAATACATAGTCACACACACACACACACACACACCCCGATAACCATGCAAGAAATACCAGAGAACATAGGAACAGACGGATCCAATCCTACATTCAGTAGTGTAATACACACTACTACCACAAGGCCTGATTTGAGTTCTATCAACTTCCTCAGAAATTTTCATTCAAACTATAAATGGCATAAAATTAACTTTAACTTTAAATTTCATTGCAAAAATAGGTGATCTGTTGTCAGTGAGATTTACATTTTCCCCACCTCCAAATATTTTCAATTCCATCATCTTCTTTTTCCTTCTCCTCCTCCTTCCTGTTCTTCTTCATCTACTTTTCTATTCCAACTGTAGCTATAAATAGTGCTTATAAGAGACAAACAATGAATTCCTTTTGGCCCAAAAACAAAGCAGTTTTGAAATATTTTAGTCTTTTCTCCTTTTTAAAAGTGATTTTGTGATAGTTTCACAGACTTTGCGATTTCACAGGCTTTGGAATTTTCCTTTCCCTCTCCCCAAACCTTCACACACTCCCACTGTTTTCCCCATATTATTCCAGTAGTAGAGTCCTTCACACATAGTCATAAGCCATCATTCTTCTCTTTATGTGTATTCTGACATCGTAGGAATGGACAATGGCAAACACTCCAGCATCCTATTGTGAGGAGGTATTTAACAGTTGCATTGGAAGTCTATCTTTGATACAGAAGGAGAGATGCATAGTGCATTGTATCTTCACATATGAATATGATAGTCTCTATTATACAGTTCTCATACAACCCCTTAAACGAAAAGCCATAAAACAAAATCAACAACAGGAAGAAAAATAGGAAATTTACAACATCAAGTTAAATAACATGCCACTGAATGACCAATGTGTTACTGAAGAAATGAAAAACAAACAAACAAAAAACTTGGGGAAAACAATGCTTCTTGAAGAAGAAAACAATAACCTATGCGTCAATGAAGAAATGATTAAAACCCATGAGATGTAACAAAAACAGTATTGAAAGGGCCATGGATTTCACATGAAGGTTGCCTTGTATCAGCGAGAATGTAAGATATTTGTCATTTTGGAATTGACCTATTTTATTCAGCGTCATGTACTCTAGTTGGGAACATTTGGTTGTAAATGGTAGAATTTAATTCTTTTTTTTTAAGATTTATTTATTTTCATTATAAAGTCAAATATACAGAGAGGAAGAGAGACAGAAAGGAAGCTCTTCCAACTGATGGTTTACTCCGTAAGCGATCGTAAAGGCCAGAATTGAGTCAATCTGAAGCCAGGAGCCAGGAGCTTCTTCCAGGTCTCCCATGCCAGTGGAGTGTCCCAAGGCTTTGCACCATCCTCAACTGCTTTCCCATGTCACAAGCTGGGAGATGGATGGGAATCGGGACCACCAGAATTAGAACTGGCACCAATATAGGTTCCTGGCACATTCAAGATGAGGACTTTAGCTACTAGGCTATCGCACCATGCCCTAGAATTTCATTCTTTTGAGTTAAGATGAGTCATCCCTCATCTTTTGAGTCAAGATGAGCGAAAAAAAGTGAAGGTGGAATTGAATTGCAGAAGGTAGCACTCCAGAGAATTTGAAAACTGGGTGATGGAAAATCCCCAGCTGAGTGTTGAAGGAGAGCTCACGGAGAGGCGCTTCGCATGAATGAACCGGGACCATCTATTTCTTTGAATAATTAATTTTACATGTTTTCCATCTCTCACATCTGACCTGAAAAATCTTAAAATCAACATGCTCTTGTGTTTCCAACATAAGCACAGGTTTCCTTGCATTCTGTGTTTTCTAAAACAGCTGAAGTTCTTAGTCCCAACATCTCTCAGGGAAGATGATCTAGTTGTGTAGGGATTTTGATGAACGTTTCTCAGTACTCCCTGGATGTTCACATGACACCCCAGTCTTACAAACATTGCTGTTGGCATGAGTCCTTCTTCCTTGGAAATGCCGTGATAGCTCACCAGGCACATGGAAGTGGCTGTGTTGTCAGAATCGATGTTATAGATTACCACTAGTGTTTGAGAGTGACGCTGGGAGGGACGCAGTGACAGTGGGATTCAGAGCACGGGGACAGAATTGAATGAGGTGCTAGCGTGCACTTGGCCAGCTCTCTTTCTTATGAATCAAGGTGCCTCAACGCCCTTTCTCACACAGTGGAGCAGTACCATTTCATCAAGATAATGACCCACTTTTCTTATGAAAACAGTGAGAGGAATGGATAAGGTTGTTAACAGAACACAGGTGCATTTGTTCAAGCTTATTTATTTCTATCAGATTTAAGTTTTGTGTTCTTCCCAAGCTCTGCTTTCTTAATGAGACACAGTCTGAGACAAAGGAAGGGAAAAAGTGTTGGCTATGTGACTTTGAGAAAGGTGTATGATACCCCTAGGTCTCAACTTCATTCTTTGTACAATGGAGTCAATATTTCCTGTTCTAGGGGCTGGTATCATGACATAGCTGGTAAAGCCATCACCTGCAATACCAGTTTTGCAAATGATGGCTGACTCCTGTCCTGGCTGCTTTATTTCCAATCCAGCTCCCCACTAATGGCATAGGAGGGTAACAGCAGATAGGCTAAGTGTATGGGCCACATGTGGGAGACCCAAATGAAGTTCATGGCTTCTGGCATTAGCCTGGTCCAGCTTGAGCCATTGCAGCCATTTCAGGAATAAAGCAACAGATGAAAGGTTACTCTTTCTAACTCTAGCTTTCAAATAAATGAATATATGTTTTTAGAAAGTTACGTGCTTCATTGTCTCATTGTATCAAAAATCACACACACATATACACATACATACACACACACATGCAAAACGGCCTAGCCATTTCATTAACATTACATAAAGATCGGCTATTATTAAGGTTGTTACACAAATTTTAAACTGCTTTCTGTTCCCTCTGACATTATCTTAAATTTGATTTTAGTGATGATGCCTCAGTACAGTCCTTCTTATCCAGCCAAACCTATGCCCAGTACCTCACCCGCAATTTGTCCCAGTCTAACATCTGTTACCAGAGTCCCTGAAGGGGCCTGGCCTGACCTCTATCAACCCAGCTCACCCTTTAAGTTCCTGCTCAAATATCGCAAAATGTTCGCATCCAGAGCCACTGCTGTGTTGGCACAGGTTCAGACATTGCTTGTAATGCCCGCATTGCATTTAAGAGTGCTGGATCAAGTCCTGTCTGCCTCACTGCTACTACAAATTCTTGCTAACTGATATAACTGGGAAGGAAACAAGAGATGTCGTTTGCAACACAAATGAAATTCTTGGATGGAATTCATTGTTCCTGCTGGAGCCCAGACCTGGCTGTTGCACCTGTTTGGGGAATGAATCAAACAAAGGAAGGCTCTCTCGCTCTCGCTCGCTCTCTCTCTCTCTCTCTCTCTCTCTCTCTCTCTCTCTCTCTCTCCCCTCTTCCTCTCTCCCTCTCCCTCTCTCCCTCTCTCTCCCCTCATCTCTCTCTTCCCCCCTCACTCTCCCCCCCCCCCCCACTCTCTCTCTCTCTTTCTCTGTTGGACACATCCTGGCCACTTGAATGCCTTTCTCGCATCTGTGGTTCTTTAGCAAAATTTGCATAGATTGTGGAATCTCAGAAACCTGCGATTAAATCCTGGCTCCTGGAAACAGAAAATTCACAGCCTCAGGCACTCACTGAATTTCCCCCAAGCAACAATGTTGCTACATGTAAAAGGCAGAAATGAAGCAACAAAGTGGTTCTCAAATCTGAAGACTCCTCAAAATCACAAGTGAAACCCCTACCATTTATGGTCCAGTGGAAAGGGGGTTGGGCCTGAGCATATATGTTGATAACAGGTTGGTGTTACTGGGCTAGGGGGGATATTTGGGGAATCACCTTGTGGTATCCAAGTGGGGAAAATGAGAATGTTGTTCATTGTTTTATATATAATATAAATATAACTTTTCCTTTTTTTCGTTAAAATAATAAACATGATAAAGAAGTAGAAATGATTTTGTTTTGATTTTAGCTCCTTTCCATTATGAATTGTGGAAGATTACCACATGATAGCAGTTCTCACAGTGATGTTAGAAGCTCTGATTGTGTGGGCATCCAACATAAAAGCTTTCAGATTTATAGAAGAATCAAAACATATATATTACCCCCTCCATTGCAGCATTTTTTATATTACCCTCTGTTTTTAACAAACTCCCACACACAGGATAGGTTTTTAGTATGAATCTGTTAATGGAGGATGATCCAACATCAAGTGTCCTCAATATGAGTACTCACAACTCTCAAAGCCCAACATGGAAAATGTGGAAAAGACTTGACCCAAGAGGCTTTTCTTCAAAGATACATATGGTGGGGGAAGAAGGGCTCACAAGGGCACAAACCCCATTCCATTATTCATGCCCTGACCTGTCTATGACCACACTCCGGAAAAAAATCAGTTGTTTGATTTTATAAAGAATCAGAGCCAAGAATCTGCCTTGTGGCACATACTAGCAATAGGGGCACAGCCCCTGCTCCTACCCTTAAGTTTGTTGCTCTCTGAATTACTTCCATGTCTGCCAATGCAAAACTAGAGCTGCATGGGGTCCACGAACACTCCCTAATGACATAACTGTCTAAGGAAAACATGGAGGGCATGGGATCTGAGACCCCCAGGCCACGTTGTTGAACCATGAAACTTACACGTAGTAATGTTGATATAAATGTGCAATGTTTTTTTTAAATTTTTTATTAATTATTTTGCATTATGTGACAGTTTCATAGGCTCTGGGAATCCCCCCACCCCTCCGCATGCCCCTCCCCCCTGGTGGATTCCTCCACCTTGATGCAGTATTACAGTTCAAATTCAATCAAGATTGACAATGGTTTTTAATAGGGGGCAAAGTCTACTTACTATGCTGATAAAATCTCAAGCCAGGAAAAGAAAACTAAGACGTTCTGTAGGGATTAGCCAGAAACTATTTTCATCATAAAAGGGTGTGCTATGTTTGCTTAGAGTTGCAGCTATCCTCAAGTCATCTACCCACAAATAAAAAAAAAAAAAAGAAAGAAAAGAAGAGAAAAGAAAGGGTACTATAATCCTCCCCACCCTGATTCAAGCTTTCTGCAGCTGGGACACAAGCAGGAGTTGAGTGACTGTGGTCAAGAACACCCGTAGAAAGAAGGAACTCAGTAGTCTCCTACAGTGTTCCTTGGATTGATTTTGACTTCCACTTGGAGAAAGGGGCTGTTAAAACTGTGATGTGTGAGACTCTGGCTACAGGACTACCAAGAACTTGGTTCTAGGTCTGGCTGGAACCATTCCCTTTGCCTGCCCATTACAACCTTTGCAGGCTTCAGCCAATTCTGAACTTTCTAGGAGATGCTTTAAGACAGTCCGACCATAGAGGTAGGACCCAGCAAATTGTTAGAAATGCATCCCTCAGCGATTTGGTGATTCTGGGAAAAAGTGTTCACTCTTGCCTGAAAGTCTCAAGGAAACCTCACCCACATTTTCCTGAAAATGCAGGGTCAGCAGATGCATGAGTCTGGAGGGACGGGCCTTTTTCAAATCTGCTGGTTTGGAGGCTGATCCTTTAGGAAAATACAAAGACCACAACTTTGGCATCTAAATGTTTGCTTTCCCCCACCCTAATGAACTGTGACTAAATACCTGGAGGAGCAGGGCCTCCAAGCACGTGAGAACCCAAACTCAAAAAAAAAAAACCACTGGGTTGAATGATTTGGGTACACATGGAAGATACATCATGCATATTACCCCCACCATTTACAATGAGTAATCAACCATGGTGGGATTTGGGATGACATCAGAGAAACACCTATCCTCTCCTCTCCCCAAGGAAGCTAGAGAGTTGAAAACTTTGGGAATTCGTCTAAACAATATCAACTGCCAGACATGCAGCTGAGTAATTGTCTGTTATATCTTTAACTTAACCTTCAACTATTGCTTCTATCATCCTGGCTTGGTGAAAGAGGAATGTGAACAGAGTTTGGAATAACATGTGGTCTACTCAAGGTATTAGCCTTTCCAAGTCATTGCCCCCTGCACTCCTGCACTAGGATTCAGGAATTCCTACAGGAATGACCTCCACTTGCTACACTTGTTCAATTCTCTTTTTCCATCCTGTGCTTGGGTCATCAGGTTCCCGAATTTTTCTTCCATGTAAACTACCAAAGTGAATTTTGGTTTCCTGAAAAGGCAGTGCAGTACAAGGCTCCTGGAAGGTGTTCCCTATTCCAAGGCCAGTCCCACATCTCCACATGGGGTGAAGAGCACTAGGTATGAGTAGAATGTAAATGGCCCTGCACGGTAGGGCAAGGTCTTGTAAAACAGATTCCTAAGACTGACCTCACGTCAGTTAGTAGCCTTGGTCCATTGAAGACAGTCCTACTAAGGAATCTGCCTTGAACTATAAAAAAAATGTGAAAAAAGTATATACTAGATACTCAGTAAATATTTTGTGTAGGGTGTATGTTGATAGATATGCATCACTTGCTTTAAAATATTCTGTAGACAGCCTTTGCTGAGGTTAGACCAGAAAGTCAATGGCCTTCTCATCTTGTATGAATCCCAACTAGCCCGATGCTGTTGGCTCAATAGACTTGGCTCCCCAGCTCATGCAGACATTTAGTCCCCAAAGCCATAAATCAATGGTGCTGAGATGGTAGAAACACAATCAGCTCATGGTGTGTGGTGGGAAAGTAGATTGGTGAGATTCTCAGAGTATGTCCCTGTGAATGTATTCTGGATGTTCTACAGGGCGAGAGAGATATCACACACACACACACACACACACACACACACACACGATTGAGTTTTCACCCCATACATCAGCTTCCTGGATTTCCAGGTGATTTCTCTCTGCAGGCACTTCCCCATGCACTGTGTTCATCAGACACACAGTGAGAGGAATCTCCAGTGATGGGCTTTGAACTTCCAAATCTGTGAGCCGAAATAACCTGCTCTGTGAGTGGCTGTGTCTGGCATTTAGTTGCAGAAATAAGGTTAACTGAAAAAATGCTTCGGGAAGACCTACCTTTAAATCTCAAATAGCATATTTTCCTAAATAGCCTATGGTATATACAACTGTAGCACTTTCTTCTCAAGCACTGTTTGTTTTTAATAACCCTTACATTTGTATTATTTTAAAAATAGAAGTGAATATCCACTTTGTATTGGGCAGCAATGGGATATATTGTAACCACCATGGACTTGAGAGCTCAAATAAGCAACTTTAGGATGAACATTTTCTGATTCAAAAAACATACAGTTTATTTTTATGACACGTTATCCCCAGAACAACTCAATTCAGATATCTTCTATTTTAAGGCTGTTTGAGTATTTCTCTGAGATTGCCAACTCAGAAAACAGTAAATTTCCTCCCCCTTCTCCCCATGAAAATCATGCACACAAGATGAAGCCCTAAAAGTAAGGAAGAAAGTGCCAGGCATCTCTGTTGTTTAACTTTTATAACTCTGAATATGAAAATATAATTCGGAGTGGTTAACTTACCACCATGACTAGAAATCGAATGAGTTTTATAAAACTCCACTGACTGTACAAATTCACTCTCAGCTTTTGTGACTTCTTAGAATGAAGCCCTTCTACCTTTAGATCTTAGGTCAGAATGGAAGAAAAGGGAATTTGTTAAATAGCTACTTAAGATATCTGAGAATTTGAGACATCTTAATCTGCTTTAATGGCTATCATTGCCCTCCTTATTTATTGCATTGGAATAGCAGAGACAGAGACCGAGTGAAGGAATGATCTCAGCCCACTGATTCCTTACATAAATGATGACAGCAGCTGAGCTTGAGAAAGTCAGCCCAGGTCTCTCAAGTGGGCAACGCACACCTAACACCTTAAGCCTTCACCTGCAACCTCCCTGAGTGTGAAGTGTAGGAATCTGGAGCTAGTAACAAGGCCAAACTCAGACTCTAGCATTCTATTAGGGAATGTGAGCAGCTGAAATGAAGTCTTAACCACAATGCAAATACCAATCCCCAGTTTTAATTTCCTGGAACAGGCCATCTCGAACATGACCTATTGATCCACATTTGATGATATCCATGTGTGTATACAATCCTTTCTATATGAACATGAAGTTGACTTCATCTTCCACTTGGAATGAATAAACTGACAGGAGAATATTGAGCCACTGCCTCCAACAGTACTGTTTTCAAGGGCTGTTTTTGTTTTTGTTTTCTCTTGGGTGTTCCGTGTCACTTTCTGCAGGCTGCTTTCTAGAGAGACCATGAGAATGAGATTGGCAGTGGATGTCCTGGCCCCACTTGCAACTCTAAGTTTTAGCTCAGAAGCAGAGCTCCCTGCAGGAAGCCCCATCGATGACTGCACTTTAGGTCAAGTGAGGTTTGAGTACGAATCACATACCCAAGTGACCGCTAAAATCCTCACCAACAGAAGCTGGGGTAAGGTGTCAGCAATCAAAACTTTTAGTGTCCTGTAGTATATAGCCATTGGTAATTACTGCGCTCATATTTGCATGAGCAAAAGCTGATATGTTTAAACAGGACCACAGGACAGAAGAAAGGCTGCCTTCAAGTTTATTTTTCTGGTTCCCAGCTTGAGCCACTCCTGCATTTCTCAGATATCCAACTCGCCCTTCATCTCCCTTATTGACATTAAGAATATTCCATGGCCTTCACTATCAAGCTATATATATATAATTACTATTTATGAATTTCCTTTTATCTGATTGATTATACTCTCACAATTCAGGAGGAAAGGAAGGGTTCTTAAATGTAAGGAAAATCAGGCAGTCTAGTCCTTCATGATTGATGTTGGCCCTGGGTACACAGCAGAATGAAACCTGAGGAAGATTCATTCAGGGCGGAATCTCAAACGATCCATGGGCTGATCATCATGCCTCAGTCCCTAGTGCAGGTTCTGGCATGTTGGTACAAATTAATGTCTATAGTACATTACCATAAGTATAAATGGAGCTTCCAAAGTATCAGCCATTTCCAGATCATTAAAAGCAAAACAAAACCAAAGGCAGTCTTGGGGCTGGTGTTGTGTTGCAATAAGTCAACATGCCTCTTGCAACACTGACATCTCCTACTGGAACACCAGTTTAAGCCCCAGTTACTCTCCTTCCCATTCAGCTCCCTGTTAATTTCCCTGGGAAGGCAGAGGAGATTACAGGTATGGGAACACTGTCATCTTTGTGGAACCTCTGTGTGGGGTCCTGATTCTGACTTCTGGCTAGCCAAGCCCTGCATGTTGTAGCCATTTGTGACATAAGTTTTTGCTTTTCTGTCTTTTAAGTAACTAAATAAATACACATATACATCTTAAAATGTTCTGCTATATCCAGATGCAATATATAGTATTGCTTATAAATTATTTCAAAACACATATTATAAATGTATTTTAAGTATATGTTTGAATGTATACTTTAAATAAAGATATATCTTTTCATTGATTTGTTTACCTATTTGAAAGTCAGAGATACAGAAAGAGAGAGAGAGATTCCAAGTGCTTGTTCACTCTCCAAATGGCTGAAAAACCTAGGCCAACATGAAACCAGGAGACCATTCAAACTTCTGTGGGTGACAGGGACCCTGACTCTTGAACTATCTCCTGCTACTTTGCCAGACTCATTAACAAAGAGTTGGAAGTGACATGAAACTTCTGGGTTTTCAAAGTAACTTATATGGCATCACATGCTGCAGTTCAACACTTTGGGCCATGTCAGTCACTACAATATGCTTCTTGACACTTTTTTTTCATTTTTTCCTTGAAATTGAATTGAGAGTTGTGAAAAAAAATTAGCTCTGTCTTTCATAAACATGTCATTGTGGGAGCCATTTCTGTTGCTTTGCTTCATCACTTACCAACTAGAAAACATTCCCTTCTATGAGTGAGGGCAGCGAGAATTCCAATCACTTCAGATCCAGTCTAGAGGGGCACACATACCTGAGTGCTCTGTCAGTGAACACTGCTACACTAAATATTCCTAATCAATAATTTTTTTAAGATTTATGTATTTTTATTGAAAAGTCAGATACAGAGAGAGGAGAAGAGACAGAGAGGAAGATCTCCCATCCATTGATTCACTCCCCAAGTGGCCGCAACAGCCGGAGCTGAGCTGAGCTGACACCAGGAGCCAGGATGCTCTTCTGGGTCTCCCATGCACGTGCAGGAACCCAAGATTTTGGGCTGTTCTTGATTGCTTTCCCAGGCCACAAACAGGGAGCTGGATAGGAAGCAGGAATGCCAGGGTTAGAACTGGCACCCGTATGGGATCCTGGTGCATGTAAGGTGAGGACTTTAGCCACTAGGCTACTGCACCAGGCTCAGGAATTCTTATCGCCACTTCTTTAATGAGGATGTTGAAGGGGTAAGGAAATTAGGCCACCAGTTGAAGTTCACATACCTAATGTGAATTTCACTTAAGAAAAAGTTTTTCCTGACAAGAACAATAGTGCTGCCTCTATAGACTGGAGCAGCTGTACAAATGCTGGGCCTTTCCATGAACCTTAGAGCCAGCCTTTGTGTGTATCAGTGAGAGCCTTCTTTCTTAATGTAGTTGAACAAGAAGCCATCTTGGGCGGCATCAACACACATACCTGTGAGGATTTCTGCGACAAGCTGGGTGGTTTTCTGGATGAGGAGTCTCAGGATGCCGCCCTCCAGTCTCAGCAGCAGGGTCCCCGAACCCTCAGACAGCTCTGTGTACAGAAGCACCCCGTCCTCATTCCATGTTCGAAACTGAAAACTCACTGAGAGCCCATTGATTCGTGGGGTGCCGGGCAGCAGCAAGTAACTGCTGGTGGAGTTGACAAATGTGATGGGAACAATGGATGGTTCAGAGCAGGAAAACGTGATATTGCCCTGTGAAACAAACAAACAAAAAAATCAAACAGAAAAGCCAGGACTTATTATTATAATAAATATTATTATTATCACTATTATTACTATTCTGTACTCTGATAGCTGATATAAACAGCCACCTGGAGCTGAGCTAAAATTCATGAACATTTCACATCCAGCTAAAAGATCTTAAAGTCACAAAGCACAAGCTTTGCTTAGAGACACTTCTGAGACCATTTTGTCCTGGGTGAAGGATTCAGTGCTGTGCGCAAAGAGGATATCTGACATGGCAGCAAGGGAGGAGGAGGGAATGGGAGCATTTTCAAGGGGACCTCAGATGGAAAAATAGTTGCATTCACTCATTGCACAAATCCGCATGGCCTGCCAACCACATGTTTGTGGTGGTTTTTACAAAGATGCTTGTGAAACAACTTTGTTACACACTGAGATGTGCTACAAACAAACGAACAAAAACTAGAGTCCAGCTCCCATGGAAACCTGGCGTAAGAACTAAACAAGGAAAGGTTTAACAAGCACATGATCCTTAGATGGAATGACGGCTGGTGAGGGATGGCAGTGAGCTGGTGAGGGATGGCAGTGAGCTGTCGAGGGATGGCAGTGAGCTGGTGAGGGATGGCAATGAGCTGTCGAGGGCATTTTTACAAGGAGCAGGATGTGAGCAACAGCCTGCAGAAACTAACACAGTGGCATCCCTGGAGTCCTGGAGGCACTTTTTTCTTGCAAGCAGTAAGTAGGTCATGAAGGGCCAGAGAAAGAGGAGAGGCTGGAAAGGTGAATTGGTAACTGGAAGTCAGAACACTCTGATGCTGCCTATGCAGTTTTCCTTCTAAGTCAGGGTACTTTGAAGGATCACAAGCTACCCTTGTGATTTGCTGAAGGTATTAACAGTGACAAGAAGCGGAGAGTGGACAAAAAGCCTGAACTTGGGCATGTGAAATATGTACGCGGCACAAACAAGAAGAAGACCATTATCTGCAACATAAGCAAATTTCTCCAAGTTGATTAGAGAAAAACTGCAGTAGATATTTGTATTTGGAGGTTACAGGACATTAATATTCACAGAGCCATGTGTTTGGTTCTCTTCCCACACATGAATTAGGAAAAAGCCTGAAATGCATGCAGCATTGTGAATAAGTCCTATCACAAAAGTCATTTAGAATTCCAATTGAAAACTCTGTATTTCCCATTCCTCCCATTTGTCACCTTCAGGTTCCAAGCATTCATGTTCACAGCCACGCAGTGAGTTGGTTCAGGTGAGCACATCCAAGTCGCTGTGACTGTCTCCTGTCAAAACTACTGAACGCAGCCTTTACACAGCACTCTGGCTCTGCCCTTTTCAGCTGCCGCAGCAGCCAGCATCATGTATGTGAACATGTCAGGGATTCTACCCTAGGCACCCTCATCTGGCTGCCTGAGGGATGGAAGTTTGTCCTGATGGTCTAGATGTCTGTTCCCCCATCTGAGTATCTGTATGCAAAAACCAGCTCCATGTCCCCAGTGCAGCTTCCTACCATTGCAGACCCTAAGGGACCCTAGGGATGATTTAACAGATGGGTTTCATGACAGGAAATGCCAATGCTGAAATCCTGGCTCCTGCATCCTGATTTCGGCCCTGACTCAGCTCCATCTGTTGAAAGCACTTGGAGAATGACCAGCACATAAGAGTCTCTCTCCATCACTGTATCTCTTCTTCCCTCTTGAGTAATGTTGAAAAGAATAAAGAGGAGGAAGAGAATGGGAAGTAGCAATCAATTAGGATGCCCACATTCCTGTATCCCAATGCCTGGATCCATGTTCCCTCTCTGCTCATAATTCCAATAGCTGCAAATGTGGATCCTCAAAGGCAGCGATGATGGCTCAAGTCATTGAGTTCTTGTCACTCATGAGAGAACAAGCTGAAAGTCTGTGACTCCTGGCATTTTGGACTTCTCTGATTCCTAGATGCTACAAGCATGTGGGAAAAGAATGAGCTTTCTCTCAGCCTTTTACAAAAAAAAAAAAAATTTAAATGATTATCAAAGAAATGACTACCTGGATTCAGCTTTCCCTTGCAGTGGTCAGATACAGAGGTAAAAATGCCCAACATGGCTTTAATCCTAGATGTGATTACAGAAACCCCTCTCACAGAAAAGCATCCCGTATGTCTCTTTCCTAAGAGTCCTGTATTACCAAAAACAACTCCTACCAACAGTTAATCATCAGTCAGGCTTCCAAGAGCATATTCTTTCATAAATTTTTTGTTGTGGTGATTCAGACTTTTTTTTTTCGTTAAGGCAGAGCTCCAGAAGTCACTGAATGTGTTAAAGGGTGGAACCCTGCACGTCCATCAAGAAATCGCTTTCAGTTTACATTGCCTACTGTGTCAGGCAGTACGCTCAGCCTTTACAAGCACATGCCATGAACTCTGTACAGCAATGCCTTGGCTTATTCTCTTCACTTTAAGGGGGTACCAGTTGGTTTAGAAAAAGTGGTCTTCCTCATAGTGATAACGGAAGACAGTCCCACACTTGTGTGGTGCAGAGCCTTTAGGGTTGGCCACCACTCCTGATAGCTCCTTCCTCTGCCCTGGGTGTTCCCATGCTTAAACCTCAATCAACTGCATTTGCAACCAACCCTATCTTGTGCTGAAATGATCATAGTATGAACTTGTGATGGGTCACACAATATTTATTTGTCAAAAATAGCCTCCTTCCCACTAGAATATGTGTTCCCTGACTTGCAATTCTAAGAGCCAGTAAGAGCCCGCATGCTTAGCAGATGATATAACTATAATTAGATTGTACACATATCCCTCCCACACACACACTCACACACACTGATAGTTTATCAGTTGTGGCATAGCTGCCATTTGGAAGAAGCAAAATTACAAAATCCCTATGGAAAGGTTAATATATAGTTGTAAACTATTATTTTTTACTTTTAGAGATCACTCTAAACTGTTTCAATGGCAAAAGTTCAGTACCCAAATTTGAAGGGGAATAGTTGGAAAGTAGTGAGGAAAGATGACAGATTTTAAAAGCATATATGATCAGGCCTGGGGTGGTAGCCTAGCCTTTAAAGTCCTTGCCTTTCATGCACCAGGATCCCATATGGGTGCAGGTTCTAATCCAGGCAGCCCTACTTCCCATCCAGTTCCTTACTTGTGGCCTGGGAAATTAATAGAGGATGGTCCAAGGCCATGGGATCCTACAACCATTTTGGAAACCCAGAAGAAACTCCTGACTCCTGGCTACGTATCTACTCAGCTGTGGCCATTTCAGCTACCTGGGAAATGAATCAGTGGACAGAAAATCATCTCTGTCTCTCCTTCTCTTTGTATATCTGACTTTCCAATAAAATAAATATCTTTTTAAAAAAGCATATTTGATCATAACCCTCCCCCATTTATTTCCTGATTCAATACTCAAGGTTCAGCCCTCTGAGCACTCTTGTGTGCTGCTGGGAAACAGTGATGAAAAATGGGCTCAGGTCAGTTCTAGGAGCTGATGTTCTTCACTATTCAATTTATTTATGCCATTTCTCAGTGTCCCTGCTTTGCATTATTTATGGAGGCTAACTTTACAGGAGGCTCAGAAGCTAAGATAACCTTGGTTTGGACCTCTAGAGCAGGAATTTCCAACAAATGCCTTCAGAAATTCTCAGTGTTTAAGAAAAGCCTGGGAGTGGTAACCAACATCTTAATCAACAGGGAGCAGGGTTGCCTCAAATTACACTGGGTGTGTTCTGTGCCCTTTCCTGACCCTTAGATACCCTGCAGTGTCCTGGGTCACTGAGAGTCATGTTCCTCTTTCCTGTATCTTAATTCCGTTCTCTCTTTTCCAGGTCATCTTTGCCCTTGCATCTCTGAAGCGGTCCGAATTTGATTTCAGTACAGGTCTTTGTTTTCTCATGATAAATTAAAAAATGAATAGCAAGAGAGTAACTGAGGAGTCCCTTCCAAATCAAGTCTGACCCAACTTTCCAGAAGAATGTAGTTCAGAGCTCAGCTCCCACACTATGCCTGGTGTGTGTGATTGCTACTTCTGCTTCCCATCTCAGCTGTGCTCCTTGCCAGCAGAAGGCTGTACAGTGCTGAAGACCATCAATGCCAGCCCCATCTACCAAGGTGGGGTGGAAAAAGATAAACACTATCTGGGTGTAAAGGTGATATATTTTTTTAAATCATCAAGGTTTAGGTAATCATTTACAATCATGCCATTTTTGACTTTTGGGTCCTTCTTAAAAGTCTTAATGGAATGGCCACCCTTCATTGAGAAAAGGAACCCCAGGAGACAATCTGCTTCAGCATTTTGTCGAAACAGACTTGGCCAAAGTCCACAGATCTCTGCCTTATGTAACTCATCCCTCGGTTTCTTCAATGTCTATTCCTCATTGCTACGGGAGAAAGAGCCCCATTCCTCAGAGCATCTCCATTCCTCTCAATATTTGGTTCATTCAAAGTTTCCAAACTCCTGCTAGTTTTTCTCAAACACTGTACAACAGTGTCCTAGGCACAGGCTGTAAGTCCGTTGCACAAATGTGGCTTAGATGTTTTGCCTTCTGTAGCCATTGCATATATGTCACGTTCATAATTAGTATACAACTTCCCACTCCATGAGGGTGTATGTTGTAACTAAGTCAGGAAAGTAGAGTCAGTGCTGCTTCAGAGATTAAAAGTGAACGGAAAGAAAAGAAAGTCATCCTACCTTGGAGGAGAATTATATTGAAGTAGTGTAGCAACTCTGTAATTTTTTATTTCCTTTGTTTCCATTACTTCCAGATCCAAGCACTTCCTGCTCAGTCTTGAACGTGGATGTGGTAGTCATGAGCAGAATTCCATCTGTTGTGGAGCTTTCTGAAAGCAAACCCTCCCCAGAGCCCTTCTCTTAGCAGGTAAGGGGTGGGCACAGAGATGGATTCTTTTATTATGGATTTCTGGAAGCAGCTTGAATAGATTCCATCTACAGTGTCAGCAGGCAGGGACACACCTGCTGGGTCCCTTGCTGGTACCCAGGTCACTGCTATGATGAATCGCCTCTTAACCTTGTTCTCCTCTCTGATCTTGCAACTTGCATTTAAAAGCAGCTAAAAGGCATGAGCAAGATGGTTTATTGAGCACACATGTTCAACCATGAAACAAGTCCGATTCATTAAAGAAATGTCCAACCTTAGTGGCCAGGAAGAAGGCAGGGAAGAAAGGCGAGAGACAATGTTTGAAGTGGATATTTTTAAAGCACAATCTGGGTATGTATCTGGAAATCAACAAGAGGTCATGGACAAAACTATTAAGAAGACCAGAACCGTAACCCTGTCTAACTTTTGCTAACATAATAAGGCACTGACATTGTGTGATTAGAAAACCTCTTCCCTGTTTCTAATAATAAACTAGAATCACAGAAGGGTGGGGTACATCTGACTGACAACACCTTTTGGGGAGGAGCAAGCCTCTTGCACATATTTAAAGGCTTGTGTTCCTTCTTTCCTCATTCCAGTAGGGACACGACCCTGAGTACCTGTTATCCCATCTATCATGTGGCACCCTGTTCCAAGTAGAAGGGGCCCTAACTGCTGTTAGGAATATGGAGTAATGACCACGCTGGCTGCTTCATGCTCTAAAAGAGAATCAGAAGGACATTCTTCCAAGGGTTGACCTAAGTGTCCCAGGAGGAATGTGGATTTCCTCAGGGGGGGTGGTACCTGGACCTTAAAGGCTTTTAGATATTTAGCCCTGTATAATACAGAGAACAGGCTGCTCCTATTTCCCCTAATTAGGTACTTCAAGTGTCTAGCTGCAGGACTCAAGATCCCAGACTCAATTTTCAAGCTTACAATATAATAGAGTTGTCAGAGGTTTAAACCCCTATGAACGTAAAAGATGTAAGCAATTTCTCTAAAGCTTTAGATTAAATCTCCTTTAAGACTGAAGTCGTTAAAGTAATTCAATGAAATAAAGGTAACAGAAAATACAGCAACCATCCCTGAGATGCATTATGTTTTGTTATTTAGGTCAGTTAGGAAACACAGAAAAATTTTAATTGAACAAATTACCACATGGTATAGAACAATATACAGAATATTAACACATAGTTACTTAGAAACAAAAAAAAAAACTTAATTTCAAAATAAAGCAATTTTTGAATCTAGGTGGGAAATAGGTTAATTTTTTTTTTTTTTTGCACTATTATACTTTGCCTAAGTGCTACAAATCCTAGGAATTGTCACGTATCCTTCAACTTAGACTCTGCTGTGTTTTCTCTGGTTACTGGGTATTGAATTGGGTCTTCTTGTCACAATTCAGAGAAAAAAATATGTTTACTAGAAAAAATATGTTTACTGGAAATGAGAGGAGAGACATTAAAAAAGTTTTACTTTGAACTCACTTCACAGCTTCCTGACATCACTAATGCATAAAGGCACATTTCAGACCTGACAGTTAAAGGCAGCCATACCTGAATTGCCCCTTTGCATGCTTCCTTTGCCTTGTGTGTCTGAAAATCATCCACACTCTCTCTAGCTAACCTGGTGTTGGTTGCAGCGATTGTAGGTTATGGCTACAGCAAGCATTCACCGATGAACTACAGGTAGGTAGTCTTCAGTTGCTGGCATTTTCTTTCTCGCAAACGTGGACTAGTGGTGTTACATTTTCAAGGTAATGTACACTTATTTGTTTTTCAAGGGATATAAGAGATATATTGCTCTCCCTGAGTATCAGCATATTGTAGGAAAAGGATCTGACATAATGTCTCTGCTTCCAAGTCTGTCATTACATTTTTTTTGATAAGTCAAAGTATATTAAATTTTTATTCAATATAACACTTTAATATATCTTATCACAATATCTTCAGAAAAGGAAAAAATGATACACCGAATGCAATCTAGTTGATTTAAAGCAGAATTTTTGCATCCTTCAAGTGCTTTAAATCAACTAGATTGCATTCAGTGTCATTACATTTTGTTACCAAACACATACTTACATCATGGATCGCTGGATCATGGTTGCTTTGTGAATGTTTTTGTAGTCTCTTCTGGGGTCTTAACCTCTAGCAGGCACCCTCATTTATAAGTTAAATCCCCCTGTGTGGCTTGAACTCGTTGCAGTAGAAACCAAATCCTTGCATCCAAGTGACTGCTAATTCAGAATTCAGTCTTCCAGTGTAATATGAATTCAGGCATATTGATTTCATAGTAGGTGTTATAAAAATACAGGTTTTTCTCTTGCAAAACAAACTTAAAGCAAACTGCTGAAAAGGAGTTTATTTCAAACTTTATTATTAACTTCATTAACAATGCTGTAGATAAGAATTTTTTTTAGAAAAATACTGATTTCTTTCCTGTCATCTCTCTTCCTTTCTTTCTCCCTGTCATGTTTTCTCCATTTTCCCTTCTTTCCTTCTATTTTCTGCTGACATTCGCTCAGTATGTAAGTCCCAATCTTTAGACCGGTTTCCAATGACCTCAGTTACCTATCTGATATCCTGTCTATTTTATGCACTAAACATACATTATTTCATGATATTTCTGCAATTGTATCTTGAAATCTCTTTTATCCTGTCACATAACTTGAAGTTGTTCTATTTTTTAATAAGTGTCAACATTTCCATAATTTCTATCTTGAATTTTTATATATTTCATTGTTGCTTGTCACATATTCATGTGTGCACTTTACAAAGCTATGCAACAAAAGTTAACATTTAACTATCTTCCTTTAGGAAGTTAATATGATAAACTAAATGATTAATTTATGCTCATCCAAAAGAGTTTGGGGGGAGATGCGTAAAAATTGCCTTATCCTGACTTTCATCAATAGAGGGCTAATTTTCAGCTATGGATCAACAATAGTGAGTAAAATTTATTTATTCATTGATTTCTCTCTGAACCAATTCATATGTGTTAAGGATCAATACTTCACTTCCTTATAATACAAATAGCATTAATATTTAATAAATAGTGATTGCCATTAAAATAATCATTACCATTCAAATACCTGCATAGTGCTTGTCAACATAGATGAGTTATTTTCAAAAAATGATTTTACTTGTAACAGTATGCATTTCATCATTTGCATTTAAGAATACTATTCTGGGCCCAGCATGAGAGCCTGGTGGCCATTTTGCAGTCCAGGGATCCCATATGGGCACCATTTTGTATCCTGGCTGCTCCACTTCCCTTCCAGCTCCCTACTTATGGAACAGCTCCTCAACTGGGAAAGCAGTCGAGGACGGCCCAAAGCCTTGGGACCCTGCACCTGCATAAGAGACCCCTAAGAAGCTCCTGGCTCCTGGCTTTGGATCGGCTCAGCTCTAGCCATTGTAGCCACTTGGGAGTGAAACAGTAGACAGATCTTTCTGTAGCTCCTTCTCTCTGTGTATCTGCCTTTCCAATAAAAAATAAATAAATACAATAAAATAAATCTTTTCGAAAAGGATTCTGTTCTGAGATAAAGTCCCTAGGCATTATTGCTGCTCAGCAGCATATGATGCAAACAGTGAGACTGAGACTACAATTCCCACTTGCTTTACATTTGTAGTCCTGAACACAATTTTCAAATAAATGCTGCAGTTTTCTACAGAAAAGTGAAAAATGTTAAGGAAATATATTTTCAAATGAATGTACTTCAATTTGCAAGAAAATAAACTTTACATGTACACATAGACTTATCTATAGTATATGGTAGGCTAAATGGCCTATTTTTTTTTTTAATAAAAAGAAAGCTATGCTGTTCCTTAAAAAATTAGCATTTGAGAAAGTAGCCCAGGATGGCCCAGTGCCCTGCGTGCATGTGGAAGACCAAGGAGAAGCGCCAGACTTCCAGCTTTGGGCCAGCTCTAGCGATTACAGCCGTTTGAGGAGTCACCCAGAGAATGGAAGACCTCTGACTATATCTTTCTGCCACTCCACATTTCAAATAAAATCAATATATCTCTTAAAAATAAGCCTTTTAGATGTAACTATGGCCAATTTATAGTTTACAAAATTATTTCTGCATGCCATGACAGATGATCTTACATTAAAAGAGAGGTCATATATTAATGGTAAAGTTTTTCTGGCTTCAGTGTGCCTGCATGAATGAAATAGCGAACTCCTTTAAGTTCACCTTGTTCATAACTGACAGAAGAACTTGATCATTCATTCATTCCAACAACAAATATTTATTAATAATTGACTCTTATGCCACGAGCTGTGCTAATGGGGCATGACAATACTTTGTCTTCCATGAGGTCATTGTGAGAATCAAAGGACAATGTAAATGAAAGTACCTTATAACATTTAATAGGCTGCAAATACAGGAAACATTTTTAATGCCCTGTAAGATTTTAAATTGCTTTCTTTCTTTCTTTTTTATATCACGTTATCTTATTGCATTGGATACAGGTTGTTAGAGATTGCACTAATATTACAATATACAGGTACTATCTTCCAAGTTGTCATCTTTTCATCTCAGATTAAGGCAAACATGTGGTATTTAACCTTTTGGTTAAATACACTTATTACAACCCAAGGACACCTACTATTTCCTTTTATTGCTGATGTAAGCCATTTAGCTAATTTGTGGAACACTCCTAGAAAGTTATCATCTGGTCTAAAAATGGCCATCTGAAAATCAAGAATCTACAAATCCAAGTGAGCAGTGTCCAAGTAGTATCTGGACTATGGCTCATTCTCCTCCAGCTGTTTGCCACTGCTCCCTGACTCTCTTCTAGAATTTTATTTCCATATTTATTCACAACTCAACAGCTTGGCAATGACCCAGATTTAGGCTCATGTCATGTGGGATGAATAAAACAGCTATAGTGAAACATTCAGTCTGTTGAATAAAAAGCTAGAAGTTACATACCAAGATGTGCTGTGGCTAGATTTGATCCAAATAAGATGGATCTGGTGACCAAGGTTGGGTTAGAGGAAGGATGGCATTGGTCATCAAGGAAAAGGTGCTGAAATTCTCTTATCAGAGCACCTTAAATTCAGTCACAGTGAAATTCTGGTACACCTTAAGTACTGAGAGTCACAGTGGCTGTCTTATTGTACCAAAAATCCAATTTCCAAACTGCCTTGGGAATATGGCAAAATCAGCTTGAAGTTCTGCTTACACTAAGTGCTTTTGGAGTTTTTCAAATATGCCACTTCCAAGGGTTATACTATTGTACTGAGTTATTGTTTATAAAGAATTTCCATTGGGGGTATTTATTTTGTGCTTAATCATTGTCCAGACATCACAACACCCTTGTGAGTACAATACAGACAGGAGTACAAAGCTTCAATCATAAGGCATCAACCGAAGCCAAACAAGCATTAGCAAGCCAGGGAAATGTCTCAAATTCATCTAATCTGTAGGAAAAACTTCAAATTGAGTTCTTGATTTTTCCAATGTGTATAATGATTTCTAAGTTGATTTGTCTGAAAACTCCCAGGACTGATCAGTCATAGTATCAGTCATACTATATCATCATATCATATCATATCATATCATATCATATCATATCATATCATGTCATGTCATGTCATATCATATCATATCATATCATATCATATCATATCATATCATATCATATCATATCATATCAGTCATATCAGACATGCTTCCCTGTATGTCTGGAAGCTTCTTGGTTCACAAACTCAGGGCCAGTGAGAGGCCAAACAAAGAGTGTGTGTGTGTGTGTGTGTGTGTGTGTGTGTGTGTGTGTGTGTGTGTGTGTGTGTGTGTGTGTTGGGGGACAAAGGCTATTTCCTTTTTAAAGGCATTTCTTCCACATCAATCCATGTAAGCCAGAATTGGTCCTGTATCAAAGGAGTTGGATCAAAAGAGGGCAGGCACATAGCTGGGAGAGCCATGAGATTGGAGTCACAGGACAGAGTCTAATGCTGGGAAACTAAAATGAAGCTTTGCTTAATGAGGCTTTGAGATCTCATGCATTTGGGTCTGAAGTATCATGCATAGGCATTCCTCTAGAGTTGATCTCAATCTCTTTGAATAAGAGCTGTTGTTCAGTGTCATCCCTCACCGTTAGCAATCCATCGTCTAGTACACCTTTGTCCTATATGCTTTACTCTAAGAAAATCCAGAGCATAAAATGGGACATGATCTCATTTTAAAATATTTGTAACTCTTTACAATTATTCTTGTTTTTAATACTCTGAACTCAGAACAAAGATCTGTGTCATCCAGAACCAATTTCATGTCCAGTACTTTGCAACTTCTGCTGGAGGGCAGGGTGGAGTTAGGCTGAAAGAAAAGGTTAGTATTGGATGAGAAAGAAAAATGGAACTGTCCATCTTTGTGCTGATCTCCATGTGCTGTGAGATGAGGCTTTTATATATTTAATAATTTTATTCTCCAATTGACTGTACATCATGAGCACTCTGCAGCATCTCAAGGCTACTGTGCTTTGAACACCTGAATAGGAGATTTATTCTAAGTCACACAAGTGCTGCACTGAAAATATGCCACAGTTGTCTGAGTTATAACTTACCACACTGAAGCACTCCAGCAAATGGTTTTCCACAACATAAACTCAGGGACCCATGTAAAAATATTCTTCTCTGACATAATAATCATCTCTTTATGGAGCTGGTGATTCAAGGGAGGCATTGGTTTTACGGGGTTATTGACTTCTCTAGGGTGCCTGAAGTTCCCAGGGTGGCTCACAAAGCAGGTGCAACGATGGGTTAGTGTGTCTTTGAATGTGTTCCAATGTTGAGTCCCAGGCTCAAGGAGCTTTCTGCTCTAGACAAGGATGGGCCTCTGGATGGTATTTTCCAGGCCCCAAACAAGAGGCCAGGTTTTGTCACCTATTTCCTTCCCTGTGCCTGCGAGTTTGTGAAATCCTGTGCAGTAAGGCTTCCCAGTGGCCTCTCCTTCAACCTCTTTCCTTTGATACCCCAAGCTGAGGTTTTCGGTGCTGTTCTTGGCAGGTACAACTTCACCCTGTAAATCACTCGGGTTGTTCAATTCCACGGCTCCAACTTCCCAAATATTATTACCACACTGCAAAACTCATCAAAATTAGTTAACACAATGAATTTTCTGAAACTCAATGATTATAGACATATTTAATTAATATTTTAGTAAGTTAATTAAAAGTGTACAACCTTTAGTACACAATAGAAAGATGAATATTGTGATAATTGAAAACTAATTAATGTACCAATCATTATAATGATCATGAGGTTTGCTATCATTCAAGATTTATATATTTCTCTAATGTCTGAATTTCTCATTATTGTTACTGTTTTTTACTCCAAAGACTGCAGTAGTCATAGTAGTTATCTGTTGTTAGACTTGCTAGCATTTTCACAATCTGAAGATTTGAGGAGCAGTTTTTAGCTAGGGCATCAAGACACTGCTTAGGGTACCCATATCCCATGTTGAGTACCTGGCATTAAGTTCCAGCCCTGCTCTGCTCCTGATCTCAGCTTTCTGAGCATGCACACCGTGGGAGACAGTAGAGGGCAGCCTCTCATGTGGGAGACCTGAATTGAGTTCCTGCCTCCTGTCTTCAACTGAGCAAGCCCTGACCAATGTGGAGACAACAGGGGAGTGAACCAGAAGCTGACTGATTTTTTTTTAATTTCTCTCTGTCTATATCTCTTTTTCACCTCAGAGACAAATTCATATAGATTTCAATTATAAATCCTGGAATTTTTACTGAAACTTAGTATACTGTGATACATGAACTCTGGCACAATGGCTCAGTGACTAAATCCACACCTTGCAAATTCCAGTATCCTATTTGGGAATCAATTTGTGCCCCTGCTGTTCCACTTCCTGCCCAGCTCCTTATTTGTGGCCTGCGATAGAAGTCGAGGATGGCCCAATGCCTTGGGACTGTGCACCTACATGGGAGACCTGGAAGAAGCTCCTGGCTCTTGGTTCTAGATCAGCTCAAATGCAACTGTTGCAGCCACTTGGCGAGTGAACCCAGGGATGCAAAATTTTTCTCTTTGTCTCTCCTCCTCTGTAAATCTGTCTTTCAAAACAAAACAGCAACAGCAACAAAATCAGGATCTCTACTTTGTGTCACGTACTAGCAGATTATAGTTCATGTGTTTGGAGTAATTCCCATTTAAGAACCATGAACTCTTCTTTGTGGCCAAATGGGCCTAACTGGAAACCATTATGCTAAGGGAAATGAGCCAATCCCAAAAGGTTAGATACCACATGTTTGCCTTAATTTAAGATGAAACAAAGTCACTCCAATAAATAGTACCTGTAAATTGTAATATCATATCAAACTCAAACAGCCTGTATCACATGCAATAAGATATTGTGATGTAATCATTGGACAACAGTCAATTGAGTCAGACTGATTATGATCTACATCAAAGTACTGTAAAGCCTAATATACTTTTAATGCCCTATGTTACTCCGTAATGGGTTGGAAGAGCAGAGAAATCTTCTACCTTCTTAGAAAATGTGAGGAAGACGTTAAGTATAACCTATCAAGAATATTACAGGTAACTTATGGACAACAGACTCGAAGCAGCATTAGACATTAGCAAAACTATAAAGACATATAGGGAGAATCAAGAGCGATCCTGACAACCTCTTAACAGGAGGTCATATGCATAGAACAGGTGGGGAGAGGGGAAACCCCAGAGTGGAGCAGGAAGACAGAAGAAGGCTTGTATCCCAACCCTGGAAACTCCCGGATCCTCACCAAGAAATAGCAGTATGGACACCAAGGACTATATCCCAACTGCCAAGGAAACCACTTCGAATTGGAATGCCCTCATAGGCCGAAATCTCTGAGGTCATCCACTCCCTTTTGGAATTCCCACATGGGATGGAAGATGCCCAGATCCTTCCTCAGAGGATCTAATGTCATCGGAACAATAACCAGAACCCTAAGCAGACCTCAGAAACAGAAGAATAGTAAACTCCCTTTGAAATTCGGGAGAGGAGATTTCTCTGGTCCTTACTGAGTTCCAACTTTGGATTCCCTCCCTCTCTTGCCATGACCATCAGTGTCACTCCAGAGCCTACCCCACCAAAAAAAAAAAAAAAAAGAAGAAGAAGATTAGATAGAGAACAATAAGGAAAGCTTAGAACCAGGAGGAAATGTTCAGCTTGGACACAAAGTTTAATTACTCCTCACTGAGGTATTAAAGATTTCTCTTCACACCCCTCCTAAACCTGTTCTGTGCCTCAACTATTGACATATGCCTTGTTAGAGTTATAAGCCAGTTTGGACTACCCTAAAATCAGCCAAGTTCAGTAAAAATTAACTGCTAAATACTAAAATGAAAATAGACATGAGACAGCTGAAATAGTACCCTATAGCCATTTTAAGGTGCATAGCAACCGGTTCTGTGTCTAAAGTAAAATTGAAATGTCGATGAAGTAGTCACAGGATGTGGTTAAGAACTTGCATTTTCTAACAGGTTGGTCACTCAATATCATGTCAATTAACTCCATATTGTTGTAAATTGTTGTGGATGTTATGTTGTGGCTTTTCATTGAACAGGATGATATTCTGACAGCTCTGCTTTCAAACCAGAGATGGTCTTCCCAAGAAACCGTTGAATTTATCTGGACATTAAGATGCTGGAATCTATGCATGGTACATGCTTGCAATGAAGGAATCATGACTGGATTTGAACTGTAATACTACAACAAGGTAGAGGAATTAACCATGGAGGGGAGGGCATGGGGAAGATTGGGGGAATCCCAGAGCCAATGAAACTATGTCACAAAATGTTCCAATGCTGTGTTATCATACATCTATACATTATCACATACAAAACTAAAGTATTTTCAAAAGATGGAATAAATCAGTTACCACAAAAGGACGCAATTGAATGCTTCCATAAATAGAAGGCCTTTGTTCACTACACAATGTTTTTAAGAAATTACATTCTTGCCCAAGGCTATTATTTTAGCTAACTTATCTTGCAGTCCTGTTGATTCAGCTGTTGCACCAATGATGTGTTTTAGTTTTAATATTAAAACCTAATTAGGACCCGGGGGCATGGCCTAGCAGCTAAAGTCCTCGCCTTGAAAGCCCCGGGATCCCATATGGGCGCCGGTTCTAATTCCAGCAGCTCCACTTCCCATCCAGCTCCCTGCTTGTGGTCTGGGAAAGCAGGAGAGGACAGCCCAAAGCTTTGGGACCCTGCACCCGCGTGGGAGACCCGGAAGAAGTTCCAGGTCCCAGCATCGGATTGGCGTGCATTGGCCAATTGCGGCTCACTTGGGGAGTGAAACATTGGATGGAAGATCTTCCTCTCTGTCTCTCCTCCTCTCTGTATATCCGGCTTTCCAATAATAATAAAATCTTAAAAAAAAAAAAAAAACTAATTATAGGGCCCGGCGACGTGGCCTAGCATCTAAAGTCCTCGCCTTGGAAGCCCTGGATCCCATATGGGCGCAGGTTCCAATCCCAGCAGCTCCACTTCCCATCCAGCTCCCTGCTTGTGGCCTGGGAAAGCAGTTGAGGACAGCCCAATACCTTGGGACCCTGCACCCATGTGAGAGACCCGGAAGAGGTTCCTGGTTCCTGGCTTCGGATCGGCATAGCACCGGCTGTTGAGCTCACTTGGGGAGCGAAACATCGGACGGAAGATCTTCCTCTCTGTCTCTCCTCCTCTATGTATATCCACCTTTCCAATAAAAATAAATCTTAAAAAAAAAACCTAATTATAGGTTAAAAACATACTGATAGTATAAAATTTTTCTTCTTTGTCAAAGAAGCAGATATCAGTATTTTAAAAGGTTTATTTATATTATGTTATAATCTTGTCTACACTTTGACCTTTCAAATTGTAGGTGAAGTGGAACACATTTTAATTACTCTGTTCTTTGAGGATTTTAAATATGCAGGATATTCTGTTAGAATGACTGTACTGTAAACACACTATAGATAAACTCACATCACACTAATGTGAGATGAGTTATAAAAGTAAAACTGAAGAATAATTTTTCAGGTTTCTTTAGTGCTTTATGGACTTAATTTACTTAAAAATGTAAAAAGGCCAGTAAAATATTTACTTCTGCTACTCTGAAACTGTCTAAATGTACATATTAAATTGTGCAGTATCTCTAGTTTTCTGCAAAGCGCCTTGCTTCAGAATATATCTTTCACATTTTTTAAGATTTATTTTTTATTTTTACTGGAAATTCAGATTTACAGAGAGGAGGAGAGACAGAAAGGAAGAACTTCCATCTACTCATTCACTCACCTAGTGCCTGCAATGGCCGAAGCTGAATAGGTTCAAAGCCAGGAGCCAGGAGCTTCATCTCAGTCTCCCATACGGGTACAGGGTTCCATGATTTTGGCCATTCTGGACTGCTTTCCCAGGCCACAAGCAGGGAGTTGGATGAGAAATGGGCCATTGCCTGTATGGGATTCCTGTGCATGCAAGAGCAGGACTTTAGCAGCAAGGCTACTGTAGCAGGTGTCAGCTTTCACTCTTTTTCTTTTTTTAATTTGAGGCTGTGTGTCGTCCATGCAAACCTGCTTCTATTTGTAAGTAGACAGCATTTTCACTTATCAAAATTACTGTTACTTTTTAGAGTTTATAGATAAAAACTTATATGTAGTACCTTTACATTATGTTATGTGAAAAATGATAGTACTTTCGCAACAGAGTAACTGAGCTTTTGTGTTTCTGAGAAAGCAAATCTTTCTGAAACTTAGCCCTTTGCAGTATTTTTCAGTTGGTACCTCTCTGCGTTTATGACCTTACTTTACATTCCCTTCTATGTATTTGCCTTTGCCTTCCCATGTCATCAGGGTCACTTGCTAGTCTCAGTCTTCTGTCACAGCACAGAAAGTGAGTAAAGATTTAAAGCTTTAAAAAAAAGTTAAATCTTAAAGTGTATCAGTTACCCCTGAAAGATGGTTCAAAAGGAGAAACCAGAAGAACAGCAAATAAATTCTACGGAAAATAACACATTTCTTGGTGTGCATTACGTCATTAAATCACTGAAATAACATTTACCAACATAAAGTCACACGTCCTCCCCTTTGGGAAATCAGCATAATGAAGATTTTATTTTAGTATAAGGAATTTATTGGAGAGTAACATGATAGATATAGATAGGTAGATAGATAGATACATGCATACATACATACACAAATATATATACATACATACAGGGTGCTCCATCTACTTAGTCACTCCCTGGTATACCTGCTAAGGCTGAGCTGTAGCCAAGGTTAGGAGCCCAAGGCAAGTCTCCCTGATGAGCTGCAGGGTAAAACTTCTTGAGTCATCATCACTGCTGCCCACAGTCCACATTAGGAAGGAGGTACAATAAGGAGTCCCAGCCAGGTATAGGACCCAGAAGCGGTAGTATATGCTGCAGGTATCTTAACTGGAAGATTAAATCCCTATGTCTGACTTTTTTTTTCATTTGATATGAAAAATGCTACAGAAAACCATATGTTGAAAGACAGTTTCTTGAATTATCTTTACCAGGGTAACTACACTCTCTTTTCTTTTTTCACCCTTGAGCTTTGCTTCAAGTTTAGGGCAGTTGAATGTTTCTGAATACTGTCAGGGCTTAAAGCACAAGGTTAATGTGAATCAACTGAAATATTCACCACAGATAGAATAATATAATGTTTTGCATATGTGAAGGGAGTTTATTTAAGCCTGAAGGCTTTAGTTAATATAACAAGTCCATGCACTTTGGAAAATTCAAACCTATGCACATGTATATTTCTATTAATGAATATAAATGCACGAGGGAATTTAAACAAGTAAATTGTATAATAGAAACGACTTTTCTTGTAAAATCATCAAAAACACAAGCATAGTTTGTTAACTATCTATGGATTTCAAATTTTGTTCTTCAAAATAAATTAACTTTTAAATTTAAATTTAATAAATATTTGGAAAGTCTCTTGTTTGCAGATACATATGTAACTTTAATGGTGCATATGTATGGAAAGATTTAGCTATAAAAGTTTATTGAACTGAGATAAAGTTGAATATAATAATTAGGAGATTGCAACAAGCCTTTGTAACTAACATACAATAAGTAATCCCAAACCAGCCAATTGCAATACTTTTTAATAAGAGAATCAACTTATATGAAGCTTTTGCTTGCTAAAAATTCCTTTCAAATGTAGTGTTTCATTTTATCTGTTCAAATCCCATAATTTAATTTACAGGTTATTATTTTTATTCTGCTGAGAAATTCATATAAAATTTTGCACTTTGTAAGGCAGTATGCATTTCTACTTCCAAACAAAGATGGACTTACAATGAAACTGTTTACTATATCTTGACAATAAGATGCTGGACTCTGCCATTGTCCATGCCCACAATGATGGACATATGACTGTATGAAGAACTATACTTTAGTAATGATATAGAGGAATTAGGTGGGGGGGGGGATTGGGGTGGGGACAAGGGAAATCCCAGGAGCATATGGAACTGTATCATAAAATAATAATAATAATAAACAAAAAATGTTTGCACTTTGTGCAGTTCTAATTAAATACTTTCACATACATCAATTCCTTGCTTTTTCTTGGCAACTTTATTTTTTGCAACACATTTCCCAAAGGCATCTTCTTGAAGCAGCATCATGAACAGAAATTCTAGTACTGTCAATGTTTTAATAGTCTGTTTCAGTAATCTTACAAGTTACATGGTTAAAAAATATGAAATCTATAGCTTCAAATGATCAAAGATTTTTGTATGAAAAGCTATTGCTGAGAGCCAGGCCATAGACTACTTAAACACTGTCTTTGTCATCCACAGCTTGAGAATTGGAAAGATTGTTGAGATTTATACATTCGTAGGGAGCTTGATAAGAATCAGAGCAGTTGGCCAATCATGTGGTGACCAGGGGCCTTTGGGTGAGAGCTTGCAGGATACTAGGGGCTAGCACCAGTAGAGGCTTGCTGAGACCTGGGGGCATGGATCCATGTAAGATTGACCCATGTGCCTGGTCTCTGGAATTGATAGAGGGAAAGAGTTAGCATGCTAGCCTGGTGTGCTGGTGGACCAAACCTGGGGAACCTTAGACAGGCCTGGATCTTGGGTGTGTGCAGGAGTAAGTTTCCAAGCCAGCACATGTGTCAGGAGCTTGGGACATTATTAGGTGGGCAGCACACCACTGACTGGACCTCAGAAGGCTGCACTGGGGAACTCATGTGTTCCTGGGTGCAAAGATTGTGGATTTATCAGGAAAGGAGAAGGATATTTGTGGGAGACAGGACCACTGAAGGAGTGTGTGTCAGATAAGCAATAATTTCCCAGGGACTCCCGATGAGAGGGCCACTTTACCTGCAGGTAAGAGACGGGACTGAGACCGGACAGTTTGGAGAAGCCAGAGGACCAGCATGGGTCAGAGTGATGGAGCTGAGCTGGACTAATTAACAAGGAACACCATTGACCACCATACAGCAGCCGACATAAAAGCTAAAGCTGGGGTTGTGCCTGGCAAGGTTAGATCACAGTACCCACTAATGATTGTCAGAATAGAGGAAGAGTAATGATAGGAAGGGCCACGACACTAACCAGCACTGGAGGGAACCAGGTCCAGGGGTAGATTCTGTGGGGATATGTAGGCCCAGGTCTTTAGAACTTCAATTTTCTCTGGTTAGCTTAAGAGCTGGGGGTGGTAACGGGCTTAGTTAGGCATGGCTATGAAATGCTGTGACATTAATGGGTGCTGGGGTCAGAAACAGACTGGGGAGGTCCAGGCTGCAGCACCTGAAGGCATACCAAAGAAGAGAGTGTGGGGAAGGCTGCGCCTCAAAATCCACCAGCTCATACAAATGGAGGTGGGGGCTATGCTGGGTAAGGGCCTAACACCTGCTGGCATGCGTGAGATCTGGGTCTGGGAGCGGACCTGATGTGGGAACTTGGGAAACTCCCTTGGCGGGCTTTAGCTTCTGTTGGAGAGCATGTGGTTAGCGAGGACAAGGTAGATCCACTTGTTGGTGTGTGTGTATGTGTGTGTGTATGTCTCTGTGTGTGTGTGTGTATGTTTGTTGGTTCTGGAGGGGATGGACTGCACATGGAACATACACAATATCTGTGACTGGACCTTGTTGGGGACCTACGGGAATGCCCTGGCTGGATTGTGGTTCCCACTGGTGAATGTGAGAGCTGGAATGAGGGTGATGATTTGTGCTGGACATGGCTGCAGTGTTCTTCAACATGGGTGTAGTCCGGGTCTGGGGTGTGCCCACCTGGGCTTGATTTTACCACCCACTGGTATTTGTGAGAGCAAGGGTGGGTGTAGGATGGGCTGGACTAGGTCTCTACCCCTGCTAAAGCATGCAAGATCTATGTTTGGTCATGGATCAGTTGTCACTGTGCTGCAGCACCAAATGTTTCCCATCACAATGGGGCATTATTTGTTCCCCAATGAAATAGTCACTCTGGGTGTAGGTTTGCATTTCCAAATGCAATAAATCTTCCAGAACTACCATTTGTATTGTTATGGAATATCTATCAATTGATATGGAAATGCATATAAAATTATTTCACATCAAGGATCTCAATTCACAAAAAATGAAATGGTTATTAAATTCATTAGCTTTCCTATAGGGCTCACTGCCAGTAGAGCACCTGGATGGATAGAAGAGTACAGCAGTCCTTGAAGATGAAGTTAGCACATTAGCTAGGTGGCTACGAATCATGGAGCCAGGACATCGTTATCAAGAAAACCTACATGTCTTTATCGATATAACTGCTATGTAGTGAAGTTCATCAAATAAGAGCTTATCTGTACAGAAGATTGTTTGCATAAAAGACTATTGGTATTTATAGTGTAGTCAGCATATTATACATTTATCTTGATTGTTTTTAAGATTTATTTATTTTTATTGGAAGGTCAGACATACAAGAGAGGACAAGAGACACAGAGGAAGATCTTCCATCCAATGATTTACTCCCCAAGTGAACACAATGGCAGGGGCTGAGCTGATCCAAAGACAGGAGCCAGGAGCCTCCACTGAGTCTCTCATGTGGGTGCAAGATCCCAAGACTTTGGGCTGTCCTTGACTACTTTCCCAGGCCACAAGCAGGGAGCTGGATAGGAAGAAAGGCTGCCAGGATTAAAGGCAACGCCCATATAGGATCCCAGCATGTGGAAGGGGAAGACTTTAGCCACTAGGCCACTGTGCCAGGACCTATCTCAATTCTTAGTTAGTAGTTCTGTAGTGGAAATCTGCTTGTGGTAAGCAAACATTGCTTTCATTTTGACTTGAGTGTCACTTTCATCACATGTTTATTTTGAAATTTCAGATTAATCTCTACCATTTAGTGCCCTTACCTATAAAAAACCAAAAGTATGTTTTTCTGAAAATTTTAAATTAATTATGAAGAATAGGAATAGTAGGAAACATTTGGATTACTTTTACTTAGACTGATGTTTCAATTTTGTGCTCTGAAATCAGATTGCTTAGATTGCAAACTTTTCTCCTATCCCTGCTTTTTAAGGTAGGAGACACATTAAGTTTGTTGAATGTCAAGTGTATCATGTATAATGCAATCACATGAGCCATCTAGTATAGGAAGGACAGAATAAGAATATACAATTAATTGCACATAAAAACTATTCTTACAGAATTTTACCTCAGCAGTCAAGATTTATTAGGTATTTACTATGTCAATATCTATGCTTATTAGGGAAATTGTATCAATGCAATGAATAATTATACAATCTCGAGAAAATATTTATATATGTCAAAGAACAGCAGACAATTGATATATTTCTAATCAGTTTTGCTCTTTGTCATAAGGTTGTTTTCAATTTTTCTGCTTAGTGGATTTCCATTAAAATAGAGTAACCATAAATCAATCAGTGGAACACTTTTTGACAAGCATCATGGCAATACATCATCAGAATGCAACCACTACTTATTTTTTCCTTTTTCTGTAACTTCTTACTTTCCTTTCCTTTCCAGCCTTTTGTGCTTTATTTTCCTTTTTGTCATCCATTTTAATATCAGTTAGAATCCAAATCTCTCTACTCAGTGCAGTGGATAAATAAATAAATAAATAAATATCTTTGTTTCCTAGTGAAGTTAGACAAGCAAGGGAACTTTACATACGATCAGATAACCCCAAGGAAATCATAAATACATTAACACTCCTAGCCAATAAATACTTGTAAAATATGGAATAAGTGTATTAAATGAAGGATAGCTTCCAATGAAATTCTGGAAAATGAACAACATTTGAACTGAAACTTGAAGAATTTGCAGGTGACTTCTAGAGAATGTAAGTTTATTCCATCAAAATAACTTGCATACTTTTCTGAAACTTTCTGAACTGAGTGAAACTTACATCATTTTCCAAAATGCAAAGTTAAGTTCTGTGGTGTAAGTGGGTTCAGTACCGGAAACTAGGAGAAAATAGCTAAGATTTTTTTTTTACGTTTAATTCACTTGTACATCTCTACTAACAAGACGTAACTAACTGCTAGAAGGTAAATATGAGAAAAGCTGTTGACAGAACATGAATAAAGCACATAAAAGCCAATACTCCTTGAATAAGGTATTCCACTTACTGCACTGTAGTATAATTCACATTAACCTGGAAAGGAAGTGAATATGGCTGTTCAGGTTATTCTTATGCACATCGTCAAAATTTTTTTTCTGAATTTTAAAAACTGCCTTTACTTGATTCATCTGGGTTGCTGTAAACATTTAATTGTTTTCCAGGTGTCTGGGAAAATTGGTTTTGTCCATTTAGTATGTTTTTCAGTGTTTCTGTGCAAAGGTTGGAAATCATTACTTGCTTGCAGTGTTGTGTTGCTCAAGTCATGCTTCACATTATTTTTAAGATATCCCTTTGTTTAATCATCTAGTCTGCTGCAGAAAGGAGTTTGTGCTCTAAACATTTTTTACATAGTAAGTAAATTCTGGCTTTTATTATTTCTGCCTTTATTTTTATGAATCTAGATAGATAGATGATAGATGGATATACACCGATATATAGATTTACATGTGAATTTTTAAAGATACTTTTTATCAAAAGCAGAAGCTACCGAATTCTAGTCAACCTCTCTGTGATGATTTTTTTTTTTTGGAGATTTATTGATTTTTACTGGAAAGGCAGATGTACAAAGGGAAGCAGGTACAGAGAGAAAAATTTTCTATTCTCTGATTCACTTCCCAAGTGAATGGGGGTTGGAGAGCTGCACGGAACTGAATCTAGGAGCCAGGAATTTCTTCCAGCTCTCCTACATGGACGCAGAACCCAAGGCTTTGGATGATCCTCTGCTGCATCCCAGGCCACAAGCAGGGAGCTGGATGAGAAGTGGGGCAGCTAGAACAGGAACTGGCACCCGTACAGGATGTTGGCGTGTATAGATGAGGACTTAGTCACTGAGCCATTATGCTGAGTCCTTGTGATGGTTTTTAATACTTCTCACATCTGTTTATTTTCTCAGAAGAAGCAGATTACTTTATGTAACAGAGATATATCTGTGATTATTGTTACTGAAATACTCAAACACTGGATAAAAACAGCAATTCACAATCTTTTTTGCTGAACCTTCCAAGTATACAATTAATGAACAATGAAGAACTCATTGCCTCTTATACCTTCATAATGAAGCAATTAAAATCGGTGGTGTGAACATGCACATTGAAAAATTACACCCAGATAAACACACGTCACCCTTCTAATTTCTGGAAACTGGAAAACACCTGCTGTCTTTCAACATTCTCTTGTAGATAAAACATTTTCCCATGAAAATTTTAGCATTGCCTTGATTTTCCATAACTCTTGATATTTACCTCAGCTATTATGTAAAATTACGTTAGGTGCTAAAAGAGGGAAAGTGATAGCAAGTCATGAAGTATAGACCAGGAAGGGAACACTGCTTGCTTTCATAATGTGCTTCATCTGGACAAATTAATATTTACAGAGTTATTATCCCCATGGTTATGCTCTGGCTGTTGTTCTTTAGCAATGTCTCCAGGCAAGAGGGTCATTACTTTTTCATTCTCATGAGAATGGAGGGGTGTTATTGTGTATCATGCTATCAACCAATGACCTATAACAAAACATTGGTGTTAATGCTCTCCAGGAATGCTATCATACTCCATGTGTTCATCAGGGAACGTGCTTCTAAGAAACTTAGAGTGTGGTATGCTCTTCCTTCAAGCTTTCATTTACAGCTTGTTATCTTTACCTTATGAACAATCACAAAATAATAGTGATCTTGCTCATACTGCTTGGTGACTCTGGTTGATGGACACGACAGTAACGCTGTTGCCTTTGGCTAAAATGCTCCTAAATGAGATTCCTTTCTATAATGCCTTCCAATAAAGTTCCTCTAATGAATTCTCTCTCTCCCTCTCTCTCTCTCTCTCTCTCTCTCTCTCTCTATCTCTCTCTCTCTCTCTCTCCCTCTCTCTCTCCCTCTCTCTCTCTCCCTATCTCTTTCTGCCATGTACTGCTAAAGAGCAGGCATTGAATAGATAATCACTTTGCTCATGAGTTGCCTGTCTTAAAAAACTGGTAACTCAAATATATCTTTATAAATTGAAATGAATTTTGAAGAACATGTATTCTAAATCCTCTGATCAAACAAATTCCAAGTGAATGTTGCACAATAAATGTGTTCATCCATAAAGACAAACAGAAATAGTCCATAGAAGCCTAAGACATTTGCATTTCTAAAATGTTAATATTTTTATAAACCGACTTAAAAAGCAGACGTCAGAAACTTAGTGATCAATTCTATCAACTCTTATGTCTACAGATGTGAACTGATTTACTGAAGTCTGTCCAATTATAAGAATGTAATGAACTCTAACAGGTTTTATTTTCTTATTACTTACATTTGTATTAACAGTAATTTAAAAGTGATAAAGTGACCATCTGTTTTTGAAATAATTGGGTTATGGTAACCTATAATTTATGTGCAGGTCCCTCCCATTAGTACACCTGAGCCTTGAAATGTTAAGTTCAATCATGGTATACATAAGCAATTTCATTAAGGATAAAAATCTTGTCCCTGTGAGGTTGCTAAGTGCTCACTGAATTCAAGTTTTAATACAGTGATTTGAAATAAGCAAGGTAACATTTCCCCTAATATTCTCCTTCACTGATTTTTTCAATCCAGAGAATTTCTTAATTAAAAATGAATTTCTTCACCTTTTAACAAATACATAATAGAATGTGATGATATTTAGAATGTGTGTCAGACTCACATTTCAATCAGAGAAGAGGGACTGAGTGTTAGCATCTGGTTTTAAAACAAAACGGAAAGAATGGGCCTGGCAAGATAGCCTAGCAATTAAAGTCCTCACCCTGCATGTGCCGAAATCCCACAAGGGCACCGGTTCCAATCTCAGCAACCCTGCTTCCCACCCAGTTCCCTGTTTGTGGCCAGAGAAAGCAGTAGAGGATGTTCCAAAACCTTGGGACCCTGCACCCACGTGGGAGACTCGGAAGAGGCTCCAGGCTCCTGGCTTTGGATCAGCACAGTTCTGGAGGTTACGGCTACTTGGGCTGTGAGTCAGAGGATGGAAGATCTTCCTCTCTGTCTCTCCTCCTCTCTGTATATCTAACTTGTGAATAAAAATTTAAAAAAAAAGAAAAGACAAAAAGACTAAAATATGGAGGAAACGATGTCACCATGGAAAGATTAATAAAGAGAAAAATGAGAGAATCTAGCGGCATCCCTTCGGGACAGATGGAGTGATCATACCAGGGACTCACATATAAATCTGGTGGGTGTTAGGGAAGTGGGAATGATTCACATGTCACGTCGCAGCCACAATTCCCCAATGTTTGGCCTTGAATGAGTGATGTCATCTATTCATATTATTTCTGAGTAAAATAAAGGCTGTGATCTGAATCCCACGCTAGGATTAATGTCTAAATGCCTTTGGTTATGCAGTTCACTTCCAACAGATGCTAGCTTTCTGTCCTTCATCTGCAGGTCTTTGTGGACAACAGTCTTGTGGTTCACACATTGCAAACTCAGGATGCTCAGCCTGAGTAGAGTTTAGTGTGCCATTCCTCTTTTACCCTGACTTTTCATGGAATAATGAGGAATGGCTTGGCAGTGATGCTTAATGAATTTGCACATGAGAGGAGCCTTAGACTTAGAAGATGAAAAAAACAATTGAAATTCCAGGAGAAGTTGGAATTTCAGGTCCTAATGTGTTAAGCAACTGCAACTGTATTCCAAAGCATCCAGGAACTACTGCACCTTTAAGCACGTATGCAGATGTGTTTGCATTGATGCTTTTCAAATCAAAGGTAATATATAAAAATATAGTTAAGTATTGTGATTTCATTTACACTTACAACATTTCTAAATCATGTTATTTTTACAGCATAGTTAGAAGCCTTGAATAATAATAAAAGAAAAAGCATGTTTTGGGCCCGGCACAGCAGCCTCGTGAGTTAAGTCCTTGCTTTGCATGCACCTGGATCCCGTGTGATCATTGATTCACACACAGTCTGCTCCACTTTCAATGCGGCTCACATCCAGATCCCTGCTTGTGGCCTAGGACACCCAAAGCCTTGGGATCCTGCACCCATGTGAGAGACCCAGAAGAAGCTCCTGGCTTCTGGCTTTGAATCAGCCCAGCTCTGGCTGTTGCAGCTACTGGGGAGTCAACTAGTGGACATAAGATTTTTTTCTCTGTCTTTGCTTCTGTCTGTAAATCTATGTTCCTTTCTGATAAATAAATAAATAAATAAATAAATAAATAAATAAGTCAAATAAATAAATCTTTAAAGAAACATGTTTTATGTTTATGGAAATGAGAATGCCTTACAATAAAAGAGAACTGCGCAAACACTCCATCATTCATATTATTACCAGAGGTCCATTTTCAATGGTATCACAAATGAAACTCAAACCTCTGCACTTTTTTTAAAAAATTATTTATTTTACTTGAAAGAGTTATAAGAAAGAAAGGGTGAGATATTGTTCTTCTACCTTCGGCATCATTCTCTAGCTTGCCACAGGAACCAAAACTGGGCCCATCCAAAGCTGGAAGTCAGGAATGTCTTCTGGGTCTCTCACATGTGTGCAGGGACCCAATGCATTTGAACCTTTCATTGCTGTTTTCCCAGGCAATCAGAAGGAAATAAGATTGAAAGCAGAGCATCCGGGCCTGGCAGCGTGGCCTAGCGGCTAAAGTCCTCACCTTGAACGCCCCGGGATCCCATATGGGCTCCGTTTCTAATCCCGGCAGCTCCACTTCCCATCCAGCTCCCTGCTTGTGACCTGGGGAAGCAGTTGAGGACGGCCCAATGCATTGGGACCCTGCACCCGCGTGGGAGACCCGGAAGAGGTTCCAGGTTCCTGGCTTCGGATCGGCGCGCATCGGCCCGTTGCGGCTCACTTGGGGAGCGAATCATCGGAGGGAAGACCTTCCTCTCTGTCTCTCCTTCTCTGTGTATATCTGGCTGTAATAAAATGAATAAATCTTTAAAAAAAAAAAAAAGAAAGCTGAGCATCCAAGACTCAAATCAGTGCTCGTAGGAGATGCTGACACTGCAAGTGGGGGATTAGTCTGGCATACCATCGAACCATCTGTGATCTTTTCTTCAAAGTACAATGTAGATTATGATCCGCTCTTCTAATATTTTATTATAGGTTCAGAGACAATGTGAATTAACAAATTGAGAAGATTCTCTAAGCAGCAGAGTTTTGAAAAAGAACATAATTCATTCGTTTGAGCAACATAATTAGGAGAAAATAGGTAAGGTATGCCCTATATCCTGTGTATCCATTGACCTCTCACAGCTGCTGGGGGCTCTGAGCCCTGTGCTTGGCCTGACAGGAAGGGCATTCTCTAGTCCACCTCCTCCCTGTTTTTCTTTTTTCCTAGACGCCTTCAGGGTCCTTCTCCCTTCATCCATACCTGAAACACTGGGGTTCAGGAAGGAGTCAGGCTGTTTTCTTGTGCATGCTGCATTTGTACCTCGAGCAATGTTTTGCTCTACCATGATTGTATGGGTTTCTCTCCATTTAGGATCTTGACAGTGAGACTGTCAGAGGCCCATGCCAAACTTCACAGTCTTCAAAATATATGTACTTGAAATAAAATAACTTTTAAAAGTGATATAAACATGCATTTGAAGGGCCATATGTGAGAAAGACGGAGAGGCAAAGAGGACAAGATCTGACAACTTCCATTTCATTCTCAAAATAACTGCAAGGGAAAAGGCTGGGCATGCCCAAAATCGTGGGCCTAGAACTCCACTTTGGTCTCTCTCATGCATACAGAGCCTCAAAAACTCTGACCATTTTCTGCTGCTTTCCTAGGCACATTATACAGAGAATTATTCCTCAGCAATAAGAAAATAGGTCCATCTTATGACCCAACTAGCCTACCACTGGTATTTATCCAAGCAAATGAAATCATCATATAGACACAGCATGATGGTTCAGTGGCTCGTTCCTTAACTTTTACAAACTAGGATCCCATATGGGTGCTAATTCTTGTCCTGGGTGCTTCACTTCCAATCCAGTTACCAGTGCATAGCCTGAAAAAGCAGTAGTTGATGGTCCAAAGCCTTGGGATCCTGCATCTGTATGGGAGATCCAAAAGAAGGCCCTGATTCCTGGTTTTGGGTCTTCTCAGCTCCAATTGCTTAGGCTACTTTGGGAGGAAACCAGCAGATCAAAGATCTTTCTGTATCTCCTTCTCTCTGCAAATCAAATCTTCCAATGAAAATAAATGAATCTTTAAAAATTAAATCTGGGCTCATTTTTAGCAATATGTGTTTTTTTTTTTTTTGCCACAATACATAAGCTTACCTTTGAACCAGTTATGGAGAGTGGGTGATTGAGGAAAGGGTGGGAGATCTGCCATCTGCTGGTTCAAGTCCAAGGACTGGGACTGGGCTGGGTGGCAACCAGAAGTCAGGAACTCCATGCAGACCATGGTCACCAACATGGGTTGCAGAAGACAAAGCATTTGGATCAGCATACACTGTTTTCCAGCATGGTTAGCAAGGAGCAAAATTGGAGCACCCTGGAAGCAAACCAGCATCTATATGGGATGCCAACAGCATAGGCAGAAGCTTAGCTTGTTGAGCCGCAATGCCATCCCCAGTGTTAGTATGTTGCAGACACTGCTCTGTATTCTCTGTAGTACAGTGTTACAGGGACCATAGTCCTCACTCACACCTAGGTGGAAGGTCTGCTGCCCTGTAAGTAATAACTCAGACTGAAGGTACTTCCCTTTGGTCATGCCATGCGGGAGCTGGGATCTTCAAAAGAAGAAAGTATGGGCCCAGCACGGTAGCCTAGAAGCTAAAGTTCTCACCTTGAAAGTCCCGGGATCCCATATGGGCACCGGTTCTAGTCCTGGCAGCTCTACTTCCCATCCAGATCCCTCATTGTGGCCTGGGAAAGCAGTTGAAGTCGGCCCAAAGCTTTGGGACCCTGCACCCGCATGAGAAACCTGGAGGAAGTTCCTGGCTCCTGGCTTCGGATCGACACAGCGCTGACTGTTGCAGTCACTTTGGTAGTGAATCACTGGAAGGAAGATCTTGCCCTCTGTTTCTCCTCCTTTCTGTATATCTGACATTGTACTAAAAAAGAAAAAAAAAGTGTGATATTCCCTTCTAAAAGTTCATCATTTAATTTTAAAGCAGAGTTACAGAAAGGGGGAGACTGAGAGAGAGAGAACATGTGTGCCTGTTCTTTCACACTTCTAAAAGCCTCCAAATGGCCCCAGCTACCAAGGCTGGGTGAACATAAACCAGAAGCAGGAACTCCCCATTGGTGTCTTTGACGTGGGTGACATCTTTTCAAGTGCATCAGCAGGACGCCGGCTGGGAAGCTCAAAGCACACTCTGTGGTTGCATGCTACTTTTGCTAGTTCTGGCTTAACCCTCTTTAACACAAGTACACTGTCTCTACACTGTCAGCAGAGGTAGTCAGAGAGGCATGGGATAATTCTGATGGCATGAGACCTGAAAAATTTAAGGGCATGCATTTGTGACACAGATCACACCCTCACCCTCACCGTGACTTCGAAGGACACTATTCCAGAATGTACATCCACTTTATATGGGACACAGTGTGATAACTGTCCCCTTGCTGCCCTGGGCACTGTGAAATTAACCTTAAAGTCATCAATTTCCAGCATAACAATTGGCATCAATATAAAAAACCTAATGCTTCAAAGACATTTGTTTCTTTTTAATTTTCTATATTAATGTGCATGTTTAACATATTCATTCAGATATATATATGTATGTTCAAGAAACATAATCTAAGATGAAGATGAAAGGATCTATGTCTGTTTTTATTCTTGCATGTTTTCTTTCATTTTAATATGGGGTATTATTGCACCACAGTCACAGATCATGACAGATGATGTGATTGTGAGAGGAGGAAAAGATAAACTGGGCACAGAATTAGATGTGCCATGCAATGGGCAGAAACTGCTGTCTCTGGCTGCCCATCCTAGGATGACACTGAGGGAGAGACTGAAAGTAATCAGGGTCAATTTACATGCAGGTGAACAAGAAGAATTTCCATAAAAGCAAAAGTCTTCAACCTGCATCAGATAAAGTCTGAAAGTTAAGGGATCTCTGCTCAGCAGGTACTCACTGCTTGTGTGTTTCACAGAGAAAGAGGAAACAAATAATGGAGAATGAAGCAAGTCCATTTAGCATTTTTCCACCTAGTAATTTTCTGTGGTCAAATTACACCTTAATTATTTAATAGCCTCTACTATGTCCAGTTACATTTTACTAAAGTCTACAGGAATGAATTACAATTTTGATATGATTACTAAAGTGGATTCAATTTTATCTCATTTGTACCTTTACATGACCTGAATGATATTGTACCAAGAAAGATTTAATAAAAATTTCACTTTATGACAAGAGGACATTAGTGTCTTATACATGTGATACATTTGACGAATTAGGTTAGAAAGGTGTATTTGTCACAGGCCATTCTCAGGACATTCTATTGTGTAATATGAAACATTGCTTATTCTCCACAGCATCTTCACACATGAACATGTATGTGAAAGGTAGTCTTTCCAAAGGTGCCATTATTGTGTGTACTGATGTCTGTTTTGTCTTATCTGTTGATGCCTAGCAAGTCCAAGAGAAAGGATAAGGTCACAGAAAGGGAAGGACTCAGTTCATTTGTTTGGAGTGTGGAATGAGCCAGAAGGAACAAGAGGTCAGAGCGGAGTCAAGCTCAGTCTGTGCAAACAAACCCAGGACCTGTACCTGCTAGGCCTCTATCTATAGAACAGGCTAACTCTTCTCCGAGTGACCCTTAGGCACCAGTATGCGGTTCCAAGGATGTCATTATTTAAAAAAAAAAAGCCATGCCTTGAAATGGCTTTTGAATGATGCTCAAATTGGATGCTCCCCATCAGAATGCATCCCTGGCGCCTGGTAGACCAGGAAAAAGGGCTTGGCATACCCAGTCTACATTCAGATTCCAAGATTATAGACATGATAAAGGATTTTTTCCACCCCACTCCCACTGGAAAAATCTGAACGGGGAATCTTTAGATGTAGCAACCCCTAAAGGAATCGCTAGACATTTCTGGACATCAAGGTTCTTATCTGTTGGGGAAGCCAATAAGTCCTTCAGTCCAGTGATTGTGACGTTGAAGGATAAGATATGCTGCTCCCTTCATTCAGGGAGTTTCTTTTCACAAGAGGCAGACAATGATATTTTGGGCTGGTGGAGACAAACAAGAGGTAAGTCATCCTAGGGACCTATTTTCCTGTCCCATTGCATGTAAGTGAAGCTTCCTCAACCCCACATACACAAAAAGGGTAAGAACTACCCAGCTGCCGCGACCCAAAGGCAGAGGCATTTCGTTACAAGTGGAATGGAGAGAAGTTCCTGATGCTGACCCCTCTCATCATTTTTCTTAAACATGAGTTTCACCATCTCCTCTACCTGCAAGATAAGTTGTGGGGGAAATATCAGTATTATTAACAGAATGGGAAAACATATTTTAAGGGATCCTTTCCTTTTGTCAAAAGACCATATCAACCTATTTTTTTGGTTCTTTAATATATTCTTTTTATTTATTTATTTATTTTTATTCATTGATTACATTGTATTATGTGATACAGTTTCATAGGTACTGGGAATCTCCCCACCCGTCCCCGCACACTCCCCCCATGGTGGATTACTCCACCTTGTTGCATAACTACAGTTCAAGTTCAGTTGAGATTCCCTCTTTGAAAGAATAAACTAAACATAGAGTCCAACATCTTATAGTCCAGTCAAGTTCCTCAGCTTCTTGGGGAGATCCTATCTGGTCCAAGGGCAGAACCAGCAGAGTATCATCCCAGTCAATTGAAAGCTCCAACATACTCTCTGCAATAATTTACTTCGTTGTGGAATTAATTGATATAGTATTGAGTAAGCAATATGTTGAAAACAAATGTGATTTCTTAACCACATTCTGTGGTCACCTCATTGACATTTCAATTTTAGTTTATACACAACATTTAACATAACACGCATAAAATAACATGTTTTACATATTGTCATATCATCTTAAATATAGACAAACATATGATATCTAACCTTTTGGGATTGGCTCATTCCCCTTAGCATTATGGTTTCCAGTTTGGCCCATTTGGCCACAAAAAATTGCATTTTGTTTTTTTAATAGCTGGGTAGTATTCCATGGAGTAGATGAACCATAGCTTTCTTATCCATTCCTCTACTGATGGGCATTTTGGTTGTTTCCATGTTTTTGCAATTACTGATTGTGCTGCTATGAACATAGGGGTGCATGTTGGTTTCTTATAAAACAGGTCTTTTGTATATATTCCTAGGAGTGCTATTGCTGGATCATATGGTATGTCGAATTTGAGTTGTTTTGGTTGTTTTGTAGTTCTTTGTATATTCCGGAGATTAGCCCTCTATTATCTACGCAGTGTGCGGAGATCTCCCATTCTGTGGGTTACTTTTTTTACTTTGTTGATTGTTTCCCTTGCTGTGCAGAGGCTTCTTAGTTTGATGAGGTCCCATTTGTTTATTCTGGTCTTGATTTCTACTGCCTTTGATGTCCTTTTTAGGAAGTCAGGACCTACCCCTAGATCTTGCAGAGTATTTCCAACATTTTCTTCCAAAAGTTTGAAGGTTTCTGGATATAGGTTTAGATCTGTTATCCATTTAGATTCGATCTTAGTGTATGGTGAGAGATGTGGGTCTACCTTTTTGTTTCTGCAGGCTATTAACCAGTTATCCCAACAGCATTTATTGAACAGACCTTCCCATTTGCCTGGATTGTCGTTTGTCTTTTTGTCAAAGATTATTTGGCTGTAACTGTGTGGGTTCCCATCTGGTGCTTCTATTCTGCTCCATTGATCTTCCTCTCTATCTTTGTGCCAGTAACAGGCTGTTTTGATAACCACCGCCCTATAGTATGTCCAGAGGTCCGGGACTGTGATTCCCCCTGCTAACTTCCTGTTCTTGACAATGGTTCTAGCTATTTGTGGTTTTTTGTGTTTCCAGATAAACCTTTGAATCATTGTTTCCAGTTTCATGAAGAATGTTTTGGCAATTTGATTGGGATTGAGTTGAATGTATATATTGCTTTTGACAGTATAGACATTTTAATGATATTGATTATACCTATCCTGGAGCATGGGATTTTATTCCATGTTTTGAGGTCTTGTTTAATTTCTTTTTTAAATAGTTTGTAATTTTCTTCAAATAGGTCTCCTACATTTTTGGTTAGGTTTATTCCCAGACACTTCATACTTTTCTCTGTTATTTTGAATGGTGTCTTGCTGGTTAGATCATTTTCCATCTTGGGGCTATTAGCATACACTATGGCTGTTGATTTTGGTTTATTAATTTTGTACCCTGCCATTCTACCAAACTGTCGTATAAGTTCTAGGAGTCTCTATATTTAGTCTCCTGGCGCTTCTACGTAAAGAATCAGGTCATTTGTGTATAGTGAAAGCTTGACTTCTTCGTTTCTGATTTGGATTCCACTGATTTCTTTTTCTTGTCTTATGGCCTCAGCGAGTACCTCTAGGACTATGTTGAACAGCAGTGGACAGAGCAGACATCCCTGTCTTGTTCCAGATTTCAGTGGGAAGGGTTCCAGTTTTTCTCCATTCAGTATAATGCTGGCGTTGGGTTTTTCATATATTGCTTTGATTATGTTGTGGATTTTTCTGTCTATGCCTACCTTGGTTAGGGTTTTTAGCAGGAAGTGGTGTTGGATTTTGTCAAAAGCTCTTTCTGCATCTATTGATACTATCATGTGATTCTTGTTTTTCAGCTTTTGGATGTGGTGTCTCACATTTATGGATTTCCGGATGTTAAACCATCCCTGCATTCCAGGGATGAATCCTACTTGATCCGGATGAATGATCTGTCAGATGATTTTTTGAATTCTATTGGCTAGGATTTTGTTGGGGATCTTAACATCAACGTTCATTAGAGAGATAGATCTCTAGTTTTCCTTCTCTGTTGGTTCTCTGTCCAGTTTTGGGATTAAGGTAATGTTGGCTTCATAGAATGAGTTTGGAAGGGTTTCTACTTTTTCTATTGTTTTGAAGAGTTTGTAGAGGATTGGGGTTAGTTCTGTTCGGAATGTTTTGTAGAATTCTGTAGTCAAGCCGTGTGGGCCTGGACTTTTCTTTGTTGGGAGATCTTTGATCACTGATTCAATTTCTGCTTCAGTTATGGGTTTGTTCAGGTCATTTGTTGCCTCTGGGCTAAGTTTTGGCAGGTGGTATAAGTCTAAGAACTTTTCCATTTCTTGGTGGTCTTCTGATTTGTTGGAGTACAGTGATTTGTAGTAATTTCTAATTATGCTCTTGATGGTTGCAGTGTCTGTTGTTATGTTGCCTTTGTCATCTTTGATGCTGTTAATTCTTGCTTTCTCTTGTTTTTCTTTGTCAGTCGGGTCAGTGGGGTGTCTATTTTGCTTATCTTTTCAAAAAACAGCTTTTTCATTCATTGATTTTTTGTATAGTTTTTTTGATTTCTATCTGATTAATTTTCTCCCTTGTTTTGATGATTTCCTGTTTCCTGTTGTTTGTGGAGCTCATCTGCTGCTGTTTTTCCAATTCCTGGGGGTGTGTGCTTAGTTCCTGCGTTTGGCACCTCTCTTGGGCCTTGACATGAACTCCAATTGCGATGAATTTACCCCATAGCACAGCTTTGGCAGTGTCCCATAAGTTTTGGAATGTTTTGTCAGGGTTTCATTGGTTTCCATAAATTTTTTGATCTCATCTTTAATTTCTTCTCTGACCCATTGTTCGTTTAATAGCATATTGTTCAGCCTCCAAGAGTCTCTGTATTTCCTTGGGCGTTGTGCATTGCTAACTTCCAGTTTCATTCTGTGGTGGTCTGAGATGGTACATGGTATGATTCCTATCTTTTTGATGTTATTTAGCTTTGCTTTATGTCCTATCATGTGGTCGATCCTGGAGAAGGTGCCATGCACTGCTGAAAAAAATGTATAATCTGTGTCCTTAGGATAAAAAGTTCCATAAATGTCTACCAAGTCCAGTTGTTCTTTTGTTTGTATGAGCTCTGTTGTTTCTTTGTTGAGTTTTTGTTTTGTTGATCTGTCTATTGTTGTTAGTGGGGTGTTAAGATCTCCCACTATTATTGTGTGCATATCTATGTCTCCCCTTAAATCTGTAAGTAATTGCTTCATGTAGCTAGGCACGTCTTGCTCAGGGCTCTGTCTGTGCTAATGTGGGAGTCCAATCTAGAACAAGAGAAACGTGAGCATTGTTAGATTTCCTGGGTACTACTGTTCTGCAGTTTACCGTGACCCTCACAATTTGGCATTCCTGGTTGAATTTCTCAGGATCTTATAGAAGCTGTCCAGTTGAGCTGCTATCAGCAGTTCTTTTCTAAAACAAAATAGCATCTATAAGTCAACCCCTGTTTTCTGGAAGCTGTGACAACTGACAATAGTTGGGTAGGACTGGTAAACTTTCTCATGAAGGTGAGATGTTCATTAAATTCCGGAGTTAAAAGCAAACTACACTCTAACTGAACCTGTCCTGACCTGGAGGACACGACGCTCAAACCCTGAGGGTGGACTGGGAATGCCGGGCTGCTGGCCCTGGGCTGCTGGCCCTGGGACATACTTGGTGGAAAAGAGTGCTTCCTGCTCTTTATTTTACTCCTCATATATATACCTTCTTCTCTAGGGGAAGAAGGGAAGGGGAGGGTTTTCCTGGGAGTAATTATCTTCATTGAAGCAGGGAAGGAACTAATTATCTATATTGAAACAGGGGAGAAACTAATCATCTGAACAGGAACAAGGGTGGAAGTTCTATTCCACTTGCTTTACACAGGATGTTCTGGCCTAATATCCTGTTTGCTGTGGCCTTGCTTGTCCAAGGCAGGCTTTGCAATGCAACGGGTTGCCAGGTATGCCAGTCTAAGGCCCATAAGTCTGTGACTTCTAACATGAATTCAGGAAATTCTCACAGTCAGTAGCTCATCTCAATCATCAAAAACGCTTATGAACAGGACTCAAATGGAGTCATGTTCTGGACGAAAGATAGTGAGGCTTCATTGTAAGGAATGGGAAAGAAGCAGACAAGCACATGGCCTTTGATCCATGTTTTCTTTTTTTTTTTCTTTTTTTAAATTAAATTTACTCATTGATTACATTGTGTTGTAATTACATAGAATCTGGGATTCTCCCCCCACCGTCCCCCCATGGTGGGTTCCTCCACCTTGTTGCATAACCATAGTTTAAGTTCAGTTGAGATTCCCTCTTTGCAAGTATATGCCAAGCATAGAGTCCAACATCTTATAGTCCAGTCAAGTCCAACTACTTATCGGGTAGACCCTCTCTGGTTTGAGAGCAGAGACTGCTGAGTATCATCCCAGTCAAATAAAAGCACTAATATACCATCTGCAGCACTTAACATTGTTATGGAATTAATTGACATGGTATTGAGCAGTCAACATGTTAAAAATAAATGCGATTTCTTACCCACTTTCTATGACCCCCCATTCACAGTTCAATTTTAGTTTATATACTACATATGACATAATATCCATAACATAACATGTTATGCTTAACATCATATCATCTTAAATTAAGGCAAACATGTGGTATCTAACCTTTTGGAATTGGTTCATTTCCCTTAGCATTATGGTTTCCAGTTTGGCCCATTTGGCCACAAAGAATTGCATTTTGTTTTTTTTAATAGCTGAGTAGTATTCCATGGAGTAGATGAACCATAGCTTTCTTATCCAGTCCTCCGCTGATGGGCATTTTGGTTGTTTCCATGTTTTTGCAATTACTGATTGTGCTGCTATGAATATAGGGGTGCATGTTGGTTTCTCATAAAAGAGGTCTTTTGGATATATTCCTAGGAGTGCTATTGCTGGATCATATGGTATGTCGATTTTGAGTTGTTTGAATATTCTCCATACTGATTTCCATAGAGGCTGTACCAATCTGCAGCCCCACCAGCAGTGGAGTAGGGTTCCTTTTTCCCCGCAACCTCACCAGCAAGTGTTGTTGGTGTTTTTCATGTGGGCCACCCTTACTGGTGTTAGGTGGTATCTCATTGATGTTTTAATTCGGATTTCCCTTATTGCCAGGGAACTTGAGCATTTTTTCATATGTTTATTTCCCATTTGGGATTGTTCCTTTGTGAAATGTCTGCCCATTTCCCATGCCCATTTCTTGAGTGGCTTGTTTATTTTGGTGTTTTGGCTGTTTTGTAATTCTTTGTATACTCTGGAGATTAGTCCTCTATCACCTATGTAGTGCGTGAAGATCTTCTCCCATTCTGTGGGTTGCTTTTTTACTTTGTTGATTGTTTCCTTTGCTGTGCAGAAGCTTCTTAGTTTGATGAAGTCCCATTTGTTTATTTTGGTCTCAATTTCTACTGCTTTTGGTGTCCTTCTTAGGAAGTAGTGATGCATGTTTTCTTAATCCTTCCTGTACTCACATACCAAACAAATCTCATATCGCTCTCCATTCCCAATGTCCATAACTTGGGAAGTGCTGGAACTCTTTGTCTAAATACAGTGCTAACCTAGGCAAAAGGAGAAGTAGATGAGCTGTGTATCCATGGGAAGGGGATTGCAGTGGTCATTGGCTAAGCGTGAGCAGTAGGGGTTCTTGAAAATGAAGATTGGAAACAGAGTAATCTTCATGTCCCAGAAGCAAAAGAACTAACGGTGCAAAGAGATAGCTTCAGGTTTTAATCCATTCTTATGTGCTTTAAATTTAGCTCAGAACAATTTTGATGATAAATGTCCTGAAATATTCATTAGCACTTAGATTTCCCAAATATAATGATTGATAATTTGTGTCTTTACGTGTAGGGTGTGCATGGGACCTGGCTACACTCACTTGTTTTTTATGTTTCATTTATAATGGGTGTTTATACTCCTATATCTAGGACACAGATGGTGTGTTCAGAGCTAGTAAACTGTCTCCCTTGAAGATGCATTTTAAGTTGTTTCCTTAGAAACAAACAACATGAAATTATTAACAACAACATGCACTTGCACTTTCCTGCGTGGAATCTGATGTTGAAGAGTTAATGTGCAATCTTGCAGCATATGGCAGTGCTTAAGCCCAGGACCACAGCGCAAGGAGCCTTCAGAGAAGCCTGTATGTCAAATGCCAGCATGTTTTTCAAAATGCCCCAGGACTGGTTTCTTTCTAGTAACAAGTAGATGTAGCACTGGGCACAGAACTGGAGGTCATGCAGCTGTTGATGATACTACATGGCTCTGTATTGCTGTTTCTGGGCTTTTGCTGTGTTGTGTTACTCTCTGAACCCACAAAAGATCAACAGATGTTGTTTTACAATTTACGCAACTGTCTTTGTCCCCAAATCTTCTGCCTTGACAATATTTCTCTTTGTTCCAGGTGTGAAGGTGTTCAGCACCATTTTGGGGTTTCTACAGTGTGTAGCACTTGAAGTGATGAATGAGTATGAATCACTGAAAGCTTCCTTGAAGGAGGTACTGAAAAAAGTATTATTTAATTAAAACTTAATTCAAGGCTGATAATAAAATAAATGCATGTCCAGTTAGATGGCCTCTGCCTGAACCAATTTGATCATAATTTCACACTACCATGGACAACTCACTTCACTAGAACATGAATGAGATGGCTGTAAAAGCAAACAGCTCCAGCTAATGGCTATTGTAAATCAAGGACAGTGATAGCTAATCAGATGGCTGCCTCTCCAACCTTTTCCAACACTGGCAAAAATAAAAACACTGTGGTCATGATAAAAACCTTGTGGATAAAGTCTGAGCAATGTTTCCAAGTGACAACAAGAAATCAAGTGGGTTTTGTATAAACGGGTGACACTGAAGCAAGGATGACTTAGAAAGGGATCCTAATCCAGAACACAATATATAAACTTGAACCTAAACTTTACTACCTACTCTCAGTTTCATCTTCCAGGGAAACTATGATTTCTAATTGTTGTTACCTCAGTGATAAAAACAAAAAAGATATTTGTTATCCTGGGCCAGCAATTTTTTTTTTCCTCTTAGAATCTGGTGTATGTCTCAATTCTATTCTGGCCTGTAAAGTTTCCTGTGAGAGGTCTCCTGTGAATTTAATTAACATCCCTTTATATGTCAATCGATTTTTTTTGCAAGCACATTTAAGGTTATTTTCCTTATCTTCAATTAAAGAAAGCTTGATCATCATGTGTAGTGGCAATAATCACTTTGGTCAACACTTTTTGGGAATTCTATGCCCATCCTGGATGCTATTTCCCAATTCTTTCTCTAGACTAGGAAAAATTTCCTTTATTATTTCATTAAATGCATTTTTAAACCCAACTTCTCTTTCTCCACCTTCTAGGAGTCCCATAACTCTTATATTAGGTCTTTCAATAATGTCTTTCAATTCTTGAATAATTTTTTTTAGCTTGACACAGCTCTGATTCCAGCTTTCTGTTTATTTACCCCTGGTGACAGCAAACATGTTCCAGTTCTGAGATTCATACCCAGAAAAACTTTCCTTTTGTATTTGAAAAGGAAATAACACTTTTCCACAATAAAGAAAAGCTAAAAGAATATGTCTTTTCCAAACCTGCCCTACAAATGATACTTCAATATGTTCTCTTGACAGACAGGAAGAACAGCACCCACCAAAACAAACAGCAAATGTGAAGAACATCCAAGTAAAATAACACTAGAACTAAAGCAATTAACAACACATTGCTAAAATGACAGGGCCTCCTTCATATCAACCCTAAACATAAATGACTTAAATTCATCAATTAGTCATGACAATTAGACTGATTAAAAACACAAAACCCAACGATTTGTTACTTACAGAAGATATATCTCACCAACAAAGATCAGCAGAACTACATCTCATGGATTTCAATTTAAACACTTTTTGTCCCATTAAATTCTTCACTGACTCATAGATCATAGAGTAACATCATTTTGTTCATGAATGTTCTTGATGTTCTTTTTCATTTCTTCAGAGACACATTAGTCATTCAGTAGCATGTTATTTGACTTCATGAAATGTTTTTCTGCCTGTTATTGATTTTGTTTTGTGACTTTTCATTTAAGGGGACATTCAGCAACCATGTAATTGAGACTGTCATATCCAGATGTGGGGATACAATGCAGTATGCATCTCTACTTCCAAAGATGGACTCCCAATGAGACTGTTTACTCTATCTTGACAACAGCATGCTGAACTGTCTGCCATTGTCCATGCCCACAATGATGGACATATGACTGTTTATGTAGAATTATACTGTAGTAATAACATGGGGAACTCAGTGAGAGGAAGAGAGGAGTTAGGGAGGAGGGGTTGGGAAATCCCAGGCCCTATCGAAATGTATGATAAAGTAATAATAATAATAATAATAATAATAATAATAACAAATGAAAAAGAAGAAAAGAGGGTAACTGTTAACAGAATATTACAAGATTGCAGATAGATTAAGTAAACACTTGAGGTAAATATGGTTCTGCATTTATAATTGTGATGATGGCTATCACTATCATGATATCATTTATTATTAAAATAGTTTGACGATTTGAAATTACAGCAATGCTCTGTTATATTAAGGGTTTGCGATTAGGGGTTTACATGGGTTTGTCCCCAGAGTCTGTTCAACTTAAAAGTTTTAATGGAAGCTATATTAGCAATTTATATTATTTTTTATCAATCCTATATATTTCATCAAATATAGCTGCTAGAACTGTTGCATAAGAATCTTAAAAACACAAAAAACAAGGGAAATATGTAAGTATAACTACTTTATTATGTTTAAAAAGCAGAGAGTTGGAAAGAGAAAGAGAAAGAGAAAATACATAAATCACATTGGTATTAGTTCATCAGATGCTCAAAATGGCTGAAAAGGAATAGGGCTGAACACAAGAAATCAGCATTGGTTCATGTCTTTCACATGAGTGCCAAGAACCAAATTAGCTGAGGCAGTAAAACTCCCTCCGAGAGTTTACACTCACCATTAGTTTGAGGCAGGAGCCAGACATGTGCATCTGATTGTGGCTTTCTGCTGTCTTATGTGGTCACACTAGCTGGATCTTGACTGTTAAGCTAAATACATATCCCTGAACATTTTAATTAGTTGTCATAACTATATTTTTAACAAAGCAATTGATTTAGAAAACATAGTGTTAGAGAAATTATGGAAGGTAGGGGTTTACCCTCAATTTGCTAGAGCATTCAGAAATGGTTTTAATAGCCAGAGGCGGGCCAGGCTGTAGCCAGGAACCTGGAAGCCCACCCAGAACTATTGTGTAGTTGCAGGATCCCAAGTATTGGGGTCATTAGCAGCTGCTTTCCCAGGCTGTTAGCAGCAAAATAGATTGAAAAAATGCAGCATGAGGGACCAAAGCTGGTGCTCATATGTGCTACCCATGTTATAGCTGGCAGCTAAATCCTCGGTGCCCCTTGCCGAACTCTGCAGATGTTATTCCTCTTTACATGTAAGCATCATTTACATAAGCTGCCTAAAACTGCAGTGATTATATAAATTATCGTATCTTTTCATACATATCCACCCCCAAATTTAGAAATTATCCGTCATATTACCTAAACCATTAGTGGTAGCAGAGCAGGCCAATCCTCTTCTGTCAGCATCAGCATGATACATTGACACTGATTCATGTCCTGGTTGCGCCAATTCCGATTCGATTCCGTGTATGTGATCCTGGGAAGAAGATGATGACAGCCCAAATCCATGGGCACCTACATCCTCTGGGAGATCCAGAAGAAGCTCCTTGCTCCTGGCTTCCAATTGGCTCAGCAATGGCTATTGCAATGAATTAGGGAGTGAGCCAGCAGATGAAAGATTATTCTTTCTGCCTTTCCTCTTTTCTGTAAATCTGCTTTTCAAGGTATAAAAAAAGAGTCTTTAAAAAATCACAAGACCCTAAATTTTCACCCTAAAAAAATAGGTGAACTTAAAATGTATTACAAATCTAAATATAAAACCTGAAACCATGAAATAGTTAGAGGACAAACTAGGGAAATAACCAGAAAACATTCAGATACTCCTCTTTTTTTTTTTTTTTCTCTTTAAATGGAATCCAAAATGCACAATGAAAAAAAAGGCAAATATAATTTTATTAAGCTCAGACATTCTGTGCAACATAGAAAACAATCAAGTGACTGAAGAGACAACTGAGAGAATTGGAGAAAATAATCATATAGGATTAATAAATAGAGTTCCTGGGATACTAAAACAAAATTAGCAGCAGTGAAATAAACAATGTAAGTAATGAAAGGGCGAAGAACTTTACTACCCATTTTTTTTTCTTTTAAAGTGGGGAAAAAAAACAGAAATGGACAACAATTGCATGAAAAAAAATCACAGCTCTTACAACGGCTCTTCTCAGAAGTTCAAAATATAAATACTGGTGGCAATGAAGAAAAGGGAACAGCAAAACACTCTTCTTTGCAATGCCGATTAGTGCAATCATCATAGCAAGCATTATGGAAGGGCTTCAAACACCCAAAAATACAAGTCCCATATGACCCACTTCTGGATATATATCCAAAAGAAACTGCATCAATATATGAAAGTGATACTAGTACTCCCACATTTATTACAAAACTACCAGGATAATGAAGACACTGAGCCATCCAGATTTCCATTATTGGATAGTGGATCAAGAATATGAAGCATGTATATACAATGCAATATGACTTAGAAATTTAAAAAAAAATAATGAGATCCTGATATTTGGAACAAAATAAGTGGAATTGGGAACCACTATGCAAAGACAAATATAACATGTTTTTCCTTTATATAGAGTAAAGAAAATATGGATTTTTTTTTGAAAGGAAGGTTGACATCCACTAGTTCACTCCCAAAGGCCAAACGGGTTTGCTGTGAAGGCAAGTGCTTCATGTGAAACTGCTCTGGGTCTGAGGAACACACAAAATGTGCCAAAGTTTGCTCAGTGCAGTCTCCTGAAATTTTTTAAATTTGTGAAGGTGTATAGTTTTCACCTTTTTTGCAACATTGTAAACTATTTTCAATGGTATATATAAGTATATATACATCTTCTTAAAAGCCATAAAACAAAATCAACAACAGTAATAATTTTTTAATTACAAATTTACTATATACATGAGGTACAAAATATTGTTTCCCAAACTCCTGAGACCAGAAATATTTCAGAATTTACACATATATGCATAACACACAACACACAATATCATGTCATACATATGTATTACATATATATGTGTACATACATATATCTGTATGAACAAATACCTGAATTGTTGGATACATTATGCATATGATGTATGCTTGTTACATACATCCCATTATTAAAAATAAACTCTGAAACCATAATTTTCTTGTATGAGAAAACATAAGGTATTATTATTTCACATCAGTTTTACTGAACTTATGTTTTAAATGAGTTCATGGAAGGTGAGCGAATTCTATTGTTATAATTTAAAAAAGAAAGAAACCACTAGTTTTCTGAACTTTGCAGACCCCAGATTGTTGTATAAATGGTTGTGGACAGATATTGTCCTTTGGGCACATTCTTATCCATGAGTGTACACACAGATCTCATCTAACGCAGCAGCTGTGTCACTAAGAAATAGTATGTATCTGAAAGTTGTTCGTTATGCGTTGAAATGTCAAAGCCTTCTTTCTGTTCATAACTGGCACCATCCAACCTGTCTTCAGGTTATAGGGATTCTCTCTCTGAGGAGACTAGAACTATCACTCTTGGCAGACAGAACTTGCATCTCATGGATGTGAGCAGCTACCTGAAGGGGCTGGGCTCCCAGGTAGTAGAGTGAGAGTGACAACTGGGGCTTCTGCTGCCTGTAAAGTACGTGAAACCAACATAGGGGGTTGTTTCGTTTGATGTAATCATCCAGAAAAATTTCCAGAAGAATAAATAGCTCTGTATAAACAAACTGAAAGTAGCCAAGATGGTGTATTTTAAAAAAATGGTGTATTTTTTAAAAAAAGAGGTAGTCAATGCAAACAGGAATTTAAAGAAGAAAGGAAGCATGAAATCAGGGTTTGTGAGGATATGGTCACATTGTATTAAACCTCAGCAGCATCACCCATGGTCCAAATACCAGAGACAACCGTTTTCAATGCAAGGGCAGCTATTTGTCGTGAGGAATTGAGGAAACTTCAGCTGGATTCCCTGCAAATACACATAATTAATTTTATTTCTATGGTTCTTTTTGTTTACTTAGTTTGAATTTTTATGGTACAGTTCCATAGGGTCTGGGATTTCTCTCTTTCCCCTCAGATTCCCACCCCCTGACTAATTTTCCCCATATTGTTACAATAGTGTAGTCCTTCATAAGGAGTCATAAGTTCATCAGTCTGTTATTTAAGCGTGCCCCAACATTGGTGGTACAGACAGTGCCAGACAGTCCGGTATCCCATAGTCTACACGTTTCCAACGGTTTCATTGGGAGTCCATCTTGGGTTTAGAAGTAGGGATGCATATTACATTGTATTTCCACATCTGGATATGGTAGCCTCTGTTATGTCATCACTGTACATTCCCTTAAACGAGAATCCACAAAACAATTTTGTTGTCTTGCTTTCAGTTCATAACTGCTGCTGACTCTTTTTCAACAACACATACTTTAAAAGAAGGTTTTGGTATAATCAACATGAGTTAGATGAAAAGAAAATGACAGCAGCCAAAACAAAAAAAGAAACACGTTTCGGGAAATGTGTATACTCAGAAAGTGGCCTGAAATAACAATATCTTAATAAATGTAGACCATTTTCAAGTTTAAATAAAATATATACTAGGGCTAGCCCTCCAGCATCCCATAAGGGCATCAGTTCATATTCCAGGACCTTCCCAATCCCAATCCAGTTTCTTGTTTGGCAAGAGCAGCAGAACCTGTCCCCAACACTTGCTGAGAGAGTTGAGTGAAACTTCTGGCTCTTGGATGTGGCTTGATCCAACCCTGGCGATTACAGGAATCTGGGCAGTTCACTTCAGCAGCAAATGAAAGATTGCTCTCTCTCCTCTCTCTCCCTTTTCTTTCTCTGAAATTCTGAAATAGAACAAAATAAATAAAATAAAAATAAAGTAAAATCTACTATTCTGGAAAGATGATGTCTGAGGGCATCCAAGAGCTGTTTTTAGGAGGATGTACAGAAAAGCACTCCTGAGTCATGCTGTAAGCCCAGCACTAGGAGATCTGGCAATACCACAAAATGCAGATTTACTGCAACCAGAGGCAGCTTTGTATTTTCACTGCTTCCATTTTGGACATGTCTGATGGTTATCCTGCCTCTATCCAACAGGATTAAAAGGATCTGCACTGAAGATATTGCATCTGGATACTCTTCATTTTCAGATCATGGGAGACCGCATACTGAGCATGATGCTGTAATTTTATGACACTTTTCAGGCTGCTGGAGGGAGGAAATGCACTTCAAATAAAGGAGGCATGCAAATTATGTTGATCAGAAAAAGCTCAAAGATATATGTCAAAATATGGCTACAAATTCTTTCAAATTAGTACGCACAGGCATGGATAGTAAAATCTTCAATCTAATTGTAGATGAAGTCTGCTACCCCACTGCTTGAACGAGGCTGAAGTTGTGACTTGCATTTATCACTGAAATTAAATAAAAAGGATGGTATACAACCCCTGACACTAGACCTGGAGCAGATTGTATCTTCTGTTAATTTCTTGGGCTGAGGTCATAAGACCTCCCTGTGCAGAAGCCGTTCTAGCCAATGGGAGTTAGAACAGTTGCTGAGAAGAGAAAGTCTGAGAATCCCTTAGAGTATTTTGGGAGTCAGTGAGGTCATCTTTCCAAACAGTAAATCCTAGATGAATCAGCAGAGGAGCCACCCATCCATCTGAGGCCTTTGCTATAAAGCCCTGAGGATTATACGAGATGCTAATGAGATTGTGGCAGACATGGAAACCAGCATTGGAGTTAGAGAAAGATGTTGAGTACTAAGGTATTACACACTAGGACCATTGGCCCTTGTGGGATGCAGTTTCATAGCCAGTGTCTTTACTCAGAATGTCATGATGCCAATCCCATCTAAGGTTTCTTTTGATGAAACAAGTAGGTGGTTTGGAAATAGTTTTAAAAGCAGGGCCACAGCAGCATTTGGTCTTGGACTGTGTGTGTTTTTTTTAATAGTTTACTCTTTTTGTTTTTAATAGTTTTTGTTTTATTCTGTTTTGTTTTGTTTCAATTTGTATGTTGTATTTTTAGATTCCATGCCTGTAAAGAAGTGATTCAACATCACATGAATTTCTTTTTTTTTTTTCTCTTGCAAAGAGACAGTAAATTAGTCATGCTGGATAAATCTAGTCCAGTACAGAAGTTATTTTGTCAGGAAGTTTGAAGTCCTATACTGTTAATGCAGTTTATTTTCAATAACTTAGTACTTCAGCTAAGAGTTTTTGCAAATATTACTGTTTGTAAAAACCACCAGGGCTAATTCAGAGAAACTAGAGCTTCCAATGTAATAAGTCTAGTTTGAAAAATACACACATTTTAAATTGCTTTCCTCACAAAGTTGATTTAGTGACCCGTGAATTACACTGTGAGGAACTTCAGTCTAAAAATCAAGATAAACAAGTAAATAGGGATTTAGATGAGGATCAATTGTAGCCTCCCTGAATCAAGCAAAAAAGGCAACAAACCCAAATTCAAGAAAGTTGGAAGTTTCTATGAAAAGTCAGTTTGAAGGCTATGTAAAGTGTGAAGGAAGAGATTATTATCTTTACAGAAAAAAAGCATAATGATGGGGATCAGAATTTAGAAAAGCAAACACTATAGTAAAAGCAAGTTATTAAATTTTATGGACATTCATAATAATAATATTAGACAATAGCATTCAATTCAAACCACAGAAAAAAGTATGTTTTACCAAGGAATTGATATATTGTGAAATTGACACTGACCAATAAAAACTAATATCACCTTTAAAAAAAAAGCTGCATAACCTATTGTCTAAATAATACTACTTCAAAATAAATAATACTACTTCAAAATAAATAATACTATTTCTCATTTTTTACATGTGATCATTTCTGCCAAGTGTTTAATAAAATTAATTCCCATGTCTATGCAACTTACAACTTTTCAGGACTGTGCTAGTTCCCATTATCAGCACTGAAAATGTCAGAAAATTTCTTGTGTATGAAAAAATAAGACATGTAACATCCACGGTCAGAAATCGTGTCTTTATTTTTAATGCCAGATCTTGATGAAATAAAACAAAGCAGAAATATTTCATCACTAGGAATATTATTTATACCTCAATATATGAAATACCTTTTATTTACAACAATAGTGAAAATGGAAAAGGTGAACTAAAAGGTAATGGAAAACTAGATACAGATATTTCTTGACCTTTTATGAACACTTTAACCAATTTGAATTTTTTGACATATGTTATTCAGTCTTTGTGTGACCAATACTGAGGAAGATGAAAAAAAAAAGTGGTGTCCAACTTAAAAATAAAAAAAGAAATGGAAACATATTAACACAAATTGTTTATTTAAGCTGCTGAAAATAATCAGGGCCATTCTAGTTCTATAAATCAATGACCATGATTTAGATTTTCATTGTGAAATCACATCACCTCCAAAATTCTATGTGTCTAGAAACCGCATACATGGTGTCTTAGAGCTTTCCTAGAACAGGTTAATGCTTCTGTCTCCTCCAGGGATTGGAAGAGAGCAGAACACAGAGGAACAGAATGTGAATTACAGTCTACTTTTCCCCTTCTCAATCCCAAAGTGACAAAGGGGCTTCACGGTTAGAGAACTCTGTACTCATTCAGGTTGGTTATACTTTATCATTTCTACATTGTGTAATGATTCAATTTAACAATCATTTTGGATATTTGAGAATATCATTATAAATGGTTTTGTCAGTTTTGAAGTTTTTCTGTTAAGCAGAAATACCTGCTTGATTTCAAATTCTGAATGTTTATAATATTTTTTTCTTTGCTCTTCTAATTTAACTGTGCATAGATGCAAAAATTTTGCATTTCACATTTACAGTTTCAGAGTACACAATCAACACTTTCCACCTGACCTTCAGTCCCTCATGTACCCCACCATACTACCTCCTTCATTTATTAGTTTCGTTACATTTTATAATAATATCCTTCAATTCATTTTATAGTCATAAGCTTATCCCCCCACTAACTAAACATTTCAATAAGCATTCAGTAGGAAAAGCCTCTGGAATATGGACAATGGCTTCAAACATTAATCAAACTTGAACATGTGAATTATGGCACACACTTTTTGTGTTCTGTATAGTTGCTAAAGGGATTAGGAAAAAACGTGTGAATTTGGAAACTTGCTTATTTCAACTAAACATCAAGACCTGCAGTTGCATGAATAACAGCAAAACACAGAGATTTTAAATTATGACTTACAGCCAAGTAATATTCCATCCTGTATGTATGATTTTTCTTGTAGCCATTAGTTGATAGGCATCTGAGTTGATTCCATACTCTGGATATGAATTCTTTAAAAGATTAATTTTGTGCAAATGCTTGTTCCTCTTCTGTCAGTAGTCTTTGCATTTTCTTGAGTGCTTTGTTATTTTGTGCATAGTTTGTACCTTGGTGTAATCCTATTTGTGTGTATTTTTGTGCAAAGATCCAATATTTCCAAGACCATTTTATAGAGACTCTATCATCCCCAAGGAGCAATTTTAGCTAATTTGACAAAGGTTACTTGGTAGTAGATGTATGAATTATTTTTCTGGTTTGCCTAATCTATTCTCTTATGGTACACATGTCTATTCTTGAGTCAATGTCAGTGTGCTTTATCACTGATCCATATAGTATGACTTGAAATATGGTAGTTTTGTGTTTAAAGGCTTGCTTTTAATTACCTGGGGATCTCTCATAATTCCATAGGAATTGTAGCAACTTCTTTACATATTTGAGATGAGCATTTTTGGCGTTTTGATTGGAAACACAATTGCTTTGATTAGGATGAACATTTTAATGTTAGTTATCCAAATCCATGTACATCAACATTTTTTCAACTTTAGTGTTTTCTTTCTACATTTCTGCTTTTAATGGTTTTTTTTTTATTTTATTTTCGATGATGTTTAATAGGGTGTGAAGGACCCAGAGTTAGTGGAAAGTGGGTGAGACCATTGCCTCTATCTTGTTTTCTCCCTGAATCTGGGAGAAGGGGAGAAACCACACCCAGCCTCCCAACTGCCTCAGGACCTGGGGAACAATTACTCAACTTCATCCCAGGGTTCCAAGTGTGGATCATAATCTGAGGGTTCTGCTCAAGTGGTCTCAATAGTTTAATTGTGCAAAAGTGCTATTGATCTCACCAATTCAAGGATAAAAAAATAATCCCCAGATCCACTGGATGACATAGTCCAACTTAGAGTCTCCATTCACTCAGATATTTACTGCCAAAACTTGGCTAGGGTAATTGATCATTTTTTTTTTCTGCCCTCTTTCTGCTGCTATGGTACCAGACGTCTCTGGAGGCTCTGATGCACTTCCATGCCCTCCATGTGCATCTGGGGGCTGTCCATTGCTCCATATAAGCCACTGAGTAGTCTCAGCTCTGATGCATGCACTAAGTGGTCAGAACACAGATCTTGTGGTTTCCCCCATGATTACAGTTCTGAGTCCAGCATTGCAATTGAGCTGTGGAGAGGGGAAGGGTTCCCAAAAAAGTCTGATTTGAAGTGATCTCAGACCTGACATTTGTGTGTGCTTGTCAGTATGGGTTTAACTCTGTCTGGTCCCCTAAAGAGCCTGCACACACTAGTGGTTAAAATTTCTGGGTCAGCTCTGTCTCCAGCCCCATTTCTTAAATAAACCAATGGATGCTGTAGCCTTGCCCAACCCAGCCCATTGCACTCTTGGTCTTCAGGTACACCATGGCAACTGCAGCATAGTTTGAGTGATCCCCAAAACGCCCCACTAGTCCTGCCTCAGCTCTTATCTTTGTACTTGCTAGTTTGTGCAGAAGACTGGTCCAGTCTGCGCTACAACCTGTTCAACTATCATAATTGGATGGGAGTTGATACTTAGCTCAAACTAATCAGTCACACTATCCACCCTAGATTCATGCTGGTGTATACCACCACATGTTTATCCAGGCCTTCCCCCAGCCTTGGTTCCCATGCTCACCAGTGGGAGTTGTAATTATCAGAGAGGTGCCTGTAGTTTCCCTATTGGGCCCACTCCCATTCCCAGATCTTGCACTCAACAGGTGGTTCTGCAGTCTAGCTTGATTAAATTTGTCCCCAGACCCAGCACTTGTCAGCTGATGTTGCAACAGAGCCCAACCAGACTGCCCTTACTCTGGCCTATTCATGCACCAGGAAGTACAATCAGTCAGCCCAGCCTGGTTCTCTTCCAACCAATTCACGCGCAGATCAACAAGTGATGTAACCCTGCCCCACTTCATCAGCCCATGATCACAGTTCTCATGCTCACCAGCGGCACATCAACCCAGCTGGGGTGCCTGCACTGCCCCTGCTACTGGGAGTGTCCCCTCTGCCCCAGGTCCATGTAGGCTTGTGGGTACTATGGCCCAATCTGGCATGACCTGCTTCACATCAGCTTTTGTCAGTGGGTGCTATGGTCTGGCCTGGCCCTCTCTGTCCCCCAGTTCAAGCTCATGCTATTGGGTACTACAAACCATCCCAGCTCAGCCAGTCTACAGGCCTGGTCCTAATGTAAACTGGCACTTCTTGTGGTACAACCTCATCTGGCCTGCACCCTGTGCTGTTTCTCAGATCCACCAGGGGGTGTTATGAACTGGCCCAACCTGTCCTCCATCCTCCATAGAGTTAACTCACACAAATTCCAGCAGGTACTGTAACCTGGCATGGTTTGTGCTACACTGTGCCTTGACTCTTGTGTTCACTAGCAGGGACTGTATCCTGACAGATGTGTTCCCCAAGTTACTCTAACAGGTCTCTTCCAAGAGGCAGATCTCATCAACATTGCTGGGTCACTGGCCCAGACTGACTTAGTCCATCTCCTGTTCTGGCAGAAACAGTGGCCTTGCCAAATCAATACAAACACATCCTGGTTCTTACTATTGGATGCTACAGCCCAGCCACACCTGGTCCATACCCAGGCATAGATTTCACATGCTTCACAAGGAGCCACAACATATCCCAGCCCATCCTAAACTCACCCTGGCTCTTACAATCACCAGTGGGTTCTGGATTCTAGTCCAGTCTGGCACACCCCAGATCCACCACACCCATGTCAAGGGACACTGCATCCATGTCCAGCCCAGATTACTGCTCCCATTCCTGCTCTTTTGCTCACCAATGGGAACACCAAATCAGCCATGACATCCACCTAGCTCCCTAAATAAGCCAGCTCCCAGCTACAGATCTTGTGAATGTCAGTGGTTGTTCTGACCCAGTTTGTCATTGCCTATTCCTTGTCTTGTCCTTTGCCATCAGATGCTGCAGCCTGTCCTGTCCCGGTCTCAACTCTCACTGGTGGTACTGTAGCCTAACCCTGCCTAGTCTGCTCCCATCCCTGGTTCATGCTCCCATCCCTGGTAGGTGTGATAGCATAGCTCGGCAAAATTCACATCCCATCCTGGCTCCTGCACACACCAATGGGCAAAGGTTAGCATAGCCCTGCCATGTTGACCCCCTCTCCAGAATGACTCAATGCACTTGCCAATAGTTGAAGCTGCCCTTCTTAGCCTCACCAAAACCCAGACCTGAATCACATGCTCACCAGCATGAGTTATGGTACACCAGGAGAGTTATCCAAGTTCCCCCATCGGACACAATCCCAGACCTGGATCTTAGATGTAGGGTGCCTGGCCCTTACCTGGCATCATCTGCCCCCTCCATTGTGGCCTTTCCATATGCTGTTGGATGTTGCACTGCAGCCTGCCCCACATCCATCCTTGATTATGCCTCTGGGTGCTATGGCCTGGACCAGCCTGGCCTGTTCGCAGTCCAGCCTGGCAAGTTCCCAACCCCGGGACCCCTGATTATCAGAAGGTTCCATGGTGATGCCTAATTCAGTCCATCACTACCTGCAGCTCTTAAGATAACCAGCATTCATTTCTCATCTGTAACATACTCCCTTGATGATCCTGCCTCCCATACATCACCTTGCTTCCTTCCCTGGGCAATCTTACCTCCATCCTCTACTATGCTGTCAGATGTCCTCTTCAGGCTTCAATGGACTGTGATATCCTTCATGTGCATCTGTGTATGTCACCCACTGCACTATCTATGCAATTGGGGATGCTGAGATCTTCAAGAACAGTGGCCTTCTCAATACAGATCCCTCAGTTGCCATGCCTCACCTGGACATGAAGCCACAGATCATCAAGAAGTGTGTACACCCCATGGTCCCCATGGGCGGGCTCCCAGGTGGCCAAAGGGCCTTCTCCTGGCATCATCTATACCCTGTACAGACTGAACGGAACTGCATTCAGCCCCTTCTGAGATCCATGCACCAGCTCCCACCATGCACACAGGCTGGCACCCTATTACTAATTAATTAATTATTAATTAATTTTGATGAGGTTTTCTTGTTCTTGATTTCTTATGCCCTTAAGTTGAAGATGCATTGTTAGATTATTTAATTAGTGCCTGGTATCCTTTAATTGATGTTTTTGGATAAGATATCTCAATTAGGAGATTTCAGCAAAAACTGTCCTCTCAGACAATTTAGACTATGACAATGACAATAGTAATGCGAAAAATGGAAGAGAAATCCTTCCCAAAGAGAAAAAAAAAGTTAAATTCTTTTGTTTTTCTGAGAGGCAGTGAGGAAGGGAGGGGGAGAGTAGAAGCTCATTGTTTTTTTAATTAACTTCCAAAATGCCTGCAACAGGTACTGAAGAATGAGCACCAAAACCACAATCCCAGTTAGTTTAACAGGATTGCAGGAATCCACTCACATGAGCAATTGCCACTGACTCTCAAGTTGCACTTTCAGTGAGTAGCTGCATTAGGGCCCAGAGCCAGATACCCATGTACATGGACATGGTCAATGTCCATGCAGCCTTAGATTCTGTGCTAAATGGTCACCACCTACTCCTCTTCTTAAGAGGGTATGTACCATGTAGTAATAAGTAGATGTATTTTATAAAAGCAACAAATATTCCCAGTTAAGAGAGTACAAACTAGTGGTGATAGGTGAAATTCTCAACAAGTTAATGAAAAATGTACACCATGTAATAGATTTGTACAAAATTCACTTTATTCTGCACCACAATGGACAGATCTTTTTATTTCATCTGGCCACAAGCTTCTGTTAAAGCATTTTCATTCACTGAAAGAAGCCCATGTTATTATCGGAAATTCTCAGGCTCTAAGGAACACTTTGAGATAATTTACTTGTGCAACCAGGAAGTGTAACCAGCAACGTGTGAACATAAACGACAGCATATGCCGTTCTCAAATCAGCATGATCACACGTGACTTGATTTTTCTCTCAAATTGTCATTAACAGGACTGACTTACATGGAATCAATGCTAGTGAGATTTATGGACTCCTTTGTATCTGCCAGCATCAACCACAATAAATTTAACAAGCTTTGCCACAGAATGCACAACAACAAATCTCAGGTGCTTCTACCTACACAATGGGAATCAGAACCAAGATAATTGCTTCTATCACAAGTCCATCTCTAGTTACCTTTTTCCTTTTTTTTTTATTTTAACTAAGAAGTATTGTCCATCCAATAATTGCCTTGGTCCCTTCCCATCTGTGCATCACCATGTGAGTAATGTCTGCAAGTAACAGCTGTGCCCACTTTGTACTGATTTTCTGAATGCAGAGTTTTTCCCTTTGCCTGGGTTGTTGTATTAGAGTTGGGTCTTGCAAGTATATCTCTCCTTGCCAGTAGCACACTGCTAAGTACTGCAATAGAGAGTGTGAGAGGATGAGTGTGATGCTGAAGATTAAGAACTCATCTGTGATATTTGCTTCCTATATCAGAGTGAATATTAGAATGAGGACTTCTCTGTTTCTAATCCAACATCCGGCTAATGTACCTGGGCAGGCAATGGAATATGGCCCTTGTGACTGACATGAGATCAAGATGGGGGTTTTAGGACCTGGTACAGTGGCCTAGTGGCTAAAATCCTTGCCTTGAATGCACCAGATTCTCATATGGGTGTCAGTTCTAATCCCAGTGGCCTTGCTTCTCATCCAGCTCCCTGCTTGTGGCCTGGGAAAGCAATCGAGGACGGCCCAAAGCCTTAGGACTTTGCACCCATGTGGGAGACCCGGAAGAGGCTCCAGGCTACTGGTTTCTGATCAGCTCAGCTCCATCCATTATGGCAACTTGGGGGGTGAATCGTTGGATGAAAGATCTTCCTCTCTGCCTCTCCTCCTCTCTTTATATCTGACTTTGCAATAAAAATAAATAAATCTTAAAAAAAGATGAAGTTCTAGGCTTTTGACTTTGGCTGGTCTTTTAGGAAGTAAATCAGCAGATAGAAGATCTCTTTCTCTCCCTCCTTTTTCCACTCTTTCTTTGGCTTTTAAATAAATAAGCAAATCTTTATAAACAAAGAAAGTGTTAGGGGGAAGTGTTTGCTGCCTGTGGCACCAGCACTGTGTCTAAGACCAGGTTTCTCTACCGTGTCATTTTCATTCAGTTGGGCATTTCATCCTTTCAAAGCGCTCACAGATTTGGTGCCTGATAAGCATCCTCTTTCTGGTTTACATGTGCATTTTTTTCTCTTGCTTTGTCTCCGCACAGTGGCAAACAATCAGGATCTGGTTTCTTCCCCTTCCTTAGCCCCTTCATTATTTCCAACTTCAGTGTTTCACCTTAATGTAATTGCCTCCCAAAGTGTTCACTTTGGAACACCACTGTTTGGAGGCTTAGTGTTTCAACATGCAAATTTCAAAAGAGCACAATATTTAGCCTATATTTCCTATGCAAACTTAACATGCAGATACCTTTCCAGTTTGCAGATTACTTTTTCTCTTTTTTGACAGTGTATTTAGTGCTAACTTTATGAATTCCATTTAAAAAAGAAGCCATTAAATGAATTAAATGTAGCAGGGTTTGAGTCAAAGGATACATGGATTAAGCAGCATTATAATCTAAAGAGGTTCAGATAGCTGCCCTCTGTCATATGGGAGAAGGGCTGTTACAGTCTGACGCAGAAGTAGAAGTAGAAAAATAGTTTATGGGTTTCTTACAGTGATCTGAGTGCCTTGCTTGGAAACGGTTGGATCAGTTGACTTCCTACTATTGGCTGAGACCCATCTGTCTGTTCTTTTAAAATTTCTAAATCATATCACAATGTTTCATATACAAATCAGGTTACAACTCTTCATGTAGTGGTTCACTTTCTTGAGAAGCCTCCAATTCCTTGCTAACTGATGAAATCTAATTTAGCGCCAATGTTGCAGGATAATGCACTAAGCCATTGCCTGCAAGATCAGCGTCCTATATGAGCAGTCAGTGATGTATCAGCATCTCTACTTTTGATTCAGCTCCTTTGTAGGGCCTGAGAAAACAGTGGTCCAAGTGATTGCATTGCCAGAATTCCAAATGGACTCTGGTTCATGTCCTTGCTACTCCATGTCAGACTCAGCCTGCTAATGGTCTGGTAAAGCAATGGCATATGATTTGGATGTTAATTCCCTAATACTCATGTGAGAGGCTTGGTGGAAGCTCCTGGCTCCTGCCTTTGAGCTGGACCGATTTGCGCCATAACAGCCACCTGGGGCGGCACATAACCAACCGATGGATGGAGTATCTCTGCTTCTCAGTGTCTCATAGAAATTTATCAAAGAAATAAATACGTTTAAAAATAAGAGTACTACTTCTGGGGATCAATATTGTTTTTCTCAGTAGGTTGAAAAAATCAAAACACTAACATAAGCATTTAAAACAATTTGTGAAACAAATACTATTTATCATAAGTTTTGATGTTATCTTGAATAAAAGCAGGAAAATAAATTTGGAATACATGGAATCATTGACTGCTAGAAATATGCAAAGACAGTATTAATATTTGCCTTTGGTTAAAGAAAGCTCTTATGAAGTGTTAATAGTTTATGTTTACAAGTATTTTAAATTTGAACTTCTGCATATCTCCATTTTGCATCTAATAATTTTCTCTCTTCATTAAAACTGAAGTAGTCAGTCAGTACACGCTTCATCACCCTTCTTATCCTCCGAACATCATTACTTTTTTTTTTTATAGTAATCACTAATCACTTTAACCCCAACAGAATTCAGTATTGTTTCCACCACAATGCAGTGACCTGATATTCTCAGAGAGCTAGAAGCCACTCTCTCTGCTTGGCATTGCCAAATGAAAACTCACTTGTGATACTGGATGTGCTCATGATGCCCATGGGCAAAGTAGGATGCTGTTCATTAAACTTTGGTATCTAAACTGAAATAGCTGTTTAGTGTTCTGATAGGTGTAACAGTCCCAACAGCATAAAGTGTTGTGTGCCTATAATGCAGTTTAACAATCAGGGGATTCTGGTGGTGGGCCTTTGGTGTAGCAGTTGAGATGTCCCTGGGGTTACTCACATCCCACATTGGGGTGCCTGGTTTCCACTGCTGGTTACACTCTCTGTTCCAGATCGCCACTGGTGCACAGCCTGGGAGACAGTAGGTCTTGGCTCAGGTGCTTGTGTTACCTCCACCTGCACAGCAGATCTGGATTGAGTTTTAGGCTCTTAATGTTGGCTTGGGCCAGTTTTCAATATTGCCAACAAGTGTCCAGGGAGTGAATCAGCAAAATTCAGTGAAGGAGATAGAATACTTCTTCATCGCTCTCTCTCTCAATTACATATATTGAAAATAAACAAATGGAGAAAATGTGTTTTTTTTAAGCAGCTATATAGTTCCGACCACTGAAGAGTACATCTGGGGATGAAAGAAAATGATTAGGAGTACACTGCTGGGAGTGTTTCAATGCATCCTAATTCCTAAACTGAGGAAGAGCCAATAGTCCCAGAATAGACAGAAACAGCTTTTGAACTGAGGCTCGAATAGCAATGTTAACAGAGCTAAGGTGATCATGTGTCCGGTAAGGCACGGAGCACTTAAAGCAAACAAATGGAGAGCTCAAAAGCAACATAATGTTACAGGCTGTCCAAGAGAGATGCTGAACATAATATCTACAAACATTCACACCTGTAAGAGCTGTCCTCTAGGTAGCTGCCATGGTGGTTAGGAGACAACTAAAGTTCTCCTAACACATGGCTGTTCATTTCTTCCTCTCCCAGCAGACTCATGCTTTTAAGAAACAGAGCAATTTGGAAACTCATTATAGTCATGGAGCACACATCTAAACCTACAGTTTTGCTTGTGTGACTGGAAAAGACACTCAGAAGATACAAAGTAGCAAGCCTAACACTCAGGGTTCCCTGGATCCCCTTGCTATTAGATAACCTCACCAATCCCCTACAGAGCAAGGTGGACACACTCTCAACCACATCCCAAACCCAGCCTTCTGTGCCTTTTAGCATAACAGGCTGATATGAAGCTCTGTCATCTATCACAAGCTTTTATTATTAGAAGCTTCCCATTTGACTACCCTCTGCTCTCCCTCAAGCTGAACCCACACAGCCCCCACTGACAGGCTGAGGACACAGGCCTGGAGTTAGCTTCAGGAGGCACAATCCTAAATCTGAAAGAACTCAGACCCTCTACTCAGTGTTCAATATGTATTCACAGCCACACTGGAATGATCCAGAAAACAAGCAATTCAGTGTACCCTTCTCTAATCAAGTGACTAAATACTAAGGAAGATGGAGAATTGCACTCAATCATATGAAACAATAAATTTGTTAAAATGTCTAACTTTGGAGTTCCAAAACTGAATTTGCTGTTGTAATTATGATGTCTGTGGGGCCAACTTCATTGCAAAAAGGGAAAGATAGATAATAGATAGATAGATAGATTGATAGATAGATCGATAGATTGATGTCATCCTAAGACATGCATTTACAGAGAATTAATTATATCTCTATGTGTCACTCTTTGTTTAATTTCAGTAACTTCTATCCCCAATTAAAGCAAAATATTTTATGGATAATGAACAAGTGATGTAACATTGAATGGGTGACTAGCGATGTGACTTAAAAATTCAGAAATGAACAGGATGTTGTCTAGCTAATGACTGACTCCAACACGAGAAAACAGCACTGTTTTGAAAACTGATTCTCAAACTCATTATTTTTGTATGGCCTCTCCAAATACTGCACTTCTTAATGTTTCACTGCTATATGAGAACAGTTAATTTCTGCTTCTTGCAGAAATTTTGCGTTAAAAAGCTGGTTTTGAGAAACCCAAATATAACAGAATGGAGCAGTTATGCAAATACTTCTGGACCTCAAATCATTTTCTCTTCACTTCTACCTTTGTTCATTTGTTTGTTCCTTCCTTCCCTCCATCCCTCCTCTTCCTTCCTTTGTTCCTTCTGTCTCATTCTTTCTCTTTCTTTCTTTCCTTGTTATTTCTATGTTAACAATTTCCTTTCTCCTTCCTCATTCCATCCTGTAGGAGGACATTGTGACCCGAAAAGGTCAGTGAGCACAGGACTACAGTTGGTTGGATAATATTTGGAGGAGAATAACCAAATGGCTACCTTTTGTATACCTTATTGGATATCATCTGCATATGTATATGAGAACACCTGGTGGAATATACAAGACAAAAGGAGTTCCAAACAAGCATTAATGGTTTTGTTGATAAGCTCAGCACTTCCTCCCTTATCCTATATGACCCTCAGAGTATAAAGTCTGATGCTACTAATAAACCTCGGCTTTTGACCATCAGTCAGGGGTCCACGCGTGTTATTATCGGCTCCGTGCACCAAGTCCATCGCTGCGGGACAGCGACAACTGGCGCCTGAACGGGGACTTGAAAGAAGAAGAGAAAGTGCAGCGGAGACCCCCACAGAAAGTGGTGAGTGGGACAATGGGCCAGAACCAGTGTAGGGCACAGTCTTTTATCTCTCTTATGCAGAATTTTTTAGTGAAAAGTGGAACGAAGATAACTAGGCAGCAATTGCATTCTTATTTAGAGCTTGTTAGTGAATATAATCCTTGGTCTCCAGATGAATGGACACTAGAAACTGGACTTAAGAATTTTACTCAGAAAAATGGTGAAAAGGCCGGAAGGATAGAAGATATTCACGTTAGTTTTTGGATTATATCGGCTTTAATTAGAGCTATTATTATAATTTTAGAAGGGGAATCTGCAAGAAATTCCTCTAAGGGGAGACACCCCCAAAATGTAGCTAAAAAAGAAGTGTTTCATAGTACGAACAAGGAAGAAAGAGAAAGGGAATCCTTAAGAGGCCCACCTAACAGGAAAGGACGCTGTAATATGGCTAAAAAAGAAACGCCTCATAGTACAGATGAGGAGGACAGCAAAGAGGAGCCCGTGAGAGATTTCCCTAATGGGAGACGCCACCGTAATGTGGCTAGGAAAGAAATGGCTTCTACTACAGATGAAGATGAGAAAGAATGTGTGAGAGACCCTCCCACGAGGAGATGCCACTGTAATGCAGCTAAAAGAGAAAGGCCTTATACTTCAGATGTGGAAATTAGGAAAAGAAAACTTGGAAGATGTTACCATAATGTGACTGAAAATGAAATCAGAACTAAGAAAAAGAAAATTTTCAGTGTTAAACCACAGGATTTCTCTAGTGAGGTAAATGAGGCTGGGATAAAGCAGCAGTTAAATATCAGCCCATGCCGTCTTGCTCTTAAATCTGATCAAAAACGTTTCCAAATGACTGATGTTCCCCGGAGACCTCATGAATTCCGATTGCTTTTTCCAATCATACTTAGTCAAGAAAATAACCAACCTACCTATGAAAGCCTAGATGTTAATGCCATCATAGCTTTTAAAAAGGCTTGTGTGTCCTATCGACCTACTTCTTCTTATGTGTGGGAATATTTAAATGGCTGGAGCCAGGGAGCAAACTGGATTCCTTATGATTTTGAAGTAATAGCAAAAATAGGGTTTTCTCCTTCTCAATATTTACAATGGAAAATGTGGAGAAGCGATATGGCTAAAGAAAAACTGCGATCTTTAGGAGCATCAGGTCGGCAACTCCCTGGTGGGGGACAATTGACTTATGATATGTTGGTTGGAGATGGACAGTGGGTTACTACAGAGCAACAGATACAGCTACCTCAAGCTGCGCTCATGCATATACGAGACGTAGCATTGTGGGCATGGGAGAAAACTGAAACTGGGTCTGAATTTGCAGGCAGTTATACAAAAGTCATTCAAGGAGCCAGAGAATCTTATGCTGATTTTGTAAGACGTTTGACAGACTCCATTGAAAAACAAGTTAGGGGAGAAGGCACTAGGAAATTGTTGTTAAAGCAACTGGCCTTTGATAATGCGAATGAGGACTGCCAGGCTGTTATTCGTCCTATAAAAGAAAGAGAGGATCTTCTGGGTTACCTGAAAGCCTGTCGCAACATAGGGACATTTAAGCACCGTGCCCGCCTAGCAGCACTTGAAACTTTTGCTATTCAAAAACAAATGAAGGCTAAATGTTTTAATTGTGGCAAGCCAGGACACCTTAGAAAAGATTGCCGAATGCTTCCTTCAACTCAAAAATACCCTGTGGATGCTTTTAACAGTCACTCCCCTGGAATATGTCCTAAGTGCCGAAGAGGCCAACACTGGAAAAAAGAATGTAAATCCAAATTTGACCATGATGGCAGATGCCTGTGGCCAGAAGACTCTGGGAGGGGTCAGCCCCAGGTCCCAAACATTCACAGGTTTACAAAATGGGAATCTGCAGAGAAGCTACAAACTTAAAACTGCCACTGTCTCATTGCCCCACCTGTGCTCCTCACCCTGCAAGTATAAATCCTGGAGGCTGAAATTCCAATCAGTTGTGGTGTATGCATGTTATTCATATAGTGCTTTTTCCTATACAGCATTGCTTAATCATGTATACTAATTTTTAAGTACAAGTCTTTATATTAAGTTAATTTTTATGTTCACTGCCTCATTATGTTCTCATTGTTTAAAATTAACAAAAGCGATGTTCTTGCTTTAAGGAGTGTTTGGGTGATGTCATTATATCATTATAAAGTGAATGTTTGCTGTTTTGTTTGTTAATGTACCCGAGTTGTAACCGCATGTCTTTTGGAATATTTTATAATGCTGAGGAAGCTGGCCTTCAGTTTAGTGGCTAGCTTTCACAATAATCACCAATTTCAAGGTCTTTTGTTGTGGTAGATGTTTAGCAAACTGACTTCATCTGTATATCCATTGCAACTTTTGGGAGCTTGGAATTCAAAGAAGATACTAGGCTTTTGTAAATCCTGAGGGTTTTTTGGGGGGACATTTAATAAAAATGTGAAATTTTATCATAAATAATTTGGTATAAAATTGAACTCGAACACTATTTGATTATTTCAAGGTATAAGTTAATGTGATATTCATTGTCTACAAAGTGTTTGCATGTATTAATTGCATGTATTAATGTAATTCTTGTGTTTTTGGCTGGTTATGAAATCTCTCACTGCCTTTAATGTGTCAAGGTTTTGTATTTGTTTTAAAGATATTTGAGTGATGATCTCGCATCAATAACCAATTGTAATCTATCATATGTTATGCTAATGTCAACAACAAATCTTGTTTCAGATATTTTTAGCTATCCTTAAAAAAGCATTTAAGAATTCAAAGGTTTCAAATCCTAGGGATTCCCTTGGTATTCTTACGAGGCCTCAAGAATGCCAACGGATCTATCTCCCGTTTTGTGGAGACAGTTGACCAGGCTATTGGATTATACTAAGATTATTGCCAAATAACAAATGGAGTAAAATTTTATTGTGTCAAAACGTTGTATACATCCATGGAGTTGTGAAGGTTTAATTTTAGTTTGCGTTGCTAATTATGTATTCTTAGCATGGCTGTATTGCTGGGAAGACTGAAATTTGCAATTTTAGATTGATGGAGGGATTTCATAGCATGATCAATGTTTTTGTCTGAGTTTCTCAGTTCAAAACTATTGACTTAATGGTTTCACTTACTGGTTTTTGGTGAACACTACTACTAAGCTTGGTTGAGAATAATATTTTCAAGTCTCCAAAAGTGTGTGTGTGTGTCTGTGTGTGTGCGCGCATACATGTGTGTCTTAACATTTTGTCCTTTGTAAAAAGTTGTTTCAAATTGTTATCATGTGTTGCTGTTTGTTTATCAAGAGCAGGTTGCCTTGGGGCTGTGGCAACCTGCAGCCATGCCCAGAGCTTTCTGATAGGATTGTAAAATCACAAAGATGTTAAAGTTATGCTTTAAAAGCAGAGGGGGGAATATGCTACCCCTGTAAATGCATTAATTTGGTCTTACTCACCTTAAATTTTGTTCAGATTTTGTCTCCTGGTGAGCACCAGCTCTGCGTCACTAGAGGCTGCTTGCAGGCCCAACACAGATGCCTTTGGTTTGATGGAGGAACCCAGCCACTCACAAGTGGAGAGGTCCTGACCCCTTGCTAACTGTGGGAAGAGGGTTTGTTTGTGTTTTTCCAGAAACTGAGCTGCAGCCTGTGTGGGTGCCAGCTGGTAATGTAAAGCCCTGGACTCCATTCAGCGGAGGAAGCGCCTGCAGTAAGACAAATTCGCGACTTCATTCTGAAAGATCCATCTCCATCAAGGAGACATTGGAGGAGGAGGAGGAGGCCAGACCCCTTCCAACACCGGGTGACGTGAGGGATCCTAAGAGATTGGTGCATCAGGCGCAATTGTCCTTGACATTATGATGCATTTGATAAACACTAATAATCCGTGGGAAAGGTTATGCTCTTGTCCCTAGAATTTCCTGATGGATCCTCAAAACTATGGCTCATCTGACCTCAAAAGTGCTGCAACTCCCTTGAACTCAACGCTGCCCCCTGGAGAAGATGGAACCCCCAGTGGAGCTGCCTCTAAGAACTGAAAAGCTAAATTTGTTTAATATTCCTCTGGTTCTACTACAGGTCAGAAGTGCAGAGAAATTCTCCACCTTCTTAGAATGTTTGAGGAAGACTTTAAGTGTAACTTGTTATTTATAGATTTTAATGACCTTAGACATTAGAAAAGCCATAGAAATTGTGGTGGTATCCAAGGACAACTCTGACACTCTCTTAAAGGAGGTTGCGTGTATAGAGCAAGGGGGATCTCAGGGTGGAGCAGGAGGATAAGAGGAGCTCTCTATCCTAGTCCCGGAGACCCCCGGAGGCCTCCCATGTGCTTTCGCTGCAGAAGCAGTGGATATCTGCCTCATCAAGGACATCGAGAACCGTATCCCGACTGCCAAGGAGATCACAAGGAAGATGAGTGCCCTTGGAGGCCGAGAACTCTGAGGTCAGTCCTTTCCTATTGGATTTCTCACAAGGGATTGAAGCAGCCCAGTACCCTGCTCATAGGGTCTGGTGACCTGGGAACTTAAGCCAGGAGCCCCGGGAGGCACTCAGAGAGAAAAGGATTGTAGGAGGAGCTTCCTCTAGTTCTTAACTAGTTCCAGCCTTGGCTCTCAGCCCTCTCTTACACCAACCTTCAGGGTTGCTTGTGAGTCCCATGTAGAGTTCAATTCTTCCTCACTCACTAAGTTGTTGGGGATTTCCCTGCTCACCTACCTAAAACTTTTCTATTCTTCAATTGTTAAATGCAAAACTGTGCTTAACCTCTATAAACTGCAAAATTTAAATTGGGTTAAGAATCTCCCTGAAAAGCTTTTATTAATTTAAAACTGTTAATGCTAAACAAGATGTAACTGTAAAGAACTTTGATGTTATGTTTGAACTCAGCTGCTATGTATGTCAATGTTGGTCTTTACACTGTTCCTGTGCCACCCTGCTTTCGGTTAAATAATATTGTTTCTCCCGATTTTTCTGCTCTCCCAAGAGCATGTTTCCCCTACATACATCATTCAGGCCTAATTTTACAAAACACAGAAGGGGGATTTGTAGGAGGACATTGTGACCCGAAAAGGTCAGTGAGCACAGGACTACAGTTGGTTGGATAATATTTGGAGGAGAATAACCAAATGGCTACCTTTTGTATACCTTATTGGATATCATCTGCATATGTATATGAGAACACCTGGTGGAATATACAAGACAAAAGGAGTTCCAAACAAGCATTAATGGTTTTGTTGATAAGCTCAGCACTTCCTCCCTTATCCTATATGACCCTCAGAGTATAAAGTCTGATGCTACTAATAAACCTCGGCTTTTGACCATCAGTCAGGGGTCCACGCGTGTTATTATCGGCTCCGTGCACCAAGTCCATCGCTGCGGGACAGCGACACCATCCCTCTCTCCTTTTTCTTCCTTTCTCTTCATTTTCCTTTCTTCTCTGTATTCCTCTGTCCATTTCTAAAGTTACCTCAAATTTCATCTCACTCACAAAATCCTGTACAAAAACTGAGCACTCTGGTTAAAAAATGAAGCGTATTAATAAATTTTAGCAAATGCTAAGGAAGCAGGCATTTTCTTTCCCCTTCCCTACAACATATTTTATGAGCTTTATCACAGCCAGAAAGGGTTTCATTAAGATGCAACATCCCTTGGTGTATTATGCAAACACACAAATATTTGCATGTATATACATTATATATAGTATATGTATTTGTATATACATATATGTATATATTGTATTTTGCATGAAAGTTGCCTTATATCAGAGAGAACATATGATATTTGTCATTTTGGGATTGCTTATTTCACTGAGCATCATGGTCTCTATTTGATCCATTTTGCTGTTAAAGGTTGCATTTCATTCTTTTTTAACAGCTGGATAATATTTTATGGAGTGGATATAGCAAAGCTCTTGAGGACAAGTACTTGGGGAACCCATAAAAATGAAATGATATTGCAGCTGTGTTTTCTCAGATGACTGCTGATTCTGCTTGTGGTCAGATTTACTGTAGATTTAAGCAGAAACAAAGAGTAATGCCACATCTGTGTTTTGATGCTCAGTTTCACCAGACTATTCACTGACAAGTCAACTCCAAGATACAGTGAACTTGGTATTATTAAATAAAATTAAGCATATTTGCTTTTGGAATTGTTGACTATGTGTTAAGACAGAACATATTAATTCTATTGGTTCATGACCAATTGAATTAATAAATATATTTAGTTGTGTGCAAAGTGTTTTTGAAATTCATAGTTTTTTTTAAGATCTATTTATTTTTATTGCCAAGTCAGATATACAGAGAGGAGGAGAGACAGAAAGGAAGATCTTCTGTCCGATGATTCACATCCCATCTGACCACAACATTAAATGTTATTGTTACAAGTGACATAAAGAATATGCATTGTTTATAGATTTAAATGTTCTTTCCAAATAAAAATATTTTGTCTGATAAACCAATTATATTTTGTCTCACCCATGAACAGAGGTGATCTGAGCTCCCCAAGTGAGCTCAACAGCCGGTGCTGCGCCAATCCGAAGCCAGGAACCAGGAACTTCCTCCAGGTCTCCCACACGGGTGCAGGGTCCCAAGTCTTTGGGCCATCCTCAACTGCACAAGCAGGAAGCTGGATGGAAAGTGGAACTGCAGGGATTAGAACCGGCACCCATATGGAATCCCGGGGCGTTCAAGGCGAGGACTTGAGCTGCTAGGCCATGCTGCTGGGCCCTGAAATTCATGGTTTTATCATAATATTGATTTTCCATAAATTTTTTGAATGACTCCAAAGTTTATGGACCTCAAAACCTTGATTGGAACTGTGCCCCTTAGAACACAAGTTATAATCATCTACCATGGAAAGTGAATGCAAGTCTGAAAGAGTGTCAACTGTTGTGATGCACAGAGTTGTTCTTGGATCACTGTCTTTATTCCTCCAGCTCTATCAGAAGTTACAGGCAGGAAATAAATACAGGTTTTTCAGTACTGGATTAAATTTGCTGTGCCTGATAGAAGGTTTTCATCAAAACTTTAACTTTATGCATACAGTCTGTGTTGTTCACAGAGCTAAACCCACAGCCCAGAAAGACTTGACATTTCCCTAAATCAAGCAATCCATAAGCATGGGTTGTGGGTAGACTGGGTGTGATTGACAAGACCAACTGAATAACTGCACTTACTATAGTCCCTTTGATTTGTTTTTTATTAAAGTAAGGATTACCTTCTGTGTATTTTTTATGAATATTTCTCTCCCAAAATCAGTCCTTAATTTTGATGTGCAGAAAGAGAATGCATGCCGGCTGCTGGATTATAATTAGTCAGAAGTTTAGGCAATTCAGATTAAAAAATAACTTCTAATTCCTCCCATTAAATGTTATTGTTACAAGTGACATAAAGAATATGCATTGTTTATAGATTTAAATGTTCTTCCAAAATAAAAATATTGTATCTGATAAACTAATTATATTTTGTCTCACCCATGAACAGAGGTGATCTGACTACTGTTCGTATAATTTGCTCAACACATTTGTCATTGCTCTGGATCTGAAGAGCAATAGATGTGGTTATATTGACATAGCCTGTTGATGATGAAGTTAGAACTTCTGTGCATGTGTGATATGGAGACACAGACTTAAATACATGTAATATACATAAAACAGGAAGGGCGGTGATAGTGGAGCACCACTGTAAGCAGCAGAGGTCCAATGACCTGAGGAGAAGGAAGCAGCTTTGCAGGTAGAAAAGTACTGAGAGGGCACATCATGATAGCCTAGTGGCCAATGACCTCGCCTTTCGTGGCCAGAATCACATATGGGAGACCTGGATGACGCTCCTGGCTTTTGGCTTCAGATCAGCTCAGCTCTGGCCCTTCCAGCCGATTGGGAAGTAAATCAATGGATGAAAGATCTTCCTCTCTGTCTCTCTGTCTCTCTGTATATCTAACATCGTAACACAAATAAACAAATCTTTCTTTTTTTTTAAAAGAAAAAAGGATAAAGTACTGAGAGCATACAGGGAGAGAACATAGGAAGTGATTGTGGTTTCAAAGTCGCTTTCCTCAGAGTGAAATGGAGGGGGCTTCCCTGCCGCACCGTAACAGGTGAACTGGACAGCTTCTGATGGGTTACTAGGAAGCTCTTTTTTTTTTTTTTTTTTTTTTTTTTTTAGTTTTATTATACTCTTTTTTGAATACAAATTTTCCAACTTCTAAACCGGCTCCCTGCTAATGTGCCTGGGAAAACAGTGGAGGACGACCCAAATTCTTGGGCCCTTACAAAGACGTGAATGATTCAGAAGAAATTCAAAGCCCCACAAGCGGCCAGTCCCTGTCACTGAGGCCATTTGGGGATTGAACCAGCAGATGGAAAATTCTCTGTATCTCTCTCTCTTCTTTTCAAATAAGTTATTAAAATCCTGGTGTCTAATATGCCCCTGACATGTTCTGTCCCGTTGCCTGCTTTCTCACCCATTGTAGCGGCCATCATATTTCATACTACTTAATCTTGTTCTTTAATAAACAGAACTGTCTCTTTCTTCTCTCTAGAAGAATAGAAGTGATATAAGAATTTTCTGTTTAGGTCACCGATTAATCAAAAGCACATACACTAGAAAAAAAAACATACACTTTAAGATGAATATTTGAATGAATGGATAAATAAATAAAGAAATAGCAATTAATACACAAATTAATTAGCAGCATATATTCCAGAGAGCAAACTCAAAATTTTAAAGTTTTTTGTTTTTCATCCTTGAGAGTAAATTCGCTGGAATAGGTGTTATCAAGGAAGTATTTATACCGGAAAAATAAAAAATGGAAAGAAAAAGCAGAATCAATTCTTGAAAAGTTATCTGATTCCTGAGGAATTTGTCTTTTGGATTGCTTGAGATGTTTGTGGCCATTGCTACTATACACACAGCAAGACCTGCATTTGCTATTATGATATATTTATTTAACTGATGTCAATGGGAGCTATGTGGTTGAGAAAAATATCAGTGCTCCTTAAATGATGCTGAAAAGCCTTTTTGTGTTTTTAGATATTGCCAAACATATTTTACTAACTGCTGTTTTTATTTTCTGTGAAGTCTAGCATAAGCCATCTGCATCTGCAGGTAGCATTAAATACCAACATGCGACATTGTCATCTGGAGGTTGTAGTGGAAGTTTTTCACTGCTGCCTTACTAGGTACTAAGTGTACTTACGTGATGTGGGTTGGAGCGTTATTTTGTATTTACTGGATTTGTTTTAATCCTGTATCTGCAAAAGCCTGTAGGCAATACCTTGTGAATCCTGTGTGAGTTAGGCTGGCTATTTTTTTTTCCTACAAGATAACAAAATTCTAATCCAAACCTATTTCTACTTGCTAGGTTCATTGCTGTCAATATTTGTTCTATCAGTTGTTGCTCGTTTGAAGTTCCTGTTCCCTTTTTGTATCTCCACCCAAGTCTCCAAGACATGGCTAACACCTTCTCAACATCTATAAACTTTCTCTTGCTTTCTATTTGTTACTTTAATACTTTCCTCCTTGTCACATGATCTTTCAATAATTTGGCATTCTGCAATGCAAATTTATTCATTAATATTATTGCGTTCCTACTCTGAGTCATAACTATCACACAATTTCCAGCTGTAAAACGTTCAGCTAGGTGGCATAGTGATCTAGCTGTGTCCGTTCTAATGGAACCTTACATGGACTCCAGGTCAAGTCCTAACTGTTCCACTTCCAATCCTTCTACCTACTATTGTTCTGTAAAAGCAGAAGAAGTTGGGCAGAGACTTTCTTTCTCTTTATCTCCCTCTCTATGCAACTTTGCCCTTCAGATAAATGTGTTTTTTTAATGAATGTACACCCATTTGACATGAATGTGTTTATTCATTTATTTGTTATTGTGGCATTTGTTGGTTATCTACATACTCCATGCAGTTCTATTCAGAATGCAGTGTTGATTAGACTACAGTCCTTGACTTCCAGGTTTTTATCCTGATGGAGGAGAATGGTACACGGACAGTAATCACAATATGATGTGGTCTGTGTAGTAATTCAATAGCACAGAGCAATGTCTGAGCAAGGAAGCAGATATGACCCAATGCAAGTAGATTATGCTAAGAAAAGGGAAGTGGACACAAACTAAGGCTTGAAGACATCTTAAGATTGAGACCAACTAGAGTCGATCGGGGTGGGAGATCTGGAGATACATTAATTCCTAGCCAAACTCGAGAAATATTAAGGTCACAGTGAATGAGAATCATGGTCTCTCTCAAAGGAAAGCATGAGCTGTAACATTTATGGGAAATATTCAGTGGCTGTCTGAAAGAACAATTGGTTAAGGAGCAATCATACACGATTTAAGAATTTGAGGTCACAGTTACCAGGGCTAGGACTGTAGAGCCAGAACCTGTATAGCTTCTTTATGCACAATCTGAAGAAGCAGGACTATTCTGCTGTCATGTTCCTCTATTTTGCTAACATGTGTTACAGAAAGAACAATAAATAAGATTCACAAATAAAAACAGTCTGATTTATTTGTCCTTCCTTGATTGAAAGCTTCGATTCCCCCATTGAATAACCCGAGAGCTGTGCAGAGTTCTTTGTAGTGCAGAGTTCCTGCCACCTGCAGATTTCTCCAGTGAGGTCAATTATGGCCTGAACTTCTGGGGACTCGGGGCAGTAAATCTATCTCCAAACATACCTGGAAGCACAACGACCTGAAAGAGATTTCAAGGTGAGAAAATGTCCCTGAAACACCTCACTGTTACATGAGAACACTTAAGACTTCTCTCACCTGGCCCTGGTTCTGGACACCTTAAGGCTTTCCTGACCCAGCACTGGTTCTGGGCAGGAGAGGGTCTGTCTCTGCTATGGTGATAATTAGTTGTGTAACCTTTATTAGCCCATCTGACATCTCCAGATCTTAGCAGGTCTTACTTCAGAAGTGAAGAATAAACAGCTGAGTGACCTTGAGACTTTCTGTTGTGAAATTGTAAATGGATTGCTCAAAAACGTTTGGCTGAAGAAATTTAAAAGAAAATCAAGAGTCTTCTTGAAGAAAATGATGCAACTGCATGATCTATGAGTCACTGAACAATTTAATAAGAAGAAAGTGTCATTGAAGAGGTGAAACTAATACAAACCCATCTATTTGTTACCTATAGGAGACACATTTCACCAACAAAGATTACCAGAAACTGTATCTCATGGATTTTGTTTTGTTTTTTTTTGCACCCCTTATTTTAGTGCTGGATTTCCACCCCAGGCTCCAAGAGCTAATGCCAACTTCCTGCCGTAATATACCCTAGGGAAGGAAACAGCACTGATGACTCAAGTAGCTGTCCACATTTGAGAGACCCAGACTGAGACTCTAGGGAGTGAACCAGTGAATCATATGGATAGCTTTTCTGTCTCTCTGTTTCTCTCTGAACCCTTCATTCATCATTTCTCTTCATTCCTCTCTTCCTCCTCATATTTTTTTAAGAAAAGATAACATGTTAGGGTCTGCAGGAAAAAAGTGCTTACCACACCATACAGGACCATAGATTTAGCAGACAGGCTAAATTGCGAAGCAACAGTGCAGCTGAAAGTTCTGTTAGCAAGGGTGTGTGTGTGTGTGTGTGTGTGTGTGTGTGTGTGTGTGTTACAAGAAGGAGCAAGTGAGGCAAGGCCAGAGAACTGGATGGGCTGCTGGAAATAATGTCATAGGCAAGCATAAAATATTTGTTCCTAGTTGTCTGGTATTGCCTTGGGGGAATTCAGGCAAGGACAATGGTGCTGGAATATCAGTTTGAAGGGTGATGTAGTTGGTTGCTTAGACTGTGGATGGGTTGGTATATGAGCTGACTCCTTCCTAAAAGAAGCAGAAAGAGATGAGGCAGGTAGGAGGCCAAGGTGCTCAGGTGCATTATTGGCTGTCCAACAGCAAAGTGTGCCTGGCATGGGCATACAGGGATGGATAAGTGGCCACATTATACTCTACAGCCTTGGTTACAAGGTTATTCTTCACTGAGGTCAAAGAGCATCTCAAACTCTTGGTCAACTGATGGATGTAAGGATCTAGGAAGTCCTTATGCCTTCTCATTCTGTACCTTGTGAATTTTGAAGACTGCAAGGTGTGAAGTGAAAAATTACAAACATAACTGTATTTTGATTTCTTATTTAATGATCACAACATTCCAATGACATTGGAAACCCATATGGTAGAGGAGACATTGAAACACAATTGTTAAATTATATTCTTCAATTTCACAAATTGATAATCAACAAATTTGTTAAAGACTATTTCCCCCTTGTATTCTGACCTGTATATACTTTTGCTTTAATAAAAAGTATAGCTTATGCTTACTTACCCTGCCTTCTATGAGGGCTGCATTTAGAGAGCTGTCGCAAATGACCCACAGTAGTGTAAGCTATGAATTTTATTCTCAAGAATTGTAGAGACCAGCGAATTGTAGAGACAGGAAATGCTTGTGACTTGTACTATTAAACTTTGTGCTTACTCACATATTGCAGATGAACCAGATAATACATCATGTTGAAAATAGTGCCCAGAGCTCCATTTCATTCTAGAAATATCATTAAATGAATCTTCACTAAATGTTCATGAATTATTTCTTGTCTGCACTAGAAAAAAAAAGGAATTTAAGATGAATGTCAGTAGACACCTACATCACCTGCATCCGAAATGAACAGAATCTACTGCATGGGTGGTAACTGAGGATATGGAGTAGGCAGGAAGACGTGCAATGTCTGAAGTCTGAATTTGGGGATGTGAAAGTAAACCCTTTACTGAACTGGAAGCCGCCTGCCATGCTACCTTCCGAACTCTCCACAGGCCCAAAATTTCAGTGAGGTTGGGTGATAGTGTGCAGGATGAATCTAAGAGCAGGGCCAACAGGGCCGTGGGGAAAGGACATTTAGTTGACGTAAGATGAGCAACAACTGCCTTGATCCAGGGATAAGTGTACAGCCAGGACATTTCCAGGGACATTCAGAAGGGAGGAATGGAACGTGATAGTGATGTCTCAGCTGCAATGTGAGAACCCCAATGGCATGCATAGCCCCTATTTCACTACCATGTCGACACCACATTCCTCAAATTCAATCACAGACTACATGAAGGGAATCCAAGTGTTCATATGCTGTGCCAAGCTTTGTCAAGACTCACAAACCTACATGTGGGAAAAGAATAAATATTAACACGACATGCAAGAATGCTGAGTATACTGCAGAACTAATATTTTCTTTTTAAAAGGGGAAGGTCACTTTTATCTTCACCAGAAGAGAGTTTTACAAGACCAGCTTGTCTGCTTCTTGGAGTTAAAGGTGGCCTTTTAGTCACTGCTGCACTGGTGCTGCAGGGTTAAACAGCCAACACTGGTGCTCGCACTGACAGGGCCAGGAAGATCTGATCAACTAAGCAGATTTAAAAGGGGGATATGGTTACAACACAACGACAAAAAGTTGCTATAGAATCTTTTGGAACACACTTTTGAGGTTTCTCAGTATAAATATTGAAGATGTGGGAACTGATATTGTGTTATATCAAGTTAAGCGGCTTCCTGGATTGCCAATATTCCACATGGGCACAAGTTTGAATCACAGCTGCTTCACCTCTGACTCAGCTACCTGCTAATGCTTCTGAGGAAGCAGCAAGAATGACCCACATGCTCACACCCTTGCACACAGACAGGAGACCAAAGGAAGCTGCTGGATCCTGTCTTTGACCTGACTGAGCACTGGTCTTTATCGTCAATAGTGGAGTGAACAAATGGGATGAAGAATATCTCTGTCTCTCCTTCTCTTTCTCTTTGTAATTCTGCCTTTCAAATAGATAATATAGATATGTTTTAAAGATTTATCTAATTTTTATTGCCAACTCAGATATAAAGAGAGAAGGAGAGACAGAGAGGAAGATACTCTGTCCAATGATTCACTCCCCAATCCGAAGCTGGGAACCAGGAACTTCTTCCAGGTCTCCCACACGGGTGCAGGGTCCCAAGTATTTCGGCTGCCCCCAACTGCGTTTCCCAGGCCACAAGCAGGGAGCTGAGTGGGAAGTGTAAGCTGCCGGGATTAGAATCAGCATCCATACTGGATCCCGAGGCTTTCAAGGCTAGAACTTTAGCTGCTAGGCCACCGCACCAGGCCCGATAATATAGATATTTTAAAACTACGTTGAAAACTTAATTTTTTCAATTGACACTTTTTATCCAAATTATCATTTTGAGGCTTAAATTAAGAAATCCAATTTGTTTTTTATAGAACACTTCTTTTAATTTGCATTTAATTGTGTTTATTTTCATTAAAAATTAGAATTATTTTAGATATCATTGATGACATTAGCATATGATGAACATTATCAATAATTTGAATATTATTCATTCATAAAATGGATCTTGATATTAGAAAGTAAATTTAACCCGTGAATGTTCACACTTTCTCCCAGACTTCAAACACTGCAAAGAGTAACAGGCTTGTATCCAGTACATATGTTTTTTTTGCAGTTCTAAGAATTTGAAGAACTTGTTTATTTGGCAGGTGGAGTGAAATGACAGAGCAAGAGGGAGACAGAATGAGAACAGAGATAGGTTTCCAACCTTTGATTCCCTTTCCAAATGCCTGCAACAGTCAGAGGTGGGCCCAGCTGAAGCTCAGACACAGTGGATCCATTCAGGTCTCTGCGTGGATGACTTGTTCCAGGAACTTCAACGATCACCTGCTCCCAGTTGCATTAGCTGGACACTAGATGAGAAGCACGGAGCACCAGAGCCTTCAGCCAGGCACTCCAATATGGGGTGCAGATATTCAGACAGTGGCTCAACGTGCTACCGCACAACACCTTCTAAGAATAATCTTATGAGCTAGCAGCCAGTGCAATTGTTTCTGAGCTTATCCTTTTTCACTCACCCAACTTGTTGGCTGAAAGCAAGCTGCTTGCTCCAGAGATCATCACTGACACAGGGTAACTGTGAGATTCCCCAGTTACCAATTTACTAAATGGCCACTAAATGGTTTACATTTCTGAAGGAATTTTCTCTCCTATTGATTTTAATTTTTAAAGATCCTCTTACTTATTTATTTGAGGGAGAGGCAAGGCAATCTTCCATCTGCTGCTTAACTCCCAAATAGTTACAATAGTCAGACCAAAGGCAGGCTCAGGACTCCACCCAGGTTTCTGGAACACATGGCAGAGTCCCAAGCACTTGAGGGGCTGTAATCTGTTGACTCCAAAGGCACATTAACTGGCATCTGGATAGGAAGGATAGTAGCTGGATTTGATTAGACAACAGCATTGTAAACAGCAGCTTCATCCCTTCTGCCACAATGCTGGTTCTTCCAATTTTACATTTTACCATATTTCATATTGAATGATTTTGAAAAAGATATGATAGATCCTGACAACTGGTATATAATTTTTTTAAAGATTTATTTGTTCTTATTACAAAGCCAGATATACAGAGAGAAAGACAGATAGAGAGGAAGATATTCTGTCCAATGTTTCACTCCCCAAGTGAGCACAACGGGCTAGTGCTATGCTGATCTGAAGCCAGGAGCCAGGAACTTCTTTCCGGGTCTCCCACATGGATGCAGGGTCCCAAGGCACTGGGCGGTCCTCGACTGCTTTCCCAGGCCACAGGCAGGGAGCTGGATGGGAAGTGGAGCTGCCGAGATTAGAACCAGGGCCCATATGGGATACCGGGGCGTTCAAGGCTAGGGCTTTAGCCGCTAGGCCACAGCGCCGCGAGGCAAAGCTGGTATATAATTTATAAAAATGTACATGTTTGTAACATGTAAAGAAGACATAGTGTTTGCATGTTTGTCAGAGAGGGTGGGCATTTCTGCTTCTCTTCCAGTGTCTTCTTTATTCTAACTGTGGAGTCTGTGTCTGGGTCCATCTTCTGTGTGAGGCTTGACCACTTCATCAGAGCGGCAGAAGTAATCATTGTTATGAAATAACATATTTCTAAGAATCTGTCACACATCAAGATGACGTGTGAAACTGTATATTCAGTAACAACTGGTGACTGTTACAGTTGTCAGTTTCAAATATGGGTTGATTTTTTTTTTTCTGCAAAGTATTTCAGCTATTCTAGGTTAAATGGTCTGTTTTTCTTTCTGCCCATCATATCTTTTGTATGAACTGTGTTTGGAGAGAAGTAAGTTAGGGAATCAGGGGTGCATGAAGCTAATGTTTATTCAGTTCTGACATTAATGTCATCTGTTACCTGCTGTGATCACACATATCCAAATCTATTCAATACTAACTATATATATTACAGTTTTGGAAGTTTGCAACTCAAGGTTTAGAGGCCTCATGGATTTATCCACTGGTAGAGTGAAGAGTGATGCAGGGACAGTCAAATCATGACCTGTGGAGGAGGAAGAGAACGGCTTGACAGACTGGGACTTACACAACAAAACTCTGACGAGAATCACTTTTTGGTCCATGTGACTTCTGCGACAAGGCCCTAAGGTTGGCCTCCCTTTACACACAACAGGTCAAATGCTGGCCTGAATCAAGGGCCTAGGCTCTGGCTTCAGCATCATTTGTGTAGTGGCATGACACCCGTGGCTGTCCCCATGACACTCAAGGCACACAGGCTGTGTTAGCTTGGTGCTGTCTCCTCATCTTGTAGCTGCCTGGCAGGTCTCTGCTAGAGCCCGACCCCTTCTCTTCCCAGAGGCCATGCTTGCAGCAACCCTGAGCTGACCCAGAGCTCATGGCAGTGGAAGCCTCCACAGCCTTGCACAGGCACATCAAGGGGAATCCCGAAAAACATGACATCCTCTACTGCCTCTAGGGTGGCATTGGTGGAGGAGCACCATGGGAGTGTTGACAAGGAGCAGAGCAAGAAATCACGGAAGTTGGATGAAGTGTACATCCTGGAGATCTGTCCTCCAGCAGACACACTATGGTTTAATGAAAGTAGATAGGCCAAGCATTCCTTACCATAATGTGACAAGTGATGCTGACGACAATGCGTACAGTATTACAGAAACCAGGGAAGCCATAACTCCAGACACTTTAAATAAGAAATGGCTGCTGCTGAAGGCTCAGAGTGGAAGCATAAGATTTGGGAACAGGAAATATATGGAGAAGAGAGCAATGACCTCTGATTTGAAGAACCAGGAAGAAAAGATGTAATTTGAAATGAAAAGGAAGCTTCACTACAATGAAGGACTGAATATTAAAGTAGCTCAATAATTTCAAAAGATATTCATGATGATAAAGAGTATGAAATAAAAAATGTTAGACACTGCAGAAGGAAAAAGCACAAATACAGAAGAATAAAATCTAAGATTTATGCCAAGTGACCAATGACAAATCAGAGTTCATAGAAGAGATTTTCTCAACCTGGCAGTTATTTCTCTAATACAAGCCCTGTCACTGAGATGCATTTCATCTGGTGAGCACCAAAATGCATAACAGGTACTATATGTTGCCAAGAATTAAGTCAGAGCTTAGAGATTGATTAGGTAGACAGTGCCTAACTAATACATACTATCCTGAGCCTTAGTACTTCACCACAACCAAGGTCTAATGTCATGAGTTCATAATTGCATTACTTTTGTTAGAATCCTGGTTAATTTGTATAAAGTATTATATAGTTTTTTAATGCTTTCAAGATGAAACAATGTATTTTGGGCTACAAGGGGAACTAATTTGTTTCATCATCCCTAGATATAGCAGCTTGTCCAAAAACTTTGAGGTTTATGTGTGTTTGTGTGTGCATGTCTGTGTGTTTAAATCAAAAGCCAAATGCAGGAACAACATGCACAGACTGATAAATTTTCAAGGTGAGGAATATCTTAAGCTGGTCCTCAACTTGATTTATCTGCTTATTTAAAAAGAATTGTAAAAGTTAAGTTTTCTAGCTTACTAATTCTAAAACTCCAATTAAGTTGTTTTTTTGTTTGTTTTTTGTTTTTTGTGTTTTAGCTCTAGGCAATAAGATTAGTTGCAGCTACCAAAGAGCCAGGTACCAAAAACAATCAATAAAAGCTAACTGTAGACCTTTAGGTAACATGGCTTTGAAAATTGCCCTAAGGAGAAGAATCTGCTAACTAAGAGCAGAAGAGACAGATACACAATGGATATTACTGATGTCTCCCCTGCAAAGGCAAAAGCCTTTGTCAACCTCAGCATTAACTGAGGAAGGCATCAAGGAAATGGGGATAAATAGTTTTAAAACCTTGCTATAAATCTTGTTAAACACAATGAGAACATGTAAAGGTCGTCAAGGAATTTAAGGAAGATGTCACGCATGAAATAACAACACTGAAACAGAATCAACTTGGATTATTGGAAGTGAAGGACACAATGAAGCAAAACAAAATGTCAGCAGAAAGCCTCAAAGATAGAATGAGCAAGGCAGAAGAAAGATCCTCAGAATTCTAAGATAGTTCCTGTCATAATGGGGACACAATCAAAAAGCTAGAAGTGGAATTGGGTTGAGCCTATAAAGTTTTCAAGAATTAAGGGACACTATTAAAAGCCCAAATATAAGTGTCATGGGAGTTTCAGGAGGCACAGAAAGAGAAGTTGGGATTAAAGATATATTCAATGAAATGACATCTGAAAACTTTCCTAATATGGAGAAAGAATTGGGAAACAACATATAGGACGGGCACAAAAGTTCCTACACTCTTGACCCAAAGTAATGTTAGCCATGATCCATGATAATCCATCTCTCTTCAGTTAAACACAAGGGAAAGATCCTTAAATACACACATGAAAAAAAGCAATTGACATATAGAGGACATGCAATCAGACTCATAGCTGACCCCTCACAAGAAACTCTACAGGCCAGAAGAGAATGGAGTGACATATTCCAAATCAAAGAGGAATAATCATCATCTTCAAATCATGTACCCAACAGAGCTTCCCCCTCTTTTTGAAAAGAAAAAAAAATCACAACAGATACTTCGGACATACATAGATTAATTAGGAACAACTACAAGCAACTACAGGCCAATGAATCAGACGATCTAGAAGAAATGGATAGATTTTTGAACATTTTAAAATCAACCAATTTTGAATCACATAGCAGTTAATCAAAACAGATCTGTAACAGGGAAAGAGATTGAATCAGCAATTAAATCCCTTCTAACCAAGAAAAGCCTCCCACAAAATGGCTACACTGCTGAGTTCTACCAAATGTTTCAGGAGGAACTTCCTGAAATCTTCCACTAACTATACTAAACATTAGAAAGGAAGCTAATCATTCCAAACTCTTCCTGTGAAGCCAATATCACCTTGATCCCAAAGCCAGATAGATACACAACAGAAAAAGAGAACTAAATACAATGTTATTCCTGATGAAGATAAATGCAAAATTCCTCAACAAAATATTAGCCAACAGAATCCAGCAGTAGATCGGGCAGATTATCCACTCAGATAAGGTGCGATCTATTTTTCTTTCTCTGCCTTTTTTTCCTTCAAATATATAGATCTTAAAAATATAAATAAGCTAGGGCTCAGCAGTGTGGCCTAGTGGCTAAGGTCCTCGCCTTGATCCCATATGGCCACTGGTTCTAATCCCGGCAGCTCCACTTCCTCTCTATCTCTCCTCCTCTCAGTATATCTGGCTTTGTAATAAAAATAAAAAAATAAATAAAAAATATAAACAAGCTAATAGAAGAAAGATTTTCTTTATAATGAGCATTAATGTAATTATATACTTGTAGAAAAAGTAAAACTAAACTCCACAAAGCAAAAGGAACTTACATTGACATGCATTACAAATTTAACTCTAAACTGTGATATTGAAAAAAAAACATAAATTATCAGAAAAAACTTTAATATTTTAGTCTAGCAAAAGTATTCTTATACTTGATATTACAGCAGCATGAGATATAAAGGGAAAATATGACAAGTTAGGCCTCATCAAAGCTTAAGATTTTCTTTGAAGACTAATATAAAAGCCTAAAATCAAAAATCAATGGCAGAGAAAAAGATACTCTGTAGCTACACTCTAACAAGGGATTGATATGTAGAATTGTTTTAAAATGTTGAATATTAGCAGTTATAAAACAAGCATATAAATAATCACAGAAAACCTGAAAAGAAAATGTAAGTGACAAATAAATAAATGAAGATTTATTCCCTTGCATTCACCAATAGGTATATGTAAATTAAACAGCAATCAGATATCACTGCACAGATTACAAAATGTCTAAAATAGTAGCAATGGTGGATTCTAGGTTTCAGCAGCTAAAGTAAAAATAATAACAACACTTAGTATGTATGAGGAATATGACATTGTGCAGCAACTCACAATTTGGTAGTTTCTTAGAGACTCAGAGCTGGCATCCATCCCAGAGGAAAGAAGAAATATATGCACATAAAAACTCACACAGAGAAGTTTCTAGGAGTTTCAGTCAAAGTGTCAGAATACCAGAGACAGCCCACTTCTTTAGAAGCCAGATGTTCTCCGCAGTGTGACACATTCGCACCATGAAACCCAATTTAAAAGGAAGGAGTTATCAAAACATGTAATATCCTCAATGAATAATCAGCCAAAATGAGTGAAATGAGAGCAACATAAAACAGGTAACCAGTCCCAAGATGTGATCAAATAAAGTTTAAACAGGACATATATAGCAAATTAGTATTTAAGTAGTGATAACAGTAGATGTGAGGTGAGCATAACCAAGAAAGTGATAGAAAAGTTTTGCAGATGGTCCTCAACCTAGGTTTTTCCTGTTTCACCATGATGTAAAAGTGATATACATTTTTCAGGATATGTACTTAGGGTTTTGATCTTTCATGCCATGATGCAATATTCTTTTTTGATGTTGGGCACTGCCTGCAGTCACAGCTCCCTATCAGTTTCAATGTCACAGGGGGAAGTCATTGATATTTTATGATGCACAGCACTAATAAGTTATGATTTTCAGAAGTGAGTATGGATTACAGATACAATATCTGCAGCTTTTGTGGGTTTTATTGGAATGAAATTGCACTGCCAGTCCAAGAGCTGTTGTGTATTTTGACTATATTAACCTCAGCTTGGGTTAAGACTGACTCCAAGGATTACAGCCTCTCCTTGCATTATTAGTATTATATTTGCTGCATGTGAACTTATTAATTCTAAATTTAAAAATTGGCATAAAAGTATGGGAAAGCAGAAGGATTAAATTTAGTAAGACAAATATTTTTAAATAATTGGAAGTAATAGAATTCGTTAATTTGCTCTCAAAAGCTATGTCGCAATTTTAAAAGGTATGTTGTTTTTTAACATTTATCAATTTTTATTGCAAAAACAGGTTTACAAAGAGGAGATACAGAGAGATGGACCTTTTCTCTGCTAGTTCACTCCCCAAGTAGTCACAATGGCTGGAGTTGGGCTGATCTGGAGCTAGAAACCAGGAGTTTCTTCCAGATCTCCCGCTTGAGTGCAGGCTTTGGAACATTTTCTGCTGTTTTCCCAGGCCAGAAGCAGGGAGTAGGGTGGGAAGTTGTGCAAACGGTACATAAACAGTGACCACATAGAATCCTGATGCAAGCAAGGGAAGGATTTAGCCACTGGGGCCATCACACTGGGCCCACAAAAAGATATTTTCAACCTGTAGAATTATTCCAAAAGGAGAAAATAGAGAAGGCAAAGTTGACTGAATAAGAATGTCACAGATAAAGAGGATGATAGTTGTTAAAACATACTTTAACTCAATCTGTCACACATTTTTAATTATGGGACAAAATACACAGGTTTTTCAGAAAACAGCTTCATTTTCTCCAAAAGTGGCAATAATGCAAATGGTCATGAAAACTATTAAAGCAGTCTGGGTAAACACAGAGTTTCAAAAATGAATTCTGTTCATGCATGGGAGCATGCCACATGTTCATCTCAAGTGATGCAGGAAAAATGATTTTCTCTAACTGCCTACTTGGCAAGGTGGAAACATTAAGAACACTAGGAGAGAGGAAACGCTGTCAGCATGAAAGGGACCCTCATGGGAATCCACAGCCACAATAATTTTCAGTGGCAAAAGACTGAAAACTGTCCTGAGAAAAATGCTTGCTTCTCCTACGGCTTGTTTGTATTGCATTAACAGTCCTAGGCAGGACCACTGGACAAGAGAAAGAAATTGCAGCCCAAGCTGGGAGAAGAGAAACATCACTGTTCTCAAATATTATGATCAAATAAATAGAAAATCAACTCTGAAACAGAAAACTAGAAAAATCAAATACATGTTTATGACTTGGAAATAGTGAATGTGAAATCAGTGAAATCAGTGAAACAGTTCTCAATGGGATTGGTTGCTTTACTGCTTATAGAAAATGCTTGTGTTTTCACTAACATAAGAAATGTGAGCAATAGTAGGTCTGAGTGTGAGTGGGAAGTTACGTTGATTCCTAATGCAATCTTCCCTATTCCCCAGTCCTCACTAAGGCATGGAAAGCTATGTGGCAACTCTGCGATTACACTTTTTGTGAAATATAAGAATCCACCCTAGGGAAATTTCAGAGGTCGAATTTTTGACAATAGTGTGTGTGAATGTTAACTGTTTATTTGTACCAAATCTTTCTGTGGCACTGTGTTAGGTGACATGATGTATGCAAAAAACAGATTACAACACTACATACGTATGTTACTCTACAGTTGCTGTTTAAGCAGAGCACTGACTGAAGCATTAAAGGCCAGATGCTCTCTCAGCAGACACCAATGTGCAAATGATTTTCCCTCTGGGAGGAAACTTTTCCAAAAAGTTCTTTTTTTTTTTTTTTCTGGATAGGTGCATTGCTCTTCCTTATCACATGGCCTGGAGTGTTAGCATATGCTAGCAGAGCTGGTAGCATAGATGGATACTGGATCCCACTCATCCTGCTGGATGGGCTGCTGTGAGCAGCTCCCAAACTACATAACATAGGCAACCTTGAGTACCACTAGAAGCCAAACTCTTGCAGGAGATTAAACAAAGAGATGAGAAGGCTAGAGTGTCCATGATATTTTCAAAAGTGAAAGACCTCATTAGATTTTGCTTATCTGGAGCACTTTAGCAATTATGCACAGAATGAATTCCTTTTTGAAAAATAGGTGCAATTTGCATAGATGGAAAAACTCATAGCAATACGGTGAGACAGATCACGCAGACAAATGTGGCAGAAGAAAGAACATGGGAGAGAAACATCTGTGGGAATAGCTGGTGAAAATGCTTGGCTGGAATTGCTGCCATGAAAGTGGGAACGTGGCAATAAAATCAGAAATATAGCCAGTGATGGCTGGCAGAAAACTTGGAATATTAAAATAAAGCATTTAAATCTATAGTTTAGGCAATAATACGTCATAAACTTATTGATAAAATGATACGATTAAAAGGAATGATTTTATAAAATGTCAATGAGCTGCAAGACTTATTCTCTAAAAGTGGGAATTAGTTAATGCCTACTGTTACAAAGAAATGCAACATTGGGGCCCGGCGGCGTGGCCTAGCGGATAAAATCCTCGCCTTCAACGCCCCGGGATCCCATGTGGATGCTGGTTCTAATTCCAGCAGTCTCACTTCCCATCCAGCTCCCTGCTTGTGGGCTGGGAAAGCACTCGAGGACAGCCCAAAGTCTTCAAACTATACACGTGTGGGAGACCCAGAGGAGGCGGAGGGCATAAAGGAAATCCCAGAGCCTATGGAATTGTTTCATAAATTATAAAAATTGTAAAAGATATGTAACTAGAGCACACCTCATATATTTCTAATATACAGTTTTAAGAGCGTAAGGTTATTTCCCACCTTACTCTCTCTCTCCCTCCCTTGTCTAAACTGATATTTTGTAAAAGATGATATCCAAATGAACACCACAGATAGGACAATTTTGTGAACATCACAGGTCATTCATGAAACACTAATCAAAATCATAATAGATTTCACATTGTGTCAAAAGTCAATAATATAGATGGGATCAAACTGGGCAACTCTAGGCTGTAGCACCCACCAGCAAGATTTGGGATTGGGAGTATGCTGGGACAATCCAGGCCAAGCAGAATCCAATGGGAAAGGGCAAGAGATGGGATGGACTATACTTGGCTGGGTCAGACCAACCACTGGCATGTGCAAAATTTATGGCTGGGAACAGGCCTGACTGGCAAGCTAAGGAGATGCCCCAGCTGGGTTGTGGATCCTGCTGGTGAGCATGAGAGCAAGCAGCAAACTTGGCTGGACATGACTTCAGTATACCTTAGCAAGGATTTGGATTGAGTCTGGGTTGTGCCAGACGAGGCTAGTTCCAGAACATGCTGGTGATCACAAGAGACAGAGTAAGTATAGGACAGGCTGGGGTATGTCTCAGCACTCATTAAATCACACAAGGGCTGGAGACAGAACTGACCCAGCAACGGCAAACACTGGTGTATGTGTAGGCTGTTGTGGGTGACAGACTGAACTTGACTTTGTACCGGCTGGCACACACAGGAGTCAAGTAGGTGTCACCTCAAATGAGGTTTCTTCCGCAACCCACCCAGCTGGATCATTGGACTCAGAGCTCCAGCCACAGGGAACATTGCAGGAATGGTGGTCTGATAGTTAAATGCATGTATTTTCTTTGGTTGCTGAAGACGGTGCAGTGATCAGCATGCCCAGATGCACATGGGGAATATGGCAGTCCACTGGAGCCTGAAGAGAAATCTGGTAACAAAGCAGAGGATGGTGGGCAGAAGAAATTGGACAACTCTATTAACTAAACATTGTCAGCTAGAATCTGAGCAAATAGAGAATCTAAGTCAGTCAATAGACCCAGGAAGGATTTCCTCATCCTTGGAATGAGGAAATCAACAGCATTTCAGAACTATCAAAACCACTTGGGCAGAACTCTATGAGCAGGCTCCACATCGGGGACCATGGGATGACATGAGGTGGCCATTCTCTATTCCCAGATATTGATGTGGTTGGGATGCTGGGAATGGCTTCTCCCCTTCTCTTTCTGCTTACCCCAGGTACAAGAAGAAGAAGAAAAAGAAAATTGGAAACTATGAACTCATTTACTTTCTTTTTTTTTTAATCTATTTATTTTATTATTTTGTGATATGTTTTTTTTCATTTTTTTATTTATTTATTTTTAATTAATATTTAGCATTATGTGACAGTTTCATAGACTTTGGGAATCCCCCTCCCCCTCCCCCCCCCTCCCCCCTGGTGGATTCCTCCACCTTGATGCAGCATTACAGTTCAAATTCAATCAAGATTCTTTCCTTGCAAACATATATTAAGCATGGAGTCCAGCTACTTATTGTCCGTATCTGTTCCTCAACTTTTCTCATCCTACTCAGTAGTGGAACACAGGCATACATCCTTCTCAACTATATAAACATTGCATCAAAAATAAATTTAAATGAAGAATATCATGCAGTCATGAAAAGTCCTATCTCTGCACCACACTACACAATAGATTCATCTTTAAATAGCACACAAAGTGAAACAAGTCAGAAGCTAAGAGCTAAGCTCTTTTTGCACAATTCCATTTATGTGACTTTTTTTCTAATTGGCAGATCTGAAGTGTCAGAAATCAGACGAATCATTACTCCCAGCTCGGAAAAAGATGACCGAGATATTTAACTATCAGAAAAGACAAGGTTTATTTTTAGAGTAAGAAATGTCTCCAGAGCATATTATCAAGAACATAATAGGGATGATTAAGTAAGCCTTTGAAGAAAATACTGTACCATTGTACGTTGTGAAAGGCATTGTACATTATACAAGAAAATAACAGATGGAGCCTGGCACAAAGGCTCAATAGCTAAATCCTCACCTTGCATGTACCAGAACCCTCTATTGGCACCCGTTTGTGTTCTAGCTGCTCTACTTCCCATCCAGCTCCCTGCTTGTGGTCTGGAAAAACAGTGAAAGATGGCCAAAAGCCTTGGGACCCTTCATCAGAGCGGGAGACCCTGGCTCCAACTTTTAAATATATTCTTCATATTTTACTGCACAATGTTAGCAACCAAAGAAATTGTTTGTAGAAAAATGTGTTCAGTACTGCAAAAAATATATCACACCCACTCAAGTGAGTAAATGGTACAGACAGGTGGTATTTCCATTCATGTAAGCCCTAAGAGTTGAAAGAAAATGTGTTACTCTCAACAGTAAGCTATGATTTCTCAGTCAGTGAGACAGAAGTTTTTTTTTTTTTCTTTTTAGCTCAATTTTGTTTGGTGGCCTAATCACGGAAGAAAACCTTGCTATTTTATTAAGCCTATGTTATAAAAGGAAATAATTTGAGTGAGACAACTCATTAAATTCACTATCAATCATTCATCCAAACCTTGCTATTTTTTTAGAGTCTGATACTGTTTAAGTGCCATTGAACATCAAGTGAAATTTTTCACATCAAATACACAAATTCATCCTACTTACCAACATTGGCTTCAACAGAAATTATGCATACTATAAAGCTGGAGAAAGTTGGTCTGAATCCAGCTCAGAGTTAGGGCCTTGCTGAGCTGTTCTGTGAAGACTGTCTATAAAATAGTCCTGCCAAGATGGGCAGAATCCATGAGATCATTAGATGTGATAGGCTCTTGTCAGCACACAGAGGTTCATGACTCAATATGTGGACAAGGGCACAGACACACAGTAAAACATGAGAAGTTCAGCAGAAAATTAGGGTTCTCTCTGTCTCTCTCCCTCTGTTTCCTATCTAACATTTCTCTGTAGGGCCTATTCATTGACCCTACTTTATCCCTCTTGGAACTGCCAACAGTTAGAGACCTCTCTCAGTGATGTGTGTGTTGAAATACAAAAAGCAGTGAAAGAAAGAAAATGAGAGCAGAAGGAAGACAAGGAAAAGAGGGAGCAACAAACTGTAAACTTACATTTAAAAAAAAAAGATGAAGAAAACTGTTTATGTCCTATAGAAAGATCAGGGTTTTCCATTTTCAGATGCTCCAGCTCACCTCTCGCTAAGGAAGCCATTCTCTTAATCAGCACAACTTCATAATGGGACAGGTGCACGATTACAGTTCTGCATGCCCTCCTGCAGCTGAGACTCCAGTGTCTGCCCCTAAATCACACAGATTCTAGACAGGAAAAAGCGCATCCTCTCTGCAAAGACTGGGGAACTCTTTGGCAAGAACAATGGGTGCAGGAACGAGATGTATCTGGAGAAGGGAGTCCAGAGTCAAGAGACAATCCCAATTGACCTCATAGAATGTTGTAGCTCCAGTGACACATGGCAGGGTTGCAAATAATTTAAAAACACCAGCTAACATTATTTAGAGTTAAATAAACCATTCTTTTTAGATGTGCTAACTTTACATAATTCTAAATTGACTCAATATCTCCATATCATATTGGGTAACTTAGATATTCCAAAATATTTCATTTTAAAGCATAAGAAAACAGCAAACATATGGTGTGGTGGTTAAGACACTGGTTGGGATGCCCACATCCCGTGCTGGTGGACATATGTTCAATCCCAACTACGATCCTGGGAAGTCGTCACCCTGGGAAGCAGTAATGGATGAATCACAGAACTAGGTCCACATGATCCAACCCAAAGACACAGATTTAGTTCTGGGATCGCAGCCCCATCTGCTATTTGGCACATGCTGAGTGATCCAGTGTATAGGAGGTATCAAGGTCTCTGTATCCTTCTCCTTCAGAAGAAGAAAGTGTATAAATAAAAGTTCAATGACACCCCAGTGACTGCTAAAATCAAGTTTATCCATTCTCAAATAACCAGAGGCCTCAGGTTGTCCCATTCCATGACCTAAATTCAGACTCACTTCTGACAACACTACCCACAGCTCAGAACTTTTCTACTATTTCTCTCTCTTTCTCTCTTTGTAAGATATTCTGTCCATTGATTAACTCCCCAAGTGGCTACAACTTCAGGAGATGAGCAGATCCGAAGCTAGGAGCCACGAACTTCCTCCAGGTGACTCACACGGGTGCAGCGCCCCAAGGCTTTTGGCTGTCCTCCAGTGCTTTCCCAGGCCACAGCCAGGGAGTGGAATGGGAAGCAGAGCAGCTGGGATTATAACCAGTGCCCATATGGGAACTTAGAGTGTGTAAGATGAGGACTTTAACCACTAGACTAGTGCATCGGGTCCTCCCACTGTGCTCTCCTGAAGCGATGACCATGAACTTCTTCCCCGCCCCTTGATTTTTGCACATGGGTCTCTCTCCCTTTCAATACTATGCCTTCATGTCACTTATCTAATCTCCAAAGTCGGACGCAGTCACCACTTTGGACAGGGACCCTTCTCTCCTGTCCTATCAATGTTTGCTGACACTGTCCCATTTTTCATTCCCTTCTTTCTAAATGCAGATAGTGGGCTTGCAATTAATTATAAACTAGCTGTGATATCTGCTTTTCTCCCAGAGTTAAATGACCTGTAATTTTAGGAAGCACATCTGTATCTTCCAGGCATAGCATAGTACAGAATATAAAGGGCCTTGGACAAATAGTTGCAAATCAACCTGTGAAACAGTACACCAGTGTTAATAAACATACTCCTCTGGTACTAAAAGGCAAAGACCAAGGCACAAATAAGACAGGAACAGACTTGATGGCTTATTTTAGGTGGAGCAGCTTATTGAGCAGCAGAGCTAGTTTTGAGTTCCGGTGACTGGGTCCCTTACTGATTATGCTGTTCAGTCTCTCAACAAATTACGACAGTGTGATCCTAGTGTGGAACTTTCCACCTGTGATGTAATTTCAACACTGAAAGTATGGTTTTTTTCCTCAGAACCGATTTCAGATTTTAGGGTTAAAGATGTTCTGTGTGGCAGTGATCAAGGGAGGGATGTAGACTTCTTTACAGCTGTGTAAATTGGTCCTGCTGATCCAAAAAGCACCAGGACATCAGATTCATCCCTGCCTGAAAAACAAATTAAACTGAATGACACTGCACTTACTTCTGTACTTGTATATATTCGTCCTGTTTGCCTGAAGGTACAAGAACCCCTTAAAGTGTTGAGACAGAGTTTTCAGGACTTAAAAAAGACATGTTGTATTTGTGCACTTTAACATTTATTTGAAACACCAAAACTGGAGAGAGCAATAAAATCCTATTGTAATGAAAATGTCAGCTCAAACATTCTCTACTCATCTATTGATTGTTGGGGAATAGCTTTGGCCATCACAGGAAAGTTTTAGCTATGTGGCTTTTCTTTGCTCACCGTTAGTGAAAAATAAACCTTAAAATTGAGCATTCTTCTACAAATGAGACCCAAATCCTGTCATTTCTTAATAGCTGGCTAATATTTATACTGCTGTCACTATCTTCTTGTCCCTGTATACACCTCATTTATTTTGAATCTCAAATACTCAGCTTATAGCTAATTCCTCTCGATCTCACATGAGACTGATTAGGGGAGGGAGGCACAGCTACGAGAAAAAAGATGTTGAGACATGAGTGCTTCTCTCTCTAAACTCCTTCCAATATTTGCCATGAAAGCAAGGAAGCTCCTTGCTCCTGGCTTCAAGTCAACTCAGCTCGAATCGTAGTAGTCATTTGGAGGGTGAATCAGTGAATGAAAGATCTTCCCCTTTCTATACTCCTTTCCCTCTTGATCTGTAATCCTAGCTTTCCAGTAAAATTAACAAAACTTTAAAAAAAAATGTACTGGAAAGAAATAGTAAAGACATGGATAATATGCTAATGAAGAAGAAAAATTGGAATATTTCAGAGCACAGCCTTTCTCTTATGCAACTGTGTAATGCTTTGTTTTGCAAAATAGGGCATCTGAGCTGTCTCTAAAATGGGTTTTGAAAGGTTTTATTTTGTCTTTGTGTTTGTTTTAACGTATTATGCCTGTTTTTAGATGCTGCACAGATTTTCTTCATTAGGGTTATTCTAAAGATGTGTTTATTTGGGAAAGAGAAGGGGGTGGGAGTGCCCGATTCCTTTCCCAGATACCCACATAGCTATTTCTGGACTGGGTCTGAAAGCCAGGAACTCCATCCAGGTCCCTTGCATCGATGGCAGGAATCCAATCACTGGAGCCAACATCATATCCTTCCACAGTCAGCCTTAGCAGGAATGGGGAGAGAAGAAACCCAACTGGATATCAAATCCAGTCTTCCTGATATGGGACACAGGCATCTTAACAACTAGGCACATGGCCACCTCTTTGAAATGATGTATATTGAGCTAATGAATGAGTTGAAGGGAACAATGACATGGAAAGGCTTTATTAATTGATGCTTGATTAATTATATATTTTATAATCTTTCAGCATCTCCTCCTTTTTTGAATATCTGTAAAAATGGTTCGATAGTTGAGGCCATCTTCATGGTCTGTTGTAATTCCTTTTGCCAGGGATCTTTCAAAGCTTTTCAATGTTCATAGAAGGCTGAATGCAACATTGTTTTGGGATTTTAGGTTGTCTTTGCTGCAGTTAATTTGCTTTACATCCATTCCTCTCAAAACAAGGTGCAGTATTTCTTATCATTTCCTAGCCAGAGGAGAAGATATTATAAAATAATCTTCTTGTAATTTTCATGACAGTATAATGTACTTTTTCTCTCCTCCTTGATTGATTTTTGTGAGTTAAAGGAGGCAGTAACTGGTTAAGTACAGGGAGAATAAACAAAATAAATGAGTAGATAAACTGTTCTTGAAGGTGTAACTGTTAAGGAGAAAAGCAACAATATATCATAAGAGGACAAGGAGTGCCGGGAGTTAAACTGAGTGCCAATCTGCACAGGCAATCAGGCAAAATTTCTTTAAGAAGGCAGTGTTTGAGCAGAGAATTTAGAGTTTAGAAAGATGGACATCTTTTCCTTGCTGCCTGTCTATACATTTACAATAAACAAGTTGAGAGAGAGAGCTGAGTGGAAGAAAGTTCATCTGGGGCAAAGTTACCAAGATAGTTGCCATCTGCCTCCGGAACATCATGAAGGTGGGTGGGATTAAAGTGAAATTAGCTGGTGAGACAGTCACCAGGAGATGAGCATGAAGATATTCTAGGGCACTAGATGTGTGGAAACAGATAAGCAAGCTATCGATAGAATATCAAGCACAGAGTGGTATGTGCAAATTATTCAAATCCCTTAAATTTGTACATACAAAAGGAAAGTTGGCTCCCTGGAGCACTTGAGGGTCCTTTCATGCCATTCTGCCAAATTAGAAACTTTTGTTCTGTAGAACACTCCCATAGAAGCACATGTGAATTATGGTTGTGTGTGTATCTATGTTAAATCCACAGTAGATGTTCAATTCATCCATGCACAGATGAAACATATCAACAGCCTCAAGCTCCAGGCTTCTCATCTGGGCTCCCTGTGCCGAGCTGCCATCCAAAACTATAACACTTCCAGTTTACCATAACTATGAACATTTTTTTTTATTCTGGACTTAAAAGTAAAATCACGTAGTGTGTTTTCCCATCTAGCATTACTTTCATGATATCCATGTATAGCATAGAAGGATGGTTATTATACAGGTATTTTCTTTATAAAAGATTGTTCCATTGTATAAATATGTGTTTTGTTTCTACAGTTTGTTGTTGACAGACACTTGAATATGTCTCTCTCTAGCTATCTCTTTCTCTGCTATACACTTTTTTAGAAAACTATTTTTTTATTCTTTACGTGGAGCTACTTGATGTTAAAAATACAGCTTCATCTTGCTTCCTATATCACATAGAATGTCTCAACTAAAACATTTTTATTTCATAATTTGGCATTTGCTTATGATTCTCCAGAAAACTCATCAACTATTTTATGAAAACAAAAATGTGTGCATGTGGCTTCTGCTGGCAGGAGGCTGTCATCAGACCAGGATATCTGGTCTCTGGTGGACACTGAGGAAAATACGGAAACTGAGGGATGAGGCTTGAATATTAAACAAGGAATAACACATGCATTATCTCCCAAAAGAGATGTGTGCTAGAAATACTAGGAAGAATATTATAATTAAAAATCATAGAACTGAGATAGGTGGCCCGGCATTATGGTTAATGGAATGGGACTTGGGCCCAGTCTGCTTCACTAGAATACGAGCTCTCTCCCTTTCTTTCCAGATGACCTGGTTCTGTCTCAGTATTCTCAATGTCCAGAGGTGAGAATGATGTTTCACGTGGTGAAGGTTGACTGAGCTAACAATCAAAGGGCTGAAAACTGCTGGGAACATAATAAGACTGAAGAATGCATCCTGCCAGACCTATGGGTACAGCATAGCTAATTCTTCTTCTCTTAAGATAGAGACAGAGATGCTAGGGTTCCCTGGCAGGGAAAGGAATAAACCTGTATGAAGTAGAAAATAAAGGGAATGTGGAAAGGTATGGTTGTTCTGGAAGACAGCCTGGCAGTTTTTCAACTACTTAGAGATTCTAGTCTCTCCATTCCCAAATAAAAGGAGGAATGGCAATGCAACTTTTAAATATACTTTGACAACATGATACTAGATTTTTCACTATTATCAATATCTATAGGTAAGCAGCAGAATGATGAGATTTGTGACTTTCGCTGCAGGACTATATTATGAGGGGAAATGATAGTGTCAGGGAAAAAGGGAGGGAGGAGAATGAAGTAGAGGGAGAACTCTATCCCTACAAAATTGTATCATGGAAAATAGAAATAATAAAATATTTTAAAACATAGGTTAGATATAATCTACCCTGTAACAATAATGCTACTTCTAGATCTGCTTCTATTAAAGACTTATATGTGTACCAAAAAGTACATGACAACAGCAGTCTCATTCGTAATTGCTAAAACCTGCAAACAAATCCAACTAGCATTCAGTTAAACAGACATACACAGAAAGCCGTGCACAGTGAAATTAATTACTACCCAGCAATAAAGGCAACCTAGTGATTGATGCTAACTATATTTAGTGAACATGTCCATGCATTTGATGGTGTTAGAAGAGTCAAATCTGAGCAAATAGGGCAGGCACCTGCGAATTTATCTTTACATATCAGGCAGATTTCATATATTTCATGTATATAGCTCAAAGGATACAATGAACCTTCCCACCCTCCCTCCTTCCTCTTTTCTTATTTTTCTGTCAATGCTTGTGATGTATTTTATGTTATTTGACAAGCTTCATACTCCACTAAATAAAATATTGAACAAGTAATAAGCAGAAACAACTTTTGAAAGCATTTATTTTACCTGGTAAGCATTTCCACTTGTGAAATTTTGAGTCTCTATAGTAAAAATATCACATCCTAAGACTGCCAAATGTACAGTTTTTACAATGCCATGATGTTTTAACTGTTGATAAGAGGACCTGAAGGCCTAAGATAAATTGAAAATGTCAATGTTAATGATGAAGATATCAGCCCATCAGATATATGTGTGTAACTATCTGTGAGCTAGAGCTTCATTTGGGTCTTCCATGCGGGTTTAGACGCTCAGGCACCTGGGCCATCTCCCCATGCTCTTCCCAGTAGAAAGCTGTATCGCAGGTGGAGTATTCATGGCATGAACTATCACCATTATGGATGCCAGCCTCCACTATGCCACATCACAGTTCCCTCAGGTGACACTTACAGCATGAATAGGAATCACAATTATTTAAAGTAACTATATTATCTCTAGTTGTAGTTCCATTTATAACATTGCTGCGCTCTGACTTCCTCAGCAGTCTTGTGACTTCTAAATCATCTTCCTTACAGCAGAGGTGTTTAGAGATCATCTTTCAATGCACCATGTGTGAGGAAGAAAATGCAATCTCTGGAATTGGGCACATCTGGGTCCAATTCTGACCGTGGCAGTGACTAGGCTGGGATGCAGGCCTGACCGCATATGCCCCAGGTTTCATGACAAGATTTGATGAACTTTGTCTACTTCAGCAGGCTCCCATGAAAGGTGTGCTGTGGCCATGGATCATTTAGCACAGAATATACCTCTTAATTAGTGGTCACTAATTAAGATATGTCCCTATCAGTGTTTATGCAGTATTCTCACTTTCCAGCCAAACACACAGCTTTTAGCAGCTTTTTTTGGGAGGACAGGAGGGGCTGGTTTCCCATATGGTTTCAATGTAATTAAGTTACTTTATTGTTTTCTTCAGGAATTTTTGAAGATTTATGGAGTCTTAGGATGGAAGACTACTGATTCTAAATTAGTGATCTGGGGTCTCACTGAAAATTCACATTTTACTTTTCCAACCCCTTTTATCTTTTTAATAAAATAGTATCCTTTTTGTATCCTTTCCGAGTCTCAATTAAAAATCAGTATCAAGGGGGTGGTCCCCTCGCCCGACAGCTACTCCCACTGGAGAGCGTGGGCTGGGATGGGGACAGACCAAACTAAGCAGGGCTACAACACCTGTGGGCCTCATGTGGACTAGATTAGGGAAAAACCAGGCTGGGCGGATTATTCCTACTGGTACAAGCATAAATTAGAGTGGGTGAGGGCTGTTTGGGCTTAGCCGCAGGATCAGATGGCAGAAGCTGGCACTGGGGTCTAATTCTGTCAAGTCTAACCACAGAACCACCTGAAGAGTGCATAAACTGGACTTGAGAGAGACCTGGGAGGGAAATAGTAGGCTCCTCCCTCTTGTGTTACCACTCCCGCGGGAGGGCATGAAAACTAGGACAGGGGCTGGGGTGGCTAGACAGAGAGGCACTCAACAACATCCATTAGGGCTGGATAGTTGAGCTGATTAGAAGGAACTAAGCTTTATTACCCACTGACATGTATAAAAGCCAAATAGGATGGGCGACAGACTGGACTAGTCTGCTACACATACTGGCAATTCAGGGTAGGGGGCAGACCTGGTGGGGGTTATTGTGGGTCGCTCTGACTAGGCTGCAGCTCCCACTGGTTTATGTGAAGGCCGAATATGTGCTGGGCAGAACCAGGCTGGACTGCAACACCTATTGGTTCCAATGGAAGACAGCACTGGAAACAGAACCAACCCAGCAATTGCCACCACCAGCTGATTGGGGCAATGGACTGTGCCAGGCCCCGTGCTTGCTAGAACATACAAGGATCTGGTCTGCGAATACCTCAAAATTTCTTTGGGGATCTCTCCAATTGAACTGCTGGACTCAGAACCCTAGCCAAGAAAAAGCAGAAGAAAGAACAAGTCAATCAACCACCTCAGCTATATATTGGCAGCGAAATACTGGGCAAATGGAGACTCTACTATGGACTGTGTCAATCAGTGGATTCTTCAACGACCTCATCGTGCTTGGAGTGGTGAGACTGGCAGCGATTCATAACTGGTGAACTATCAAAACCACTTGAACAAATATCTCAGAGCATGCCCCACATCCGGGACTTGGGGTGGACGGGAAACTGGGTGAGGCTTCTCCCTCAATATCCCCCTTTACCTCAGATACATGAAGGAAACAATATGGAAATAATAGTCTTACCCACTTCCCTATTTAAAAAAAACTACTAGCAATAAAAAAATAAGAAAAAAATCAGTATCAAGTGAGGTTACCTCTTTTCAACCAGCAAAAAACATAAATAAAATAAAATGAAATAAAATAAGAAATTAAAATGAAATAAAATAAAATAAAACCAAATAAAATAAGGCTTCTCGTATTTTCTTCCCCTACAAAAATCTTTTTTTTCCCCCCTGAAGTCAGCAAGGCAGATATGAGCTGAGTTTGCCGTAATCCCCCACACATGAGATTCTATTTCTCCACTCCTTTCTTTCCCTGAAGAACAAAGAGAAGGAACAGGAGTCTGCCCGGATGGACCAGGATTTGCTGTCATTTCCTACTTGCTGGATACTGGCTTGCACTGCAACGCCATCACACACTCCTGCTTTCAAAAGCACCTCTGATCAGGAACCGGAACTTGCTGAGTTTCTGCCGAAAAGAGATCTCAGGATGGAAGAGACCTGACAGCTCCAAATGCAGGGCATCTTCCTGACTTGGAGGAAGACATTGACACTTAGAAAGCAATTAACTGCCAAGCAGCTGCCTTTGTGAAGGGTTCTCAAACAGACCCTAAATACCTCCTAAGAAATGATGCTCACTACACCTTCCTCAGGATGCCAGGTGGTAGCATCCACCTCAGCTGCAACCCAGCTCTGCAGGCATCACGAAAAACAACCAAGATTGAGCAGCTTGGTGAATTGCTGAGTTGTGACAGTTATGAACTAAGAATCAACTTTTCATCTTGTTTGCTTGTTTGTTTTAATTACTTATTTATTTAAAAATCAGAGTTACAGAAAGATGAGAGAGAGATTGAGAGGGGTTCTCATTTAGTAGTTTATTCCCGTTGTGGCCGCAATGAGCCGGAACTAAGCCAGGTTGAAGCCAGGAGTTTAATCTGGGTCTCTGGAGTGGGTGACAGGGCCCCAAGATCTTGTGCCATCTTCTGCTGCTTTTCTCAGGCACATTAAAAGGGAGCCAGCGTAGGGGTAGGATAGCCAGGATACAAATGGGTGACCCCACAGGATGCTAGCATTAGAGGCAATGGCTTAGGAACCGTGAGTGGTCCGCAGAAACAAAAGAACAGTAAGCTTCCTTCAGGAACTTTTTCTGGTCCTTACTTAGTTCCAACTTTGGATCATCACCCTCTCTTGCAATGACCATCAGGATCACTATGGAGCACCCCACCCCTCAACACACACACACACACACACACACACACACACACACAACACACACACATTAGAATAGATAGAGAACAACAAGGATCAACCAGGATAGAACCAGACAGGAAACGGTCAGCGTGGACACACACATACCTTACTAGGTAGGACACAAAGATTAGTTACTCCTCACTGGGGTATTGAAGATTTCTTTGCACACCCCTTCTAAAATTGTTCTGCACTTCATCTGTTGATATATGCCTTGTTAGATTTCTAAGTCAGCTTAGACTTTCCTAAAATCTGCCAGGTTCAGTAAAATTATGTTTCAACACTACAAACTGCTAAATACTAAAATGAAAATAGACACGAGACAGCTGAATAGTACCCTATAGCCATTTTAAGGTGTATAGAAGCCGGTTGTATATAAACTAACATCAAAATGTCAATGAAGTAGTCACAGGATGTGATTCAGAACTTGCATTTTTTTAACATATTGGTTACTCAATACTATGTCAAATAATTCCATAATGTTGTAAATTGTTGTTGATGTTATGTTGTGGCTTTTAATTGATCGAGATGATATTCTGCCAGCTCTGCCTTTAGACCAGAGATGGTCTACCCAAGAAACCATTGAATTTATCTGGACAATAAGATGCTGGACTGCATGCTTAGTATATGCTTGCAATGAAAGAATCTTGACTGGATTTGAACTGTAATATTGCATCAAATTGGAGAAATCCACCATGGTGGGAGGGTATGGGGAGCGGTGGGAGGAATCTCAGAGCCTATGAAACTGTGTCACATAATGCAATGGAATTAATATAAAATAAAGAAATAAATAAAAATTTTTTTTTTAAAGAGGCAATGGCTTTACCCACCATATCACAATGCTGGCCACCTGCTTCTATACATCTTTGAGATAATTTTCTCAAACTCCACTAAAACTGGGAATACCTCTTTGGGACAGGTTTACTTTCAGACATTTCAGACTGTCAGATGCACTTATAAAAGTGACAGGCAACCAGATGTTGATCCAATGCGAGCAGAGCAACCTGAGAAGGACAGACTCTAAGGCTACAGAGACAATGGGATAACAAAAGATGTTCCAAAGAAGGGAAGCAGGGAAAATTAAGTATTTTTAATAACTGGGTTTTATGAGCAAAAATTGAAATGCAGCTCAAGAATGTAAAACAGACGTTCTGTTAAAACCAAACATTTACTTAGATCTGAATGCAAGTCCCAGTTTTGCCATTTATTAATGGCAGGGAGGACTTGGAGGGTGTAACTTGCACTCTGAGTTTGGTCTTTACTAGCAGGAAAAAGGAGGACAAGGCAGTGAGTTTTTTGGGGACACATCAGGATATAATGCAAGCCCAATACAGGCTTTCCAATGTGCTAGGGTCATCACAGGATCTCAACAAGTGACACCACATGAATCCTCACTGCTCCATACTGCAGACAGTCAACAAGCTGGCAATCACCTAGTTATCCCTTGTCTTGGCCAACTCTGCCAATGACAGGTGCCAAGACCAGATCCCTATCTGTGCATTGCTTATGTTATGGCTGTAAATTTCCATGTGCAACTTTCATGTGAAACACCCTCAGCAGATTTTGCCAGGTCTCCTGGGTGTCACAAGGTTGGAGCGGAACTTTACAGAAGACACAACGATGTGGTTTGCATTGTGTTTTAAGAGACAGAAATAGGAGCATTTTCACATTCTTTGTATTTTAAAACAGTATTTTCTCAACCAAAACGTCTATCAGATATCTAAGCATGAAGTGTAATCTAAGAGGATTTTTGGTATCAACTGAGTCCTAGGATCAAGCTCATTTTTTTAAATTTATTTTATTGTATTGTTGTTGACAATCTTTACATAGTTAATTACCGTTAAAGAGGATCAAGCTCATTTTGTCTTGCTTTCCTGTCATTACAGGAAGGGGAAGTGAAACTTAAAATTACATTAAGTTTTTCCAAAATCCTTTTCTATCTCTCCTGATTTAAACCCCAAATGCAATTTCAGTATATCCAGCCACCATTCATGGATATATCTATTTCTCAGGAGAGCTAGAATGCTTTCCAAGAGGCTCTAACTGGCAGGAAGAAAAGATCTCAGAGGTTCAATTACACCTGCTGGATTTAAGGCTGAAGAAAATCTTGATATTCTGAGGGAGGCTTGCTCTGTCATTAAGAAATTTGCAGATGGAATTTGTTTTGACTTGAGCTTGTTCTCAAACTCCCAATATACTTTCTGCCTCAAAATTGAATCAGGGCATTCAAAAGTATTCGAGTGTATGCTCTGTGCAGATGCTTGGTTGGAGTGCATTTAGATGAAATGCACTAAGATGTCTTACAGGTTTTGTCCATTGACCCAACAAACCTGGAAAGGGCAGCTCTGTGTGTAACACAGGTGTAGCTCCATTTGAGGCGCTTACCTCCTTAGGGCAGTCTGGCACCCATTATGCAGGATGAGAATCATGTCACAGTGCAGGTACTCCCTTCTCGCTGTCCATTATGCTAATTAATCCACTAGTCCCAGGAAAAATAACTTTCAAACTCTCACAATATTCTGTTCATCACTGACCTTGAGACACAGGATGAAAGATTCTCTACAGGGTTGAATAATGATTTTTCTACTTTTTGAGCCATTTAAGATGCATTTATTTATTTTTAATTGTATAGCAGATATACAGAGTGGTGAAGAGACAGAAAATGAGGTCTTCCTTTTCTGATTCACTCCCCAACTGGCCACATGGCTAGAGATGAGCCAATCCAAAGCCAGGACCCAGGTGCAGGGTCCCAATGCTTTGGGCCATCCTCAACTGCATTTTCAGGCCACAAGCAGGGAGCAGGATGAGACACGAGACTTCCGGAATTAGCACCGGCACCTATATGGGATCCTAATGTGTGCAAGGTGAGGACTAGATCTGCTAGGCTACCGTGATGGGCCTCTGAGCCATTCCTTATAAAATTTGTGTGTTTGTTTGAAGGGCAGAATTGTAGACAGCATAGGTGAAACCAGAAAGAAAGAGAGCTTCCAGGGCCCGGCGTGTAGACTAGGGGCTGAAGTCACCATGAATGCGCCAGGATGCCATATGGACACTGGTTCTAATCCTGGCAGTCCCGCTTCCCATCACGCTCCCTGCTGGTGAACTGGGAAAGCAGTCAAGGATGGCCCAAAGCTTTGGGACCCTGCCCCCACATGAGAGACCCAGAATAAAACTCCTGGCTCCTGGCTTCAGATTGGCACAGCTCCAGGTGTTGTGGCCACTTGGGGAGTTAATCAAAGGACACAAAATCTTCCTCTCTGTCTCTCCTCCTCTTTTTTGTATATCTGGCATTCTAAAAAGTTTTTACAAAATCAGAGAGCTTCCATTTCCTGGTTCATTCCCCTAATGCGTGCATTGGCTGGGATTTGGCCAGGTCAATGATAGAATGATAGGACCCGGGGAATCCACCCAGGTCCTCCCCTGAGTAGCAGTGACTCAAGCATTTGGATCTTCTTCTGTTGCTTCTCTAGGTTCATTAACAGAGAACTAAACAAAACAAGTGGAGACAACAAGAATCACCTGGGTGCCCTTATGAACTACCAAAACCCTAAGTGGCAGCTTATCCTGCTGTGTCCTGATGCCCGATGCCTGGATCATTCTTTTGATAGTGTAAAAATATTTAACAAAGACAAATGCTCACTGAGTCACCTGTTGGACCTGCATAGTCTGTTTATCTTTGCCTGAATTTTACCAGGTTCTTTTGAAAATGTAAAGACATCTATTCCTAATCGGTCAATGCCAAACACATGTGAAAAATCACATTTCAACAGCAAAAGTGAGTCTCCTTTCTTTGGCCTGTTAGTTCCTGCTTCCCTGCTTAGAAAGGAAGCACCTCTCTCTTATTCAACTAATATTCACTCAGTTGCTCTCATGCAAATTGTCTCTAATCAATTATTCTCATACAAATGATGTCCAATCAATTATCCTCCTACATAAACTCATACAAGGCTCTTTAGAAGTTTCATTAAAATGCGTACTATGAAAAAATATTTATAGTGTCACTAATTTCTGCACCAGATGAGCTTATGCTTTAATTCCAATACTCCATGAGGATTTTTTTTGTCTCACGTCCACCCACGAACATATCTGTGAACCCTAAATATGGCATATTGTGGATATTTGCTCTAATTTGTAGAGTTATTGCTCTTTTAGAGTATTGTTAGAAATTTGTAGAAATAATACTTCAACTTCTATAAACCATCCTGGGTTCCTCATGCAATTATTTATTTTTAGTAAAATGTTACCCTAACATTGATTCTTCCCTGTATCAATATAATGATCAAGGTGGCATTGTGTCACACCACGTTGTCACCACTTACAATGCCAGGATCCCAATCCATATCAGAGTACTCGTACAGGGTCTTACTACTCCACTTAAAAAAAATACTATGTGTTTATTTGAAAGCGAAAAAAAAGAGAGAGAATGAAGAAACAGTGGATGCTCTGCCTTAAACCAATGAGAGGAGCCAGGTGTGGCATCCATGTCTCCCACAAGGGCACAAGTACCTGGATCATTATCCATGGCTTTGCCAGGCGTATTAACGAAGAGCTGGATCAGAAACAGAGCAGTTTGCAACTTGAAATGACAGTCATGATACCTGTTCCCAAGCAGTGGCTAAACCTGATATGCCACTCTCCTTCGCATCCAGTGGGGAGATACTGAAGGAGTTCCCCGTTCTCAACATCGTTCTTCTCCAGCCAGGACTGTCCCAGTTATTGGAACACTGGGAGAATAAACTACTACATGGAAGTACTCTGCGAGTGTGTGTGTGTGTGTGTGTGTGTGTGTGAGAGAGAGAGAGAGAGAGAGAGAGACTTTACTTTTCAAATAAATCATTGAAGAAATTCTTAAAGTATATGTACTTGTGTTACTGTGTACTTAAACAAAATCTGTATAGATCCTTTCTTTTTGAGATCACCAATTGCGTTTATTCATCTGTTGTTTTCCTTAGCACATAAAACACAGTATCAGGTGTATGTTATGTACAAGAAATGTTAGGTAAATACATATATAAAAAACAAACCCCAAGTCGAAAAAGCGTTAGAGATGTGAACTGTCAATAGATAAGCAAGGACAGATTCATCAGGATGGGATGAAAATTCCTCCCCAGGCAGATGGATATTTGTTGGCTGTTACGCATTGTGAGGAATGTTAACAGACCCAGTGCCAGGTTTAGTCATTAACTCATCTGCTGCCTCAAGTGTATACAGAAAGCTTCCTCCAATGCCATGTCTTACAGGGAATTTTGAGATTAGAACAGAAAAAAAGCGAGGCTTGTGAGTCAGGAACCTGTCCTTAAGGAACTGTATTCTGTCTATTTTTTGTGCTGGCTAAAGACAGGTTAATTTGAATGAATGCACACTTAACAAAACTGCAGGAGAAAAAGTGTTATCCTCAATTGGCAGGTTGCACAACACTGGAGCCCAGGCAGTCTAACTCACAAACCGTGTATCTCAGTGGGGACAGCTCTGCTCTTCAAACTCCAGACCAGCTCTTCAGAGGCTGTGTATGCCCCTATGGGGTAAATTTGCTGTGATGCACAGGAAGTGCTAGGGAGGCAGAGGGAGCCTGCCATTGTGAGAAGTAGGTGTTTCCCACTTTTATGAGAGCTTCGGTTTGCTTTCTGGTATGATTCATTGGGGATCTAATGATTGACCACTCTGAGTAGCTCCTGTCCTCGGGGTGGCTGATACAGGCGCTGGAGTGGCTAAACACAGGCTCTGCAGATGGATTAGTTGCTCCAGCTCTGTTAGCTAAACACACAACTTCACTTCACCCCCAAATAGTCTTCAATACAAAAGCATTTTTGGTTCTCTGCCATCTCTAAAACCAGGGAGACTGACTGCACAAATGGCCCAAGTCAAAGCTCAGAGAGGAAGCACTAAGAGGAGGAGATGGAGAGAGCTTGGCCTGGGTAGAGGGAGGCTGTCTGACAGCATTGTGCACAGCTCATCATCCCGTAGTAATCTGGCAGCCTGCATTCCTGAGCAGTTCTATCCTGATCACAAGCACTCTCTGGGGACACTTTCACCGCCTCCTCTGACAGAGCAGAGCTGCTGGATAACACCTATGGCCCTCATGTCTGGTCTGTGCCAGCCGCTGAATTCTGCCCTCTGCATCCCAGCTGCCATGTACTATACCACCTTCTGTGTTCCTCCTGCAAGAAGTCATGCACTATGCCTTCCCTGCTCTCTTGCAAAGTGCCAGGCCAGTTTGACAACTCAGTGAATCAAAACACAGCTGGGTACAGCTTAGTGACTGGATAGAAAAGGCAGTTGGAGTCGGGGTTCTTATTTATGTGCTCATTTTCGATACAGCAATGTTGTAATATATGGCAAATTCCTTCTCTATGGGATTTGCTTTTTCTCACCTATGGAGTGACTGTTGCTTCCCAAGCTTGAACGATGATGCAAATTCTGAGAGAATGCTGAAAAACACAGATTCCCAGGACCCTTGTCAAATGACACAAATGCATATTTCCACTTTGATGCACGGAGCCATTTCTCTGCCCAAGGGCCCTTTGAATTCTTATGGCATCATTCACGGGCCAGTGTGAAAATTAGCCTGGTACAGATTTATTGAATGGCAATACCACCTGCAGCTGCCCTGCCAGGATCAGACCAAATGAGTTCTTCACCACTGAACACAATGAGTTCCCCAGCAGATGTTACCCAGACACTGAAAATAAATGTCAGCACAGCTTGGAGAAATTGCCCTTGGTCTTGATCAGTTCTGAAGCCCTGCGCACAGAGGACCCTGATCTAAGGCAGGATCAAGGCTGCCTGGCTGGTGATAGGAGCACAGCTAAAATTGCACTGGAGGTATCACAGTACAGGCAGCTCAGCTCTCTTCCTTCTGCTGATCTTTTCAAAATGAACCTCCATTTGTTCTCTGAGATACTGAGAGCCAATTCCATTAGTCTATGAATGACTAGGCTTGGCTTAAATTTACTTAGGCTTTTAATAGGAAAATCAGATAGAATTGAAAAATGATGCTGGGAGAAAATGTTGGAGTTTGAAGCACCACAGGCTTTTTTAAAAATAGAAATATCTGAAGATACAAGGTTCCTTCCAGTGCACATCTTTATGGAAGAAATTACACTAATAGAGATTTTTTAAAAATATGTTGATGTGTATGTAAAATTTAGCTCCAAAGCTGCAACTCTCTCTTATTCTAAAGAGAAGAAATTTAGAAAACTTAATCAGAAATCTATTTTCTCATTCTGTGGCTGCCTGTTCTTTAGCTTAGCATGTAGCACTCTCAAATCTTAATTCTTAAGAACAATGAAGCCTGATTTTGCACAGCTACTCTAAAGATTAATTAGAAACTGAGGAAATATGTGGTGAAATGAAAAGCTTAGTAAAGAAATATGAGTATGTTGAACCCACTGGTGACTATATTTGAAATCTAATAGTGTGTACTCTTTTCTGTAAAGATGAATGGGCATATCTGATGTTTAAAATCAATTCTGTAATATTGAAAACAAATGCTTGAAAGCTTTTCTGTGTGTAGATGAGAAATCATTTGAAAGATCATGTTACTCAGAGGAAAAAAATTAAAGGAAAATATTAACATGTGAATTCATTTATAATTTTCATAAAATCTGAAAACAAAATTCAAGCATACATTTTAAGAGAATCACTCAGTTTTTAATGAAAAGGCAGATCTACAGAGGGAAGCAGACACAGAAAGATGTTTCACCTGCTGGTTCACTCCACAAATGACCACAACAGCCACAGCTTGTGCTGATCCAAAACCAGAGGCCAGGAATTCTCCCAGGTCTCCCACGTGTGTGAGGAGTAGCTCAAATATCACCCTGAGTTTGATGAGACTCTGCCATTCTGGACCCACACCACCTTCCTCCTGCTTCCCCTTCCTACGGCTGGCAAACGTCAGGTGGTCTGGTTGTCACTAATCCACTGTAACCTCACAAATCCAACCTCCTGCCACCAATCCACTACTACCTCATGACATAATTCGTGACAACCCTACCAATCCCTCACAGTCACTTTCCCTAATCTCCAACCACCTAGGAATCTCCTGTAGCTCAGACAATCATAGCCACCAATCCCTTGGAACCCGAGGAGATGGGTTATCCTCCACTGCTTTCCAGAGGCCTGTAGTAGGAAGCTTGTCCTCTGTTGTTTCAGTAGGAATTTGGTGTGCCGCTGCTTGAAGGCATTTAGTCAAAAGTGCCATACCATGACCTCCTAAAAAACATTAAAAGATCAGGCATGATAGCAGAACCTATTACAGGGCCAGCACGGAGAGAAGGGACTGAGTGGTAATAAAAGTGACAAGAAAAAAATGGAAGCTAAAATGAGATACCCAGAAAAAGTAGACAATCATGATGCTTGTAGAAACACTAGAGATTTTTTTTGCTGAATTTTACAGTTTTTTAAAAAGATTTATTTTTTTTATTGCAAAGTCAGATATACAAAGAGGAGGAGAGACACAGAGGAAGATCTTCCGTCCAGTGATTCACTCCCCAAGCTACCGCAACTGCCAGTGCTGCGCCAGTATGAAGCCAGGATCCAGGAACTTCCTCCAGGTCTCCCATGTGGGTGCAGGGTCCCAAGGCTTTGGGCAATCCTTGACTGATTTCCCAGGCCACAAGCATTGAACTGGATTGGAAATGGGGCCACTGGGATTAGAACCAAGGCCCATATGTGATCCCGGCTTGTGCAAGGCAAAGACTTCAACCACTATGCTATCATGCTGGGCCCTAAATTTTAGTTTTGAATGATGAAACTAAGTCTGCACTTTCTATTGGAGGAGGCTGGTGATTTATTTTTGAGAAAAGCAAGAATAACTGGGACCCTGCACGGTGGCCTAGCAACTGAAGTCCTTACCTTGGGCATGCCTGATCCCATATGGGCCATGGTTCTAATCCCGGTAGCCCCACTTCCCATCCAGCTCCCTGTCTGTGGAAAGTAGTTGAGGATGGCCCAAAGCCTTGGGATCCTGCACTCGAGTGGGAGACCTAGCAGAAGTTCCCGGCTCCTGGCTTCAGATCGGCACAGCACTGGCTATTGCGGTCACTTGGGGAGTGAATCATTGGCCTGAGGATCTTCCTCTGTGTCTCTCCTCCTTTCTTGTATCTGAGTTTGCAATTAAAAAAAAATAAATCTTAAAAAAAGAAAAATAAGAATAACTAATATGATTTTATTGTATATTGTTGCAAACTTTAATAAATTAAAACTTACGTGATCATTTAAAACAAATAATACCAGCAGTATAGCAAATTATGAAATCGATCATCTACAGATTTAAATTTCTGTTTTGGTAGATTTTCTTGCGTCATCTCTCTACCTTCCCACAAATTAACAACAAATCACAAGGTACACAGTGTCCCACACTGCTGCTTCATTCAAATCTTCTCTGCCTGTTTTCCTCCTGCTGGTTACCACATCCCCTGCTGGCTCCAGGCCAAAGGCATTCCACCTAGTGAAAACACCAATGCTAAGCAAATTCTAGATGTCTTTCACTGTGTTCTGCATGCTGATTTAAATGCAAAGTGGATTAAAGGACATAAACGCTAGGGATTAAATTATGTAATGAAATCACGTTCTTCATTTTTCTTCCAAATATTTATTGCCTGAAAAATACACCTTTGCAAAACGCTATGATTTTGTGAAAGTCCTTCTATAGTGGACTGCTTCACAGATCTATCAAATGTTGGCCTACCTTACTGAGACAGACACTTGCTACTTCTCATTGGAAGATTTAAGGAACTTAGTGATCTCATAGTGGCCATGGAAACAGCTATTCCCTAAGGGCAGAAGGAGGATTTCAGTCACCCTAAAGAAAGAAAAAGTATACAAGTTAAATTACTGGTTATACTTGAGTTCAAATTTGCCTATTTAACACACACATACACACAGAATTAGCAGATCTGTTTCATTCAGGGCGTGGTAGAGCTGAGCCATGACAGGAAAAGCTTACATGCTGCAATCAGAAAGCCCACATTTAAATTCTTGAGCTATTTAATAACGTGGTGCTTGGGGGCAATTTTTTTACTCAAATTTCCAGAGTATCTACAGCCTGGTGCCAATGTTAGCTTACACTACTGATTTCAAAATTGCTTCATGGATTCCAACAGGGAAAGTAAGTGTATTGATGCCTAATTAACGCTGTTCTATCTTCCTCTAGAGGGGTGAAGCAACAACAACCTGAAAAATACACATTCACTGTTCTAGAGTATAAGTAACTCAGTGTAGCGCTGAAGACCTAAGGCATATCTCTGTTTGGCTTATTTATTGATTTAATTTTATCTCATTTTGACAGTCGTCTCCATTGTACCCTCATACTATTGATGCCGTGCTGAAAATACAAGAACAATACACCTTGCTCTCACACTCTTCTCTCATTTCCCAGGAAACAAAATTTCTTCTTCGACTTCCCCTTGGGTCCTATTGGCCAATAAAGGCTGGGTAGTCATCCTTGAAGGAGAATGTCGCCATGAAGGTTGGCTCACTGAAGTCGGGATTCTCTTCCCAGCCTGCTGCACAATCAAGACGAGTTAGAATCAACTGCTGTTCACCAACTCAGCATAATGCAGTTGAATGAATTTAAAAAACAGGACAAGGTTTGCAACTGAAAAGCTTTCATTTCTCAAGTTTGAATGTGTCATCTTTATACCTAGATCGTGGGCAGTACAAGAATGCTGAAGACAGGACCACATCGTGTGTGACCTCAGTTCAATCAACCAACAGTCACTAATAGTTAAATAAGGGCACATCAATGTGGCTTACTAAATACTGGATGATTAAATTCTTGTGATGGTTTGAGTGATTGTTTTTCCATATTTTTATTAAGGTGTAAGATCTTTATTGATGTTTGCATTTACTTTTCATACAAGGATGTATGAACAAATGAAATAGAAAGTCCAGGGCTATTTCTTGAAGAAATTTTCTAATTAGGCTAGGGCATAGACTTATAACTTGTATTTATTTAACCAAAGGTAGAGCTACCCATATGAATCTAGTCAGTATGCACAAATGTTAAACCAGGACTTAGCATAATTCATATTTTAGTACTGTACAAACTGAACCTTGAAGAGACCATGTCACAAATTCAAAACCATATGCCAGGAATGTTGCAAAACCAAAACTGACAAGAATCCTTGTTTTTAGCCCAAATGCTTTTGTTAAACTATTCTAAACAGGTTTCTTCTGAAACACAATATATATTATAAATGACTCCTTGGTTAAAATTGGAAGGGATTTCTTTGGAGTAAGACAGAAATAAATGAAGATGAATTACTTTTGGTGTGGCTTCTGCATATGGCATGGCTGAATTTGTATAAATGTAATCAGATACAGCAGCATGAAGTTCATCTAAAAATTAAATCCAAATATTAGAGAAACATATGGCTGGAAGAATAAACTATACATATAACGAATGGCATTTGCGTTGATTTTCATATAGCTGGCATCTTGATTTCCAAAGCAAAGAAAGATAAGTGTGCTGCTAGGAGATTTTGTATTGTGGTCGGTGGAATCAATTAAGAATGGGTATGCTATCCGAAACAGCCTTTTCCACATCAACACCAACTGGACATCAAACATTTATTGAATACCTACTATGTATTTTGAAGGTTCAAAGCTAAATACGACAACACTGCCCAAAGCTAGCAATACCAATTATATGATAAGAAACATTGCACAGCAACAATTAAAGATCTTAAGAGAAACCTATATGCTGAACCTGAACATAGAAATAGACTGCTTTCTGGAACACAGAAATAGCAGTATATACCCATAGCATGGCACATAGCCAGCTGTTAGGGCTGCCTGCAAAGGGAAGAAATTGGGATGATTATTGTTTTGACAGTGGGTAGATAATAAAAGATGACTGTTTTGATGTCAAGGGTGAGTGTATTGGACATGACATTGTGTTAAGTCCTATTAATATAAGAGAGGCTCATGTTGTTTTAATCAACACATGCCTGGAATGGACCTACTCTGACAACCCAGTGGCAGACAGTTTGCTTTCAGTGTCCTAAGACAAGTTTCTTGTGAAGGCGAATATTCCAAGGCCTGGCCGTCTTAACAAGCTGCTTGTCTAAGGGTGACCCAAATCTGTCAAACCCATAAAGATGCAAGAGATGCTGCAGATTGCCAAATTCTTTCTTCCATAGGAAACTGTGATTGCGAATTGAAAAACTCCTATAGCATTTCTATCTAAGACTTGGCACAGAAGCACGTGCTAATTGGTGTTATTGTCTAAATATTTTTAAAAGACTTATTTAGTTATTTCAAAGTGAGAATGGCACAGATAATTGGGGAGATATAGAGAGTGGGGCTGCATTAGGGACCAGTCTCCCAGACAGCCACAAAGCCCAGGGTTGAGCCAGGCCATAGCCAACAGGTAAGAGCTTAGTCCCAGTACCAGATGAAAACAGAGGGACACTAGCATTTGACATATCTTCGAGCTGTTTTTCACAGGCTGTTATCAGCAAGCAGGATGGAAAGTGGAGACTTTGGGACCCACTCTGGCACCTCTATGAGATGTCAATGCTGTACTCAGTGAATGACCTTATCCAATGCAGCACAATGCACCACCGTGTTGGTTTATTATTATTATTATTATTAATTACATTGTATTATGTGACACAGTTTTACACTGCATTATGTGACACAGTTTTATAGGTACTGGGATCCTGCCCCCCTCCCCAAACCCTCACTCCATGATGGATTCCTCCACCTTGTTGCATTACCACAGTTCAAGTTTAGTTGAGATTCTTTCATTGCAAGCATATACCAAGCACAGAGTCCAGCCTCTTATTGTCCAGATAAGTTCAACAGCTTGTTGGGGAGACCATCTCTGGTTGGAAGGTAGAGCAGACAGAGTATCATTCCAATCAATTAAAAGCCCCAACATAAGATCAGTAACAATTTATAACGTGGTGGAATTAAATGACATAGTATTGAGTAACCAATATGTTTAAAACAAAATGCAAGTTCTTAACCACATCCTGTGACTTCTTCATTGACTTTGCAATTTTAGTTTATATACAACCGGGTTCTATACACCTTAAAATGGCTATAGATTACTATTCAGTTATCTTGTGTCTATTTTTACTATAGTATTTAGCATTTTATAACATCGAAGCATAATTTTGTTGAACCTGGCTTTTTTTCGGGAAGTCTAGACTGGCTTATAAATCTAACAAGACATGTGTCAACAGTTTAGGTGCAGAAGAGTTTTAGGAGGGGTGCGCAGAGAAATCCTCAATACCTCGGTGAGGAGTAACTAATCTTTGTGTCCCACCTAGTAAGGTATAAGTGAATCCACGCTGACCATTTCCTGTCTGTTTCTAAGCTTTCCTTATTGTTCTCTATCTATTCTAGATTTTTTTTATTTGTTTGTTTGTTTATTTTGAGGCATTTCTGGAGTGATCCTGATGGTCATTCCAGAGAGGGTGGGGACCCAAAGTTGGAACCAAGCTAGGACCAGAGAAACCTCCCCTCCCTAGGCCTGAAGGAAGTTTACTGTTCTTCTGTTTCTGCATGATCCTGTTGTTTTATCTTTTTTTTTCCATTTATTTTAGTTAGGGTTTTTGTTTTGTTTTGTTTTGTTTTTTACTTTTGCTTCATTAATTACATTGTATTATGTGATACAGTTACATAGGTACTTGGGTTCTCCCCACCCCTCCCCAAACCCTCCCACCATGGTGGATTCCTCCACCTTGTTGCATAACCACAGCTCAAGTTCAGTTGAGATTCCCCCATTGCAAGCATATACCAAACCTAGAGTCCAGCATCTTATTGTCCAGCCAAGTTTAACGGCTTCTTAGGTATACCCTCTCTGGTCTGAAGACAGAGCCAGCAAAGTATCATCCCAGTCAATTGAAAGCTCCAACATACCATCAGCAAAACTTTACATCATTATGGAATTAATTGACATAGTAATGAGTAACCAATATGTTAAAAGTAAATGCGAGTTCCCAGCCACCCTCTGTGACCACCTCACCTACACTTCAATTTTAGTTTATATACAACATATAATATTCATAACATAACATGTTATACATAACATCATATCATCTTAAATTAAGGCAAACATGTGGTATTTAACCTTTTGGGATTGGCTCATTTCCCTTAGCATTATGGTTTCCAGTTTGGTCCATTGCCAGAGAGGGTGGGGACCCAAAGTTGGAACCAAGCTAGGACCAGAGAAACCTCCCCTCCCTAGGCCTGAAGGAAGTTTACTGTTCTTCTGTTTCTGCATGATCCTGTTGTTTTATCTTTTTAACATGCTTACATTTTTTAATTCTAGAGCAAGGACCACTTTTTCTATTTGCTATAACCTGTGCCATAATACTCGCCACATACTATATAACAGGTAGGGGAATGGGTGAAGAAAAAACAAAACAGGACATTAAAAAAAGAAGAAATGAAGGAAAAAATGGTTGATTTGACTTTCTGTTCAACAATATTTTAAAAATCCTGTTTTCAAGACAAATTATCCTCCCATTACTACCTTACATTGTTTGAAATCAAAATAATCCAAAAAATATTGATATTCAGAACAGAGTGGCCTAATGTGATAATATTTGGATCTTCTCTTTTATATGTAATGATCCATAGGTTGTAGTGTCTATTACTTATAAATATCTAAAGACAAGGGAAATACAAAGGAGGTTTCATGTTTAGAGACCAAAGGGCTTGGGCTGTTCATTCTAAAGGATATTTAACACATCCGTATCTCTTTACTTAAGATCCACTCAATAAAATGGAGATGGCCAGCCCAGACCTACTTTCCTGGCCTCATGGGAAGATCACAAAACTGATCAGATGAGCTACCAGCTAACATCCGTGCTGGTGGTAAGAGTGGGGAAAGGGTAATGTTGATGATTTTCCTTATGTTCCAAGAATGGTTAAAAGATGGATGCAATCAAGTGAACTTAAACAAAAATGAAGCAAAACCAGCCCAGTTCATTTTTAAATTAATTTATTTGAAATGCAGAGTTACACAGATAGAAAATCATATGAAGATTTGCATCTACTTGTCTGTTCCCCATGTAACAGCTGAGAACAAGGCTGGGCCAGGAGCTACAGCAACTTGTCAATCTCCCATCTGTGTGTAAGAGATTCAAACACTTGGGCCATCTTCTAATACTCTTCCAAGGCCATTAGCAGGAAGCTATATGGGAAGTGAAGCTGCCAGGACATAAGATTGTATTCATATGGATTGCTGGAGTTACAGGTGATGACTTAAAGTACTATGTCATGGTACCACTACCTTATAGCTCATTTTTTCATGTTAAGTTTTCAGAAAAAAAGTTAGTCTTCAGAAGATGATCAGACATACATTTTTGAAAGATTTATTTATTTTTACTGCAAAGTTAGATAAACAGAGAGGAGGAGAGACAGAGAAGAAGATCTTCCATCCGATGATTCACCTGCTAAGTGACCACAACAGCTGGAGCTGTGTTATCCTAGGCCAGGAGCCAAGAACTTCCACCAGATCTCCCACACAGGTGCAGCATGCAAAGGCTTTGGGCCGTCCTTGACTGCCTTCCCAGTCCACAAGCAGGGAGCTGGATGGGAAGCGGGGTTGTTGGGATTAGAACCAGAGTCCACATGGGATACTGGTTCAAGGTGAGGACTTCAGCCGCTAAGCCACTGTGCCGAGCCTAACATACATTTTATAAGATTTTGTTAGTTCTCAACCTGTTCTACAGCTGAAGAATGACAAATGTTCTTCAACACACAGAGCTTTCGTAGTGTGCCTTGTTCTCTGTGGACCAGTGCCGGGAGAAGGGGAGCTCTGTCAGCTTCTGCTCCACCCTGAAAAGGTGCATTTACAGATGGAAGGCTTTACAGAACAACTTCCATAGATAAATATCAACCTGGTTGAAAAAAACGTTTTGATAGTGACTAATTATCCTACTCCTAAAAGAAACATGCTTCCAAAAGGCCTGCAGAAGATGGCATTATTTACATATACTGTTTACTGCTACATTGCTGTCAAAGCTGCAGTATTCTTATCGAACCTGTAACAAATCTCGAACAAATGTCTGCTACTTAAAGCAGAAACTTGTTCTGAGAACAGGTGTGTTGGCGGGGGGGAAGCTAAAATTGCAAATAAGACTTTAAATCAGTTTCAACTGATATACCATCACAGTGAATGTGCATATGTATATCTAAACACACATTTCCAGTATTTATTAACAAGTTGAACATAATTAATTTTGGGGACTTTGTGGTAATCGAATTCTCTTTGTTTTAGTACATAGTCTGAGAAATTTTGCTGGCACAGATAATTCATAGTAACTCCTCCTGCCAATAAATGAAGCCAACATGTTTATAATATCTGGAAATTTTTAAATATCCAAATATTTCTTGGAAAGATGGAGGATGGGCTTGGCTGCCATGGAAGAGAAAAAGTTGCCACTACCAAGTTATAGAGTAATTGGCACTAGCTAGTAATGCTGGATCCAGATAAACATTTTCTATGATTCAGAAAATACCCAAAGTGTATATATGCATAATTAAGTGGTAGATACAAGATAATATAATTTATCATAGAAAAAGAAAAAAACTTGATATTGATTAGTAAGCAAAGATTTTTACCAACAGATATTGAAATATCTATAAAAAGAAACATGATACATTAGTAACATGAAGGAATCAGGTATCTACACATTCAAATGTACAAATTTCAAAAATAAAATACATATAAAGTCAGTTGTAGAATGGAATAGTATGGTATAGGTTAAACAGAATCAAAACAGTACTACTTTTTTCTCTTTAGAGAAATATGCTTTATGATTATATAGAAGATTCATTATATATAAGATTGATTTAGGCCAATTGAATGAATTCTCAGCTTGTCCATATGAGGGGTAACAAAGGGGACAAGAGTTTAAAAAAGAGTTTTTAAGATATCTGTAATATTTTACTTCTATTACAGACATCCCAGGGTTACAGTCACCCAGGACATTCCACTGTGGCCCATGATTGCAGAGTCCCGGGACAGCAGGGGAGCTCCCCAGACTTCTGCCACCACACTGGGAAATGGCAATAACGCCAACCACCCATCACCCTTCCCTGCTTTCCAAATGGGATGGGTGTACCTCGCCAGAGTGCATACCCAAGCTTTCCACGGGAAACGCCTTCTTCATTAAGAGCCACGTCTTCCAACTGCCTTTAACGTTCTTTCCGCAGCGTTCTTGGAAAGAAAAAAAAAAAAAAAACGGTTTCAATCTCACTGTATGCGAAATGGGAGGATGAGAGCAGGGAGAGAGCGAGAAAGTGAGAGCCCTCCCTAGTATCTGAGTCCCCCTCACCTCACCTATGAGGGAGTACGCACCCCAGCCGGGACAAGTCCTGCTCAGGTCACTCTCACCGCAAGCGCGGGGCGGGCCTGGCCGGGGCGACGCGGCACAGCCTCCCGAGGAGCTGTCCTCCTCCAGGGTGCTGATTCCCGCTCTGGCGTCCGCCTAGGTGGACTGGGCGGTGCACAGAGCTAGGCGGCTGAGGTTGGCGTTGTGTCTGGATTGGTCCTGCAAACAAGGCAGAAGGGAGAGGCGGGAGAGCAAGGTGAAGATTTAGCGGATGGCAAATGTGGGACTATAGCCTCAGGCGTAGCTTTTGAGGAGCCCCAGCCACGGCTTCGGTTGGGCTTCGGTTGGGCTTCGGTTGGGCACGCAATATGGAGTGAACACACAGAGTGCATCTCCAAGGGGGCCGGGATAGGCCAGGAGGTGAGGAGGAGAAAGAGCCAGAGAGAGAGAAAAGAGTGGTGGCTGACGCCTGCGGATTTGGGATTGGATCCAGAGACAAGGCTCACTCGCGGGAAATGGGTTCTGTACCACAGCTGACCAACGTTTTCACTTTCCTGTTTTCCAGCTTCTGGCATTTAGGATTTACAGCAACAAACTGTGAGTACACGGAGTTGGAAGGGGGTGGGCGAATCGGGGGAACTGCCGCATTCAGAGAGAAAATCAGGTACAGGTCTGAAGTTACTGAGTGGAGAGTCTCTGCTCTGGATAGACGAACAGGGTGGAATATCACGGATTGCGGTGCTTTCCTCACTCCAACCGTCCCAAAATTCAGCGGAGCTCTGAAGAGGCAGTCCTGCTGGAATCCCTGACCTCCCGGAATCGGCAAAGTCCGGGGGAGCAGAAAATCCTACTGCTAGCGCTGAGATCTCTGCCTGCCAGGAGTCAGCCAAGGTTTTCCCTGGGAAGGATTCTGCGCAGTGAGTTCCTGCAGGCAGCTTCCAGGGTTAACGGTACTTCCACTCAGTGACAGCAACTCTTCTCCCCTGCCCTAGGCAGAAGGTCCAGGTAGGGTGTCTCATAACAAATAGATGTCAGTTCAACAGAATGACAGCTTGGGCCACAGAGTCACAGCCCAATGTACTCAACTGAAAGATCAATGCCTGTCATTGGCACAGAGCGAGAGCTTCTTTAGGTACCTCTCTTTTTACCAGGGAACACATAATGAATATGCAATAAGCACTCTGTCATCGAAGCACCGATCTCTGCAAGCGCAGAGCATTTCACTTAACAGGCAGGAAGGCTGGGCACAGGGGGATCTGCCACCTGCCTTATGTGCAGCTCATCAAACTCACATAAATCTCTGGAGCTATTGAGTTCAAACACAATTACTCAGCTGCCTCTACAAGCAGAGAAAGGGAAGATTTCCCAGCTCTGGGAACTCTTACATGCTAAGGAGTATAGTTCACACATCGTTTTCCAAAGATGGTTTCCCAGGCTTCTCAAGTTTCTATGCAGGTGTCCCTAAACTCTATCCCAACCTGGAGTTACAGAAATTTTAAACATCTGGAATAATGTTACTTTGTGTGATTGGCATCACTAGCAATAGAGGAAGAGAAGGCAATGCTGACCACTTTTGATTCCTTCTGCCTGGGCTCCCACTGGTCTCGGATTCTACTGGACAAAGAGCATGTGTTCCTTACACAATTGCACTTCAAGGAAAGACAAGACGCATGTCCGGTGCTGAAAACTGTTCAGAGAGGAGGGCTTTCTGTTTATCATTGAAAGTTTCTGAATTCCAAATCTTTAATTAGTGGCAACCCCCGCTAATGCTCTTGTTGAGTTTTGGGCTGAGAAAGTCAACTTCTACAAAAGGGAGGGGGGTGCTGAGGGCTTGCATTTAGAAATTTCCTCAAGAATGTGTGCAGAGACAAGTTAAACTCAGTGTTTCTTTGCTTTCTGACTTCTTCCTTTTGCTCATGCTGCCCCTGCCTCTTTCCCCTGTGAAATTGTTTCCTTGGTTCTTAACAAAAGACTTCAACTGTTAGCAGAAGAATGTTAGGTATGACCATAAACTAGATTTTCAACTTTCTAGAACACAAGATGTCAGTATAGTCCTGATAATTCAAAGGAGTGACCACAAAGCTGCATTTTTTCCCAAAAAAGGGAATACCTTGAAGGCCCACTGTGGGGGGAAGGAAAGTAAGAATAAATAGGAGGCACCTCCCAGCATGCCTTGGGAGCACCTGCTTGCTAAGTGCTCTTGTTAACAGCCAGGGGCAAAACAGAGTTTTCTGTAAATTAATTTAATTATAATTACTGTTTTAATAATACTCATAGAATCTAGGTACCAAGGTTTAAGATGTATGCTTATCCTTACTGATGCAATGACAAAGCTAATTCTGAACACTCAAACTCCAGCTGCTAATGAGTTTGTATATTTTTTCAGAGATAGTGTAATTGCCTCTTTTACATCCTCATTTGAATGCACACTGCTTGCTAAATACTTGGGGTCAGTGTTGTTAAGGAACAGTGATGCATGTTGATTATGTTGTGCATAATGTATTAGTTCAGGTTCAGTGATCAATAGAACAACAGTGGAAAGTTCCTTTTCACCTCAGGACCTGTTGATCCTCAGAGTCTGTGTGCAGAATCTCCATGAGAACAGGATAAGCACTGCAGGTCCTCAGGCTGCCGCTGTCCAGTGTTTCCTCATTCACATAAAGCTTGGGATCTCTATTCATCTGTACTCCGTTGACATAGATTTGCATATTCCTTAGACTATCAATTTCCATTGGAATTATTTTTCTTAAGCTTAGTTGGAAAGATGATTTTTGTTCAAGATAACATTTCCTTTATTTTGAATTAATCTCATGCAATGCCATTTGGGACTGTAGCCTTTTGAGGAGATTACTTGCCAAAGTAGTTCTATGACACATAGTTACAACTATGAGCTCAGTTCACGTGAGAATAACTTTTTACTGTTTCCATTCCTCTTGTAATAATCTGAGTGTGTTAAAGTTGTGGTATGTGTTTGTATGTGAGCGTGTGCATGTGAATTTTTTTATAACCTGACAAAAACAAGGACATTTATCTCCTAGAGATAAATGAATACTTAATCTATTACACATTTTAAGAGTTTATAAACTAAAGTAAATTTCAATAAAATGCAATAACTAAATTAAATGAAAAGAATTAAAATTAAAGTCAAGTTAGAAGACTACAGCAGAGTTATTATGAATCCATAAAGAAAACAAAACTATCAACCATCTCCCCAATCTAGATGTTCAGGATATTAAACAGCAACAATACTTCCTGTGCACATACCCTTAGGGGAGAGTTAATTTCAAGTGTAGATGTAATAAGCTCTTGCTAAATGGAAAAAAAAATTACATATCCTATCAACTCATCTGGCACCAGGAAAATGTTCCAAGAGAGCTGATGAAAGGTAAACCAGGAATTGGAGGAGTTGATCAGTTTTATTCCCAATTACCCTGCCACTCAGGAGTCAAACAGTGATAAGGTATGCAATCTTCTGGTGCTCACGTGATTGGGTGTAAAGCTAGGATATGTGATGACCTCAAAAGAGAATACCTTGTGGGTCTCCTAACTGAGCAGATCCATCTGTGTTGAAAGACTGTTAGAACTGCATGTACAAGGTGTTAGGAATCCATTGGATATGAGATCACTATGTGATTTTTGATACAAAACATGTTATAACAAAAATTTAGTCTTCACTGATAAATCACTTTGAATAAACTTTAAATCCATTACACAAGATTTTGTTCATATATTAATAAATGTATTGCTTCTATATATTATTTTCACATGAATGTTACCCTGGCAGAATCACATTTGATCTAGCCTTTCTCACAAGGGATATTTCATCTTAGTTGTATTAAGACATCAATCATATTCATAGAGATCTCCAAGTAAGGAGATGAGCTATGTCTTGAATGACCTGAAGCTTACTCGTAAACTCCATCGGTAGCTTACATTCTAAGTAAACGTCATTCTGATTTTTCTCAAGAGTGTTTGTGATACACTTTTCATGACTTTTTGTCTGTATAATTGAAGCAAATACTTACAATGTACATTTAAGAGTTCTAAAAATTTTCTCATTGTTGAACTTATTTTTTATATTTATTATTATTATTATTATTATTATTATTATTATTATTATTATTATCTTATGATACAGTTCCATAGGCTTCTGGCATTTCTGTTATCCCCTCCCCAATTCCCTACTCACCCACCTATTTCCTCCATATTATTACTAAAATACAGTTCATCATACACAGTCATATGTCCATTATTGTGGGCATGGACAATGGCAGAGAGTCCAGTATCCTATTGTCAAGATATAGTGAACAGTCTCATTGACAGTCCATCTTTGTCTGGAAGTAGAAATGCACGCTACATTGTATCCTCACATGTGGATGTTAGTCTCCATTTTACAGCTACTGTACATCCCCTTAAATGAAACATCATAATGCAAAATCAACAATAGAAAGAAAAATAGAAATTTACAATGCCATGAAGTTAAATGGCATGTTACTAGATATGACAGTCTCCATTACACAGCTACTATACATCCCCTTAAATGAAGAGACAGAAAACAAAATCAACATCAGGAAGAAAAAAGAAATTAACAACACCATGAAGTTAAATAACATGCTACTAAATGACTAACGTGTAGCTGAAGAAATGAAAATCAAGAACTTTCTTGAAGAAAATGATGCTGCTGTATGATCTATGAGTCATTGAATGATTTAATCAGAAGAAAGTGTTTTGAAGAGATGAAAGTAGCAGAAAATAACAAAATCCATGAGATACAGTTTCCGCTGGTTTTTGCTGGTGAAGTGTGTTTCTTCTAGACAATAAATAGATGTTGTTTTGTTTTTTTAATCCAGTCTACTAATCTATGGTGTTTGATTGAGCTTAAATCATTTACATTTAGATTATAATATGTATGGATGGTACTTTGGTCCTGTCATTTTAGGAATGGGTTGTTCATTTATTTAGTCTTCTGTTGTCATTTTATTGGGATGTTCTTCATATTTGCCTTTGGTTTTGGTAGGTTCTGTTCCCCTTCTCTGTCAAGAGAACATCTTGAAGTATCATTGGTAGGGCAGGTTTGGAAGAGGAATATTCTTTTAATTTTTTTTTTTTTTACTGTGGAAGAATTTTATTTCATTTTCAAAGACAAAAGAAAGGTTTGCTGGATATGTTATCCTAGGCCGAACATTTTTTCTATTTTTTTTAAACATGCTGACTGCAAAGCGCAGAATAGCAAGGTTTTTTTTTTAAAGATTTATTTATTTTTGTTAAAAGTCAGATACACAGAGAGGAGAGACAGAGAGGAAGATCTTCCATCTGATGATTCACTCCCCAAGTGAGCACAACAGCCGGTGCTCTGCCAATCCGAAGCCGGGACCAGGAACCTCTTCCAGTCTCCCACGCGGGTGCAGGGTCCCAAGGCTTTGGACCATCCTCAACTGCTTTTCCCAGGCCACACGCAGGGAGCTGGATGGGAAGTGGAGCTGCTGGGATTAGAACCGGCGCCCATGTGGGATTCTCATGCGTTCAAGGGGAGGACTTTAGCCGCTAGGCCATGCCGCCGGGCCCGGTAATTTTTTTTTTTTTTTTTTAGAATCTGGAATGTGTCACTCCATTCTCTTCTTGCCTGTAGAGTTTCCTGTGAGAGATCTCCTGTGAGCTTAATTGGCATTCCTTTATATGTCACTTGATTTTTTTCATGTGCACATTTAAGGATCTTTTGCTTATGTTCAATTGAAGAGAGCTTGATGATCATGTGTCTTGGTGAAGATCGCTTTTGATCAAACCTGTTGGGAGTTCTGTGCCTCTCTAGGAACTTGTTTCCCAATTCTTTCTCCAGATTAGGGAAATTTTCCTTTATTATTTCTTTAAATACATTTGCAAACTCAGTTTCTCATTGTGTACCTTCTGGGACTCCCATAACTCTTATATTTGGCCCCTTAATAGTGTCTTTCAATTCTTGAATACTCTTTTTGGCCTGATCCAGCTCTGCTTCCAGCTTTTTGTTTGCTTCCCCCTGATGACAGGAAATAACTTCCAATTCTGAGATTCTTTCTTCTGCTTGCTTCATTCTATTTTGGAGACTCTCCATTGTACTCTTCATTTGCTCTGCTGTGTTCTTAATTTCTGATATACCAGCCTTGATTTACTTTATTGCTTCCTTAAATTCTTTGAACTCTTGCATGAGCTTCTCATTGTTGATCAGAATCTTTAAAATGAGTCTTATGGATTCTGTGTGCCCCATTTTCTCGATGTCTTCCTCAGTTAACTCTGAGGTTGGCAATGGGTTTTGCTCCTTTGCAGGGGAGTCTTCAGTAATATTCATTGTGCTTTTGTCTCTTCTTTTGCTCCTGGTCATTGTACTTCTGGTCAGCAGAGTCTTCTCCTTGAGGCAGGTTTCTAAGTTGTGTCACCCACAGGGCTACAATGCAATTTTACTTATTGTGGTTGGTACACAACTTTTTCCTTGTGGCCACTGTGTCCACTTGTGCCACAACCTCCAGTGAGTTCCAGGTATGGGTTCTTATGTCAGATTTCCACCATGGTCTCCACAGCCCCAGCTCCTGGCTCACCAGTCTCCACCTCCTGTGATACCGTGCTGAGGCTGCACCGTTGTCTCTGCAACCTTTCTCCCACTTTCGGTTGGAGCAGGTAACAGGATTAGAGAGACACCAGGTGTCCTATATAGTTAGGTTGTTGGTGGTGCTGATCTTGCCGGAACCTGTTGGACGTTAGGTCTGGGTGCCACATGGACCTATTTTGACCCATACGATGCCACAGTTGGTATTATTTTCCTGCAGGACCAGTGCAATCCTCTGAACTCAGTGAGTTCTCGCGAGCTCAGCACATGCGCAGTTCACTGTTGTTCCCCGCAGTCCTAAAGTTATTGTCACAGTGTACAAAATGGCACCTGATGTACCACCACTAGAGTTCTTGATCTGCTGGCCATCAGGTCTTAGGAATACCTAGACCTGCCCCGGGTGGAACCTATACAATGCCATGTATCTGCAGTTCACTTAGTCAGAAATGAGTTCACTTCCAGCTCAGTGTATGCTCAGTTCTTTCCCTTGCCTTTGCCTCCTTACGAAAAATGGTGCCCAATTCAGTTTTAGGGGGCTAACTGGGCTATGAAATCCACCCTGTTCTCGCACTGTCTGTCTGGGATCTGCTGCTCTGTACCCTCATGGGACACCCAGAGGAGACTCCTGGCTCCTGGCTTCGCATTGGCTCAGCTCCAGCAGTTGCAGCTACTTGGGGAGTGAATCAGCGGATAGAGAATATTCCTCTCTGTCTCTCCTTCTCTTTGTACATCTGACTTTCCAATAAATTAATAAATATATAAATAAATAAGTACATAAATCTTAAACAAAATAAAACTGTTAGCAAGATAGGGAATTGGCTGTAATTAATCTAATGAGACTCTGTGGATAAGTTTTTGACATTGGGTGAGTTCTCTATGATTTTTCTCTAGCTCTGCCCACATAAGAGGACGTAGAATCAGCAGGTCCCACCAGATCCAACCTGAGTCATACTTAGAAAAACAAGACAGAAATGCTTTGATGTGAATGTGATTAGAGATTTAATGAGAGATGCTTTCTATCACAGTGGTCAAAGTAAGAGTACATCTGGACGAAGACTCAGTTCTTCATTTTGCTGTACAAGTGTTGATTTTGGAAATAGGAAAGAACATAGTTTGAGGAGGACTTATGAATTTTCTTCCAAAAATTGCACAGCAAGGTAACAATGCCATGAACATTACTTATATGAGTCTTGTGTCATAATCTACAGATGTGAGCCTGAAAGTGATGAACTGAGCTGTAGTTGCAAACCTCAGACCCCAACACAAGGCTGGCTATCGTGTGACTCTAACACCTAAAACCTCGCCTCCACCTCTCCTCCCCAAGTTGCATGGAGCTCCTCACATGCTGCAGACGAGCCATTTAGATTGATGTGTCCAAGTGTCCATCTGCATTGGCTGCCTACTTGCTCTAGGATGCCCTTCCCCAGTTTCTACCCTCCCTCATTTCTTCCAGTCACACAGAGGGGTAGGTGAGTGCTTTCCCCAGGCTGGATGGAGTGATACATGTCATTTCCATAGCCCTTCTCATAGACATTATTGCCCCAACTGAGAATTAAAGTTTCCTAGTGTTCATATTTAGTTGGATATTTATGCTTGACACCAAAAATATTAGATGTGTGAATAGATAAAAAAATTGGTAGTGATTTCCTACTAAGATTTTTAAATTCTAAACAATTTCTACAGTCCTAAAATCAGAGTCTTGTTTTTATCATGTATTTATTTTTAAATAATAAGGATTCCTTAACCTCAATTTGAAAATCCTAAGTTAATAACTGTAAATAAAAAAGTGGAAGTCTGGATCACTTAATGGGTGTGGGAGCTGAAGATGGATTTGTGTATCTTGCCTTCACTGGGATTATCTTTTTTTTGGATGCATGGCTATTCACTTCTAAAAGAGGAAAGTTTCCCATCCACCTGACCCGAGCACCAAACTGGAGATCAGCTTGGCTTACTCCTATGTAACCTGAAAACAAGACATTACCAGATTGCTAAAGAAGCTTTAAAAAAAATCAGATTTATTTTATTTTCATTACAAAATCAGATACACAGAGGGTAGAAGAGACAGAGAGGAAGATCTTCCGTCCAATGATTCACTCCCCAAGCGAGCGCAACGACCAGTGCTGCATGGGTCCAAAGCCGGGAACCAGGAACTTCTTTCCAGGTCTTCCACGCGGGTGCAGGATCCCAAGGCTTTGGGCCATCCTCGACTGCTTTCCTAGGCCACAAGCAGGGAGCTGGATGAGAAATGGAGCTGTCGAGATTAGAACAGGCGCCCATATGGGATCCTGGCATGTTCGAGGTGAGGACTTTAGCCGCTAGGCCACACCGCCTCCCTGTACAGAAACATTTCTATAGCCTAAGTTTCTGTATAAAATGGAAGAGTGAATTCAGTCAATCACAGTTTTAGTATTACATTATTAGAAATATTTGTTTTTAATTGAAAAGCTTTAACACAGGCTATGTTTATTGGGCAAAGAAGATGAAGTGTTTAAATAGTCACTCATTTGAGAAACGTATTGAGAAAATTAGTTTGAATTTAATGTTCTTTTCCCTAATCTCAAGTTTTTCTAAGCTCTCTGAGAAACAAAGGATAACAAAAACTATTCCATGTCATTAAGAGTTGTTGAACACATGGCAAGAAACTTTGATAAATATGACCCTAAAATAATGATTAAGTAAGCTCATATATGTATAATCATATCAAAGCGCAAAACATTAGGAAAAGGAAAGCACCAGGTGCAATAGCAGGCACACAGAAGGTCAAGCTGGCTGAAATTAAATGGATGCTGTTAGAGAAGAATGACATTTAAGTGCAGTCTTAAATGTATGGCCTTTATTAGAGAAATTGAAGGGGGCTCCTCCTTGCCATGGCAATGGAAGAAGCAACTAAAAAAAGTAGGCAAGTCTGGGGATCTTTTATTTTCATTTTAAAGCTGCAATAATAATTACATACAGCTTTTGCTTTAAAAGGATCATCCTGCTAGAATAAAATAGATTAAAGTGGGCCAGGACTGGTGGTGGCAAAGCCTGTGAAGACACCTGAAAAGCCTCAGAACAGAATGTATTCCAATTGTCAAGAGCCACAAAGATTCCAAAAGATAATAGTAACCAAACAAGTTCAAGACTCAGGGAAGCATAAGTCTGTGAATTCAGAAGGCACAGATTTGTGCTTAAAATGCACTTGTGGCTGCTTCCATGTTTTTGATAAATGAGACCCATAGAGGTAGCACAAGTTACTGTTTCCTGAAATTCTTCTCTGGGAATATGAAATGACCATGCTTTCAGAGGGCCATATTTCACATTTGCATGACATGACATAGTTTATAGTGTCTGTATCCATCTTCCTGATGCAAATTGTAATCTGTAAATGATGCCGTGCTTTATCAGCGGAGTGAGAGCCATTATTAAGAATGTATAGTTAAATCTCAGTATCCCGATTCTCACTCCACCTCTGACTGGGGAGTAGCCCAAGATCACAGCTATTATCAGAGGTTGCTCTTTAGGAAGAGGGCCAACAGCATGCAGTGTGGGCCATTTGAATTTCCTTTTTCTGATAGGTAGGTGATAGGCTGGCATAAACTCTGTGTCTACATTTCTAGTTGCTTTTGTGCATATTCTCGGGTGTTGATTAATACCATCTGTTTCACTGGATCCACTGAATTGATTGAGTTGTAGAGAATGATAAGAGTAATGTTGAAGTTAGAAGGACAGTGAAGAAAAATGGCAAAACATTGCTCATGATGCATATTATTGTTAAACATCGACCTTTGGAAGCAAAACTTCCTCTGAAGATAGTCCAAGGCAAACTGCGATGCAATGTTACATGCCTGACATGGTTTGTGGGTGTTAATCTAGGACACTTCTTAATGCATGCCTCTCATTCTGCCACTCCCTGTCTGCCTCCCATCTTTGCTTCCTCTCATTCCCACTCTTGCTCTCTGCTATAAGAACATGTAGTTTAGAATAATGTTGGCTTCTTCCAGAGCTCCTAATTGTGGTAAGGATGCATAAAGGTTGAGCACAAAGTCTGTCGGATTGAAATGCTGCCTCACTAACCCTCGTATGCATCATTACCAATATGCCTGGTATCACAAAGGCCTATTGACCTTACAAGCCCAACACATAGCTGCTCCCACAGGCCACTGGAAAAAAAAAAAAACAAACCTGTGTTATTCCACTCCCTCTACCCAGCTGTCCTCATGCAACTCTCCTTGACTTCATTAATCTCCTTAATCATTGCATATGGGGTCAGTCTTTCTTCCAACTCAAAAAGATAAGCCCTAACATTCAGAGCCTGAATGACAGAGGATGTAGAATACAAACAAATGCATGCTTGACTAAGAGAAACAGATTTACAGCAGGAGAAAAGTGAGTGGATGAGGGGCAGAGAATGCTTTGAATGTGGAAAGGCAATGGGTAAGGGGTGTCCAGTGTGCCCAAGCTAAGTGATGCCAATGTCCTGTTGGTATTCAGGCTGTTGGTATTTCCCAAATCTGCAAAGATGACAATAGTACATCAGACAGGAAGTGGGGGAATGTTAGAACACAATGAGAAAGGCCCAAGTCACAGTACTGGATTGATCTGTTCTCACTCAGTAACTATTCCCAGTCAGCATAGTGGAAGTGGATCTGCATGAGATGTACATAATGTGAACATCCAGTAATTCTGCCAGTTACCATAATGACTAAAGAGTCTTAGCATGGATTGTGTCATGCAAAGCAGGGCAAGGACAATTACAGGTTCCTGTTAAAACCAAGGTAGGAGGATTCATTTTCCCTAATTTAAGTTGGAGAATTTAGACACTGCCTCTGTGCATGGGGACTTGTTATTATACCTGCACAGGTGACAGGACTGGGTAGGGACAAAATGTGCCTCTGCCTTACATAGGCAGATTCCTCACTGTGTATAGGAGCTTCTCCTCATTAGTATTTCATAGGCAACAGAATTTGGGGCTGATAATGTGCCTACCTTACAGAGAAACCATTCCAGTTCCTCATTTGGCCCATAGGCTCTGCCCTCGCATGGGCACTGCTCCTGAGGCTTGGTACCTGCTGCGATATCTCGAGGACAGCCTCACAGGAAAGGAGAAAAACTCAGTCTTTCTTTTCCTTAAGTCTCACTTTCACTCCAATTTTACATCTTTTTTAACCTCTGTTTTTTCTTTTGTCATATTTCATATTTCTGACCTCTTTTTCCTACCCATCACTGCCTCTCCTTGGTTCTCTCCTTTGCTTCTCTCTTCCAGTCTCCAGGGACTTTCACGAAAGGGCTTATGTCTCTGTTCCATGGCTGAAGCTATTGTTTTCCAAAGTTTCCGCTGAATTTTCACTCACTGTAAAAATGGGGTACATGATGCCTGAGGGAGTCTGGGAGCTCAGCTATAGGTCACCACTGAAGTATATAATTTCTTGAATTTTATCTTAAACATTCAGGTGGATTTGCATTAAGTGTCATGTTATGTCTGTGCGTGTTGTATGAAGAAAAACTTTTTCAGAATCCTTTGATTAAAATTGATAATCAATGCTACGTGACATAACCCAGCACTGAGGGCTGCTTACACTACCGGCACAGGCCTGAAGACATTATCTACTATCCCCTAATTTACATCTTCAGGAATTCCTGATCCTAACAGAGCAACTTCAGTGTTTCTGAGAGTAACATTTTGTTTTTCTTCCAATTAACAACTGTTACCGAACTAAAAGCCAGAGATTATGATTAATCAATAATTGGATGTACGAAGGACTTATCGATTCATGAGCAGAAAGGAAAACTTCCAGTTGGCTTAGTGAATAGTAATGGAGACATCTGGGGAGGCTGTGGAAGGAGCAGGTGAAGATACAATACAATGTGCTTCTCTACTTCCAAAAACAAGATGGATTCCAAATTAAACTGTTGAATATATCTTGACAATAGGATACTGGACTGTCTACCATTGTCATGCCTTCAATGTCAGGATACAGTTAAATAGCAGAATGATGTAGATATGACTGATTGTAAAGGACTATGCTATTGTAATGACATGGGGGAATTTAGTGGGGGTGCAGGGCTTTGAGGATGGGGAATGGAAAATTCCAGATCCTATGAAACCATGTCATGGAGAAATTAAATAAATAGATTTTATTTTTTAAGATTTATTTATTTTTTTTTCTATATATTTTTTTATTATTATTTAACTTCATTAATTACATTGTATTATGTGACACAGTTACATAGATACTTGGGTTCTCCCCACCCCTCCCCAAGCCCTCCCACCATGGTGGATTCCTCCACCTTGTTGCCTAACCACAGCTCAAGTTTAGTTGAGATTCCCCCATTGCAAGCATATACCAAACATAGAGTCCAGTAAATTTTTGCTGATGGTATGTTGGAGCTTTCAATTGACTGGGATAATACTCTGCTAGCTCTGTCTTCAGACCAGAGAGGGTATACCTAAGAAGCCATTGAACTTGACTGGACAATAAGATTTATTTATTTTTATTACAAAGTCAGATATACAGAGAGGAGAGACAGAGAGGAAGATCTTCCGTCCAATGATTCACTCGCCAATTGACCACAACGGCCGGTGCTGAGCCATCTGAAGCAAGGAACCAGGAACTTCCTCCAGGTCTCCCACGTGCGTGCAGGGTCCCAAGGCTTTGGGCCATCCTAGACTGCTTTCCCAGACCACAAGCAGGGAGCTGGATGGGAAGTAGAGCTGCTGGGATTAGAACCGGTGCCTATATGGAATTTTGGTGTGTTCAAGGCGAGAACGTTAGACGCTAGGGCATGGCACCAGGCCCCTAATAAATTTTATTTTTTTTTGAGATTTATTTATGTATTTTAATACAAAGTCAGATATACAGAGAGGAGGAGAGACAGAGAGGAAGATCCTCCGTCCGATGATTCACTCCCCAAGTGAGCGCAGCAGCCGATGCTGTGCCAGTCCAAACCCAGGGACCAGGAACCTCTTCCAGGTCTCCCACACAGGTGCAGGGTCCCAAGGCTTTGAGCAGTCCTCGACTGCTTTCCCAGGCCACAAGCAGGGAGCTGGATGGGAAGTGGAGTTGCCGGGATTAGAACTGGCACCCGTATGGGATCCTGGGGCGTTCAAGGCGAGGACTTTAGCCCCAGGCCACGCCACCGGGCCCCAAATTTTAATTTTTTTTTAAAGATTTATTCATTTTTTATTACAGCCAGATATACACAGAGGAGGAGAGACAGAGAGGAAGATCTTCCGTCCGATGATTCACTCCCCAAGTGAGCCGCAACGGGCCGATGCATGCCGATCCAAAACCGGGAACCTGGAACCTCTTCCGGGTCTCCCACACGGGTGCAGTGTCCCAATGCATTGGGCTGTCCTCAACTGCTTTCCCAGGCCACAAGCAAGGAGATGGATGGGAAGTGGAACTGCCGGGATTAGAACCAGCGCCTGTATGGGATCCTGGCGCGTTCAAGGCGAGGACTTTAGCCGCTAGGTCACGCCACCGGGCCCCCATATTTTAATTTTTTAAAGAGTAAATTTTATTTCTAATGAGAATGAGTGAATGCCATCTGTGTTTGTTTGCATTGGTCAATGAACTGATATCAAGTTTGATCAGAAATTTAATATTATCTCAACCTGAGACCACACAAAATCAATATGGAAACATTTTCAATAATCTGTTTAATAAACCATGTTACATAATTTTAAAATTAAAATGTGTGTAATATAGAAACACAATTTTGGATGAGTTATTATTAGTTTCATTTTATTACTACTGTACTTATAGAATTGTATACATGTATATGATTTATCTAAAACATTTATTTTGTTGGCTGTCAAGAGTTATTATTTCCCAAGGTCAATATTGACTAGTTATTACCTTTGTGAATATTAATCTTAGATAATAAATTGAAATGGCTGGCTGGAAGACAATTCATACCTATGTCTTTTCTGAAATGGAATGGCTTTTGCCCAGAGGATGGATGAGTGCTATAGGGAGCAGGAAGGGATGTGCCTCTGTGGCTGCTCAGTTTTAGGTGGCATTCATCAACATGCTTTGTATTCAGATCTGTGTGGTTGTTGCTGTTCCTCCTCCCTACAGTTCCTTTGCCTTATGAATAGAATGTGATGTTCACATCTATCGAATTTGGTACTTCAGTAATACAATCAGCAGAGAGATCATAAAGCACATTGGTAGTTGCTATGGGTAGTACATGGAAAGCACATGGGTAGTAACATGGTGGACGAATGAATGCCGGGGTTCTAGTATTTGTTTCAGCCAATGCACTGTTATCAGAGAAATGCAAAACTCCTTCAATTATGATATAATTCAATGAAGAATACAGGACTATGCTTTGGTTTTTGTCTGTTTGTTTATTTGTTTTGCTTTTGTGGTGATGATTCTGTCTACTAAGAAAGCATTATTGTGTGACAAGCACAGTAAATTTTGATGTATAAACCAAAATGCATACATCTGTCTGTGATTTTATAACAATATGTATTTCTTTATTCACTGACATCAGTATCAACTGATTTAGTAGAAATATCTGGTAGTTAGATTTCAACCAAGGTGAAATTTCTTCCAAAATTATGAGCCCATTGTTACAATACATCCTTTTATTGCTGCAGTCACTACTGAGTCAATTCTAGATACTGACTCTATATCATAGATAGATAGATAGATAGATAGATAGATAGATAGATAGATATAATTATACACACACTGAGTGACATTTCAGGTTAGAAAAAATTGATGTTAAGCAAATGTAAAATTATGACAATTGCTGCATGCAGTTATATTTACATAGAATGACTACCTGCCTTTCTGTGCAAATAGTCAGTTATATTACATTATTGGTATTTTCCTTTGCAAACACAATGTATTAATCTTGCTTTCATCTCAGCAAATCTTTTTCAGCCACTAATGGTCTAATAAAAGACCTGGACTTAGAAGACACTCAAAACTGTCCTATGCCTCATGTGAAATAAATATTTTACACGGTCTTACTAAAAAATAAAACTCATTATTTCATCACTTAGTTTACAAATTTTGAATTAGATTTATTGAAACGATATTATGTGCTCTTAACTTATATCCAATTGTGTTTTATTCTGTTTTCTATTTTCTTTTTTTTTTTCTTTTTTTTTTTATTCCTTGATTACATTGTATTATGTGATACAGTTTCGTTCAACGGGGAATCACTCCACCCCTCCCCCCGCCCTCCCCCCATGTGGAATATTCCACCTTGTTGCATATCCACTGATCAAGTACAGTTGAGATTCCCTCTTTGCAAGCATAAACTATTTTCATGGCTTATAAATAACTTGTATAGATTGAGCACCATACGCCAGACCACATGAAAGTTAAAGGCCTTTATAGCAGAGCTAAATCCCAGTACCTGATTGAGTGTTGGAGCAGGACACCGGTCACATTATGCAGGGCTATGACAGTAACCAGCACATGAGAGATCAAGGTCCAAGGGTAGATTCTGTGGGGGATAAGTGGGCCCAACCCTGTGGACATGACATACTGCTTAGCTCAATAGTTGGGATGGTGACAGGCTGAATTAGGTGTGCACAAGGAACCCACCAACACTGATGGTACTGGGGCTGACAATAGGCTGGAAAGGTCCAAGCTGCAGCACTTGCATGAGCTTCCTAAAACAGGTGTGGAGCAGGCTGACCTACAATACAAAGGTTAAGACAGAGGCTATGCCAGGTAAGGGTATAGCACTGCTGGAGCATGTGAAATCTGGGTCTGGGAATGTGTTGAATGGGGAAACCTGGAAATCTCCTATAGGGGGCCATAGTTCACACTGATGAGCATGTGTTCCAGACCTAGGGGTCAGTTAAGCTGAGCAAGGTAGCCCCATCTGTTGGCAAGTGTATAGGTTGGTTTTGGAAGGGGCAGACAACGCAGTGCTGAGCAGACCTTAGCACACTGGTAAGTGCAGAAACTAGGCTGGAATGGAGGTCATGATGGGCTAGGGTATCACACCTACTGGTTCACATGAGCCTGGGATGGGAGCAAACTGAGCAGGGTCAGGTTGCAACACCCAGCAGCTAGAGTTGATACTGGGGGCTGGCTAGGTCAGGCCAGCTTACAACATCTAAAGGCAAAGGCTAAGACAGATGAGGGGCTATGCCAGGCTAGTACAGAGCAACCACTGTCATGTGGTTGGGAACAGGCCTGGTTGGGGAGCTAAGGGCACTCCCTGGCCAGGTTGTGATACCTACTGGTGAACGTGAGGGCCAGGGTGGGGGCTGTAGTTTGGTCTGGATATGATTGCAAGATCTCTCAGCATGTGTGTGGGCTGCATCTGTGATGCACTGGACTGGGTTAGACTCCAGCACCCACTAGTGCTTGTGAGAACCAGGGTAGGTGTAGAATGGCCTAGGGTAGGTCTCTGCCCCTGCTGAGCCACGAGTAAGCTGTGTCTGGGTACAGACCAGGCTTGGCTGGGCTGTAGTGCCCAACAACCAGAACCAGAATGGGTGAGGGCTGGTCAGGGAAGGCCACTGTTCCTGTGGGACAAGAGGTGGAGTAAGTAGTGCTGGCACATGGACCCACCAGTGTGTGCAAGATCTGACATTGAGAGAGATTCTGATGGAGGAGCTTGGTAAACTCCTCTGTTGGGACACAGTCCCTACAGGTGAGTGTAAGAACTAAGATGGGGAGCAGCCCAGACGAGGCCAAAATATGGTACCCATCTGCATACGTTTGGCATGAGTTGGGGGCGGGCCAGGCAGGGTCAGTCCATATCACTCACTGGTGAATCCGAGTGCCATAATGGAGTGTGGGTCTGTCTGGGTCAAGGCACAATACCAGCCACTCCACATGAGGGCCAGGTCTTGGGGCTGGCAGGGCTGGACTAGGCTGTAGCCCCTACTGGCAAATTCCGAGATGAAGTGGGCTGTGCCAGACTGGACTGCAGCACCCAAACAGCACATGTGAAACCCGGTGAAGAGGGGTGGATATGGACCCAATGGAGAGGCTGCGGGGGCCCCTTACTGGGCCACTACTCCCACTGGTGAACCTGAGAGCTGGGATGGGGGCAGACCAGACCAGGCAGGGCCACAACATCTGATGACCTACATGTGAGTTGAATCAGGGAAAAACCAGGCTGGGCTGACTGTCCCTTCTGGTACATGCATAAGCCAGTGTGGTGTTGGGTTGGTTGGGCTTTACCACAGAATCCGCTGGGTAGATGCTGCTACAGGAGTCAAATTCTGACAGGCACAGGCATGGCTTAGACAGGTAATGGCACCCTCAGGCACCAGTGTGGACTGGATAATGGGGTTGCTTGGGATGAACTGGGCTTCAATGCCCATTAACATGGATGAGAGCTGAATGGGATGTGGGGCAGATGGGACCAGTCTGCTATACATACTGGCAAGCACAGGAACTAGGGCAGGGGCAGGCCTGGTGGGGTGATTTATGGATTGTTCTAACTATGCTCACCTCCCACTGGGTTTTCATGAAGGCTGTTATGTGGTGGGCAGGATTGGGCTTGGCTCCAACAACCATTGGGTTGCATAAAACACAGGGCTAGAGACAGATTTGACCTAACAATTGCAACTACCAAGGTAGTAGGCTGATTTGGGTGATAGACCATGCCAGATCAGGTATTGGCAAACATACACAAGATTCAGGTCTGGGATGGTCTCAGATGAGGTTTGTTTGGTGATTCCATGGTCTCACCATGGAGTGCATATGTCAGAGGTGGGCCTCATCAGTGGCTTAGACAGAGCAGTGGACAGCATATCCAAATGTACATGGAGTATATGGCAGTACATTGGACCCTGGGAGGTTAAGAGAACACCTGGTACCATGGCAGAGAATGGAGGACAGAACAAATTGATCAACTACCCCAGCAAAGCATTGACATTGAAGATCTGTCAGACGGAGACACTAAGGTGGACTATAGCAGCCAGTGGATTTGGAAGAGATTTCATCATGATTGGAGTGGTCGAATCGCTAGCGATTCAGGACTGCTGAACAATCAAAACATCTTGAGAACTTCATGGCATTGCAAATTTCTGTTTTTTCCTAGTGTTGATTTTTTGTTATGGCTTTTCATTTAGTGGGATGTATGGTGACTGTGTAGTGGAGACCAGCATGTCCAGATGTGAGGATGCAGTGCAGTGTCCATCTCTGCTTCCAGATCAAAGACAGATTGCTAATTACACTATCAGCTGTATTCTGACAATAGGATGCTGGACTCTCTGCTGTTGTCTGTGCCCGCAATGATGGGCATGTGACTGAAGAATTATGCTGTAGTAGTGATATAGGGGAATTTGGTGGGGGCAAGGGAATGGGGATGGGAAATCCCAGGGCCTATGGAACTATATAATAGATTGATGATGATGATGATTTAAAAAGAAGTAAAAAAAATGAAAAATAAAAATAATTTTTAAAAAATCTCTGAAATGAAGATTCTGTTATCTGTTTTAACTGGAATAGCCCACAGTTTGGCTGGGATGTTAGACTTTCGACGCATAGGCCTTTTTTACTTTCCTAATTGTAAACATTAAAAGGGTTTTTAAAACACTGACGGTTTTATATTTTTAAAACTTGAGGGTTTCAAGTAGAGTTAGTTGAATCTGCACAGTGTAAAGCTTGGCTCTGTTTTGCACTAGACTCACAGTCATCTGTGGCTGACTTTCTTGAAAGATAGCAATGATGCCATTTGCTCTAATTAAGTGTGTTAAAAGAGCTGGCTTTCATGTTAGACTTGATTTTCCTTTTGGGCTGCTGAATCAGGATGCCACAGAAAGGCTTATGTAGAAAAATCAGGCATCTGCTTCTCAAAGTAGTGCATCCTGGAGAGTCAGATCAAAGCACCAACTGGTTCAGTCTGGTGTGGACCCAATTTTTGGATTCATGTTCAGAATTTCCCCACTGTAATCTCACAGGGTACAAGGGGCATTGGAGCTCTCTGGGGTCCCTTTGAAATGGTCATTAATCTCATTCATGAGAACTCTTTGTATTTCTTGATCGAATCACCTCTCAAATGTCCTACCTCCTATTGTCATCACCTAGGGATTAGGACTTCAATAGGCATTTCCATGGGAAGGGGTAATGCCACGAGATCTCCATACAATGTTTCTGGGAAGGCAGAAAATGGCATGGTGAGGCAGGCAGCTAGTTTAGTCTCACAGGCTTGGAAGCCACTGCCCCAGCGCCCTCTAGGTGTTCCCTCCTGCCCACCTGTGATGCTCACCTGTCATCAGCTGGAGTCTCAGAGGGGGTGGTTTCCCACTGTTGTGTAGCCACTCCCCTCACAAGGCACTAGAAAGGCTCATGGTAAGGAGGGGCTCACTCTCTGGGTCCTGTGCTTCTGTCACTTTAGCACTCTTGGCCCCCCGTACCTCATTGCTCTCTGGCTTTTCACGCACAGACTCCAAGGTCAGGTGTTCCCTGGTCATGGGCCTTGTGTGTCTGTTTTCTTCACTCTCTGTCACTGCTTGGTCAGGACATTGAAGATAACAATGTCAAGATGCTTTGTGTTTCTAATTTGTGTTCCAGGAGAGGTGAGGTTTAGCAGTAGTGGAACATGGGCAGAGAAACCAGGAAATGATGAATGTCTAAAGCAGTGGGTATAACACCAGGCTTACATTGCACTTTTCATTTTGTTTTTATTTTTTAAGATTTATTTATTTATGTATTTATTTGAGAGGTGGAAATACAGAGAGGAGGAGAAATGTAGAGGAAGATCTTCCGTCCGATGGTTCACTCCCCAAGTGGCTACAACAGCTGGAGCTGCGCCAATCCGAAGCCGGGAGCTCTTCTGGGTCTCCCACACGGGTGCAGGGTCCCAAGGCTTTGGGCTGTTCTCAACTGCTTTGCTAGGCCACAAGCAGGGAGCTGTATGGGAAGCGGGGCCACCGGGATTAGAACCGGTGCCCATATAGGATCCTGGCGAGTGCAAGGCAAGGACTTTAACCACTATGCTATCGCTCCGGGCCCACACTTTTCATTTTACTGTTTAATAAACTCAACAAACTTTTGTGCTTTTGGAATACTTAGTTCCTCAACTGAGAAAAAAAAAGCATGGTAGTAACTCATGGTGTGAGTCAGCTTGGAAGATTAAATGAGGTGATGTACATCATCTGAAATGGTCTCAGCCACTGTAAGTGTTGCGAATATGATTAGAAGTAGCTCTTCATATTCTCCTGAAAAGTTTGATTAATGATACTCTGCTGTGTAGATGCTCATATCTAGGAATAACATTGAGGGGAACACAGCTGTAAAAGACCCATCAAAAACATCTTCACTCATCTTAAAGCCAATTCTAGAGATCATACTGAGCATCTCATTTTAGGAACAGTTTCCTTGGCTGTTTAGGTCATGTAGTGTTGGAAAGCCTACATTTTCCCAAGTTGTGACAGTCAAGCTTTGGATGCCATGCTGAAGAAATAAGAGAAAACAAAACAATGGCCTGTAAGGTAGCTAATGGTTTCCTGCTGCAAAGCCACTGTGTTTGGCATTCCCAGAGTGCGGATTGGGAGGGTTGTTTGTGACAGTCCCAGGCTTAGATGCTGCTCCACAAGCTTAGCTTCTCACATTTATGATACGGAGTCATTTATACTTCTCCTTTGCTACTCTTTTGATATCTGTAGTGATATCTTATGCTTCATCCTGATAATTGAGTTTTCCTTTTTTTTTTTTTCCTTTTGTCAGGTCTACCAGAGTCTCATCAATTTTATTGATTTATTTTTTCATAAGAGTTGGCTCTGTGCACCATCAATTTTTCTTTGTTCTCAACTTCATTGATTCTTGTTTTTCTCCCAGCTCCCTGATTTCTTCTGCCCTTCATTCTCATTTTTTCCCCCTGAGTCTGTAGGACTGAAGCTAAGACCACTTGTAATCTTTCACAGTATGTGCAGTTTGTCCTTTCATTCTTACTGTGACTTGAGATGCATGCTACAAACTTTATTATGTTCTACTAACATTTTCAACTCGTTCAATATATTTTCTCTTGCTTTGAGACTGAATCTTTGACTCAGGGATCATTTAGTAGTTTCCAAACATTTGATATCGTCCCATTATCAAAGAAATGTGGAAAATGAAAGTAAGACAATTCAAATGCTTTTTACACTTTTCATAGTCCCTTTGTGCATTCAATGAGATTTTGAAAAGAATGTGTATTTGTCTGTGGTTGGGGATTTGTTGAACTCTTCCATAATTTACTGATGCTCCATTCATTTGTTCTAGAAGCTGTGCAGAGAACATGGTTAAGGTTTCTAACTATAACTATGGAACTGTTTGTTTGAATCCTGCTTTTATTTTTAATGTCTTATTTGTATTTTTGCCCTTTAATCATTCTGTCATGCTTCTCTCTTGTTCTGGTAAATGTCTTTGCTTTCATGTCTACTATGTCTCATATTATTATGGTCCGTCTTATTTTTCTTTGATTAATGCTATGTTATAGGTCTTTTTCTCCCCTTAAACTTTAATGCTGACTATTTTGTTTTACTTGTGGTAAACTTTTGTAAACATTATCTGCTTGGGTAACAACTTTTAATCTGTTTGGGTAGTATCTAATTTTAAAAGGTCCTTTGCATTACATTGCAATATTGATATGCTTGAAATTAATATTTCATGTATGTGTATGCATTTTACTTCTCTATTTTTGCTTTTTTCCTTTTTCTGGATTACTGGAACATGCACACTGCGATGCATTTTTTATTTATATTTCTTGTGATATTTTATTTACATAGCTTTGTTATTGGTTGCAAGCTAATGCATTTCATATGCAAATGATTTTTCTGCAGTTTACTCTGAACCAAATTGCATTCTATCAATCGAGCGATACCTAGAATTTTTTTTCCTTTTATGTCCTTCATTTCCCCCTTCATAATAACAATTTGTTTAAATATTTCCTCCGTTTGCATTTAGAACTGCATTAGATGGTCTAATGATTAATCTCTCAAATGTCAAATGTAATTTAGACAACCCAAGAGAAGAACCACTTATTGTGGAATCTATGTAAATTTTGTTATGCTCCTCTTCTGGAAATGAACAGGTTTTTCTTTGTATCATTTCTTCCTCCTGAGATGTTGCAGTACAACCATGATTTTAGCACAGGCCCACTGGTGGCGATTTTTTTGGCTTTGCCTCCTCGGGCATTTGTGCACACTTTTTTTCTGGAAGGTTATCTTTGTCGGCTGAAAACGTCTTCTTCTCTTGCAGATAAGGTAGCATTCTTCTCTAATTGTTTGCAAGACTTCTTCATTTTCTTCAGTTTTCAAAAGCTTAATTCTGTGGATCTTGGTATAGATTTCTTTGAGTCTATTATATCTAGAGTTCATTCAGCTTCCTGAATTGTTAAGTTTATGTTTCCTTTCAAAAATTAGGAATTTAAAATTTTACTTAGTCTTTTTTTAAATCCTTTCCCCTTTTGTTTATACCTGATTTTAAATCTCTTCCCCATTTCTTTTCCTTGTTTTTTGTTTTAAACTCTACTGCCCTATGTTTCAACTGTCTTTTTCCTCTTCATCCCTTGTTTCTATTGGTTAATTTTATGTGTTAAGATTTTTATTTATTTCCATTTTTGTATTTATCAGCTTCAATTTTCATTGCTTGAATGATATTAACAATTGTATCCCTTTGCTGTAGTTTTTTACTTGAAATATTTTAAAAGTGAGAGATATTTTACAATTATCATCCTGGCTGTTTGCAAGATTTTGTCAGAGAATTCTACTGCTGATCATTTCACAATATTCATTATATTCTTTCCCATTCTGCTTGATATCATCTAAGGTTTTGATATAATTCACAATTTAAAGTCAAACATGGATTTTTTTTTTCTGTTATGTCTTGAAATGTTAGAGCTTACCCATGTTTCTATTAGTTGGGTCTTTCAATACTTCTATGGGAGTCATAGCAGGGAGTGTGACCTCACAATTTCCATGCAGACGTGGGAAATAACATTTTCTTCTTAACTTACCCCTGATTTGTGACATCCCTGTTATTATTGAATAGAGATGAGGATTTGGATGCCTCACGTGGTCTCCACTGAAACAAAATGGGAAGAGGAACAGTGGAATCCTGGCCACCTGAGTGGCCTTTGGTGACAATTCCCTTGGCCCTCCACCAGAACCCTAAGTGTATGGACATCCAGGTTCCCCATTCTGCTGCCGCCTGGGAAGAAATGGAGCCCACTATGTTTTTCCTTTAGCATGTGGACATGTGTGGTTATTACAAGGTATCTGGCATCTCCAATTACCCAGTACAACATATTTTGGTTGAAGCTTTTGTGTTTATGTTTGACTGTTTATTTTGCTTTTTGCTTATTTTAAATTGTGTTTCAAAGTCCCAATGTATTTTGCATTTGAAACATGTAAGTAAAGAGTCGGGGCAATGGCCTAGTGGCCAAAGTTCTTGCCTTGAATGTGCCCGGGGATCCCATATGGGCACCGGTTCCAATCCCAGCAGCCCCACTTCCCATCCAACTCCCTGCTTGTGGCCTGGGAAAGCAGTCAAGGATGGCCCAAAACCTCGGGACCCTGTACCCACATGGGAGAACTGGAAGAATTTCCTGCCTTCTCAAAGCCAACAGGGGAATGTGGGCTCTCCTGCTGGACAACCACTCCCAATGGAAAGTGTGAGTGGGGATGGGAGCAGACCAGACCAGGCAGGGCTACAACACCTGTGGGCCTCATGTGAGCTAGATTAGAGAAGGGCCAGATTGGGCTGACTGTTCCGACTGGTGCAAGCAAATTCGAGTGGGTGAGAGTTGGTTGGGCTCTGCTGGAGAATCAGATGATAGAGGCTGGTACTGGGGGCTAATTCTGTCAAGTTAAATGGCAGAACCACCTGGAGAGTGCATAATCTGGAAGTTCAAGTGCCCTAGTGGGGAGATAGTGGGCACCACCCTCATGGGTTACCACTCCCCCTGGAGAGCACAAAACCAGGACAGGGTCAGGGGTGGCTAGACAGAAAGGCACCTGCCAGTATGTGTGTGGACTGGATAGTAGGTTGGTTGGGTTGAACTAGGCTTCAATGCCCATTGACAAGTATGAGAGATAAATGGGATGTGGGACAGACTGAACACACCTGCAGTATATACTGCAATGCATGGGAACCAGGGTAGGGAGCAGGCCTGGTGGGGGTTATGAGGAGTCGCCCCAACTTGGCTTCAGCTCCCACTGGTTTGCATCAGGACTGAGTATGAAGTGGGTAGGATCGAGTTGGACTACAACACCCATTGGTTCAAGTAGAAGACAGGGCTGGAGGCAGAACTGACCCAGTAATTGCCACGACCAGCATGTGCATAAGCTGATTGGGGCGACGGACTGTGCCAGACCCTGTACTGCAAACACACACAAGAATCAGGTTTGGGATCATCTCAGATGAAGTTTCTTTGGAGATCCCTCCAACTGAACTGCTGATCTCAGAATCCAACCATGAAGAGACTATGTCAGCCAGTGGATTCTGAATAGTTTTCATCACGATTGGAACAGCAAGACTGGCAACGTATCAGACCTGTTGAACTAGCAAAACTGCTTGAACAGGACCTTCAGAGTCTGCCTCACATGGGGGCCCTGGGATGGGTGGGAGGCTGGGTGGAGCTTTTCCTTTGTTTCTCCTCTAACTCCAGATACAGGGAAAAAACGATGATATTAGCATGGAAACAATGGCATTACACACTTTCCTGTGGCACTTGACCCTTTGTACATTAATCAACTAAGTAAGAGTATTAAAGAAAAAAAAAGTTCTTGGCTCCTGGCTTCGTATTGGTGCAGCATTGTCATTGCAGTCAATTGGGGAGTGAATCATCAGACAGAAGATCTTTCTCTTTGTCTCTCTGTATATCTGACTTTGCAATAAAAATAAATAATAAATCTTAAAAAAATATGTAAGTAAACAAAAAGCAAAAAGTCAAAAAGGAAAAAGTCAACCAAAAACCTTGTATGTCTTTCCTGGAATGGTAATTTCCAGTAAATATATTTTGTTCTTCCCAATTTTCAGTCTTCTCTTAAGCTTGTTTTCATCATAACTGCCAGGATTTTTAGCTGTACTCGAACTAAAAAGACCGTGTCGACCTCATCTTCTTGTAACTGAAGACCGACGTGCTTTAGGAAGCATAGTGAGAAAAAACTGTTTTTTGTTGTTGTTGTTGTTGCGGTAGTTTTTGTTGTATTTTGTTTTGCTTGGAATGCAGCAGCCCTGAGCACCAGACTTTCCATTTCATGTTGTCCCTCCTCATCTACAGCTTTTCTGAATATTATCAATGAGGACTGTCAACCTATAGAAAACATGGCTTAGGCCACTCAGAAATGTGAGATAGCTGAAATTCGGATCCAACTGTGACCTCCCCCACCACCGCTTGAATCCCATTAAACCCTGAGTTAATAAAGAACGTTTTTTTAAAAAAATTCTGACTCAAAATTCCAAGCCACAAAATTAGATCGACACATTCAATATCTGCACAGAGTAAGAGAAAATGCAACACCAGCAAACAATAAAGCAAAAGTATTTTCACATGTAACTGTGTCACATAATACAATGTAATTAATGAATTAATAATAATAAATAAATAAAAAAAAAACAAAGACCAGCTTTACTCCCAAATATCCTGAATTCTTTTAAAAAAAAAATCACCAAATAGGAGAACTGTGTAAACACTAGATAGATAGATAGATAGATAGATAGATAGATAGATAGATAATTTTTGGATGTCATCTCTTGGTGGGGTTTTCAACTCCCCATGTGTTTAAAGGCTATTGGTGTTCACTTTTTTGACTTGTTTATTCATAATCTTTGCCTTTCTAAAATTGATTGATTGTTCTGCAACTGTGGCTTGCTTACCTGCCACAGTATTCTCTACAACCTGTTTGATGTTCTCTACACCTTAAGTGTTGCAAAAACACACACACAAAAAAAAAAAAAAAAAAAAAAAAGGTCGAGTAGAAATAATTTTGAAGTGCTGTAAAAACATTTTACAGTTGGAGGGAGAAAGCACGTAATGATTGTAGAGCTCCAGAATAAAAACCCAAAGTAGTTATTATTTACACCTCCCCCTGCCCCAAACAACAATTTGGACTGAAACTGCATCTCTGTGTATTTAGATCCCCTAGATCCACTGTGTACTTGATCTCAAATGAAGAAAGGACATGAATTATTCCACTTAGTTTGAAATAAACACAGGTTTTTTTTGAACACAGCTCTGAAAACAGAGAACAGTATTAAGAGAGGCCCCACTGTGGCATAGTGGCTAAATATGCTGCCTGAGATGCCAGTGTTCTTTATCATAGAGGCACCAGTTCGATCCCTGATTATTCCACTCCCAGTCCAATTCTGTCCCGCTGCTACTGCAAAGGCAGTGGAGCATAGTTCACTTGCTTAGGCCCCTGAATTCCACATGGAAGACCTGCATGGAGTTCCTGGCGCCTGCCATTGCAGCCCTCTGGGGAGTGAACCAGAGGGCCTCTCTATCTCTCCTTCTACTTCTGTAATTCCTTCAAGTAACTATGTCAATCTTTTCTTCAAAACAAGTGTTAAGGGTAATGGATGCCAGAATAACCTGGTTCTACCACTCTCTCAGGTTTCTGACCGTATTCACACACCCTGTTCAGACCTCAGCATCCACTGTGGGAAGCTTTAGCACACACACGGATGTCTTGTCATAATCACCTTGTCCTGCCAAGGCCTGTCTGTGAGTTTGTCTTCCCACGGAGGGGAGAAACCCCGAAAGGAAGCGATACGCATTGTTTGTTCTTTTCCCTCTTTAACACCTGGGACAGCCATTCCAGAATTGTGTCCCAAGAAATGTTATTGAATGGATGTGTGGATGAAAAAATATTGTAGCAAAAACTAATATCAGTTTTTTTTTTAGTTTTTTTATTTATTTTATTACAAAGTCAGATATACAGAGAGGAGGAGAGACAGAGAGGAAGATCTTCCCTCCGATGATTCACTCCCCAAGTGAGTGCAGCAGCAGATGCTGTGCCAATCCAAAGCCAGGAGCCAGGAACCAGGACCTTCTTCCAGGTCTCCCATGCAGGTGCAGGATCCCAAGGCATTAGGCCGTCCTCGACTGCTTTCCCAGGCCACAAGCAAGGAGTTGGATGGGAAGTGGAGCTGCTGGGATTAGAACTGGCACCCATATGGGATCCCGGGGCGTTCAAGGTGAGGACATTAGCTGCTAGGCCACGCTGCCGGGCCCCCAACATCAGGTTTTTGTAATACAGTGTTTCCTGACTGAATAATCCTTTATTAAGCAAAACATACTGACAATATTTAAAAAAGGAATTGGAAGTGATTGCAAAGCCATACCCATTATCAGTACAGCCTGCTCTCATTTCATTCCTATTATTTTTTCATAGTAAAAGACCTACTTTGGAACAAGATAATTTGTTTTATTAAAGGCATAAATCAAATAGGTTTCCAGAGCATGGCCCCATGGTAAGTCTGTCCATGAGACTCTATTATGCTAGCTGCTACTGCAAGAGAAGCGGTCGATTTTTCTCCATTACCTATGTGATTCGAATAAATTAATGTTAAATATAGGCTGATTAGTTTCCACACATTCAGCAAAATCCCAAAGGATAAGACAAGTAAAGAAGAAAATTACCTATTGTCCCTCTTATCATGTTTTATTTTTCCATTGTCTTTCCATTGGTTTTAAAAATCTCAGTTTTCACAGAAGAAATAATGCAGAGCAACCTAAGCCTACAGAACCTAAGCCTACAGAGTTCTGGCTTGTGTGACTAATGCTGTAAAATCACAATGGTAGCTTGGAAAAGAGAGGGAAGAAATGGAAAGTGGTTGTCTGCTTTAAATTACCATTAAATTCCTGGGAGACAATTCATATGTCATCTACAGAAAACCTTCTAAAATAGAAACTGCTAGACCCAGTTTTTATCATGAGAAATGTGAGACTTCGAAAAGCTAAATAATTTGCTTAATCCTGGATATTGTCTGAAAGAACTAGGATTCAATTGGAATTTAAACAAAATGTGTTCTTTGCCAAATATATCTGGGCAATGAACTAAATAAAGAGCAGGAATTTAATAACTAGTTTGTGCTGAAGAAATGAACAGGAAAAAGACAGGCAAAGACTGGTAAAGAATGCATTCTCTTGGGAAAATGTGGAAACAAAAGGTGTATAAGGATTCGATGCACAGAAAAGAGGAAATGTTGGGTTGGCCAGAGGCACAGCTGCCTGAAGGGTTCAGTCACACCCTTGTGATCAGTAGAGATAAAAGAGTCAGTGAAGCCTCTTGTGGTGAGTGGAGAATTGGTGAGAAGTTGGAGAGGTAGGAATGGATCTGCACCGTGGTGTGATTTACTGTAGGAAAGACAGGGGGCCAGGCACTTTGTTCAACCTGGAATGACTGAACATCTTTGGAAAAGTAGGGTTTGGGGAACTGAGAGATTGAGCTCTCTAGGCATTGCTTCCTTCATCTGAGACATGGGTGAAAGGTGAGGGAAGGATCGACCTGAGTTGTTCAAACAGTGGTGAGTGCGGGGACCAAAGAGCAGCTGTAGAACACTCTGTAATCTTGACCTCGGCATGTGTTGTTTTGGGATTCTGGAGGCATTATTTTTAACATCATGTGAATGGGAATGCATGGCTTCATAGAATTACCTGGCAAATTTCATGCAAGTATCAAAAGAGCATCTGGTTTATAGTATGGAATAAAGGAAAGAACCTTTCAAAGGGAGTGAAGACCTGAGTTTACCTAGGAAGACCCTTGGCCTGGACTGTAAACTAGACTAGGAGTCCCTAATCCGTGAAGGCAGACAGCTCTGTGTCTGAGGTTCCCTGCCGGGTTCTGTGCCTGGGGATGTGCTGGCTTCTGCTCAGCCAGCTGGCTGAACTGGAGATCAGTGTTGCTACCTGGGATTTCTGGAAAAACCTTCTGAAAATGGTAGGTTTTTTTGAGGGCTCCTTTACTTACTTTAAATTTTTATTTCATTTTTTGTGATTGTGTTAGACGATGTGATTACTGTTTTATTTTTTTTGTTTTTTTTGTTTTGTTTTCCCCTAGGCAACTACCTGTTATGCTGGAAATGTTAGCTCTTTTTGGTATAAGCTCCTTTCAGTTTGCTACCATAAGCCAAAGTGACAGATGCAGTGAGTTATGCAGGAGATTTTAGTGCAGCAGGCATGATACAGCCACGGGCATGGGAGTGGAGGCAGAGAGAGACAAAAGAGAGAGAGAGGTCTTCTGTCATCGTGGAAGGAGGGACTCTGAGGGAAGAGGAAAAGAGAGGGAGAACAGGATGAAGGCGGGTACGCACACAGGAGTGTGCCTTAATGGCTGAGGGCGGGTATCATGGGGCTGTGAGGGACCGGCGGACAGGGCTATGGGCGGGCCACAAGGGATTGGTAGACATGCTGGTAGGTGAATACTAGGTGGAGGGGCTGCAAGGATTGCTGTGTGGGTAGTGATGTCCAATCTTGACCCGTAGGGTTACAGTGGATTGGTGGGAAGGCGGTTACAAAGTTATAGCAGGTTGGTGAAGGACAGGGTTGCAAGGTTACAGCAGGTTGGCAGACAGTAAAATTTGAGCTTCAAGGGCATGAAAATCTTAAGGAAACCAAGAGCTAGGGGAAGCAGATATTTAAAAAGGTGCTGGGTTCAGCATGACAGCGTAGTCCTCCCCTTGCATGCACTGGGATCCAATATGGGCACCGGTTCTAATCCCGGTAACCTGCTTCCCATCCAGCTCCCTGTTTGTGGCCTGGGAAAGCAATCTAGGATGGCTCAAAGCCTTGGAACTCTGCACCCACATGGCAGATCCAGAAGAACTCCTGGCTCCTGGCTTTGGATTGGCTCAGCTCCAGCTATTGCGGCCGCTTGGGGAGTGAACCATCGAATGGTTCACTCCTCCTGTCTCTCCTCCTCTTTGTATATCCACCTTTCCCATAAAAATAAATAAAGCTTAAAAAAGAAGGTGCTGAGTCTGAAAAGGGGGTGGGGGCGAGTGTTCAGGACTATGCTCAAGTAACTCCTCACAAGGCCAGTCTATTGAGCCTCTGTTCTGGCACATTCCTTCTCTGTGTTTCTGGCAAGACACTTGGCTTCCTCATCTACCAAGTCCTGCTTTGTGAAATAGGAGACAATAATAGCCAATCAGAGGGAGCCTTTGGTAGACAAGTCAAGATGTCCATGTCCCATATCTAAGTAACTGGATTTAACCCCTGGTCAGGCTCCTGGCTTGAGCATCTCACCACTGCAACCCGGGAATGTAGTAGTGGTTACATAAGCAGTTGAGCCCTGGCCACTCACTTAAGAGACCTGCATTGAGTTCCAGGCTTTGGCCCAAGTCTGGCACTGGCTACTGTTGGAATTTGGGGAGGATACCAATGGGATAGACTATTTTGCATGCGTGTGTGTGTGTGTGTGTGTGTGTGTGTGCATGCATGAGTCCTTTTTTCTCTTAAATAATTAAAAGACTACAGCTTCTAGTCAGGAATGGTAAACACAAATGGGGCTTCTAGGGAACCCCACATGTGACAACTACTGAATAAACAGTCCTTGTTAGATTACTGTCTATGATTCTGGACTTCTAGAAGGGAGGTGATGGTTGAAGCAATAGTATGTAAGGGGAATGTCTGATGATTCCTGACCAAAATCTGCATTTGAAAGATTTACTGATTAGTGTATCCAATGATGGGCTTGCTTCCCTCTTTTCCTATTTTTTTTAACTAAGGAAGAAATGTAAACTAGTAGTCACTTACTTATTTATTTTTTATTTTTTTAGTATTATAAAGTCAGATATCCAGAGAGGAGGAGGGACAAAGAAAAAGATCTCCTATATGTTGATTCATCCCCCCAAGCAATCACAGCAGCTGGAGCTATGCCAATCTGAAGCTAGGAGCCCAGAGCCTCTTCTGGGATTCCCACATGAGTGTGGGGTCCCAAGGCTTTGGACCATCCTCGACTGATTTCCCAGGCCACAAGCACAGAGCTGGATGGGAAGCAGGGCCACCGGGGTTAGAACCATGCCCATATGGGGAGGATTTTACCTGCTTAGTTATCAGGCTGGGCCTTCATTTATTTATTTATTTATTTGGATCAGCCTTTCCAGTTAAAACAAGTAAATTTTATGAAAAAAAAAAAATAGGAAAAAGAAGCAAGCCAGGAACTTTATCTGGATTTTCCACATGAGTGCTAGGGTCTAAACGCTTGGGCAGTCTCTACTGTTTCCCCAAGTGCCTCAGCAGGGAGCTGGAATACAAGTGGAACAGCAAGGGTTAAAACTGCTGATCACGTGGAATGCAAGGCTCACAGGCGATATTTTAGGTTTTTGACATTCATCGAATTATTTGACATTTTACTTTCCAACTGGAATGTATAGTCCTTAAGAACAAAGGGCATGTCTCCACTCTATTGCTTTCTAAGAAGCGCTTCACAGGGCAGTATGTGTAATTCACCATTGGACCCACTATTTTGGTGATTTTTGAGGCCACATTTTGGAGTGAGGAAGACATAGGCATTTGTGATAATGCATTGTATTTGCTCATTTGGACAGCAGCTCTGGATTCCTCAGGAGGCTATGTAAGTGCCATGCCTTAGTTACCTCTGCATTATCAGCAGCAGTCTGGAGTCTCGAAAGAACAGAAGCTTTTAGAACCGTTCTGCTATGTGTGCACATGTGGAAGGAATTCTGTGTTTACACCTGCTGTGAGTGTCTGAGTGTCTGAGTGTCTTCACTCAGTCACATTAGGTGTGATTGACCCTTTAAACCTTCCTCCATCAGTGCAAACCACGACCAGAAGGAACAGTAATTCCTCCCCAACTGATTGACTAGTACACATGGAGATATCCCCCTTACCTGTGTTTCATGTTGATTTTCCTTCCTGAAATATTTTGGAGGCTTTCTTCTTTTCCTCTATTTTGACTTTACCAATGCCAGCACAGCGCAAGTAATAGAGCTGCAGGAGACAAGGCTGTATGTGATTGGTCTGTAGGACCAACACAATTATTGCTTACGTCTGGCTTCCTGGATTTTAATTATCATTAGGAGAGATGTAAAATAAATGCATGTAGCTCTGTAGTCCTCTGCTGAAAGACCCCTGAAGGGAAGCTTACAGATGGGGAAACAGCGAGGTATTTTGAGGAATGGGCTGAGGCATAGGAAATGAGCTGAAATAGTCAGTGCTCCATCACCCAGCACCTCTGAATCATCTGATACAACCACTTTGCAATCCACACCAACACAGAAGGCTTACCCTTCTACTGCAGATCACTGCACTTGCCTGTATATCAGCATCAGCTTAGTTTGATAGTGTGTGCCAAACAACTTAGCACTTAGTGCTAATTAAATCAGGTGAAATAACCTCACTTCTGCAGAAGTGCCTGCTGTGAACTGCACGGGACAGATGCATGGTCCTGTCAACACCATTAATTGCATTAATTGACTTTATATGTTCCGTTTTTCCTCCTCAGCCATTTTGAAGCTTTCTGCTGGATTCCATACTGGCTACTTTATGATGGTAAGAGAGGAGCTTCTAAAGAGCTGGGGATTGATTAATGATGGAACAACTTGCTGGGCCTGACAAATAGCTCCTTGTGAATGGTGGTCTTGCTTCTTCCTGCCACCATTCTGTTCTTGAAAAGTCTCCCTCATCATTGCAAAGGAAACAATGTCACCAACCTATCCATCCCTATTGAGACAGCCAGAAATGAAATAAGTGCAATGTGACAGATAACCCAGGTACAGGGAAATTCTATTGCTAATTAAATTATAAAATTACACTGGCAGAATGACCCTTGCTTTTTTCTAAACCGTTTGAATATTGAATAACTCTCGTGAAATCATTTCTGTTTATCAGGCCAATTGTAAAGTATTCAAAAAACATAAGATCTTAAAATCATAACAACTAATCATGTGTAAATACAGGATCCAGAGAGCAGTTTCCTCATTTCTTACTCCCTCCTTCTCTGAAACACTTCTGTGAATTCACAATTCTAGAACGAATATGTGGTTAGGGAAGGTAGTAGGAAAAGGCAGAAAGTATAGCCACAATTATTGAATACTTTTTGTGACAGATTCATTATAACTCTGGGTTATTACATTATCCACCACATGTTATAGATGAGAACAGAAAGAACACACATATGAGAGAGAGAGAAAGGGAACTATACCCACATTTCCCAGAGACAATCAAGTGTCCTCTGATGTAAACGCTGTTTTTCCTTCTACAAGTCAGATTTCACTTCTTCTAGAGCTGTCTTTTCCTCTGAGTATCTCTACTTCTATATTCATTAAGATCCTTAAGTCTAATGAGTAGGAAGTTTAAGAAAACTTTTCTTACTCTAAGTAATAGAAGAAGTCATGATTTTTGTGAGTTCATTATTTTTCAAGATGTAAATCCCTAAATCTTGTGAATAGTAATAAGAATTCTGGGCTTGGGGTCCAGAATATCTGTCCCACCGCATGGTAGGACAAAGCCCTGTATAACCATGAGCACTAACTCTTCAGCACCAAGGATTCTCCTCCATGCTAGTGCAGTGAAATAGGTATACACAGCTTGTGTTTCTTTAAGTTATGATTTATTTATTTCAGAGCCAGAGCTCTCATTTGATGGCTTATTAGACAAACACCCCCCAAGAGGTAGGGCTGGGACAGAGTCAAAACTTGGAACTGGAAACCCAATCCAGATTAACTATGGGAACCATCCTTTCTGCTCCCCAGTGTCTATACTAGCAGGAAGTTGAAGTTAGGACCCAAAGTCAGGTATGAAACCCATTCTGCTCTAATATGGGCTGCAGCAGTTTCATCCCTAAATACCAGTTCCTTTACTGACTTATAAGAAGATGGAATGGAGACAATTTCAATAAACCATGACTTCATCTGTTGCTTAGGGTAAGAAATTTTTTCCTAAAATTGAATGGGGCTTCTCCCTTTGTTTCTCCCCTTTCCCCAAATACAGAAAAAAAGATATTAGTGTGGGAAAAAAAAGCAGCAGAATTACAGATGTTTTATTCTCTAAAACCTCATTAACTAGGAGGAGAAAAAAAGTAACAAACAGTGCCGGATTCAAAATATGGAGCTGATGCATGTGGGCAAATGGGAAGAAGCTACTGGTTTTTTCTGGCATCTTCTCCTGGCTTCAGATCAGCTCAGCTCTGGCCATTGTGGTCATTTGGGGAGTGAACCGGTGGATGGAAGAATGTTCTGTCTCTCCTTATCTGTGTGAATCTGCTTTTCCAATAAAAACAAACAGATCTTAAAAATGAAATTCAAATTGCTTCTCCATTTTGAAAGGTATTCAAGAGAAGTTAAAGAAGTTCTCCCAGAGGGATTCCAGCCCCCTACAAAGCAGGGTAGTGGTTTGTGTTATGGCTTTCCTCTCTTCATGTGGCCTTCTCCCTACTTCCCTCAGGGTTAGCACCTGGAGATGCTGCGCTGTCTCATGAGCCACACTTGATGTTCAGCATTCATGAGAGTGGCAAAAGCTGTGCTAGCCTGCTATTACCCACTTACTCTGATGTGGCAGTTGTCAGGGACTGGCACATCTGCCGGGAATCAAGTTAATAAAGCCTCAGATTCCCTTATCATTCCAAAATTACTAAGATAGCCAAATTTGTTCCAAGAAGATTAAAAAAAAAACATAAGTAAAGCTAATAAGATGTAGGCATATAGGAAAATTTTACATTCAGTTTCCTTAAATGGAAAACATTTTAGCACTCTGAACGGTCACCTGTGTGAGTCTCATATCTCAGAAATTACTTTAAGAAAAGAAGCAGACTGTGAACATGCTTATTTTGAATGAACATTGTCATTGCAAAATTATGAAAGCAGTTGAAAAAAATAGGTCTCCAGCACCTAAATACCTAAATATTTTATATTGTGTCCATATGCTGACATATTATGAAGCTGCTAGAAGTTATACTTATGCAGACAGTTTCATCAAATGAGAAATCTTGGTACTTTATCCTAAATAATTGAATAATGGCCTAGCTGCAAGGTCTAAGTCTCACTTGTATCATCAAGCTCCCATACGGAAGCGCTTGTTTGAGTCCTGGGATTTTAGCTCTATGACAAAGAATATGACTTGCTGGCTTGTGTGAGAGAGCAGTGGGTAGAGCTGCTGCCTGCAATGCTAGTTTCCCATGTGGGCACCAATTTGAGTCCCACTGCTCTACTAATGATTCAACTCCCTGTTAGTGCAGCAGGGAGAGCAGCAGAATATGTTCCAGGTCCTTGGGGTCCTCAGCCTAAGTAGCAGGTCTAGATAGAGCTCCTGGATCTGGCTTCCATTTTGGCCCAGCTTTGGCCATTCACCTATTTGGGGAGTGAATTGGTGGATGCCGGCTCTCTTTCTTCTTCCTCTTCTTCAGCCCATAAACCTGTCTTTTACAAAAGTAGATACATTTTTTTAAAAAATATAGCTTAAGGATGGAAAGATTCAAAGTTTCCTCATGCCAGGGCTCTCCTTTTTTATGTGAAAAGTGAATGTTAGCATTCCAGACAAAAAAATTCTGAAACACCCAATTGATTTGTCACTGATTTGCCTGACTTGCGTTATCATCGTTGTTCCTACAGCTTAGAACCTGTATGCTTGTAAACAAGACATGAATTGCATCACACAGTCTATTGGTTTGTTAAAGGGATGTGACATAATTCTGATTAGAGCACCATATGGGAGGTTTTACAATAATGATGTGCAGTGCTCATTAGTGCTGGGAAAAGCCTAAATCACATTTAATCATCTTAAATAGGATTTAAGAACTGAGAACCTAAGGGTATACAATGTAATTACTGAAGTTAAATAATAAATAATTAAAAAAAAAAAAAAAGAAAATTCAAGGAGAATTTTAGACAGAACACTTTGAAAATCCTGAAAAAAGGGGGACAATGCTATGGCTCACCAGTTTAATCCTCTACCTGCAAGTGCCAGTATCCCATATAGGCACAGGTTCGTGTGCCAAGTTCCTCCACTTCCCATTCAGCTCCTGGCTTGCAGACTGAGAAAGTAGTGAAGAATAGTCCAAAGTCTTCAGATCCTGTACCCATATGGGAGACAAGGCTGAGTCTGCTGGCTTGTAGCTTCAGATCAGCTCAGCTCCAGCTGTTGGTGCCATCTGGGGAGTGAACCAATGGGATCAGATCTCTCTGTCTTTCCTTCTTGCTATAAATCAGCTTTTCCAAATTTAAAAAAAGCAATTAAACAATTTAAACTCTGAAATAATGCCTAGGCCGGACTAACCCCTGCTTTGGGTTTCTATAGCCTGACATGCATTGTCACAGAGCCATGGATAGTCATTTGCATCAATTCTGGACAACTCTGTCATCACTTCAAGTCCCAAGTCTTACCAGAAATGTTGACACTCAGTATGTGCTCAGTTAAAGTGTGTTGAGGAAAACAATGAAGAGGAACGCTGCACTCGAGAGTTGAAATACTCAATGACAGTTCAGTTTTAGCACAGGCATAGATACAAGATCAATGGGTTGCTGTATGTCCTGATATAGAAAAGTTAGGGAATTTAGATCATATATAAAATAGCATATATATTTACATGCATGTAATATGTATGTGTGTATACTTTATAATAGCTGCATGTTTATACTTTATAGTGTATATATAATGTATATAATAAAATAATAATGTGTATATACTTGATATACTTTATGTATAGTATGCATAAGTAAATTAATGATGATGTGTATGAACTTTATATATATCATATACGTTTATATATAATATATTTATACATATATATCATATGAATAAAGTAGAGGCTTGACTTCTGAGTTCAGAGGCTGTTTCTGTGAATTTATTGTGTTTTACCACAGCAAAGAATACAACATAAGTGTCCAAGCTGTGCTCCAAAACCAAGCACTCAAGTAGGTTAAGTCACCTCTTGCAATGCTGGCATGCTCTATGCATGCCAATTCAAAGCCTGGCTACTTTGTTTCTGACGCACTTCCTTCTTATTGAACTGAGGAATGGAGGGCGATGATCCAAATGCTTGATGCCCTGTCACACACATTGGAGGACTGAGATAAAGTTCACAGAACTTAGGTTTATTCTGACCCAGCCCCAACTGTTGACACCATCTGGGGAACAAACCAGCAGATGGAAGACTTCTCTCTAGAGCTCTACCTGCCTCTCTGTATTTCTCTGCCTTTCAAAGAAATAAATACATGTTTTTAAAAAGAGCAAGTGCTAAATCAGTTTGGAGAGGGACCTGAGGTTAGAGGTTTGACCTCTTCATCTCTTACTTCAGAGAGCAATTGTTATGGAGTCGGCTCCTTATGAGTTAATTTTATAGTGTTTCCAAATGGAGAACGAAGACAGGGTCAAATTCAATAGATACAATGCTTTTGATTTTGCTGTTTGCAACGTTAAATTACAGGCAACATTAGAAAAATGAATGAAGCTAAAACATGAGTTTTTGCTTCTACCTAACATTTTTTTTAATTATTTTGCATTATGTGACAGTTTCATAGGCTCTGGGAATCCCCCCACCCCTCCCCCTCCCTTCCCCCCTGGTGGATTCCTCCACCTTCATGCAGTATTACAGTTCAAATTCAATCAAGATTCTTTCATTGCAAACATATACCAAGCACAGAGTTCAGCTACTTATTGTCCAGATGGGTTGAACAGTTTCTTGGGGAGACCATTTCTGGTCTGAAGTTAGAGCTGGTAGAATATCATCCCAGTCAATTAAGAGTCCCAATATAACATCAACAGCAATTTGCAATATTATGGAATTGACATGGTTTTGAGTAACCAATATGTTAAAAAAAAAAAAAAAAAACAAGTCCTAACCACAACCTATGATTAGTTCGTTGACATTTCAATTTTAGTTTATATTCAGGACAGGCTGCTATATACCTTAAAATGGCTATAAGGTACCATTCAACTGTCTCGTGTCTATTTCATTTTAGTATTTAGCCATTTGTTGTGTTGAAGTATAATTTTGCTGATCTTGGCAGATTTTAGGATAATCTAGACTGGCTTGTAACTCTAACAAGATATTTGTTGACATTTAAGATGCAGAACACATTTTTTTGTTTGTTTTTGTTTTGGGGGGTAAGAGCTTGACTAAATGCATGCCTTACGTCTTTATGCAAAGTAGGCCATTAAGTGTGCAATGCTTAAAGGAATTTTATCTCATCTATAAGTACAAGTGACTCCTTTAAGTTCCAAATCCCATATGCAAAACAAATTTATAGCGGTAATCTAGGCAATGTGCACAATTTAGCTTTAGTACCATCTGTAACTATTGGTATTTTAATAGTAGTGAATAAAACATGTATGTTGCCAGCAAAAAATGTTATTTAAAGTAGGATCATATAAGGAGTCAATGATAATTTGAAAGCAGCAGTATAAATATCCTATTTATTCAGAACCCTCTTTTGTGTTTTTTATATTTTATTAATGCAAAACATATCTTTACTATTTGATTCTACTCATATTCAGAAGGAAAAATCATTTCCATTTCTTCAGATGGAAAATATCAGGTAAAATGCACAAATATCCATGCAAATATTGATAAAGGAGTGTATGTATTACTTTTATTTATCTTCTTTGACCCTTTGAAAATTTACTCAGTAAGTTACTGTAACATCAGAGTATGTGTGCGAGAGAGAGAGAGAAAGAGAGCAATCTTCCATCAGCTAATTCATTCCTCTAATTAGAGGCAAGAGATAAGCCAAGGCTGCCAGCAAGGGGTGCCATTTCACATCCAGGTCCTGGGCTTTCAGCTGCTGTCTTCTCAGACACTATAGCACAAAGCAGAATATGAAGTGCAAGAATCGAAATACACAGCAACTGCTCTAACAGGCTCCCTACCCTGCCTGAGCTCCACCCCTCTGACCTGGGATGGCAGCGTGCCACATTGGCGTCCTGCCCTGCCTGAGCTCCAGACCCTGTCTTATCTGTTTTTCCCTTGGTTCTTTCATGCTTATTGTTTATTTTTTTTTCTGAAGGGAGGAGATTGATTTAAAAAAAAACTGTAAGAAGAAAAAAGGAAGGCAAGAAGAGTGGAGGGAATACAAATTATTTTGAAAGTTATATACTTTTCTCCATTAATGTTTTGCTGTTGATAAGCAAATAAAACTGTCTTTTCTTTTTCAGGAAAAAAAAGGATCTAATAAAAGATTTTGTCATGAAAAAATACACAAAATGGCAGCTGCTGGTTTGATGCAGAAATAGAAAGTACTGGCATAGGGATTGTCAGATAGAAAACACACAGAAACAGCGAGTCTACTGAGACCAGAATGATGGTAAAACCAAGGTATTATTGAGGTCTGCTCCTAGGTGAGATTCACTGGTCCATAAGATAGCCGGCCGGCCTCAGCGTGGTAGCCTGGTGGCTAGAGTCCTCCTCTTGATTCCCTGTGGATGCCAATTTTAATTCCGGCAGCCCTGCTTCCCATCCAGCTCCCTGCCGTGGCCTGGGAAAGTAGTCGAGGACGGCCCAAGGCCTTGGGACCCTGCCCCCACTGAGGAGACTTGGATTAAGTTCCTGGGTCCTGGCTTCAGATCAGCTCAGCTCCAGCATTGTGGTCCCTTGGGAACTGAATCAAGGGATGGGAGATCTTTTCTGTATATCTGACTTTCCAATAAAAATAAAGCAAGTGGAAAAAAAAAAAATCCAAGTCACACCCGGACTGAACTATGCATTCCTGAAGTGGTGATGACGGAGGGGCTTGAGGTAAATGTATGTGTTAACTTCTGATTGTTCAGCTCCATTTAAACGAGTCTGGTGCTGCTATTCTCACCAGGAACTTTGGGCGCCACCTAGGGGCTTTCTGCCTGCCCCTGGGCCCTCTAGGCTAACATTCCTAACACTTTGTTGGAAATACATTGCTGCTGGTCTTACCTGGCTGCCTCCTGTTGAATAGGGGTGACAACTCAGGGGAGGTAGGGTTACAGAGGACCTGATTGAATAAAAAAAATAGGGGGGGGGGGTCTGCGCAGGCACAGCAGTGGGGACATGGAAAATTTCCCAATTGAGGAGCATCTAATTTATTGTGAGTCAGGATGCCTCCCAAATCTGATCTGTTGTTCCCTTTCTCTTTGCTGCATGATCCATGGGATGTGATTTCATTGACCATATCCTGGACTGCACCACTGTCACTATGGCCAGAAGGTGGGAGCAAGTTCCAGCAGATGGTAGACCCTGGGCATGTGTGCATTAAACCCCACCTGGATCTTCCTGTCCAGTAATTGATTCCTCGATTTGGGCACCTGCTAGAAATTCATAACATTTGACTGAAACTGAGGAAAACTTCACAAAAGAGGAATTGGTGCTGGAGGCAGGGCAATTAAATTGAGCTATGCTGAGAGATGGGGCAGGGGTTGGCCAAAAGGGAATTGGCCCTGGAGATCCCAGACACCCTGAAAGATAATCCTGTATGAAGATCACGGCTTGATACTGAGTTTCTGCAGTGCCACACAGCTGTTTGGAATAATGCTTGTTGAGAGGGGGTTAGACACATGCCCTCAGTATTCCATGGGTTCCAATGTCCTAATGGGGAGAATCCAGCTACAATGAAGAGGAAAAGATTATCTGTTGTCAGGAAGAGGATCAAGAGAGGGGTGAGGTAGTCAGGAGAGTTTGAGTGTGGTTAGTCACAAGGAAGTGACAAACCACTCATGCTTGGTATGAGTAAAACATCCCAGGCAAGTAACATGATACCAGAAAGTGTGACCAAGGTGTTTGACAGCTGAAGGTATGGTCAGGATCACCAAGTGAGGTCCAATCCACCAAGGTTGGAGGGAGAGTGGGTGAAGGGACTTGAGAAGGGCTGAGTCACCAGGCTAGAGAGGAGAGATGTTGGATCTGATGGTGTGGTAGCAGCCAGGTCTGGAAGACAGTGGAAGACATGTGTTCTTGCAGAAGTTTTTATGGACCAGATGAAATGGTTGATGTCCCTGCAACTGGTGAGTAGGCAACTTAGCCTTAAGGGCTCTTTGAGGAAAAACAGTGAAACAGATTGGGCAGGAGGAGTTTGTTACTGAGTGAGGCATTGGTGATGGGAGTTCCTTTGGTGGTACAGAATCCCCTCAAAGAGAGTGAAGTCAGGTGAATGTAGAGGCCGGTCCAGCAAGCCTACCCTAGGTAAGAGACAGGAGTCAAGGATCTGGGGGCAAGAGGGAGAAATTGGGGGGGGTGGGGGTGAGGGGACTGGAAGAAGTGAGGCAGGGTTAAGGGGAGGGGACCCATGGCCTCTTAGAGCTGAGTTTGGGCAGTGTTCTGTTGGCAGTGGACACAATCTGGTTGGGGAGGAATGTGAGGCTCCTAGCTCTGCAAAATAAACTGGATAATGGTTTTGTTAGGAAAAAAACTATATTTGAGTGTGCATTACACAGAAATGGAGGGAAGATTTAGTTATCAAATGTCCTTTTTTTTAAGATTTATTTTATTTTTATTACAAAGTCAGATATACTGAGAGGAGGAGAGATAGAGAGGAAGTGGAGCTGCCGGGATTAGAACCAGCGGCTATATGGGATCAAGGCGAGGACCTTAGCCACTAGGCCATGCTGCCGAGCCCAATATCAAATGTCCTTTTGAAAAGATGGCTTGAGTTCTTCCTGTTGTCTCTGAGGGTTGGTCCTGAGGAGCTTCTTGGAGGTGGCTCTGTGGTGGAGCATGGATCATCATGGCAGATGCTGAACTTCTGCGCATACTCTGCATTCTAGCCATTCTTGGATGGAGTGTCCACTTGGCTTTGGCAGGCTATTGGTGTCACCTCCACTCAGCCTCAATACCCCAGACTTTTGTCGTATGGCATTAGTGGGGAAGCTTAGGCTGGATTATGCATGAAAAACTGGTTAAGACTGTGTACTAAGGCCTTGAGAAATAGTCAAGATATGAAAAGAACAAATAAAAACAACATGTATGGTTGTGTGATGCATAGTGCCTGTGTTCTATTGGAGATAATCTGGCCTTTTCCTAGTCCTGTGTTCTTTCCTTCCTTCTGCTCATGGGGACTCTGGTTACTAGCAGGAGCTAGGGTGATTGTTTTGGCCTTTCTGAGCTCAGCAGGAGCAAAGGAAGAGCCTATGGTAAAGCCAGGGCTCCAGCGGACAGTGGCCTTCAAGGCTACAGTGCTAGCTAGTAAAAACTGTTTCTGAGGTCTTACACAAATGGGCACTGGAGTTTCAAGTCTGGGTGCACCAAGGAAAATTCTGCTGTTATCCAAATCCAGAAGTTGGCCAGGCATATGTGAGGCCCAGGGCCATTTGTCCTTTCATGTGGGGTACTGGAAACTCAGAGGAGACATCCTATTGACTTCCACTGCCTGGCTGGACAGAAAGGAGAGCTGGCCTGAAAAGGAAGCTGATACAGAGCAGTTGGTGTCTCTGGGCGAAATCTACAACTTTACCTGTGACACTACTGACACTAGGCCATCCTCCATTGTTATGAATTCTTTGGGAACTGGGCAGAACGAAGGGCTTTCTAGCTTGTGGCTACCATGGTTCTGACCCAGGAATTCTTTGACCCCCAGGGAGGTTCCATTTCTACTGGGCCTGGCTCTTGGCAGAGCTGACAGGATTCTTTGAAAACCACTTCTGTCATTGGAAGCTGATTGCCCTGTCTTCTAGCTTCCCACATTAGAAGCAGGTGCTACTTGAGAATGGACTGTCTTTAAGGGGTCTCTTTGAGAATAGGTTAATGGGCCTCCTGCTGCCTGACCAACCACTCTTCTCTGTGCCTGTGGTAAAGTGGGCCACAGAGGCAGCCTTGGGATGTTAGCCAAGACGATGCTCAAATCTATCCGTAAATTTCTTAATGGACTGAGCTAGAAATTTGTCCAGACAGTTTTAAGGTGATGTTCCTGAGAAGATAATTAGACTCCTTGGTGTGACACATTAACCATCCATTTAAGTTCTGGAGAGCAAATTGTGCAGCCTGTGTCACTCAGCATGATAGAGAGAGAGACAGAGAGACAGAGAGACAGAGAGAGAGAGAGGAGTGAAGAAAGGAGTTGGAAACACCAGATGAATGACATGACATTGTCAAGTGAAAAACCATCAAATAAAAGCTCTAGGAAACATTTAGCAAAGGTCTGATGTCCACTACAAACTTGAAACAAGAGCACAGGTTTACAATTAACCTAAACTGTACATTAGAAAAAACAATCACACCAATGATAAATATTTATAAAATGCTAAAGGCAGTTTTTGAGGACAAGGATCAATTGTGTTGCATATAAATCATACAAGATAATTCCTCTCAAACCTTTCATGATTTCCCACCCCTTCTGCAACATGTTTTAACCTGGAAGAATTCTGTAAATCAGTCAGGAAGAGCAAGTGGGTTTATGCCATGCTTTTGAATAATGTGGCAATGGATTAGAACAAGTTCACATCAGATTATCTTGCTATATAAATGTTAAATCAAGTTTGGCAAGTAACAGGATTTTGCTTTTTTTCTTTCAAATAGATGGTAATCAGTTGACAAGAGCAAAATAGAACTCAAATCAGCTGCTGCAGCTGTAGCAGCAAGAAAAAAGAAACGTGGGAAGAGCTGCTGGGCATGGGGATGGGGTGGGTGGGAGAGCCAGAGAGTTTAGGCCCTGAGGTGGATGTGTGGGAGGAGGAGGCTTTATTGGGGTTAACTCGGAAGGACCTAAGAGGGAGAGCAGAATAGACAGAGAGAGTGAAAATGGAGAAAGGCAAGATGGCACACGGTGTCCTGTGCCATGGAGGAGAGAGGGAATGTGGCAGATGGTGTCCTGTAACATGGAGGAGAAAGAGAAGGTGACTGACAGGATTTGTTCACAGGAAGTGGAGTGGAGGGGACCTGGGAACGTGGTGTACATGCAGGAAGTGAAGGATATGGAGGAGGAAGGTTTTGAGTGTGTGTGTGTGTGTGTGTAGGGGAGTGAGCAGTGGAAAACATGGAGGGTGAGGGGTCAGAGAGATCCTTGGGTGAGGACAGAGACCTTCCTTGCAGCTGTACTGGCAAGGATCCTTCACACGATGGGGGACAAGAGAAACAAAAGAAAGAACAGGAGTATGAAGGATGGAGGGAAGGGGACAGGATTAGGAGGAATAAGAGAGGGGTGGGAGCGGATTCCAAAGGCCTGGAAATATGGAACTTGAGACTGCTTGCCGTTACAGTGACAGAAATTGCCCAAATCTTCTAGAAAATTAAAGTAAAAAAGTACCTTCCATCTGCAATTTAGCACTGCCTGTCCTGTCCTGTCCTGCCCTGACAAAGTACACCATAGCTAGCCCTAATGCGAGGAAGATACCCCTACCTGGAATTTCAAGCTAGAAGGGAATCTGGTTCCCAGAGGAAGCATGACATGCACACAATTTAGAAGGTCCAGAGGAGTTTGGAGAGGGTTTTTTGGAACAGGAGAGGCTGGATAGAGTCTTACCTCGTGGTCTATTGCCCTGTGATAGTCAAGGTCAGCGGAGGTCAGCAGTCCAGAAAGGGCAACGCAAGTGGCCCGTCCACAGGCAAGAAGAGGAAAGGAGAGGGGATTAAAACCAAGCAAGGGAGAACTCGCACCACTTCCCAGCCAACACATCAAATTTGAGATAAAAACTGCACCAAAATAGTGAGGCTACTGAGACCAGAATGATAGTAATACCAAGCATTTTTAATGAATGAATGAATTAATTAATTAATTAATTAATTTTGGAAAGTCAGATATGCAAAGATGAGGAAAGTCACAGAGGAAGATATTCTGTCCAATAATTCACTCCCCAAGCAGCCTCAATGGTCAGAGGTGTGTTGATCCAAAACCAGGAGCCCAGAGTCTCTTCTGGGATTCCCACGTGGGTGCAGAATCCCAAGGCTTTGGGACTAGAACCCGCACCCATATGTGATCCTGGTGAGTTCAGTGTGAGGACTTTGTCTAGTAAGCCACCCCAAGCATGGCCCAAAATCAAGGTTTGATTGGGGTTTGGTCCCAGGTGATGTTCACTGGTCCACAAAGTTGCAGGATGCTGAAGCCACAGCCAGACAGAGCTGTGCAATCCTTAAGTAGTTGTGATGGAGGGACTTGAGATAAAGATATACGTTTTCTTCTGATTAGTCAGCTTCATTTAAATAAGTCTGGGGTGGATATTGTCCACACAAATTTTTGGCATCACCTAAGAGCTTTCTGTCTGTCCTGGGCCCTCTAGGCTAGCAGGGATCAACAGTAGACAAAGAAGAAAACCTGAGGTTGGTCCAGGCTAATCCACTAATTGATGGAGTCATTCTGAGGATTTTGTCACTCTTCAATGCCCTCCTTTGTCTTTACAAAGCTAAACCTACATAATTTCAGAGATTTCCTCTGGTTCAAAAGCCTTGGTAGACCTTGGTGTATGGCTAAGTCATTGGCAAATAGCACTAGGCTTCTATGAACAGCTAGTTGTGTGTAACAATTATGATGGTTTCTGTCACCTAGGATGGGTTTTTACTTTTATGGGGATGTGATGCTATAGGCAGTGGCCTTTATGTTGTAACAGACAATGGTAAAAATGGCCATGAAGCAAAGTATTGATGACATGGAGGATCATATGCATGAGGATTTGCATTTGACGCCCGTCCTGTTTTACAACAATCTTAGAAGATATTCAATAGGACTTCTTAAGATTTGTTGAATATATTCTACCATCCCAATCCATCGTTCTTGGAAGATTGTTCTTAGAGATGTGGATGTGACCTATGGCATTTGGGAGTGACTGAAGCAGCCCTGGTTGTTTGTATCTGCTCTTCACATGCCTTTGGCTGAGCCATGGTACCTTCAAAGCTCCTCCTTCTTCATGAGACACAGGTGAACCTCTGCACACATTGCAGGAGTGAGTAAGTAACTTAGGGCACATGCACACCCTGTCAGAAGGCAGAGACACTGCAAGGGCCCAGAGAGACATAGAAGCTCCTTGAAGGCCTGTGTGCGCAGCTGGAGCGGATGTTTCCATCTATAGCCATGCATTTCAGGAGACAAAAATCAGTCTCTTGGAGGCTGCCCACCACAAAGGGAGGACTTCCTTGAGCCATTATCCTCATCCCCGACATCTCCTTTCCCACTTTACTCACCTTTGTGACACATTCCACTGTTCAGGTGGACGGGTGTCAACCTTCCATGACAAAGCTTTCTTTGTGACACCAATTCTTGGGCTGGTTTTGTGGCTGAGATCAAGATTTCCAAAAGTAAAGTTCTTAAGTGTAATGACTTTCAGTGGTAGCAGTTTCAAGCAGCAATCCACATACACCTTCATGATCTCTTCATGGACTCTGTGTTTTAAAAGGGGATTTTAAGGTCTCTTCTCATTCCATCTTTTAGAGAATTCTATGGCTAAACACAGCAGAGATGCTTTTTGTATTGCAGGCAGTAGCAATAGAGCTTAACGCACTTGAATCAATCACTTGGAGTCACTGAGTGAAAAGAAGAAATGGATCTAAGACAGGGATCTCCTAACTCTAATCCTCTGGATAATATCCAGACTCAGGCCTGGTGCTGTAGTTTAGTGGCTAAAGTCCTTGCCTTGCATTCCCCAGCATCCAAAATGGGAACTGGTTCTGTCCTACCAGCTCTGCTTCCCATCCAGCTCCCTGCTTGTGGCCTGAATAGGCAGTGGAAGATGTCCTGAAGCCTTGGGACCCTGCACTTGCATGGGAGATCTGGAAGAAAGAGCCTCCTGGCTACCCCCCTTCAGATTATGGCCATGTGTTCACCGGGGTAGTGAATCAGCGGATGGAAGATCTTCCTCTCTGTCTTTCCTCCTTTCTGTAAATCTGACCTTCCAATAAAAAATAAATGAATTAAAAAATCCACTTTCCCAGGCTGCCCCAAGTCATCAGACAAAAGGAAAGAAGGCTAGTTCATTTCTCCTGTTCTTTAACTTGCAGGAGCATATCTAAAACATGATGCAGCTTTGCATTTAGACTGGCCATTGGGACAGAACATTAATTTCCAATGCCTAGGACACTGTGATAAGTTGTCAGACTTAATCTCAGTTTAGTTTGGTTACTCATTTCATGTAGCAATGTGTGTGCGTGTGTGTGTGTGTGTGTGTGTGTGTGTGAGAGAGAGAGAGAGAGAGAGAGAGAGAGAGTATCTGTTTTGAGACTGGGGCATTATTTCTCCTCTTTGATTTGAAATCTTTCCATTCTTATAAGTATTATGAAGAAGAAAAAAAAGTCATACATATCCTGCAAAGACACTCTTAGATACCTAGGGTGTGTGGAAGAGAAGTCCTGAACCGTAAACGCTCCAAAAGCCTGCACATCTTGTCCAACATTTCCATTTGCATAGACTGTCCTCAATGCATTTTCCAAATTCCAATGCTGAACCGCACAGACTGACTTTTTTTTTTTTTGATGAAATTGGTCTTTTATTCACTTTGTAATTAACTTTCTTTTTTTTCTTAGTTAATTATTTTTTTATTTTTTTATTATTTATTAATTACATTGTATTAGTTTCATAGGTACTGGGATTTCCCCCACCCCTCCCACACTCTCCCCCCATGGTGGATTGCTCCACTCTGTTACATGACCACAGTTTAAGTTCAGTTGAGATTCCCTCACCGCAAGCATATACCAAACATAGAGTCCAGCATCTTACTGTCCAGCCTAGTTCAACGGCTTCTTAAGGATACCCTTCCAATATACCATCAGCAAAAATTTACATCGTTCTGGAATTAATTGATGTAGCAATGAGTAACCAATATGTTAAAAATAAATGAGGGTTCTTAACCACATTCTGTGACCACCTCATTGACATTTCAATTTTAGTTTATGCATAACATAGAGGTGGGGGTATGCTCCCAAATTTAGTTCTCACTAAGACCAGGACTTTGTGGAAGAGAGTAGCGCCTGGAGCTGGTGGGAAACAAAAGTTGATTTGCTGGAAGTCTGGAGTGCTAGGAACCATCATTACTGGCTGGAGTGTTGATCTTGAGTTAAAAAAGTAATAATAAAAATAATAACCCATGCACACTTCCTACCAGTTGATCTGTTTACTTGTTTGCATTTTCTTCTTAGTCTGGAATTTAGACCTTATTAAACTCAAATATTTCTGCAGATCATTTTCAAGAACAAATATTTGTTCCCAAGCTTAGTACTATGGCTTATGGACATCTGGGGAGTAAACCAGTGGATGGGAAATCTGTATCTGCAAATCTAGTTGTTAATAAATGAGTAAATATGTGTTTTTTAAAAATTTATTCTCATGGGCCCGGCACCGTAGCCTAGTGGCTAAAGTCCTCGCTTTGAACACACCGGGATCCCATATGGGCGCTGGTTCTAATCCCGGCAGCTCCACTTCCCATCCAGCTCCCTGCTTGTGGCCTGGGAAAGCAGTCAAGGACGGCCCAATGCTTTGGGACACTGCACCCATGTGGGAGAACCGGAAGAGGTTCCTGGTTCCTGGCTTCGGATTGGCGCAGCACCGGCCGTTGCGGTCACTTGGGGAGTGAATCATCGGATGGAAGATCTTCCTCTCTCTCTGTCCTTCTCTCTGTATATTTGACTTTGTAATAAAATAAATAAATCTTAGAAAAAAAGATTTGTTCTCATGAATAGAATTGAAGTGATGAGATCCCTTCTATTTTGGCTACTCCATGGTCATTGTAATGATTGATACATTAATCCATGACTATTATAATAAAAGCAAAAAGGTAAATTCCCATACTTAAATGAGATGACTTAAAATATCTACAGGGGGCCCGGCACCGTGGCCTAATGGCTAAAGTCCTCGCCTTGAACACACCGGGATCCCATATGGGCGCCGGTTCTAATCCAGGCGGCTCCACTTCCCATCCAGCTCTCTGATGGCCTGGCAAAGCAGTCGAGGACGGCCCAATGCTTTAGGACCTTGCACCCACGTGGGAGACCCAGAAGAGGTTCCTGGTTCTGGCTTTGGATCGGCACAGCACCGGCCCTTGCACTCACTTGGGGAGTGAATCATTGGACCGAAGTTCTTCCTCTCTGTGTCTTTCCTCCTCTCTGTATATCTGACTTTGTAATAAAAATAAATAAACCTTAAAGAAATATCTACAGAGGAACAATACAACATGGTTAAAACAATCAGTTGGGGCCCAGCGGCATGGCCTAGCGGCTAAAGTCCTCGCCTTGAATGCCCTGGGATCCCATATGGGCGCTGGTTCTAACCCTGGCAGCTCTACTTCCCGTCCAGCTCCCTGCTTGTGGCCTGGGAAAGCAGTTGAGGACGGCCCAAGGCTTTGGGACACTGCACCCGTGTGGGAGACCCAGAAGAGGTTCCTGTTTCCTGGCTTCGGATTGGCGCAGCACCAGCCGTAGCGGTTCACTTGGGAAGTGAATCATCGGACGGAAGATCTCCTCTCTGTCTCTCCTCCTCTCTGTATATCTGGCTTTCCTATAATAATATTTTTTTTTTTAAAAAAAATCAGTAGTTGCACAACAGATATCCTACCAAGAAAAACTAAGGGAATAAAACAAGACCCGACACTCAGTCACACACACACACACACACACATACACACACACAGATAATGGTAACCATATACACATATTAAACTTTTAAGAAATACACAAGCACCTTAGACACACCAGCAGGTAGTTGTGGAAGGATTTTGGCTGTAAGATGGTGTAAAGAAGATTCTAGGTGGGGGGATGCTGTAACTACCTCTGACCGTTGATTTGAACTTGGACACCTTGTGGTGACTGTTGACAGGATGTGCATTTATGTGTGTGTGGGTGGGGGAGGCTTGTGTGTTCCTGAGGCATTCATCAGACACCCCTTGATGATGTGAAGAAACAGCCAAGTGGCCAGGGCTGCATATTGTCTAATTTATATCCTCACTCAGCAGCAGCAGAGAGGCAAATGCGTACCTTCACACAAGAGTGATGCAATGTTGTCTTCCCTCTCATGTGTTCCTGATAACAGAGCCGAAGCACCTAAGTTATGTTTTTCCAAGTGTACCAATCACTGCTGGGATTGCTGTGCCATTCCTCTTTTTAAAAAGATAGTTATTACTATTTTTTTTGGAAAGGCATAGAGATAAGTTCACTCCTCAAATGGCCACAGTGGTCTTGGTGCAGCCAATTCAAAACCAGCAGCCAGTAGCTTCTTCTGAGTCTTCCAGGCAGGGGTGTGATCCGAAGTCTTTAGGTCATCCTAACTTTCCCAGGCCACAAGCAGAGCACTTGAGGAAAAGTGGAATAATTGGGACACGAACCAGTGGCTATATGGGATGCTGACAGTTAAAATTAGAGGATTAATCAGTTGGACCAATGCAGCAGCCCCTTAAAATGCTTTTTTAAAGTTTTAGTCTTTGGGCAAAATGCAAGCTCTACTTTTCCAATTTATTTTGAAAATACATTAAATCTAATGAATGAAAATTTAATACTTATGTTAAAATGAGTGGCACATTTCAAGTTTATTTTGAATGAAATACGTCTATATAAATGAAGGAAATCATTTGACATTGTCTAGCAGATCAGTTGGGTACAAAACTGGAAACTGGGGAAAAAGCATCATTACTTTTACATTAATTGATCAAACCATCTCCCCCCCCCTTTTTTTTTGTGCTTTCACTCATTTACTCAACACTCCATTCTTTCAACTGTTCTTTTTTTTAAGATTTATTTATTTTATTACAAAGTCAGATATACAGAGAGGAGGAGAGACAGAGAGGAAGATCTTCCATCCTATGACTCACTCCCCAAGTGAGCGCAACGGCCGGTGCTATGCCAATCCGAAGCCGGGAACCAGGAACCTCCTCTGGGTGTCCCACGTGGGTGCAGGGTCCCAAAGCATTAGGCCATCCTTGACTGCTTTCCCAGGCCACAAGCAGGGAGCTGGATGGGAAGTGGAGCCGCCTGGATTAGAACCGGCACCCATATGGGATCCCGGTGTGTTCAAGGCGAGGACTTTAGCCACTATGCCACGCTGCTGGGCCCTCAACTGTTTTTTATGTAAGGCCTGTAGTAAGCCGAAGCTTTTCCTATAGTCCCACAAATGGGCCACCACCTAGCGGAAGATACAAAGAAGTGAGTTGTTATACAACTGTTAGGTAACCAATTGTCTTGGATGTTTTATGTGGCTCTGACAGACTTTTTGGAGTCTGGCATTGTGGCACATTGAGCTAAATACCAGTAAAAATGCTGGCATCCCATACTGGAGGGCCAGTACAATTGTGCTCCCTCTGACTCTGATGCAGATCCTGGCTAATGTGCCAAGGAAGGCAGTGGACGAAGTCCAAGTTCTTGAGCCCCTGACAATCTGATAAGAGACCTAGGCTCCTGACTTTGACCTGAGTCAGCCCCATCTGTTGGAGTTATTTGAACAGTGAATGAGTGCATGGATAGTATCTATCTCCTTCTTCCTCCCTCCCTCTTTTCACTTTTCATTTTTCAAATTAAATTTAAATTTAAATTCTAATATTTTATTATATTTTCCATTATGCTATTGTTTTTTTTAAATAAATATGTTTGTGAGAAAAAATGACAATCTGAAAGCAGGATATTTCCAGTGAATTGAACTTATTGACAGACAGTTCTAGAGTCTGCAAAATCCAGTACCAAATTGTACACCGCTGCTGAAGGTCTTTTCGTTAGTTTATCATTTGTGTTAATGTGAAGAGATGAAGAAAGAGAGGACGCTCACTAACTAAAATTCTTTCATCAGAGTACAAAAACCACCTGAAAGACTGACCTCTTATGCCCTACTCACCTCTGTGTGAGCCTGTCTCTAACACCATCGCCAAATACATCAAATTTCAATATGCATTTTGAAGGGGAGGAAAAATTTCATTCCCAGCATGAAAGTGTAGACGCTTTTAAGCATGCTAAAGTGGATCATCTTGGATTCTGTGTTGAGGCTGGTATTTCTGCCCTTGCCCTCGAACTTGCCAAATTTAGATCTCATCACAGAAGTCTGGCAGAATGGGCTGTGTCACATTTAAGGATGTTTAAACAGAGTGTTTTCTCATAGAAATTCTAGATTCAAGACTACACAAACTCTAGGACTATTCTCTATTATTCTGTAGAGCAGAAATTAGCGATTAGAATGAGTATCATTTTCGAATGTATTCACACAAGTAAGAGTACACCATTGTAAACTGTATTATTTTTCTAGATGCAATTACTGTAGGGTCCGTGGGGACTGAAGATGTAGAGTATTTAAACAGTGTGCCTCCGTCATGAGCAGTCTGCCTTCCCATAGAATAAATTCAGTGACAGCATTTTCAAGCTTCTGTTGCAGACTTGTAATGCTGAAAGATTGAATGAAAAAATAAAGCTAGCTTTTTAAAAAAAAATTAGCAAACCTAGCAAGAATTCTAATATGCTGGTTTTTTTTTTTTTTTTTTTTTTTTTTTTTTGTGTGCTATGTCCATGGGTGACTTATACGACCTTTTTAGGTTTGTCTTCTCTGTGAGAGGAAGCTTTGCCTGTCCTTCAGTGTCCCATGGGGGAGAAGATGCAATGATCCTTGTGTCTCTGTGTTCCTAGCAGTTGGTAATTGAATGAGGGTAGTGTGTGTCATGCCTTCTCTCTTCACAGAATAGGTCCCACTAACAGAATTGGGTCTCTCTCTCTCTCACCATTGTAGACAACTGTGTTGAGCCTTTAGTAGCTGTGCTCTCTCCAATGGCTTTTACCAGCTCCTCCGATCTCACCAGTACTCCCAGCGCAGCACAGCTCAACAGGAGAGTTGGTAAGTAGCGACACTCAAATCCAACACTCAAAGGCTGAGAAGCACATATTTGTATAAGGAAGGAAGAGAAAATTCACTTTTTTCCACTAAACACATAGAATCCCAGTTTAAATGTACCTGCTGATTTATTGTATTTATATGAATGGTAGAAAGAAATGCAAACACATGTGCAGAGAATGAAAATTAATGCTTACTCCTCCAATGCCTGTCGTGCACAGGACTGAGCTGGGTCAAGGCTTACCCTTGGGTGAGAGGAGCACATTGGATTGAGTCATCACTCACTACCTCATATCATGTGAAGTTCATGGTGTCTTAGCCACGAAGTAAAATTCTCGGCCCCCAACTCTCCATTTCAATTTTTTTGAAATTTTGTGAGTATTAATTCAGTTGTGAGTGTTGCACTTCTGATCTAGCTCCCTGCTAACACACCTGGGAAAGCAGCAGAAAACGGCCTAAGTGCTTGGACTGCTGCATCCACATTGGAGACCTCAATGAAGTTGCTGCCTGCTTGCACTGGTCCCAGCCAACTCTGATCATTGTAACCATTTGGGGAATAAAACAGTGAGTGGAAGATCTCTCTGTTTCTATCTCCTTCTGTGTTACTTTGCCTTTCAAAAAAGTAAATCAATAAATCTTTGAGAAAAGTAAAGTGTTTTATTTTTATATTTTCTGGAAAAACCGCCTACTAAGAAATTATTATGAAGATACTATAACAGAAATGTTTACTAAAATTTTCCACTATAAAATAACATTTTTGATTTGGAAATATACAAAAGGCTTTTACTTACAGATGAGGAAATACATATAATTTGTAAACCTACCAGTTAAGGAAGCCATAGTGTGGTAGCCCATGTGTGCTAGCAAACTACGATGAAGCCTAGGTAACCATCACTACTACTCCCTGGTGTCAACTGCCTTGACCATTATGATGTTGGATGTGCACGCAGTTCTCACGTAATCAAATCCGGATGTTTATTTGATAAAGAATAGGCAGATACAAAGAAGTTGGGGTTACTTCTATTATTAAAACATTTTCCCCTTATTTGTGTCTTTGAATATCTGATTAATGTTATAAACACTTTCCCAGGTTAAGGAAAAATGGCATATTATTTCAGACAATCTACTCATTAATTATAATTTCTGCTACTTAACTCTATCTCCCATTGGTATACTAAGCCAGACACACTAATAGATCTCTCGAAAGTTCTAATTTCTCGTTATGGTATTGACAATATGTTTTTCCAGTGTTAAATGTTTAATTTGTTAACACTTTCATTCAGAATTTTGGATCTCCCTTAATAGCAAGATTGATTTGTGATTCTTCATTGCACATTGGTTTTTTGATTTATCCTATGTATCACATGTTTTTCATTGTAAAGGGATCAGCAATTTAAAAGTTCACCAGTGTCGAAGTTTTATTGCATTACCTTGCTTGAGAATGATATTACAGGCAAAGACCCAGAAGGCAATTAATAACAATTTTGTATTTCTCCCACCCTTTGGTAAATTGCCTTTTAAAGAAAAAAAATAGGCATTGATTTGCAAAGAGAGAGTTCTTTCATGTGTTAAACCACTTTCAAAACAACTATAACAGGCAAGGATAAGCTACAGGGAATCTGGGATCTAGGAACTCCAGCAAATCTCACATGGGGGGGAACTGAAGTACATAAGCCGTTATCCACTACTTCCTACAGAGCACCTTAGCATGAAACTGATCAGAAGCAGAGTCCCGGCTCAGTTCTGGAACTCAGATCTGACACGAGTGTGTCCCAAGTAGCAGCTTAACCTACAGAGCCACAGCACCTGTATCCCCATTGCAGGTCACCTATAGTGCAGAGTTTAGAACTCACAGAACTGTACTTACATGCCCATTATCACCGTTCACCTTCAGTAGGGTTTCTGAGACTCAGCAAAGTTACAAATTTGCCAAATAACTCAAAAAGGAAAATGCTTGGATTCAAAATTAAGTCAGCTGACTCTAGATGCCATGCTTATTGCTGCATTATATAAATCTATAAAAAAAAATTGACTCACTTTTACAGGCTGTAGAAGGGTAGAGGAAAAAGAAACACAACTTTTAATTAATCAGCTGGAGCTCAAATGCTATCTCTAATATTTAGAGATTTTGATAATGTATTACATGCTTACCTAGTCTCGGCCTTAATTTTTCATGAGTAAGTAGCCCAGTAACACCTGCCTTGCTGAAGCCCTCAGGAGTCTGAGACGAAACCTGCATATCTGAGAGCTCATTATCATTGCAGGCTAAAGAACTGAACTGTAACTGGCAGGTTCCCTTTGTATTTCCAGGAGAAATGCAGGTTGGCAAATTTTAATGTTGCCTTCAACAGTGCTTCTTGGATGCCGTTTGTCATATCTCATCAAACTGTGGCTACAAAAAGCCATGAAAGCCCAGTCACTCATGAACCGTTTCTGGGGAAACCCTGGGCCTGATCTCAGGGTAACTCCTGACTGTGTGTGCATAGCACAGTGTCTCTGGCCCAGTCTGCGATTATGGCTCTGCTCACCTGAATAAACACACACTCATCTATCTCCTCTATGGGAGGGATCTGGCAAATGGAATTGGTGTTATCTCACTTCCACGTACCCTTAAGTCTCCATCCCCTCTCATGAAAAAACAAATTCTTTTGAGAAAAATATAAGAAGATGCATTAAGTTGCCTGTCAGCTCACCATTAAATTAGGCCACTAAATCAATCTCTATAATTTTGGCTTAAGAAGGATCTATCATTGTCAACTGTGATGTGTGTGTGTGTGTGTGTGTGTGTAAAGAATCTTTTGATCTGAGCTTTAACTTCTCTGGGGTTCAGAGAAGCACTTACTGTCAGCAGGAAATATAGGAGCTGGTGGCACAGAGTGAGGCCATCAAACTGTGAGTTAGATCTTCTGGAAGATGGAAAGAAGGATTTAACTTGCTTAATATGGTTAAAAGGGAAATAGGAAGAGTCTGTCAACTCCATGAGAGGAGTGGTTTGTAGGATTTGTTTTCATCTTTTTTTATTCCATATCTGCAGACAGATCGATATCCATTTACTCCTTCAATTTTAATCACTCTCGCTCACTTCATGCTTATTTTTATTTTTATTTTTACTTCATTATTATTTCATTTAATGCTTGACTGGAAGTTGAGAGAGTGTGTTGAGAGAGTGTGTTTCTAGAATGACAGTGGTGTTGCCATGGAGTGTTTGGCTTCTTCAATCAAGGCATTTATAGCTTATCAGTGGGTGAAGAGGTTTGACGATCCTGCCTTCACACTGCACAGAATCTGTGCACACTTGCCACATCCGCATATTCTCTGGATGCACTGAAGCTCAAACACTGTCGAGTCATAAGGCTTGGGAAAGTTTCTTTTGCAGTTTTGCGCTATCAGGATATCCTTGAGGAGATGGAAATTGGAAACAGCACAGGAGTCAGGACTTATTCAAGGAGCATGGCATCAGCTCTCTAGGGATTTGTTCCAGGCAGCAGTTGAGCACTCTGAGGATACAATTGCACTACCAATGCTACAATATCTCTCGCTAAGGATGGTTCAGTCTCTCAAACCAGAGGTGATAAAGACAGGCATGGGAATAATCTAATTTGCATTCACAGGGAGATATGCAGAAACTCCCTTCAGAATGTCCTCTTCCTTCCTTCCTTTCTTTGTCATGTCCTCACTTTCTCAGGCATGGCTGGCAGCAGGTTGTGCTTATCTTGTTGCTACACACTTGTTTCTCAAGGCTTCAGGCATAAACACAAGGGAGCACTTGGTATCACCTATGTTCTTGGTTGCTATGCAGAGTCATTGCTTCAGAACCAGTGTTTTAACAACTAAATAGCATTTACACATTTAGGTTGAGATGCGTCATCTTAGAGCCTGGTGTCTCTCTGCTTCTTTTGTTCTTAGCAGTGTGCCTTTTTCGTTCATCATCTCAAGGTTAGGGTATATGTGGAATGTTACCAACCTAAGCTTATCATAGAAATAAAAAGCCTGGAAACTGTTGGAGACAGAAAAGTTTATTTGTGAAGGGACCAGGTAAACATCGAAGGGGGAGGGAAGGGGAAAGCGCCTCCCAAAAAAAAGCCAGGAGGTGGAGTGCCTCTCAAAAGAGGGAGGGAGAGACAACCAAAGGTTTGAGGAAGGGTCTTGGAATTTTAAGAGTTCCCTGACCCCTCCTTGTTGGGTAGAAATCTACAGGTATGATGTCACCAATTGGTGGTCTCTTAATCGGTTAGGAAATGGGCGGGTGATGCTTGTGCCATCTACCTGAAGGTGTGGCCAGGACCTCAGCAGGCCTGGATGGTCTCTTGGGGGATATTAAAGCAGACAGAATCATTACACATAGGAAATCATGCTGGAAGCATCAGTCGCACATTTTTTGCACATACCAGTACTCTAACATACTTGGTATTTTTACTTTCAATAAGGAGGAACCAGGCTGAAAAGAGGGAAGTCACTGACTCAAGGACACAGAGCTAATCTGTGGTAGGGTTGGGTTTGAATCCAATTCTACCCCAGGTTAGCTAATAGCATTATTCATGCTTGTGTGCGCTCTTATTATGCATAAAGATGTATTTGGTATAATATTTATATTCCCCCAGATAATTTTGGCATTTCGAATGAAGTTGCCCGTATTCTAAGCACAAAGACCAGATTTTCACAGCTTGTGAGAGAGTGATTTGGTGATCTCAATATTTCCCAAATTATAATGTGGCCTAAAATGCTTGTGGGGAAGACTCTTCATCTAGATATTGGAATACTCTGAGCCCCATCTCTTCCTGGGGCAGCTATATATCACAATGAGTGTGACAGCACAGAAACATTCTGCAATTTTGTAGGAGCTTTGTTCCTTCTTTCACATGGAGGCAAAGCCAAATATGTCAGTTCTTTCTTCAGCTAGGCTAAGTGCCAAACTTCTGCGGGGTAGGCAGCTAGTTCAGGGTCATGAACTTGGAAGCCACTCCCCCTACCACCTATGCAGTTCCTTCTGTCCACCTGTGATGTCTACCTATCATTACCTGCAAGCTGAGAGGGGGTGGTATTGTATTATTGCATTATGATTCCCCTCACAAGCTTAAAGGTCCATGATAGGGAGGAGCTTGTACTCTTGGTAGTTTGCTTCCATTGCTCTGGCACTCCCACTCTTGGCCTGGTCGTTATTTGAAGCAGAGAAGATGCTGTTTGCTGTAATCAGCAATATCCATCTGTTATCATTATCAAGTATTATACACTGTGCATACATTTACAGGTGATAGCTATAAACCTTTGATAGTGCAGTAGTTTTGATTAAATCAGCATGCCCACATAAATATGAAAGTGTTGTTTTATCATCTCATTAGTGTTAGGAAATGGGAATTCTTCAATTCTACTGTAACATGATGGGACTGCTGACTTATATGTGGCCTGTGATTAACTGAAATATTTCCTGTCATCTCATGGTAGTGAAACAATATGTGACCTACGTTCCAGTTTTTCTTGAGCTGCGCAACCTGCCCTCTCCCCAATGTTTTGGGGTACACTCATCATCTTCCTGTCAAAAGAGTAACTTTCCATCGCCACGGTATCTCTAGATAAGAATATATCTAAAATGAAGCCTTTGCGATAATAAGAAATTTCATTTATGATCATTTTTTCCATAGGACATATAAGGGAGTCTTGAAGTCATCCTTGAAAAATGCACTTGATGATAAAGTCTGCAAGTATTTCTTCTTGACGCATCAAAATAAATTCATGATAATGGATTCTGGAATGTTTGAACAGTGATTTTAATTTTTATGAAAGATAAGGCATGGGATTGCAAAGAATTGCTAAAGCAACATGAATTCTACCAAAATTTGTTAGTGAAAACATCATATTTATGACAAAACTAAAGTAGAAGATGATGAATTCATCAGAGCTTCACAACAATATCCATGTACACAATACGCCAAAGAAGCCAACAGTTTACATGTGCATAACACCTTCTGACAAAGAGTGAGATCATTTTTAAGATGAAGCCCATAGAAATATACCTTACCCATCACTTACGAGGGACATGAAAGTTGTACGGTAGTTGAAAAGAACCAGCAGTTATCACAGGCACACAGGATTGAGGAAGACAATGTTCACGTCCTCTGATTCCAGGCCTGGCATTTGAGGAGCTGAGATGAGGGCTCTTTTGTACCTGAACTGATATAGATTCAAATAAGTCTTCTGGTTGAAGTGACCCTTGGGCTGTGCTCTCTGGAGTCAGGAATGGAGGAAATGGTGAAATCCAGGGAAGGAGCCAGAATCCGGATCCTTTGGAGTCAGGAGGAGGTTCCAAGTTGTAGAAAACACTGTGAGATCACCACTGCCAAGAAACAGTGCAATCTGTTGCAATTGATTCAGGCAAGCCTTGGGCAATACAGGGAGTTGGTGAGGGAATGGGAATAGCTTCCCAGAGAAGGCAGTTTCTTCTTGGTCAGATGTTTCTCTGGTTGGGGCGGGGGGCTCTAGTTGGTGTGAGTCACTAGCATATGGGGTGTTAATGCAGTTGCTGCAGGGGAGTCCTGAGACCACCCTCAACAGAATCAGACCCAACCCAATGGCAGGTTTTCCCAATCTCAAAAAGTTTTTGTGATATACAAAACCCTCCCCTACTGAGATTCCTCTTAAATTCATCCTACACTGCTAGAGATGAGCTCAGTCACAGAAGTTAGGGCTGGGTGATGCATCACAGATTGGTATTATCTATCTATCTATCTATCTATCTATCTATCTATCTATCTATCTATCTATCTTTCTATCTATCTTAATGGGAAAGTCATATGTACAGATAGAAGTAGATGCAGGCATAAGGATCTTCTGTCCACTGATTCACTCCCAAGTGACCACAATGGCTGGAGCTGAGCCTGTTCAAAACCGGAAACCAGGAGCCCCTTCTCAGTCTTCCTCATGGGTGATGGGTCCTAAGGACTGGGGCCATCCTCTTCTGTTCTTGTAGGCCACAGGCCAGGAGCTAGATGGGACTTGGAGAAACTGGGACATGAATCAGAGCCCCTATGGGATCCTGGCCCATGCAAGCTGAGGACTTTAGCTACTATGCTACTACAGTAGGTCCTGCCCTTCCTCATTACCTCCCACAACTCACCTGGACTACTGGGTCACTTTGTCAACAAACCATTGCACTCAAATTTTAGTTTATAAAGCTCAAACTAAGTCAGACACAGCACATTCTGCTCCAATTACTGGATCTCCCTGTGACGTAAACTCTCCCCTTCCTTACCTGGAACCTGTGGAGGAGCTCTGGACAGTGCCAGAGCAAAGCATCTGGCTCTCCAATACCCGCTCAGGAGCTAAATGAAGGTGCCCAGTTCTTCATTCTGTGACTTCTCTGCTACAGAGGTCAATGCTCAGATGCAGATCCTGTTACACACAAACGTGGGGGAAATAAGTGGAGAGGCAGAAGTAGAGACCCCACAGTGTTCCAAACATGTTGTAGATGTCATTGCTACCCATCTGTGCACTGTGTCATGTTAAATATTTATATCATTTCCTCTCCTGCTTCGTTCATTATAGTTATCAGATGACTTTGTCCAAGAAAAATCTCAAACTTTAGCTTGAAGAGAAACCAACCTGGTTAATGATTAAAGATACAGTGAGGGGCTGGTGAGGTGGCCTGGTGGCTAAGGTCCTCGTCATGCATATGCTGGGACCCATATGGGCATCAGTTCATGTCCTGGCAGCCCTGCTTCCTATTCAGCTTCCTGTTTGTGGCCTGGAAAGGCAGTCAAGGATGGCCCAAAGCCTTGTGACCCTGCACCTGTGTGGGAGATCCAGAAGAGGCTTCTGGCTCCTGGCTTTGGATTGGCTCAAATCTGTCTGTTGTGGCCAATTACAAAAGATGTTCCTTTCTGTCTTTCCTCATCTTTGTATATCTGACCTTTGAATAAAATAAATAATATAAGATAGTGTAAGTCATTCCAGGTAGTTTCCTGGTCATTTTCTAAATATGCCTACAGCATTACGAGTCCTTATATAAGATAAATTCTTACCTAAGATGAATGAATCTATGAGACTCACACACTAACTCTTTTGTTTTTAGTTGTTTTCCTGGTCAGGCTGTGTTCCAAAAACAGACTAGGTATGGAAATGCCATGGTATGAAATGCCATCTATTTTATCTCTAATAAGTCTTATTCTAAATGGATGATCTTTCATATATAGGTTCTACATGGATAATTTTTCACTTATTTTACCTCTAATAAGCCTTATTACTTTGTCTTATCACTATATTATTAATATTCTACTATATAATTATATATTATGTAAGTATATAATGACTACTATTATAAATGTATTTTTATTATATTCATGGCATTAAATGCCGTCTATTTTACCTTTAACTAATCTTATTCTAAAAGATAATCTTTCATATATATTCTAAATACATAATCTTTCGTGTGTGTGTTTGAGAGAGAGAGAGAGAGAGAAATGGTCACAGAGAGTGGGGATGTAGAAATTTTTTTGTCTGCAGATTCAATGGCAAAGTAGTCACAGTGGTGGGCCCTGGCCAGACCAAAACCAGGAGCCAGCAGCCAGCAGCTTCATCTGAGTCTCCCACCTGGATGGCAGGTGCCTAAGCAGTTGGGTCTTCTTCTGCTGCCTTCCAAGGCATATCAGCAGGGAGTTGCATTGTGAAGCTGGAAGTGGAGCTGGGGAACATCAATTGACATCCATTTGGAATACCAGTATGGGGCAGCAGTCTAACCTATCATACTACCAGCTCTCATGTTTCTGTATGTGTTGATTAGTTAACTAATGAATTGCAACGGAATCATAAAATTTTTAGTTTATGCTAGAATGGTATGCTCATTACAGAAGATAAAATTACAGAAGGATAACAATCTAATTTCACTAAACAGAGGCAGAAACTCAACTTGGATCTCCAATGTGGGTGAAGTGGCCAAAATATTTGGGCCATCTTTCATTGCTTTACTAGAGTCCTTTGCAGGAGGAGGATGAAAAATGGAACAGCACATGCTAACCTAACAGACAATGAATTAACTCACTTCAGCATAAAGCCAGCTTCACAATTCTGCGTATTTTTCAACTAAGAAGTTTGATGGGTGTTTGGTTCAGGGTTCAGAGAGTACTTGGGATACCCATATCCAATTCTGGAAGGATCTGGGTTTGAGTCCCTGCCCTATTGCCTTGCTTATGTGCATCTGTGAATCTGCAGATGAGGACTTATGTCTGATTCTCGCCATCCATGTGGAATACCATGTGGAGTTCCTGACTGGTGTGGGTATTTGGGGAGTGGACAGCAGAGGGGAGATATTTGCCACTCTCTTCCTATTTCTTGTCATGTAAATTCAAAAAAAAAAAACAATGAATACAAAATAGAACAAAGAAGCTTTGTGCAGTGGAAAACCGGAGAAATTGAGTGGAAATACAATGAGCAAGCTCAGAATAGCTTTGGGTTTCCCAGAATGCAAATCTTCTTGGTATCATTGAGAAGCTAGATCGGTGAAAGAAGGATGCAAAACAGCGAACTTGTTGACGAAAACAATGTTGTTGCATAAAAATGAAATTTTATCCCTGATACCTCAGGATTGCTCTCCCAGTATCTCCTCTTTACAAATTATCTCACTAATGACTAGCATTTTAGAAGCTTAATGCACAACTATATTAAAAAGAACCGGATTGCCCTTATTATTCTAGGGACCAAGTGTCTAGAAGATGTGCTGATTTTTAATTCCTTCAAGGAAATAGTGGGTATAGTGTTTACTTTTTGAGATACTGTGTATTTGTGAAAATAGGCTAAGCTTCAGTAACAAGTAGATTCTTATTTTCAATGATTTAAATAAGATATGTATGTGATTTTTAATTCCTTCTCCACACCCTCACCAAAGACACTGAAGGGATCCAGGGCAATTCCATGCTGAGACCCTGCCATTCTCCGTTTTCCATCATCCACACGCCTCACTCATTCTCCATTTTCAGTCATCCACATGCCTCACTCTTGGCAAGGGAAACAACGAGGAAAGAGACCACTGGCCTCAACATTCCACGTTTATTCACTCTTTGTTTTGGTGCAAAGTTTGGCCACGTAGCCACACAAATGCTTCTGTGGAAAGCTGGAAATTGCCTTTACACCACATACTTGCTGCTCTACAATCTCCACAGAAGGCAGAGAGAAGGTTCTTAGTGAATTACAGCAGTATCTGTCACCGCATTCCTGTCTCTCCCTCCCTTTCTCTCTCTCCCTCCCTCTCTCTCTCTCTCTCTCTCTCTCACACACACACATGCACACACCACTTAATGAAGTGTACTATCCAGTAGATACTTCATTGTTCCAGCCATTAAATCATTTCAATCATTTCAGAGGAGGAGTAAAGCCTTTATCAAACAGAAGCTCCCCAGGAGGAGCTGTGTACTGGGGATACATAAACCACATCTTGTGGGGTGTGCTCTATGGCCTTCTCCTCCTGTGTCTACCTGTCATGATTTGTTCAAGGGAGACTATAGTGGGGGGCATAACCTAGAAATGGACTCAGTTTCCAGGAAAGTAGATGGGAATGCCGCTAGCATGACCTGCAGTGGCAGAGTTTGAATGAAATGAAATTTATTGATTTACTTCTCTAAATGAAAAATCCAATTCACTCCCAAACTGAAGTCCCAAACAAGTCATTAGTAAAGCATTTGGCTTCCAGCTGTCTCTCCATGGTGTAGGGCAGTCTACTATAACCCCACTAAGGTTTCAGAAATTCAGTCAACACTGTGTTCAGAAGAAAACAATGATTTCCTCATTATTCAGTGAAATGTAGAAGGAACAATTGAGCCAGTAGCCTTCCAGTTAACCAAGGATGGTATTAACCTTGTGCAAAGTTCAAGTCTGACAGCATTGAAGTCCAGGGTCAGAGGCCTGTTTAAATGTCAGAAGGCCACTGTGTGTAAAGTATGTTGAACCACATGTGATCCAACACGTCATGCTCTTCCGACTTGCGGAGATTTCCAAAATTTGTTTCCCTTCTTCCCTACTTGGTCTCTATGACTATCCCTCTGCATACAACTACAATTGTTCATGTGCCACTCTGCTATCCCTGTATCTGGCAGGCTTCTCAAACACCTTCTACAGTGCCATGCACCCTGTGATTCCATTTTTATTGATTGTTTCCTCTTGTAAGGGTCCTTTAAATATCCCAAAACACATTTGGGGTTGTATCTCCTTCTGAAGTATGCAGTTTGTTCTGGTGTTCAATGGGCATCTGTTGACTAAGTAATGTATAAACCAATAATGTCCCTTAGTGTTAAAGTCAGTATTCTTCCACCTTTGTGTGTACAGTAAAATGCCTGACATCACAGTGCATGCTTGGAAGACAAGGAGAGCAGAGAAAAGAGGAGCGGGATAAAAGAGACCAAAAGGAAGAAAGGAAGGAGATAACTGAGAGAAAAGCAAGACTTGCTTTGTGTATCTATAATCTAGGCTGAAGTTGTAAAGAATAAAGAAAGAGAGAAGATGCAAAGTAGGAAGGAAATAAAGGAGGAGGATAAAAATACCCCCGCTAGGCATAGAAACTGTAATGGCTAAGGGAGAAGTGGCAAGCTATAGGGGGTATGATCTTAGTAATGTGTTTTATGCCATGGCAGGAAATGCCATGGAGATAGAGGAAGAAAAAATTGCAGGGATATACAAAGGGATTAAGGACAAAGTCATTGAAAGGTGGGGCTACTGTTTCTTTGTTGACATTTGAACCTTGTAACAACATAGGGGATTACTACCACTTTTTCTGTGTGTCTCTGCTTTCACTCAGGAATTGGTGGTTGGTCCCCAGCTGACTCCAGTGCCCAACACTGGCTCCAGTTAGACCTGGGAAACCGAGTGGAGATTACAGCAGTGGCCACACAGGGAAGATATGGAAGCTCTGACTGGGTGACGAACTACAGCCTGATGTTCAGCGACACAGGGCACAACTGGAAGCAGTACAGGCAAGAAGACAACATCTGGGTAAGATGTCTTCTCTCTTTCAATGCACAAACTGGAAGTGTTGATGGTAAGCAGTGAATGTTTATGTCATCTGATGATGCACACATTATCATTAACTCAGCAACTCTGATAGGCATCTCCAGAAATAGACACTTGTAAGTACTGTCTCCAGCCCTGTTCATTCACCAGGAAGCTAGGATGTCTCCTGAAAAATATGTGTTTTTTTTTCTCCTGAAAATGGGTAGTTTGTGGAATAAGTCTTAGTTCTCTCATCCACACAATCTGAAAAAATTCAAGAAGTTCTTACCATGTTCATTGACAAGTAAGGACTAGGTTTCAAGTTCATGATCTACGAACTCTTTTAAGGATTATTGTACACCACTAAGTCTGTTAAGAAGATTGTATGTGTTTATTTATTGATTTAGTTGCTTGTTTAATTAAATGTCAAACAGTTTAAATACGTTGCCATAGCCCAACCACTTCGATTATGTCAGTTTACGAGAGTTTCCTAACTTGTGAATCCTGGCCTGGGAAAGGAAACAACCGGAAGGGTTAAAATATTATACCTCTCTGTGATTATTCTTGACGATTGTTGCTTGATTGCCTAGCCATTTTTTGTTTTGCTACTGCTATTGTTGTTGTTTAAGATTGCTTTATTATTTACAGTCATTTGCATTTCTTATGAATTTTAGCATTTTATTTTCCACTTCTAAAAAGGATATTGTGATATTGATTTGGATGTTGATTGCTGTATTTTGATTGGTGTCACATTGATTCTGTAAATTACTTTTGTTAAAATACAGAATCTGATTATATTAATACTTCCGATATATACATTTGGAAGATTTTCTCCCCTATTTTTTGTGTCTTCTTTTATTCCTTTCTTTAGTGTTTCATAATTTTCATTATGCAGCTCCCTCAAATACTTGGTTAAATTTATTTCAATATATTTTTATTTATTTATAGTGTTTGTGAATCGGCCTGATCTTACATGTTCTTTCTAACTCTGATTGCTTTTTCATGCTGAATGTCTCTGGCTAAAGCTTTCAGAACTACATTTAATAAGAATGGTGAAAGTGATCGTTTAAAATGTTGAATTACATTATCAGTGTAGAAAATCTTCTGTTTTGGAGTGAAGATTTTTCCAAGTTGTGAACAAATCTTTCCTTCTGTCATTCCTCCCCTGCCCCCACACCAAGCTCCCAAGGTTTCCTTTGTATTATCCAATGGGAAACGGGAAGAAGACAGAAAATTCACCTGGCTTCTTTGGGGAAAACTAGTTTAGATCAACTATTATTTTTCTTCTTGAGAGAGAGAAAGAAGAAAGAAAAAAGAAGGAAGGAAAGAAGAAAGAAAGAAACAAAGAAACAAAGAAAGGAATTTATTTTGTGATATAGTTCCACAGTCGCTGAGGTTCCCCCTCTCTGAACCTACCCCCTACTAATTTTCTCCATATCATTACAATAGCATAGTCCTACAAAAACAGTCATAACTCCATCAGTTTGCTATTTAAATGTTTCCTGACTTTGCAGATGTGGACAATGGCACAATCTACCATCCTATTGTCAAGATATGTTGAAACGTTTTATTGGGAGTCCATCTTTGATTTGGAAACAGAGATGCATGCTGCAGTGCCTCTCCCGTCTCAATGTATCAGGCTCTGTTATGCTGTTCCTCTAGATGGCTATATGTACATGCAGGTTTACCTATTTTACATTTATTGATCTTGTGTTTTTGCATGAAGGTTGCCTTAATTCAGAGAGAATATATAATATTTGTCCTTTTGGGGTTGATTTATTTCAGTGAGAATAAGGGTCTCTTATTTGTACCATTTGGTTGCAAATAGTAAAATTTCATTTTTCAAGTGGCTGAGTAGTATTCCATGGAGTAGATGTGCCAGCATTTCTTCACTCACTCCTCTTCTGATGAGCATCAGGGTTGTTTCCATGTCTTTGTTATTATAGATTGTGCTGCTGTAAATATAAGCGTACAGGTCAAACCTCAGGTTGTTGGGCCTGGCGTGATAGCCTAGTGTTTAAATCCTCATCTTGCATCTGCCGAGATTCCATGTAGGTGCTGGTTCATGGCCCAGCTTCTCCACTTCCCATCCTGCTTGTGGCCTGGGAAAGCAGCCGAGGGTGACCCAAAGCCTTGGGACCCTGCAACCACATGAAAGTCGCAGAGGAAGCTCCTGGCTTCAGGTGGGCTTCAGTCTTGCCACTTACTTTACTCAAGACACTTCACTCAAGTCTCACTGAAGACACTTACTTGGGGAATGAGCAGTAGACAGAAAATATGTCTTTCTGTGTCTCGTTCTTTCTGAAAATCAGACTTTCCAATAAAAATGAATACTAAGCAAGGAAACAAAACAAAACAAGCAAACAAGACCCTTAGGTTGTTTTACAAATGCATCAGAATAGTGAGTAAAACATGCCTGTCACTTTCACCAGACTGTGCTCTGGATGAGATTGTTCACCTGAAAGGCACAGCAACAAATGAGAAAGCAAGGTTACGATTGAGAGTGGAAGTGAGTGAAGGAGAGGAGGAGGAGAGAAATCCAGCCTCTTCTTTACTCCACAAGTCTCCCCTCCATAGGCAGGACAAGGCCACACCAGAAAGCCATGCCTGTCCTTCTTCTGAGTGACAGGCAAAACCTGGATCACTACTTCTCACTGTGTTAGCAGACGGCAGGATGCAAGGCAAAGTAGGCGGGACTTGAACTGGAGCTCTAGTATGGATGGGGTGATGCATCTCTAACTGGGACTTATCTCTGCCAGCATGTAACCTAGCCCCATCCCTAGTAACTCTAATGTAAAATCCTGTCTTCCTAAGCTTGCAATCCCTGTGCTTACATTTATTTATTTATTTATTCATTCGTTTATCTATTTTTACCATCAACTCTGTTGTTAAGTATCAACTGGCCAACCTAGGGGACAAGTATATAGCTAGGTGCAAGCCTTGGAATTCATTCATTATCCCTAACTCTAGCATCCTAGGATGGGGCTCTAAAATGCCTTTCAGGAACTCAAACCTGATCAAAACAAAACCACAAACAGTCTGTCCCATAGACACAACATCAAAGCCCCTTTTGTCATCAACATAGATAAACATGTTGGCCTCTCACTGTGACCAATCAGAGAAATGCTGTGGATAATTTTCAAAAACTGATGGAGGCTCAGACTCCTGCTGTTTATTAGCCACAATGGCGGTCCAACCTTGTATGATCCATAAGGAGACATTCTCAAAAACAAGAACATGCCAGTTTACCATTTCTTGGGGCACTTAGCTAGCTATCTTCTGTATGATTTCTGAAACACCTAGCCTAGGTAGGCTAAGCAATTTCATTCATTTCTAAAAGACAAAACAAAACAAAACAAAATTCAAGTACTGCTGGGGATTCACTTTGAGAAGTATGTGTCAACTTGGGTTGGACTCTGTATATGCTGCACACAATTGAGATCACCACCAACTTGCGATGCAAGTGATGCCCTTGCGGAGATACCGGGAGGACACTGACTCTCACAGCTCTCAAAAGTCTTATTTTATGCTTCCTGTGAGGTAAACATAAAAGATAAACAAGGTTATTATTATTATTATTATTAAACTGCATGCTAAGTGTTACTAATTAAAGATAGCTACTCTGGTGGGCTTAGTAATTACAGTCATTTTGTAGTCCTGTGAGCAAGCGTCAGAGCTAGAGCAAGATTCTGGGTGTGGAGTGTGGGTCTGCACTTGAGATGTTCAGTTGACACCAGTCTGGCTGAATGACTTCGGATTTGGCAGTGAGGCAAAGAGACTTCCAAGTATTAAAACAATGAAAGCATAGCTCAAAGACACAGTCTTCATTTAATTTACTTCTAAAGGATCATGACAGATAATAAGCAATACGACACAGCACATCAGTGGTTGGTTTCTGCCACTCTTCAGTAGATCTTCTCGTCTTGTATGCTGCAATAGTATTTGAAAATACATTTTGATTTGCGGGAATATCTGAACAAATGAATTTTTATACTACTGCTACTGCACACATTTAATATTTTGTTGTCCTAGATTTTGTGATGCTTCTGTATGATTCTTGTCTAGCCCTAATATAAGATTCTGTATTTCTTCATATCTATAAATGTTTAAGAACATCCAAGCATCCATTACCTGAAAATATAAAATCAAATATGAAAAGGCACTATAGAATAATCAAACAGGTGCATAAATATAGGGAAAAAGATAATGGCATTATTGTGTAAGTTTCCTGTTCTGATAGTGTTTAGTCCACAGTCCTAATTTGTAGCCTCAAATCAAATTGTAATAGCAACCCATAATCTTACTGACTTGAAGAATTAACAGAATTGGCTAGCTCCTGTGATGCCAGCATGCCATAAGGGTTCACCAATTTGAGCACTGGATGCTCTGCTTCTATTCCAGGCCTCTTAATATATTTGGGAAACAGCAGAAAATGGTCCAAATACCTGGACACCTGCCATGGGCATCCAACTGCTTGATCCATTGCTGCTGTTTTCCTATACCCACATTAACAAGAACCTAGAGTTGGGAGCTGGAGGCAGGCATCACATAAGCGACTCTGACACATTGTGCCATTTTCCCAATTGTAGAATAAATGCCCACTTCCAGGCTGGTTTTATTTGCTCTGTGCAACCTAGGTGGGATTTATTTATTTATTTACTTATTTATTCATTTATTTTTGTTAAATTACTCAAAATCTGTCACAGTGAATTGCGCACCCCTGACATCCCATCCTATTTGAATGTGATTTAGGGCATCAAGCATCTGTGAGCCAATTCCCCATGCAGTGACTTAGGAGGCCTCCTTGCACCAGAGGGAAGATGAACACATGGGAAGGGGCACACTACCAGAAAGATGCACAGATGGGCAGGAGGAGAGCACAAAGTGCCTGAGCTGCCAGCAGAATGAGTGACATGAACTTAATTCCCATAAGCTATTTTGATTCAGTTCAATCTTTGTCCGATCCATGCCCTTCAATGGCACCTTAACATAACTGAGAGCAGGGATTGCATAATGGAAACAATGTATAACCTAAGGATCAAGCTTGCAGGCATGAATGAGTTAACACCATGCTTCTCCAGACAACTCAGCTCACTTGTGTGCGTGCGGAGGAATCTGAGTGCAAAGGACAGGAAAATGCTGAATGGGTGCAGACCACCGTGTCCCACATCCAGGTCACTGAGGCAGGCCCTCTCCTCCCTAATGCTTCTATTACCTAGTCCTCTTCTCCAGTCTTCTGCACCCTGGCGATCTTTCTAGAAGCTACGGTGCTTTCAGACACTGTCAAAATTACAGTATAGATGTATAAAAGAAGGTTGGGAGGGATACCCTAAGCCTCCTTGTTACTTAAGGTAAGATGATGTGTTTGCCAGTCAAATTCTGTTTGTAGATCAGATATTTGACCTCCTTGCATTCAACAGGGCCTGACCGTACAGCTTATATTAAAAAAAAAAATAATGAAGTTGCTTCCTAGTCTTTGTGTTGCAACCAGCTCCCTCTACCTCACTAAACCAGACCAGCTTCTCTCTGTGTCTTATGTGGAAAAAAACAAACAAACAAAAAAAAAACAAAAACAAAACCAAATCAAGACAAACCAAACCAAAACAAACAAACAAAAACACCTGCTCAAGAAGACTCAGGTCCTGGACTGGGATAGTGGCAGCAGTCACGGCTGATCCAGTTCCAGTCAATTTCCTGCTAATATGCCTTGGAAAGCAGCAGCACATGGCCAAACTTCTTGGTTCTCTGGATTCAACAAGGACACTAGGATGAAGCTTCAAACTGACTCAGCCCTCAGACTTTTCAACAAATAAATAGTTGCAAAGACTCCAGGGCTATGTCACTTTTTGCTTAGTGATCCTAATGCTAATGATATCTTTATAAACTTTTCCTTTCTTCTACATGATTGCTGAGTTCTCTTTCTGAGACAGATTTTTCACTTCATTAATAATTAGTGAGACAATTAAATGACACCTTAACAAATGGCTTAGTCAATTTCATGTAATGGAATGCCAGTGTATCCTATAAAAGGCTGTGTTTTCAGACTTGTAATATTTAAAGAAGTTTTTAAAAAAAGAACTGCACGGTTTAAAAATTCTGGTTTTTACATTTGCAAAAACAAGAGAATATCTTGTAAATCTTTTTTTTTGCCTCTTGAAAATGTGAAACTTTACAAATGGTTTTAGTTAAGGATAAAAATTTAAGTGAGACTTTAAAAATGAGCTTCCAGTTTTTGAGATAGAATATGTACATTATCTTGGAGTTTACATATGCATTTAAAATACTATTCAGTTTCATTTGAAGGGAGGGCTGGAATGAGTGGGGGGGAATACTGAGAAAGAGAGAAGGAAAGAGAAAGAAAGAGAAAAAAAGAGAGCTCTTCCATGTACTACGTGACTCCTGCAATATCTCCAACAGCCATGGGTAGGCCAGACTCAAGTCAGTGGTGTGAAACTCATCACAGACATCCCTCACATGTAGATGCCCTGCCTCAACTATTTGAGCGCTTACTGTTGTCTACCAGGATCAATATTAGCAGAAGCTGGCATCACGAGTGGACCTGGGATATAAATCCTATCACTTAGATGTGAAATATAGGAGTCTTAATTGGTATTTTAGCCCCCTGTGCACACCTGTCCCCATATGAAGAAATTGCATGTAGACTTAAACATGCTAGTATATAGATTTAAATAATATGTGTTCTACATATATGCACATGAGGATATACATTTAAATTTCAGCATATTATACAATATTGTCTTATTAAATATAAATTATGATATTTTATTTTGTAGCCTTACTCATAGTAACTAAATGACATATAATTTTGTTTTGTTGATTCTGCAGTAAAGTCTTGCTAATACAACCAGGCACTAAATTGCAATGATATATAAATTATTCAAAGTCACTTTGAGCTTGTGTCACTAGTTTCCAAAACCCTAATGTAGTACAGAAAGTACACAGAGAAAATAGCATGCTTTCTGCCTGTCCTCATGGACACTGGCTGCCTTTGGAGGCCAGTAAACTGCAGGTCACAGCATAAACACAGCAATTAAACTGAGAACATTTGTCCATGAGGTGACATCAGTCTTGTCAGTAAAGGCCAGAAAAATTCATGAGACAATCCCTCTCCACCTGATACTCATGTTTGCAAGACAATGCGAGGTTTGATCCACCCCTGAAACACTGGCACTAATTGGTGGATGTTGCAATTGAAGTTTTGTGCAATGACTGACTTTATTTGCTTGTGTTTTGTTTTTGCCTGCATCTACTTTTCTCACTTTAAAAACGATAATATCGGCAACATATTTTGAATGTCTACCTTAAGTAATATTTTTGTCCCAATTTATGAAGTCATTCCTGCAAAAGAGAGATTATATTTACTGAACAATCAAACAATAAGAACCACTGGAATTAATCATGAGCCCTGCCTGCTCCACCATGAGAACTGGGGCTGGGATTTAGAAGAGAGGCATTGAAACTTCAAACCTTGGTCCTTCTCAGCACACAAGGCACAGTCACAATAAACAAAAGCCTGGCTATTTAACTATAGAGAAGCCAGCTGCTTTAGTTTAAAATGGAGCAATCTCAATTCTTTGAGACGACTGTAATTCTTCTTTTTGTAAGCTATGTGACCCATAACGAAGGGTCACACTGAAAATTTGTGGAGTGTCTTGCTCCGTTGTCCATTTCCTTGTTTGATTTCCTTATTCAAATAAGAACAAAGAAAGAAAAGGAAAGTACGCATTTTATAGTTAGACATGACTTGTTAAGAGTGTTGGGTGGATGGAGTAAAAAGGGTTTTGAATTAATTGTGTCTCATTTAGAATGACTTTTGTTTATTCAACAACAGATGCCATTCTGCCATGAACTTATAACTTGACTCTGTGGGTAGATGAGAAGATGATAGGGGAGGAAGGAATTTTTATTTAAACTGTATCAGCATTACATTCTTTCATTTGAAATCACTTTAATTCAAAAGTACTTAAATAAACTCTCCTTTCTAGAGGGATTTGGAAAATGAACTTTGGATTTTTCTCAAATCCAAGCTTGGACTCTCTGCTACATTTGACTCATGTCACTCTGAGCAGCATTTTCCATCTCTGAGCCCCGTAGCTCAAATAGATTAAATATTTATTAAGCTGGGCCCAGTGAGGTGGCCTAGCAGCTGAAGTACTTGCCTTGCATGCACCAGGATCCCATATGGGTGCAGGTTCTAATCTTGGCAGTCCCGCTTTCCATCCAGCTCCCTGCTTGTGGCCTGGAAAAGCAGTCGAGGATGGCCCAAAGCCTGGGACTCTGCACCCATGAGGGAGACCCGGAAAAAGTTCCTGGCTCCTGGCTCCTGGCTCCTGGCTCCTGGCTTCGGATTGGTGCAGCTCCTGCCATTGGGATCACTTGGGGAGTGAATCTACAGACAGAAGAACTTCCTCACTGTCTCTCCTCCTCTCTGTATATCTGACTTTCCAATAAAAAATACATTTTTAAAAAATATGTTTATTAAGCCTTTATTACAGTGAGGCAAGAACTTACTGAGCTGAGCTATGTCGGCTCCCAATGTTCCTAATGTATGAGAAATACCAAAATTTACAATATCTATATGATTATTTAGATAAAGTTAAACTCCTGGGAAGACTGTGATTATCCCCAAAGGCACCATTCTGTCATGGAGTATACAATCCCAAGTACCTTCAAGTAACCATGCTCACACACCCAGTTATATTTTCCTTCGCAATGGACCATTGCAGGTTCCAAGCTCATGGAATTCAGGTTCTTGTGTAAAAGAGAGGGGATCTCTGGGATTCTATTTGAAGTCAACATTTCCCATACCACATGATGCTTCTCTCTTAACTCCCAGCATGGAGGAAACATCTGTTTTTATGTCAGTGTTCGTGGTGAATGAGAGACATAAATGGAGAGCATGTATGGGTCTGGCCACAAGGCAATCACCTACAGAGTTGAAAGTTCACAACAAATCTGTTTTAAAATTCATATTTCATTGAAATCTATTCCCAGGTGACTCTTTTTTTTTCTTTTTTTAAATATTTTCTTTTTTTTTTTTTTAAAGATTTTATTTTTTCGTTTTTATTACAAAGTCAGATATACTGAAAGGAGGAGAGATAGAGAGGAAGTGGAGCTGCCGGGATTAGAACCAGCAGCCATATGGGATCAAGGCGAGGACCTTAGCCACTAGGCCACGCTGCCGAGCCCCCAGGTGACTCTTTTAAGCATAACTTTCTTTGACTATTTATATGCATATTTGGAATGATTTTGTGGCAGAACCATTAGGCAGTCATTTCAGAGTGAGCTCAAAGTGAGCTATTCCAAGTCAGTTCAGCAAATGGTGGGCTTGATTGCCAAAGGTTTAAGCAGTTTTCTCAATTTGTTGTACTACTGACATGGATTCCTCAACCTCCTTCCACTAAGTAAAAAATCCATCTAGCAAAGCTTCCGATGCAAGCAAAAGCTTGGATCGCCGCAGGTGTTAGGAAAAGATAGAGTAGATATGTCCAAAAATACATTTTTAAGTTGTGCATAGATAGATTTGAAGTGCATTGGAGAACATCTGCACTGCATTCATTTGAACCAGAACTCAGCTTGTGACTTTATTTAGACAGTGATCTTTGCTGAGTGAAGATCTCAAACTGACCCCGATCATGGAATCTACGCAGAAACTAAGCCCAACACTCGATGCCTTTATCTGAAGAGGAGGGAAGACAGAGACATGCAGGCAAACTAGAATAAAGAAGGATGCAGAGACTGGAGTGGCAATGTATCGACAAAGTGGAACTACCCATGACCAGGAACAAGAAAAGCTCAGAAGAAACATGGTAGGGTTCATCACTAGAGCTTTCTGAAGTCCCAGGTCCTGCTTGAACCTCCATGCTGAACTTCTGCACTCTAGAACCGTGAGAGGGCACATTCGTGTTTTAAGCCTTCAGTATGATGATGATTTTTTGTGGAAGCTCTTGGAAACACATACACAAGTTCCTGACATCCCCTAGGTCTCCATACAAAGCTGAACTGCTTTATTGGAGTCTGAACCTCTTGGCTGCACAGACAGTTTATGCACAACCTCTCATATTCCGAGTACACCCAGCACAATGTCACTGCTATTTGAACATTTTCATGCTTCTTTATCACAAACGCTATGCTTGCTGTAACACCTTCATCTTAAATTTTTCCAAAACCTTTCCATGTTCCCCAGTTCTCCCACTCTCAACTCTGGAGTGTTTTTCTTGCCTTTTACAACCCGGTTTAAATCTAACCCCAGGCCCCCGTCACAATTCTCTTGATTCAGTTAATCCAGGAACAAGTGACTTCTTGCTCGTCTGGGCTCTTTTCCAAAATGTAGAGTCATGTCTCAGAACATAGAACACTTCTTTTCTGAACTTTTTCATACTCACAATCCTTTCTGGCAGATATTATTTGGAGGGTCTTGTCTGTAAAATGAATGAGAGTTCTAGGAAACCATGTCCAATATGATTTTTGCTTCTCTCTCCTTTCGTTCAACAGTAATTTGTTACCTGGCCTGTAACTCTTATTACACAGAGATAAAATTGGAATATTTTCTACAATTACTTTTGCATAATGATAAACGTGACTTGAAAGCCATGCAATCGATTCATTTTCTGTAATTGTCTTTTGCCTGTAGCTTATTAGTGCTGCCTTCTCAGAACGTCAATATTCCTATGGGCAGCTAAATGGCAGAATTTAGGTGAGAATGAGACCCATGCACGTGGCCTGTTATAAAGGAAACACCCACAACAGAACAGGGAGTATTAATGGGTGGTTGCACGTCACTTTACAGTGAAAAGTGAGCTGACCCGGAGAACACATTCCAGAGCTATCAGCAGAGAAATGATGCCATCCCCCATGAATTAATTCTCTGCAAAGATTAGCCACAAGAGCATGCCCCTAGAATATGCACCTGGTAAATGACCAGAGATGATCCTTTAAGCATTTCAAAGCCGTAATTATTGGACTGGTAGCAGTGCTGGGAAAAGGAGCTTGTTACAGTTCATTTGGAAGATTTTGAACACAGTACTTAAATAGGTTACAAGGCTGCTTTGGTGCAAAAGGCCGGACAATGGCAAAATAATATTTTAGGCTCCCTTGACTGTTTTGGACATTAAGTATCCTTTTTTATAAATTCTGTTATTTATAGACTATGCAACGGTAATGTGTATTTAAAGTTACAAATCAAAATCAGGGCCACTTTTATATTGTTATAAAATTACAAAGAAATTGGCCTTCTTGTTGATTTGTAATACCCCAAGAACATGTAAGCCTGTGATGTCATCCACTCCTACTTCAAACACATCCAACAGACAAAAAACAACATTTCAGCAGAGAAGACTTCACATGCATCACTTTTTAAGACCCGCGTTCCTTCCTATCACCAATGGGATGACTTGACATCAAATGTGCTTGAATAAGCTTAAATACATGTGAATGCATTGTGAATGCATGTATCCACATTTAACATAATTCAATGGATGGTTTTAGAGCTACCCTAAGAAGCCATTACAAGTTTTTATTTGCCCATTTTCTGAAGGATTACATTTCAGTTTTACAGTAAAGAATCCAAAAGTACTTTGGAAGATCAGAAAATGGAATATTCACACTAAGAAGGAATGTGAGTCAATACTAACCTCCATCTGGTGAGTTGGTAATGAGAGGCAGTGAGTTCCCCGTTAAGGCTCATTAAACGGCAGCAAACTCTAAAATGCGTATACAACTCGCTATGCCAACTCCTTCTGCAGCAAAGGTGTCCTTAGCCAATCTCACAGTACTGTTTATTCCCAGTTTAACTAATTATCTCATCAATTCCCAATTAGGAAGCAGGCATGATATGTTTTGTCGGGACTGCTTTTTATTTGTCTTTCCAAAAGAGAGTGAACTTTGAAATGAGGCATAGACTATATAGCTCATGTAAAAATATCAAAAGTGGTTTTGCTAATGAAAACATGGTGGCAGCAGCAGCAATGGCATTTCCACCATACACTCAGTGCATCTGACCTCACAACATCCATGTGGGAGGCTGCAGGAGTCCTCACCCCCAGGTGGTGGTCACATGACTGACTGCTGTGTGCCACTTCGTGTGCCTCATAATGGTATTTCTTATGTGGGGGGTACCAGGCAAATTGCTATTTCCACAGTGACATTTCCTTTCTTCTTGGCTGTCACAAACAGCAACTATTGAGGCTTGCTCTGACATAAGAGGACAATTACTGTGCATGTAGCTGCAGAGATGTACAATTCATCTAAGAGGGGTTTCCCAACTGATAGATTCCAGGAAACAGCGACAGATTATGCATATACAACTCTCAGCTTCACTGTGCTCATCAAGACTGCTGGGAGCTTTTCAAAATCCAACCCATTCTAAACTGGAACGGGATGTCTTGTCAAAGCAGTATAATTTGAAATTATAAAGCAGATCAGAGAGGAACTAGTAAACACATAGAAGCAGCTTCCACAAATATAATGAATCTCATGCATTGCTAACACACAGAATGCACAGAAAGCATAGCAGGTTTTCCTAAGACAAGTTTCATCTGCTAAAGTTGGGGGTATTGGTAAAATAATGTCTGGGTGTGAACTGATATAACAGACATAGCAGCTATTAATCTGCCAATCCCCATCACTTCTAAGTACTACTTTCAATATGGCTAGATGTCACTAACACATACCTCATGGGAGATGCTCTGTTACTGTTCTCAGCCATAAATGATATTAGCAAAGGACCCAGGGGTCTTTCTCCACCAAGGGATTAGTAACAAGCAAACTCATTGGGGATTTTAGTTATTTGATAAAAGGTAATAGGCTTCTTTTGTGAGTGTGTGGTTTTGGAACAGAATGGCCGTCTCCTCTCCACCTAGACACAGGAACGGTGAAGAATGACACTTTTCTCCTAAGTGATGCTGGTCTTTCCAACTCAGCTTACACAGCTTCCCAGCACTTCTTTGCTTCATTCCTTAATGAAAGTTTCATCTGCTGCCTCCACTAGGAGACCAACAGGTGGCAGGAATCTATGCATGGCACAAGTATGCCAGCAATGTTTCACTGACCACATCCTGGTCATGGGGTGCCAATCACCACAGAAGTCAATGACATAACTTCTGTCCTAACTCATTGCCATATTTCATCCCAACATTACTTGGAGTTTAAGGAGTTCCACTGAAAATGGTGACTGTTCCAGTGATTTCTAGAAGTATTCAAACAGGAAGGAAGGAGAATACAAAGAGGGAAATGCCTAAGACAGACTGAATCAAGTGTGGGGAAATAGAGAGCCTTTGGCAAATTTTTGTAAGATTTATTTTTATTGTAAAGTCAGTTATACAGAGAAGAGGATAGACATGGAGGAAGATCTTCCATCTGGTGATTCACTCTGAAAGTGGCTGCAATAGCTGGAGCTGCGCCAATCTGAAGCCAAGAGCCGGGAGCCTCTTCCAGGCTGTCCATGTGCGTGTAGGTCCCATGGCTTTGGGCTGTCCTCAACTTCTTTCCCAGGCCATATATAGGGAACTGAATGGGATGCGGGGCCGCTGGAATTTGAGTCGGTGCCCATAGGGGATCCTAGTGCGTGCAAGGTGAGGATTTTAACCACTAGGCTACCATGCCAGGCCTCCTTTGGCAAGGTTTAACAATGAAGGAATGATGCTACCTACTTTGTGAATAAATGACCCTGACAAATGCTTGGAGCCGGCACCATGTGTGTACAATATGGCTTCTGTAGGTGAGAGAAGACTGATCTGGAAACTGAAGAGCTGTTTTAGGCACCAGCAGCCCCTACCAGGGTACACAAAATTAATGGGCCTTTAAGTTTGCACTTGCAGCACAGAAATGGTGAAAAGAGTAGAGGTAGTCACAGAGTTTTGGGTCAGCACAAAATCAAATACCAAAGCAAACGGTCCAGTAGCCATAAGCTGGCAAATACAAGGCCCCCCATAACTAGTAGTGCCAGCCTTCTTTCTGTCCCTGCCAAAGGCTATGCCGATGTGTTTAGCCCCTGGGGCTCCAAAGTCAGGCTTCATTAGATTTATAATATTAACTACAGTGCTTAATCTTGTACAAACCTTGTTCCCTCAAGCTAACATATTACACCATAAACACAGTTGTATTTAGCTTTATTCACTAAACCTCTTAGGTCATAAGATTTCAACTAACCAGTTGCCACTGATGCTACTTTTATCTGTAATTGAAAAGATGCTTGGGATGTCTTGCACTGAGACAGTCAAAACCAGCACATATGCTAATCTATTAGTTTTCTAGTCTACATCATTAGAAATGGACGTTACTTGAAACTGGAAGGGCTGAGTGGATGAAATCAATCACTTGGCACTCACCAATGCATTACCAGTTGCTCTGCAGACTTTAGAAAGTGTTTTTTTTTTTTCTAGTTTTTTTTTTCCTAGTTTTCTGTGTGTTGAATTTTTCCTCCAATTAAAAAAGGCTGGGGAACCCTTAGCATGATTTATGTAAAGTTCTCTGAAGTATAACATCTCATTTTCTTTGGAGACTTTTGTCAAAAGATTTCCTGATGTGCATCTTGTGTAGAATTTGGTCATCATAACCATCACCTCCTGTGCATCACAAATATTTCACTGCCACTTCCTCTGTACAGGTCTAGGGATGAGCAAATGTGACTAATGGACTGATGTCTTTCCTTTAACTCCTTCAGTAAGAACTTTATAGCATGCTTTGCATCTTATTAATGCTTGAGTCTGCAAGTGCGGATGAGTTACACAATAAAAGTCCTTTGTCAGCCATTGGGGATTCAACTGACAGGCAATACTTTGCCTTCTGTGTGCTTATCCACGAATGATGAAAGGACAGCATCTCATTTGCCTCTTCCAAAATACATTCCCATAAAAGAGAAACTGCATACATTTTTGCTAGGTAAAACATAGTATGGATTTATCATATCAGGAAGATAAATGACCATGTTGCAAAGGCTTGGAAGTTATTTACGGTTCTCATTATCATTAAAAAATGGGCATTATCTGATCTATCCCTCTGGGTTTTTATAGTGAAATATACTTTAGGATGTGTAAGTTTTAACCATCATCTGCTCGTGTTTGGGGTATAATGCCGCATGGGGAAAGATGGCTTGATTTATGTGTGATCACCATCTCCAAAGCATGTTTGGGAAACTGGGTGATTTTTTCCTAACACAACATGATTCAATCTTGAACAAAGTGGATCATTCTCAAAAGCTTAGTTGGAAGGGAACAGCTGCTGAATCTGTGTAGTGTGAAAACTTAAGGGTCAAAATTCAAATTTCCACATTTTGGTCATGGTGATTAATCTCCAATCCCAATGTGTAACATTTCTAACAGGAAATTAATTAATTGCCCTGTGTGACCAATAACCACATGAGCCATTGGTAGAATCAGTAAAACTGGCAGGATTCCTTTGGGATATTGTACTTCTCCCAACATGCCATTTAATTATGAAGAGCAAATATACAAATGATACATCAGGAAGACAAAACATTAATATTTAGGGCTTTAGCTCTTGCCTTTGTACTCATTTGTCAAACTTGATTGAATGAGGAAAGTGTGCATTCATATGAAAATATATAAAATTTATGTACCTTTCTGCAGAAATGTACTGGCATTGTTTATGCAGCACAATATCTAGGGAGAAATATATTTTTATAATATACAGTGTTGGATAAAATTAAAATATTCTGAGATTATGTTCAGAGTTTAGGAGAATTTGGGACCAATGCTTCTGGCAAGCAAGTTGGTTTTTTTTTTTTTTTTTTTTTTTTTTGCTTTTTCTTTTTAAAGATTTATTTATTTTTATTGGAAAGTCAATTATACAGAGAAGAGGAGAGACAGAGAGGAAGATCTTCTGTCCGATGGTTCACTCCCCAAGCAGCCACAACGGCTAGAGCTGAGCCAATCTGAAGCCAGGAACCTGGAGTTTCTTCTGGATCTCTCACATGGGTGCAGGGTCCCAAGACTTTGGGCCATCTCTGCTGCTTTCCCAGGTTGCAGTTAGGGAGCTGGATGGGAAGCGTGGCTGCCGGGATTAGAACCAGTACCCATATGAAATCCTAGGTGTGCAAGGCGAGTACCTTACCCACTACACAATCACGCCGGGCTTGCAAATTGTTTTTAAGAAGAAAAACTAGAAAACCAAGGGGCAGGAGGAAAAGCGCAATGCAGCCTGTGCTTGCTCTTGCAGTTCCTGAGATGGACTGCCTGAGCTGACTCCTCAGGGAGAGGCTGGCCTCCAGAGGAGACAGCTCATGCTCATCTCCAGATGCAGCTGAGATTGTCACAGCACTCAGGACATACACTGCAAAGGGGACCAGCCTGCCCTTTCCTGTGTGGGCTGGGGACTCACTACATGCCCCGGTTGAAGTTCTCTGTCCTTTGGACCTGACAGATAGGAACAAAGGCAGGAATGTCACAGTGTTTTGTGATTGCTCATGCTGCTTCCCAGTAAATTTAAAGTACTATCTTTTGCTCTTTAGCTTAAAATAAGTATTTAGTTATATTTTTCAGATACAATTTTTAATTTAACATATTTACACGCAGAATGAATCTAATAAATAAAGATTAAGAGGAAAAGTTAAAAAAAAAACATTCCAGCAGAGATGCTTAGACAAGGGCTATAAATGATAATCAAATGAAAAGCTGTTCCATTTTTCCCATGTAAAGAAGGTGTAAAGTTCACAGAATCATTAATTCTATAGTAACATGATTTACATCAAATTTCGACATATCTATACAGGAAAGTTTGACAAAAAAGTGTATTGTCAAGTTAAGTTTCTGCCCTTATTCCTCACTCCTTTTCTTCCTTTCTTTATCTCATTTTAGCTCCCATATATAGTGCGGGACTTCTCCCTTTTTTATTGACACTTTATAATTATACATATTAATAAGATGCAAAATAATGGTTCCATTCATGTTGAGAATAGAGTAATGATCAAATCAGGCTGAGACGTATATCCATCTGCATGATGTTATGTCATACTTTAGAATGCCGACCTCTAGGGTCTGACATACTGACTGCTTTGAAACAGGTACTGCCAGCCGCAGGGGAGAGTTTGCACAGGGGGATATGGAGACATTAGGTTAAAAATATCCCATTAGAAAACAAAAGCATGCACAAAATCTGGCATGGGAGGGGTTCTGAAGGAGGAGCCTGGGCAACTCCTCTGGCAGGACACAGACCCGGCAGGTAAGCGCAAGAAACATGATAGGAAACAGCCCAGAATAGGCAGGCCATGGAAAGTTTCCCACAGGCATACATTTGGCATGGGTGAGGGAAAGACCAGGCTGAATCAGTTCTCGTCATCCACTGGCAAATCCAAGCACCAGAACAGTGTAGGTCTAGCCGGGTTCAGTCGCAACAAAAACTAGTGCACAATACAGAATGCCAAGGTGAGGTTGCCTGTACTGGATTTGACCGCAGCACCCAGCCAGCATTCGTGAGAACCAGGAAGGGAGGCGGCAGAGCCGGCAGGGAAATATGGGGGTGCTTCCCTTGATGGACGGCTACTCCCACTGGAGAGCATGAGCTGGGATGGGGACAGACCAGACTGGGCAGGGCTACAACAACTGTGGGCCTCATGCGGACCAGATCAGGGAAAAGCCAAGCTGGGCTGATTATTCCTACTTGTGTGAACAAAATTAGAGTGGGTGAGGGTTGTTTGAGCTTAGCCATCGCATCAGCTGGCAGAAGCTGGCACTGGGGCCTAATTCTGTCAAGTCTAACCACAGAACCACCTGGAGAGTTCATAATCCAGGAGTGGGAGAGGCCTGGGAGGGATATAGTGGGCTCCTCCCTCTTAGGTTACCACTCCCACAGGAGGGCATGAAAACTAGGACAGGGGCTGGGGTGGCTAAACAGATACCCAACAGCATATGTGTGCGCTGCATAGTGGAGCTGGTTAAATGGAACTAGGCTTTAATACTCATTGACATGTATGAGAGCCAAATGGGATGTGGGACAGACTGGACTAGTCTGCTACACATACTGGCAAGCCAGGGTAGGGGGCGGGCCTGGTAGGGGTTATTGCGGGTCGCTCCAACTAGGCTGCTGCTCCCACTGGTTTATCTGAGGGCCGAGTATGTGCTGGGCAGAACCAGGCTAGACTGCAACACCCATTGGTTCCAGTGGAAGTCGGGGCTCAAAACAGAGCCAACCCAGCAATTGCAACCACCAGCTGATCAGGGCAATGGACTGTGCCAGGCCCTGTACTTGCCAGTACATACTGATCTGAGAACACCTCAGACAGAATTTCTTTGGAGATCTCCCCAATCGAAATGGCGGGCTCAGAACCCTAACCAAGAAAAGACAGAAGACAGAACAGGTCAATCAACCATCTCAGCTATATGTTGGCAGAGAAATACTGGGTAAATGGAGACTCTATGATGGACTATATCAATCAGTGAATTCTTCAAAGACCTCATTGTACTTGGAGTGGCAAGATTGGCAGTGATTCATAATTGGTGAACCATCAAAACCACTTGAGCAAGAACCTTGGAGAATGCCCGATATCCGGGACCTGGGGAGGGTGGAAAATTGGGTGGGCCTTCTCCCTTAATATCCTGCTTTAAACATGAAGGAAACAATATGGAAATAATAGTCTTACCCCCTTCCCTATAGCCCTTGAACTTTTTTTACCCTAATTAACTATGTAAAGATTGTCAAAAATATAATTAAAAAAATGGAAAAAAAAAAGAAAACAAAAGCAGCAATGTTTGCCTCGAGCTGCAAAACGACTATCCATACCAGAATGAAAATAGAAATACTGCTTATCCAGAATTCAGGTAAAATGAAATGTGAGTGACAGCTGTCATGTATTTAGCATTATTAAGCTCTCTTTATTGCAAATCTATACAGGAAAATTGAACTTTGTGTATTATTCCCAAAGGCTGAAACAGAAGCCACTTTTAAGTGAATAGAGGTTAAGAGTAAGGAAAATCCTTATAATGAAGTACTGTTCCACATGTACGTGGAGGTGCTCAGAGAGGGGACAAATTACTGAGGAGCACTGATTCAAGAACTATTGGATAGGGCCCGGCGCGATAGCCTAGTGGTTAAAGTCCTGGCCTAGCATGCCCAGGATCCCTTATGGGCGCCAGTTCTAATCCTGGATGCCTTGCTTCCACTCCAGCTCCCTGCTTGTGGCTTGGGAAAGCAGTCAAGGATGGCCCAAAGCTTTGGGATCCTGCACCCGTGTGGGAGACCCGAAAGAGGCTCCTGACTTTGGATTGGCTTAGCGTCAGTCATTGCGGCCACTTGAGGAGTGAACCATCTGACGGAAGACCTTTCTCTTCGTCTCTCCTCCTCTGTTTATCTGCCTTTCCAATAAAAATAAACAAATCTTAAAAAGAAAAGTCCTATTTTCTCTTAAGAAAGAGTGAGGAGTGGAGAAGGTAGAGGGAGTAACAGCTATGTTGTTAGGTAACAATTTGCAACCAGCAAACAAAATAGATCAGTGAAAAAAAAATGGGAAATAGGTCTTTCCTATTAGCCTTAACTGTCTCAGAGGCAGTGACTGCAAGGTTTGGGATGGTAAAGCAGAAGGCAAAACTCAAGTTCATGGTGTCTTCCTATGAATGTGAAACTTGAGAGAGTTTTCCAACCTGTTTTTCCTCAGGAGCTTTTTGGAGGCAGAGCAGCCACGTCTTGAATTGTGATGTTATCTGGGACCTCGGCCTTGCAGGAAGCAGTTTCCCCAGTACCGGGTGCAAGGTTTCAGCTTGTTTGGTTTGATGCCAGTTTGTACTGATGTAGGTGTGCCCTGTTCTGTGAGTTTGGCAAGGTCTGGGCGCTGAGTTTCCTGAGAACTGTTTGCTCAGATTTGTTCCTGGCCATAGCCCCAGGATTGTTTTCCTCACCTGGTAACTGCAACTTTCTAAGTAGAGGTGATTTTGGGGTTGAACGGAAATGTTCCTTATGGGACATTTTACAGGAGCAGAAAATGCTTAAGGGAACTGTAATTTGTATGCATTTATACTCATTCCCTTAAAACTAAATTGATGATTCACATTTATCTTCTGTCAATATTTTCCTTAAACATGACGTTCTGTCGTTTTGAATACAGTTCATTTGCTTTGTCCCATTTACTGATTCCCTGTTGAAATCAAAGCAGATGGCACATAGCTTTTTTTTTATTAAATTTATTCATTAATTACATTGTGTTGTAATTATGTAGAATCTGGGATTCTCCCCCCACCCTCCCCCCGGCACATAGCTTTTTAAAACACATTTATTTGGGTCTTCCGCAGTAGCCTAGTGGCTAGAGTCCTCAACTTGCACATCCCAGGATCCCATATTGGCACTGATTTTAGTCCCGGTGACCCCACTTTCCATCCAGCTCCTTGCTTGTAGCCTGAGAAAACAGTAGAGGATGGCCCAAAGCCTTGGGTCCATGCACTAGCGTGGAAGACCTGGAAGAGGCTCCAGGTTCCTGGCTTTGTATTGGTTCAGTTCTGCGTGTTGCAACCTCTTGTGGAGTGAATCATTGGACAGAAGATCTTCCTCTATGGCTCTCCTCCTCCATGTATATCTGATTTTCTAATAAAATGAATAAATCTTTAAAAAAAAAATATATATATATATATATTAGCTTCTTTAAATGTCACAATAACCCCTGTTTGTTTGTGGGGAACAAAAAGACATATAGATGCACTGATAATTAATAATTTGCACAATGGAGTTTTGGGTCAGTTTCTTTGAAAGTAAAAAGCATTCTTGACTCTTAAAAGTAGACATGAAAATAGAGAAGACACTGTAGGTCTTGGTTGGCAAAATAAGCAGCAGCAACTGCAACATAAAAAAAATATTGTATTTTTTCACAGTTGTGAATGTCAGCCCAATCTCATCCAGGTCAGAAATCAGAGGTTAAAGTTTTCATATACCATGACTCCGTAAAAACAAAGGGAGGTTAGAGTCCATATGCTCTCCTCTCTCCTGACTGCAGATAATCCAGTGGCTGCCAGGGGCATCTTCTGCACCCTTCTCAGCTTTGTTCTTCCTATCCCTTTGAGATTTGGCTTCAGAGCTTGTACTCAGACAGAAGGTTCAATGTCTACCAAAGGGCTTGGAGCCGAGCCTTGATGAGTGACTTCTGTCTCTCTGAATTTGTTTACGCCTACTCCTGCTGTGCCAGAATGGCTTGCCTTTCAGCACAGGATCATCTACTCATGGTGCTCATGGACCAGCCAGTTTTGCTCCATTTCTTTGGCCACCATCTGTCAGCCCATTCAGCTTGTGAGAAATATTCACAAAACAGATAAGTAAACAGGGACAAACTGGTGGTTGCTGAATAAGAATTTCACACAGTGGCAGGCACCTGTCTGAGCAACCTGGACACTTGGAAAATTGTTAGTTTTCTAGCAACTGGGGTGAAAGTAGAAACCGAGTATGTTACAACAGAGAAGGCATAGCCATTTAAGATAGAAACCAGTTACTTTTTATAGTTTGCATTCAAGAAGGAACTATTTGAGTTAACCTCTATAGAAAAACAATGAATATCATGATAGATTTTTTTTTAAAGATTTATTTTATTTTCATTGGAAAGTCAGATATACAGAGAGGAGGAGAGACAGAAAGATCTCCAATCCAATGATCCACTCCCCAAGTGGCCATAATGGCTGACACTGAGTTGATCTGAAGCCAGGAACCAGGAGTTTCTTGCGAGTTTCTGACACAGGTGCAGGGTCCCAAGGCTTTCGACCATCCTCAATTGCTTTCCCAGGCCACAAGCAGGGAGCTGGAAGAGAAGTAGGGCAGCCGGGGTTAGAAGCAGTGCCCATATGGGATCCTGGCACATGCAAGGCAAGGACTTCAGCTGTTAAGCAACCGTGCTAGACCTATGATAAATGTTTTAAGTAGTATTTTCACATGAGTGTATGAATGAAATGGTTCAGAAATTTAAAATGAGGTTCAACAATATTGTTTCACATGATTCAGCAAGGCCAATGCTCTCAAATCAGAAAGCTTGGGCTGAGGCAATCTATAGAGGCATTTCTGCAGGAGAGAAATTATGTATCTGCACTGAGCTTCAGTTTAGAGAATCATGGGTTCTCATCGTTTTATTCATGGTCTAGGAGTAGGGACAGAATCAAGTTCCTCAGGTTTCAAATCCCAGTTTTGGAAATTAAGAGATATGGTATTGGTCATGCTAGCTACTTTATATGAGTCTGTCTTGACTTTTTAGACAAGCATAATAATATCTGCTTCAAAGAGCAAGGCTAGAGAATCTATCAGTCAATCGTTTTAGTATGCTTTTTTTAAACATATTACATAACAAATTGGATTAAATACAAATGTTACATACAAAGAAAGCAAACCACAGGAAGCAGCAGCCTCCCTTCTCCAAGAGGAGATGTGCTATCCCTGTACCTCCACTTCCTTATCACCTCAACGCCCCAAAGACTCCCATGGAGCAGGCAGCACACACTGGTGGGCTGCAGCAGCACAGCTGGGAGAGGACACTAGGAGAGCAAAGGAGCAACACCACCACTCAGCTTCAGGCTAACAGAGATATTTCATATTATAAGATATGTTTAAGATATGTTTCCACATGCTAACTGCAGTAGTAGAGATGTTTGGATAAAAAAATAGGGGAAATTGGGTAGGGTTTATTATCTGTGACAAATATACAGCTGTTACGGCAAGAGGAGAAGTGGGGAGATGCATATATGGAAACTCTTTGTGTTACCGCCTTGCTGATTGAAACCTTGTCTTGAAAGATAATGTTAGGAAAGAAAATAGAAGGACAATGTAAATGGAAAGAAGACAGGATTTGACCATGAATGGAACTGATAAGTCAGTTTGTATTCCTGTCCCTGGGACGCTGCACTTGCCCTGAGCAGCTACTTGGCTGGCATTACACTTCAGCACTTTTCTTTGTCACTGTATAGAGTTACTTGTTTCAACTCCTGTGGAGAAGATGTAGCTTGGATAAATACTAGTTCTGGAATTGGAACACTCACTGTGGAAGAAAGGAAAGGAAAGGAAAGGAAAGGAAAGGAAAGGAAAGGAAAGGAAAGGAAAGGAAAGGAAAGGAAAGGAAAGGAAAGGAAAGGAAAGGAAAGGAAAGGAAAGGAAAGGAAAGGAAAGGAAAGGAAACAAAGGAAGAAAGAAAAGCAAAGAAAAGAAAAAAGGAAAGACAAGAAGAAAGAAAAAAGGGAAAAGCAAGTAAAGGCACAAGAATGATACGCACACACGACAGAGAACAAGGATCATGTACTGGTGAGAAAAGGTAAGGCGACAAGCATGAAGGAGGATGGAGGACAGTGCAAAGTGACTTCTCTCATCTTTGCTCTCTGCCCAGAACACTTAAATTGAGGCATAAAGATATTTATCATGGGAACCTTTTAAAGGACCAATTAGCATTTACTAGGCATCAAGATTGCTTACTGTGAAGAAATGTTTACAGGAATGAAGAACTATAAAAGTTGACGAGAAAAGGTCAAACCATCTAAACAAGATGAAAATGGTATATACTCAGCAATTAACCCATATAATGGAAAGAAACCATGTAGCTTCTGTGAAAAGCAAAACAGTTACAAGATTGCTAACCCTTTAAACCAATAGTCTTTAGAAATCTCTAGAAGCAGGCTAGTTAAATCAATTCGCTTAGTAAGGATACCTAAATTCCTAGAATCAAAACTTCTTAGTATTTTTTATTTTGTTTTGTTTTGCTTTGTTTTTAAGATTTATAGATTTTTATTGGAATGGCAGATATACAGAGAGGAGGAGAGACAGAAAGGAAGATCTTCTGTCCGATGGTTCACTCCCCAAGTGGCCACAACAGCTGAAACTGAGCCAATCTGAAGCCAGGAGCCAGGAGCTTCAACCAGGTCTCCCATGAGGGTGCAGGGTCCCAAGGCTTTGGGCAATCCTTGACTACTTTTTCAGGCCACAGGCAGGAAGCTTGATGGGACCTGGGGCTGCGGGGATTAGAACCGGAGCACATATAGGATCCTGGCGGGTTCAAGAAGAGGACTTTAACCACTAAGTTATCGTGCCAGGCCCTAGTCAAAACCTCTTTTAATAAAGACAGAGGTCTGATGCACTTTTTATGTTTCTTTTATATATATATATATTTTAATTTTTTCTTTTTTTTTAAAGATTTATTTTTATTACAAAGTCAGATATACAGAGAGAGGAGGAGAGACAGAGAGGAAGATCTTCCCTCCGATGTTTCACTCCCCAAGTGAGCCGCAATGGGCCGGTGCATGCTGATCTGATACCGGGAACCAGGAACTTCTTCCGGGTCTCCCACGTGGGTGCAGTGTCCCAACGCATTGGGCCGTCCTCAACTGCTTTCCCAGGCCACAAGCAGGGAGCTGGATGGGAAGTGGAGCTGCCGGGATTAGAACCGGCGCCCACATGGGATCCTGGGGTGTTCAAGGCGAGGACTTTAGCCGCTAGGCCGCGCCGCCAGGCCCTGTGTTTCTTTTTATTGCAAGGTCAAATATACAGAGAGGAGGAGAGACAAAGAGGAAGATCTTCCCTCTGCTGATACACTCCGCAAGTGGCCACAACAGCGGTAGCTGAGCTGTTGTGAAGCCAGGAGCCCATAGCTTCTTCTGGGTCTCCCACATGTCAGTTCAGACTCCCAAAGCTTTGAGGCATCCTGAACTGATTTTCCAGACCACAAGCAGGGAGCTGAATGGGAAGTGGGGCTGTCAGGATTAGAACTGCAGCCCATATGGGATTCTGGTGATTGCAAGGTGAGGACTTTAGCAACTAGGCTATTGTGCTGGGCCATGTCTCATGAATTTTTACAGACTCAGTGAAATTTAAGATAGGGATTATACCATAATGACATAAAGTCATATTGAAATTGATTCATAAAACCCTGTCATTTTACTCAGAATGCCTTGCTCTTGCTCAGAATAATTTGTGCTTATTTGATTCCTAAATACGCTATTTTATAAATATGACTTGTTATTTGCATCTTGTTGTCTTTTGTCAAAAGACAAAAAAAAAAAATAAGATAAAGAAGGGTGGGAAGATACAACAAAGAGGCATTTAACATTTATTTTTTCTTTGACAATGAAGATATGTAACTCTGGTTCAAGCCACGGCTGCACACCCAATCCCAGCTTCAAGCTCACACACCTTGGGAGGAAGTACTGATGGTTCAGGCAGCTGGATCTTTTCCAACTCATGTGGGACTCTTGGGTTGGATTCCTGGTTTAGCCCTGCTCTGGTCACCTTGCCCATTTGGAGAGCGAACCAGCAGTTGGATGATTTTTTTTCTCTCAAATAATTAAGAATAGTTAAACAATAATTTTAAAAATATTAAAATTAATTTACACATGGGCTTTTGAAAAAGTCCATGGCCAATGCATGTTATAGAAACGTATGAATGGTTTCAAATATATTTCTCAAACAAATTTGACTTTTTCAAAAAAATGACTTATTTTTATTTTATTTATTGAAAAGCAGAGAAATATAGAGATACAGATAGAGATCTAGCTGTTGGTTCAATCTCCAAATATTTACAAGAGCAGGGAACTCAACCCAGGGCTCCATGTGGGTGGCAGAGAGCATCCTCGGAGTGTCCACAAGTAGGAAGCTGGTGTCCAGAGCCGTTAGCATAGCATGGAATTCAGCTGTCTCAAGCAACATGTGGACCGCAGTACCAGGCTCCTGCAGCTAAACTTGTATTTGAATTCTGCTTTTCTACAAATCTGTTCACTTGCCTGCATTTTGATGCTATGCACCCAGTTGCATTCTGATAGTCACTAACTGACACCAGGAAACTCTAACAAGTTTCTTAGTGTTTAGTCCTTTTAGTGAATAGTATCCAAATACCATTAATTTTCCTTTATCATCCAGAACCATTTTTGTTAATTTCCTGTGCAACTAAGAATGGAAGAAATTCATCAAACACAGCTTTTCATTGTCTGTATCCTACAGCTCTTCTCTGTGTATTGGGTTGTGTAGAGTTTCCAAATGTCACAATTTTCATTGTTCCCAAAGGCCTTTAGTCAAGTCTCATCTTTTTTTGTTTGTTTGTTTTCTCTATGACTTCTCTGATCTTTATGCATCAACCTGGAGCCCCTGAAGAATGCTTCCACATTCTTCAGAGTCCCTCCTGGCTGCTAGCTGCTTGTCCCTTCAGGCAAGACTCCCATGCTTTCCGCTGTATCAAAATCAACCTGCACCAATCCAAGGCACAGCCACTTCTGTTAGCTCCCACAGAGACTTTGGATGGCTTGGAGGAGAAAGACTTACAAATCAGGATACTGAAATCACAACACAAAAACCCTTCTGACGGATTATGATGCGTTAAAGATGGCAGACCTCTGGGAGGCTATAGAGCTGTACTGTGCTTCTAGGAATCTCTGCCCCCCAGTTCCACCCCAAACCTCATGTTCCAAGTCCACACCAGCTTACTTGTTCCACCTCACGCTAGGGATAGGATTTAGTGTGGACAGAATACAAGCTCTCTCACCCTAGCCTCAGACCAGCTCTAAGACCGCATCACAAAGTGCAGCTACACACTCCATTATCCTGAACTCCACCCTGACCAATACAATTACATATCTGCTTGAAAAAATCAAGGGACACACTGAAGTCTTGGGTTTTATTTCTGCAAAGCAAATGTGATTTTCCCCCAATTAACAATGATAAACAATCCTGTTCAGTTTAAACTGTCCAGTTTAACCTCCTTCTTAGTCATCAAAGTTCGAAAAAGTTTAGAGAATGTTAAGGGACCTAGTTATTAAAGAAGAACATCAAGCGCAGCTACAGCATACATGGGATACCAATCACATTTTATACACTGATAGCACTTGATTATTATGCTGAGGGTGTGTTTTATTTGACTTTTAATAAAACAAAAGAAAAACAGGCAAAAGCGGGGGAGCACTGGTTCCACAGATGCAGCTCCTGGGAGAGTGCCATAGGCTTCATGGGTGGTTTGTTTCCATCTGTGTGTCCTGGCATGTGGCATATCAACGACAGGAAGGAGGAAGCAAATGTGTGCAGGGGCACATCATGTAACATACATAACCATCACCTTTCTTCCTGCTGACAGCTCTCTGTTAGACCCAGTGTTGTCACCCCCATGTGACTGAACAGAAAGCCAAAGCACACACAGGGACCACATCGTTGCCATGCCCCTCTGTGATGGAAATAAGAATAAAGCTCATCTGTTACACGTTCTCCCATCTGTATCCTCTGTGACTAAGCAATTCTGCCTGCACAGGAAAGGACTCACAGCAAACTCAAACTCAAGTCAGTATTCCCTAACAATGCCAATGTCTGATATCATAATGGTCTTTTACTAACTGTCCAATGCATTCTTAGTGCAGCAAAATTCAATAAAATGCTCTGAATTATGGTTAATCATGCGGAGACGAAGCCTTCCAATAATTGAATTCCCTCAAAGAATAGGGACTATTACAGAGGAAGCAAACATATTGATGAAGCAAAGATATTGACAAAAGTGGAAATAAGGAATGCTGGATATGATCAGATATTAAATACTTGTCAATTGTGTAATTCTAGGCAGGTATGGAGGCTACAGGTCAAGGAATGGGTATCTGTCCATAGACAGATGATGGAAGAGATGTCGGAGAGCGGTTGGGGAATTCTGCTCAGAAAATGTCTCTTCTGTTATGGTGAAGGCAGATGAGTACAGACACAGCACGGAGCATAAAGGACCACGTGTCATGAAACAAGTGCAAGCAGGGGCAGGTGCTGGCCAGGAGCAGGAGAGGTGATGCTTCCCAAGAGTCACTGGCCTTGCACAGAGAGAGGGAAGATTTGCACACCTGGACAGACACGGGCCTAGATCTCAGCTCCAACCTGGGAAGTTTCCTGAACTTTGAGCTTTCCACATTCTCCTTTCTGAAACACCCAGACACTCAGGGTATGACGAGGTCTGATGTGAGAACAGGCAGCTACATCATTCTCTGCATCCAGTAAATCCTCTCCTCTTTCTCTTCCCTGAAAATTGGCACCCATTCATTTAAAAGTTCAGGATTTGATAAGGATAATTACATATACAAGCATAATTATATTATTAATGAAACATGCACAAGAAAGAAAAAATAGTAGTAGTTGTATAGGTTGTATGTTATGACAAAACTTTGTCCTATACGTTAAGCAATGTGTGTGTGTGTGTGTGTGTGTGTGTGTGTGTGTGTGTGTGTATGCAATGTGTATCGATGTGCAGTTTTGGATAATTTTGGTATAATTTATTAGAATACACATTAATAATCGCACAGGCCTTGAGAAACGCACTCTTCTCATCATTGTAAACTGGAGCAAGTGCCAGGACAGAAAACCTAGGTGCTTGTCTCGGTTCTCAAAGGCAGTCAAGTGGTGGGGCAAGGGTCAGAACTGAGATCACATGCCACAGTTCTCACCATCAGCCGCTCATTAACATGCTGCAAGGCGTAAGAGAAAGGTACAGAAACCAGACTGGGACAGCACATATGGCCAAACAGATTGAGTGTTTATGTGTGTGTATATATATATGTATATGTATACATATATATATGTGTATATATATGTGTGTATATATATATACACATATATATGTATTTACATATATATACACATATATATTGTATTTACATATATATATACATATATATTGTTTGTTTTATATATATATGTATTGTTTGTTTGTTTGTTTGTTTACAGTGTATGCCGGGACTGTGAGAAATAATACTCATCAAACAGAGTAGGTATTCTGTTTGATAAGAGATCTAGCCTGTTTGATAAGAGGTCTATCTAGCTCATGAAGTGGAGGGCTCAGAATACCTGCTTAGCTTGATTCAAACATTACCAACAACAGAGAGAGACCAAGTGTACGTCTATTAAGTAGGAGAGTCTGAAAATCAGTATTTAAACTCAGGAATGATGTGAAATATGTATACAACCTGAACATTCCTCCTTGACACAGTGAGGAGCAAACCTATTTATCCATGTTGAACACGGAGCATGCCAGCCTCCCTGCCAAGTGTGCCAGGAAGCAGCTGGAGGCAGGATTAATGTCAGCAGGAGGGGTGCTGCTGCGAACTGTTAGAAAAGACCCATCAATTCACAATTCCAAGACACCATTTTTTCATTTTATTTTTGCTTTGAAATGTTTTAATAAATAAGCTTTAATGAACTGGAATGAAATAGAGGCCGGAACAAGCATTGTTTCTTTTCATTTTTTTTTCAAACAACTTGTCAATTCAAAAATATCTTACTATTTTAAATATCGTGAAAATCAAGAAAATAAAGAAAATTCACACATTTCTATGCTGAGACAATTCGCTAGGAATGTAAACTGGGGTTGTTGACAGATCTTTGAACATAAAGATTCAATATCTGTGTTAATCTCCCATTCACATTAACAGTAACAGGTGCACAAAGCATCTTCAGGTTAGATCCCTAACCCCAGAATTCTGTCCCTGGTGACTTTACGTTGAGCTCTGTCCATCTGCCAAGCAAGAGGGAGTCCTCAACTCCAGTGTAAATCTGCTTGGGTCACAGAGCCAGTGCCAACACTGGACCTTGTTATCTTTTTTTCCACTCTTGAAAATTATTATTTTATGATACAGTTTCAAAGGCTCTGTGATTTCCCTGATCCCTCGCAAAAACTCCCCTCCCAACACATTATTTTCCACTCTGTTATTAACAATCATATAGTTTTTCATAAACAGTCATAAGTCCATCATTACGGGCATGGACAATGCCAGACAGTTTAGTAGCCTATTGTCAAGACAAACTTAACACTTTCATTGGGAGCCCATCTTTGATCTGCAGTACAGATGCATGTTGCAATGTATCCTCACAGGTGGATATGATACTTTTCATCCTATAGTAGTTATACATCCCCGTAAATGAAAAACCACAAGAAAAAAAATCAATAACAGGAAGAAAAATAGAAATTTGCAACATCATGAATTTAAATACATGCTACTGAATGACTAAAGTGTCCCTGATGGAATGAAAAGCAAAATCAAAAGTATTCTTGAAGAAAATGATACTACTGTATGATCTGTGAGTCAGTGAAGAATTTAATGAGTACAAAATGATTTGAAGAAATGAAAATAAAAACAAAAAAAGTTTAAAATCCATGAGAGGGCCCGAAGCTGTGGCCTAGTGTATAAAGTTCTCACCTTAAACATGCTGGGATCCCATATGGACTGCAGTTCTAATCCCACTGGCACCACTTCCCATCCAGCTCCCTGCCTGTGGCCTGGGAAAGCAGTCAAGGATGGCTCAAGTTTTTTGGACCCCACACCTGCGTGGGAGACCTGGAGGAAATTCCTGGCTTTGGATCGGCGCAGCACCAGCTGTTGAAGTTAGTCAGAGTGAATCATTGGACAGAAGAGCTTCTTCTCTGTCTCTCCTCCTCTCTGTATATTTGAGTTTGCAATGAAAAGAAATACATCTTTAAAAAAAATCCATGAAATATAGTTTCTGCTGATGTGCTGATGTGTGTACTGTAAGAAATAAGTACGTGATTTTTTTTTTTAAATTCCTGAATAATGGGACTGCATTTTGCATTTTTGATGTACCATAGCCTGGGAAGGAAGAGCCCTACAGTAGGAACTGGATGGGAGAAGCAACTCTAAACTGTGGTATCATCATATATATTTTTTTTTTTTTTTGCTTTTGAAGCATTGTTCATTGAGAAAAAAAATTCTCAATCAATTTTATTCTCAGCCTCATCAGATTCTATGAACAGGAATTTCTCTCTCAAGCTACTTCATACGCACACATCAGTATACAGGATTTTACCATGAGTTGTAGGGACACAAAGGCCATGTATCCTTTCTGAATTAATGCAGACATGCTATGGGTTACCTGTGCCCTGCTGCCTGAGGTTCCAGAAGACTGTGCCCTCACAACACCTGGACTGTAGTGATGAGGACACAGGGATGAACAAATCAATATGTATGTATAGGGATGCTCTTCAAAATGAATGCCATGAAAAAGCTCTGCATGGCTCTACAGATTATTTTGCAACAAAATGAACTTGCTATAAATACATACTTTCCATGGATGCTTGGAATACCTTCCAGCCAGCCAGTTCTAAGTCCTTAGAAACAATTTCAATTGGCCATGCCAAGACAACTACAGGTGGATTACAAAGTCAATAAATCTATGGCTGAGTAAAATTAAAGGTTACCGCTTTTAAGCAAACATATTGGGTCTGGTGCAATAGGCTAGCAACAAGTGCTCACCTTGAATGTGCCAGGGTCCCATATGAGTGCTGTTTCTAATCCTGGCAGTCGTGCTTCCCATTCAGCTCCCTGCTTGTGGTGTTGGAAAACACTAGAGGATGACCCAAAGCCTTGGAACCCTGTACCTCCTGTGGGAGACCCGGAAGAAGCTCCTGGCTCCTGGCTTCGGCTGCGCTCAGCTGTGGACATTGTAGCCACTTGGGGAGTGAACCAGTGGACAGAAGATCTTCCTCTGTTTCTCTCCTCCTCTCTGTATATCTGACTTTCCAATAAAAATAAATAAAATTGGGCCCGGCGGCGTGGCCTGGAGGCTAAAGTCCTCGCCTTGAACACCCCAGGATCCCATATGGGTGCCGGTTCTAATCCCGGCAGCTCCACTTCCCATCCAGCTCCCTGCTTGTGGCCTGGGAAAGCAGTTGAGGACGGCCCAATGCATTGGGACACTGCACCCATGTGGGAGACCTGGAACAGGTTCCAGGTTCCCGGCTTCGGATCAGCATGCATCGGCCCGTTGCGGCTCACTTGGGGAGTGAATCATCGGACGGAAGATCTTTCTCTCTGTCTCTCCTCCTCTGTGTATATCCGGCTGTAATAAAATGAATAAATCTTTAAAAATAAATAAATAAATAAATAAAATCTTTTTAAAGAGTGATTTAAAATATATTAATATAATAAAAACAGATTTGCTGTATTTTGTAAGTACATAAGTACATATCTAAGGGAACAGTTTTAATTTCCTGCCTCCTTCCTCCACCCCATCAGTCCTCCCTCCTTCATTACTTTTTTTTTTTTATTTTCATAAAGACATAGTTTCTGTCCATGCAACGTACAGTGATTTAGTTCACCACTAGCCATGCCATTGGACACAAAAAGAAGGAAGACCATTGTTCTCTAGGAGTGTAAACAAGGATTATAATTCTATTATAAATATTCTTGGTGGAAAATAAGAGGTTTCCTTACCCTGAATCTATTACATACTTACTTAAAATGCAAATTTATAGGTAAATAGAAATCTTAAACTTCTGTGTATAAGTTGTCGGTTGGTAACATCTAGGAAGGGACATGAAGTGGGACAGGAAAAAGCATCAGAGTTCAGGCTTGCAAATGACCAGGCACACAATGACAGGTCATGGGCTGACAAATGCATCAGCCTTTGTATCTTGGTTTTCCATTTTTCTTCTTCCCAGTGACTTGGCTTCATTGTATCTGTGCTTGGTTCTGCGCCTTGTTACAATTTCTCCCTTCATCTCCAGGTCCTGCAACAGAAGCCCAAGGTTGTTATCAGTTCTCTCGTTGCCAGTTCCTATTTCCTTGGAGAGGGAGTTGGAAAAGCTTTCTTTTTACTTTTCAGAATGGCAAGGAACAAGACCATTTTTTTTCTTTTCCTGTGTGCTGTGTGAAAAATCTGATTTGCTAATAGTGTCAGGCTCCTGGTTTTTCCTGGCTTGCACCCTATGGCAAAGCTGTCATTCATTCAGCTGAATATATACATATTTAATCAGGAGTTACAGAGAGAGAAGTAAAGACAAGAGAAGTGTGACTAATAATGTGTTTTCTGCTCAAATGCCCACAAGGGTCAGGGCTGGGCCAGACCAAAGCTAGGAGCTTCATCCAGGTCCCTTCCACATGGTGCAGGAGGCCTCACAGCAGAAAGGACACACTGTCCGGGACTTCAGCAGAGGTCACCAACAGCAGCCTAGGAGCTTGCTCTCATCTCTGTGCCTATTTCTCTGGCAGATATTCATCATGACATTGATAAGGCCCTCAAGGGTGATCAGTGGTCTAGATTTGCATTCTGGGAGGTGAGCTCAAAAGCCTATTTCTGTTTCACTCTGAGTTGGATTCCTGTATTGGTTGGCAATAATTTGTTTATGCTTCATTTATTGCTGGAAAAGTTTTTTTTCTGTAATTTTTTAAAGATTCATTTTAGTTACTTCAAAGGCAGAGGGAGAAAGAAAGCCTTATGCACTGATTCACAAGCCAAATGGTCACACCTGGTACCGCTCAAGAAAAAATACATCTCCTCATGGTCCCCTGCATGGGTGGCAGTGTCTTTCTCTGCTGATTTGCCAGGTGCATTAACAGGGAATTGACTGGATGGGAGAGAGCCTGCTGCTGTAGGGAGCAGCTTAACACACCGCACCACAGCACCAGCCCCAGAAGAAGAGTTTGAAAGCAAATCATTTACTGAGAGGCCCTGATTCATCAAAGCTGAAGGGTAATGATGGAATAGAGTGACTACTCTCTGTTTGGCCTTGGGGTACAACATCTTTGAGAAGCCAGGTTTTTCTGCAAGGCCACTCAGTCCACACTGATGACTCCAAGTGTGGGAGGCATTTAACTGATGCCATCACACAAATGTCTTCAGGGTCTATTGCATCCCACCTTAAAAAGTACAAAAGGAAGGCCCTGCACAGCAGCCTAGTGGCTTAAGTCCTCACCTTATAATTGCCAAGTGCCGGGACACACTCTAGGTGTGTCCGCTTCCCATCCAGCTCCCTGCTTGTGGCCTGGGAAAGCAGTCTAGGATGGCACAAAGCCTTGGGACCCTGTACACATATGTGAGACCCAGAAGTTCCTGACTACTGGTTTGGATCAGCTCAGCTCCATCTGTTTAACCACTTAGAGAGAATACAAGCAGACAGAAGATCCTTCTCTTTGTCTCCCCTCTCTCTCCGTAATTCTGACTTTCCAATAAAATAAATAATTATTAAAAATGTACGAAAGGAATATAATAGGGTCAGTGGAGTTCCAGGTTGTGTGTTTGGTGAATTCATACCTGATAAAATTTTTCCCAAGAAATAATTTCAATATAGGTGACTCAGGAACAACATTTGCAATATTAGGATATTCTTTAAAAGTTCATTTTCTAAAATGGTCACACCACCTTTCAAGACAACGCATCGTACCTACTACATTCAGAACAGGAAGATTTGGAGCGGAAAGGTTCCTGGGCCATTGACTGCACAAGGGTACAAGTGGTGTCAGCGCTGGGACAGGATTGAAGTGGCACTAAATAACCAAGAAAGGTATCTCTGCTGCCAGAAACAGAGCTAAAAGGAAATGTATCTTTTATGATGCAGCTACAGAGGCCAAAAGCAGGATGAGCAAAGGGAAGGTAGTTATGTTTCATGACAGAACAGCTTGAGTGACTGATTCTCATGAGCACAGCTCATCCTTAGCAGGCCACATGAGTTCTTGGCCCTTCCTGACAATCAGAGAAGGAGGAAATGATTGTTTTCTCTATGGATGTTCCATGGAGATGGTATTTCCATTATGATAAGCTTTTCAGAATCTGGAAGTTCAATAACTAATCAATGCATTATATTCATTGAGCCCACTGCACATCAGAGGCCAGGAGGACAACATACGCTAGGATTTGTGTATTTCCACCTCATGACCACGGCGCTGATGGAACTATGTCACTGCCTAGCATCACCACAAAGGATGGGACCACATATCTCTAGCCTGGAAATGGCTGCAAATGCTGAATTCCAGTGAAGCTCCTCATGCATGGCATCACACAGGCTAAAAACCATCCATGAAACCATTGTAAGTTATGCCCTCCCTATAGTGACTAAAATTCCTACCTGGTTTGCTCTCTAGGTAATGGAGGCTGGATGGAGAGTGGCATGATTCCAGAATCCTATTTTGCCAAATATTGGGATCTGAGTAGATCTGTATGTGCCATATATTTTGTTAGTGGTCTCTTCGTCAAATTGGACAGCTTTCCCCAAGCATTGACAAGCATGTGTGACCTGTGTTCAGTAAGAAGGAAATAATGGACACTGTGCCACAAAAGGAAGAGTCCTAAAAAGAGCTCAGGTGGTTCATGCTCATTTTTCCCTTTAAAACCCTTATTTTCAGAACACCCATTTATTCCCCTGAGTGGCCAGTACCTAACCCCTGCCTCTCTTGTTTTGCTTTTTAAGTTCATGAACAGAAACCATTTTGTTAAGTTATTTATTTTTTGTTGGAAAGGCAGATACACAGAGAGGAGAAGAGACAGAGAGGAATATCCTCCATCCGATGATTCACTCCTCAAGTGAGCGCAACAGCTGGTCATGTGCCGATCATAAGCCAGGAGCCAGGAACCTCCTCCAGGTCTTCCACGCGGGTGCAGGGTCCCAAGGATTTAGCCCATCCCAGACTGCTTTCCCAGGCCACAGACAAGGAGCTGAATGGGAACTGGAGCAGCTCGGACCAGAACCGGTGCCCATATGGGATCCCTGCACGTTCAAGGCGAGGACTTTAGCTGCTAGGCCACCGCGCTGGGCCTGGAAACCATTTTTGTCTTTCACCCCAAAACATCTGTTTAGAAAACTTAAGACTAAATGGGTTTATCAATCTTAGTTGTAACTTTATGGCTTGTGTGTTAATTACTATTTATTAAGTGTCTTATCAAGTTTAAAACAATGCATTCGTAATTAGCCCTGGGCTATTAGACTCTTGATAGCTTTAGTTTTCAGCCTTTTTTTGTTTTGGCATGGGGGAGGTAGGGAGTGGAACATTTTGAACTCCATTTAGAAAATTTAAGCATGATTGGCTTAAATTGCTCGGGGCCTGAGAGTAGTAAGGCTCTTACTTGAGAGTACACTGTAATACAAAGATATTTGCCTAAGGATTGTCCAGTTGGAACTTGCCTTCCCAACTACTCTCTCAGCAAATATGTGACTTATATTAGTAACATCAAATTGAGTGCAATGTTACTTTCATATGTATCAGATTCAAGGTTCAAAACTTCCCTGAGCATGTTATTTTGAGTTTTTTTGATTTCCTCTTGTGTTTAGGATGAACATGGATGGCATCATCACTGAATCCCAGTGAGTCATTTCAGGAAGGTTAACCCAGACCTAGTCAGTGTGTTGTAGCTAAGCACACTGCACATTTTTATCATAGCTTCACAGTTCACACCCACTGAATTTCAGCCACAGAGATCGGGGAAAGATCACAAATACAGTCATCACATTTGCAGATGAATACATCAATGAAACAAATTGTGCTGTCAAGAAGTGTGGTTTGAAAAGGAAGCAGGAGCTCACGCCTATCCTTGTACACTCTCAATCTTGTATACACTCTACCTATGATTCCTTGCCCAAGGAGCCGTTGTCTGTTAGCACTTTTGGGGCACATGTGGTGAACGATGTGCAAAAGAGGAGTAAGGGAGTTAGTGGTGTTTTAAAAGAACATGGTGAAAAGTCACGAGCTCTGACAACCTGACAATACGTGCACTTCTCTGAGTTTCAGGTTCTTTAGGGAAAGGCCAACTCTTGCCCTGAGCTGCACTGTTAAGGATCAGACACACAGGATTTTTTAAAAAAATTATTATTCTATTGGAAAGTCAGATATACAAAGAAGAGAAGAGACAGAGAAGAAGATGCTCTGTCTGCTGATTCACTCCCCAAGGGACCGCAATGGCTAGAGCTAAGCCAATATGAAGCCAGCAGCACTGAGCCTCTCCTGGGTCTCCCACACATGGGTTCAGGATCCCAAGGCTTTTGGCCATCCTTGTCACAAGCAGGGAGCTGAATGGGAAATGGGGCTGCAGGGATTAGAACCAGTGTCCATGTGGGATCCCGATGTGTGCAAGGTAAAGATTTTAGCCTCTAGGATACTGTGTCAGGCCTAGACACACAGTATTTAATAGTCATAGTCATGGTAGCTTTTATTTTATTAAAATTGTGTGATCCTGTTCCAACTTCTGTGTCTTGCTGCTTTGACTTGGGGTAGACAGACAGCGTATAGACTTCTGAGATGTGGTGATGTAATATGAATCAGATTGAACATCAGCAAGGATCTGATTATGTGCGTGTTCATGTCATTAGTTATGTGAGCCTTGGGTCATCCCCTGTGACATGATGACACCAAATTAACTGACCACATGATTGCCAGAATGATTGTATATTCAGAGAGGTTAAGTGTGTTTGTGTGTGCGTACACATGTGTGCACACATCTTTGTGAAGACAAAGGAAGTGAAACTGTCCATCAGTTACATATGGAGGTGAGAACAAGAATAAAGCTAAAGGATCAATGCATTTTAATCATAATCTCTGATGGTTAGTCCCAGTTTCTGATAGATTTTCTTTTTTTTAAGATTTAAGATTTATTATTATTGCAAAGCCGGATATACAGAGAGGAGGAGAGACAGAGAGGAAGATCTTCCATTCGATGTTTCACTCCCCAAGTGAGCTGCAAAGGGCCGGTGCATGCTGATCCGATGTCAGGAACCTGGACCCTCCTCCAGGTCTCCCACGTGGGTGCAGGGTCCCAAAGCTTTTGGGCCATCCTTGACTGCCTTCCCAGGCCACAAGCAGGGAGCTGGATGGGAAGTGGAGCTGCCGGGATTAGAACCAGCGCCCATATGGGATCCCGGGGCGTCCAAGGTGAGGACTTTAGCCCCTAGGCCACGCCGCCACGACCCTGATAGATTTTCTTGATGTGTGACCTGATTTCCATTTGGGCACCTCACTTAACATCTCCAAAACCAAGTCTTCTCATCTAAAAATGAAAGCAACATGGATTTTCTCAAACTTTCAAATCTGATAGTGAATTGGCTTTGGTCATCAGAGTTTTATAACTCTTGGAACCTTCTAGTTGTGAAATAAAACAATGTTTAATTTTTAAATTCAGCATCTTTGCTCAGCAAGATCTGTTGTTGTACAAGGTGGAGGAACCCACCATGGGGGGAGGGTGTGGGGAAGTGTGGGGAGAATCCCAGTTCCTATGAAATTACAACACAATGTAATTAATGAATACATTTAATAAATAAAAAAAAAGATTGTTGTTGTAGATATCACTACTTATTCCTTCTTGTTGCTGGGATGTATTCTAATCTTAATGGTGAATCTAAAGCTGTAAGTATGTTACTCTAGTCTGATCAACATGAAGGATGAGGAGTAAACTTTAAGATTTTATCAGCCAGAAAAATATTCTCCAATAGTCATTCATCAAAATGAAAGCTGTTAGATAAATTGTCTTCAGGGCAAATTGTCCAGTGCTCGGGTTTCTTCGATTAAACCTTACAAGGGAATGTGCAAACATGTTATTGCCTGAGTTGTGTTGTCTGCCTCTTGTAATAATTACCATGGGACAGTAGAATAGTGCAAGGTTGTAGAAAGACCACAGGCTTTGAAACAGGTCAACCTTGGAATTGAACTTCAGACCAGTTACTAACCAATGGAGTGGTTCAGAGACTTCCCGCTCCTTTGTTTCTCAATCTACGAATCAATGGTTTTGTTTGTTGTTATTTTTCCTTTTCATCTGTGAAAGCTGGTAATGATAAAACAATTCAGCGTAGTAACTGCCCTCAATTAATGATAATCATTGCTCCAATTAAAACATTTCTTTGTAAGAGGAGATGTCAGTTTTCTCCAATTCCATACCAATTTTGAATATTTTTGTTGTGTTGTAAGAGTTTATGAACTTTAAAGTGACTTGTTTTTCAACATCTTCGGATTGACTTATACATGAAATTTGGGACTGAGATGAGGAATGCCTTAAGCATATTGGATAGAGCTTCTGAAAAAATAGCTAATTTTCACCCAAGACACGTTTCTATTTATAATCGGTTGGAGAACTGAGGAGTTCTCTCAAAGACTTGCTGTGGTTGACTTAGGACTCCCACCACTGTGCATGGTGTCACGGAGCACAGCTGCCCTCTTTCTCTCTGTAGACCTTCTCGGGGAACGTGAATGCTGACAGCGTGGTATACCACAAGCTCCCACACTCTGTGAGAGCCCGCCTCATTCGCTTTGTGCCCTTGCGGTGGAACCCAAGTGGGAAGATTGGCATGAGGGTCGAGGTCTATGGATGCTCCTACAGTAAGTACCCCACATAGCATTTATACTTGTCCTGTGTGTTTCAGTGCACTAAACACAGAATGTTGGTTAATCCCTATTATAACTGACAACAATTTTGAAACCTTTTCTAGATGTTAAATATATTTATATCTAATAAAATATAAATATAAAAATATTTGAAAGTATATATTAAATGTATTATGTATATAAATAAATACAGGGTATGTGTATATATATATATATTTATATTGTGTGTGTGTACTCTAAGACATACTAATCAATGCAGAAGCAGGGAAAAATCTTCTATTTCGTGCTGAAGATTTGAAATGTGATAATATCATCGAGACTCAGTAAAAATCTAAGTCAAGAGCTTTTGCTGTTGAAACAACATTGTTTCCTTTGGAATAAAAGAGAACTTTAAGCTTAGTTCTTTTTCAGATGTGGGATGAGTTAGTATGAAATTTCCCTTCCTGAGGGAACAGACAATAGTTCTGTTATAGAAGAAGGCATGTTTCAAATTATAACTCACAAAGTATCTCTGTCTGGGAATGATGCCTTCCATTCATATCTGTAGCTAATTTCTACTGAATGTAAAAGTGGAACGCTATTGTCTACACGGGATGACTGAAAACATGGGCAGCATTGGCATTACAGTAGAATCTGACCAAAATTAGGCCAGGAGTCTTTCATCCCTAAAATTCATTCTTTTTCATTTAAGTCTAGTTTTATCATAATAAAACTTTTACCATGGCCTAGTGGCTAAGGTCCTCGCCTTGAACACACCGGGATCCCATGTGGGCGCCGGTTCTAATCCCGGCAGCTCCACTTCCCATCCAGCTCCCTGATTGTGGCCTGGGAAAGCAGTCGAGGATGGCTCAAGGTCTTGGGAACCTGCACCCGTGTGGGAGATGCGGAAGAGGTTCCTGGTTCCCGGCTTCGGTTCGGCGCGCACCGGCCCGTTGCGGCTCACTTGGGGAGTGAATCATCGGATGGAAGATCTTCCTCTCTGTCTCTCCTCCTCTCTGTATATCCGGCTTTCCAATAATAATAAATCTTAAAAAAAAAAAAAAAAAACTTTTAGCTTCAGTACTAAATCTGTGCTACTCCTGTGCCAAAAAACCAGGGATACTAGTACATAACACTTGATCACTGCCATTGTGACCTAAATAAATTCTTCAGGTTCCTGGGTATGATTGCAGAATTGCAGAATGGCTGTACATCCCTTTCCTCAGAGACATCAATTGCACACAGACAGTAGAACGTGGAACTCACTGTACATGTCACAATCTTCTAGCTCCATCCCATAGAAGATGATTTCTGGGAGCAGAGATCCCCTACATTCCCAGCTAAAAAATGTTAAGAAGTTCCCCAACTACAATACGAGCATAGAGTTGTTAGGAGCCAAAGACTTATGGGCCTTAGACTTGGCCTACCTGACAGCCTGTTGCATTGCAAAAGCCTGCAGGCAAGGCTACAGCAAGCAGGATATTAGGCCAAAACATCCTCTGTAGAGCAAACAGAATACAACCTCCACCCTTGTTCCTGTTCAGATAATTAGTTCCTCCCCTGTTTCAATGTAGCTGATTAGTTCCTTCCCTGCTTCAGTGAAGATAATTACTCCCAGGAAACCCCTCCCTTTTTCCCCCTCCCCTAGAGAAGGTATATATATGAGGAGTAAAAATAAAGAGAGAGGCACTCTTTTCCACCAAGTACGAGTGTCCGTGTATTTCTTGGGCTAGCAGCCTGGGGCTACCAGCCCGGCATTCCCAGTCCACCCTCAGGGTTTGAGCGTGTGTCCTGCAGGTCGGGACATAGATTAGTTGATAAGAGTAAAGTTCTGGATAGTAATTTGCTGCTAAAATGTCTATGTTTATTTGCAGAAGCACTTTCTGAAAGAGTGCTGTGTAGGACATAGGCATCAGCAATGAGATGGGCCAAGGAAGGACTGCTTGCTGCTTGTTCCCCTGAATCAGAAGGCACAGGGCATCTAATGGGCGTAGATTCCCTCTTCCTAGAATCTAGAATTTCCTCTAACTCCTTCCTTGACAATATGTGGCCACGCCAGTTCAATAATATTTATTTTTAAGTGAAATATGGAGATTTCATGCTGACAAATTGCTTGTTTTTGTTGTTTTCGCCAGCCATCTATTTTGGTCTATAGCAATTGTATTGCTCATTAAAATGCCCTCATTCTTGTGTTTCTTCCTACTCTATTGAAATGTCTTTTGTGTTCATCTGCATTGTTAACTTGTACAGAAAGACTTGGAGCAGCAGAGGGTAAAATGTGTGCAATGAAATTGAAGGCCACCTTTGAGTTTTATGTTGAGCTTTCTCTGGCCATGGGTGTTTATGCATGCTCCAATTAGAAAAAAAGATACCTGTAATAGTGTGCATATTTCTTTGAAATAGATGGTTCGTGGGTATACTGAAGCCCAACTGGATCCTTTGTCTAGTAGGTCCTCTCAGGCAATAAACCTCCAGGGTAATATGTCTATTGATGGGCAGGGAATCACTCAAGGAACTGCAGTCACACAGTCTCCTGTCAGGAGCCCCAAACCAAGGACTGTGCAGTCCTGAATTCCTACCCTGGTGCGTTCATGTTTATCCTTGTGGAGGGGAAATATTAACCTCAATTTCAATCTAAAATCCATGTTTTATGTTTCTGCTGTATCTAATTCTTCCTTCCAGAATCTTCTTATCATTTTTTTAAATTGTGTGATTCCTCTAAACGTAAAACTCCATTCTACGTGCTGATGAACATAACAATTAGGAAGGTATTCTGGCTCCAAGAGTGTTTTTTTAAGAGGTGCACAGGATATGTGTACAATGAAAAAAACTATGCATGGATTTCAAAATGTTTCGCACCAGAATAATCTTTTTTTTAAACTTCACTTTTCTAAGAGATATTTCAGAGATATTCAACTAAAGAGTAATCAAGGGAGCATTGTGAAATGTCTGATTTTTACAATCACAGATTTTTTTTACTTCTTTCTATTATTATTTATTAGAATTTTACGATACAGTTCCTTAGGCCCTGATATTTCCCTTGCCCCTCCCAAAATTCTATCCCCCTCCACTGAGTTTTCCTACATTATTACTGTAGTATAGTTCTTCATAAACAGTCATATGTCCATCGTTGTGGGCACGGACAATGGAAGGTAGTTCACCATCGTATTTTCGAGATATAGTTAACAATTTCATTGGAGTTCATCTTTTGTCTGGAAGTAGAGATGCATGCTGCATTGCATCATCACATCTGGATATGATACTCTCCATTACACAGTTACTGTGCATCCCCTTAAATGAAAAGTCACACGACAAAATCAACAGTAGGAAGAAAAAGAGCATTTAAAAATGCCATGAGGCTAAATAACATGATATTGTTTGACTAATGTGTGGCCACAGAAGCAAAAGTTAGGAACCTTGTTGAAGAAAATGATGCTATTGTATAATCTGTGAGTCTGTGAAGAATTTAATGGGAAAGAAAATGTTTTGAAGATATAAACAAGAAAAAAAAAAACATCAATCACAGATTTTAAAGAAAGTAGCTGGTCCTGGTCCATCTGAGCTGGCTGGATTCAGTTGGCTCTGAGTTTTGCTGAGGACAGCTGGGACTTCACTGGGGAAGAATAAAATTAATCTATAGAGTGTAAATTTACTGTTTTCTGTGTGGGCTACACTACAGGTTTCACATTTGCTTGGCCAGCCTCAGAACTGCATGAAGCAATCTCTTGCAATAAAACTTTCAGTGTGGGCAGAATTGCCACTGGGTCTGTTTCTGTGGAAGAACCTTGATTTGCAGAGTGCCTCAAAGAATGGACTTCAGTCAGGGTCATTAGAGATCTATGCCTGTGTTCACTGCATTTTTCTCATCTCACTTGGCCTCGCAGTGGGATTCAATTCAGATACTGTTTCTTTTTGCCCCCCCAAAAAAGTTGCTTATTCTCTTGGTTTGCTTGTTAACCTTGGTATTTCCCAGGTCCCAGTGTTAAAATTCTACCTATTCTCTTGTTGCTCTATACCTACCTGAATTAGCAGAGTTCCATGAGAGCATCACCACCTGTATGTTTTCCCCAAAGCTGTTTCTCTTGGCCTGTCCTCTGGAATGATCTTTGCCATCGCAAAATCTGGAAATCTGTAATTGAAAGTAAAACACATATCACAAACTTCGTATAGCACATATTGAAGTCTAGTTTACTTATACCTTGATTAGCTTACTTCTTCTTTGCCACAGACTCGAGTTCTGTGCAACTTACCTACAACCCATGGTAGCTCTGTGATTCATTCCTCCTGAATACAATCTAAATCCCTGCACTTGCACCTTTGAAAATACACACATCTGTCAACATTCACCTGATGTCCTGTGCTTCAGTAATCTCCTATTTCCTTAGAACGATCTCCCCAACCCCATTTTTCATATACATCATGGTATGTGTGAAATCTCAAAGCCAGCATTGTGGCATGTAGGTCAACATGTTGCCTACAATGCTGCATCACATCTGCACATTAGATGGTGTTACACCTGCTCCATTTCTTCTCCAAATCCATGCTAATTACCTGCGAATGGCAGGAGAACACGACCCATGTGTCTGAGCTCTTTTAACCTGCTTTGAAGCTCCAGATGAAGCTTCTGGTTTTGAGTGGCTATTTAAGGAATGAACTAATGGATGGAAGCTATCTCCTTACACCCCTCTGTAACTCTGTAGCTCTGTGTTTCAAACAAATACACGAATCTTTAAAAACGGAAGTAAGCATCCCTTTCGCTTTCTTTACCTAGTGGAAATTTGTGATTCATTAGGAAAATAAGACTCCATATTGGGCAGTTTTTTTCAAGTTCCTCTCCCCAATCCCCGCCCCACCTGTGTAAGTCAAATGGGCCTTCTCTGTGTTTTGAAGTGCATGGGCATCGGAGCAATATTCAGGGAGGTCACACCTGGGCACTGATGTGTTTGGAATATTTACTGCGTGAAGGTAGTCCTCACCTCCATCAGCCTTTGTAAAGACTGTGGCATGACTTGGCATTTATCCTGAGGATTTCTGCATCTATTGGCTGGGTTTTCACATTCTACGGAGTATTTCACTGCATCATCATTTCAACAAACTACAAATTAAATTGAGTTTTCAATAATGAGATTCTAAAAATCAATTTGTAGAAAAAAAGGAAAAAGTTTCTGTTCTAGGAAGTACACTTCTGACAACTGTATCCAACAGCAGTTGGATTGGGTGGTTATTGGATGTAGCAGTTAGGATGTCACTGTGGACACCCTGCACTCACACACATCCAGGAGGGAGTGCCTGGCGCTGAGTCCTGGCTCTAATTCTGCACTAGTTTCTTGTTAATACGCAACCTGTGAAGCAGCAGGTGCTGGATGGCCCAGTGGTGTGGTTGGGTTTTAGGAGGAAACTGGAATCAGGAGCAGAGCTGGGCCTGAAGCCAGGCGCTCCCACTTGGGATGCAGCTGATGCAGGTGGCACTTTAAATCCTGTGTCACACGCCTGTCACCCAGTAATTGCTGTTGTGATATTCTTGAGAGGTGAAACCTCTGTGGGATAATTTTGTTTCTTGTAGCACTGGATGAATTCTCAAGGAAGGAGCAACTGCTCACTCGTGCAAGACTAGCTGAGTTGCTATGACCATGAGTTGTTACCATAAATCAAAGAGAGATCTCATGACTGTTCCCATCCACACACAGCCTTCCACTTTCTTCCAGTAACTGAAATAGCAAGGGATGTGCATGTTTTGCCATGCCAGCTTCACAACCACGTAGAAATTAGTCCATTTCCTTGTATACCCCCAGCCTGAGATATTCTGTGATAGCAATAGAAACAAAGACAGCAGGTGATCAGATAATTTTGCAGAAAACAAAAACAAAAATAGTAAAAAAAAAAAAAAAGCTGGAGTTCTTAGTAACAATATATATCCATCATTTATTTTTCCTTACAAAAAATGATTTAAGAATGATAGAATGATTTCTGCCTTAATCTCAAACTGAAACTCACATGATATTACTGTTTCTTGAACTTCCATCCTCAGAGATCTGACTGAGGTTCCACCCTTTTTTTTTTTTCTAAAGATTTTTTTTTATTGGAAAATCTGATTTACAGAGAAAAAAGGTCTTTCATCCACTGATTTACTCCACCAAGTGGCAGTAACAGATGAAGCTTGAGCTGAACCAGTCAGAAGCTAGATCATAATTGCTGTGATGGGCGAAGAAGGAGGGCATGCAGTCCAGTTGGAGGAAAAGAATGTGTGGCCACCAGAACTTAACCAAAAAGTAATTTATTTCCTCATTTCCTTTGTGCCGGAGTCCAGCTCCAGCCGAGGTTCGGAACTCGGGAAGGGTGCGTGGATGAGGCGTGAAGAGAGAAAGAAGGAGACGGACCACCAGATTCCTTGATCATAGTGGACAAAGCGAGAAAGCTGTCCGCTTTATTTATACAGAAACAGTACAAAGTTTTTTCTTAGGGGCATATTAACATAGCTTCAGGGGGGCACAATTTACAACTTCCTGAGAAAGGATTGAGGAAGGATTCCACATTCCTTGCTTATCTTGGCTTGCCAGTCTTCATCTGCTCTCCTCAGGTCTGGGCTATAACCTAGGCGCCATCTGTATCAACCAGACCCCTATCTTGTATGAGTTAAAAGGACTGGGGCCTTGGTCTATGGGGATTGGGGTTATTGACATTAGTTGGCCATCAGGTCTGTAAGCTCACAGTTTGTTAACCAAACAAGTAAAGCAAGGGTAAAAACGGCGGAAAGAATTGCAGTTAGCAATGAGCTAAGTTACTCTATTTAAGTTTCAACTCTACAATGGGTGAGCGAGTGTTTCCAAAGACAATTCTACAAATTGTTTCAGTATTAGGCAAGGCATTATCCATTCCAACGTTGCAACCAAGAGTTTTTCAGTAGACAACACATCTTATGCAGTAATACACTCCTAATACAATTCTTGTTCTACAACTTATCTATCACTAAATGGGAGAAATACATCAAGAGAGAAAAAACATGAAGATCTAAAACAAAAAGTTATAAACATTACATTCCTCTACAACTGCAGGCTCTACAACTTCATAAGTGATCAAACAATAATCAAAAATATCTCTTTATGATGTTAGTGAAATCACCCTATATTTCCTCTAGCTAAAAATTTATGAAAACAACTAAAACAGCTACATTTTCTATATTCTAAAGAATTGCAAGGACAGGCTAACCTTTAAGACCACAGTAACTATATTTTTTGCCTTAGCAGGATAGGCTTCAGGGTTACAGTAGCTATATTCTTCGTCATAGCAGTATGGCCTTTAGGGTCATAGTAACTATATTCTTTGTCATAGCAGAATGACCTTTAGGGTCACAGTAACAGGATAACTTTTAGGGTTCCTCTTATCAAGCCATTCCCCAGAAAGCATGATAAATATCTGGGCCAGATTTTATGGCAATGGGTAAACAGCACAGGCTTAATTATACTCCTGTGTGTAGTTAAAGGCCCACTCACCAGGACATCCTCAGTAACATTAACTCTTAAGCTCATGTTGGTTGTAAAAGCCATCTCACAGGGGCAGACAATGCCTCAATAGATTACATAGTAGGGTGGTTGAGAGTCCATGCGAGGGGGAGTGAAAACTGCGTCAAGGTGGTCAGAGATGAATCCACTTAGCCCTGCTAAGCAGCTGGTAGCTCCCCGGGCCCTGCCAGTCAGGGAGCTGTTCTCTTCACACCTTCGTGTTATACACACCTACTGCATGGCCTCCATCACCTTTGAGAGGTGTCCTTGTGGCAAAAAAAACCATCAAAAGATGAGAAAATTAAATGAATGAAAAGTATCAGAGAAAATAGTAGCAAAATAATACATTTTATTCGTATGTATTTACTGATGCAGTTTTTAACACGAATTTCTTTTTTTTTTATTTTCCTAGGTCTTTTTATTTATAAATTCTATCATTGTCTTTGAGCAAATAAAACACTTCCCCCTCCAGTCCCTGCCCTCTGTTTTTTTTATTTTTAATTCATTAATTACATTGTATTATGTGACACAGTTTCATAGGTACTTGGGTTCTCCCCACCCCTCCCCAAACCCTCCCACCATGGTGGATTCCTCCACCTTGTTGCATAACCACAGTTCAAGTTCAGTTGAGATTCCCCCATTGCAAGCATATACCAAACATAGTGTCCAGCATCTTATCGTCCAGTCAAGTTCAACGGCTTCTTAGGTATACCCTCTCTGAAGACAGAGCCAACAGAGTATCATCCCGATCAATTAAAAGCTCCAACATACCATCAGCAAAAATGATGTTATGTATAACATGTTATGTTATGTATGTTATATGTTGTGTATAAACTAAAATTGAAATGTCAATGAGGTGGTCACAGAAGGTGGTTAAGAACTCGCATTTACTTTTAACATATTGGTTACTCATTACTATGTCAATTAATTCCATAACATGAGTTTCTTATTGCAGCCTTACAATCAGGTATATCAGTACGGACAATATCATGCACCAATAGTCATGTCCCACAGACTAGTACCAGTTAGCCAAAGTGGCTCCCAGTGGGGGAGCAGCTCCCCAGGCTGGCTGCTCCCTTTGCTCTGTGTTGCTCCCAGAGAAGTAATAGCCATTCTGATCTGTGTTCTCTCCCATCAGAGGGCACCTCCCGTCCTGTCTCACCCTCACCCTGATGCTCCAGGAAGCTAGCAACCACATTCATCCATCTTCTCTCCCATCAGATGGCTCTGTCTACTCTGTCTCTCATTCATGCTGAGGCTGGTGTATCTCAGCAAGCTCACTGTGTCAGGATGGTAACCCACCATCATGTATGGGCTACCACACATTTAGAATGAGCAATGTAGAATGATGAAATTATGAACAGTGACTTCAACAGGGCATGGAATGAGTGGACATGCAGAAGTGTTCTCTGTGCTACGAAGCCTCAAGTTTAAACATTGCATGCCTATGGCAATGTGGGGAATGCAACAAGGGCTATATGTGACATTTACATGGCTGTGCAAATGACAGCCCTTGTGCTGTGACTCAGCATGAAGGAGATAACCGCATTGGGAAGCAGACATCTTCCTGTCCATCCCTCAATCTATAGGTTTCCTGCACCTTGCTTTACACTACCCCTTCTCAAACCCTCGAGGCTCTTTTCTTCCCACAAGGAGCATTTAAGACCAATTTACCTGCTCACTTCCTCTACATGCACAACTTTCTGCCCTCTTCTTTCCAATCTTTGAGGGACACAGTGTGAACTTGCTACTCCTTGCTGGTCAGAGAATCTCCTACTGACACAATTATTGTCTCAACAGTGAGTCACAGTGGAAAACTGGCAAAAAAACAAAACAAAACCAGAAACAAATATGTCTACCCTGCACATCTGGACAATTTAATCTGGACTATCTAAGACAGAATGTAGCAGGGCAGGATATTTGGGGGCAGGATATTTGGGGGTAACTTAGAGTTCTTTATTCAGGAAGCTGCTGACTCAATAAGTGAAAATGTTCCTTTAGGGTGGGAACTGAGTGACAACCACCACGGGTGGATATTTGGGCATAAGAGACTCTGCTTTGCATAATAATCATTGCTACAACTCCTGCTACCCACTGCTGAATTAATTAGCATAACGTGCCAAGCAGAACAACCTCATTTTGTATGTTCTATTACTTTATTAGTACATTTGCATCTCACAGCAGTCTTCCCTAATGCACATAATGATTCTCATTTTGCAGACAAGCAAGACATCCTTAATGTGGTGAGGTTGCCCGGGGTGATCAAGGAAGGCTAGTTGCACATCCATGGTCTTATCCACACAATAGCCCTCATTACTGCATGACGAATGGTTGCTGGCTGGATGTAGCAGCCTTGTGTCTGGGGAAAATGTCTGTCACACAACAAATTAAGTGTATGTGAGCTGGGGAGTTCCTAAGAACAGTGAATATCTTGGTGAAAATCTTTCTGTATCTAGTTTCTTCTAACACCTAAGAAGCCCTCAGCCACTTTCATTGTTTGGAGCTATTTTTTTTCCATAGCAATTAATCGTGAAATTAATTTAATTGCAAGAAAGCATGATTTAATTAAACTTTTTGGTTTTAGTAACTGAAATTTACAAAGGAGGTTTTTAGATCTTTGATTTGCAAAGCACTTAATTATTTGTATTCTAAAGTTGAAGCATTTTAATAGCATTATCAAGAATAAAAATGGGTTTTCCTGGTTGCTGAATTTGAAATAAGAATAATTCCAAACACCCCACACTCCCAATTGACACTATGACACATAAGACAGGGAATGCCAATTATGCTTAAAGTTATGATTAAATAGGCTTATACCTGTTATTTAAAATGCATAAGATCCCTCAGAAATATATTTAGAATTTGAAAAATGGGATAATAGTATGGAAGTAATGTGCAATAGCCATCTCACATAAAATTCCTCTTGGCTTTTTTGGTACAAACTTGTGAGATATTTTTTTTTCTTTTAAAATTATTATTATTTTTGACACAGTTCTATAGGCTGTCAGATGTGTTTGTACCCATCAAAATCATGACTGCTTGGCCTTCTCCTTCCTGGTTTAACAATGAATGGACACTGTTGTCCATAAACACTAAAGTGATATATTTTGCCAACACAGGGCAAGATAGAAATCAAAAGGACAGGAGTAAATATCAAAGATTCCATGGAAAAATGGAATTTAAAACTAAGTTGATCCAGGCACGAGAATTTTTGAAAACTGTGCTGTGTTTTTACAGTATACATCTTCCATGACGATGATGAAGTTTCTTTATTTCCCCTGTATGTCCAAATACCATTTTGCTGAAGGACTCCTCCTTGGCCTAGAGTTCTAGGAAGACGGTGTTATTTAACCAGACTTGCCATAAAAGTGCACTTACATTTTCCAATAGTGAGCATGAGTCAGTAAATTGAGCAGTCCCCAACTCTCAGATGGGAATGAATAGGAAAGCTAAGTGGTGAGCGGCCACTACACAATGAAGCATAAGCTGGTTTTGGAACATGCTCAGCTTTTGCCATGAAGTCAAAGCTGGCAAGGCACTAACGGGAACTCTTACCTCTAGGCTGTCATCAGCTGGCATTGACACAGGTAGCATATGGCTTGGCTTCTTGTAATTCCCTTAAGCTTGAACAGGGTTGGCCTAGTCTATGGACTTGCTCTGAGAGAGGACATTCCAGGCATCGAGAACAATCCTGTGACCTGGAGAGCAGCTGGGATGGGAAATGAGCAGTTATTTTGCCGGCACACACTGACATTTTTTCTCCCCGGACTCTCTCCATGTACAGAATCTGACATTGCCAACTTTGACGGCCGGAGCTTGCTGCTGTACAGGTTCAGTCAGAAGCTCATGAGCACTCTCAAAGATGTCATCTTCCTCAAGTTCAAGATCCTGCAAGGAGATGGGGTCCTGTTCCACGGAGAGGGTCAGCGTGGAGACCACATCACCCTTGAGCTCCAGAAAGGAAGGCTCGCCCTGCATCTCAACTTGGGTAGGACAGGCATGGCTTCTTTCGTTCTTTGTGCCAGGCCAAGAGGGACTCCTTTTCTGGGCACGATACCCCCATTCTTATAGGGGTAGAGAAGCGATTCGGTTTTGACATGTTTACACCACAGATATTCTTTGACACAAGGTAGCATACCTACTTAGGAAATGCTGCAATATGTTAAAGTGATTCACTTTCCATCCTGTTTATTGATTCCTTCTAGTAACACAAACTCTAAAGTACATTTAGAAAATGTATCTGCTTATTTTCAAAGGTTTATTTGTTTTTGATACAGAGAGTCAAAAACAAAGATGGATAGGGGGAGGAAGAGTGGGAGAGAGTGCTCCCACATACTGGTTATCTGCCCAAATGCCTACAGTGAGTGAGTGAGTGTGCTAAAGTCAAGACTGGGAGCACAATCCTTGTGTCTCACATGAGAAGCAGCAATCCAGCGACTAAGCCCTCACCTGCTTCCTCCCAGGATCTGTGTGAGCAAGAAGATGGAGTCAGGAATCAAGTGCTGAGACCAGTCCTTCCAACGCCAAATACAAGTGCGTTACTTCTCTGCTTAATTGCATATTATCATGGCGCTTGTTCAAAATCTGCTCTGCCAGCTGCACTTACAAAACATAGATATCAATGAAAAGTAAAAATGAAGAAGGATTTTTTTTTTGGCTTGATTATTGTTTTTGGTGAGTGAAGCGAACCTATTTTGAGGCATAGGAAGTGTAAGTATCTGGAAATGTCTAGACTTTGTAAAGAGGACCTTTCTATTTTTTAAGATTTTTATTTATTTTCATTGTAAAGTCAGATACAGCAAGAAGTAATTATTTGCAAGAGACAGAGAAGGAGAACTTTCATCCATCAATTCACTCCCAAGCAGCCAAAACAGTGGGAGCTGGGCCGATCCAAAGCCAGGAGCTTGGACCTTCTTCCAGGTCTATCATGTAGATGAAGGTTACCAAGGCTTTGGCCCATATTCTAATACTCTTCCAAGCCACAAGCAGGGAGCTGGATAGCAAGTGAGAGTGAGCCTACTAGGATTAGAACTGGTACCCATATGGGATTCCAGTGCACTTGTAAGGAGGAGACTTTAGCTGCTAGGTTACTGTGCCAGGCCCAAGGGGGGCCTTTTCTTTAAATGCCCTGACTGCTTAAGTGCAACTCAGAGTGGGCAGATGCCATCCAGGATACTGTAGGACTACCTCTAGATTCTTACATAGGCAGGACTTAACCTCTCCTTGTGGGCTGGCTTCCATCACTACAGGGAGGTGTTTTTGAGGTGTGTTTCACTGTAGCCAGTTTGCTACCCCAGGGCAAGAGAGAGGGGAGCTTAACCTCTTGTATGTGGTCAAAGGCATTTGGAAGGTCAGGCTAGTACAGGCAACAGGGAGTGGATTCCCAGGGGTGTACAATCAGACTCCACAGGGAAACTAACAAGCAAAATGTAGTAAGAGCAAAGCTGAATAAAAAGTGGACTTGTTCTCTTGAGAATGACTATTGGCCTACTATTTGATGTGGGTTACTACTAAGGATGTGGGAATATCAATGCCTTTTAGTTCCAGAGGGGTACCCTAAAAATTTCATGCAAATGTATGTTATGAAAAAAATATACAATCTGGCATTGGGAAGGGTTCTGATGGAGGAGCCTGGGCAACTCCTCTGGCAGGACACAGTCCCTGCAGGTTAGCGCAAGAAGCATGATAGGAAACATCCCAGAATAGGCCATAGAAAGTTTCCCACTGGCATACATTTAGCATGGGTCGGAGGCAGACCAGGCTGAATCAGGTCACATCATCCACTGACAAATCTGAATACCAGAACAGAGTGTGGGTCTAGCCAGGTTTGGTCGTGACAAAAACCAGTGCACAATACAGAATGCCAAGGTGAGGTTGCTTGTACCGGATGTGACCGCAGCACCCAACCAGTACACGTGTGAGAACTAGCAAGGGAGTGGGCAGAGCCGACAGGAGAATATAGGAGGGGGGTCCCCTTGCCGAACAGCTACTCCCACTGGAGAGCATGAGCTGGGATGGGAGCAGACCAGACTAAGCAGGGCTACAACACCTGTGGGCCTCATGTGGACTAGATCAGGGAAAAGCCAGACTGGGCTGATTGCTCCCACTGGTGCAAACAAAATTAGAGTGGGTGAGGGTTGTTTGGGCTTAGCCACCGCATCAGCTGGCAGAAGCTGGCACTGGGGGCTAATTCTGTCAAGTCAAACCACAGAACTACCTGGAGAGTGCATAATCCAGGAGTGAGAGCAACCTGGGTGGGAAATAGTGGGCTCCTCCCTCTTAGGTTACCACTCCCACAGGAGGGCATGAAACTAGGACGGCGGGGGGGGGGGGCGGGGGAAGGGCTGGGGTGGCTAGACAGAGAGGCACTCAACAACAGCCATGAAGGCTGGATAGTTGAGCTGGTTAGATAGAACTAAGCTTCAACACCTATCAACATGTATGAGAGCCAAATGGGATGTGGGACAGACTGGACTAGTCTGCTACACATACTGGCAAGCCAGGGTAGGGGGCGGGCCTGGTGGGGGTTATTGTGGGTCGCTCAACTAGGCTGCAGCTCCCACTGGTTTATGTGAGGACCGAGTGTGTGCTGGGCAGAACCAGGCTAGACTGCAACACCCATTGGTTCCAGTGGAAGTCGGGGCTCAAAACAGAACCAACCCAGCAATTGCAACCATCAGCTGATTGGGGTGATGGACTGTGGTGGGCCCTGTACTTGCTAGAACACACAAGAATCTGGTCTGGGAATACCTCCAAGTTTCTTTGGAGATCTCCCCAGTAGAAATGCTGGACTCAGAACCCTAACCCAGAAATGACAGAAGACAGAACAAGTCAATCAACCATCTCAGCTATATGTTGGTAGCGAAACACTGGGCAAATGGAGACTCTATGATGGACTATGTCAATCAGTGGATTCTTCAAAGACCTCATTGTGCTTGGAGTGACGATATTGGCAGTGATTCATAACTGTTGAACTCTCAAAACCACTTGAGCAAGAACCTTGGAGAATGCCCCATATCCAGGACTTAGAGTGGGTGAGAAACTGGGTGGGGCTTCTCCCTCAATATCCCCTTTACCTCAGATACATGAAGGAAACAATATGGAAATAATAGTCTTACTTACTTCCCTATAGCCCTTGTGCCTTTTTAACCTTAATTAACAATGTAAAGATTGTCAAAAAATACAATAAAAAATTTTTAAAAAGTTAAAAAAAGAAAAAATATACAGTTTCAAAAAATTGTGAATACCAAAAGCAATAATGGTGGGTTTAATTTTAGATGAACTTTAAAAAAATACAGTGCTATTTATTTTTAAAGAAAAAAAGAAAGTCCTAACAGAACGTGTTTTGCAAGATTGGATTGCGTGGAGTTTGGAACCAAAGCACAGATATCTCAACTATTATTAGTAGAGGGCCTGGTGCAATTGCTCAGTGGCTAAACTCTCACTTTGAAAGAGCTGGGATCAGATAAGAATGCCAGTTCATGTCCTGGGTGTCCCATTTCCATTGTAGTTCCCTGCTTGTCCTGTGGGAAAACAGTAGTGGATGGATAGAATGCTTGGAAACTTTTTCCTGCGTGGAAGACCTGGAAGGCACTCCTCGCCCTGGATTTGCCATCTCCAGTCATTGCAGCACTGTGGAAATGAACAGGGGGAGGGAAGATCTTTCTCTTCATCTCTCCTTCTCTCTATAAATCTGTCTTAACAATAAGATTATTTTTAAAAAATTATCAATAGATCCATAAGGAAGAAGAGGAAAACTGACTCACATCTGAAATCAGACAACACTGCTCTTTATCTGAAAAAATCAATTATATACTTGGGACTTGGTGTGATAGTTATAAAGTCTTAATTAAACATTTGTGCATTCCAAAGGTTCATAGGAAAGAATACTTTTATAGAGTTCAAACAGTTGCTTGGAAAACCAAAGTCCCTGAGTGGAATACCTATGTGCATATCCCAGCTCTGCTTCCTATTCCACCTTCCTGCAGTGCACACCCTGGGAAGCTGCAAGGCCTGGCTCAAGCAACTGTAGCTCTTGCACCCACAGTTACACTTGGATTGTGTTCTGGGCTGCTTTCTTGGGCCTGGCCTAGCAGTAGCTGTTTAGGGTATTTAGTAGCCTGTGGATGAGAGATCTGTTTACACCTCTGTCTCTTTGATTTTCAAGTAAAAATTTAAAAAAAATTATTTTTTAAGGTACTCAAAAACTGGTGTCAAAAATATACACTTTTCCCAATACAGAACAATAAAATTGGCAATGTATCAAGAAAGAACTTAAAAGGTTCCAGGAAATAAGCAATATACAAAAACTGCACGGATGACCAATTGCATGAGACAAGTTTTCATTTAATTAGAAATAAGATTTTCTGCTATGCTTCTTTCCCACTAGTTAGCTTCTGCACAGCTTTTTGTTTTCTGTGCTTCATAATTGCCCATGAGAGTTTTTATCTTGCCTTAATAAATCGGAAACTGGGGCCTGGTGCACTAGCCCAGCAGCTAAAGTTCACACCTTGACCATGCCTGGATCCAATATAGGTACTAATTCTAATCCTGTCAGACTGGATCCCAACCAGCTCCATGCTTGTGGCCTGGGAAAACAGTAGAGGACAGTCCAGAGCCTCAGGACACTGCACCTGTGTGGGAGACCCAGAAGAGGCTCCTGGATCTTGGCTTCAAATCTGCTCAGTTCTGGCTGCTGCAGCTGCTTGGGAGTGAGTCCACGGATGAATTATCTTCCTATCTGTCTCTTATCCTCTCTGTATATCTGACTATGTAATAAAAATGAATAAATATTTAAAAAAAAAACAAAAAAGATAAATTGGAAACTGGTTAAACCTGGTGATTAAATATTGCCAGCCACAGCGATAAACCTTAAACCAGATATTCTGAGATGAAGAGTTTCATAATTCCTCATTGTAATTTCTAATGGTGAGGATTCCAGGGGGGTGTTCTGCAAGGCACCATTTTTCTGTTTTCATTGGTAGAATCATAACCACGCTTCCTAACAAAAAGCACAGATTCTCTTGTTCCAGTTACACAATTTGTTTTAATAGAAGATATGTTACAAAATATAGTAACTAATGACAGGAAATGTATGAATTCATGAATATACCTTTCAGGCTAATTGAAAGTAAGCTTATAATGCATGGCAGAGTCTGGAATCAACATAGATCCAGGAGTGAAATCCAGGTAGATTTATACATGGTGTGCAGGTAGATCCAGGTGTAGAAAGGAAAAGAGATTAATTTGTGGAATCCAGGTAGATTTAGGTGAGTAATCCAGTAGATCCAGTTGTAGAATCCAGGTAGATAGAGTTATGGAATCCAGGCAGATTCAGATGTGGAATAGATAGATGGGGGTTCCAAATCCAGGTAGATACATGCACAAAATGAAGGTAGATCCATGTGTGAAATGCAGGTAGATTCAGGTGTTGAATCCAGGTAGAAAAAAAAAGTATCAAATTTAGCAAGATCAAGGTGTGAAACCTAGGTAAATCCATGTTTGGATTCTATGTAGATCCTAATGTAGAATCCAGGTGAGTCCAGGTGTGCAATCCAGATAGATCCATGTGCGGAAATCAGGTAGAAACAGTAATAGACTCAAGGATCATCCAGGTGTTGAAAGCAAATAGATCCATATGTGAAATGCAAGTAGATTCATGTGTGGAATCCTGGAAGATCCGCATGAGGAAGCCAAGTAAATCAATGCAGGGATTCCAGGTAGATTAAGGTGTGGAATTTGGGTAGATCTTGTGGAAGCTCTGTACTTCCAGCCATGGAATATCAGTGTTGGAATCCAAGTAAATGTAAGTGGGGAATTAGAGAAGATCCAGGTGTGGATTACAGGTAGATCAAGACAGGTTATGATTCAGATTTTAAGTCCTGGAAGTTTCATGTATGGAATCCAGGTAGGTCCAGGTGTGGAATACAGGTAGATCCACATGTGAAGTCTAGAATAGATCCAGGTGTGGAAATAAGGTAGGTCCAGGCATAAAATTCAGATAGAACCGGACAGGGAAATTTAGGTATGGAATCTGGGTATATCCAGGAATAAACCCAGGTAGTTTGTGGAATCCAACTAGATACAGGTGTGAGATCCAGGAATATTTAAGGATGGCATGCAAATAGATTTATGTGTGGAATTCACATACATTCAGGCATGGTATGCAGGGAGATCCAGGTATGGATCCAGATACGTTCAGCAATAAAATCCATTCAGAGCCAGGAATGAAACTGAGGTAAATCAAGGTATGGAATAGAGGTAGATCCAAGACCAAAAAGCAAGTAGCTCCAGCGGGGAATCAAGGAAGATATAGATGTGGTATACAAGAATATTCAAGTGTGAAATCAAGGTTGTTCAAATTGTAGAAAGGCAGGTAGATTCAAGTGTTGAATACAGGTACAAAAAAATATGGAATACATGTATGAAATCCAGTTTGGACTAGCTGGTCCAGAAATAAAATCTGGGTAGATTGAGCTAAGGAAAAATGGGAGTATCAGGGAATATCAAGGATTGCAATGAAGGAAAATCCCAGCATAGTATACTGGAAGATGCAGGTGTGGAAAGCAGGTAGTACAGTTGTGGTATCCGTGTAGATTAAAATAAAAGCGGGATGCCGCTAGATGCAGAAATAAACTTCATGCATTCAGGAATGCAATTCGCAGAGCTCCAGGAAAATATACAGAATAAACCAGCTATGGAATGCAGATAGATCACAGAATAAGAACCAGTCTGAGGCAGGAATACATGAAATTCCAGGATTAAAGTCCAGGAAGATCCAGGAATACAATACAAATAGATCCAGGAAGAAAAACCATGTAGCTCCATGTATAAAATCCACGTAGTGTCAGGTGTATCTGCCAGAGAGATCCAGACAAAGTATGTAGGTAGAACCAGGAATAAAAGTCAGAAATCTCAAGGTTAAAAAAAAAATAGATCCAAGAATGGAATCAGGATAGATAAACAAACAGAATGCAGATAGATCCAAGAATAAATTTCAGGCATCCGGGAATGCAATACTCAGAGGTCTGGGAAAATTAAACTGGGTAATTCAGGTATGGAATGCAAGCAGATCTCAGAATAAAAAAAACAGCTAGAAGAAAAACAAATTCATGTAGATCAAGGAATAATCTCCAGATAGATCTACGAATAAATTCCAAATAGATCCATAATAACAATCAGGAAGTTCCATGAAAAAAATGATCGTATTCTCAGGGAAATCATCCAGATGGATGATGGATCCAGGTGGATCCAGGAAGAAAATCAAAGGAAGCTGCAGGAAAAAATTTAGAGGCAACAACAGAATAAGGATAGATCCACAAACACAATGAAAGTAGATACAGGAATTAATTAAAGCCATGCAGGAAAAAAACAAAGAGTTCCAGGAAAATTATGTAGAAAAATTATGAAATGTAACACAGCTAGATTCCAATTTCAAAACCATATAGAGGCAGGAATAAATTCTGTGTAGATCCAGGAATAAAGTCCAAAAACATCCAGAAATAACAACCAGGTAGATGCACGAATAAAATCCTTGTAGTCACGGCTGTATCATCCAATAAGACCCAACACTGTAGGCAGGTAGATCCAGGAAGAAAACCAAAGAAGCTCCAGCGGAATGCAGGAGGAACAAGGAATCAATCTCAGACATCCAGGAAACAACAAAAGAGCTACAGGAAAATTATGGAGGATAATCCAGGTAGGGAATACAGGTAGATTCCAGCATAAAACAAGGAAGAGGCAGGAATAAATTCCATGTAGATCCAGGAATAAATTCCAAATGAATCCAGAAATAACAAGGTAGATCCACGAATAAAATCCTTGCAATCTCTGCTGTATCATCAAGATAAATCGAGATATGTACGCAGGTAGATTCAGGAAGAAAAACGAGGAAACAGCAGGGAAAACAATAATATTCCTGGAACGAATCAGGATAGATCCACAAATGGAATGCAGGCAGATCCAGGAATAATTTCAGGCACCCAGGGAACAACAAACGGAGCTCCAAGAAAATTAGGCAGGATAATCCAGGTATGGAATACAGCTAGATCACAGATCAAAACCAGGCAGAGGCAGGAATAAATTTCATGTAGATCCAGGAATAAAGTCCAAATACATTGACAAAATGCGACCAGCAAGACCCAAGAATAAAAAGGTTGCAATATCGGCTGTATCATCCAAATACATTAAGACACTGTAGGCTAGTAGATCCAGGAAGACAACGAAAAAGCTCCAGGAAAAAAAATTATATCCATGAATCAAATAAGCAGAGATCCACAAACAGAATACAGGCAGATCCAGGAATCAATTTCAGGCATCCAGGAAACAACAAACGGATATCCAGGAAAAATTATACAGCATAATCCAGGTATGGAATACAGCTAGATCCCAGAATCAAAACCAGGCAGAGGCAGGAATAAATTTGACGCAGATCCAGGAATAAACTCCAAATAATTCCAAAATAACAACCAGGTAGACACAAGAATAAAATTCTTGTAGTCTTGAGTGTTTCATCCAGGTATCCAGACACTGTAGGCAGGTAGATTAGGGAAGAAAACCTAGGCAAAAGCAAGGAAAATTATATGCACTAACTGAATCAGGACAGATTTATAAATGAAATGCAGGAAGATCCAGGAATCAATTTCAGGCATCCAGGAAACAACAAACAGAGTTCCAGGAAAATTATGCTGAATAATCCAGGTATGGAATACAGCTAGATCTCAGAATCAAAACCAGGCAGAGGCAGGAATAAATTCTATGTAGATCCAGGAATAAATTCTAAATACATCCACAAAAAGCAAACAATTAGATCCACTAATACAATCGTTGTAATCTCTGCTGTATCATCCATACAGACCCAGACACTGTAGGCAAATCGATCCAGAAAGAAAACCAAAGAAGCTCCAAAAAAAAATTATGTCCACCAATACAATCAGGATAGATCCACAAGTGGAATGCATGCAGATCAAGGAATATTTCAGCCATCCAGGAAACAATACACAGAGCTCCAGGAAAAATTTTGCGGGATAATCCAGGTATGGAGTACAGCTAGATTCAATAATCAAAACCATGCAGAGGCAGGAATAAAGTCACTGTAGATCCAGGAATAAGCTCCAAATAATTCCAAAATAACAACCAGGTAGATCCACAAGTAAAATCCAAGAGTCTGGAGTGTATCACCCAGATAGATCCAAACAAAACAGGCACATAGATCCAGAAAGAAAACCAAGGAAACAGCAGGGAAACATTACATCCACGAACGGTTCAGGACAAATCCACAAACGATGTGCAGGCAAATCCAGGAATAAATTTCAGGCATGCAGGAAACAACAAACGGAGCTCCAGGAAAATTAAGAGGATACTCCAGGAATGGAGTACAGCTAGATTCCAGATCAAAACCAGGCAGAGGCAGGAATAAATATCATGTAGATCCAGGAATAAACTCCAAATGCATCCACAAAAAGCAAACAGGTAGATCCACGAATAAAATCCTTGTAATCTCGGCTGTATCATCCAAAGCTTCCAGACACTGTAGGCAGATAGATCCAGAAAGCAAACCAAGAAAATGCAGGAAAAAAACTTTAAATCCAAGAATCGAATCAGGATAGATCCACAAGCGGAATGCAGGCAGATCCAGGAATCAATTTCAGGCATCCAGGAAACAACAAACAGAGCTGCAGGAAAATTAGGCAGGATAATCCAGGTATGGAATACAGCTAGATTCCAGAATCAAAACCAGGCAGAGGCAGGAATACATTCCATGTAGATCCAGGAATAAGCCCCAATTACATGCACAAACATCAAATAGGTAGATCCAAATAGAGTCAGGTACTGTAGGCAGGTACATCCAGAAAGACAACCAAAGAGCTACAGGAAAAAAATTATTCCCACAAATCAAATCAGGATAGATCCACAAACAGAATGCAAGCAGATCCAGGAATGATCTCAGGCATCCACGAAAAAACAATACACAGAGTTCCAGGAAAATTAAGCAGATAATCCAGGTATGGAATGACGCTACATCACAGATCAAAACCAGGCAGAGGCAGGAGTAAATTCCATGTAGATCCAGGAAAAAACTCCAAATATACTCACAAAAAACAACCAAGTAGATCCACGAATAAAATCCACGAAATCTCGGCTGTATCATCCAAATAGGTCCAGACACTGTAGGCAGGTAGATCCATGAAGAAAACCAAAGAAGCTCCAGGAAAAAACATTATTTCCACAAATCCAATCAGGATAGATCCACCAGCGTAATGCAGGCAGATCCAGGAATAATTTCAGGCATCCTGGAAACAACAAACGGAGCTCCAGGAAAATTAGGCTGGAATATACAGGTATGGAATGCGGCTAGATCCCAGATCAAAACCAGGAAGAGGCAGGAATACATTCCATGTAGATCCAGGAATAAACTCCAAACACATCCTAAAAAACAATCAAATAACAATAAAATCCTTGTAATCTTGAGTGTATCATCCAGAGAAATACAGACGGTGTAGGTAGATAGATCCAGGAAGAAAACCAAAGAAGCTCCAGGAAAAAAAATTATATCCACGAATCAAATCAGGATAGATCCACAAGGAGATTCTGGGCAGAGGCAGGAATAATTTCAGGCACCCAGGAAACAGCAAACGGAGCTCCAGGAGAATTAGGCAGGTATATCCAGGTACAAACTATAGCTACATCCCAGATCAAAACCAGGCACAGGCAGGCATAAATTCCATGTAGATAAAGGAATAAATTAAAATATATCCAAATAACAACAACGTAGATCCAAGAATAAAATCTTTGTTATCTTGGCTTTATCATCCATATACCCAGACACTCTAGGCAGGTAGATCCAGAAAGAAAACCAAAGAAGTACCAGGAAAAAAAATTACATCCACGAATCAAATCAGGATAGATCCACAAGCGGAATGCAGGCAGATCCAGGAATCAATTTCAGTTATGCAGGAAACAACAAACAGAGCTGCAGGAAAATTATGCAGAATAATCCAGGGATGGAATACAACCAGATTCCAGATCAAAACCACGCAGAGGCAGCAATAAATTTCATGTAGATCCCAGAATAAACTCCAAATACATCCACAAATAACAGCCAGGTACATCCACAAATAAAATACTTGTTATCTCGGCTGTATCTTCCAAATAGGTCCAGACACTATACGCAGGTAGATCAAGGAAGAAAATCAAAGAAGCTCCAGGAAAAAAAAATTACATCCACGAATTGAATCAGGATAAATCCACAAGCGGAATGCAGGCAGATCCAGGAATCAATTTCAGTTATCCTGGAAAAAACAAACAGAGCTGCAGGAAAAATATGCAGAATAATCCAGGGATGGAATATGACTAGATCCCAGAATCAAAAGCAGGCAGAAGCAGGAATAAATTCCATGTAGAACCAGGAATAAACTCTAAAGACATCCACAAAAAAGCAACCAGGTACATCCACAAGTAAAATACTTGTTATCTCGGCTGTATCATACAAATAGACCAAGACACTGTAGGCAGGTAGATCGAGGAAGAAAACCAAAGAAGCTCCAGGAAAAAAGTTATATCCACGAATTGAATCAGGATAGATCCACAAACGGAATGAAGGCAGATGCAGGAATAATTTCAGGCATCCTGGAAACAATACACAGAGCTCCAGGAAAAATTAGGCAGGATAATCCACTTATGGAATACGGCTAGACCCCAGATCAAAACCAGGCAGAGGCAGGAATAAATTCCACGTAGATCCAGGAAAAAATACCAAATACGGCCAAAAATAACAACTAGGAAGATATACGAATAAAGTCCTTGTAATCTCGGCTGAATGAGGCAGATAGATCCAGACACTGTAGGCACGTTGATCCAGGAGGAAACCAAGGAAATAGCAGGGAAAAATTAGATCCACGAATCGAATCAGGATAGATCCACAAGCAGAATGCAGGCAGATCCAGGAATCAATCTCAGACATCCAGGAAACAACAAAAGAGCTCCAGGAAAATTAGGCAGGAGAATCCAGGTATGAAATATGGATAGATCACAGAATCAAAACCAGGCAGAAGCAGGAACAAATTCCACGTAGATCTATGAATAAAATCCAAATACATCCACACACACACAAAAAAACAGGTAGATCCACGAATAAAATCTTTGTAATCTCGGCTGTATCATCCAAATAGACCCAGACAGTGTAGGCAGGTAGATCGAGGAAGAAAACCAAAGAAGCTCCAGGAAAAAAACATTATATCCACCAATCGAATCAGGATAAATCCACAAACGGAATGCAGGCAGATCCAGGAATAATTTCAGGCTTCCAGCGATCAATACACAGAGCCCCAGGAAAAATTTTGCAGGATAATCCAGGTATGGAATACAGCTAGATTCCAGAAGCAAAACCAGGAAGAGGCAGGAATATGTTCAACGTAGATACAGGAACAAAGTCCAAATGTTTCCAAAATAACAACCAGGTAGGATCCACGAATAAAATCCTTGTAGTCTTGAGTGTATCACCCAGGTAGATCCAGACGACGTAGGCAGGCAGACCGAGGAAGAAAACCAAGGAAACAGCAGGGAAATATTACATCCACGAATCGAATCAGGATAGATCCACAAACGATGTGCAGGCAGATCCAGGAATCAATTTCAGGCACCCAGGAAACAACAAACAGAGATCCAGGAAAATTAGACAGGATACTTCAGGTATGGAATACGGCAGGATCCCAGATCAAAACCATGCAGAGGCAGGAATAAAGTCACTGTAGATCCAGGAATAAATTCCAAATACATCCACAAAAAGCAAACAGGTAGATCCACGAATAAAATCCTTGTAATCTCGGCTGTATCATCCAAATAGGTCCAGACACTGTAGACAGGTAGATCCATGAAGAAAACCAAAGAAGCTCCAGGAAAAAACATTATTTCCACAAATCCAATCAGGATAGATCCATAAGCGGAAGGCATGCAGATCCAGGAATAATTTCAGGCATCCTGGAAACAACAAACGGAGCTCCAGGAAAATTAGGCTGGAATATCCAGGTATGGAATGTGGCTAGATCCCAGATCAAAACCAGGGAGAGGCAGGAATACATTCCATGTAGATCCAGGAATAAACTCCAAACACATCCACAAAATAACAAGCATAGAGATTCAACAATAAAATCCTTGTAATCTTGAGTGTATCATCCAGATAAATGCAAACAATGTAGGTAGATAGATCCAGGAAGAAAACCAAAGAAGCTCCAGGAAAAAAAAAATTATATCCACGAATCGAATCATAATAGATCCTCAAGCAGAATGCAGGCAGTTCCAGGAATCAATTTCAGGCATCCAGGAAACAATACACAGAGCTCCAGGAAAATTAGGCATGATAATCCAGGTATGGAATACAGCTAGATCCCAGATCAAAACCAGGCTGAGGCAGGCATAAATTCAACAAAGATCCAGGAAAAAACTCCAAATACATCCAAAATATCAAGGAGGAAGATCCACGAATAAAATCCTTGTAATCTCAGCTGTATCCTCCAAATAGATCAAGACACTGCAGGCAAGTAGATCCTAGAAGAAAATCAAAGAAGATGCAGGAAAAAAATTGTATCTACAAATCGAATCGGGATAGATCCACAAATGGAATGCAGGTACATCGAGGAATCAATTATAGGCATCCAGGAAACAACAATACACAATGCTCCAGGAAAGTTATGCAGGAAAATCCAGATATGGAATACGGCTAGATCCCACATCAAAACGAGACAGAGGCAGGAATAAATTCCATGCAGATCCAGGAATAAACTCCAAATACCTCCAAAAAAATATCAACCGGGTATATCCACGTGAAAAATTCCTTCAAATCTCGGTTGTATCATCCAAAGATCCAGACACTGTAGGCAGGTAGATCCAGGAAGAAAACCAAGGAAACACCAGGGAAAAATTACATTCACCAATCGAATCGGGATGGATCCAAAAATTGAATACAGGCAGATCCAGGAATAAATGGCAAGCATCCAAGGAACAATACAGAGAGTTCCAGGAAAATATGCAGAATAATCCAGGTATGGAATACAGCTAGATTCCAGATTAAAACCAGGCAGAAGCAGGAATAAATTCCATGTAGATCCAGGAATAAACTCCAAATAGATGCCCAATTACAAAAAGGTAGATCCAAGAATAAAATCCTTATATCTCGGCTATATCATCCAGATAGATCCAGACACTGTAGGCAGTTAGACCCAGAAAGAAAACCAAAGAAGCTACAGGGAAAAAAAATTATAACCATGAATTGAACCTGCATAGATCCACAAGCAGAATGCAGGTAAATCCAGGAATAAATTGCAGGCATCCAGGAAATAATACAGAGAGCTCAAAGGAAAATTATGCAAGATAATCTAGGTATGGAATACAGTTAGATCCCGAAATCAGAACCAGGGAGAAGCAGGAATAAATTCCATGTAGATCCAGGAATAAACTCCAAAGACATCCAAAAAAAAAAAATCAGGTAGATCCACGAATAAAATCCTTGTAATCTCAGCTGTATCATCAAATAGATCCAGACACAGTAGGCAGGTAGATCCAGGAAGAAAACCAAAGAAGCTCCAGGATTAAAACAAACAAACAAACAAACAAACAACAACAACAAAAAACAATGATATCCATGAATCAAATCAGGATAGATCCTCAAGCAGAATGCAGGCAGATCCAGGAATCAATTTCAGGCACCCAGGAAACAACAAACAGAGATCCAGGAAAATTAGGCAGGATAGTCCAGGTATGGAATACAGCTAGATTCCAGAATCAAAACCAGACAGAGGCAGGAATAAATTCCATGTAGATCCAGGAATAAACTCCAATTAGATGCCCAATTACAAAAAGGTAGATCCAAGAATAAAATTCTTGCTATCTCGGCTGTATCATCCATACAGACCCAGACACTGTAGGCAGGTAGATCCAGGAAGAAAACCAAAGAAGCTCCAGGAAAAAAAAAATATAGCCATGAAACTACTCTGGATAGATTCACAAACGGAAAGCAGGAAAATCCAGGAATCAATTTCAGGCATCCAGGAAACAACAAACAGAGATCCAGGAAAATTATGCAGAGTAATCCAGGTATGGAACATGGCTAGATCCCAGATCAGAACCAGGAAGAAGGGAGAAATTCCATGTAGATCCAGGAATAAACTTAAAATACATTCAAAATAACAACCAGGTAGATCCAAGAATAAAATCCTTATAATGTCGGCTGAATCATCCAAATAGTTCCAGACACTGTAGGCAGGTAGATCCATGAAGAAAACCAAAGAAGCTCCAGGAAAAAAACATTATATCCACGAATCGAATCAGAATAGATCCACAAATGGAATGCAGGCAAATCCAGGAATAAATTTCAGGCATTCAGGAAACAATACACAGAGCTCCAGGAAAATTATGCAGGATAATCCAGATATGGAATACAGCTAACTCTCAGATATAAAACCAGAAAGCAGCCGGAATAAATTCCATGTAGTTCCAGGAATAAACTCCAAATACATCCACAGAACCAACCAGGTTTATCCACGAATAAAATACTTGTAATCTTGGTTGTATAATCTAAACAGACTCAGACACTGTAGGCAGATAGATCCTGGAAGTAAACCAATGGAGACAGCAGGGAAAAATTAGATCCACGAATCGAATCAGGATAGATCCACAAATGGAATACAGGCCGATGCAGGAATCAATTTCAGGCATCCAGGAAACAACAAACGGAGCTGCAGGAAAATTAGGCTCGATAATCTAGGTATGGAATACAGCTAGATTCCAGAATCAAAACCAGGCAGATGCAGGAATAAATTCCACGTAGATCCAAGTAGAAATTCCAGCTAGATACAAGTATAAACTCCAGATAGATTCCCGAGTAGTTCAAATAGTTTCAGAAATATCAACCAGGTAATTCCACGATAAAATCCTTTTAGTCTCTGAATATTATCCCCATAGATACAGACATTTTATTCAGGTAATTCCAGAAATGAAATGCAGGTGTATCCAGGATGCTCTAGGAAAAGATCAATGTAAATCCATTGATGGTATCAATATAGATCCACAAAAGGTAATGCATTTAGATCCAGGAATAAATTTTAGGTATCTTGGAATATAATACCTAGAGCTCCAGAGAAATAATGCATGATAATCCCGGTTGGAATGCAGTAGATCCCAGAATAAAAACCATGCAGTGACTGTATAAACTGGATTTTAATCCATTAATGAATTCCACGTAAATTTAGGAATAAACTCCATGTAGATCCTGGAGTTAAATTCTTGCAAATCCAAGAATTGAAACCTGATACATTTAGTACAAGTAGATTCAGATATAATACCGAGGTAAGTTCAGCTATGGAATGCAGATGTTTACTGGAAATACAGGTATATCCAGAAATAAAGAGAGAGTACATCCAGGAATGAAATTCAGATTCCAGGAAAAAATCCAGGATGATCCAGTGTGCAATGCAGGTATATCCCATACTAAAATCCAGGGTGATCCAGAAATCCAACCCGTATATTCCTTGTTATGTAAGTAGAAATATCCAGAAATGTTATGCAGGTACATTTTGAATTACATTTCCAGGTTACAATCCATACAGTTCTAAGAATGGAATCTTAATTGACCCAGGTGTATAATCTAAGTAGATTCAGCGATAAAACTCAGGTTATGGATTGTATGTGGATCGTGGAAACAATTCCTGGTAGATCCATGGATAAAATAAAGGTAGATTCAAGAATGGAATCCAGGTAGACACAGGACTAAAACCCTGTACACTCAGAAATGAAATACGCAAAGTTTTTTTGAAAAATGTGCAGGTTGATTCATGTATGACTTGCAGATAGATTCCAGAATAAATCCAGGTAAATCCAGGAATAAAATCCAGATACATCCTGGAAAGAAAAACAGGTATTTCCAGGAATAAAATCTCTGTAGTCTCAGGTATATAATCTAGATAGATCCAGATACATTGTATGGCACATAGATGCAGGGAGACAAGTGTTTCTTCTCTCTGTTTTTGTTTAAGCTCAAGGGCCTTGACAAGGACCCCTGTCCTGAACTCTGGTCATTCCTGGATAAGGGGATGAGAGAAGGAAGACAGTGAGCTATCGGTGTCTCTGCAGTTCATGTAGAAGCCCTACACTGAGCTGTATGCCTCAATATGACTATTGTAGCAAACTAACTGAGGGCGCGTCTCTCTCTCTCTCTCTTTCTCTCTCTCTCTCTCACACACACACACATACACACTTCCTGATTTCTTTCTGTATCTCAAATAAATGATACATTTTTAATTAAATTGTTCAAGTCCTGAAAGCTCATCATTTTATTTTAGGAAGGGAGTGAAAGCATCAGTTCAGCTATTCAATGTGGACCCTGTCTGTGTGCTAAGCATTAGTCCCTCACAACTCTACAAAACAAGTTCCATTCATCTGTTATAGAAAGCTTATGCTGATACCCCAAAGATAATTTGCTATTGTATTTCTGGTAAGCCTGCATTTTGAAAGCAACTCTTCGCCATGAGGTCAGCTCATGTGAAATTCTCCTCCTGCAATGTTACATTTTCTATAGAAAACCTTGAATTTTTGAATCATTTTGCTTGTAATACTTCCAATTAGGGATGCTCATCTGACCACATTCAAAACTGCCTTCTGCCTCTTTGCCCTATCATAGATGACAGTACGGCCAGGCTCCGCACCAGCCCACCTTCAGCCACCCTGGGCAGCCTTCTCGACGACCAGCACTGGCACTCAGTCCTGATTGAGCGGGTGGGAAAGCAGGTGAACTTCACCATGGACAGGCACACACAGCACTTCTGGTCCAAGGGTGCAGCAGACTTCTTGGACATTGACTATGAGGTGAGTTGATGCTCCCTGCACATCCCCAGGCTGCTTGAGGGAGAGCAGGAAATGAACAAACAAAAAGATCTCAAAAGATAAAATATAAATTGTAAACAGAACAGGTAAAAAAGGGGTGGGGTACCAAAGTGCCTGTGTCTGGGTCTCATCTCCCCATCCTCAGTGCTTCATGGTCAAATAGGGATAGGGTCCCTTTAGAACCCTGGCAGTGTGGTAGGGACATACACAGGAGATATAGCCAAACTCTGAGTAGGTTAAAGGAGCAGGTCTCCTTTTCACTGCTTTGGCCTTTGCTCTGTCCTGTCTATGTCCATGCCCAATCATTCCCTCCTAGAACAACAACTTCAATTAGCTGGGGTAATCTCCAGGAATCTGCAATTTGCAGTATAAACTCTTATCCTTCACTCTCACCCCCCATTCAGATGTTTGATTTGTAAAGACAGAGTTGTTGTTTTTGGTTTGGTTTGGTTTGGTTTGGTTTGGGTTGGTTTGGTTTGGTTTGGTTACCTGCCCTGTTGCAGAAGTGGCTTAAAAAATAAAAAAAGCCCAGCTCTAGAAACTGACAGCTAAGAGTAATTCCTGTGGATATACAGAAGTATATAGTCTGCCCCTACAATCCACTGAGCGTTGGGCTGAGGAACACTCAACACAGCTCACCAAGGCCCTATGCCAGACTTGGGGGACAGTGGTTACAGCTCAATAGCTGAGGGCAGACTACAGGCAGTGAAGCCCTGGGCACTGGCGGGATGCAGAGAACAGGATCTCAGCCCAGAAAGATGCCTTCCAGAAGGTTCTGCTACTCTTGGGAGGTCCTAGAGTGGAACATGATGAAGATATGCCAGCACACAGCGATTTTGATGCCTGGCATTCTGGAGTTTAGAGTGTTCAAAACAGTCAGCTCCGTGATGTGCTGCCGTCAGCTTGTACTCTTCCTGAGGAATAAACAGTGAATTTCCAGGAATTTCATGCTAGACAGTAAAGACAACCATGATTTCAAAAAACCTCTAGGTCATACAGATTTGTGAACAATTTAAAATGTAATATAAATCCCCTGACTTTTGGTTATTTTATAATATTATATTTAATTGATTTATTTCTATCTACATTCATAATTATTTTTGAGGCTTTAAATATTCTATGTGGTGGTCGGAATTCTCCCAACTGTGTGGCTACAGAATATCTCTTCGCAGTTAAAAGGCTCAGGGTGTCCCTTCAATACTTTGAAATTCACCACGTGAAAGTCTTTACAAACTGATATGGATAAGCCTCAAAATCTGAGAGTTTGTTTAGTAAATCAACAGATGTCAGCACGCTAAAAGCCTGACTTAGAGCTTGTTTATCTACACTGTGTGGTTAGAACTAATCTGTATTTTTGTAATATCTGTATTTTTGTAACTAATCTTGTATTTTTTGTTGGTTTCTTAAGGAAATTTTCTAATAATTAAAAAAATGTGACATAGATAATTCAGAAAAAACCAACAGTGATTCTACATGTTATTATTATTTGCAAACTATACAAGATGCATTGCTTAGATCAGAAAGTGATGTGTGTGTGTGTGTGTGTCAGAGAGAAAGAGAGAGAGAGAGAGACCCTGAACAGCCTGTTTTTACATAATTGCAGCATATTGTGTGATGTAGTGAGCAAAAATACCAAATAAGAGTGAGGTGATAAGGCTAGTACTATGACCTAGCAGTTAAAGTCCTCACAATGACTGCGCCAGGATTCCATATGGGTGCCAGTTCTAATCTTGCTTCCCATCCAGCTCCCTGCTTGTGGCCTGGAAACACAGTCGAGGATGGCCCAAAGCCTTGGGTCCTTGCACCTGCATGGGAGACCCAGAGAAGCTCCCGGCTCCCGGCTTCAGATTGATGCAGCACTGGCCATTGTGGTCACTTGGGGAGTGAATCATCAGATGGAAGATCCTTCTCTCTCCTCCTCTCTGTTAATCTGATGTTGCAATCAAAATAAATAAATCTTAAAAAAAAAAAAGAGTGAGAGTGAGGTGATAGTCATGTGAGCCAGGTTAAAGAACTTGAATTATGATGGACAAGGCACCACTCAGAAGCTGTTTTGCAGGATGGTGACATGGCTAGTTTCATGCTTTGGACTAGCACTTTTTAAGGCCTGTTCAGGACCAGTGCAAGGCTTAGTCCTTGGAAAGTTGAACAAAATGAAAGTTATCCGACCCACTCAGACGTGTGAGTCAGACACTTGGGGATAGGGCTCAGCATTCTCTCTACTAGAAGACCCTGGCTGACAGTCTGCTTTCCAATGGCTGAGAACCAGGCTGTCCAGCAGAGACATGGTAGGGTCTTGGCAACCTGGATTCTATGGTTTGCAGAGAAGGAAAGAAGGGGCTGTTGAAAGAAGAAACCCTGCCAAACAGGAACTGCAATCACTTGCTTGATTACATAACAGAACGATGGTGATGGGTATAGAAGCAGTGAAAAAACTGGTACCCAAGAGGTTTTAATCTGTTATGAGCTGTGAAAAGGATCTATTCTTTGAATCCAAACATTAGCATAGGATACTCTGGATAACATACACCATTTATTAACTTCTAGGAAGGGTTTGTTATTCTTTGATGCAGAACCTAAGAGAATAGGTAGATTTTTTTTTTTTTAGCTTCTGAAAACTAGAAGCCTAGGAATATCAACTACTTTATTAAATGTTTATTTGATTTTAAAAGAAAAGACCACCTAATGTATTAAGATTATTTCAAAGGAAACAGATTTCTTTCATGAACGCGAAGAATCATAAAATCATTAAGTTTCTCCATCTCCCTTAAATGTTGTCTCTCTAAGGCTCTGGCCAACTTGTAAGTTGCCTCTCTATGGTTTCATATGAATAGGGTCTGTATTAGATCACAGTTAGTGATATAAAATGTAATGTCAGCATTGAGGAAAATACAATCCAATAATGTTTCAACTGATGAAGTTGAAGATATTGTCTTGAAGGCATACCCGTATGTTTTGCTGCCTTTAACAAACAAGCTTGGCACTTGCCTCTGAGCAGCTCTGTTTTAAAGATGCCAGACCTTTGCCATATGGTGTGCCCAGCTTTCGCTGATGATCATAAAAGAAGACAAGTTAACTGTAAAGGCAGCGAGACATGCTGGTTGTGCTGGAAGACAAGCTTTAGCGGTCAAGAGGTGTTAACGGCTGCAGCGGTGAGAAGGCTACCCTGTGCTAACTGTCGTGCACGCGACTCTGGCACGTGCCCACCACGGGACAGCAGGAGGTGCTTGCGCCTGAGGCCGATGCGCTGGTACCTACATGCGCCCCACGTGAGCTCTGTGCCTTGGGCTGCTGCCATGACCTGCCTGACCGTGCTTCTCAAGCTGCACCATGGCACAGCACTTCAGGATCCCGTTGCCCTTCATGGAGGTGGGGCATTTGTGCAAGGGACCCAGGTGGTGGTCACTGAGCCTGCCCTTTCCTTGCGACATGCAACTTGAAGGACTTTGTCACCTAAGTCTCCAAGTTCCAGTTCGAGCAGCGAATGATCCAGTACAATGAGGAGCTGCACCATGAGTTCCATCTAGAAACCCAATGGGTCCTACCTGCTGTCACGTCTGCGTTTTACAGATGGGGAAACCGAGGCCCACTTCAGGATGCTGCTAGTGTGCTGCTCCAGCTAATGGCTTCAGAGGTGGGGCCTGCAGAGCAGTGAAAGGTATGTGGATTGCACAGAGGATATGTCGCTGGGTCCCGGGTTCTTTAAGAACATGACCAAAAGTATCTGCAATTTTCCCAACATGTTCTTAGATCTCAGACTCTTTATATGGAATTGACTGTGCCTGGGACAAAGGTAGGAAGCAGGTATTGTACGTCAAATGTTGGTGGGGGCTGAGAAGCTTAGACAGTTTCCAGTGACAGAAACTGTGTGCTTATGGAAGAACTTTGGCACAGGGCAGAATTGCCTTCTCTTTCTGTTGTGGTGGCTGTTACTTTCAATTTCCCTTCAATTTCCCTTCAATTTCTTTAACGGGAATTCTGATCCTGGTTGTGCTTTAGCTCTTCACCATTGAGAAATTCAGCTCAAGTTTAAATAAATTAATTGAGACTTGAATCTCCATTGTCCCGTCACTCATTTAAAGAAAAAAAAAAGTTTCACTAATGCATTAAGCGTCCTGCTCCTTAGTAGGCACAAACAAACAAACAAAAACAAATTAAACAACTGCTCTCTAGCTTGATTTTTACACTTGATCTTACCAAGCAGTTTTAGCATAATTTTTGTCAAGATTTGCATTATATCTTCTGAAATGGTGGTAATGTTGGTATATTATTTTTTTACATGCCATGTGTTTCAGAGATTTTGCTTCAAATATTAAGCTGCAGTAATAATTTATAATGGTTGATGATTCATCTGTTCACTAAGGATAAACCATTCATACATCATTTTGCCATTTTAATCTTTTGATTTTGAATACCTTTTTTTTCTGAGACAATGACTTCAGCAGCCCATATTTATGATGTCATACTAATCCCGGATGGCTTTAAGACATTGGCTTCAGGGTTTTTCTTAATAATGTGCTAAAAGTGTCCACTTGGGAATCATCTTCCATCAAGATCTCCACCAGAGGCCCAGTATGGTTATGTAAGACCTCAGGAAAGCAAGTAGGCAGATCCAGGCTTCATGGAACAGGCTTCACAGAGCAGACATTCCTCAGAGAACTATAGTAAAACAAAGTTTGTCCCAGGTCGAAGAGATACATCCTGTCCAGGTCTAGGAGTTACACCCTGTCCCAGATCTAAATGCACCCAGTCCTCTGCTCCTGTCATCTCCCTGGTACACATCCACGAAGAAGGCCACAGTGTTTCAGCCAATTCACAAGGAACTCTAGAGAAAAGATTGCCCCGATTAGGCTGAAATGGGCAGGGGCTAAGCCTATTTTCACAGCAATCAGAAGCACCAGACAGAATGACAATGTGAGAAACAATCTAATCATAAAATGGCATTGATTATTTTTTCCGTAATCACTAAATGTAATAAAAACAGACCAGAAGAATTTACACATGAGAGTGAATACAGGAGGAAGAGATCCCTGGAAGCCATTTCAGAAGCAGCCTTCTTGGTTTAGGATATTCACATAATAATACTTTTTCTCTAATTTTCCAAAAATGACATTTTACATGTCTGTAGCTTTCTGCGTTGTAGATGAAAAATCAAATCTAGGTTTATTTCTTTTTGTAAGATTATTAGTTAGATTCTAACCAGAAAATAGGAAGTGGTCTGCATACTTCAAATAGAATGCACTGGGAATTTGGCACAATGATTAAGAACTGTGTTTGGATGCTTGCATTTCATACTCAAGCACTCATTCTGAGTTCCAGGTAGTCTGCTTCTGATACAGTTGCCTGTCACTGCACTTTCTGGAAGGCAGCAGTGATGGCTCAAGCGTTTGGCTCTCTGACATCCATTGTGAGAGACTAAATTGAATCCCTACTTCCCAGCCTCAGCTTTGTCTCTTCCCTGGCTGATGTGTACTTGGGCAATGAGCCAGTTGCGCGCATGCTTGTTCTCTCTCTCTCTCTTTCTCTCTCTCTTTCTCTGTCTCCGCTTTATTTACTTTATTTAAAAGGAAGACAGAGAAAGAGAGGAGAGGACATTATTTCTTATTTGCTGGTTCACTTCCGTAATGCCTGCAACAGCTGTGGTTTGACTAGTCCCAGCAACCACAATGTAGTTCAGAGCTCCTACCTGGGAGGCAGAGACCTGTCCCCTCGAGACTTCACCTGCTGTGTCCAAAGTGTAAATTATCAAGAACCTGAACTTGAAAGCAGAGCTGAGACCAACCAGATATTCCAACAGGAGATGTGGGCCATTCAGAGTCTTCAATGTAGCACCAAGTACCCACCTCTGAGATAATATTTGAAAGTATATTTTATGGGAGACTTATACAGAACAGGGTGTCTAAAGATCCCACAAAATGGGAAAAAACAATGCAATTGAGAAAATATGATACTGCAGGAAATGATCTGTGCAAATAATGGAAGAACTGGCACCAAAAGTTAGATAGTGAGGGAAATCTGGAGACTAGCAACAGCAGGTAATTCCTACTACACATAAGTTCAAATGTCAGAAGAAAAAAAGTGATGCTCATGGGCACCCAGGTGTCAGGGTCATCTGGCAGAAGTGTGTCTGGTAGGATTTACGGTTATAGGGGAGCTGTGCCTGTTACCAAAGATGTGACCTGAGGCAGCGAGGAAGGTGGAGACATGTCCTGTTATCTCTTGTCCTCTGCCTCCCCCTCCAGCTTGCCACCAGTGCCTCTCCTTGTGCAAAGCCAGCTGAAAGCCACAATGTGGTTTTAGCCATTCAGACATTTATAGGCTAGGAACGGAAGGATTTCTCCATGATAGAGTTTGCTTTTAAAAATATACGTGTGTATGTATGCATGTGTATATGCATGTGTGTGTATGCATGTATATGCATGCATGCACATATTTGACAGGCATTATTAAGGAAGAATAGGACGACACTAAGACGGACATGAAAGCAGAGAGAACTCCCAGCTTCTAGTTCATTCCTCAAAGGTACAAAGCAGGCCAGGTTGGGCCAGGCTGGGCCAGGCTGAGGTTTGGACCTGGGAATTCAGCGCTGGTCTAGCTATAAGTGGTTAGCACAGCTGGGTTTTTAACCCAAGTACTTGAAAGGGGATGCAGGGGCAACAGAGGCATGTTAATCAATCCCTAAGTGCCTGCTCCTCCTTGAGCACATTGAATATGCAAACTGTAATCTTTCTTCAAACCAGGGAAGATTTCTTAATTTATTTCCGTCTTTTTTTCCATTTCTTAGATTAACTTTTGGATCCCTTTTTTCAGATTGTTTAGCTACTGTGATGTCTTCCTGTTAATATTTTTGTCCTCTGCTGAAAAATATTTCTTGGGTCCAACGATGTGGCCTAAGAGGTAAAGTCCTCGCCTTGAACGCACCGGGATCCCATATGGGTGCTGGTTCCATTCCCACCAGCCCTGCTTCCCATCCAGCTCCCTGCCCATGGCCTGGGAAAGCAGTGGAAGATGGCCCAAAGCTTTGGGACCCTGCACCCACATGGGAGACCTGGGAGAATTTCCTGGCTCCTGGCTTCAGATCAGCGAAACAGTAGTCAAGGGTCACATGGGGAGTGAAGCATTGGATGGAAAAACTTCCGCTGTGTTTCCTTCTCTCTATATATCTAGTATTGCAACAGAAATAAAATAATCCTAAAAAAAAATAGAAAGAAAGACATTTCTTCCACCTGACCATCCAGATGACTGATTTGGTTTTCTCATGCAGCTGGCATACTGCATGTTTAAAGTTTAAACTGTCTTTTTTTCTAGTTCTTCAAGGTCCTTCTGGTATTCTAATCACCCACACATGAGAGCTGTCTGTCACTTTCTGCTATGGTTTTGCCTGACAGACATGTAAATGACACACAGGATGTTCCTGGCACTGTTCTAACATTTTAAAATACTCCTTGCTAATAGTCATTTGATAATTCTGACTGCCCTTACTATTCCACATCGAGAGAAGTCACCTGTCTAGTAGCACAATCTGGCTTCCTCCATCTAGGCAAAAATGGCCATTAATGGATCATTTTGTTTCCTCCTCCTCATTTTGAACCCTTAGCATCTGTGTCATGCTGTAAGGATTCTCTGAGCTGTGGTAATATGTGAGTGTTGGGCAACTATGTTTTTTCTCGTCTGTCAGAAGTAAACAATGGGAAGGTGAAGAGTTGTTCTTACACTTTTTTAGGCAGGAAGGAAGACTCTTTGCCCAAAGCATCCCTGAGTATGACAATCTCTTCTGGTCACAAGGGCTAACAGAATTTCAAGCCGGCAAAATAGCTTTCCTTTTCAAGAGTATAATTATGCATTTATACATTATTTTCAAAAAGGATTTAGCTTAGCAATTCTCATTTATGAACAAAACAAACAGCTTTTGGAACAGCCTTTTTCAAAAATCTCTTAGGTGTTTTAAAGTTACCAATTGTCTAGAGTTACATCTTGCTCTTAGTAATCTGAATAAACCATACCTATATTTAACTGTTAGACTTTAGCTATAATGGGTACAATAGGTCTGCTGGAAACTAGAAAGTAAAGCATCTATGTTTAGAATTATGCAACCCTGAGCAAGTCGAGACAACTGGATCTCAGATAGCCTGTGAAATCACCTGTAGGATTTCACACACTCTTGTACTTTTTAGACCTCGGGGTATACCCATGATGACTGACGACACCCCAATCAGATGGTCACTTAGATTAGGGAGGAGAACTTGAGGAATGTACATATCAACAATGAGAGGTAGTATACCAATAATCAATTTGTTCATCTAGCAGGTGCCTTTCCTTGGTCTGTTAGTTCCTGTTTCCCTGCCCGGGGGAGAAAGCACCTCCTTTTGATCTGTTATCTAAACCTGAGGACTAAGGAGGTTCTCCCCTGCAAATTTTTTTTTTGAAGATTTATTTGTTTCTACTGGAAAGGCAGATATATATATAGAGAGAAAGATCCTCCGTCTGATGGCTCACTCCCCAAGCGGCCGCAACAGCTGGAGGTGAGTCATTCCAAAGCCAGGAGCTTGTTCCGGGTCTCTCATGTGAGTGCAAGGTCCCACGGCCCCGGGCCACCCTCAACCACCTTCCCAAGCCACAGACAGGGAGCTGGACGGGAGGCAGAGCCGCAGGTGTTAGAACCGGCACCCATATGGGATCCTGGCACGTTCAAAGTGAGGACTTCAGCTACTAGGCTACCGCGCCGTGTGCTTTAACTGCTAAGTTATCGCACCAGACCCCTCCCTGCAAATTTTCAGATATTTACTAGCATTCCTATGTGTGCACACTTAATTCTAATGTCAGCACACATTAGGTATTAATGTTAAACACTTAAACAATGTTCTAATAATATCTTAAAAGTATAAACAATCATATATATAAAACTTACAAAATTCATTTCTCAACATGTTTAAGCCTTTAGGGATTTTGACCCAGCTTTTCCTTTCCATTCTGATAGCCATATTTCTGTAGGACAAAATATTCTACAGGCATTTATCTTCTTTAATAATCTGCTAATTTTCTTAATTTTCTTGATTTACATTTTGCAACAATCATGTGCAATGCGAAATGCATACATTTTCTAAATAAAAGCATACCAAAATTTAAATACAATTGCTTTAAGCAGTTTTCAACCATTTCTCCCAGTTTGTGGAAACACATTTTAACACAAACCCGCCTCAAAACTGGAAAGTGGCACCTTTTTCAAATGACCTTTCTCTCAACTTGGCTGTTGTCTTAAGAAGCTACCTAAGAATTTACTGAAGCTAGTTAGCAGGTTTAGTTATCAATAAGATGAAAATAACTTAAAAGGAGATGTTAAAACACTGTTGTTCTTCACAAGGAATCAGACTTCAATTCCATTGTTTTAAAGGTAAACAACCAGAAATTAGACACATCATGACCAATTTTTTTTTTTACTTTTTCCAAAACATAGTTTTTTTGTTTTGTTTTGTTTTTTGTTTTTGTTTTTTATTTATTTTTTATTAATTACATTTTATTATGTGACATAGTTTCATAGGTACTGGGATTCTCCCCACCCCTCCCCGTACCCTCCCCCCATGGTGAATTCTTCCACCTTGTTGCATAACCACAGTTCAAGTTCAGTTGAGATTCCCTCATTGCAAGCGTATACCAATTTTTCCATACATTTTTAAAGAATGTGTTGCTTTCCTGTAAGGCAAAATCTCACATAATTCTTTGTAAATAAGAACACAAATAATTTACAATCTGGACCAATTTCATGATTAGGAAACATTTTGACCAATGGAAATATTCATTTACTTTAATAGCATCTATGATGCAACAAATTTAGCATAATTTTATAATATTGTGAGATTATAATCCAAATTATTTTAAATGACAATCATATTATCCAAATTTTGTCTCAATGTTTGAGAGTTCCAGGGATCCTACTAGAACTTTCAAAGTTATGGGACTGACTTTGTTTTGAACTCTGAATAATTTAGAGGTGTAAATTAGTTAAATAAAAAGTACATTTAGCATTCAACTGAACATCTTAACGAATACTGTATGTTAGACCTGATCAGTGCCAGCGCAACACTGTAAGCTGAAGACCAAACATCCCAACTGCCACGGAGACCACGGGGGACTGGAGTGCCTTTGGAGGCCGAGAACTCTGAGGTCATCCACTCCCGTTTGGATCTACCACATGGGATGGAAGAAGCCCAAATCCTTCCTCTCAGGATCCAAGGACATCAGAACAACAGCCAGGAGCCCTGAGCGGTTCGCAGAAACAGAAGAACAGTAAGCTTCCTTCAGGACTAGGGAAGGGAGCTTTCTCTGGTCCTTACTTAATTCCAACTTTGGATCCCCACCCTCTCTTGCAATGATCATCAGGGCAGCTCCAGAGCCCCTCCGCGCAAAACACACACACACACACACACACACACACACACACATTAGAATAGACAGAAAACAACAAGGAAAGCTTAGAACAGACAGGAAACGGTCAGCGTGGACTCACACATACCTTACTAGGTAGGACACAAAGATTAGCTACTCCTCACTAAGGTACTGAAGACTTCTCTGCACAGCCCTCTTAAAACTGTTCTGCACCTCAATTGTTGACATATGCCTTGTTAGAGTTATAAGCCAGTTTTGACTGTCGTAAAATCTGCCAAGTTCAGCAAAATTAGACGTCAACACTATAAACTGCTAAACACTAAAATGAAAATAGACACGAGACAGCTAAATAGTACTCTATAGCCATTTTCAGGTGGATAGAAGACAGTAGTATATAAACTAAAATTGGAATGTCAATGAAGTAGTCGCAGGATGTGGTTAAGAACTTGCATTTTTTTAACATATTGGTTACTCAATACCATGTCAAATAATTCCATAATGTTGTAAATTGTTGTAGATGTTATGTTAAGGCTTTAAATTGATCGGGAGGATATTCTGCCAACTCTGCCTTCAGACCAGAGATGGTCTTCCCAAGAAACCATTGAATTTACCTAGATAATAAGATGCTGGACTCTATGCTTGGTATACACTTGCAATGAAAGAATCTTGACTGAATTTGAAATGTAATACTGCAACAAGATGGAGAAATCCACCATGGGTGGAGGGTATGGGGAGCAGTGGGGGGAATCCCAGAGCCTATGAAACTGTGTCACATAATGCAATGTAATTAATAAAAAATAATAATTAAAAAAATAGCTTTCCTTGAGGCCTAGTATGGTTATCAAAAACTCAGGAAGGCAAGTGGGCAGATCCAAGTTTCGTGGAGTAGGCTTCACAGAGCAGACCTTCCTCAGTGAAGCAGAGTGTAGCAATCTTCATCCCAGGTCTAAGGAGATACACCTTGCCCCAGGTGTAAGAGATATACCCTGTTCCAAATCTAAGACATGCACCCTGTCCCAGGTCTAAGAGATAACCCTGTTCCAAGTCTAAGATACTCCCTTTCCCAGATCTAAGTAGATATACCCTGCCCCAGTTCTAAGGAGATACACCCTGTTCCAGGTGTAAGAAATGAACCCTACCCAGGAATAAAGAGATACACCCTGTCCCAGGTCTAAGAGATAAACCCTGCCCTCCACTTTTGTCATATGACTGGCATCCATGAAGAAGGCCACAGAGTCTGCCAATTCACTCGGAGCACGGGGGAAAATATTGCCCAGATTAGGCTGAAATGGGCAGGGGCTAAGGCTATTGTTAGAGCAATCAGAAGCAAGAGACAGAATGACAATGTGAGAAACAGTCTAATCATAAAATGGCATTCTTCATTTTTCCCATAGTCACTAGATGCAGTACAAACAGACCAGATGACATTTACACATGAGAGTGAATGCCAGGAGGACCAGATCACTGGAAGCCATTTTAGAAGTAGCCTTCTAGATCAGGATTTAGGATATTTAGGTTAAAGTTCTTTTTCTCTAATTTTCTCTTTTTTTAATTTATTTTTTTTCTATATAGACTAGGATTGCCTCCCTAAACTCCCACCCCTGACAGATTTTCTCTGTTTTACTACAGTGCTATATTCCTTAATAGAAAAAAATCATAATTCCATCAGTCTCTTATTTAAGTGTACCAGATATTGCTGGTACAGACAATGTCAGACAGTCCAGTGTCCCATTACCTACACATTTTCAACATTTTCATTGGGAATCCATTCTTCATTTGGAAGCATTATACCCCCACATCTGTATATGGTAGGCCCCAGTACTACATCACTATACATTTCCATAGAGAAGCCATGAAACAAGGTCAACAACTGGTATTGCAGGCCCCGGTCTCCCAAGGATTAACTCCACAGCTTAGCTTGTTTCTCAGAGCATAACAGGATTGGTAATTTTGGCCTGATACATATAGCCACTGGCTTAACCGCAAGTTCCTGCTTCCTATTTGTCAAGTTATCTGCCAGGGGATTGGATAAAACTCAAGGGATTTAGGGTGGCCACTAGAGGATTGGATAAACACTGGGAGGAACTGAAGGGATTTAGGGTGGCCACTACTAGGAGGAGCTAAGCAGAGTATAAAAGAAAGTCTGGAGTTGCAATATCAATCAATCTGTCATCGATCGGCATTCGGTGTACTGCGTGTTGCCTTGTCTTGTCTCTCTGCGTTGTCTGCGTTGCAACCCTAGTCCCTCCGCTCGGCTCGGGGTACGTGGCGACGAGGGTGTTGCCAACATCTGGAGGTCCCACCGAGATTGAGAAAGAGAGGATACGACGAAGGGTCGTCCCAAGAGTCTGGCCAGCTGATTCAGGTAAGTGGGACGTATTGTAAGTCTCTCCTAAACTGGTAGGAGAGGGAGGTTCATTTTGAAATATAGTCAGGTTTTGGATTTATTTTGAAATAGAGTTAGGTTTTAGACTTATTTTGAAATATAACTAGGTTTTGGATTTATTTTTTAAGTTTTCGATTTATTTTGAAGTATAGTCAGGTTTTAGATTTATTTTGAAGTATAGTTAGGTCTTGGTGTTTAATTTATCCGGTGAAAATGACGATAAAATGGGTTCTGCCTTCTCCCGGGATAAATTGGCCACCGAGCTTGAAGAACTTCTACATCAACTGGGGATGCCAGTTAAATTTAAAATGATTAGAAATTTTGTTAAAGCCATTCAATCTAGCAGTCCTTGGTTTATTGTTTCAGGCAACTTGAGTATTCCCGATTGGGAACAGGTTAAGGCCAATTTACAATCCTGTTTACAAAAAGACCCAGATAATTTCCCCATTGTTAACTTTTCTTTGTGGCGCTTAGTCCGTGATTCATTATTTACTGATAAAGTGAAAGTTGAGAGACAGTTAAGAGAAGTACAGACTACTTTTGAAGCAATCCAGGGGTGGGAAGTTCTACGGTCCTTGGAAGCCTGGAACGAGGTGGCCTCGAGTGAAACCACCCCGAGTGAGACCTCTTCTTTAGAGGAGAGTGAGGTCTCTTCTTTAGAGGAGAGTGAAGCCTCTTCTTCAGATGAGAACGAGGCCTCTTCCTCGGAAGAGAGTGAGGAAAAACGAGATGAGGAGGTTTTCTTAAAGCGGAAAATTAAGGATAAAGAGAAGGTTTTCTTAAAGCGGGAAATTAGGGACATTAAAAGAAAGTTAAAGAAAGCAGGAATAGGTGCACGTTCCTCTGGCAAATTGTCCAGTTCAAGACCACCACCATATGCCCCTAATTTTGTGACCCCTACCGCTCCTCCTGAGGAGGAAGCCACGGGCCATTCACGCAATAATTACCCCACGCGGCCATGGAGTGACGGCCTCACTGATCAGCCGGTGGGTGGGGTTCGATGCTTCCCTGTAATAGAGGTCCCAGTTCGAGGAGGTCCCCCTCGCCGGGAGCATCAGCCCCTTCAATTTAAAGACCTCAAAAATGTAAAGCAGGCTGTTAAAGATTATGGTGCCCAGGCACCCTTTACTCTTGCACTCATAGAATCCTTTTTGAGTTTGAATCTTACTCCTAGTGATTGGATGCAATTGTGCCGCTCTGCTCTCGATGGTGGTGACTTTCTCCTATGGAAAGGGGATTTTCAAGATAGGTGCAGATTTTTTGCTGAGCAGAACGCGGCTGGGGGACACGCAGATCGAAGCCTTGAAATGCTTACTGGCACTGGACCTTTTGAGGGCATCCAACAACAAGTTAATTATGACCTAGGAGTTTATGCACAGATAGCAAATGCAGCCCTTGGAGCCTGGAAGGCCTTGCCTAATGCTAATACAGGAGACCAGCTTTCCAAGGTCTTGCAAGGCCCTACAGAACCTTTTCAAGAATTTGTGGACCGTATTATGCAGGTTGCTACTAAGATCTTTGGTAACGTGGAACCAGCAATGCCAGTAATTAAGCATATAGCCTTTGAGAATGCTAATAAATATTGTCAGGATGCTCTCAGGTTCCACAGAGATAAGTCCCTGCATGATTATCTCAAAATCTGCAGACATATTGACTCCACCCATGCCCTTGGGCAAGTGATAGCAGCGGCTGTTCAACACCCTCAGCCCACCCTAGGGCGCCTCCCAAAACCTGTTTCAGATGTGGACAGCCTGGACATTTTAAAAAACAGTGCCCCAAAATTCCGCGACAAGGAAGATCACCCCCAAGATCCTTGCAGGCCCCAGATCTTTGTCCAAGATGCCATAAAGGCTATCATTGGAGCAGTGATTGTAGGTCCAGATATGATGCCCAAGGCAATCCCCTATCGGGAAACGGGGTCAGGGGCCCGCTCCGGGCCCCCCAACCTCAGGTGTACGGAGCCCAGCAGACACCTGTAACTTCCGGAACAGCGCAGACTCCTTCCAGAGTCCCTCTCCCAAGGCGAGGAACACCGACATTTCAACCCTCCTCAGAGCAACACCAGGTAGCGCAGGACTGGACCTCTGTGCCACCTCTGGAGAGGTATTGACCCCGCTCCTGGGACCCCAACGGATAAAAACAGGAGTCAGGGGCCCCTTACCTAAGAATACCTTGGGCCTGATCCTAGGAAGAAGTAGTGCTACTATGGATGGAATCAGGGTACTACCAGGAGTGATAGATGAGGATAACCCTGCAGAAATAGAAGTCATGGCAGAATCAGCCAAAGGCACTATAATCATTCCACCAGGAGCTAGATTTGCCCAGCTAATCTTGATCCCCAAGGTTCCAACTGACAACCCCATTCTTAAGAGAGATAGACAAGGAGGATTTGGACATTCTGGCCCCTTGGCATGTTGGGTCTCCGACATGCAAACCCGACCCACCTTACAGTTAGAGATAGAAGGGAGAAAATTCACAGGTTTACTTGATACCGGAGCTGATAGTACAGTTATATCCCAGGCACAGTGGCCAAGTTCCTGGCCATTAGAGGCCACCCCAACCGTTCTCCAAGGGATAGGAACTTCTCAGCCACAGAAAAGTGCCAGGTTGTTAAGGTGGAAGGATCAAGAAGGGCATTCAGGAGTTTTCCAGCCGTATGTCTTACCACATATTCCTATCAATCTGTGGGGACGAGATTTGTTGAGTGCCATGAATGTTGTATTGACCTCTCAGCCTGTGCCAAATATGCTTAATAGACAGGGATACTTTCCTGGAAAAGGTTTGGGCAGACATCTTCAAGGTGACCCCCAACCAGTCTGTGACAGGGTTAGGACATTTTTCGCAGGGGCCATTGTAGAGCAGCCTCGTCAGTTAGTGGAACCCATTAAATTAACATGGAAAACAGATGAACCAGTTTGGGTTGAACAATGGCCCCTTTCAAGTGAAAAATTAGAGGCTGCAATTGAATTGGTAAAGGAACAGCTTGAGGCTGGACATATTGTTCCATCCACCTCTCTTTGGAACATCCCAATTTTTGTTATTAAAAAGAAAAATAATAAATGGAGGCTTTTACAAGATTTACGTGCAGTAAATGCCGTCATGGCCCCTATGGGGGCCACGCAACCTGGTTTGCCATCTCCTGTGGGAATACCAAAAGATTGGCATATGCTTGTGTTAGATTTAAAAGACTGCTTTTTCTCCATTCCCTTGCACCCGGAAGATGCTCCACGTTTTGCCTTTACCTTACCATCCATCAATTTAAAGGCCCCTTCCCAACGTTTCCATTGGGTCGTGCTCCCACAAGGGATGATGAACAGCCCTACCATTTGTCAGATATATGTGGATAAGGCCTTAAAAGGAATTAGATCACAATTTCCAAATATTTATTTAATCCATTATATGGATGATCTTTTGATTGCAGCTGAAACCCGTTCCATTCTGTCCTCAGCAGCACAATGTATTTATCAGGCTTTAGCCACAGCCGGGTTGATTGTTGCCCCGAATAAAATTCAGACAGATTTTCCTTATCAGTATTTAGGCCATCAACTTTTACCAACTGGTGTCACCCCTCAGAATTTGACCATCAGATTAAGTGATGTGAAGACTTTGAATGATCTGCAGAGTTTGTTGGGTGATATTAACTGGATCCGACCAATTTTGCATATTTCCACTGGGCAACTCAAGCCACTTTTTGATATTCTTAAAGGTGATCCAGATCCTTCCTCACCCAGACAATTGTCCAAAGAAGGCAGGGAATGTCTGCAGTTAGTCGAGCAGGCCATTCATAATGCTCATGTTAATTATGTGGATTATAAGGCACCAATGCGGTTGTTGGTCTTTCCTTCCAATCATGCGCCTACAGCAGTGTTTTGGCAGACTGGACCTATATATTGGGTCCACTCCCCAGCATCCACTGGACAAATTGTGCAATCATATCCCACTGCTGTTGTATCTCTGTTGTATAAGGCATGTAAGATCAGCCTGCAAATTTTTGGAAAATATCCTGATTTCATCTCCATCCCCTATGATTCCCAACAGGTGGTATGGTTGCAGAATAATATTGATGATTGGTCTGTCTTTTGTGCCACGGTTTCTTCTCAGTTAATTAATCATTATCCTTCCCATCGCTTAGTACAGTTTTTTAAAAGACATCCAGTTGTTTTTCCAAAAATAATTAGACAACAACCCATATTAGGAGCTCGTGTGGTTTTTACTGATGGGTCGGCTAAAGGCAAGGCTGCTATAGTTTCTGGACATGAAGAACAGGCTGTTTCCATCTCTCACAAATCAGCTCAAGCCGCCGAAATAGCCGCTGTTCTTTTTGCCCTTCAAATTTATCATGATGAGCCCCTGAATTTATACACAGATAGCTGCTATGTGGCTCATGTTGTTTTACCTTTAGAAACCACAGCCTATATAGCCCCTACCTCCTCAGTTTATTTGCTTCTTTTACAATTACAGCAGCAGATTTGGCAGCGCACTTGTCCCTTATTTGTTGGGCATATAAGAGCGCATACCTCCTTGCCTGGCCCCCTAAGCGAGGGTAATGTATGGGCAGATTCGTTGACTCAGGTGTTGCACATATCCCTGACCATGGACCCTTATGAACAGGCAGTGCGCCTTCATAAAAGGTTCCATCTCAATGCAGCTTCCCTGAGATTACATGCTAAGGTGACTAGAGAACAAGCCACCCAGATTGTCACCAATTGTGAAGTCTGCGCTCAATATTGTTCTGTCCCATCCCTAGGGGTTAATCCCAGAGGGTTATTGCCCAATCATGTGTGGCAAATGGATGTTACCCACGTCCCTTCCTTTGGAAAACTTCAATATGTGCATGTTTCAGTTGATACCTATTCCCATGTAATATATGCCTCCGCTCATTCAGGAGAGAAATTAAAAGATGTTAAAGCCCACTGTTTACAGGCCTTTGCCTATATGGGCGTCCCCAAACAAATTAAGACCGATAATGGACCGGCCTATGTTAGCCAAGGTTTTGAGAAGTTCTGCCAAGATTTTAATATAACTCACAAAACAGGCATTCCTTATAATCCTCAGGGTCAAGCCATTGTTGAACGTGCTAACCGCACCCTTAAAGTTTATTTAGAAAAAATAAAGAAGGGGGATGTGGCTGAGCATTGCAGCTCACCCCATTCCTTACTGGCATCTGCCATCTATGTGTTAAATTTTTTAACTGTCACTAATGATGTAGCTCCTGCAGAGCGCCATTGGCTTCGCCCTTCTAATGAGAATAAAGGCCAAGTAAAATGGAAAGATCTGGCCACAAATAAATGGCGAGGACCAGATCCAGTACTAACGTGGGGGCGAGGCTCTGTTTGTGTTTTTCCCCAGGATGAAGAAACACCTAGATGGGTTCCTGAGAGACTTACACGACAAATCTCCTTGGCTCCAACTCAACATGATCCCACTCCTAATGATGTTCTTGCAGGATAGGAGACCTTGCAGCAGTGGTGCAACTTCCTGATATCCTGCCCATGGGATCTCCAGCTGCTCCCCGATTTACCATCATATATGTGTTACCCCTGTGAAATGGCATTTAACTGGCAGCATGGATGTTTTAGGAACAAAGCGGAATCTTGGCCATGAGGCTGATGGTCATAGCCATGATTGCAGTACTGTTTAGTCTTCTTTGCCGCCTATGCAGGCAACAAGCCTGGGAGCAGGTCATTATTTGACAAACCATGATGGTTTTAGCTGTGGAAAATCCTAGCGCTCAAGTTTGGCTGAACATGGTGTGATGGGCAGCCAGAGACGGGTAAGATCTGGCAGCGCTGATGACCAACCTAAGACAGGGATTCCCCAGGTGGGGCTCCCCATGACGGGTAAGGCATCAACTGACTGCTGGACAACCTAAGACAGGCGTCCATTAAAAAAACAAAAAAAGGGGGACATGCAGGCCCCGGTCTCCCAAGGATTAACTCCACAGCTTAGCTTGTTTCTCAGAGCATAACAGGATTGGTAATTTTGGCCTGATACATATAGCCACTGGCTTAACCGCAAGTTCCTGCTTCCTATTTGTCAAGTTATCTGCCAGGGGATTGGATAAAACTCAAGGGATTTAGGGTGGCCACTAGAGGATTGGATAAACACTGGGAGGAACTGAAGGGATTTAGGGTGGCCACTACTGGGAGGAGCTAAGCAGAGTATAAAAGAAAGTCTGGAGTTGCAATATCAATCAATCTGTCATCGATCGGCATTCGGTGTACTGCGTGTTGCCTTGTCTTGTCTCTCTGCGTTGTCTGCGTTGCAACCCTAGTCCCTCCGCTCGGCTCGGGGTACGTGGCGACGAGGGTGTTGCCAACATGGTATGAGTTAGAACAACAGCCACCAGTACAACAACAAATTACAGCTCCATGAAAAAATGCACCACTGAGTAACCAACACAGGGGTGACAGAAAGGAAACACTAAAATCTCTTCCGAAAAAAAAAATAATGCCACTGCGTAATCCATGAACCAGTTATGAATTCAACAAGAGAAAAGAAAATATTTGGAATAAATAAAACAGAACTAAAAACATCAAAATACATGGGATGCAGCCAAAGGAAAAAAAAAAAAAAGAAAAAAAGAGAGAAAACAGTATGGATCGGATTATTAAAGTTACACTTTCCATGTTGGTTTCCTTATATGAGAGAGAATATACAGTATTTGTTCTTTTGTGATGGACTAGTTTCAATGACCATAATGGTCTTTATTTGGGACCACCTGGTTGTAAATAGAATAATTTCATTCTTCTTAATAGCTGAACAATATTCCATGGAGTAGATGTACCACAGTTTTTTTAACCATTCTTCTTTGGATGCACATCTGTATTGTTTCCATATCGTTGCTATTGTAGGTTGTGCTGCTGCAAATATAGAGAGAAAACTTTGCAAACTGCACAAGTGATAGGGGACTAATATCCAGGATTTAAAAAGAGCTTCAGAAACCCAGAGATAGAAAAAAAAATCCTGTAACAAATAGGCAAAGGAAATAGACATATTTTTCAAAAGAACAGATTTAAATGCCTAACAGACATAAGAAAAGATACTCAGACTCCCTAGCCATAAGAGAGATACAAATGAAAAACACTTTGAGGTACCAGCTAAATCCAATGACACTGGCCTACATTCAGAACTCAATTAACAGTACCTGGTAAGTGGATGTATGGAGAACGGTAAACTCCTTCATTGCTGGTGGGAGTGTAGGCTAGTACAACCATTGTGGAAATCAGTATGGAGAGTATTTGGAGAATTGCAAATAAATCAGCCTTATAATCCAGCTATCCCACCCCTAGGAATATACCCAATAGAAATGAAATCTGTGGGCCAGGAGCAATAGCATAATGGTTAAGGTCTTCGCCTTGAACGCATCGGTTCTAACGGCCACCGGTTCTAATCCTGGCAGCTCCACTTCCCATCCAGCTCCCTGCTTGTGACCTGGGAAAGCAGTCGAGGACAGCCCAAAGCCTTGGGACATTGCACCCGCATGGGAGACCCAGAGAGAAGTTCCTGGCTCCTCACTTTGGCTTCTAGCAGCACCAGCCATTGAGGTCACTTGAGGAGTGAATCATCAGATGGAAGATCGTCCTCTCTGTCTCTCCTCCTCTCTGTACATCTGCCTTTCCAATAAAATAATTACATTTTTTAAAAGAAAGAAATAAATGAAATCAGCATATGAGGAGGGGATCTGTAATCCTATATTTGCAGCAGTACAATCTAATTTTCCAAAAAATGACATTTCGTATGCTGTAGCTTTCTGTGTCACAGAAGAAAAATCTAATCTAGCTTTCTTTACTGTTGTTACATTATTTGTTAGATACTAGCCAGAAAATAGGAAGTGGTCTGCATACTTCAAATAGAATGCACTGTGAATTTGGCACAGTGATTAAGAACTGTGTTTGGATGCTTGCATTTCATACTCAAGTACTCATTCTGAGTTCCAGGTAGTCTGCTTCTGACACAGTTCCTGTCGCTGCACATTCTGGAAGGCAGCAGTAATGGCTCAAGCGATTGGCTCTCTGACATCCATTGTGAGAGACCTGCATTGAGTCCCTACCTCCCAGCCTCAGCTTTGTCTCTTCCCCAGCCTACTGTGTATTTGGGCAATGAGCCAGTTGCTCAGTCTCCTCTCTCTTCCTCTCTCTCTCTCTCTCTTTCTCTCTCTCTCTCTCTCTCTCTCTCTCTCCACTTTATTTACTTTATTTGAAAGGAAGACAGAAAAAGTGAGAGGGGAAAGTTATTTCCTACTTTCTCGTTTACTTCCTTAAAGGCTGCAATACTCATGGTTTGACTAGTCCCAGAAACCACAATGTAGTAAAGATCTCCTACCTGGGAAGCATGCACCCATCCCCTGGAGATTTGCCTACTGTGTCCAAGGTGTGAATTAACAAGAACCTGAACTTGAAAGCAGAGCTGAGACTAACCAGACATTCAACAGGAGATATGAGCCATTCAGTCTTCAACATAGCACCAAGTACCCATCTCTGAGATAATATTATAAAGCTTATCTTAGGGGAGTTTTATATAGAATACAGTGTCTAAAGAGCTCCCAAAATGGAAAAAAAATGCAATTGAGAAAATATGATACTGCAGGAAATGATCTGTGCAAATAATAGAAAAATTGACACCAAAAGAAGGTATGAGAGAAATCTGGAGACTAGCAACAGCAGGTAATTCCTACTACACATAAGTTCAAATGTCAGAAGAAAAAAAGTGATGCTCATGGGCACCCAGGTGTCAGGGTCATCTGGCAGAAGTGTGTCTGGTAGGATTTACGGTTATAGGGAGCTGTGCCTGTTACCAAAGATGTGACCTGAGGCAGCGAGGAAGGTGGAGACATGTCCTGTTATCTCTTGTCCTCTGCCTCCCCCTCCAGCTTGCCACCAGTGCCTCTCCTTGTGCAAAGCCAGCTGAAAGCCACAATGTGGTTTTAGCCATTCTGACATTTATAGGCTAGGAGCAACAGGTTTTCAGCAGAATAGAGTTTGCAATAATGTATACATATACATGAATGCATATATGCATGTGCTTGACAGACATCATTAAGGAAGAATAGGAAGACACTAAGACAGACAAGAAGGCAGAGAGAACTCCCAGCTGCTGTTTCATGCCTCAAAAATCCACATCTGGTTGGGCAAGGCTGAGGTTTGGACATTCGAATTCAGTGCAAGTTTAGCTGGAAGTCGAAGCAGAGCTGGGATTTGAACATAGGTACTTGAAATGGGATAGGGAGGTAAAAGAAATATCTTAACCAATCACCCAAGGCCTGCTCCTCCCTGAGCACTTTGAACATGCAAACTCTAACCTTCTTTCATCTCAGGGAAGATTCTTTATGTTATTTCCATCTTTTTCCTTTATTAGATTAACTTTGTCCTTTTTCGTATCTTCTGAATTCCTTTTTCAGATCACTTGAATATTGTGAATTCTTAAAAATTGCTGTCCTCTGTTGAAAGATATTTCTTCCAACTGATCATCCATATTACTAATTTGGTTTTTTGGTGCAGCAGGCACACTGCATGTTTAAAGTTTAAACTGTCTTTTTTTTGTATTTCTGCATGGTCCTTCTGGTATTTTAATCACACACTCGAGAGTTGTCTGTCATTTTCTGTAATTATTTTGTTTGACGGATATGTGAATGACACACAGGATGTTCCAAGTGCTCTTCTAATACTTTAAAATACTCCTAATGGTTATTTTGATAATTCTGACTCTCCTTACAATTCCACATCAAGAGAAGTCACCTGTCTAGTTCCACAATCAGGCTTCCTCCATCTAGGCAAAAACAGCCATTAATGGACCATTTTTCTTTGCTTCCTCCTGATTTTGTACCTTTAGAATTTGTGCCATGCTGTAAGGATTGTCTGATCTGTGGTATTACTTGAGTGTTGGACAACTATGTTTTTTTCTCTTGTCTGTCAGAAGTAAACTATTGGAAGGTGACAAGTCATTCTTATGCCTTTCTGAGGCAAGGAGGAAGGCTCTGTGCCCAAAGTATCCCTGAGTATGACAATCTCTTCTGGTCACAATGACTAAAAGAAATTCAGGCCAATAAAATAGCTTTCCTTGAGGCCCAGTATGGTCATCCTAAGACCTCAGGAAGACAAGTAGGCAGAACCAAGCTTCATGGAGCAGACTTTACAGAGCAGACCTTTCTCATAGAACCAGAGTATCACCATCTTCTTCTTAAATCTATGAGATACACTCTGTCCCAGGATTAAAGAGATACACCCTATCCCAGGTCTAAGAGAAACATCCTGTCCTGGGTTTAGGGAGATACACACTGTCCCAGGTCTAACAGATAGATCCTCTCCCAGGTTTAAGGAGGTACACCCTGCCCTCCATTTCTGTCCTTGACTGGCACCCACCACAAAGTTCACTGGCTCCCAGCAATCCATGAGGAATTCTAGAGAAAAAGATTGTCCAAATTAGGCTGAAATGGGCAGGGATTAACAATATTATTATGTAGTATCATTAGTAGATATTTCTGGGATCTCTTCTCTATCCATGTTAGCAGATGTTGAGAAAGCCCCATCTGTAGGCAACTGCTTAGGTTGCTTTTGTCCTAGGCAACTACTGGGAGAAAAGCAGCTAACAGCTGGCAGGCATCATTGGTCTGGTTAATGCCAAATTTGTGTTGACTCTACCCATATGTCAGCATAGTTGCCTATTCTGTTTTTTCATTTCTTTTTTAACATTGTTGAGGGCAGACACTGGCGCACCAGCATATAGGGTTTGCAGACACATGCACAAATGTGTGTGGGCCCCAGGTATGTAGGCAGGTAGGGCCCAAGGTTGGCATGGCACACTGCCATCGGACCTTGCTTAGATATCTGCACGCTTGCAGGCATAAAGAGCTGTCTATTGCAAAGGCAAGCAGGTCTGCGAATGGGTGGGAGCAAGGACTGCTAGGAGACAGTGTGACAGTTGAGGAGTTACTTTTCAGTGACTTCCATTAATCAGGCCACTGCACTTGAAAATAAATGAGAAGGCTAAAACCAAGTGTTTTACAGGAGAGAAACTGGAGGTCCTTCCAGGAACAAACCAGTATACCCACCCACATCAGGCAAGTGAGGTGGACATATTGTTATCAATCATTGTCTGCTACTGCACATGGAAGCCATGGGTTGGGAGCATGCCTAGCAGGGCTTGACCATAGTTCCTGCCAGTGAGTATAGGCACAGAATGTGAGCCATGTTGGGTTTGGCCATAACACTAAATAGGTCATGAGAGAACTGAGTCTGGAAGCAGATTCTATAAGGGATCATGGGTTTACCCCCAAGGGACTGAAAAAATCAGCTGGTTTACTCAAGCGCTGTGAGTATCAATGTATCAAACCAGGCATGAACTGGTCTGTCCCCGATCCCAACTTTCACTGGTGGGTGCTGCAGCCTCACCTTGCCCAGCATGTCCACTTCTCTGGCTTTCATGAAAACCAGTATATGTGAAAATCTAACCTACCTGGCATGGTCCACACCCCATACTGATTCCTGTGCCTGTCGGTGTGTTATGGTTTGGCCCAGCCCTGCCTGTTTTGCCCCTCTAGAGCAAATCCACACACATCACAACAAGTAAAGCAGCCTGCTTGGCCTTACCAACATCCAGTTCTTACTCACATGCTCACCAGTGAGAACGATAGTCCACCAGGGAAGTTCCCCAAGTTCCCCAAGTTCCCTTACCAGATCCATTCCCAGACCCAGATCTTGCACATGCCAACAGGTGCTAGGCCCTCACCCAATACAGTGTGCCCCCTCTGTCTTAGCTTTTGTCTGTGCTGGTGGATGTTGTGATCAGGCACATCCCACAGTCAATTCTTGGGTGTACTTGTGGGTGCTACAGCCTGGATCAGCCTGGACTGTTCCAAACCCCAATATCCATGAAGTGAGACCAGCCATGCCTGACTGTGGTGCAGTATCTGCTAGCACATGTAAGAACTGGATGGGGGTAAACCCAGTAGGAGGCTGCAGGGGCTCTGATTCTGGGCCAATGCAGTATTTGTTGGTAAAGTCCAAGGTGAGTGATGAGTTATGCCAAGCTGGATCAAAGAAGCCACTGCCATGTGCAAGGTCTGTGGCTAAGGGTAGACCTTGTTGAATAGCTAAGGGGACACACTGGCTTGGCTGAGGTTCCCACTGGTGAGGACAAGAGCAGGAAAGGGTGTGGGAAAATGTGCTGGACATGGGTACAGTATCCCTAGGCATGGGTGTAAACCGGTTCTGGGGTATGCCAGAATGGGATATACTTCAGCACCTACTGGTGCTCACAACAGCCAGAATGGGGGTAGGACAGGCTGGGCTAGGTCTCAGCATCTACTGAATTATATGAGAGCTGGGTCTGAGTGTAGGACAGACAGGGCTAGGCTGTAGCACCCAATGATAAATGCCAGAATAAGTGTGGGCTATTTGGGCAAGGCTGCTGAAATACATATAAGAACAGGTATATGAAATATGCATTTCATACATAACATATTAAGGACATAATGATAATTTTCACCATCCCTTTCATGCTTCTTACCTCACTTCTACCATCCTTTTATAAAGATATATTTATTTTTATTGGAAATTCAGATATACAGAGAGGACCAGAGACAGAGAAAAAGATCTTCTATCTGCTAATTCACTCTCCAAGTGGCCGCAACAGGCGAAGCTGTACTGATACCAAGCCAGGAGCCTGGAACCTCTTCCGGGTCTCCCACACAGGTGCAAGGTCCCAAGTCTTTGGGCTGCCCTCAATTGCTTTTCCAGGCCACAAGCAGGGAGCTGGATGGGAAGTGGGGCCACTGAGACATGAACTAGCACCCATATGAGATAGCGGTACATTAAATGCTAGGATTTTAGCCGCTGGGCTACCATGCTGGACCCTCTATCCTCCTTTTTTTCTTAGTTTGAAAAACGTTTGTGACAACATACTTCTAATTTACTTTACAATTGTGATCTTAACCTTCTACTACATAAAGTATTTGGCAAGTAGTACATAGGATCATGTGTACATGGAAGGATATGTACTGTTACCAAGTTTCAGGGTGTCAGTGTCACTCATGTGCCCTCCCTTTCTTCATCTCAAGGACATGGATTACCTGGCAGGATGACTTCTATGAGGCAGCTAAGAGGAGATTTGGCACACGATGGCAGATGTAGTTGTGAGCTTTTCCTCCAGCCACCCAGAAGTTAAATACAGTGCAGGGTTCCTAGGATTTTCCATAGAGGCCCTGGTGGACTGTCTCAGTGGCTAAATCCTCACTTTACACATGCCAGGATCCCATATGGCTGCAATTCATGTCCCAGCTATTCCATTTCCCATCCAGCTCCCTGCTTGTGGCCTTGAAAAGCAGCCGAGGATGGCCCAAAGCCTTGGAACCCTGCACCCACCTGGGAGACACAGAAGAAGTTCTTGTCTCCTGGCTTCAGATTACCTCAGCTCTCGTTTTCTGTAAAGCTGCCTTTCTAGTAAAAAAAAAAAAAATCATAAAAAAACAAATGATTTTCCATCAAAACTATCGACAGCAGAAATATAGATCCTATATTTCTTGTTGAACTGTCTTTCCAAGCCATATCACTGTACATCTTAGCTGGAGAGGCAGTGAGGAAGGCTGAGTGTGTCACTCTGTGTTCAACCCACAGAGAAGAGCTCTGGGCAGCAGGTCATTTAAGCATCCTGGTCCTTCCCCAGCATTGTTGCAATCCCATCAGTCTTTCCCTATCACCAACATTCAGTGCCTTTGTTTTACAGTGTCCACTTATAAGGTTCCTAAACGTTCAAATGGTGTTTTTAAAAATAAATGGTTTACATTTATTATTCCACATATGCTGAAAGGGCATGGTTTTCAGACTATGAAGTGTATTTAAAGAAAAATGAATTAAGTATAATTTAAAATCAATGTTCTGAGGAATGAAAGATTCATATGTGTCTATACATATCCAAATTAAGTTTTATAGAAGTTTTTTAACAGTTCTCATTAATTTTGGAAAAATTCAAAAATAATGAAATGAAATATAAAAGAACTTCTGTCTGCCAAAACATTCTCAAAACCAACTTGATCATCCAGATAAAATATATATATATAATGATGTCACATTCTACCAAATTTGAAAAGCAATTTCCTGACAAACATAATATTTTGTAATTAAAATATAGGCAATCCCGTAGAAAAATATGTCAAGAAAAATCAGCATTTAAAATTTCTTTTTATGACCGAGCATTGTGGCATACTGGGTTAAGCCATTGTTTGCAATTCCAGCAGCCAATATGAGGAATTGCTGGAGAGTTAGATGCTTTACTTCTGCTCCAAATCCCTGCTAATGTGCCTGGAAAGAGCAGCAAAGCATGGCCCAAGTGTCTGGGGCCCTGTAGTCATATACAAGATCTGAATGATGCTGCTGGTTCCTCATTTCATCCTGGCCCAGACTTGGGCTCAGGAGCATTGGAAAGTGATTCAGTGGGTGGGAGATTCTCTGTCTCTCTCATTTTTCCTCTGACTTTCAAATAAAACAATGCTTAAAAATACTAAAAAACACTGTTTTTAATGTGAGGATGAAGATTCTCAATCTTATTCATAAACAAAAAGTAACTCCTGCTACAATATTTTTTTACCTCAGATTGCACACACTGACACTTTCTGACATATTTAAAACTAGAAAGAAAATTGTGAAGAAAACAACTGTTTCTCCCAATGATAGTGAAACTACTTCACAATATTACAGATGTTGTACTTTCATTCAAAATTGGAAACAATTGTTTCAAGCAGTTTATTCTGTAATTATAAGCCAATGTATGTGATAGGATAGATGCTAGGGATAGTAAATGATGATGAAAAATTACCAAAAATTTCCTTTTTTATGATAAAAATTTTAAAAGGTTTTGAGGGACCCACATAGGAGCAGCTCAGTTATTGTACCCTAAAAACCCTTTATCTACACATACTTGAGGTTGGGTACTATTATAAGGAAAATAAATTTGACTAGAGATTTGGGAAGATGAGGAACATGGGCTTGTGTCATTTTCTGATGAGCACATCTCATGAAAGGAGAATCATATGGTAGGCAGGATGGCCTGCCACATAGGATTTATGATTTATACAGAAGGAGAGAGGAAGTGCAAGAATGGTAACATGGTGAAAAAAATGCAGCAAGACAGAGAGTGAGGGAAAGATATCAGTCTTGATAGCAACCCACTGCTTCAGCAACCATTGCTGTTCTTCATAATTAAACTTATGTGATGAGCTTCTATCCTTTCATGGGTGGAACTCCCTGACTTAATTGTTTTCGATCACATCTCCTAACTGCTCTGTGAAGGAATTCAGTTTCTCATTTGAATTTATTTTACGTTGATACACTTGTAACCACCACTGTACTTGGACCAGCCTATTTTAAATATTGTTACAGCTGAGAGGGATACATATTTACGTATGCCTCTGGCTAGGTGGAGAAGGGTCCAGGAAGAAGATGGGTGGCACAAATGTTTCAGATACATATTTGAATTTTTCCCTTCTGTATCTACAGCAGGGAAGGGAAACAGGACTGCTCCTTGCTATCAAACTACATCAGCACCTAGGGATGGGGGATAGTCATTTGATAGTGCCGTAGTGACCTCAAAATATAGAAGAATGAAAATATAGAAGAATGTCCTAAAGATGTCCCTTGAAGGCACATTATTTTTTTTGTTCTGAGATATTGTTGGTTTCATTGCACCAGGATTGAGACAATTTTTACAAGTTCCATTGGTTGACAAAGTCCACCTCAGTGTGTCCACAGACCCAGACACTTGCTGCAAACTTTGTCTAAGAGTTGTCCAAACACTTGTACTTTCCATTTTCTGAAGAAACACTCAGTATCCTCTGCTGGAGGAGATGAGCTGGCTATCATGTCCACTGTAAGAGTCTGCCATGCTTTCCACTGCATAGGATTCAGAAATGGAGATGGTCTAGTCCCAATACAAACACTCTGAGTCTGGCGCAGTAGCCTAGAGGCTAAAATCCTCGCCTTGCATGTGCCAGCATCCCATATGGGCACAGGTTCTAATCCCAGAGGCCCTACTTTCCATCCAGCTCCATGCTTTTGGCTTGGGAAAGCAGTCAAGGATGGCCCAAAGCCTTGGAACCATGCACCCCTGTGGGAGACCTGGAAGAGGATCCAGGCTCTTGGCTTTGGCTAGATGTTGCTCCAGGCATTGTGGCCACTTGGGGAGTGAATCAACAGATGAAAAATTTTCCTCTGTGACTTTCCTCCTCTCTGTATATCTGACTTTATAATAAAAATAAAATAAATCTTTAAAAACAAAACAAAACAAAAAATTATAACCAATATAAGCACTCCAAGGACAGATAGCATATATTGTGATTTTCCCTGTGCCTGGGGTTTAGTTCAAATATCTATTTGATAGTCCCCCAAGAAACCTCACCTGGGGTGACCTCAGAATTAACTCTTTTGTGCATCAGCCAGTGCAGAGTCCAGTTTGTCACCTACCCCGCCAATGCACATATTGGTTAATGCAGCTGTCAGGTCAGTTTGTCCATAGTCATAGCCTCATCTCTCACAGGAACCTACAGGTAAAATAATCTAACCTAGCGCACCCAAACACAGGCCCTTTCCTTACACATACCAACAGGTGCTAAAGTTTGTTGGGGTGACCCCTGATAATTCCCACCAGACCTTCCCCCAGCCTCACATTTTGCATGTGCTGGTATGTGCTGCAGCATAGCACAGTCTTGTCTGCATCCTATCTCACTCTTTTGTGCTCAGTTCTGACACTGAACCTGGACCACATGTATGTCAATAGGAGTTGCCACCTTATCCATCCTGGCCACTCCCAGCTCTGACTCTTGTGCTCACCAACAGGAGGTATAACTCTCAGGGGAGAACCTATAATCCCCCTGACAGGAGCACTCCCAGCCATAAACCCCGTGCTTACCAGGGAGTACTATACTCCAAACTGACATAACTAGCACCAAATCCTGCCACTTGCCAGTGGGTGTTGTGCCCTCTGGTCCATATCAAATCTGGCTCTTTACTGTACCAATAGATACAGTTACCTAGCCCAGCCAAGCAAGTGACCAGATACAGTTCTCTCACCTTCTGATCAGTGCTGCTGTCCTCTCTGACCCAACATTTGAAGGGCAGGCACCATATCCTAGCTACCCAAGCATTCCCACCAGCCCCAGGTTATCCAAGTGCAGGTCTCCCAGAAAGGTGCGTGCTTTGGCTTGAAGTAGATATACACTCCAGTTGCCTCCTTATAAACCACCCTAACTTAGCTATTTATCTACCTGCAAGTGCAGTGGCCCCATCTGTGGAAGCCCACAGTAGTCATTGCTATCCTGTCAAACATATCTTCTGTCACTCCAGCATGTCCCCAGATTACCTTCCCTGCAGGGACAATCTGTAGGGGCAATGTGCAGCCTTCACACTGTGTAGTGGCATGCAACATGCTGATGTTTTGAACGATCTATGGAATTATTGTTGCTTAAAGTTACGGGTAGAGCTGAACAAGTGTTGACCAAGGTAATAAAATAAGGAAAAATATATGGAAGTTAATCAGCAAAAGAATAGTGCTTTACACAAAAGGGGGACATCAAAAATTCATGAGAAATATCATAACACATAAAGATTGCACACTTCAAGTTTTTGCACTGAAATAAACTTACATTTAAATCTTGTCACAAAATTTTGAAGTATTTGCCTCTCTCATAGAGTTATACTTTTCAAAATATTTTGAGATTAGCTTGCAACTACACAATTTTAGTCTAAAATCTACACAAGTAACTAAATAGAAAAAAAATCATCAGTAACAACAGGATAGGCAGATAATTTGTATGGCAAACTATCTAATGAGTGCAAATAGGGTATAAGTAAGCCAACATATTTGGCAAAATTGCAGCATAGAAAAGCATTACAAAGATCAGTTATATTTTCACACACCATAAACTTGTTGATAAAGAACTTATTAGAGCTGTTTTATTCTCAGTAGCTGAAAAAAATGAACTGTTTCGGGCCCAGTGCAGCAGCCTAGTGGCTAAAGTCCTTGCCTTATATGCAATAGGATACTGTATGGCCACTGGTTCATGCCCCAGTAGCCCCACTTCCCAACCAAATCCCTGCTTGTGGCTTGGGAAAGCGGTAGAGGACAACACAAAGCCTTGGGACCCTGCACCCATTTGGGAAACCCAGAAGAATCTCCTGGCCCCTGGCTTTAGATCTGCTCAGCTCTGGCCATTGCGGCCACTTTGGGATCGAATCACTGGAAGGATGATCTTCCTCTTTGTCTCTCCTCCTTTCTGTATATCTGACTTTCCAATAAAAATTTTTAAAGTCTTTTAAAAAGGTAATATTTTGCTGTAAGTGTAGCTAGAGATCACAAACACCTCTACAATCTAAATGATGAAATGTTTAATAAGATGTTGAAGAACAAAAGTTTGAAAAGATGTGAAAAGATGTCCTGTGTTTAAGACTAAGGAAAAATTACTTTTGCTAGTATTTCTATATGGTTCAAAGCAATTTCAAGATTCAATGCAATCTCTATCAAAGCATCAATGACATTATCCTCAGAATTATGGGAAATAACCTTAAGTTCATATGGAAATATGGATGATCCTTAATAGTTAAGAAGAAAAATGGTAGAGAAAAGGCAATAGTTTGGCAATACTAAGGAGTCCAGCAAGAGAATACAGAATTTACAAATGCATCTATCACATGATTGAGTTATCCACAAAAAGAATGATGTCAGCCTGTGAAAAGATACTTGAGCCAGAATTGCGGCACAATGAGTCAGCCACCATCATGCTTGATAGTTCATATGAGAACTGGCTCCAGTCTAGGCTATCCATCAAGTTCCCTGATAATGTGCATGGGGGAAACAGCTAAAGATGGGCCAATTATCCGGGCCCTAGTACCCATAAGGGAAAGTTTCAGTCTTCTGCATCAGGCCTGATTCAAATCCAAGTGTTGCAATCCCTTTGGAGTAAATCAGTGGATGCAAAGTCTCTTTGTTACATTTTCCTCTCTCTGTTTTCGGATAAATAATAAATAAATGTGTTTCTATGTTTATTGTAGTGCTCTTCACAATAGCAATGGTTTGAAATTAACCTAGATGTCTATTAATGAATGGCTAGGTAAAGGAGATATATATATATATACATAACTCAGCCATAAGAAGAATGAAATTCTAACACAACAAAGTGAGCAGAATTGGGTGTCTTTGTATTAAGTAAGATGAGCAAAACACTGAAAGAACAGGGGGTGGGTAATTTAGGTTGGGCCATAATACTAATCAACATGTGAGAGAATCAAATGTGGGGGCAGAATTTCTGGAAGCATTCACGAGCTCACCCTGGTAGGATTGCAATTTCTGCTGACATAAACAAGATTTTTGGTTAGGAACAGGCCTGATTGAGGAGCTAACAAGATTCCTCAGCTCGGTTGGGGTTCCCATTGGTGAGTGTGAGGGTCAAATGGGGGCAACAGTCTGGACTGGACATGACTGGACATGACTGGACATGCCTGCAGTCTCCCTGAGCATGGGTGTGGACTGAGTCTAGAGAACACCAGACTGGGATAGACTCCAGCAACTAAAGGTATTAATGGGAGTCAGTGTGGGTATAGGATGGGCTGGATTAAGTCTCAGATCCCAGTGAACCATGTGAGAGCTCTAGCTTGGTGTGGACCAGGTGTGGCTGATCTTTAGCACATAACATTAAGAACCAGAATGAGTTTGGGCTGGTTGGGCAAGTACACTGTGTCCTCAGAGCAACAGGTGGACAAAGACAACCTGGGCCAAGCACCCACTAGTATAAATATGATCTGCCACTGGTAGGAGACCTGATAGAGGAGTTTGATAAACTCCTTTGTCAGGATGCAGTCCCTGCAGTTGAGCATAATAACCAAGGGAAGGAATAAGCCAGACCAGGCCAGGTTAAAGTACTCACTGGCATACATTACATGAGGCTTACGTCGGAGAGTGGAAGCAGGCTGGGCCAGTTCATAACATCCGCTGGCAGATCTGAGAACCAGAACAGGGTATAGGAGGGGCCAGATTGGGCCTCAACACCAGCCAGTTTACATTAGGGCTGGGACTGGAATCTGGCTGGGCCAGGCTAGGCTGAAGCATCAGCAGGGGCTGGAATCAGGCACAGACCAGACTGGGCCAGGCTGCTGCACCTGCCAACAAAAGCCAAGGTGAGATTGGCCATGCCAGACTGGGTTATAGCACTCACCAGTGACCATGAGGGCAAGGGTGTAAGCCTGGTAGAGGGGCATCATTGTCTTCCCTGCTGTTCCACTATACTCATTAGAGAGCAATGGGACTGGGACTAGGGACAGACCAGGTCATGCAGGGCTACAAACCTTGTTGGCCTGCATGTGAATTGGGTTAGGAGGACAGCCAGGATCAGAAAACCAACTGCATCCACTCCCATATGAATGAAAAAGAGTAAGTGCAGGCTTGTTGGGCTTAACCACAATGCTGACTATTGAGTGCTGGGACTGGGGGCAAATCTTATAAAGCTAGACTGCAGAACCATCTGAAGAGTCCAAGATCTAGGACTGGGAGTGAGCCCAGTAGGGAAACTGGGCAACTCTTTGATGGGCTGTATTATAGTCCTTGTGCCCACCTGTGCTGTGGGTGCCAGGCCCATGAGCCCCAGGGTGGTGGGTCTGACAGTGCCAATGTCAACTGACCCAGGTCTTAGGGCTTGTCTGCACAGTGGATGCTGGCTCTGTGTGTGCTGGTTGGGTAGCTTGGGTCACCAATAGCACTGGGGGAAGCCTACTGGCTGTCCCATGGGATGCTTGTGGGGACCTGGTGTGTGGGTTTATAGTTGTTCGGGGAATGGCACAGCTGGGGGTGTGCAGGCCCCTGGGGTCTCACATCCAAGATTGGTGGTCTGACCAGAGACTGCATGTATCAGAACTGGGCCTCTGCAGTGGATGGCAGGCCCAAATGCACATGGAGAATATGGCAACCAGTTTGAGCCTGCAGAGGACATCTGGTACCATAGCAGAGAAATGAAGACAGAACAAATTGGACAACTGCTGCAGCCAAATGATGACTTCAAACATATGGGTGAAACGAGACTCTAAGTTCAAGCTTGTCAGCCTATGGACATTGGAAGCGTTCCCTCATCCTTGGATTGGAAAGATCAACAGCATTTCAAAATTATTGAAACCCACTTGGTTAGAACCCTCAGAGCATGCCACCACACTGGGGACCCTGGGTTGATATCAGATGGCCAATCGCTGAGTACTGGGGTAGATGGGCGACTGGGTATGGCTTCTCCCTTTGTCTCTGCCCTTCCCTCAGAAGCAGGAAGAGGTGGAAAATTTCAAAAGAATGAAAGCACCACTTTTCTCTAAGCCCAGATCCTTCCTCCCCAGAACAACTAGGTAAGCATCATCAAAAATAAAAATTAAAAGTATATGTAAAAGCTAAAATTCACAAATGCTATGTTTTATTTCATATGTGGAAGATAATATGTATGCATGCATGTCTGGATTTATCAACATATATGTATACATCAGTACACATGTATATATGTATGAATATGCATGTATATGAGAGAGAGGATAAGTGGTGGGCATAGGGGAGCACAGTGGCACTGCATGCCAATCCTTCTACCAAAGTGCCAACACATCACAGGAACACAGCTTTGTTTTCCAGCTGCTACACTTCAAATCTAGGTGTCTAGCCTAGGAAAATCGCATAGGATGGCACATGTTCTTGGGCTCTTGAGCCCATGTTGGAGACCTGGGAGAAGCTCCTGGCTCCCAGCTTTGGATTAGCTCAACTTCTGGCTGTTGGAAGCAGCTGAGGAGTGAACCAGCAGATACCTCACCTTCTCTTCATCTGTCTTCTCTGTAAAGTCTGCCTTCCAAATAGGAATAAATAAAGGTTCATTAAAAAAAATTCCAGAAGAATGAGCAATCACTATCATCTACTACACTGGGAGGAGCCGAGAGGTAGTGTAAGACTTAAGAGAAACATCAACATTTAAAAGTAACCCTTGACATTCGTTAGCCTCTCAGAGAAGACATTCTGAATGAGAACACACACCATTTACAGTGTGTATTTGAGCGCACATGCATGTGTGTGTGTGTGTGTGTGTGTATGAAAGAGAGGGTGAAAGACATAGCAAGCAATCTTTCAATTGGACTATAGTTTACGTCCAAGCTGAAGGTGACCTTTCAAATCAATGGGGGAAAGTGAGGTTACTCATGAAATGGTTACCATGATTATGACTACAGAGATAATTCTGCTCCTATAGATGGGAGGAGCAGCATTCCCAATAGCCCAGGTTTGTTTTTAAAGTAATATATCTATTAAAAATTATAACCTGTATTTGCATTTGCTGGAAATACAAGTGGTGCTACAGTATTATCCCACATCTTCTCTACCGTTAGAAGTAGATTTTGCTTGCTATCTGCTTGCATTTCAAACACCATTGTTGATTGTCAACATAGCAATCTGCAACACGTGATAATTCATAAGCAACTCATTCTACATTTTATCTATTCCCCTTTTACCACAAATGTCGAATAAGCAGCATAACTGATAATACCACAAGATCCCATGATATTGATTTTTGTCTGCCTTACAAAAGTATATAAGAAATGTTGCTATTTTTTCTGTTTTCCATTCATATAGATAATACCTTGTGAGTAATCATTTTCATTAATCCTTTTGCATACAATGTAGGCTTTATCTAGATCTCTGTATAGTGAAAGAAAGCTATTTTTATTTGTCTCTTTAACATGGCCCTATTTTCTAAGATGCTTACAAAAGTGATACATACAACAGCATTGATTCTCTTTTTTCTCTCCATTTCAAAATTCTTCTTTATTTAGTACCAAAATATTCAAAAAGTGAATGAAAACAGTTTAGTAAAATAAGTCCTCAAGCAATTACAGATTTTTTACATGCCCTAATTAGTATCCTTTCAAGCGGATAGTGAAGTGTCATCCATAATTACTCGAGCCACTTGACTCATGCACATGTTGGAATCTGCTTACTTGTTTATTTTTATTGTCTATTTCTTTAGCACTTATTAGCAAGAGCTTATTTTTATCTCCTCTCTATACAGCTCAGTTTTGGAGAGATACCAGTACCAGGCAAACCTGGGACCTTTTTAAAGAAAAATTTTCATGGATGTATTGAAAATCTCTACTATGACAGAGTAAACATAATTGACCTGGCTAAGAGACGGAAGCATCAAATCCATACTGTGGTAAGTAAATCCCGCCCTGCCTTTTTCTTTTATTTTGATGATTTGTATCACCTAAAGGTAAGATTTGCTCCTGTCACCTCACTCTGAGTATCCGGGTAGTATTCCAGTTGAAACTGGACAGCATGGACTAAATCAGGGTGATTTTCACTGCTGGGAGAAGCACGCATTTTGGAAGCAAATGGAGAATGCGGCTTTTTTCGGCTGACGTTAAAATCCAGCTGTAGCTAGGGCTTGCTGCCCACATTGGATCAACATTGATTTCTTTTTCTCTAGGTAATAAAAAGTTCTTCGGGAGCAGAGAATATCATACCTGCTAGTTATATCTGATCATGTTTATTCTTGATTTTTTAAATATCTTTATTTACTAAATGGGAATGAATTTCCTGTACTTTATGTGCAGCTTTAAGAGTATACTATGTAACACTCCCCTCTCCAATGCTCCCTACTACTTTTTGTATCTTTGTTTTTATCATTAAAATAAGCTACTTTCAATTTACTTTACAATCAAAACTTAGTTCTTACCTAGAAAAAGAATTAGTAAGAGGAAAATTCATTATTCTTCAAGAGCTTCAGAATTGAATCTCAAAGTGTAGATTTTACTCGTATACTAACATGCTCATATACTCTGCATATTACATACACAGGCTGAAGCATATTTTTCATTTGGGAGTTGAGTTACTGCACTATCATAATCGTCTCCGAATGAATCACCTTTTGTTTGAAAAACCAGGTTTTGATTTCTTGTTATTTAAATATATTTTATGTGTATAAACAGTTTCACATATTTCACAAATCAGTTGCATCTAGATACTCTATACCCTATTTTTCCTCCTACTTACATTTCCCGCCCACCCTCCTCCTGCTCCAATTCTATCTTTAAAACAAGAGAAAATTACACAATGGTGTATTTTCCTCTCACTTCACAATTACAGGCCTAACACTCCATTCATCAAATATTTCAGCACAGAGCATGATATATATGTGTTATATGCATATGTGAGAGAGAGAGAGAGAGAGAAAGACATTCCTCAAGAGTATACAGAAAGGCTATAAAAAAAAGAATCAAATTTCAAAATCTTGTGGTAACTAATAGTGAGTACCAAAACTGTAACCTATGTGAGCAACATTATCATTTTGATGATTTCATTGCTTTTATTAGAGAATTACCAAGTATTTCCTTTTGGATATATGCCACACTTTTATCATCTACTCAAAAATTGATGTACACTTGTGAATTAAGCTGCAGTAAAAATGGATCCACATATCTGTGTGTGTGTGTTTGTGCGTGTCTGTGAGCACAGGTTGTTTGACTATATCTTCCATGCACGGTGTCTTGAATCTGAATTGTGACATTATCAGCTTATTTTTATTACTTAGGACTCTTTGTAATTCTTTGGAGTTTATTGTGATTTAGTAAGAATTTTTGTTTAGGTTTTCATTTTTTGTTTTGTTTTTGTCTGTAAAGAATGTTGGGTATTTTGATTGAATGTGATCTTATTTAATCTGTAAATCGCTTCAGATAGTACGAACAAGTTGATGGTGTTAATTCTTCCCATATGTGAATATTAAATATTATACCATTTGTTTACTTTTTCTATTTCTTTCCTTAATGATTTGTAACTAGCATTGTGGACAACATTTACATCCTTGTTAAATTTACCCCACGGTATTGAAATGATTTGTAGCTATTGTGAATGGAACTGCTCCTAAATATTTATCAGTCATGGTGTTTAATGTGTATCCAAAGGCTAGTGATTGTTGAGTGTTGGTTTTCTATCCTGAGACTTTACCTTTCTGATGAATTCAAATAGTCTCTTCCTGGAGACCTTGGATTTTGCTATGCAAACGGATCATGCAGGGACACTTCGACTTCCTATGTCCCAATTCATCTCCCTTTGATTTCTCTTCCTTGTCTAAAGCTCCAGCTAAAAGTTGCAGCACTACATTTAGTAGTAATGCTGAGTGTTTCTGTGAGTCTGATTTCAGGTCTTAGTGGAAATGCTTCCAGTTTGGTCACCATTTAGCATGATGCCTACTATGGGTTACTCGTATATTGCCTGGCTTGTCCTGAGCTATGTTCCTTCTACACAAAATAGATTTAAGATTTTTTTTCTGTTGTTTATTATGATAGGATATTCTATTTTATCAAACACTTCCTCTGCTTCTATAGGGGTAATCATCTTTGTTTCATTTTTGAATTATTAATGCGCTACCTACTACGCTGAGGCACCTCAGTTTTTGAATTATTACAGATATGTTTCATATTTACTATATTGTCTATGTTGAATCATGCCTACATAACAGAATTATTTCCCACTTAATCCAGGTGAATAATCCTCTTGAGTGTTGTTGAGTTTGATTTGCTGGTATTTGGTGAGGACATTGGCAGCTGTGTCCATCAAAGATATTGGATTATATGCTTCTATTTTTTTCTGTGTCTTTCTCTGGTTTCGAATATAAGGTGATGACGCCTCAGAGAAAATGGCATGATTCTCTCACTTTCACTTTATTAAAATAGTTTAACAATAATTATGATTAGTTATTTAAAAGTGTAGTAATATTGGGCCTGGCACAGTGGCCTAGCAGCTAAAGTCCTTGCCTTGAACACACTGGGATCCCATATGGGCGCCGGTTCTAATCCCGGCAACTCCACTTCCCATCAAGCTCCCTGCTGTGGCCTGGGAAAGCAGTTGAAGATGGCCCAAGGCCTTGGGACCCTGCACCCGTGTGGGAGACATGGAGGAAGTTCGTTGTCCCCTGCTTGGGGAGTGAACCATCAGACGGAAGATCTTCCTCTCTGTCTCTCCTCCTTTCTGTATATCTAATATGCAATAAAAAATAATAACTCTTAAAAAAAGTGTTGTAGTATTAAGTGTCAGAGTATCCAGTATTAGACTTTTATTTGTTGAGAGAATCATTCTCTGTCCTAGTTATTGGTCTATTTGACTTTCCTATGACTTCAAGACTCAATTTTGGTAAATTGCTTGGTTAAAGAGATCTGACCTTTTAGATTTTACCGTTGCTGTAGTATTTGTGGTTATACTTCCTTTTTTCATATCTGATTGTATTAATTTGAATCTTCTCCCACTTTTTTCATTATTTAAACCATTGATAGGTCATTTTGCTTATGTTTTTAAGAATTTAGGTCTAGGGCCCAGCACAATAGCCTAGTGGCCAAAGTACTTACTTTCCATGTGCCAGCATCCCATATGGGTGCTGGTTCAATTCCAGCAGCCACGCTTCCCATCCAGCTCCCTGCTTGTGGCCTGGGAAAGCAGTAGAGTACGGCCCAAAGCCTTGGGAACCTGCAACTGCATGGTTGAAAGAAGCTCATGGCTCTTGGCTTCTGATCAGCACAGCTCCAGCCACTGTGGCTGCTTGGGGAGTGAATCAGCAAAGGGATGATCTTCCTCTCTGTCTCTCCTGCTCTCTGTATATCTGATTTTCCAATAAAAGTAAAATAAATCTTAAAAATAAGAATTTGGGTCTATATTTCATTTTTGTTTTGTATCTCACTTTTTGTTTAAATTTTGTACATTTTGCCTCCATTTTTTATTTCTTTGCACTAAGTTTAAGTTTTGTTTTTTTTCTGGATCATCAATATGCCTTGCTAAATTGTTTATTTCATGCCTTCCATGCATCCTAATACTGTACCTCATAATGCTGTACCCATTAGTTTTTATATATTCTTTTGTCATCTTCATTCTTTTCTAGTAATTTTCTATTTCCACTTTGTTCTATGACCAGGTGTTCATTCAGATGCATATTATTTAGACTCTATGTATTTGGATACTTTCTAGAGTGTGTGAGTTGTCGATTTGCAACTCATTTCCTGTTAGAAAAGATACACAGTTCATTTGTTCCCTTATTTGTTGCAGGTCGTTTTGTGATTTAGTACATGGTCTGTTCTAGACCAAGTTCTATGCGTTCATGAAGAGAAGGTGTATTCTGCAGCTGTGAGACGAAACATTCCATAGATATCAACTAAGTTCACTTGGCACATAGTGTAGATTAACTCTGCTGTTCTTGAGTTTTGTATGGGTGAAGCAAATATTGATAAAAGTGAAATGCTGAATTAATCTCTTTTTCTTTTCTTGGAGCTTATTTCTCCCATTTTATCCATTAATAGTTATTTTAAATAACCAAGTGCTCAACATTGAGTTCATAAATTTTTAGAATAGTCTTTTTTGAATACTTAATGCTTTCCCTTTATTAGTTTCTTTTTTTAATTGCCGTTCATTTTATGACACAGTTTCATAGGCTCTGGGATTCCCCCAAACCTCCCCCCCCCAGCCCTCCCCCCATGGTAGATCCCTCCACCTTGTTCCAGTGTTACAGTTGAAAACCAGTCATGATTCTTTCATTGCAACCATGTACCAAGCATAGAGTCCAGCATCTTATTGTCCAGGTAAATTCAACAGTTAACATTTAGAATAGTCTTATCTTCCATGTGAATTGGTCTCTTAATCACTATATAATTCCCTTCCTTGTTTATATATAGTTATATTTCTTTGTATAGTTTCTTCTTATATGAAATATATATATACATATATTCATGACAATATCTGAAATATATAAAAATCAAGCAGAATTATGCAAATATCATTATATGTATATATAAAGCATATGCATGTATGTATATGTGTATATAAAATATTTTATATGTATATATAATATACATATATATCATGAATATATATAATGATATTAGGATAATTACTTCTACTTGATTTTGCTTTCCATTGTCATGGACTATCTTCTTGCCTGCTTTCACTTTTAGTCTTTTTACATAATTTTTGGTGGAACATGCTTCTTGTATATAGCAAATAAAGAAGTGGTTTTTATTTTAATCCATTAGGCTAGTCTATATCTTCTTTCCTTCCTTCCTTCCTTCCTTCCCTCCCTCCCTCCTCCCCTCCTTCCTTCCCTCCTTCCTTCCTTCCCTCCTTCCTTCCTTCCTTCCCTCCTTCCTTCCTTCCTTCCTTCCCTCCTTCCCTCCTTCCCTCCTTCCCTCCTTCCTTCCTTCCCTCCTTCCTTCCTTCCCTCCTTCCCTCCTTCCTTCCTTCCCTCCTTCCCTCCTTCCTTCCTTCCCTCCTTCCTTCCTTCCCTCCTTCCCTCCTTCCTTCCTTCCTTCCTTCCCTCCTTCCCTCCTTCCTTCCTTCCCTCCTTCCCTCCTTCCTTCCTTCCCTCCTTCCTTCCTTCCCTCCTTCCTTCCTTCCTTCCCTCCTTCCCTCCTTCCCTCCCTCCCTCCTCCCCTCCTTCCCTCCTTCCTTCCTTCCTTCCCTCCTTCCTTCCTTCCCTCCTTCCTTCCTTCCTTCCTTCCCTCCTTCCTTCCTTCCCTCCCTCCCTCCTCCCCTCCTTCCTTCCTTCCTTCCTTCCCTCCTTCCTTCCTTCCCTCCTTCCTTCCTTCCCTCCTTCCCTCCTTCCTTCCTTCCCTCCTTCCCTCCTTCCTTCCTTCCCTCCTTCCTTCCTTCCTTCCTTTCTTCCCTCCTTCCTTCCTTCCTTCCCTCCTTCCCTCCTTCCTTCCTTCCTTCCCTCCCTCCCTCCCTCCTTCCTCCCTTTTTTGTTTCTAGCTTCCTTCCTTCTTTCCTAATAGTATAGCATTGCATAAACATTCGTACGTCCATCATTCTGCCATTGTATCCGTACATTTTAGACATTGTAAATGGTAGCGAGGTTAGCATCTTTTGTCAAGATATATTTAACAGTTTCATTCAGAGGCTATTTTTAATTAGGAATTAGAGATGCATACTCTGTCGTATTTTCACATATGGATATGATTGTCTCTTTTACTGTTCATCCCCTTAAATAAAAAAACATAACAAACTCTGTTGGCAACGCCCGCGTCGCCACGTAATCCGAGCTGAGCGGAGGGACTAGGGTTACAACACAGACAACGCACAGAGGACAACACAACACACAGTACACCGAATGCCGATCGATGATAGATTGATCTTTATTGCAACTCCAGGCTTTCTTTTATACTCTCCCTAGCTCCTCCCAGTGTTTATCCAGTCCTCAAGGGGCCACCCTAAATCCTCGAGTTCCTCCCAGTAGTGGCCACCCTAAATCCTCGAGTTCCTCCCAGTAGTGGCCACCCTAAATCCGTTGAGTTCCTCCCAGTGTTTATCCAATCCTCTAGTGGCCACCCTAAATCCCTTGAGTTCCTCGCAGTGTTTATCCAATCATCTAGTGGCCACCCTAAATCCCTTGAGTTTTATCCAATCCCTTGGCAGATAACTTGACAAACAGGAAGCAGGAACTTGCGGTTAAGCCAGTGGCTAGATGTATCAGACCAAAATTGCCAATCCTGTTATGCTCTGAGAAACAAGCTAAGCTGTGGAGTTAATCCTTGGGAGACCGGGGCCTGCAAAACTCATTAACAGGAAGAAAAGTAGAAAAGTTACAATGCCATGCAGCTAAATAATATGGTAATGAATGGCTACTGTGTTGCTAAAGAAATTTAAAAAAATAATAAATAAAAAACCTTCTTGAAGAAAATGCTGCCACTGTATTTCCTATGTGTCACTAATAAATTAATTAGAAAAAATTAAGAAATGAAAATAAAAGCAAAAATATCAAAACCTATAAAATAAAGCAAAAAAAACAGTATTGAAAGGGACATTTATAACATTTATAATTTTAGTTGCTTTCAAAATTCAAAATGTGTCACATAAATGAACTAACAATGCATAGCAAGGATTTATTCTTAAGAAATGAACAGGAAGCAAGAAATGATAAGATCACAACAAAAATAAATGAAATTGAATCTAGAAACCTACAAATTGCAACAAAAAGGAGCCATTTTAGCAACAGGATGAGCAAAACAATGTTTTACCCAGACTAGCAAAGGAAAGTAACATAAAAGGATATTATTGATTAGTAGTGACTTTCATGAGTATTCCTAGTGTCCAATTAAATTCCTTTGGGTTTTTCCTTTGAGGATTTTCATCTTCACATTCCATAGTGATAGATCTTTGATTCTACAGGTAGCACGCCCACAAGCATTATTTGTAAAGCTGGACAAGTGGTTTTACAGGCATGACTATTCCTCATTGACTTATGACATGCATCCAATTGAACAGGGTATCTTTCATTAGAATCTCATGTTTTATTGTTTCAATATATCTTTCCCTCTCCCCACACCTTGTTCCAGATCTGTTATTCTTGCTACATTTATCTGCACATTCGTTTTCTGCTTCTATCACTCTGATTTTTGCGCTCATCTATCCTCTATTTGATAATTTGGTATTTTAGTATTTTCACTTAGGTTTTAATTTTCTAAATCTTTGCTAATACTTATTTGTAAAAGTTTTGTTCATTTTTAATGTTAAAAACAGAATTACATGTAAAGAAAGTGAGCAGAAAAAGAGGGAGATGGAGAGACAGAAATATTTCATCCCAAAATAGCTGCAACGCCCAGAATTTGGCTGATCCCAAGCCCCAAACAAGGCATTTCATCCAGGTTTTCCATGAGCATGAAGGGGTACATGGTCTTTGGACATCCTCTGCTGCTTTCCCGGGTCACCAGCAGGGAGCTGTATCAGAAGTGGAGCAGCCAGGACTCAAAAAGCTATTTAGATGTGATGTTGTCTCTGCAAACAGAGACTCAGTCTGCTCCGGCTCCAAGATTTCATATTTTAATGAGACTCTTATTTTTTTTTCACTTTTAATATGTAATTGAATCTTAAATGGCTAATTTAACTTGCTAGTCAAGTAGTTTTAACACCGCATCATTTTTTTTTTTTAGATTTATTTATTTTTATTGGAAAAGAAGATACACAGAGAGAAGGAGATACACGGAGGAAGATCTTCTGTCCATTGGATCACTCCCCAAGCGGCCACAATGGCTGGAACTGAGCCAATCTGCAGCCATGAGCTTCTTCCTGGTCTCCCACGGGGTTGCAGGGTTCCAAGGCTTAGGGCTGTCATTAACTGCTTTCCAAGGCCACAGGCAGGGATTTGGATGGGAAGGAGGGCTGCCAGGATTACAACCAGCACCCATATGAGATTCCAGTGAGTTCAAGGCCACGACTTTAACAGCTATTCTCTCGAGCCAGATCCCCCATCATCTTAATATTGGCATCTATTGATTATCATTCTAAATGTAATCTGAGATATATTTCCTGGTATCACAAGATGTGTTTGAGGGAAACCTAAAAATTCCATGTGCTATAATGAATGTTACCTGGAACGTCTAGCTGTCCGATCAAGAGATGCAACCTTGCTACACCACATTTACATTCCCCTTTCTGCTTCTGTGGCATATCTCTGAGTGGAAGGGTCATAAAATTGGAACAGACATGTGAGAGATAGGATTTCCCTGATATTTCTTCAGCTGTGTTGGTCCATAAGAACACACAAGAGTTCCCCAAGTGACCTCCAATGAGATTAGAGTGTGTTTGTTTCTTGCATGTTTGTGACTCTAGTGTAGAAGGAGATTGCACTAAGCCTTCTCTAATACTATTTCTGCAAGGTTTGATGTGTCCTCATTATCGCTGTTTGTGGTTAGGGCTTTAGCTCCACATCTAATCTATACTGATACTGCTGGGAGTGATTTGCTGCAAACTCCGATTATCTGTGCAATGTGGACACACTATAATATTTGAATTATTTTGTATTTTCTTCTTGATAAGAACATTTATACTTTTCTGGAGTTATTCCATTATTTGTTTCCAAAATTTCTGTTGGATTTCTTTAACTTGTGTTAATGATTGTCAGTGTTTTGGAATATGTGCAACATTTCTAAGTACTTTAGAAGTGTGAGGATGGCTCAAGGAAGAACTGAATCCATTGGCTGGCTCTAGGATATCTGTGGCCATGTCTTGTTGATTCCTTGCTGGTACCCAGGTCACCTGAGAATAGGCTCCCTTTTCTCATGTGAGCAACTGCTGTCCATCCACTTAAGCGCCTGCTTGCTAATGGCCATTGTTGAGTATATATGTTAGAACACATGGAAGATGAATAGCACATTCTTTTTCTTCACTACATCAGTGTTGGTTTTTCAGAAAATTTTATAAGATATCTGCCTTCTTGAGTTCAGTCTATGGATACAGCCTTGAGATTGATGTAATACTTATACGCATGTCCCATGAATGACTTGCCATTGTGCTCAGACTGGGCAGAGCAAATAGAAACACAAGGAATAGATGAAATGTCACTCACATTTTATTGCTCAGAAACTGAGACTTGAAAATCTGAGATACTGCACCTCAGTATGAATAGCAAATATCCATACAGTGTCATTCATAAAGGAATTCCTCAGACATACAATGCCTCAGCTACTATTTCCACTGCTGACACATATTCATCACACTCGTGAATCCAGCAGAGAAGGAGAAGTCCGAAGTTCTCACTGTGGGCAGTTTTAACCATCTTTTCTGAGAGATCTGCCAACCTGGACTTGTACAAATCTCTGCAGTTTTGAGACTTGGGCAACACTTGTCTAGTTGCTGAAGATATCACAGCTGTCCTTTGTTTATCAGTGTTTATCAGTGTTGCACAGAGAACACAATTAGCAAAGATTAACTTGGAAAATAACCCCTCAAAAAACTCTTTCAAATGGGCAGGTAGATAACCCTGGTTTTAACCTTCACAAGTTAAAGGAAGTAATATGTGATTTTCCTCCTAAATTGCTTCCATCAAACTTGCTAATGTGAGAATCTGTATTAATACAACTTTTACTCATACACACACACACACACACACACACACACACACACACACATTTATAGGTCTGGTCTATTTCCTAGAAATTCCATGTGGGAAGGAACGGTTTACACTGTTAAATAGTGAAGTACAAAATTCTTAGTATTGTGCTCTAGCTTAAAGGTTCTCCTAGAGACAGCAATCAGTTGCAGAATCAGCCTAGCACCACTTCACCAATCTAGAATGGTACTAATTATTGCTTTGGGGAAGAATGATTTCTGGTCCTTCCTCTATTCATAGACTCTCTAGATTATTGTGTGTTAAGCAGCTCAGAGTTTAATTAAAGAGTCACAGCAACAAGAACACGATAATACCTGTGAACTGCATAACATGACTGAAGGCTCAAGGAGCACCAGCCCACAGTCTGCGCAGCACCAGCATCACCAGTAGACAGCCTCAGCCAGCATCCCCATTGCAATCTGGCATCCTTTCCCGTGGGACTTGCCTGCCTCATCCCATTTCCTGGAGATTTAGCCGCTATTCCTGTGGATAATTCAATTCAGTCTTTATAGCTTGATCTGAATAAAAGATGGTCCTCTATATGTCAAAATGCAGTAAAAGTAACAGCTTAAAGGAGATATAAAAATACCTCACTATTTTCACTCAAATTCTCCATGCCGTACTAACAGAGCAACATATAACAATCAGGAAATAAATGGCCCATTGATGTGTCTGTAGAGTAACTATAATGTGGATTTTTACATACACAAATAAGAAATACATTGCCCTGATAGTTTCGCAAATGTGATTCATTTCAAGCATTGTTATTCACAAGAAATGATCAATTTTTTGAGTAGTCTAAGTTGAGTTTTATATCTTCTTTTACTGAGGCAACAAGAATAACTTGACTGGGGTCGCTGCTTGGTAGCCTAACAGCTAAAGTCCTTGCCTTGTGCATGCTGGGATCCCATATGGGTGCTAGTTTGTGTCCCGGAGGCCTTGCATCCCATCCAGCTCCCTGCTTCTGGCTGTGGAGAGCATTCCAGGACAGCCCAAAATATTGGGGTCCTGTACCTGTGTGGGAAACACCCAAAGAAGGCTCTGGGCTCCTGGCTTGGAATTGGTGCAGCTCTATTACGGACTCTTTGGGAGTGAATCAGCAGATGGAAGAACTTCTTCTCTCTCTCTCCTCCTCTCTGTATATCAGACTTTACAATAAAAATATATCTTAAAAAAAAAGAATAACTTGATTGGAACATACCTGAATTCTCAGCCATTTCGCTGTGATAACATAATAGAAATGATCATGCTACTTTTTCTTCCAGAGAATGGCAGGATAATAATAAAAAATACTAGTAACAGATCAAGGTTACAGAAACAATATTAGTGTGCATTGAGCTTGTCAATTGACATTGATATCTTTCTGACTCAATAATTGGAATCAAGGGATTGGATAGACAATGGCCCATGTGAGGCTCAAGTAATGTTCATCCCGACATTGTGGCTGAAGTTACAATCAGAAAATTCTTTCCACTCACTATGGAGGAAGCCAGGTGGACCAAGTCCTGTCTTCTTGGTAACATAGGCTGCATAGGTGCATGCCTGAGTTCACAACCCCACCCCAAACCACTCTGCTACAGGGCCTTGAGCAAGTTGCAAACCATCAGCATTCTCAAACTTAGCATGTGGACTACTCTAGTGCTTTCTGTTACCAGAATAGCCTGGTAGGTTCTTTCCTCAGCTCAATATAGAAATAAAAACCCGACAACCAGTTTCAGAAGGAAAAGTTCATTTGCAAAGGGACCAGATGGGCAGGGAAAGAAGAGGGATGGGGAAAGCACCACCCAAGAGAAAGCTGGGAGCTGAGGTGTCTCTCAAAAGGAGAGAGGGAGCAAAACCAAGGGGTCTCTGGGAGTGTCTTGGGGTTTTAAGGCTTCCCTGAACCCTCCTTGTTGGGTGAAAAACCTACAGGTCAGATGCTTTCCATTGGTGGTCTCCTAACCAATTAGGAAATTGAAGGGCAATGCTTGTGCCACCCTCCTGAAGGTAAGGCCAAGACCTCAGCATGCCTGGATGGTCTCACTTTCTTCAAAGAATTATGAAGCACAAATCCAGCTGTAATGGATTTATCACAGTGTGTGGTCTATAGAGGCACCTAACACATTGGCACTATGACTAAACGAAACATCTGTCTTCCCACCCAGCTAAAGCTGACCAGTGAACCAATAAGACATGTCATTTTATATAGATAATTTCCAAACAATCTAAGTAAGTAGATTGAATGGTAGCTATATTTTTGTGTGTATGAATCTGAATTTTAACTTATTCACTGTAAGTAGTTAAGTAGACTTATATACTCAACTGTTTTTATTCATGTGAAGAATTTAATGGCAAGCTCTAGTCCATATTTAATCAAATGACAAATTATTTGTGTTTTAAAGCAATCTCTTGTTTCCCTCCTAGAGTATTTGAATAAAACATCCATGAAAATAAGTAGCAATACTGTTTTCTGAGGATGGTTGACAGCATTATTTCCATCTATGCTGCCCTGGTTTTGCAGGGAATTCAATGTGAAACATGGCAACAAGCTTGTTTCTTGAAGAAGAATGTTCATGTGGGCAACTCTAGCTTGCGAAGCAGGATTTATTTAGGAAAAGGCAGAAAATGGGGCTCCTGCCATTGTGGACAGAGGGGCTCCCAAGGAAGGAAAAGTCCCAAGGGAAAAAAACCTGAGGTAATGGTAAATGCAGTATCTCAGGGGAGTCACTCAAATGTCAAGAAAAAAAAAAAAAAAAAAAACTCATTCACAATGAGCAACTATCAAGCATCTGGGACAGAATCAGAGTGAGGATGGCAGCTTCCCCCTCTCGTTCTGATGGTAAAGTGAGTATTCAGGCACCATCTCTTTGACAATGACCCAGAGATGAGATTAGGTTAACCATGTCTCCTTGCTTTTGTTATGACAATAACTCTAAAATAGGGAATGGATATGTTAACTCTGCCCCTTGTGCTCTCTCAAGGGAAGAACATGCTCTTGCAAGAAACACAATTTTTAAAAATTAACTTCACCAGAGACAAGAAATCCTAACTGCCTACTATGCCATCTGACTCCTCACACACTGGAAGCCACGAGTGCAGGTTTACTTACTTCTTGCAACTCAGAAAGCAAGGAACATTCTGATTCAGAGGTCAGTGAATGTGCAGGTAGAACGCACACACACACACACACACACACACACACACACACACACACACACACACCCCAAACTGTGGGTTACCTTCCTCTAACCCAGAAGCTCCTGAAAATGCTCAGATCGGAACTCACAAACATCTAGTGAAGCCTATAATCTCTTCAGCTTCGCTTTGGAATCACATTTCATATCACTGGGTATGTTGCATGACAAAACACTTTAACATGATGGAAGGAATCATTTGAAAAAGCAGCTAACTTATCGTTCCATCTCTCGCCACATCAATGCTGTCTTTATCACTATCATCTGATTAATCTGATTTTCAAATCATCTCCATTTGTTCTTCCCACTTAGGGAAAAAAGATGATTTCCCAATTATTAGCTTCTAGAACCATTACCTTCTTCCTCTAAGAAACATGAACCTAGTTAGTTTCAAGGTCATATGAAGAATAGTGTCTTAAAGTAAAATATTAATAATACTATGTAGCTCTTGGATGGCTGTTAACTCCATCCATTAGGGCTGCCGCAACAATATCAGTGGCTTCTAACCAAGAGATGGTATTTTTGCCCACACAGTATCAGGGCCTGGGAAGTAAGGGGGGCAAAGTGCCAACACTGTTGGGTCTCGTAGGACGCCATTCCAGGCTGAGGATGGAAGAGTGTTCACTGTGTCCTCACATGTGGAGGGACACATAAACTCCCTCGAACCTATTTTTCTAGGAACACTAATTCCCTGACCTCAGGACCCACTCCCACTCTGAGGGAGCACACCTTGTCTCACCACCACATTAGTGATTGGGTTTCAACAGTAATTTTGGGAGATATACATCAGCAGACTCTAACATTTACCCGCTCTGAAAATTGTTTCAACACACTTTCCTGTGGGAACAATTTCATTCACTGACTTGATAAAATAAGCATCTCATTTTCAAAATTATTTAGAATGTTTGAAAATAGTGCTGTATTTCATAATGAAAAATAACAATTTGTAGAATAAAGCACTCAACTTACTTCTACATATTTCATCTCTGCATGTTTCATTTTCACATTAAACATGTATTTTTAAAAGCAATATGCTATTGATACTTTTATAACTTGAATTATATGGCCAATGTTTTTCAAAGGATTTATTCAATGTCTTTAAATCTTTATTAAAAGTTTTTGCCTCTTTATCTGCAAATATTATCTAAGTATCAAATCAATTCACCACTGCCCATTTAAAAGTGCAGTGTATTAAAATTTGAATTTTCATCACCAAAAATGCATTAACATTGTACTATGATGCAAAAAGGTAAGTTTCAAAATATAAGGTAGCTGACTTGAAATTGGACTATTCTGTCTCAAAGGTAACACATTTTTAAATAAGCCCATATTTTTTGAGGCTGTACTTAATCCAAACTGTAACACTAACCCTAAACCCTAACCCTAAGCCCAGCTTGTAGCCCCAGGTCTCTATATATCATCATTCATGACCCTAATAGTGTCACAAAGAAGCTTGTCTATCTCGCCCATTTTACCTGTTGCTTTCTGGTCATTTCAGTGCTTAACTGTCTTCCAGGAGACGGAAGCTAAATGAAATCAACTCAAGTGTTTTTCCTCTACACAAACCTTCTAATTAATGAGCGGAGGATGATTTTTCTTATACTCTTTCCTCCCACCACTGATAATTCTTCAATTTCAGGATCTCTGCATTTAGTGAGTCACCTGATCCACGAAGATCATGAGCATAACCTAAAGGCATGCCCAGTGGAACTCTGGTCTATTACTCAACTTCATTGGAGGCAGGAGATGGGATTAGACATCACTATCCCTGCTTTACATTAGAAGCACTGGAACATGTCAGTGATTCATGCTCAGTGTCTGTGTCACTCACAGTCATCTTCTTCCTCCTCTCCTGCAAAATGCTACATCCTTGCTTTTCTCAGTTTTAGCACTCATGTATTCTTTCCTGGGATGCTGACTCATGCTCACATCAGAATGAAGAAAACACAAGGTTGAACACATCCTTGTGTAGGGCTGTTTTGTTGAGTCATAAGATTGGAGAGATGTTTTAAAAATGGTCCCAGGGTGGGCATCTCTCTTGGGTGTCTTTTGCAATGTAAGAGTACTTGGAAAAACCCAAGTCCTTGGCAAGAGAAAGAAAATCTCAATGAAGAGCAATATCCACTCATCCTAGGCCTCTGTTTTCGGTTCCAACCTGCTTACAGTGAGCTTCCTCTTGGGGTCAAGGAGGTTTCTGATAGCACTGCACAGGGACTCTTCCAGGAACTCACACTCTGTTTCCTGTGTGACCCTCAGTATGTGACTCTCAAAGTACAACGGCTCTTCCATGTGCAGGGCTTTGTTTCCCCTCCTGTTCTCACCAGCACCTCTTCTCTTCTTGCAAGCCTCAGATGGTTGACTACCCTTTCTGGAATTCACTCTGTGCATTTTCTCCTTCCTTCCTTCTGTTGTGTCAGACAGGCCAGCTGAGCGGTCCTTCTCCTTCCTGTCTTCTGTAACCCAGATATACTTAGCCACCCTGCTCCAAAAGCTCAAGTAGTGGTCACCTCCTGAATCATCATGGCGACCCAAACTCCTAACTAGTTCTCAGAAGTAAAACAAAATCCCAGTCTCCAGGCTATGCCAACAATAAGACATTATGTTTCTACACAGGGGAGAGGCCCAAGGGGAGTGAAATAGAGGCAGGGAGCCACTTGGAGTTTGGACCACCAACTTTAGAGCAAATTACACCAAAGTTTAAAATCTTAGCCTGAACCAATATTTGGCTATGCTACTGTGTGACTGCTGCAGTCCTATTTTACATTGTTAATACCTGTGGGTGCTCAGTGGCATCTCAGAGCCCAATGCTGAGAGTCATCAAGCCATATCTGAACTTAGTAGGAGACAGTGCTGTGATTTATAATCACAATTGAGCAAGACTGACCACAGGAACCCATGTTGATTATGCTGAGTTTACTGACCATGTCCAATACTTCCTGCACTGCACCTTCGAAGAATCTCCTTCAAACTCCCAGATCCATGATGCTTTCCTTGCCATGATTCTTACACATACACACATGGCACAACTTAGCACTTGAGTTACTGACTTCTAAACAGAGTTGAGTATCTTCTGTACTCACACCAAATGGCTGTTACCTGCAGAGGTGGAAAACTTCAACTGTTGCCTGCTCTCAACCACCACACACCGGCATTATGTCATGATTTCAGAATTCAGAATTCAAAACTGATGCATTTGTCTAGGTTGTCACAGTATAGCCACTTTCATGCTGTGTTGGCCAATGTTTTGATATACAACTCTCTTTTCTCATCTCACTTGTCCTTATGATTCCATAGAAACTCGTTCTATTTGCTTCACTTCCTTGAGGTTTCTCCTTGCTTGCTGTTTTTTGAATGTCTTACTCCTTTGTTTTCATTACACCTGCCAACCACTCCCCACGTTACTATATCCTATTTTTAGGAATCTGAGAAACCTCAGGGTTGGTAAGTTCAGAAACAATATCCATAAAGCACAAGAACTAAGGTTGTCTTCTTGGAAAGGGCTTTTCTTACACAATTCCAAGATGACTGACACCCAGTCCAAAACGGGACATTTTACAGGCAAACACTGAATGTGAGAACAAACAACAGGCTCCACTCTGTCTTTACAAGAACTATTGCTATTATTTCAGGTATTTTATACCTTTCACAAAGGAAATAATCTGTGTCACTCCTGATATTAAACATGTGACAGTCAGAAAACATACATGGAAACGGTATTGTAGCAATCACTTAAAATGATATTATGATCCTACCCCAAGTATTGGTTGAAGTCCTGGCTGTTTCACTTCTAACCTAACTCCCTGCTAATGTTTCTGGGACAGCAGTGCAAGGTGTCCAGAGTGTTTGATCCCCCGCACTCTCATGGGAGACCAGGATTCAATTTCAGGCTCTTGGCTTTGTCCTAGCTCTGGCTATTGTGGCTATTTAAGGAGTGAATCAATATATGAACAATCTCTTTCTCTTTACATCTGTTTTCGTTTCTCTGTCACTCTGGCTTTTAAATAAATATGCCAATATTAGAAAAGCATATTTTTGTATGAAGCCACATTGACACACATTGATACAGAGCATGACCCATGAAGAGAATGAGATTAAATCCCAGCATTACCTCTCCCTGTTCTAGATTCTTCCTCTATGTAGCAGTGGTAATATTGCCTACATTCTTTGCAGGATCTTATTTTCATGGAATCACTAATAGCTAAGAATATTATTATGGTTAGTTTTATTGCTGCATTTAGCTCAGCATCTCTCACTGCGTGTCAACTAAAGACCATAGTCCTTTGAGCAATCACAATCCTGTTCTATAAAGATTTTTTAACAAGCCCAACACCAAACACAATAGATACTGATCATTTATATTCTATGGGACACACACCCTTTTAAGAATATAATGCAAATGATGCTTATATTTTATTTTGTATAACATTATTCAGGGTTAACTTATGCCCAGAGTTTGTCTGTGGACAACATGTCAAGAAGTCCAGGTTACATTTCACAGATGATTAAATCATTACTTCTTCAACATAATTAGCCTTTTGCTCCACCTCTATAAAATGTTAAGTCTCCTGTAAGTTCTCTGTTGAATAAGCAGGACTTGAAAGTGTGTGTGGATCACTTAGGGCTGATTCTTGAGAAATTGTAATTGGAGTGAGTGTCGGGTTAAGCACTTAAGATGCCATTTGGGATGCCCAAATTCCAGAGCTCAGTGATTGGGACTGAGTCCCACCTTTTGTTGCGGGGTGTGGCGACTGAAGGTGGAGCACAAACATACACAGCCCTGAGCTTAATCAGCAAAGGGCACCAGAGCCTGACCACACCCCACCCCCTCACACTAGCCTTCAACTCTGTAGTGGTCATCCAGTGCCCCCTACTGACACAGCCTGGCAATCCCAGAGCTGAAAGGAGAAATACAAGATGCAGCTTCTTCATGAAAAAGGGCAGCACAGGTGCTTTTAGAATTAACACTCAGACACAGGAAGAGGCAAAACTACTAACGTTCTCTCCCATTAAATGGATATTAAAAACCACAGGTGCGGGGCATTCTGAAGACAGATTTTTAAAGTCAAAGGGAGGTATCCATTCATTTATGACTTTGTATTTATCTCGGGAGCTCCCTGGGATAAAGCCAGACTGTCACTCAAAATTGTGATGTGCAGAATCTCAATTATAGGTGTACACAACTGTGGTTAGTAAAATGTTATTTTTTTAACTTCATTCTTGCACAGCCTCCTGATAAAACGAAGACTGTAATGCATTGACTTATGTAATGTGTTTCATTAAAAACTGCTTTGCCTCTGAAAATATCTTTTGGGGTGAACTTGTGATTGAGTGACCCAATTAATCCCTTCCATGTAATGATTCCTGAAAATTTAGCTTCTATAACTTTCTCATATTTCACCTAAAGATTTTTTTTTCACCCAGCTCATCCTTTGAAATTATTACACTCCACTGTCCATTCCTTCTATACTCTCCCTGACACCTTGCTTCATCCCATCACTTCCGTGATAATTCAGTCACTGAGCTGATCCAGGTTCCCTCAGGTTGACCCAGGATCACTTGATTACTTCATTTGATTTCTGTTGCTGTAATAAGATTAACAATTTGCCTTGACTCTACCAAGAAAGCAAATATACTGAGGAATGCTCATTTTGTTTCCTTTGCCTCAGTGATATCCCATAGCTGGAAAAGCATCATCTCTTCGATAATAACAGTAATAATGAAGATGATCATTTAAAATGAACTATTGGTCACAGCATGGTAGCCTAGCAGCTAGAGTCCTCAGCTTGCACACGCCAGGAACCCACATGGGTGATGGTTCTAATCCCGGCTGTGCCACTGCCCATCTAGCTCCCTGCTTGTGGTCTGGGAAGGCAGTCAAGGACGGCCCAAAGCCTTGGGACCCTGCACCCATATGAAAGACCCGGAAGAACCTCTGGGCTCCTGAATGACCTCAGCGCAGCTCTGGCCATTGTGGCCATTTGGAGAGTGATTCAACAGAGAAAATCTTCTCTGTCTCTCTTATACCTGACTTTCCAATAAAAATGAAATAAATCTTTAAAATGAACAATAAAGATTGGCCTCTAGATTGTATCCCTGAGGTTGCGAATAAGGATGAAAGGACATATTTTGTTTCCAAAAGCCCAGGCATGTCTGACAAAACCGTTAATCTGCACATATTGGGTAGAGGTCATGCTAACCCCACTATTTAATGCAGTTGTATGTGCCATTATGATAGATATGTGTGATCACACTTCATGTACAGGAATATCCTCCTAGCCCCTTATGCTGGAACACTCAGTGTCACCTTCCCATGGTGAGTGGTAGTTGAGCATCCCTAGAAGATGCTTCCAGGCAAGTGATGAGTAGTGGGCTTCATTCCATGGGTGTGGCACAAACAAGGGCACTTTAAAAATTATGTGGAAGGGCCTAGTGGCATGGCCTAGAGGCTCAAGTCCTCGCCTTGAACGCACCGGGATCTCATATGGGCACTGGTTCTAATCCCGGCAGCTCCACTTCCTATTCAGCTCCCTGCTTGTGGCCTGGGAAAGCAGTCGAGGAAGGCCCAAAGCCTTGGGACCCTGCACCTGTGTGGGAGACCTGGAGGAAGTTCCTGGCTCCTGGCTCTGGATCAGCACAGCACCAGCCATTGGGCTCACTTGGGGAGTGAATCATCGGATGGAAGATCTTCCTCTCTGTCTCTCCTCCTTCTATATATCTGACTTTGTAATAAAAATAAATAAATCTTTAAAAAATTTATGTGGAAAACCTAATTAAAATATAAGTGTAGAGGCAGATGTTTGAGGTAGTGGTTAGAATGGCACCTGGAGCATCTGCACCCCATACACAAGTGCCTGGTTTCAGGTACCTGCTGTAATGGGCTTTCAGCTTACTCATGTTGCATAACCCCTGGAAAGCATCAGGCTCAATATTTGGGTCCCTGCCACCATGTGGAAGATCTGAATTGAATTGCTGGCTCCGGACCCAGATACATCCTAGTGTAGACATTTGAGGAGTGGGTTAACACGTGAGGCGATCTCAAGTCTCTTTCTCTGTGTTTCCCTGTTGCCTCTTGCACAAAAAAGTTTATTTTACTGCAATATGCATATAAAATTATTCAAATAGTTCATGTAAAATCCATATTATGAAAAATACATATGAATTTCAATGCTTTATAGCAAAATATATAGCTTTAGGGTTTTTTTTCACAACCTTTATGAAGCACTTTATGATCATCAAACATATTTTCCAAAGCCTTTCAGTAAACCACAAACACATCAGGCTTTTAACTCGGCTTGATAGCTGGCAAAACAAAATAAAACAAAACAAAAAAGTACTCAAGCATTCTGGGCATCTGTTTGCAATCATTCCATGCCAGCAATCAAATATCCACTCCAGGATTTGGCAATCAGTGGCACTTGGACACAATTTTTGGTTCGTAACTCAGCTGTCCCTGTGGACCTATTGCCTGTAAGGAAGAAAACATGACTGTGTTCCCTGACATCATGAGAGCTCACCTGCTCAGAGAGGCACAGGGGTTTGAGTCCACTCACCAGTGAAACCGGCTGACCAATATGAAAGCCAGCACGTTTTTAGAAGATGATCTTGGATGCCTCCATCCATTAGCTACTGCCTCTTTCTGCGGAGTCCTTGAGGCCATGTTAGAAAAGTGTCAGGAGAGGTTTTTTCCCCATTCAAGTGGGTCACAAGGGATCTAGAGAAGTAAACTCTGCCGAATTTGAATCAATTTATTCTTTCTGGACTGGCTGTGATTAAGAAGCATGTTCAGTAGTCTCTGAAACCTCACAGGCAGCCATATTAAATCACGAACACCAGATGATTTTGTAAAACATCAGACAATTTGTTAAGGATCATCCACATTCATTTATTTTCTCAGAAGTTGACAATAGTATAATCGTATGGCAGGCTGCAGAAGGAAGGAAGGAAAAGGTAGAGCTAAAAGTGGCTTTCCCTTGGTTCTGTTGCCCCAAAACAGGAGTTTCTAGGATGTCCCATCCAATGTTTTCTGACATGATGTTCATCGTGAACCACACTCATTTACTAGGCCATCTGCTCAATCATTCCTTAGATGCCCAAAAGAACTATGGTTGAGCCAGGTTAAAGCCAAAAGCTCAGAACTTGATCTTTTTCTCGGTGGTCTCTATGAATAGCAGGAATCCAGGTTCCCAATACTTGAGCCATAACATGATGCCTCCAGGATACAGGCTGGTAGGTTGACAGAAGTACAGCCTGAATTTCTACCATGCATTCCAAGGCTGTATATGTAATGGTATGGCCACAGCATAGGATCACAGAGAGTGGTGAGTGGTGCGCCAAGAACTGGGGTCATAGAGGAAGACCCTGGTTGAAGCCTAGCACAAGAGCCTGGTACTGAAGCTCTCTAGAGGAACTGATAAAAGTGAGTACATCCAAATAACTGGATACCAAAGGCAATAAGTTAAAATGACCTGTAGACCTGTGGCTGACACAGCTTAACAACCTGACCTAAGGAGAAGAGTCTGCTAACCAGATATGCAATGACCAAGAGCTAAAAAGCTGCAAAGGATATTACTGGAGACTCCCCTGAAAAGGAGAAAAAGCTTTTGCCACCTCAGAGTTAACTGAGGAAGACATTAAGAAAATAGGGGAAAAATAATTTTAAAACCTTGTTAAGCATAAGGAAAATATCCTTAATATCCTCAAATTTGCATGTGAAAAAAATCAATTGACACATAAAAGAACCCCAATCAGATTCTCAGGTGACCTCTCTCAGGAAACTCCACAGGCCAGAAGAGAATATAGTGAAATATTCCAGATTCAAACAGGGGGAAAAATGTTGACCAAAAATAATGTACACAGCAAAGCTTCGCTTTGTCTTTGAAAATGAAATACAATGCTTCCACAGTAAAGCTCAGAGAATATGCCTCTTTCAGACCTCGCCTAAAAATGATATTCCAAATGTTCTCTCAACAGAGAAAAAGAGTAGTACCCACCAAAACCAAAGGCAAATGTGAAGAACATCCCAGTAAAATAACAATGGAAAACCACATCAACAAACAACCCATTGCTAAAATGACAGGATCAAATTACCTCCTATCTGTATTAAACCTGAGTATAACTGGCTTAAACTCATAAATCAGATGGCACAGATTAGAGAACTGGATCAAAAAAAAAACCACCAATCTGTTGCCTGCAGGAGACACATCTCACCAACAAAGATCTGTGGAAACTATTGCATGATTTTGATTTTTTTTATTTTCATTTCTTCAAAAGAGTTTATTAATTTATTCACTAAATCATAAGTCATTGTTTCCTGCATGAAGTATAGTGTTTTATTTTTTTAAGATTTATTTTTATTAGAAATTCAGCTATACAGAGAGGAGGAGAGACAGAGAGGAAGATTCTCCATATGTTGATTCACTCCTCAAGCAGCCGCAACGGCAGGAGCTGCACTGATCCGAAGTCAGAAGCCTGGAGCCTCTTCCAGATTTCCCACGTGGGAGAGTGCAGGTTCCCAAGGCTTTGGGCTATCGATTGCTTTCCCAGGCCACAAGCAGGAAGCTGGATGGGAAGCAGGGCCACTAAGATTAGAACCAGTGCCCATATGGATACTGGCACATGCAAGGTGAGGATTTTAGCCTCTAGTTTACCATGCCAGGCCATGAAGCATAGTTTCTTAAAGAAGCTTCTTGATTTTTATTTCTTAAGTGACTCATGGGTCATTCTGTAGTATGTTGTGAGGATATATTACAGTATGTATCTCTACTGCCAAATCAAATATGGACTCCCAGTGAAACTGTTAAATATAACTTACAATAGGATGCTGGACTGTTTGCCTTTGTCCATACCTACAATGTCAGAATATACTTCAAGAGCAGAATGATGGACTTATGACTGCTTTTGAGGAACTGTGCTATTGTCATAACAGAGGGCAAATCAGGGGGGTGGAAAAGATTTAGGGAAGGGACAAGGGAATTTCCAGAGCCTATGAAGCTATATCAGAACCTAATAAAATAAATAAATAATAAGTTAAAAAAATAAATAGGTCAGGAAAAATGGGGGAAAAACATTAAACATTTTTCCCCTTTCTTCTGCTTATTTGAATGGTTTCTTTACCAAAATGTCTTTTTTTTTTTTTTTTTTTTTATTACATTTTTTTTTTTTATTAATTATTATGCATTATGTGACAGTTTCATATGCTCTGGGAATCCCCCCACCCCTCCCTACACCCCTCCCCCCTGGTGGATTCCTCCACCTTGATGCAGTATTACAGTTCAAATTCCATCAAGATTCTTTCCTTGCAAACATATACCCAGCATAGAGTCCAGCTACTCATTGTCCAGATGGGTTGAACAGTTTGTTGGGGAGACCATTTCTGGTCCAAAGTCAGAGCTGGTAGAATATCATCCCAGTCAATTAAGAGTCTCAATATAACATTAACAGCAATTTGTAACATTATGGAATTGACAAGGTTTTGCGTAACCAGTATGTTAAAAAAAACAAAACAAAACAATACAAAACAAAAAAGAAGCAAGTTCTTAACCACAACCTATGATTAGCTCATTGACATTTCAATTTTAGTTCATATACAGGACCAGCTGCTATATACCTTAAAATGGCTATAAGGTACCATTCAGCTGTCTCGTGTCTGTTTCATTTTAGTATTTAGCCATTTGTTGTGTTGAAGTCTAATTTTACTGATCTTGGCAGATTTTAGGATAATCTAGACTGGCTTGTAACTCTAACAAGACATTTGTCAGCAGTTAAGGTGCAGAACATTTTTTTTTTTTGGGGGGGGGGGTGTGCAGGAAAGTCCCCAACACCATGGTAAGGAGTGACTAATCTTTGTGTCCTACCCAGCGAGGCATTAGCCAATCCATGCCAGCTCTTTCCTGTCGGATTTCAAGCTCTACTTTTTGTTGTTTGTCTATTTATTTTAGGTTTTTTTTTTTAGTTTGTATGATTGTTTGTTTGCTGTGAGGGGTTTTCGGAGCGATCCTGATGGTCATTGCAAGGGAGGGTGGGGGTCCAGAGGTGGAGCCAGGCTCGGTCCAGAGAAAGCTCTCCTCCCTGGTCCCGAGGGACGTTTATTGTTCTTCTGTTTCTGCGGACCGCTCAGGGCTTCTGGTTGTCATTCCGATGACGTTGGTTTCTGCGCGGTAGTGTTTGGACTTCTTCCATCCCCTGCGGGAGCTCCGGTTAGGGGTGGGTGACCTCAGAGTACTCGGCCTCCGAGGGCATCCAATTCCCTGTGGCCTCCTTGGCAGTTGGGATATAGTCCTTGGGCACAGGAAATGGGCAGACATTTCACAAAGGAACAAACCCAAATGGCAAACAAGCATATGAAAAAATGCTCAAGCTCCCTGGCAATAAGGGAAATCCAAATGAAGACAACCTTGAGGTACCACCTAACTCCAGTAAGGATGGCACACATACGTAATACCACCAACACTTGTTGGCGAGGATGTGGGGAAAAGGGAACCCTTCTCCACTGCTGGTGGGACTGCAGATTGGTACAGCCTCTATGGGAATCAGTTTGGCGAATACTCAAGCAACTGAAAATCAACATGCCATATGATCCAGCAATAGCACTCCTAGGGATATATCCAAAACATCTCCTACTCAAGAAACCAACATGCACGTCAATGTTCATAGCAGCACAATCTACAATCGCAAAAACCTGGAAGCAGCCAAAATGCCCATCAATAGAAGACTGGATAAGGAAGCTATGGTTCATCTACTCTATGGAATACTACTCAGCTATTAAAAAAAACGAAATGCAGTTCTTTGTGGACAAATGGGCCCGACTGGAATCCATCATGCTAAGAGAAATGAACCAATCCCAAAAGGTTAAATACCACATGTTTGCCTTAATCTGAGATGAAAAGATGACAACCTGATAGTAACTGTATATTGTAATATTATTGCAATCTCTAACAACCTGTATCCAATACAATAAGATAATGTGATATAATCTATAAACCAACAATTAATGTCAGAATACTTAAGATCTACATCGAAAAACTGTAAAACCTACTATACCCTCAATACGTTATGTTAATCCGTAATGGGGGGGAGTGCAGGGAAGCCTTTCAGGACCATAAAAAGAGTGAGGAAAAAGTATAATATAGCCTATCATGATCAAATCTGGTAATTCATAGACAACAGACTCAAAGCAGCACTAAACAATAGTAAAACTACTATACCAATGCATGAGGGGGGAATCGGGTGCGATCCTGACAACCTCTTAACAGGAGGTCATGTGCGTGGAGCAGGGGGGCACTCCAGGGTAGAGCAGATGGCAAGGAGAAAGCCTGGATCCCAACCATGAAGACTCCCAGACCTTCACCACAAAATGTCTTAATCCTTTGCTAGTTTTTAGTAAGATTGTTTACAGTTTGTTTTTTGTTATTGAACTATATTAGTTCTTGTATAATTTGGCTGCTAGCCTCTTGTAAGATATGCGGTTCAATCTAGTTGTTTTTTCTCATTTGGGGGTTTCTTTTGCTCTACAGAAATGTTTCATTTTGGCATTATTCCACTGAATCAGTTTTGCTTTTACTATTTGTGTTTGAAGTCATGTGGGAAAGTCACTCAAAGGATCAATGTTAAGGATCATTTTATCTGTGTTTTCTTCTAAGACGTTTACATTTTCAAGTCTTATATTTAAAATTTCTTGATTCATCACGAGTGTCTTTTTGCAGAGTATAAAGTGAGGCTCCAGATGCATCCTGTTACATGTGGTCTCCGTTTCTCCCTCTGACATTATTGAAGAGATTCTCCTCTCACCATTTTGATTCTTATCCCTTGTCTCAAATATTTGTTTATGATAGGTTGTTATGTCTGTTTTTTGTTTTGGGGGGGCTGTGTTTTCTGTTTGTGTCGGTCATCTGTGTATTAGTGTCCAAGTTTTGGTTGCTCCGTTTATCACATACTTCCTAAGTGGACGTGTGAAGCTTCCAGGTTTGTTATTTCACAGAAGTGCTTTGGTATTTACAGGCTTTTGTGGTTTGATAGCACTTATTAGGGCTTTTCTTTCTTCTTGGAGACTTCCAAGGATTGCACGGAGCATGAAGCTAGCTCATTTTGCGTAGCATGAACATTTCTAACAGCATTAATTCTTCTGCTCTGGGAACACATGGTACATGTCCACTTGTATGTGTGTTTCCCATTCATTTCATCTTTTAGTTTTCCAATTAAGAATTTTTCAGGGCCGGTACGATAGCATAGTGGTTAAAGTCCTCACCTTGTACGTGCAGGGATCCCATATGGGTGCCGATTCTAATCCCAGAGGCCCTGCTTCCCATCCAGCTCCCTGCTTGTGGCCTGGGAAAGCAGTCGGGAATGACCCAAAGTCTTTGATACTCTGCACCCACGTGGGAGGCCTGGAAGAGCTCCTGGCTCTTGGCTTTGGATTGGCTCAGCTCCAGCTGTTGTGGTCAGTTGGGGAGTGAACCATCGGACAGAAGATCTTCCTCTCTGTCTCTCCTCTCTGTGTATCTGCCTTTCCAATAAAAATAAATAAATCTTTTTTTAAAAAAGAATCTTTCAGTGGCTTGGGCAAGTTTATTTCTAAATATTTTATACCTTTTGATGACATTTTAGATGGAGTGATTATTTCTTTTATCAGAGCATAGAGTCCAAATGATTTCTACATGCTACTTTTCTATTATGAAATTTACTGAGTACATTAATATCTCTAATATTGTGTGTGTATATGTATGTATAGTCTTGAAAGTTTCTGTGTATAAGATTAAGTCATCTGGAAATAGAAACATTTTTACATTTTCCTTTATGATTGTGTGTGTCTTTCATTTCTTTGTTTTGACTAACTCACTGTGCTAGGACATACACTACTAAATTAAGCAGAAAGAGAGGAAGCCTGACCCTAGATTAAAGCAATCACTTTTCCTGATTGTGTATAAGTTATTTCTGGGCTTGTCATATGTAAGCTTTGCAATGCTGAGTTTTCTATACGTAATCCATGGAAGTTTTGTTTGTTTGTTTGCTTGTTTTACCACAAAAGGATATTTAATGTTGAGACAACCTTTTTTCTATTTACACACACACACACACACACACTCATTCTTCAAGCATACAAGCTTCACATCTTTTTTTTTTTACTTTTAAAAACTGGGAAATTTTTCATGACATAATCAGAGAGATGATTGATTCCTCTGCATTTTCTATAGATGCTATAGATGCAATAGAAAAGTTGACCTCTATGGTCATTTCAGGAGCTGGAAATTAACTTTCTGTCCATGTCAGCTGGCAGCACTTGCCATTCTCACACATTCGCTACTCCTCCAGTCTGCTAAAAACCTAGAATCCTATGTTCTATTTTCAAAACTACCAACATAGATTACTTTCTAAACAGAATTTGATCTTCCAGAGTCCCATACATCTGAGAGAATAGAAAGATATTTTTGCTTGTGGTCCAAAAAAATGAAGTTTTAAGTAGAAGGACACACACAGGAGCAGCACACACACACACACACTCCGACTGCAACACTTCCTGATCTATGTTCCTTAAGAATTACTTAGATGCTAATGTGTCTAGTTTAGCAACCTGAGTTTAACTGAAGAGAGTAGAAAAAAAGAACAGCATTTCTGAAATTACGCAGGAATTAAAACCAGTAAAAAAAAAAAAATAAGTAGCCCATTGCCTTCAAAAAAATGACTTCTCTTCCCACCTAGTTACTGCTCTACACAGATGGTCTGTAAACAAAAGTTACTAAAAATTACTGTTGTCCTGAAAGCTGCAAAATGAAATCACATCTGGAAAATTATGTAGCTAAAGCTTTAGTTTTTAAAAACATGAGTGTTCCAAAGTATTTAAAATACTTTGGAAGTGGGCAAAGTTTTGACTGTGCTTCTTACTCAGAGAACACTACTCCTGAACAAAGTAGTCAACTGCTTCATGCTATCGTATTTGCATAGATTCACTTGCCTTATTCATATATACAAATTTGTATCTTTGAAAAGATTTATTTATGCTTTATTGGAAACCCAGATTTACAGAGAGAAGGGGAGGTAGAGAACAAGATCTTCTGGCCATTGGTTCGCCCCCCGAGTAGCCATGATGGCCAGAGCTGTCAATCATAAGCCAGGAGCATCCTCTGCATCTCCCATGTGGGTGCAGGGACCCAATTTTCAATTATAAATAATGGCCATTGGGATATGAACCTTTGTCTAATATTAAATTAATTCCTGATATTTCAATTTTATAAGTATCAAAAATACTATCAGTATTTTAGTAACATTCTTTAATGATTGTTATTTTTAGCTTCCTGTTCATTTTTCAAATGGCTTTGCACAATATATAGAAATTGAACAGGACCTGGCACAATAGCATAGTGGCTAAAGTTCTAGCCTTGAGCATGCCAGGATCCCACATGGGCACTGGTTCTAAACCCAGAAGCCCACTTCCCATCCAGCTCCCTCCTGCTTGTGGCCTGGGAAGGTAGTTGAGGATGGTCTAAGGCCATGGGATCCTGCACCCACATGGGAGACCCAGAGGAAGCTCCCAGCTCCTGGCTTCGGATTGGCTCAGCACCAGCCATTGTGGCTGCTTGGGAAGTGAACCATTGGACAAAAGATCTTCCTCTCTGTCTCTCTTCTCTGTATATCTGCCTTTCCAATAAAAATAAACATATCTTAAAAAAAGAAAAATTAAACAGTGCCCAGGATAGAGGTGCAATGTTTTCTAGTATAAATTAAAAAGCTTTTCAATTGAATCATAGATCTGATGTTCATTTCCTCCCACTCAACAATTCCCAAGATTTCCCTCTGAGTTTCTCCTTTAAGTGTTTCATCTTGACCTGCTGCTTTTGAGTATTTGCTTGAGTTCTACTATCAAGACTTTCCAGTGAAAAGCGGCACTAGCTGGCTCAGTGCTTTAAATGCATTTTCCTTAAGTACTTGCTTGAGTACAGAGTCACAATGACTCTGAAAATTCCTGGCACCTTAACATATGACCCTTTATTATACAAAACTTAAGTGTGGGCTATCTTGGGCCACCCTGTCTAGAAGTATTTTAATCAATATTAAGACATAAACAACATGTCAGTTTTCATCTAATAATCAAGTCTGAACAGTAAATGTATATGATACTTTATCCATCTAGGCCATTATGTGTCTGTATTGCTATTTGATGTACTGTGAGAAATAAAATCAAGAGGCATGGCATGGTGAGAAGTGGGTGAAGCACAGAGAATTAAGTGATTCAGGCTGCACTTGCAGCACGGACATCGATGCCGATCACTATTTTCTGTGCTGGCTCTTCCACATCTGCCTAAGCTTGCTTTAAATGCTTCCTGGAAAGCAGACTATGAAGGATAGGTAGTGCTATCTATTACTACCACGTGGGAGACTTCAATTAGTGGATTTCTGTTTTCCAGGGTTCAGGCTGGCTCAGCCCTGACTGTTTTAGCAATTGGGGTATGAACCAACATGTAAGTCTCTTCTCTAATTGTAGCTTTAGGTTCTGTGGTTTCATAAATTGTAACTAAGATTTTTCATGCTTATTTATTTGAAAAGCAGAATGATAGAGAGAGAGAGAAAGTGACCCACAGAAAGAAAATTGCATCTACTGGTTTAATCTGCAAATGGCCGCCATGGATGGGGCTAGGTTGTGGTCAGGAGTCTGGTACTCCATCATGGAGGCCTGCATCGGTGGCAGTGTCAAGCACTTAGTCTATCTTACACTCTTTTCCAGGTGCAGCTTCAGGGACTTGCATTGGAAGCAGAGCAGCGGGGGACTCACATTGGCACTCTGATATTGGATGCAGGGATTACAGGTGGCAGCTTGGTCTGTCGCATTCACAACACTAGCCCAAATTTAAAATCATTTCTACCACAGTGGATTATTACAACCATTACATTGTATTATTTATTGTTGTTGTCATTGACTCTCATTGCATGATTTATAGATTAGAAATGTATCAGAATTGTGCATACCTAGGCAAAGGCTACATAGAGGGATTGGTTGTTGTGGGCATTGGCGTCCTATTGTCCTGTTAATAGGCTTGGAGGGAAGAGGATATAATATGGTAATAAAGAGGCTTAGGGGCAGACAGCTCCCACCACATCTAACACCATCATGTTCTCCGTGTGTAGATGCTTTTCGCTCGGACATTCGCCGTGCCTACTATGCTGGCTCAGCTAGCCACGACAATTGGTGCTAACTCTCCATACAGTAACCCACTGAGTTGTTCTCTAATATAGAGCTAGAGACATGCTTGGAGATGGGAATGCTATGGCCTTATGACTCATAAAGTATTTTTATGATAACTTTCAAAACCTATTTATGATGATAAACAAGGTCCTATAGGATCTAGCTTCCAGCCTTCACCTATCTGCCTGTAGCTTCTTCTTGCCCTGAAGCAAACACACACACACACAATGTATGAAACTTTGACCTCTAAATGCCTTTTTTCTGACAATAAAAATGTTCATTTATTTTGAAAGTCAGTTCTACATAGATACAGGTGGTGAAAGATAGCACAAAAACGGAGAGAGAGATAGCACATTCCAATCTGTTGGTTCAACTCCCATATGATGTTAATGGCCAGCACTTCACCAGGACAATACCAGGAGCCAGGAATTCAATCAGATTCTCCCACTTGGCTAGTTAAGTCGTGTATAAAAACAGAAGTCTTCATATGCATTAAATTCTAAGTAATCCACAAGTACTTACAATCTTTAATCGTAATAAATGAAAATGCATTGAATTAGTTGATACATTGTAAAAATATGAATATTCAGACAGACATTATCAATATCAGTCAAGATAAGTTATGTGTTTGGCCTAGATGTAAGAATTCAACTTACGATGACTCCATGCCATATTAGAGTGTCTTTGTGTTCTAACTCTGCGTCCAATTACAACTCCTTGAAAAATAAACACTGAGAAGCACAAAAGATGTCCCAATGTCCTGACCACATATGTGAAAGTACTGGATGGCATTCCTGGCTCCCTGTTCCCATGTTCAGCCTGACCTAGATCCAGCAGTTGGAGGGTATTTGAGGAGAGAGTCAGTAGATGACAGCCCTATTCTCTCTCTCTCTCTCTCGATCTCTCTGATGCTCAAAAGAAGTTGTGTATATAACTAAGAATGATAAAAATTATCATTTATTTCAAAATGTTTTGTGAAAATGTTAAAAGTCAGTATCTACAGAGGAAACCTAGAACATGCTCCTGACTCCAGATTGCCTCAGATCTGTCTTTGCAGACACTTGGGCAGTGAAACAACAGATGGGAGATCTTTGCGTATCTCCTTCTCTCTGTAAATCTGTCTTTCCAATTCAAATAAATGGATTTTGAAAAATTCAGTATTTACGGAGTACTTATTTCATTTCTTGGCATGTTCACTAGTGGCTGGATGTTTTTAGAGCAATTATAGTCGTATTAGTAGAGTAATGACTATGTCCAGAATTCCCATTACTCTGATTCCAGAGGAATAGATATGTACCCTGCCTATCTGTATGAAGTAATGACTTTCTCCAAGGACATACTGAGCAAGAAATCATGTTTCAGACATGTGTATTGAAAGTTTAATTGTGGTCATTTTGGATTCCATATGTCTTTTATTCAGTTCCTTCCATGGTATCATCTTCAAAACAAGAACACAAGAGTACAACTAAGACATAAGCTCTGAGTGAACACGTGAATCTATTTGCATTTCCCAGCTTTACTCTGTGGTGGTTTGGAGGAAGATACCTCCCACCACAGAGACAGACCATAGAATTGAGCCAAAGCTTCTCAAGCTGACCCAGAAGCTGAACTCTTCATTATTGTGGCTTAAGACATCTGATTATTCTCTATTTTACAAAGTAAAAATAAAATGATGCTGGCAAATTCATCCATCACTATTTGAGTTGAACAGTTTTATAGTTTTTTTGTAGTTCTAATAATAACAGCTCACAATCTCTTCATTCAGTTCTCACTGCCCCCAATCACTATCGATAGCTCTGCTTAATTAACATATCAGCATACTAAACACAACAATAATAGATAGAAAAAAAGAACATCTATATGAATATTTATCATACATTCTTATAAGATATTAATTTCTATAATGGATAGCGATTACAATCACTAATCTTTACAGGAATGCTGTTATTAGACTCTATTATTCTCATTTTCATTCTAAAGTAAAATAACCTAAAACATTCAAATAATAAGTCTATAGCTTTGCTCTCATGTCTTAACTTATATTGGAGTCTGAATTTGTATATAATTAAATTCCATAATCAGAAAATTATATATCTTTTGTCACTTTTTTCCTGGAAATACATTGATCAATTAATAAAATAGAAAAAAATAGTGAGTAAAAAATAACCTAATTCCCTATTCCCTGCCATATATTTTTTTTGAAATTTCCCAATCAGCTGAGGTAAAGCATTGGAAAATGATTTTCACAGCTCATTTTGGAAGCTAATCATCTTTGCAGGTTAAGTGACTTTTCCCAGCACTGACTCCTCTGTTATGAAAAGGTAAATGTGTTCTCGAATGAAATGTGAGGTTGAATTGCCCTCTAGAAGTAATGTTAAACAGCGGTAGATTTGCTTCCCTGAAAGAATTAAAAGTATTAGCAAGGAACTTTAGCAGGTAACTGAAATTAGTGACCATCTACAGAGATTTATAAATGGCTTCATTGAAAAGATCACAGATACTCTGTATGTTTTACAACGATTCTACCCCATGAATAAATAGTCCACACTTAACTCAGGAGGATGTGTTTTAAGGTATGAGTAGATCCCTGAAACTGGGGTAACACTGCACTGCATATACACCAATTTTAATTATGTATGGAAATCTGTAAGTTTTTCATTTATAAATTAGATCTAGCAGGAACACAATACAACAATCTCCAATAAAGTCAGTGTGTCTACTATCTCTCTTATTCCATCTCTGCAAAGATAAGAAATTATCAAGCATCATTTACTGAAAACCAAAGAACCAAAGAAAAGGTGATACACAGCGTATCAAAAATATGGTTCTGATCTGCTTACATAAACCTAATCAGATTTTTCAACTCTAGTATAAATGAAAATATAAATACACAGTATAATTCTTTACATTATTCAGATAGCATACTATAGTCATGACAGGAGAGGACAGATAAGCAGAAAACAGATTTATTTGAGGCACTTTCTCTTCTACCTCATAAACAACTGACAGTACCTGAGAAGGCAAGTACTGACAGTACTTGATCCTGATGGAAGAGCAGGGGTGTCAGATTTACAGAATCCTGGTCTAATAGGAGATAGGGTAGTTTTGACAGCTTTGAAACTAGAATCATTGAGCCAAAGAACCAAATCATCAATCACCTCCACCCATCATGTGACTCATTCCCTCAACCATGACCTCTGAATTGTGCTCTGTCCTCAGACGCTGCTACGCAACCTCGGTGTCCCTACTGTGACGACTTTCTGCACATCAGCTCTGCTGCCTCAGCTGTCCTTCACATATTTAAAAATCTAGTCGAATGCCTTGAATGAAGGTATCATAGGGCATTAATGTTGTTGTGAAAGTTTTATTTTTATTAATTGATTCAAAGTTCAGAAGCTAAATATTGCAACAACACAAGGAGCAGCAGTCATGTCCACATTTAGTATTTTAATTATCATCGACTTGCCTAGGACACTGACATTTGTATCTCCAAATCACAGCTCCATTCTGATTTCCAAGTGCAGAAACAGGTCATTGCTTACACAAATCATTTAGCAGAAACCAGAAACATTAAAAATTATGCTTCTAAAGGTTAAAATAGCTAAAATGGTTAATGCACAACTGTTGATAGAGCAGGACATGTAGAAAGACTGCTAGTTAATTTTTATATTATTTGACTAGATTAGGAAAATAAAAAACCTGCTTCTTTTGTGGGTTGTCTGAGCATCTCCAAAAAATAGAGTGATCTAACTAACAATTGATTCCTTTGAGCCCTAATCCGGCTTTCCCAGGCCTTCTGTTAAACAGTGTCTCTCAGCTTATTACATAGATATTGATACCATTCTAGAAACACTTCCTTGAGTTAATTCACTGCTGCACCTGTAGAAAAACTTCAGCTTCATTATTTTTAGGATTTCTGAGTTTTGCTATTTCTTCAGATTTTGTAAGTGTTGAATCATCTTTGTAGTTATTGTAAGTATTTAGCCTATCCTATATCAAACATCAGTATTTCCTCTGCTCCCTGCCCCCAAGAAAGAATATTGAATTCTAGGTTTACATTTGTAACTGCCCTGAACACTCAGTCCTTCACCATCATGTAACTGTCAATCACATTGACTCTCCCCACCCACCCTGGATGTGCTGAACTCCACCTGATGATTAGCATTGCCACAGCTCTTTATCTACGCCTCTTCCTTACAAGTAACAAAACCATAGGTGTAGCGTTCAGATAAGGCAAAACCTGGTGCTCCTTTGTTGGTGCTGAGCCTGTCATACTGATTTCCGTAATTTCCTGTCTTCACTCTTGAAGAATGTCATTGTAGCATACACTTTTTATGGCTCTTGTGGATTTATTCCTTTAGAGCCTAGTGTGGTATCCTGAATATAAAGGCTTGTGTCTAGCCAACTGAATTAATTTTTAGCTGATGTATTTCCAGATATTCTCCTGTTTAAATACAAATGCTACTTTTAAATTTGTAAAGTATCACCCTGGTTTATTCAGATTTTGTGGATTCACAGAGCTAATTTGTGAAATGAGTCAGTTGCCACTATAATGTCACTTGGAAGCATTTCCTTGAAGTAAGACTAAGGCATCATTGTTTAGATATTTTCATATAGTTTGGGACTCATCATTCTCTTTGATGATGTCTGATTTCCCTTTCTTTTGAGAAATGAAAACATCTGGTTCAGATTAATTTGGGCCTCCCTTGGCATTTTATCATCAGAGCAGTGATTTTCCTGGCACTTGGTATTTCAGTCAATTCTCATTCATAATCTAAATGTGTTTTCTGTAATGACACAATATTTTAGGTGAAAATGCTCAGTATGTTTTCAAGGAGATTTCATTATACTCCTGTTTTTCAAATAATAATGTAATCCAGAATTGCATTTAAATGGGACCAGTGAGTTGCAAGAACAATTGCTAACAGATCTTCCTTGACTCAAAAATACTTGGGTTGCTGTAACATTTACTAGAAATGTTCCACGCCAGAGTGTGAGAGGTCTAAGAAGTGATGCCCTGACAGATTTCATGGCAAGAGAAATGTTTGCACAGTGATTTTAGAGTGTTCATTCTCTGCTAGAGAATTATCTCTATATTAGTACCCATTGTACTATTTTGCACATATTAAACACCAGCTGCCTATCCCAAGTATAAATTAACAGAGACATGTTCAATCTCCCACCTGTAAACCGAGCCTATGGAGATGATGTTGGAATCTTCTCATTAGGTCTCTGCTGCTTTTCAGAGAGACTGTTTCAGGTGTGACAAAACATGTTCAAGGTTTGGCAAACTCTTGCTAAATTGGCTTGATATTAAATCTGCATATGGAAGTTAACAAAAAAAAACTAAGCTGGGTATATTTTCTAGAATAATCTATATCAAAATCGTTTCCCCTGGATTCTCATTGGATCTGAATGAGGAAATTTGCAAGTTACTGAGGAGAACAGTGGGTTGGATGAGGATGGAAGGGGAAACATTTGAGCTTAAGGAACCATATCATGAAAAATAAAAATTTTTAAGAAGAGTATTATGGCTTTGAAAGGCAGAGAGTTATAGAGAGATACAGACATCTTCCATCTGTTGGTTCACTTCCAAATGGCTACAATAGCAACCCCTGAGCTAGGCTGAAGCCAGAAGCCTGGAACTCCCTCTGGCTCTACCACATCGCTACAGAGTCCCTATTACTAAGAACATTTTGTGCTGTTTTCCCAAGTACATTGTCAGGGAGATGGATTGGCAAGAGAGCAGCAAGGACTTGAACCTATGCCCTGATATGGGACGCTGCTGCTTCATGTGATAGCCTAAACTACTGGATCATACGGCTGATGGCTCCAGTTTTATCTCAAGAGACAAAGAACAATAGTTCGAATCAGACTCAATGTTAATTAAATCCTTGTTAACCTTCTTTTAAGTAACACAAACTTTCTATGCACTCTTAATAATAAAACTGCTTCATTTTATTAATATGATATATAGGCTGATTATATTCAATTTTATGTTGTTTTAATATATTTTGTATAGAGGACATAGCAATATGTACGTATGTATGATTATATAAACAATAGAGAAGTTATAATGGACCAATAGAAAAATAGAAAAAAGAGAGACAGAGTCCTTAAAATCTAGTCACTATAACATTACTTCTTGTCCTTTTGGCTAGGACCTAATGTATTAATTATGACAGAACTGAGATGAAATATATATTGGTATCAAATTATGACAGAATACATGAAAAATGGAAAATGTCCCAATAGCGAATATGTGAGTATACGAGCACAGACAATCAAAAGAACACACAGCAAACTCCTACATTTTTCAATCTTAGCTTTGTATCTAGGTTTACAATATTAGGAAAATCATATTTCTCTGGAATATGGTTTTATCTTTTGTAATATACTGGCCTAAACACCCACATTTCTGCATGCGTCATTTGTGTTTACTGTGTGGTGTCAGAGATCAGCTTTTTGTTTAAAAGATTTTTTGAAAGGCAAAACCTTGCCTGAATCACAACCTTAGACTCCTAAAACCGTTGCTCAACATTAAATTTGGTGTTCCTCAATGAAGGGATTCTGTGAGTTTCTTGACAATGCCTGCCATTTGTCTCTTAATCTCCCCTAACAAGGGGAGTGGTGGTTACACCTTGTGTGGTCCTTGTGTGAATCAAGCCCAAAGTGGTGAAAACATTCCTGATCCCTTTAGGGAGTACAGTGATTACAGGAATTGTTCCAGTATAAATTGATTTAAGATCCTCTGTCGCACTTCATACTTCAGTTACTTCAAACAAGAAGAATATCATTCATTGTTACTCTTAGATTTCATGACTAGATTGTATAAGAGTACAGAGTTACATTCCTTTTAATCTAGAGATGCAAGAGAAACAGAAGCTGTGTCCCATGTTCCTTAGGGATTGAAGCTAATGCAGAAGGCACTCTGAGTCATGGGCCCCAAAGACACACACAGTGCTCCTCCTGTCTTTGTTCATCATCATCACCTGTCTACCAGCCTAGAACCACAGTCTTATATTATAAACACACACACACACACACACACACACACACACACACACAGTGTTCCCTAGAGTTAAGAAGAAAGTCTTTCACGTGCTGCTTTGAAAATACTCCCAAACAAAACGGGCCCCTTTAAGCCGACTCCATTATGATCTTTCTTTGGGACATTTTTCATGTAGGACTGCCTCCTTCCACGCCCTGCCTACTGTACAATAAAGGAAAAAGCTCATATGCTTTTACCTCTTGTGACAGTGGAGACCAAGTAGAGGAGACAGTAGTTGTGAATGAGATGTTAATAGTTATGAGTGCCACCAGTAACCAGCATATACGTTTATGGGTAGGTCTTCATGTGTGAGATTCTGCCGGAGTGTGTATCTGCATATCTGTCACTTAAATCTTCTACTGTCTATCATCTAACTCGTATCTATCATCTATCTACATGTATCATCGCTAACATCTCATCTAAGACAGCTATTACCTCTGAATCATCTGTTGTCTGTCATCCATTCACATCTTCCTATCTATCTATCTATCTATCTATCTATCTATCTATCTATCTATCTAGCTAGCTAGCTATTCATCCATTCAAATCTTCACTCTTATTTGACCTTGTCTTTTTTATCTAGAAATTAAGAACTCTTCTTTATGATAAAAGTGCGTCTTTAGCCACAGTGACATTATCAACATGTACTGAAGAGCATAGAAAATCCCCTGCCCCTCTGCTTGTTATTTTTAAATGTTTTATTTTTTAATTTTATTTGGAATGTAGAATGAGAGAGAAGAGAAGAGAAGAGAAGAGAAGAGAAGAGAAGAGAAGAGAAGAGAAGAGAAGAGAAGAGAAGAGAAGAGAAGAGAAGAGAAGAGAAGAGAAGAGAAGAGAAGAGAAGAGATCTTTCATTATGGTCATAACTGGGCCAGGCAAAGCCAGATGCAGCAGCTTCCTCCATACCTCCCACAAGAGTGCAGGGAACTAAACACTTTGCCTGCCTTCTGCTGCCTTTGCATATACATTAGCAGGGTGCTGGATTCAGAGCTGAGTATCTAGGTCCTCTATCAGTGACTGTGTGTGATGATGGTAGAAGCAGCAGCTTGACCAGGGTATCTTAGGGACCTTCCTGTCAGTGTCAACTTAAAGATCACTGCAAACAGTGAATCATTCTGTGTTGTGTGTTTGAGGTCTGTCTGGGGATAATAGGTATGAATACCAAGAGGACTATTTCCAAACTAGTAACACCAGTATTCTATCAGCAAAATATAATATTTGTGCTGCATGAAAATTAAGTTGAAATTTCAGCATCCAGACATGAAATTCACTGCAATGCATTCACATGTGTTTGTTTATATATTGTTGATGGACGCTGCTTCTTCCTCTTCATCATGGGAGACCATGATAAAACTTCTAGCTTTGTCCCGCTCCACCCTTTCCTTTATGACTATTTGAGGAGTGAAGCAGTGGATGGAAGGTCTTTCTCGCTCTCTCCGCTCTCTCTTTCTCTTTCAAATAAATAAATGTTTCAGCAACAAAACAGACAAAAATATGAAACACCATTAAGAACACAAAATCTTGACAAGAAACTGAGAAACCAGGTCATATATAATAGAGTCAGTATGAAGTTGGCTCTTACTAATCTCAGTGCAGATCTTTTCAGATTGCAGGATCCACTATATGGTTAGGATTGTCTCCGCCATCATTAATCATATGCACATGTTTTTCTCATGGAAAATTAATATATGTTTAGAAATTGCTAAGCACACAGCAGTTGACTAATAAAGTGATGAAATATTTGTAAGAAACAAAAGAATAAACAAAGCACATTACCAAGCAAATAATTCACACTAAACATTATTTAAAATCTTATTAAGATACATGCTTAATTTTACAATTTACTGGCTTAGTTTGTTAATTTCATTTCATTGTGTAATTTGTTTTTTAGAGAGGAAGAAATTTTTTTTCGTTTACTGGCTTTATGTGGAATTAGCAAATTGAGAACCAATCTACATTTAGCATTTTATTTGATGGTATTAGATGTAATATGCATCACAAATGTAATTTCAGAGCTTGGGGGAGATGTAGAAATTAACTGCTCATTACATGGTGTTCTTGGAGACCTATTTATTTGAAAAATAGGGATACTGAAAGGAAAGAGGGAGGGAAGGAGGAAGAAGCATTAGAGAGAGAGACTGAGAGATCTGCCACCCTATGATTCATGCCTGAGCTTCCCATGCAATCAATGTTGGGCCAAAGAAAAGATAAGATCCAGGGCATGCAGGCTCATCTCCCATGTGAGGGGCAGATGCTCAAGAACGTGGGTCCAGAGCCACTGCTTTCCTTGGCGCATTAGCAGAAAACCAGACCACAGGCAGAGCAGCCTGGATGTCAAAGAGCTCTGGATTGGGATGCCAGTTTTCATTAACTCATATCACAACATCAAACACTCTAACATTTTAAACACATACAAAACTTAGAAGACACCTTATTTTGCATTCTAAGCTAAAGGAGATGGATGTAAACATTCAATTAACCTATCTCGATATAAAATGATATGAATGCATTTGCTCATGAATTCAATCCCAGAGTTTATTCTTGTTTTCAATTATTTTGATTTTAAAATGTTGATTTGAGCCCGGCGCAATAGCATAGCAGTTAAAGTCCTTGCTTTGAACGTGCCAGTATCCCATATGGGCACTGGTTCTAATCCCAGCAACCCCACTTCCCATACAGCTCCCTGGCTGTGTCCTGGGACAGCAGTCAAGGACAGTCCAAAGCTTTGGGACCCTACACCCACGTGGGAGACCTGGAGGAAGTTCCTGGCTCCTGGCTTCTGATTGGCTCAGCTCTAGCTGTTGCAGTCACTTGGGCAGGGAAGCATTGGACAGAAGATCTTCCTCTCTGTCTCTCCTCCTCTCTGTATATCTGACTTTCCAATAAAAATAAATAAATCTTATAAAAAATTAATTTATTTCTCTGAGACTCAGAGTTACAGGCAAGGGTTGGGGAGATGAACAAGAAGAGAGTGAGAGAGAGAGGTATAAAGGTCTTCAATTTTTTTTTTTTTTTGATTGACTCTGAAGGTATCTGTCATGAACAGGACTGAAACAGGTAAAACCTAGGACCCAGGAGCTGTATTTGGGCCTTCCATTTAGCTTTCAGGAGTCCAAGAACCAGAGCGATTTTCTGATGCTTTTCCTCACACCACCAAGAAGAAGCTGGCCTGAAACTGGATAATGTTCCACATTTGTATTTATCATTGATGGAAAACATTGCGTATACAATGCTGTTTAGAGAGATTGGGAAGTGTCATTACTCTAACACTAGATCAAACCCTAGCCTAATTAAATTCCTAAACTAAGTCAATATGTTTTAAATCATGTTTTTAACAATATTCTTGGTGCCTGTAAATTACCACCTGCAAGACAGGCATCTAACATACACACTGGTTTGAGTCCTTGCTGTTCCACTTGTAATCTTGTTCCTTATAAATGAAAGTGGGAAGACAGCATGAGATGGTTCAATTGTCTGCATCCCAGCTTGCCACCTGGGAAGTGATGAGTTTGAGGCTTCTGGTTTCAGCCTGGCTTAGCACAGGCTGGTGAATCTAATATGGGTTTCATCCAGCTGATGAAAGATTCGTTTTTCTCTGTATCTTCCCCTATTGCCCTGCATTTCCAATGAATGAATACTTATATTTGTAATTATTACTTGACGTGTCAAGTTATAGATTGAGAATGAGAGAAAGAGAAAAAAAATTTTTTTTTCATCTTTTAGTCCACTTCCCAAATAGTTGTGATAGCAACGGCAAGTCCATACTGAAACAGAAATCAGGAACTTCTTCCAGGTCTCCCAGGTGAATGCAATGGCCAAAGCATTGAGCCCTTCACTGCCTTTCCAGGAAAATTAGCAGAATAGAAAATAAAGCACCTGGGACACAAACTAGTGCCTTTGTAACATGCTGACACTTCAGTCGGAAACTACCAGTCTTGGCACAACACCAGCACCTCCAATAAATTAATCCTTACAAAGCATGTTGATAACTTTTGGAAATGGTAGAAAATAGAAGTAACTGAAAGTATGTAAACAGAAATAAGTAACATTGAAAATGCACAAATTAAGCGTATGAAAATATAGAAAGTAAGATCAACAACAAAAAGCTTGCTTGTTTAAAGAGGTGTGAAAATTTGATAAGTTATTGTGTGGCTTCCTCATAGACGGAGCACTAGAGAAGTTGCATGTTATTGATATTAACAATATAACTATGAAATTTCACTCAAAATCCTACAAATTAATAGTCATTCTGAGAACTCTCACTAGTGTAGTTTGAGAAAGTTAAATATAATGCATTCTTAAAAAATTTAAAAGGACACTGAATCTGTAAGAAATACAAAATTGACATATTTCCAAATCCATTAAGGATATGCATTATTAAACTACAATTAAATAAACCTTTTATAAATAAGGAATGTTCTTTAATCTGTGAGTTTTCTTAAGTTTTGTTACATTTGTCTGGGTTAGATTGGTGCCACTAAACAATATATCAATAAGAGAAGACAATTTATGGGTAAATAACTAAATCAATAAAGGTGCTGGGGGATGAATACATGACATTTTCTTTTCACAAATCAAAATGCTTGTTAATTTCAACACCATCAACCACAGGAAGAAAGCAAAAGACCCTAATTTCTACAAAGCCTGGGTTGGGAGGACTCCATATCTAGATCTTCAGGGTGGAATCCCAGCGGATAGACTCTTCCATTAGCCTCGCGTTCTCAGTGGAGTGGATTCAGATGTTTAGATCTTTGCCATGGATGCTCAGGGGAAGAATGTTTCAAGACTGTTTCAATAAATGAGGGCCAGATTCTGTTGGCTCTTTTGATCTGATCTGACAGATTCATGTCACCACCTCTGCCACATTGTGTTACAAGCAGACCACCAGCTCAGCAATATGAGCAACCCACAAGTCCACCAAAACCAGCAAACACAAACCCATCAAGATCCCAGACTACGGTATGCTCCGGCCAGTGGAGCCAGTAACGTGGACAGGGAGAGGGTATGGGGATGAAGCACCAACAGGAGACCAGCGATGGTAGAAGTATCTCACACCTCTCAACGTCTCTTTATTACTCCTCCACCTCGCATTACATACCTCTCCTGCAAAGTCCTTTAGCCACGTGATTGTATACAGCTGAACCCAGTTGCATACAGCTGAACCTAGTTCTGCTTAGTCCATACAGCTGGTCCAACTCTTCTTAGCCCAAGTGTTTTGCAGGGTTACCATGGTATTGAAGATTTCACTGCACACACCTCCAAAAACAAAATGTTCTGCACCTTAATTGTAGACAAATGTCTTGTTAGAGTTGTAAGCCGGTCTAGATTACCCTAAAATCCACCAAGTTCAGCAAAATTATACTTTAACACAACAAACGGCTAAATACTAAAATGAAAATAGACACGAGACAGCTGAATAATACCCTATAGCCATTTTAAGGGGTATAGCAGCCGGTTCTGTATATAAACTAAAATTGAAATATCAATGAGCTAATCACAGGATATGACTAAGAGCTTGCATTTTTTTAACATATTGGTTACTCAAAACCATGTCAATTCCATAATGTTGTAAATTGTTGTTGATGTTACGTTGGGACTCTTAATTGATTGGGATGATAATCTGCCAGCTCTACCTTCAGACCAGAAATGGTCTCACCAAGAAACTGTTCAACTTATCCGGACAATAAGATGCTGGACTCTATACTTGGTATATGTTTGTAAAGAAAGAATCTTGATTGAATTTGAACTGTAATACTGCAACAAGGTAGAAGAATCCACCATGAGGGAAGGGCATGGGGAGGGGTTGGGGGAAACCCAGAGTCTATGAAACTGTCACATAATGCAATGTAATTAATAAAAAAAAAAAGTTCAGCCTGTGCTTCTGCTGTAACCGCAAACCCAGTTCCTGTTACTGCTCAGCTTAGCAAGCACTATTAACTCCTTAGCCCCCAACAATGGTAGATCATATATCTGAGAAGGAGAAATGTCAAGCTTACTGTGGGGAACAGCAGGTGGAAAGAGAGGCATTCTTATCATCTTTGAAAAATGCAATTGATTAGCGTAAGAAGCATGGCTTTTCCATTCCCTGACTCCCTTTCCTCATCAGATTTAAGAGAAAGCAGTGTCCTACGGCTGCTCACGGCAGCCCTCAGCTTGAAAAAACGTGATTGATTTTATCAGAGCTCCTGATACTTCTTGTAGAGAACTAAAATTCCTGCTACAGTGAATAATTGACTTTTTAAATTCTTTCTGTGTAAAGTATTTTTTGGACTTTTTCTTCTTATTAATTTGTTTTAGTAGCCTTTTTCATAATCAGTAATATATTTATTATGAGACATAAGTTTTTTTCTTCTTTTATTGTTATTATCATTGTATGATACAGTCCCATAGGCCCTAGGATTTTTATTAACCTCTTCCCAATTTCCCTCCCTCCTACTGAGTTCCCCTACATTATTACAGTAGCATAGTTCTTCATACGCAGTCATAATTCCATCATAGTGGGCATGGACAATGGCAGAGTCCAGCTCCTATTGTCAGGGTGCATTTGACAGCTTCATTGGGAATCCACCTTTGATCTGGAAGTACAGATGTGTACTGCATTATATACTAGATATGATAGTTTCCATTATACAGTTATTGTACATGCCCTTAAATGAAAAGTCAGAGAGCAAAATCAACGAGAAGACAAACAAAAGTTTACATTGACATTAAGTTAAATAATATGCCACTAAATGACTAATGTGTCATTGACGAACTACAAAAGAAAATCAAGACCCTTCTTCAAGAAAATGTTACTGTATTATTTATGAGCAAGTGAAGAATTTGATGAGAAAAAAGTGTTTTGAAGAAATAAAACTAAAAACAAAAACATCAAAATCTATGAGGTATACTTTCCACTGATCTTTCTCAGTGAGGTATGTCCCCTGTAGGTAACAATTAGATGGGTTTTATTCTAGTCCACTAATCTATGACTGATTCATGATTTTAATCCTTTTATATTCAGGGTTAATATGAATGGGTGGTTAGTTGGTCCTGTCGTTTTAGCAATGGGTTGTTGGATGCTGTTGTAACAAATTCTGTTGTTACTTTACTGGGATGTTCTTTCCATTTACCTTTGGTTTTGGTGGATGCTATCCCTTTTCTCTGTCAAGAGAACATCTTTATAAATCATTTCTATCAGGCTTGGAAGAAGTTTTTTTTTAACTGTACTATGGAAGAATTTTATTTCATTTTACAAGACAAAGAAATATATATATATATATGTATGTATATATATATATAGAGAGAGAGATACCAGTATATATATATATATATATGTGTGTGTGTGTGTGTGTGTGTGTGTGTGCATGCTTTTAGAATCTGGAATGTGTCATTCCATTCTCTTATGTCCTGTAGAATTTCCTGAGAGTTCACCTGTAAATTTAATTTCCATTCCACTGTAAGTCAATTTTTTTTCATGTCTATATTTAAGGATCTTTTCATTATGTTTCATGAATGAGAACTTAATTATCATGTTTTGTGGTGAAGATCTCTGTGTTCAACCCTGTTGGAGATTCTTTGCACCTCGTGGATGTTGTTTCCCAATTTTTTCACCAGTTCAGGGAAATTTTCTTTTATTATTTCATTAAATAGATTTTCAAATCCAGCTTCTCTTTCTGCACCATCTGGAAACCCCATAATTCTTATATTTAGCCTTTAAATAGTGCCTCTTAATTATTGAATGCTTTTTTAAAAAAAAACTTGATCTGGCTCTGTTTCCAGCTTTTTGATTGTTTTCCCACTGTGGCAAGAAATATCTTCCAATTCTGAGATTCTTTCTTCTATCTCCTTCATCCCATTATTGAAAGTTCCCACTAAATGTTTAATTAGCTTTATTGCATGCTTCATTTCCAATAATTCAGCTTGTTTTTATTTTCAGTGTTGCTACTTCCTATGTGATATACTCCTTACATTCCTTGAACTCCTATATGTGCTTCTCATTGTTGATAATTTTTACAATGAGTTTTCTGAATTGTGTATCACCTATTTCCTTGATGCTCCTCAGTTAACTCTGAGGTTGGCAAGGGCTTTTGCTCCTTTGCAGGGGAATCTTCAATAATACTCACTTTACAACTGACTCTTCTTTGATTTTGGTCATTGTACTTCTGCTTCACAGATTCTTCTCCTTAGGGTAAATTTCCAAATGGCAGTCAGAATCACAGCTGACTTCTCTCAAGGAAGCCTACAGGTCAGAAGACAGTAGAATCACTTCTCGGCCTTTTGGCTAAGATCAAGTGTAGAAGACAGTAGAATGACACATTTCATATTCTAAGAGGAAATTAAAAAATACTGGTCCAAAATAACATACCCATCAAAGCTTTTCTTTATGTTTGAAAATGAAATAAGATTTTTCCACAGTAAAAAAAGCTCAAAGAATATGATTCTTCCAGACCTGCCCTACAAAGTATACTTAAAGATGTTCTCTTGACAGAGAAAAGGAATAACATCCATCAAAACCAGAGACAAATGTGAAGACAACAATATCAATGAACAACACAACAATACAACAATATCAATAGCAACACAACAATATCAATGAACAACCCATTGCTAAAATGGCAGGACCAAATTACCACCTATTCATATCAACCCTGAATGTAAACGGTGAAAAAATATATCAATCAAGCATCATATATATGCAAACTATATCAAAAAGCAAAACCCATCTTTCTGTTGCCAGAGGAAATACATCTCACCAACAAAATTAGCGGAAACTACATCTCATGGATTTGATGTTTTTACTTTTAGTTTCCTTTAGTCAAAATAGATTTTTTTCTCATATTAAAATTTTCACTGATAGGCCATAGAATCTCATCATTTTCTTCAAGAACATTCTTGATTTTCTTTTTCATTTCTTCAGATATACATCAGTTATTCTGTAGCATGATATTTAACCTCATGACTGTATAAATTTCTTTTTTTTTTCCTGTTGTTGATTTTGTTTTGTGACCTTTCATTTATGGTAATATAAAGTACCTGTGAAATGGAGACTATCCTACCCAGATGTGAGGATACACTGCAGTATGTGTCTCTACAGTCAGATTAAATATAAACTCCAAATGAAACTGTTAAATATGTCTTGACAAAAGAATGCTGGACATTCTGCCATTGTCCATGCCCACAATGATAGACTTATGACTGTTTCTATGGAACTATAGTATTGTAATATTACAGGAGAAACCAGTGTGTGATTCAGGGGACTTGGAGAGGGGGTAAGGGAATTCCCAGAGGCTATGAAATCATATCATAAGATATTAAAAATTATAATAACTATAAATGGAGAAAATATTTAAAACATTAAAATCAGAGCAGAGTAAGAATTAGCATTTTTTATATTTAACAGCTTATAGTATTGAAGCATGATTTTTACTGAACTTGGCAAATTTTAGGGTAGTCCCAATAGGTTTATAACTCTAACAAATAATATGTTAACAGTTGAGATGCAGAACAGATTTAAGTGGGGTGTTCAGAGAAATCTTCAATACCTTAGTGAGGAGTACTTAATCTTTGTGTCCTATCTAGTAAGGTATATATGAGTCCAGGCTGATCATTTCTTGTCTGTCCTAATAGACACAAGACAGCTGAATAGTACCCTATAACCATTTTAAAGTGTAGGAGCCAGTTGTATATAAACTAAAATTGAAATGTCAATGAAGTAGTCACAGGAAGTGGTTAAGAACTTGCATTTTCTAACATATTGGTCACTCAATACCATATCAATTCACTCCATACTGTTGTAAATTGTTATTGATGTTATGTTGTGGCTTTTCATTGGGGAGGGATGCTATTCTGCCAGCTCTACTTTCAGACCAAGGATAGTCTCCCAAGGAAACTATTGAAACTATCTGGACAATAAGAGGCTGAACTCTATGCATGGTACATGCTCGTAATGAAAGAATCATGACTGGATATGAACTGTAATACTGAAACAATATGGAGGCATCCACCATGAGGGGAGAACATGGGGAGGTGTTGGGGGAGTCCCAGAACCTATGAAACTGTTATAAAATGAAAATTTTAAAATTAACATTAAAATATTACCAAATTTTGGCATCATTAATGCTATTTTATACTTTATATTTCAACATGCCAAGTTGGCTGAAAGAATTATAAGTATCTTCATGTGAGTTTTTTGGGAAGGCTGGATTATGGTGGTGGGGTGAAGGAATGAAGCAGTAGCATACCATGGTGCCTAAATCCTATCCTTGCATGCCCTGAATCTCATATGAATGTCAGTTTCTGTCCCAGAAGCTCCACTTCCCATCCAGCTCCTTGCTTGTGGCCTAGGAAAGCAGTGGAGGATGGCCCAAAGGCTTGGGACCCTGCACTCATATCAGAGATCCTGATGAAACCTGGCTCCTGGCTTTAGATCAGTTTAGCACCAACCACTGAGTACATTTGGGGAGTGAGCCAGTGGATGGAAGATCTTTTTCACTGTATCTCCTTCTCTCTGCAAATCTGACTTTCCAATAAATACAAATAAATATTTTAACATTTTTTGATAGTCAGCCCAAACTTTCAAGCAATTATATTTTATATCTGTGTTTTTTTTCTTTAAGAGTAATCTATTTTTTAAATTTTATTTTATAGAAAAGAAAGAAGAGACAGAGAGTAAGATATTCTATCTGCTGGATTGTACCATTATTGCTTGCAACAATCAGAGCTCAGTTGGACCAAAGCCAGGAGCCAAGACCAAGAATTTTTTCCAGGTCTCCCATGTGGGTGCAGGGTCCCAAGGCTTTGAGCCATCCTCCACTGCATTCCCAGGCCACAAGCAAAAAGCTAAATGAGAAGCAGAGCTGCTTGGATAGGAACTAGCATCCATATGAGATCCTGGGCTTGCAAGGATAGGATTTAGGAGCAATTGCATCACACTTCTTCATTTCCTCACCCTGCTGGATGAGAATTGGAGCAACTGGGACCATATGGGATCCTAGTGCATGCAAGGTGAAGTTTAAAGACACTAGGCTATTGTGCCAATCCTATTTATACTGACAAAATATGCTATACATAGATGAGGACATAGAAAGGTCACAGCCAAAAATGTAATTAAATGTTGTTTTGCTCCAAATAATAATTTAAATTCAATGGATATTAAATTCATAATATTCATTTTGTGTAAAAAATTTTAATACCTCTAACATTGTACTTTTCTACTTCCATGTTGTACATGTCTACTTCCAATAGTATTGAAAAAATGTTTTTAAATAAATAAGCATTTTATCAACCTCCCAGAAACTATAATCATCTTCATGAAAATCTTGGAGGATTTTTAAAGATTTGTTTGCATAATTTCCTTGTTAAAGTTTAACTCAGAAAGGGGAAATAGGGCCTCAGCAATGGCCTAGAGTCTAAATACTCACCTTGAACACCCAGGATCCCATAGAGGTGCAAGTTTCTGCCCAGCATCTCCACTTCCTATCAAGCTCCCTGTGTGTGGGCTGGGAAATGAGTAGAGGATGCCCTTTGAACCTTGCATCCACATAGAAGACAGTGAGGAATCTGCTGGATCCTGATTTCGGATTGGCTCACCTCTGGCCTTGAATTCACTTAAGTAGTGAGCCAGTGGACAGATCTTTCTCTCTGTCCATCCCCCTAGCATGCCTTTCCAATAAAAATGAATAAATAATAAAAAAGAAAAACAAAATGATCATGTATTGATTTATTTATCTGTTTTATCAATGACATCTTTAAACACAGCATTTTGTGTTTCCCAGATTAAAGAAAATTCTAATATCCAAACTATAAATACTATATTAGATAAAAGCTATTGATTTCAAAATGTCTGTCTTTATGTTGATCAACTGTTCATACTGCATGTCCTAGTTAAATTTGTCTTTGACACACACACAAAAAAATTTAGAGGACAAGGAAGGGGAAAGGTTTACCAAAGGAGTAAGATTTATCATAGGCATAACAAAAATATGATCTCAACAAAAGGGAGAATGAGACAGGAATCTGTATTCCTGTATTTACAGCAGCACAATCTCCAATAGTAGTGACATGGATGCAAGCCAGATGGCCCTCAAAAGAGGAGTGGATAAAGAAAGTGTGGTATACATCTACTCCATGGAATATTACCAAGCTATTAAGAAGAATGAAAGTTACAATTTGCAATCAAATAGTCCCAAACAGAGACATTAAGGTCAGTGAAATAAGTCAGTTTCAAAAGGACAAACATCATGTGTTCTCTCTGATATAAGGCAATCTTCATGCAGAACACAAGATCAATGCACAAGCTCTTTCAATACTCTTTTTGCTACATCCCATGGGTTATGATATTTTTGTTTCTATTTTCATTTCTTCCAAAAAGTTTCTTTTTTTCTATGACAATGATCACTGTCTCATAGGTGATATTGTAACAACCTTTTGTAAGAAGTTTTTTAATTTTCTTTTTTATTTCTTTAACAACACATCGGTGCCTCAGTAACATGTTATTTAGCTTCTTGTTGTAAACTTTCTGTTTTTCTTCCTGTTACTGATTTTCTTTAATGGCTTTTGTTTAAAAGGATGAATAGTAGCTCTGTAATAGATATTATCATGTCCATATGTGAATGTACAATGCAGCATGCACCTCTACTTCCAAAACAAAGATGAGTTCCTGATGAAACTATTAAATATATCTTGGCAATAGGATGCTTGACTCTCTGCCAATGTCCATGACTACAATATCAGAATATGATTAACTAGCAGAATGATGGACTTATGACTGTTTATGAAGGAGTATATTTTTGAATAATATAGGGCAAATCAATGGGCAAGAGAGGCTTTGGAGAGGGTGGTAAAGGAAATTGCAGTGGCTAAGGAATTGTATCATGAAATAGTAAAATTAAAAAATAAATAAATAAGAGACAGGATGTATAAGCATGCTTGTGAATGGGCTGTACTGAGTGAGGTTCAGGGTTTACTCTCAAGGGTATGGGCTATCAATCCTGTGGACTGTATAATTTCTGTGAAATTATTTGGCCTGGTTCTGCCTAGGTGAACTCAGAGAAAACTTAAAATTCAAATAAATCTGAAGTTGGCTAGTTTTTAAAGTTGAAAACTTTGCAGTATAGACAAATGAATGTATGAGCCTGGAAATAAATTTTGCAGCAAAACAGGCTCCCCATCCTGAATATTTGTAGAGGTATTTGAATTCCTCGCATTTCATTGCCTTCTTTGAAAGTCTGAGAAGCGTCATCCTATCGGCTTCCTATTAGGAGTAGGAGTGTCAGGCAGGGAAATTTTATTGCAATGTTGTTTTACCTAGTCATAAGTAATTAAGGGGTGTTATTTATTCTGGATACTTTTATCCAACATTGTTCTGGGCAATGGTTTCACAAAAAATAGCAATTTCCCAGAGCAAAAATAGGGGTGGAATGTTGGATATTGTAGTTGCTGCCTTAAAGGGTCTTGTGACCTCTGCTTTTTCCTTACTAACTACCTGCTTTGACTATCATGACTAATGACATTTTATTCCTAGGCCTGAAAAAACACTTCAATATATTAATATACTTGTCTTAATCCAAGAATTATATCCAAGATTATATTGTCTAACCACAATATCATAAACAATGTTAGCAGTTATGTCACCACTAAAACTTTATTTTCATACCTTGCAAGTTTTCAAACTTTCAACTTTTCGAATTTGGATTTACTAGATTTAGGATCTAGGATATTTAATTGGAAAAGAATTGTGGTTGGCAATCTGTTATGATGTAATAGTTATTTAGTTCAGAAAAGACATGGTGGAGAGAAGCTCTCTGGGTCTTTTGAGTTAGCATCTCTTATTGCTCATTTGGACAATAAAAAGTAAAATGGAGTTGCCATTAAAAAGAAGATAGGCAAAACATTTCTGATATTTGTGCAATTTTTATACCACACATGTCTCATATACCACACATGTAGCATATTCATGGATTCTAAATATGGTTTTACAATCTTGACCTAGTATATTAGTTTCAGTATTCCCATTTGGTACAATAAGACACGCTTTGGGTCCCAGCTCCACTTCCAATTCCAGCTGATGGCTTTAGTAAGTGAACCCATGCCATACAGAAACTCCAATTTTTGCACTAAGTACAGCTTCAGCCATTGGAAATCATGGAGAAGTGAATCAGAAGATGGGAGTGTGTTCATTCTCTCTCCCTCATTTCTTTTTGTCGATGTAATTATGACTTTCAAAATAAATAAATACATACATAAATGCATAAATTTTAAATCTCATAGAAACAAAAGGGAAAGATAGTCTTATTTTGCTGCCAAAGTTTTGTAATGCTTGTATTTGTATTCTTTGAGAGAAAGAGATCCTCCACATACAGGCTCAATCCCGTGATGGGCAGTGGCTATCAATGGGCCCAGTCAGGGCCAAGAATCCAGATCTCCTGTGTATGTTCAGGAACACAAACATTTAATTCATCTTTTGTGTTTCCCAGGCAATTAGCAAAGAGCTGAATCCGAAATAGAGCACACAGAGCTCACAACAGCACCCATTTGGGATTCTGGCCTTCTCAGTGGAGGCTATACATGTCACATCACAAAGTTTACTTCACTGAAATTTTGGAATTGCATCTTAGTCATAGTTTTGATGATGTATAATCTGATGATTGTGATATAAAGGAAGAAATAGGAAAATTAAAACACTTCTGGTGTGTCAATATTACTTTGCTCACAAGTGAAAGAAATTCAAGGTGAAATATCTTGGTCACGAAGCATCATTTATTGTTCTATAGCAGTAAAGCTTTTAAATAACCATAGCTAAAAACAAAACAGAATTCCTCTTTGCTCTGCAATAAGCTGGCTTGGACTGCAGATTGTTGGCAGAGTTCTTGGCTCAACCCTCTTTGTTGCTTCCCCTTCAATGCTGAGTTTCTTTTTCTTTTTTTCAGAAAATCTATTTATTCATTCATTCATTCATTCATTCATCCACGTATTGATAAGGCAGATATACAGAGAGCAGGAGAGACAGAGAAGATCTTCTGTCCGATGGTTCACTCCCCACGTGACTGCAAGGACTGGAGCTGAGCCAATCTGAAGCCAGGATCCAGGAGCTTCTTCCAGGTCTCCCACTTGAGTGCAGGGTCCTCAGGCTTTTGGCTGTCCTCGACTGCTTTCCCAGGCCACAAGCAGGGAGCTGGATGGGAAGCAGGGCTGCTGGGATTAGAACCAGCACTGACATGGGATCCTGGAGCATCCAAGACGAGGACTTCAGGTGCTTGGGTTTTGTGCAGGGTCTTGAGTTTATTTTCTATATCAATAAATCTGTGCCCTTAATAAACCAGGTCTTATTGGTACCAAAAATCCAGATACTTTACCCAAGAACCATACCAGTTGATGCTTTGTATTCCTATTTAAACAAACAACCCAACAAACAAAAAAACTGGCATATCAAGTAATCCCCATAGTTTATAGTGCAGTACTGACTCAGTTCCTAGTTGTTCCTCTTCTCATCTAGCTTCCATGTACTATAGTTGATGTTTTGGTCCTTCATTCCAATGTGGAAAACTATGCAAGGATTCCTAGCTCCTGTCTTAGCCCTGGCCCAAGCCCAGCTGCTGCAGCATTTGATGAATGGCAGAGTGGATGAAAGATCTCTCTGTCAATCAGGGCAACCTTAAAATGTGATGATTCATTCTGATGGTTGAATTTTGGTCTATTTGGCAACAACTGAATCAAGAGTTTGAAGATAATATTTAAGAAAGGGATTTTGTATGGAGATAAAATCTTTACAACAATCCAAACGCACTCCAAAATTAGAGTAGATACAATTCCCAGGAAAAAGTAAGACACGACAGTCATGCTTTTTAAAGTGTTTTTATAATTATCCTGTCTAAACAGTGGGATTTTTGTCAAAATGTATGAGAAATAAAGAATAGCAAGGCAAATCTTCCCTAAATTTAAGAAAAACAATGAAGAAAATGGAGCATTTGTGTGTATAACTTGTATGAAACACAAGGGCAGAGACCTTGCTTTCGGACCATCAGAGGAATGGAATGTGTGATGCTCTTAACCATGTTATTCTCCATGCATTCCTCTTTGAAACTGTGGGTATGGTTGTGCTTCTGTATCTTTCAGTCATTTACAATATTGCACTCCAGTGACCTGTTTTCTGATGTATTCTTCTGTGGGGTGTGAAAACTACTTGCCCTGTAAGGGCAGGAATCATGCCTTTGATATTTTCAGCTGCTTGTTAAGTGCCTTTCCCTGGCAAATGCATCGCATACTGTCTAACATCCTAATGCACCAATTGAAATAGTTGCTATACTTGCGATCACTATTCCTGAACAAACAAGCCAGTGCGTAGAACACATTGACTTTATTGCTGTTTGATGTACCAGGAAAAATGAGAAAACGAATGCAAGCTGGAATTTTTGTGATTTTAATTGTGGGGAGGTAACTTTTCATTTGAAGTAGAATCAAGTACATTTAATAATAATAGGAAAAACAGGATCAACATTTGGAAGATTTATTTTACTGAGGGGCTCTGGATGTCAGCCAATGTGCATTGTGGGTAAACAATGATGTCTCAGTAGTGTGAATGTCACTCCTACGTGGTTCTTGGGGCTGACCTGCACACAGGCACAGAAGGACTAGCCAGTGTGAAGCGTGCGTGGGAAAAACTCTAAAGCTTGTAAGAGCTGAAGAGGTATTTCACCTCCACCTTAGTGTTGCTGTATGAGTTGTGGGTCCTCTGTTCCTGTTTGAACTTACAGCCTGTGTTCATTTGTATTATCAAGCTGATAAATTGAAGGTATGCAGTGGAAAGTTTTCAAAGGAAACTTTCACTCATGTTTCTATTTATTTATTTATTTATTTATTTATTTATTATTTTCATATTTGTTTTTACCAGAAAGGCAGATTTACAGAGAAAGGGACTCACAGAGTGAGATTCCCAATCCATTGTTTCATTCCCAAAGTGGTCCCAATGGTAGAGCTGAATCAATCCAAAGCCAGGATCCAGTAGCTTTTTTCAGGTCTTCTTTGTGAGTGCAGGGTCCCAAGCCTCTGATACATACTCGACTGCTTTCCTAGGCCACAGTCCAGGAGCGGGATGGAATTGGAGCAGCCAGGACAGGAATTGGAGCCCTTATCAGAGATTTAGCATTTGGACTATGGCACTGGGCACAAATTTCCCTGACATTTAAAAAGCCATATTACTGTGGCTTCCTCTGCTTAGTCTTGGGGGAAATTATATATATATATATCATCTAGATAGATACATATCTAAGTGCAGCAAAAGTATCCAAAGACTTTCTAATAAATCTAAATTTCTGTCTACAGCAAAGAGGTTAAACATGAATTCATTCTGCAAGGACAAGGGAACTAATTTTCTTTTTAGTGTTCCACATGGCTTAATTTCCTAAGTAACCTCATGGGATTTAGATTAAGGACATTTTTGTTCCATCAAATACAAGGAACCGTGCCATCAAATCAACGAAAGATTCAAGACAGATGAGAGAATCCATGCTGGATCTGATCAGAGTCCCCTCGCTCAAACTGTTCTTCAATCCTATTAAGTGCCCGCCCTTCAGAGAGTTCAAGGAATAAGGAAGTAGATCACACCAACATGTGAAAAGGATGGATAAAATCACAGGCTGCAAACATTTTTTGCTTTTCATCAAGGTAAAATATCCTGTACAACCTGGGGTCTGTCTGTGGTGAATAGTTAATATGTATGCTTTCACTGATTCATCTTCTGTTTCCAATTGCCAATGATTATTGAATAGTATTGACTTAATGCTTTTTGATATTTAGGAATGAATTCCACATGCATTATCTCTCTAAGACTATGACTTACCCTGGCTCATGCACTAAATCCATAGAACACATCAGGTTTTAGGAAGAACATGATAACAAGTGGGATATTAATAACTTTCTCCTTTAGTCAACCTGGTTTGTATAGCTGGAGGTTGATGGATAATTCTCACTTTTATGACAATGTCACAAAATCAAGCTCAAGAAGCAAAATGCTCTATCAGATAACATCGTTTGGTCTCCCAGTCAAGGGTTCTGTTCAAGCTCCATGGACTCTTGTGTATGTAGAATGATGGCAGATTCCTCTCCAACAATTACAGTCCAATTCTTTTTGTCATGGGAATACCATTCACTGTTCATTCAGTGTGCTCTACCAAAACAATGAACAGAAGGGGAGAGAGAGAGAGAATTCATGTAATCCAATGCTTTCATGAATGCTTAGGTTTGTTAGATATCAGAAATAAATGTATAAATGTATATTTTGAATGGCCAAACTGCTCAGTCTTGCTATCATTGTGTTAGATTTCTAGTCCCAATTACAAAACAGATTTGATATTCTATCTCTAAAAGTTAATATTTTTTCTGCTGCTCCTTAGATCGTCTAAATCTTCTGATAAAGAATATGAAGTATCCATAAATTAGTAATAGAAAGTTTAGTCGTTTTAAATGTTAGTAATTATTTGATTTAACAAAGTAAATACACTATAAGAAACTGGAATTTTTGGAGCTTGGCACTGCAGCCTAGTGGCTAATTCCTCAGCTTGCCAATGCTAGGATCCCATATGGGCATCTGTTCCTGTCCTTGTTGATCCACTTCCCGTCCAGCTCCTGGCTTATGGCTTAGGGGACCCTGCACCCAACTGGGAGACCCAGAGGGGGGTCCTGGCTCCTGACTTCAGATCAGCTGAGCTCCAGCCATTGTGTCTGCCTGAGGAGTGAATCAGCAGATGGATTTTCCTGTCCATCTTTCCTTCTCTTTGTATATCTGACATTCCAATACAAATAAATGAATCTTAAAAAAAAAAAAGAAAAAGAAACTAATTTTTTCACAAGGATGTTGCCTTACCTCTCAATCCATGTAGGCAATTTAGGAAAGCTGATTTTTTTCTGGGGATTTTTCTTTCAACCAGGTCAGTACATTTTAGTTACACAGTGAAGATGGATTTGATTTTAGAACCTTATTAAATGACCCAATTCTATTTTTTTTTGTTTTGCTTTTGTCCTTCTGAGGCATTCTTGTGCTTGTTGAATTACATAATTTTAAGATCACTTGGCAAAATAAGAAATGAATATATGATAAAGTGAGCACAATCAGTTTTCTCCTCTGCTTCCATTATGGAATGAAGGTGGTATACCATTATCACTGTAAAAAGTGACAAGACAAACAAGCTCTGTTGTCTTTACTACCTCATCCCTTTTCTAAATCTTGTAAGCTAAAATAGAAAGTGATTCAGCAGGGGATGATTTCTTGAGCCAGAGTTTCATGGAATTGCTAAATTTCCTCATCCAAAAAAAGCCACGTTCATTATTGATAAATTTTGTTAAATGCCTGTTATGATTTTTTTTAGTTTTAAAGAATGAGTGTTCTTGCTTCTATTGCTTAGCAATTACTAAAACATAATACTGTCTTTTAAAAAAAGATATTTCCTGCCAACTCCCTCCAAGTTTTCCCAGAAGCAGGATGGAGTTCATCATGAGGAAGTAGGTGTTTGATCATAAAACTAAATAACAGGTAAAATGGCCCTGGGGCTTCATGCGTGTGGAAATCACAAGTCTTCTAAAGGCTCCGGGGTGCTCATCCCATGGAGGAGTTAACTGAAGGCTCCTGGGTGCTCATCCCATGGAGGAGTTAACTGAAGGCTCCTGGGTGCTCATCCCATGGAAGAATTACCTAAAGGCCCTTGGGTGCTCATCCTACGTAGGATGACTTTGTTAAGACTTCCTGACTCCAGGTGACTGGGTGGGTGAAAGGCAGATATATAGAAAGGAGAGACAGAGAGGAAGATCTTCTGCCTGATAACTCACTCCCCAAGTGACCACAATGGCCGGTGCTGAGCCAATCTGAAGCCAGGAGCCTCCTCCAGGTCTCGCATGTAGGTGTAGGGTCCCAAAGACTTGGGTCATCCTGGACTGCATTCCCAGGTCACAGGTAGGGAGCTGGATGGGAAGCAGGGCCTCGGGCATTAGAAATGGCACCCAAATAGGATCCTGGCGCTTTCAAGGCAAGGACTTAACCACTATGCTATTGGGCTGGGCCCAGGCACAGGCAAGTTTTAACCTCGGATCTATCATGGTGTCCTAGTGAGTGGAATGGATGCTAGCTCGTGGGACATACTTTGTGATGTGTCAGGGAATTCTCATGCTATTCCCTTTACCTCCCCCAGGAAGTACCGCCCATCAAGTGGTGCCACAGAGATGGTGCATAGTGAGAGTCGGTTCAGGGTCTGTTGGAGGACACCAACCAACAATGGTGGTAGCAACAAGAGACAATGAACTGTGTTAGGTAAATACCTGGTCAGGTGCTGCATTCATTAAGACTGAGACTGGAACATTTCATGAGTCTTCCTTTGAAGATACTATTCCAGTGCTTTTCTTTTCTCCTCACCACTGCAACACAATACGGGATTGTGTGCTTTCTGACCAGCTACCATCTGCAGTCACAGCAGACGAGCACCTCATCCACCGCATGTCACCATGTCTTCTCTTACACTGCTTTGAAGGCTTTCGTTATCCTGTATTTCACTGAAGGAGTTGATGAGATCTTCCCCAATTATTTTGCAGTGCACTCACCTAGAGCAATAGAGCAATGGGCACTTCAGTGGAAGCAAAATAAAGCTCATCCAAGCCTCGTGGTTTCTCATCACATGTATTACCTGTCTCTTCTAAGCCTGTCTTCAGAAAAAGACAAATGTAGAAGTACAGTGTATAGGGATTTTTAATTATAATGTTTTATTTTAAAAATAAAATAAAATCCTTAATTTTGTTTCTAGTCTTAAATAATAGGTGTTATTTGAAGATGTTTTATATTTTTAAAATATATATAATAATCCAAAAAGATCCAATGTAAAATAAATTTATCATTAACACGTAACTCCAATGTAAACATATATAAAAATAAATTGGATTTCCTGATTTTTTATTTCTGTTGGTAAAATTTATTTAAATGGTGAGAAAATCAAACACACATTGAGGGATAGTCTGGGTGGAGGGAGGAAATGTGAGAAAGTGATATTTCTGTATTCATTTTGTGTTCACAGGGAGAGAGGGCTCCACTAGCTGTTGCCTGGCTTCCCCTGAACCTGGGACGGGGTGATTACTTATACCACCCTTCGGTCCCAGGTGAGGCAGAGTGCATTCTGGGGAACTAGTCATGTGACAAGTAGGCAAATTGCATTACATTAGTCGTGGGAGGTGTGGCTTCCCACAGGTAAATCTAAGCTTGTTATCTACTGGTGCCATTTGATTCCCTGCTGAGATCCCTGACCTACTCTGAAGAGTTACTGGAGGATGCAGTTTCAGCTCATCCTCTGTAGCTACAGAGCATGGATTACTATTTTAAGGCATATATTAGGTAGTTTTGATGTTATGTTGATTTAGAAACAAGATTTTCAAATAATTCTGAAACTGTTATCTATATGCACAACTCTTCTGTTGTTGTTGCATTCTCTGCTTTAATCTTATCTTTTCATATGTGTCAGTACCCAAAAATTAAGGACTTTCTAAAAGAAGGACAGAAAAAAAAGTAAGAGAAGTTTATGGAGATTTCAGAGTAGTCAAAGCCATGAGAAAAGATGAGGTTGTGTCTGTTTACTGTGCCAAATTATGAGTACCCATTCATATCATTAAAAGTAGTCATTTTGAGTGATTTTTGTTTGTTTTTAAAGATTTTTTAAATTATTTTAATTGGAAAGCCAGATATACAGAGAAGAGGAGAGATGGAAAGTAAGATCTCTTCACTGGTTCACTCCCTAAGCAGTCACAATGGCCAGAACTTAGCCAATCCAAAACCAGGAGCCAGGAGCTTCACATCTCCCACATGTACACAGGGTCCCAAAGCTTTTGGGCCATCCCAGACTGCTTTCCCAGGTCACAGACAAGGAGCTAGATGGGGAGTGGAGCAGTCAGGATTAGAACCAATGTCTATGGGATCCTGTCACATGCAAGACAGGGGCTTTAGCCTCTAGGCTACAGCACAGAGCCATGATTTTGATCTAATAGCATTCCATTACATACTTCTCCCATTAGGTTGATCCATATGAAATTGACATTTATTTGTTTGCTAGTGACAAATGACAATCTGATGTGATTTAATTCAGTAAAATGTAAACTTTATTATCTAGCTATAGGCTATCACTGACTGATAAATATTTCTTGGGAAAACACTACTTCACTTTTTTTACTGTAAATTTTATTAAATTTTAGCATTTTCTGAAACCTGATATTTTTATGCTTGTTCAAGCCAACATATACATGCATTTATAATAGCACAAAAGAATAAAAAGATTCACAGTCTACATATTTTATTTTAAAATACAATAGATATGCTACCTTATAAACTTTAAAGATTTATGCTGCATAGTAAATACATATGTATTTATACAATTCAATCCCTTGCTGTGTTTAATATATACAGAAAGATAGTAATTTGTAGTAGTCCTTTGAAAGGTTACATTTATTGCTGTGCAATAAAGTAAATTCAAAATATAAATTTATAGACCGCTGCAATTGAAATAGTCTATTATTTTAGCATATAACTCATTATTGTTTTATATTTTATCCAGAAATATAGATGAATTGAAATAACCTACTTGGTATAACCCATCATCAAACTACTCGCTAAGCAAACAACTATTAAAAACAAATACCGAACACTGTGCTTGAGGTGAATCTTCAGAAAGTTTAAAATAGTTTTGTGCTCCGTGTAACCTAGCAGTCAGCAGATGACACAGAAACATTAAGTCACAGTCACAAAGCAGCATGATGAGTTCTGTCACTGTCTATCGTCACCACTCAAAGAAGATGGGATATCTGTCATAGACGCCTGCATCAACTCTAAAACTATCAAAGAATTGCAAGAACTGCCGTATGAATGTGTCTTCCTCACATTTAAAGCATCACATATTTCACTGTCTCTAAAGACAACACTAAGTTTTCACTTTGCAGTGATGGCATTTCATTGTCTAGGTAGGTTTGCAAAAGGATCTGATTGTCACTGTCTTAGGTTAGATCACTTCCCAGGTACATTTTTGCAACACTGGTTAAAATAAAGCTGAAAGTTCACTCTTGCCTCTAGGGCTGCTGAAAAATTAAATGCCATGTTTTCTGTGGTTTATCAAATCAAAAAGGCTGAAACCCCCTTTTTTGCCATTAATTAATGACGGAACATAGTGAAGCAGACGTCAGCTTAGGAAAGTAATAACTTTTTATTAACTGAAATTACCAATGCTCTCTGCATCTTTTTCTTCCAAAGTTTTTCAACTCCTTGATATTTCATTCATTAAAAAAAAAATGCTGCTATTTCATGTGACAGAGGTAATCTGGCAATGCAAAGTGATCTCAGAATGAGGGTCACACTGACATTCACACATCCCATGGTTAAATAACTTGTCGATTTACATTAATCTGAATATAGACATATTATGATGGAATTTAATGAGTTTTCATACTGTATTGACAATTTAGAGTTTAGTCTAATGCATTTTATTCTCTATTGCTTTTATTTTTGTGCTTCTCCTGAAATTTAATTCTGGAGGGCTCATGGTGTGGCTTGTGGACCTCAGGAGCATCAAGGCAGCAATTTAGTTACACATCTGGAACCCACCCCAAGGTGACTTCTTCAGGAAAACTCTGTATCAAAATGCAGTGCACCAGCATGCATAAGAATGCTTGCATAAGAACGAATTCAAGATATCCACTTGGGGTTACAGGAAGCCGAGCATTCAACATTTTGCTTTATGAGTTAACTAAACTTTATGCACAGGACATCTTAATCAGTCATATTTACACGAGTTTCTTCCTTTTTTTATTTCCTTGTATTTAGCATTCTTTCTCATTTTGAAGTTCAAACTGGAAAACATTCAATCAGCTTGCTGCTATGCAAGCCTTTTTCAATGAACGTGACTGTCTGTTAGTCTGTGCTAGCATTCTATCTGTTTTCTTCACAGTGAGTGTAGAAAGCATTGGCAGCACGCATTTATTACAGGGTCACCACATTTCTATCAGCCACAGACTCTTCAGCTCCAGTAGTTAAGTCTTACATCTATTTTCTTTTCTGCTTTATCCCCAACATCCTACACATGGCCTGTAATGCAAAAGATGTGTCTTCCATCTGGTGAATGATACTGAAGCCAGAAGACAGATCATGGCTCATCTGAAAACAGCATGTGACTGGGGACATGATGGATGTATTAGGAGAGGCCAGTTGTGGCTGCTTGGTGAACGCTTGCGAGAATGGGAGGTAGAATTGCAAAGGAAGAGCCCAGCACTGAAGGAATTAAGGAGGTTTATCCAGGCACACAGAACCTGCTGCCCCAGGTGTGTGTGCAGATACACACACACACACATACACATAACACAGTGTGTTTCTGACCTAGAGCAGTGGCTACTATTCTTGATCCGCATAGAAAACAGAATGTTCATATTGCTCTCAAGCAGAGAGACTTGAAATCAGTTTACTCCATTCCTAAAGGGACAAGATTGTGCATGGTAGGAGTTCCTGACCGGGCCGGAGGCGTGGCCAAGCGGCTAAAGTCTTCGCCTTGAACGCACCAGGATCCCATATGGGCACAGGTTCTCATCCCGGCTGCTCCACTTCCCATCCAGCTCCCTGCTTGTGACCTGGGAAAGCAGCCGAGGATGGCCCAAAGCTTTGGGACTCTGCACCCGTGTGGGAGACCCAGAAGAGGTTCCAGGTTCCCGGCTTCAGATCGGAGCAGAACCGGCCCGTTGCACTCACTTGGGGAGTGAATCATTGGACGGAAGATCTTCCTCTCTGTCTCTCCTCCTCTCTGTATATCTGACTTTGTAATAAAAATAAACAAATCTTAAAAAAAAGAGTTCCTGACCAGTTATTTGAAATCATGATGTCTTTTCACTTTCATCGTGGGCTCAATATGCTTCTGACATTGTTTGAGAATAAATACTCTTCTCTATTCCTTGTTATCTGATCACACTGTTTGGTATTCTGGGGTTCACCAAATTCCATCATTATCTGGTTACATATATTTGCTAAACATTAATTTTGTGACTGCAAATCTTGTGATAATTTCACATAGCAGAGTGAAAGGAGGCTTAATAAACCTTGTAAGACAAGGTTGCTGCTGAAGTGCTTGGTATCAGCTGATTCTTTCATTATCACCATAGTATTCATGCATGACTTATACATGTATCTGTAGTATTGACAGGATTGTTTGTTTTACCTTCAAAATTGATACACTGGAAATAAAGACAACTCTAATTCATTTTAACATTTTTTTGTCAATAAATCATAAATTATGAATCCATAATGGTAAATTTTCAGTAATTATCATTTATGTGAATCCTTTTACTTTGTAAATATGCTCTGCAATATGGTCAAATCCTGGTTCTTCTTTTATAATTGGCTTTATTGCAGACAGTCAAGTGTGTGGGTCTATTTTGCTTTATTTGTAACAGCTTGGCTGCCACTTTTTGTTTTAACATGATGTGGTGTTTTCTGAGATTGTATATTGGTAGGCTTGAGGTATTAAGTATGACAGCATTTCTGTTTTACAGTTTGTTTTATAAAAGACTATCTGAAAGGCAATGTGACAAACAAAGAGATCCTTTACCTTAAGTCCACTTCCCAGATGGACACAATAACCAGGTCTGAGTCATGCCAAAGCCAGAAACCAAGATCATCTTAGAAAATGAATTCTTGGATAAGACATCCAAGGCGAAGGGAACAGAAACAAAACCATAGAAAAGATATCACAGCAAACTGAAAAGTCCTTGAACATCAGAGAGAGAAAATACTCAATAAAGAGACACTTGGCAACATGACGCAAAATATTTACAAGCTGCTTACGTTACAAAGGGTTAATATCCAGACTATACCAGCAACTCAAAAACAAAACTATCCAAAGTAACAACAAAACCTGTCCAGGTGAGAAAAGAACAAAGGATGCAAATATCCCTTAAAGAAGCATAAATGTCCAACAAACATATGAAAAGATTAAATATCAGGAACCATCAGGGAAATTTAAATGAAATACTGTCACAGCCCTGTCATATCACTATTATCCTCAAGACAGAGAACACCAAAGCTGGTGAGATTGTGATGAAAAGCCAACACTAATGCACTATTGGCAGGAATTTAATTACCATAACGACTGTGGAAAACAGTGTGGAGATTTCTTCAGAAACTAGGAACAGACTTGCGCTAGGATCCAGCAATCCCACTACTGGGTCTGTACCCAAAAGACATGAACATGTTGTATCAAAAAGACATCTACATCAACATGCTTTAACATAGCTGTTCACAAAATGTCCATCATGGGATGTACAGATAAAGAAGTTATATACATATTCATATCACATACACACATAATTCACACTTAAAAAGGAAATTAATTTTGTTATCTTACAAAATTACCTAGAACTGGAAGACAAATTGTGGAGAGAAAAAGTTGGATACAAAAAGACAAATATCACATGTTTACCTTATATGTTGGAGCTTATATAGTCAAGAAATTAAAACAAGGGCTTGTGTGGCATATTAGGTAAAGCCACAGCTTGCATTGCCAAAACCCCATATCAGTGCCAGTTTGCATTCCAGCTGTTTCATTTCCAATCAATTTTCCTCCTAAATATGCCTGGTTCAGGGGCCTGGTTCAGGTTTACCCAGGTTCTGATCCAGCTTCCTCTAAATGCATGTCGGAAGGCAGACAGAAACTGACCAAGGGTTTGGGCCCCTGCCACCAACCCCATGTGTATGTCGAAGGGGTAGTTAATGGCTTTGGCTCCTTGCTTTGTCATGGTCTAATCGGCCTGTGGCAGACTTTTGGGGGAGTGTAGCTAACAAATGGAAGATATTTTTCTCCTTTCTGTCTCCCTCATTCACTCCCTCTGCCTTCCTCTCCCTGCCTCTCCCTTCCTGCTCCTGCATTCCTCTCCCTGTCCTCTCCCTTTGACCTCTTTCTCTCCATTTCTCCCCCTCCTTCTTCCTCTCTTCCCTCTGGTTTATTCCCACTCCCATTCCTCTCCCCCTCCCTCCCTCTCTTCCTCCCTCTTCTTCTGCCTCTCCTCTCCCTAGCTCTCCCTCTCCCTCGCTGCTTTACCTTCCCCTCTCCTCTCCTTCTCACTTCCCCGCACTCACACCTTCTCCTTTTTTCTCTCCCTCTCCCTCTCATCCTACTCTCAGTCCCTCGCTCTCTGTCACTCTGCCTTTCAAATAAATGCTTTGAACAATAACGGAAAGAAAATTATACTTAAAATTTGGCGTATAGTGGAGCAATAGAACAAAACATGAGGAAATTTCTCAGTTATGGCAGCTGATCACACACACAGTGCTTTTTCTTTTTTTTCTTTTTTTTTTTAAAGATTTATTTTTATCACAAAGTCAGATATACAGAGAGAGGAGGAGAGACAGAGAAGAAGATATTCTGTCTGATATTTTAATCCCCAAGTGAGCCGCAACGGCCGTTACGCGCCGATCCGAAGCCGGGAAGCAGGAATCTCTTCCGGGTCTCCCACGCGGGTGCAGTGTCCCAATGCATTGGACCGTCCTCGACTGCTTTCCCAGGCCACAAGCAGGGAGCTGGATGGGAAGTGGAGCTGCCGGGATTAGAACCGGCACCCATATGAGATCCCCGGGGCGTTCAAGGCGAGGACTTTAGCCGCTAGGCCACACCGCCGGGCCCCACACAGTGCTTTTTCACATGCTGTCCAGTCAAGGGACACATGAATGCTGGGGCATAACTCTACAGAATCTGACATTTTTGTCTCTGCATAACAGAGATGCTCAGTGGTTCAGTCTACCTTACTCTTTGCTCATATAAAAACACAGAATTTGGGGAGTTGGGCATTCTCCAACCGGGGATTTTCTGCTTAGTCTACAAAATTTCCTCAAAGACAAGAATTCTACCAAGTGATACCTTCTATTACAGGAATGCTACTGTTTTTTAAAGATATCTCAATGATGCTTCAGGAAATATTTCTACTTTAGAAAAGTCAAGTGTCCAATTGGCATGAGACTCATGACTGTCTTAAGAAAAAGTTCTCTGCTGAGGGTTTCTGAGGGATGACATAAGTACTTGTTTAAAAGGCAAAACTTCTTTGAACATTCCTTCCAAGAAAACAATATGCAAGGAAAAATAAAATAGGACTTCAATGAGGAATTTTCTATTTGAGAAATTAATGTAAATTCACTAATAAGAAGAAATAGACTGAAAAAAACTACATCATTAGCTCTAAGATTGAAGTACAAAAATGTAAAAAACTGATTGAAAATTGAATTAAAAATGTTTACATGGCAGGTTTGGGATGTCGTGGATAAGGCTGTGACCTGTCATTATGGTGTCCAACTTTGGAGCCCACATTCGTGTCACGGTTGCTCTGCTTCTGATTCAGCTCCCTGGCAATGAGCCCGATAAAGCAGCAGGAAAATGCTTCATTCCTTGGGTCCCTGACTTCTATATGGATATCAGGCTGGAGTTGCTGGTTGCCTGGGACTTGGGGGTGGAGGTTGTGCTGTTCTGCAAGCCACTCCCCTCTCAAGCACAATCAAAGTCCCAGAGTGGAAGGTCTCAGCCCTCTTGGCCCCTTTGGGTGCTGATTCTGCAATTAGGCTTTCTCTCTGTCTTCACCTCCCCCCCCCTTTAATCTCTTGTTTCCTGCAGGCAGACTTTAGAAAAGATAGCAATCTCTCTCTTTTCAGAACAAAACTCTATCAGTCTCTCTCTGCAGCCTTTTCTTTTTCACTCATGGTCCACCTTAGTTTTTCTTTCGTATCCTCTGATTAAAGTTTACCACTTGCTTAAACTGTTTTGGTGCCTGTGCTTGAAACGCTTTTTAAATAAAATGCAAGAATTCAGAAAATACACATTTGGGCCAAAAGCTAGACTATGACATTATCACTGGTTCCCACAGTTTACCTTCAAATACATTCTCCATGAACTTACTGAAAACCAGTGTATATCAAGTCTAAAGTGTGCTCTCTCAACCACTCTCTCTAGTCTCAGCATGTCTACTTTTGGGGCTGGCACCCTGGCATTGCACATTAGGCTCCATTGGGTAGCAATTCAATACCCAATCATCCCACTTCCAATCTAGCTCCCTGCTCATGGCCTGGAAAAGCAATGTAAAATGACTCAAGTGTTTGCGCCACACCACTCATATGAGAGAATGATTGCCAGGCATCTTCAGGTTTTCTTGCTTTTTATTTAAGTTTTATTTATTTTATTGGGAAGGTGGATATACAGAGATGAGGAGAGACAGAGAGGAAGATCTTCTGTCTGATGATTCACTCCCTAAGTGACCTCAATGACCGGTGCTGCGCCGATCTGAAGCCAGGAGTCAGGAACCTCTTCCAGGTCTCGCACGTGGGTGTAGGGTCCCAAGGCTTTGAACCATCCTCGACTGCTTTCCCAGGCCACAAGCAGGAAGCTGGATGGGAAGTGGAGCAGCCAGGATGAGAGCCGGCGCACATATGGGATTCCAGTGTATTCAAGGTGAGGACTTTAGCCTCTATGCTATTACACTAGGCTCCCAAGTTAAGTTATTAGCTCTTAGAGGTAATCACACAGTCCTCAAATTCAGTCAGTGGTTCCAAACTTGTTCTTTGAGGACACTGAGTTAAGCAGAGGAAGTCCATAATGTAATCAACATATCACCCACGTCAGCCTTGTGTCAACACAGGAGGGTTCATTATGGAGCAGACTCTGAAGGGCTTCCTCAACATTGTGTGTAAACTGTGAGTCAGCTGTCTGAATTTCCTGCTTGTCTTCTGGGAAAAGGTACGCTTTAAAGGATTTAGCAGTAGCAATCCCTGGCTCAGTAGGATGCACACATTAGGAAAAAGTAAACTGTTTATTCGGTTCACTGTGGGTTCTTCCCTTAAACAAAGATAATTTCACTTTGGCTCCAAAAGTACACCTTCTGTTTTCCAATCCTTTTGTGAATTTATAACTGCACAATCCACCACCTTTGTTCATTACATCCCCTTCCAAGGGGGAACTGTTTTTATAGTCGCAACACAGAGTTAGCAGTGTCAGTGTTGCCAAGAACTCTGAAATGCTGAGTGCTGTTTAATATAAGCAAAAGGCAAGAGAGGCAATTGCTGTAATCATTTCTATTACATTGTCATAACATATGGAGGCTAAATGATCCGTTCGGATGCACACGATTTCTGTAATCCAAAGCCTGGATCTCAGTCCAGTATGTTCTTTATAAAGCTTTTGTTTTCAAACCTGTGAATCGCACCAATAAGAGGAGAACACCAACAGTTGGGACACTCATGCGCATTTGTGAATTACTCTTAGAAACAGTTCACATGTTTTAACTCAAAGGTTCACAGAACTTACATACATTGTTTGTAGCAGCTACAATAGTTAATCCACAGGCACTTATTCACAAGAAGAGTGAGTGGAGCAGTACCCAATGGCAGAGCTATTGCAGAAAGCATTTCAGGAACTGGAGATTAGCAGCAAAGAGAGAAAAAAAAGTGCAGAGGAAGGACCCGATGCAATAGTGTAGTGGTTAAAGTCCTCGCCTTGAATGCGCCGGGATCCCATATGAGCACCTGGTTCTAATCCCGGCGGCTCCACTTCCCATCCAGCTCCCTGCTTGTGGCCTGGGAAAGCAGTCAAGGATGGCCTAATGCTTTGGGACCCTGCACCCGCGTGGGAGACCTGGAGGAAGTTTCTGGCTCCTGGCTTCGGATTGGCACAGCTCCAGCCGTTGTGACAGCTTGGGGAGTGAATTATCAGACAGAAGATCTTCCTCTCTGTGCCTCCTCTCTGTTTATCCGCCTTTCCAATAAAAATTTAAAAATCTGAAAAAAAAAAGGAAATTAATCACATAAGCACCCAATGTTGGTTTTCAACATTTGTCATTGACAAGAAGTTCAGAAACATAATAGGACATTTTATAATATTGACCTCTAAGGAAATAATAAAAAAAATAGTATTTTGCTAATTCAATTAAATGATAATGTCGGGCCCGGCGGCGTGGCCTAGCAGCTAAAGTCCTTGCCTTAAAAGCCCCGGGGTCCCATATGGGCACCTGGTTCTAATCCCAGCAGCTCCACTTCCCATCCAGCTCCCTACTTGTGGCTTGGGAAAGCAGTCGAGGACGGACCAAACCTTTGGGACCCTGCACCCGTGTGGGAGACCCGGAAGAGGTTCCTGGTTCCCGGCTTCGGATCGGCGCGTACCGGCCCGTTGCAGCTCACTTGGGGAGTGAAAAATCAGATGGAAGATCTTCCTCTCTGTCCCTCCTCCTCTCTGTATATCCAGCTTTCCAATAATAATAAAAAATCTTTAAAAAAATGATAATGTCAATTAAAAGAGTAATTCTGTACACAAACTTAACATTTCTCATTGTTTTTTCAAAAGCAATAAAGTACATAAATCTTAAAAAAAAAATAATTTCCCCTGAATAGACACCAATGGCTAAGTGGATTCAGTTATATATAACTGGAATCAGATAACGCAGGGACGCTTTGCTGTTCCGTGTTCATGGAACTGCATCCTTGATGTACAGCAGGTGCTCAAGCAGAAGAAAGCTGTGGCTCATCAAATACAGCTCTTTATTTTGAGCAGCTACGTAGCACAGTCTGTGCATAATCGATTTGAGCACTCATTGATTCTGTAGGACTTTCTCAAATCACTTTAAAGTAATCCAAGTAGATGTGTCAGATTGATATTCACTTAATACACATAACTATACTGTTAATTTTCATCATTTTATAAATTAGAGCTTTTATAACATTTTTAATCTTTGCACCACTTTTTGTAAGCATTTTTGAGATTTATCAGGCAGGAGAAAACGATTGGGATTTTGGAAGCCTGGAATTTATCACTGCTCCTGTCTACTTCAGTTTCTTCAGCTGCTAATTCACACTGGAGAGAATTATTTAAACTAATCAATCACACTTGTCTCTATATATTTCTTGGGTGGCTGTCATCTTTGCACCTAAGATGTCAGAGGGAGGGAGCTGTCTCGCAAGCAAATCAATGAGAGAAATTCTCACTTCTCCTTGAAGATAAATCAGTTCTTAAAGAGGAAGGCCTTAAGTGAAAACAGGCCATGTTCAAGATGGCTTCTATATGTGGTTTCATTGGATGGCTGGGTGAAGGTGTGTTAGAGAGGCAAAACCAAACAAAACACTAAAAACCATAAAGCTTCTCAAATGCGTATCCACAGTTAGCATACCATCATGTTCATTATTTTTTTGCATTTTAAATGCCCTTTGTTATAAGGAATATTACCTGGAATTAACCCCCATCTGTTTCAGGAAAAATGAATTTCTGTTAGGATATCTCAGACACTTTGTTTTTTCTCATTGTTATAAGTATAAAGCACAGGGCCCGGCGGTGTGGCCTAGCGGCTAAAGTCCTAGCCTTGAAAGGCCCAGGATCCCGTATGGGCACCGGTTCTAATCCCGGCAGCTCCACTTCCCATCCAGCTCCCTGCTTGTGACCTGGGAAAGCAGTTGAGGACGGCCCAATGCATTGGGACCCTGCACCCGTGTGGGAGACCCAGAAGAGGTTCCAGGTTCCCAGCTTCGGATCGGCGTGCATCGGCCCGTTGCGGCTCACTTGGGGAGTGAATCATCGGATGGAAGATCTTCCTCTCTGTCTCTCCTCCTCTGTGTATATTTGGCTGTAATAAAATGAATAAATCATTTTTTTAAAGATTCATTTTTTTAAAGATTCATTTTTTTAACAAATAGCTTAAGTATTTTATTTGTTTGCAACTAAGCTTGTTAAGACTATATAATGAAAATGTACAAAGAATAAGGTTGCAATTTTGGGTTAGATTTAAGTCAAAGACATTCATTAACAAGGAATCTCCGAATGTGAATATTCCAGAAATTTCTCTAAGCCATCTGATCAGAACAACTGTCTTACTTTGGAAGGTACTGGCATACATCTGAATTAAACCCAACATTTTTAGAAATAAGCCCTAGTTAAAAAACAAAAAACAAAAAAACCTACTCTATAGTCAAACTAAAACAGTTTTAATAGAACTTTCCTTTCCAGAAACAATATTAATGGAAACAAGGCATTTTGTAAAATGTGATCCTGAACAAGTCACAGTAAAAAATAAATGTATACTTAACTTCCACCTCCTCAAACAGAGGCTACTCTCTGTTCCTCGGCCTTGGAAACAAGGGCCAGAACAGCCTGTAAGCTGCGTCAGGCAGCGGCTGCCAAACAAAGCTCAAGCAGTTGAACATGGATACCTCCGAACAATCTGCGGAACCTGATAAAATTAGGGAGGAATATGAGCAAATTCTCAATACCAAACTAGCAGAACAATATGAATCGTTTGTGAAATTCACACATGATCAGATTATGCGATGATACAGGACAAGGCCAACAAGCTATGTGTCCTGAAGCTTTTGTGCGTATCTGGGTACCAGGCTTGACCTCAAAAGATGGCTGCTGTACGCTTTTTGCAACTGGTTTGATATCACATTTCAGCTCCACCTTCGCATCCTGAGAACACTTAAATGTTTCTGCAGGTCCATTTTATACAACTCGAAAGACCTAAAACTTTCTGGTTGCCACAAGCATATCTTTCTTTTCTGCTCATCCAATAAACAGCTGTGCCCTACTGTGATAGATTTTCCATACAAAAATACCTGGAGCAGCAGTTTAGCAAAATATGCCTTCAGTGGCACTCAACAAACGGAGTTTCCCCAAGCACAGTTCTGTAAGAAGTGTGTGTGAGAGTGTGTGTGTGTGTGTGTGTGCGTGTATTTTAAGTTATTATTTGTATTGTGCAAACTTTTTAATCTTGGGGATTCTGGCTGTGAATTTGATGCACGACAATTATGGTTAAAAACATTGGCTTGGTCTACAGAAGATCATTAATGTTTTGTGACCATATAAGTTGTAACAGTGGATTGTTTTATGTGTAGGTATTATTGTTAAACACAGGGACTACATCCAGGCACAGAGTATGAGTCATAATTTCGGATGGACATTAGATGTGATTATGACGATGGAGTGGAGATCTATGGTCCTAGATCTACACATGAGTGGTGAGAAATTAGAACAAACCGGAGACAGGCCATTGACGCATGGACTCTGCCTAGCTGTGTTAGAAAAATATCCCGACTCCAAGCCTTAAAATAACGAAATGGAGTCGGCGCTCACCTCATTCACACAACTGAAGAGCTCCCTGGACACCACTCCTCTCAAGGGAAAAGAACTCCGCGGAGTGGGAGCACCACAGGTGAGCACAGGGCCAGCCCCGCAGCACTGCTGCTTGGGAGGAGCCACTCACTTCACCTTTATTTCAGTTCTTAAAGATTCATTTTTTAAAGATTCATTTTATTACAGCCAGATATACACAGAGGAGGAGAGACAGAGAGGAAGATCTTCCGTTCGATGATTCACTCACCTAAAATGAATAAATCTTTAAAAAAATAAGTATGATGCACAAACACAGACACGCAGGATCAGAATGGTTGCGTTGAAATCTTCTCTGTATGTGGTCTGAGAAAATCATCATATTCTAGAGAAAGGAAAGATAGTCATGCTGAAGATACTCAGTGGGCAGGCTTCATGATAGATGATGGATATGGAATTCTTCTTTAAAGGGCACATAAAAATATGTTGACACTTGGATAAAAAATGTTTTAATTCAAGTCTTTTTTTGCTTATTGTACTGATTATTGTATCAAAATAATCTTAACATAAATGTGTTGTAATTGCCTCTTTTTTCAATGAAATACTCGAGTTTAGTGCTTGGTACCCTGACAAACATTCCCATTTTAAAATGTATAAATCCTATTCTAAACAGCTGGATAGGGTGTTTTTATGTGGGAAATTGGTGTGTCAATGGAAAAGGGCCAATATCAGACCCTAACTCTCACCGCATGATGTTTTATAAGAGAAACATTCATATGCTTTATTGCAGATATTGACATATCATTGAATAAGAGGCAAGGAACTTCTCACAGAAATAGAAGCTTGCCACTGCCTTCAACCTGGGTTCTGTTCAGAGTGGGTATGAGAGTAGGATTCTCACCTGCTGAGTCTTAAGCTTCTCAAAGACAGTGAGTGTGGAACACTTTAAAAATAAGACCCTAGACAATAGACTTTTCCCCCAATTGAACTAACCTAAGGGACCAGCCTCCGAAGAGGACTTCTATGCTGTTACTTATTTAAGGTAGAAACCCATAGAAAAGCACACCTGAAATACATTTGATAACAAGGTTATTCATACAAGAATAAGTTCCTAAGTAATTGTTTGTAAATTTTTCTCAGGGAAGAAGCTAACTTGACTTTCAGAATTGTTAGCCATCATGGTTTGGTGTGTAAACCATCCTCCTGTTTATGATGTGATGCAATGGCAGCCGCCATTAGTAAAGCGGGTGCCTCCCTCTTCCTTCCTCCCAGTGTGATTCCCAACAGGAGGATCAATGATGCATTTTTTTTTTTTGCTCCTGAGCTGAGATCCCATTGTAGGGGACATGCATTTTCTGCTACTCCAGCTTTCTGTAGAGTGGAGAATAGAGTCACAGAGCTCAAAGTCTGTTTCCCCAAACAGGAATTAGTGTGGGTCATATTCAATGCAATACTCCAGAAAATTACAACTAGTATGGCAAGAACATCCATATCTAGGAAGAGACTTCTTGGCAAGGAATTGTGTTCATGGCTGTAGGTGTGTCTACAGTGTGACATAGACAAGCTGCATTTATCAGCATGTGGACAGGCAAACTTCAGACTGATTCTGAACATGTAAGACTCGCACGTTGCAGTGGGCAGATGCCTCAGTCGGCTAGCAAGCTCAAGTAGGCTGAGTTTGACCTTGCTTATATGCTTTTGTTCATTAGCCCTCTAATAGATTCTCCAGTTAGGAAGGGTCTAAGCTTTACTGAGTGCAAAACTCCAAATGCTGATCCCCTGAGGAAGCACTCTCTCAGGCATACTTAGTGGAAGGGGTTAATCAGGCATCTGGACACCCCACAGATGAACTGAATCAACAATTTGAGCCAAGAGACAAAGTGTGAACGCTGTGTGTGTCTGTGTGTGTGCGTGTGTGTGTTCATGCGCTATGTAAGAATCTTTGAGTATATTTCAGTAAAACCAGTTATTGAGAGAATGATAGCTACTATGCTCTTAAAAACAGAAAACTGGAACATTTGCATGGCTCATTAATTGAGAAAATAATAATGGTAATGGCATTCACCATGTTTTGTTTTGTGCTTTCAAAGTACTTTTCCTTAATAGTTAATAGTTTTGTAAACTGAGTGTGATGTGTAATTGCTAGAAAAACTGTTACTATTCATTTATCATATGTACAGAAGGCTGAGTACAAGGAGCTGGAACTACTGTAATAACAAATACTTTCTATAAAGCCTATGGCACTTTTCCCTTTTTACTCATCATCCTTGTTCCTCTTCCCCTACTCCTACTTGTCTATTAAGAAAGGAAGCAGAATTTTTTCAAAGGAATAGTTCAGTTGGAAATGTGGGCAACCTCCTTTTCCAAGGAATTGCTGGAGATTTTTGTTCCCACAGAATTTTTAGGAATTCACGGCTGTTTTGGAATGTGGGAGATCACCCCTGGATCTCTGCCTGCCTGTCCTATGTAGAAGGTCATAAGCATGTGTCACACTGTGTCCCTGGGAGAATCCCCTGATGATGGTTTCAGCTGACAGAGACAGCCTGGCCTGATCACTGGCCATAGAGGCAAGGGCAGTGGGTTGCATCCCAGTCTCTCTTCTGTCCTTGGAAAAGCTGTGGTGGGACTTTCTTGTTAAGCAACCCTGAGAAGTCAGGTGCAGACTACATTACCTACCAGCCCACCTGGTAGGTGGGACCCACAGCCTACCTGCCAGCCATTCATGTTATATATGACCTATGACATGATTGAAGGTTCTAGAGAGATAGACAGGACTTCTAGCTGTGTTGGAGGACTGTCAGGAGATACCCCCTTACCTTCATCTTTCTTAGGCTATATAAGTTTGTGCTCACATTACAACTGGTGGACATGCTTGATTGGAGTGTCTCCTGTGGTTCTTGCTGTAGAACACCCCTGCCTCACCCCCTTGCTGGTTTCTGAGTCCTGCCAGTCAGGAAACTCCCAAGATTTTGAAATAATTATTTTTTCTCTGCTGGATTCTTTCTGACCTGACAAAACAGAAAGAACCATGGACAAGGAAGTGCAACCATCCACAAGGAGGCTTACTAAGTGAAGCAAGGCAGTACCAGAATAGTCCCTGAATGGAGAGTTGGGAGAGGAGTTTGTGTTTAAAGATTTTTGTGTTTCTTAAAGGGACAGCTTACCCTAACTAGTGACTATTTAGAGGATATGTAAACCATGAGCCACTCTAGACACAGCTACCAGCACCACCGTATTGAGTAGGTATACAACATTGATGCAGTCCTCCCTTGCACTCAGGGCTTGGAGTTTGAGTACCTGGGCCTGCAGAAGGAAGTTGTCACTGTTCATGCAGGTGGGTGGTGGTCAGGGATTTTGGCCGAACTCACTGGTGGCTCTCATAATTGTAGCTTTGTTTCCTGGACATCACTTCCTGCTGCATTAAAACTTGTCTCCTGCATGTGTCAGAAACAAAATGCCGCCCCCAACCAAACTTGATATAGACCTTTTGTAGGAGTAGGGAATGATATGCTGACTGGATGTTCACTTATGACAGAGGTTTATTCCTCTGTCTTCTGCTTCTGTTATAAAGGAGTCTCAGCAGTGTCATGACATTGCAGACATGATAGGAAGTGAAGCTGGGGTGCGTGATGGGAATGAATGTGCCAAGCCTGCAGCCTGATTCACTTGGTTTGGAAAAGGAATGTATTGGGTTTCTGTATGTAGCCCCACTGCTGGCAATCTTAGCTCTTCCTTGCTTGTTGGCTACTTATTTGCCAACTTTTTATGATTCTTTTAACTTTTTTCCAGCACATTTTTTTTTCAATTCAAAGTTTCGAAATAAATCTTGGTAATGTGAACTGGCAGTGACAACTTTGGATTCTTTAAAGAAGTTGATCAAAAATGAAGTCTTGGGCACAGCATGATAGCCTAGTGGCTACAGTCTGCATTGCATGCTCCAGGATCCCATGTGGATACTGGTTTTAGTCCCAGCGGAATCGCTTCCCATCCAGCTCCCCACTTGTGGGCTGGAAAAGCAGTCGAAGACAGCCCAAGGCCTTGCGACCCTGCACCCACATGGGAAACCTGGAAGAAACTCCTGGCTCCTGGCTCCTGGCTCCTGGCTTCAGATCAACTCAGCTCCTGCTATTGTAGCTGCTGGAGGAGCGAATCAGCTGATGGAAGATCTTTGTCTCTTCTCCTTTCTGTATATCTGCCTTTCCAATAAAAATAAATAAATCTTAAAAAAAAGAAAAGAAAATCTGTGTCCCTGACCATGGATACATTTTTGTCCATGGCTGATTTTAAACTAACTCCTTGGAGATGGAGTTTCCTGAGGCTACGAAGCACAGCACCTTCACTACTGAGTTGCTGGAGGGGACTACAGAAGCATACCACAGCAGCCATGTATACATGGGCTCAAAGATGTCCTCATGGCTACAAAGCAATATATGTGCTGGGTTACTTAATGATTAGAATGTCTGATCTGTGGGCTGTTTAAGCATATGCAATCACATGTGTGGGGTAGCCTTGTTATGGTAACCTGCTGGTTTCAAATGAGCTGTTTTTTGGTGTCTGAGAGAATGAGTCCTCATTCTACCCATCTATCCAACCCAGCTGAGTCCTTTGATACCTGTCATAACCACTCTCAGCCCTTGAGGACCCCTTATCATTTTGTCAGGTTTAGAAATGCAGATGGGCTTATGACACTATTGTGGCTGAACCTGATCACCTGCTTGGTATTCCATCCCTGCAAACATCTTCCTTGATTCTGGTCACAAACAAATACAATTGGGTTTTTTGGTAAATTGAGACAGCAGTGCTGATGGTTTTTAAAAAAATATTTAGTGAAATTTCTACATTATGTGAAAGTTTAAGACAAACTCGGTAACTATCTAATGAGAGGTCATAACAAATGTGATCTGTGAAATACTTAGGTCAGCATATCCCAAACCCTACATATTGTTAATTCTAGAAATATGATATGTGAGATTTGTGTTTTTCTTAATAATAAGATATGTTGGCAGTACTACAGTGGGAAATAAACAGATGAATAAAAAAAAAAAAACAACACAGCTCCTGCATGCATGAGACATTGAACCCTGTGACTGAGTGACTTTCCAATTATTAGGCACATTGCTACCTGCCTCCAGCTCCTACCTTTTGGGTTCAGTTCACTTCTGATTGAAATGTATTCCCTAATGATTATGAGGAAAGGACTAACTATGAGACACGGACATGGTCTGTGGGAGAATACACCATTATGTACGCTGGGCATTGAGATACAGCTTAGCATAAGGCAGAATTTTGGCTTTGCTTTTTTCTTGAGTGTTCTCAAGGAATCATTTAACTGTGTTTTGAACTAATATTAAGTAAAAGCTGATGCCAACATAATTTTATGTAATTTATGTTTTTCTCAGTTGCATAGTCTCATTTTTTTTTTTCTGTTTTAACAGCTTGCTTTGTTTAGACTGTTTCTAGGCTTACAGAAGTATTACATGGAAAAAACAAACGGAAAGCCTATGCCCTTCCCTGTCCTCACATTTTTTATCATTATTAATGTGGAGCATCGATGCGTTATCATTACCTAGAGCCCGTATGACATAAGAGAATTTATTCTTTAGGATGAACACATTTATTACCCAGAATCTCTTTGCCTAGTGGGATCCCAGAAGGAGAGAGGCAAGGAGGAACAGCAGGGAGAAGTTGTTCTTACACATGTAAACCCCAGGCTAAGTGCACAGTGGGCACTCAATGCTTTCCTGAATTGTCCAGGAAGTGATAGTTGTGTCACTCCAATCTACCTGCTTATGGTAAGTATCTGATTCGGATCTGAGATACCTGTTCTCACAGGAAGCAAGAAACATGCTTTCTTTGTTATTGGGATACAAGTCAGTTAGCAGACAGGTTTTTTGTTGTTGTTGTTTTTTAGTTATTTTTGTGTTGAAGCTTGTATCCTGATTCACACAACACTGACTTTTGTAGGCAGACTGCATTATTTTAAAGAAGACATGGTACTTTTTTATTTTCCTTTCACAGGTAATGAATTTGCTCTTCTATTGAAATTGCATTTCCAAACTAGGGACTCCTACATTATTTTGCTGTTTTTTCACTCTTTCATAGTGCATTTCGATTTGAGTCTGTAATCAATTTTAATTGATGTCATGGAATGCAAAAGGTTGTTGACAAGATTTACTCATTTGTTTTAGCCTAAGTTGTCCGGTTGCTTTACCGTCATTGGTTGGAAAAGTAAACACTATTCTCCTTCAATGCCTTTATTCCTTTGTTCCTCTGTTTCTTCTGTCCCAGTGATCTCTGTCCATTCTTGACTAATACCCCACTGTTTGAATTGTGGGAAAATCATCACAATAAGTCTAGCTTGATTCCACAGTAATGTTGTATTGGTTACTCAAGGATTTTATTTTTGGAGTAAAATAAAAAGCAGTTTAGGCAGCAGCAAAAGAAAAAATTGGGGGGATTTTTCTTAAAATTGTGTCAACTCAGGCCTGGCGCAATAGTCTAGTGAATAAAGTCCTTACCTTGCATGTACCAGGATCCCATTTAGGTGCCGGTTTGTATCCCAGTTGCTCTACTTCCCTTCCAACCTCTTGTCTGTGGCTTGGGAATGCCGTAGAGGATGGTCCAAACCTTGGGACCCTGCAAGTGCATGGGAAACCAAGAAAGAGCCTCCTGGCTCCTGGTTTTGAAGCAGCTTAATTCAGGCTGTTGCAGACACTTGGAGTGTGAACCAGCAGATGGTAAATCTTTCTGTTTCTCCTTCTCTCTGTAACTCTGGCTTTCCAATACAATAAATGTATGTTTTAAAGTGTCAAGTCTATATTTCAAATGGGGGGAAGTGACATTTGAAAAATTTTGAGAAACAGCACAGGCGAGGTTATGAGGGAGGAAGGAATGAAAATAAATCCAAACAAAACAAAATAAAAAAGATTTTGAGTTTTCCTGTTCATAATTTTGTAACATAATAGAACTTTAAAGAATACATGTTTATTTGAAAAGCAAAGCTACCCAGAGAGAGGAAGAGAGAGACAGAAAGAGAGTGTGTGAGAGAGAGAAAGAGAGAGTGTGAGGGAGAGAGAACTCCTATCCAATGGTTCACTTTGCAAATGGCTTTGTATAATCATGGATAAACCAGATTAAAAACAGGAGCCGGAAGCTTGATCTTGGTTCCCCACATGCCCACTGTGTTGCTACTTTTTTACTGCTTTCCTAGGAACACTAAAAGGGGTTTTGAATAAGCAGTAAATCAGCCTGGACTCAAACTGGCACCAACATCCTACAGACAACACACACACACAAAAATACTTATTCTGTGGATATTCCACAGGCCTGTGACCACATAATAACATAATATATATTATTATATATTATATAAAATATAACTAAAACATATGTACTATTCTTTAACTTGCATACCATCATGTGAGCTTTTTAGACATGTTTTGTGAATATGGTTTTTCTACATATATTTCTTCTATTCCCTAATTTTTCTGCTTACCTTCATGTTCTTGTAACTGACTGTCTTTTGCACTGATCCACAGGTTTTATGAACCCTGTTTTTTTCATAGCCCTCGTTATTCTTGCTTCTACATGAAAGATGTATTTGGTCTTAGGAACTCTTCCAATTACATCAAAAGTGTAGTGTAGGCACCAGCTTCCGACCTGGAAGATTACAGTGCTGCCTACAATGTTGGCAGCCCATATTAATGCCAGCTTGTATCCTGACGGCTGCACTCCTGACGTAGCTTTCTGCTAATGCCAATAGGAATGAAGCAAAGGTAGCCGGAGCACATATGTGGGTTCCTGCACTCATGTAGGGGAGCTGCTTTAGTATTGTTAGAACTTTATTTTAAAAGTCTGCATGCTTTAAAAAGCTACAGAGTTTGCAATTATTTTCCCAGTTTGTGACTTGCTTTTTGAATTTTAACTTCATTTAAAGAGTAAAAACTGTGAAATTTGAAAAGTCTTACTAATTTGTGTGTTGCATAAAGTGTTTTTGTAATGATAACTTATCAAACTTAAGTTCTTACAGATCTTTATGTAATTTTTGTTGCTCTATATTCTACCTATCCAAGGGAAATCTTCACAATCTTCCTGGAAAGTAAGTGCTATACTACAAAATTTAAAAAAAAAAAATTACAAAGCTTAAAAAGATGTTTTACACAAAATAAAGCTATTAATATGTTTGTTATAGAAATACGTATAAAAATATCACTTCCACATGCTGCAGCTGGGCCCAGCCACTGCCTGGTGCGGGTCAGCCCAGGTCTCCTAAGTGGGGGTTGGGAACCAATCACTGGAGCCATGGCTGTTGCCTCCCAAGGTCTGCATGAGCAGGAAGCTGAGGTCAGGAGCCAGAGCTGAGTACTGAGTCCAGGCCTTGGAATACAGGACACTGGCTCCTTACCTGCCAGGCCAAATGCTTGCATTTACACGAATGCTTAATTCCATTTCCCCACAGATATTTTGAAATATCCTCCTGTGACAGAATATGATTAAGTTTTGTAAGAGGTGTGAGATACAAGTCAAGGAAGCTTTGTAGCTAGTTTTATACTTATCCTATGGATACCCCACAGACCTGTGACTGCACGATGACTTATCGTGATTAGCATGCCTTATGCTAAGAGTTGCAGAAGATAGAAAGTACATGGAAAATAGTGTTTCTTTTTCTAGAATTACTTTTGTTATTGTAGTTTCTTTGCCTTTTCATAGAGATTTTAGAATTTATGATACACACAAAGATATTGTAGCATTTCCAGATGAAACTTTTTGCTATATTTTCTTTTTTTTTATTGCAAAGTCAGATATACAGAGGAGGAGAGATAGAGAGGAAGATCTTCTGTCCAATGGTTCACTCTCCAAGTGACTGGAATGGCCGGTGCTGTGCCAATCCAAAGCCAGGAGTCAAGAACTTCCTCCAGTCCTCCCACACACGAGTGCAGGGTCCCAAAGCTTTGGGCAGTCCTCGACTGCTTTCCCAGGCCACAAGCAGGGAGCTGGGCTGCAGGGATTAGAACCGACAGACATATGGGGATCCTGGAGCATTCAAGGCGAGGACTTTAGCTGCTATCCCACAGCGCCGGAACTTCCAGGTGAAATTTTGTTAAGGCAATAGATGACATTGTGGATAACTGAATTTGTCATAATATTGGATTCTTCATTCCACCCAAAGAATACACACCACTTATTTAACCAACCATTGAATCTTCTGTAAGTTGTGGTGATTTTTTCTTTTTTCTTCCTTTGCAGCTTCCACTGTGACTTAGAGTCAGTTGCAAAACTGAAAGTATTTGGAAACTCTTCTTCATTAAAAAAAAAATTAAAGCCATTCATTTGCAATTTAAGCAACATAGAGAAAAATGGTTGTAGGGCTACAGGATTGTCAGAGGCAAATAAGGCAACTGCGAGTTTAACCGTCTACAGGAGAGATCCTCCCTCTCTCTGATGTCTCTCCCCCTCTGTCCCTCTCGTTCATTCTGTATTCTCACCATTTTCTCTATCACTCTGCTTCCCTATTTCCTTCCCTTTCTGTCTCAGAGAGGATGATTCCTCTGCGGCCTCTGGTCCTTCATGGTGGCCCAGTCTCAGAGTTATGGAGCTGCAGATTTCATTAACCAGACAGTGCATTCTGCATTCCTTCATCAACTCCCAGGGCAAGAAGGACATATTTGTCCTAGGCTGGAGAGTATGATGTGCTGTGAACAGCTGTGCTGCAGTTTTGTCTTATGTGGGCTCATATCCATGGTGGACACAGGGATGGCTTCCTCCTCAGTCTAGGACGCAGCAATGGAGGAGGCATTGGGGTACCCAACAGGCCTGTCTTCAGCAATCCCAAAGGTACAGGTTACCAATTCCACTGAATTGTGTGTTCATACAACTTTCCCCCAAATGATGAGTTTGTTGGAGACTCTATTAGTTCATCTTACAAGATTAAGCTTTCTCTTCATTCTTACACATTCGTTCAAATTTTCCATCATTTGTTGGATTTGTTAAATAAGATGATTTGAGATTAATCAGAAAGATTCTCTTTTATCTGCAGGCTCTGGTCTCCCAAGGATTAACTCCACAGCTTAGCTTGTTTCTCAGAGGGAAACAGGATGAGCAATTTTGGCCTGATACATCTAGCCACTGGCTTAACCGCAAGTTCCTGCTTCCTATTTGTCAAGTTATCTGCCAAGGGATTGGATAAAACTCAAGGGATTTAGGGTGGCCATTAGAGGATTGGATAAACACTGGGAGGAACTCAAGGGATTTAGGGTGACCACTACTGGGAGGAACTCGAGGATTTAGGGTGACCCCTTGAGGACTGGATAAACACTGGGAGGAGCTAGGGAGAGTATAAAAGAAAGCCTGGAGTTGCAATAAAAATCAATCTATCATCGATCGGCATTTGGTGTACTGCATGTTGTCTTGTGTTGGCTCTCTGTGTATTGTCTTTTTTTTTTTTTTTAAAGATTTATTCATTTTATTACAGCCAGATATACACAGAGGAGAGACAGAGAGGAAGATCTACCGTCCAATGATTCACTCCCCAAGTGAGCCGCAACGGGCCGATGCGCGCCGATCCGAAGCTGGGAACCTGGAACCTCTTCCGGGTCTCCCACACGGGTGCAGTGTCCCAATGCATTGTGCCGTCCTCAATTGCTTTCCCAGGCCACAAGCAGGGAGCTGGATGGGAAGTGGAGCTGCCGGGATTAGAACCGGCACCCATATGGGATCCCAGCACGTTCAAGGCGAGGACTTTAGCCGCTAGGCCACGCCTCCGGCCCGTATTGTCTTTTGTGTAACCCTAGTCCCTCCGCTCGTCTCGGGGTACGTGGCGACGAGGGCGTTGCCAACATCTGGAGGTCCCACCGAGTTTGAGCAGAGAGGATACGACGAAGGGTCGTCCCGGGAGGCTGTCCAGCTGATTCAGGTAAGTGGGACGTATTGTAAGTCTCTCTAAACTGGTAGGAGAGGGAGTTTCATTTTGAAATATAGTCAGGTTTTAGTATTATTTTGAAATATAGTTAGGTTTTAGGCTAATTTTGAAATATAACTAGGTTTTGGATTTATTTTGTAAGTTTTCAATTTATTGTGAAGTATAGTCAGGTTTTAGATTTATTTTTAAGTATAGTTAGGTCTTGGTGTTTAATTTATCCGGTGAAAAGGACGATAAAATGGGTTCTGCCTTCTCCCGGGATAAATTGGCCACTGAGCTTGAAGAACTTCTACATCAACTGGGGATGCCAGTTAAATTTAAAATGATTAGAAATTTTGTTAAAGCCATTCAATCTAGCAGTCCTTGGTTTATTGTTTCAGGCAACTTGAATATTCCCAATTGGGAACAGTTTAAGGCCAATTTACAATCCTGTTTACAAAAAGACCCAGATAATTTCCCCATTGTTAACTTTTCTTTGTGGCCTTAGTCCGTGATTCATTATTTACTGATAAAGTGAAAGCTGAGAAACAGTTAAGAGAAGTACAGACTACTTTTGAAGAAATCCAGGGGAGGGAAGTTCTACGGTCCTTGGAAGCCTGGAATGAGGCGGCCTCGAGTGAGGCCACCCGGAGTGAGACCTCTTCTTTAGAGGAGAGTGAGGTCTCTTCTTTAGAGGAGACTGAAGCCTCTTCTTCAGAAGAGAACGAGGCCTCTTCCTCGGAAGAGAGTGAGGACAAATGAGATGAGGAGGTTTTCTTAAAGCGGAAAATTAAGTATAAAGAGAAAGTTTTCTTAAAGCGGGAAATTAGGGACATTAAAAGAAAGTTAAAGAAAACAGGAATAGGTGCACATTCCTGTGGCAAACTGTCCAGTTCCAGACCACCACCATATGTCCCTAATTTTGTGACCCCTACCGCTCCTCCTGAGGAGGAAGCCATGGCCATTCACCCAATAATTACCCCACGCGGCCATGGAGTGACGGCCTCACTGATCAGCCTGTGGGTGGGATTCGATGCTTCCCTGTAATAGAGGTCCCAGTTCGAGGAGGTCCCCCTCGCCGGGAGCATCAGCCCCTTCAATTTAAAGACCTCAAAAATGTAAAGCAGGCTGTTAAAGATTATGGTGCCCAGGCACCCTTTACTCTTGCACTCATAGAATCCTTTTCGAGTTTGAATCTTACTCCTAGTGATTGGATGCAATTGTGCCGCTCTGCTCTCGATGGTGGCGACTTTCTCCTATGGAGAGGGGATTTTCAAGATAGGTGCAGATTTTTTGCTGAGCAGAACGCGGCTGGGGGACATGCAGATGGAAGCCTTGAAATGCTTACTGGCACTGGACCTTTTGAGGGCATCCAACAACAAGTTAATTATGACCTAGGAGTTTATACACAGATAGCAAATGCAGCCCTTGGAGCCTGGAAGGCATTACCTAACGGGAGACCAGCTTTCCAAGGTCTTGCAAGGCCCTACAGAACCTTTTCAAGAATTTGTGGACTGTATTATGCAAGTTGCTACTAAGATCTTTGGTAACGTGGAACCAGCAATGCCAGTAATTAAGCATATAGCCTTTGAGAATGCTAATAAATATTGTCAGGATGCTCTCAGGTCCCACAGAGATAAGTCCCTGCATGATTATCTTAAAATTTGCAGACATATTGACTCCACCCATGCCCTTTGGCAAGTGATAGCAGCCGCTGTTCAACACCCTCAGCCCCACCCTAGGGCGCCTCCCAAAACCTGTTTCAGATGTGGACAGCCTGGACATTTTAAAAAACAGTGCCCCAAAATTCCGCGACAAGGAAGATCACCCCCACAATCCTTGCAGGCCCCAGATCTTTGTCCAAGATGCTATAAAGGCTATCATTGGAGCAGTGATTGTAGGTCCAGATATGATGCCCAAGGCAATTCCCTATCGGGAAACGGGGTCAGGGGCCCGCTCCGGGCCCCCAACCTCAGGTGTACGGAGCCCAGCAGACACCTATAACCTCTGGGACAGTGCAGACTCCTTCCAGAGTCCCTCTCCCACGGCGAGGAACACCGACATTTCAACCCTCCTCAGAGCAACACCAGGTAGCGCAGGAATAGACCTCTGTGCCACCTCTGGAGAGGTATTGACCCCGCTCCTGGGGCCCCAATGGATAAAAACAGGAGTCAGGGGCCCCTTGCCTAAGAATACCTTGAGCCTGATCCTAGGAAGAAGTAGTGCTACTATGCATGGAATCAGAGTACTCCCAGGAGTGATAGATGAGGATACCCCCGCAGAAATAGAAGTTATGGCAGAATCAGCCAAAGGCACTATAATCATTCCACCTGGAGCTAGATTTGCTCAGCTGATCTTGATCCCCAAGGTTCCAACTGACAATCCCATTCTTAAGAGAGATAGACAAGGAGGATTTGGACATTCTGGCCCCTTGGCATGTTGGGTCTCCGACATGCAAACCCGACCCACCTTACAGTTAGAAATAGAAGGGAGAAAATTCACAGGTTTACTTGATACCGGGGCTGACAGTACAGTTATATCCCAGGCACAGTGGCCAAGTTCCTGGCCATTAGAGGCCACCCCAACCATTCTCCAAGGGATAGGAACTTCTCAGCCACAGAAAAGCGCCAGGTTGTTAAGGTGGAAGGATCAAGAGGGGCATTCAGGAGTTTTCCAGCCGTATGTGTTACCACATATTCCTATCAATCTGTGGGGACGAGATTTGTTGAGTGCCATGAATGTTGTATTGACCTCTCAGCCTGTGCCAAATATGCTTAATAGACAGGGATACTTTCCTGGAAAAGGTTTGGGCAGACATCTTCAAGGTGACCCCCAACCAGTCTGTGACAGGGTTAAAAATTAGAGGCTGCAATTGAATTGGTAAAGGAACAGCTTGAGAGAAATTAAAAGAAGCCCATTGTTTACAGGCCTTTGCCTATATTTTAATATAACTCACAAAACAGGCATTCCTTATAATCCTCAGGGTCAAGCCATTGTTGAACGTGCCAACCGCACCCTTAAAGTTTATCTAGAAAAAATAAAGAAGGGGGATGTGGCTGAGCATTGCAGCTCACCCCATTCCTTACTGGCATCTGCAATCTATGTGTTAAATTTTTTAACTGTCACTAATGATGTAGCTCCTGCAGAACGCCATTGGCTTTGCCCTGCTAATGAGAATAAAGGCCAAGTAAAATGGAAAGATCTGGCCACAAATAAATCGCAGAGACCAGATCCAGTACTAACGTGGGGGCGAGGCTCCGCTTGTGTTTTTCCCCAGGATGAAGAAACACCTAGATGGGTTCCCGAGAGACTTACACTGCAAATCTCCTGGGCTCCAACTCAGCGTGATCCCACTCCTAATGACGTTCTTGCAGGATAGGAGACTCTGACAGCAGTGGTGCAACTTTCTGGTATCCTGCCCATGGGAAACGCAGATCTCCAGCTGCTCCCCGATTTACCATCATATATGTGTTACCCTTGTGAAATGGCATTTAACTGGTAGCATGGATGTTTTAGGAACAAAGCGGAATCTTGGCCATGGGGCTGATGGTCATAGCCATGATTGCAGTATTGTTTACTCTTCTTTGCCGCCTATGCAGCCAACAAGCCTGGGAGCAGGTCATTATTTGACAAACCATGATGGCTTTAGCTGTGGAAAACCCTAATGCTCAACATGGTGTAATGGGCAGCCAGAGATGGGTAAGATCTGGCAGCGCTGATGACCAACCTAAGACAGGGATTCCCCAGGTGGGGCTCCCCATGACGGGTAAGGCGTCAACTGACTGCTGGACAACCTAAGACAGGCGTCCATTAAAAAAAAACAAAAAAGGGGGACATGCAGGCTCCGGTCTCCCAAGGATTAACTCCACAGCTTAGCTTGTTTCTCAGAGGGAAACAGGATGAGCAATTTTGGCCTGATACATCTAGCCACTGGCTTAACCGCAAGTTCCTGCTTCCTATTTGTCAAGTTATCTGCCAAGGGATTGGATAAAACTCAAGGGATTTAGGGTGGCCACTAGAGGATTGGATAAACACTGGGAGGAACTCAAGGGACTTAGGGCGGCCACTACTGGGAGGAACTCGAGGATTTAGGGTGACCCCTTGAGGACTGGATAAACACTGGGAGGAGCTAGGGAGAGTATAAAAGAAAGCCTGGAGTTGCAATAAAAATCAATCTATTATCGATTGGCATTCGGTGTACTGCGTGTTGTCTTGTGTTGGCTCTCTGTGTTGTCTTTGTTGTAACCCTAGTCCCTCCGCTCGGCTCGGGGTACGTGGCAACGAGGGCGTTGCCAACATCTATCCATTTTGTAAATTCCTACATTGTTGAGTCTGGTAATTTCTTGTTTTAGGAGTATATTTGCTATTCCCTGTTTTCTGTCCTACACCTGCTACACGCCCTTATAATCACATGTTTTTGTTAATCACCCTGTCTTCAAAACTTGTTGCTGCAATCCAGGATTTGTTACGCCAGTGGAAGAAAATTCATGATGCCAGTTTTGACATGCTATTTGGCAAATAATTTACAACAAAATAACCATGGACTCAGAACAGGCCAAGTGGTGGAGGAACAGAGACTGTGGGAAGTTCAATAAATCCCCAGGTACCCACAGGAACCTAGTGTCCACAGTGAAGTAGAGCACATTTGATCCTACCTTAGAGGAGCCCATGCAGAGATTTTTGGCAAAAAATGAACATGTTTTATCTTACCACTTGCAGTGGTTGTGTTTTTTTTTCCCTTTTGACCAAATCACCTAACATTTTAAAATGTTGCATCATTTATGTTATTATCAACAGAATCAACTGTAATGTTATTTAAAAAAAAATGATCTGTTCATTTCTATTGGAAAGGCAGATACACAAAGAAAAGGAGAGACAGGAAGGAAGATCTTCCATACAATGGTTCACTCCCCAAGAAGTCACAATGGCTGGAGCTGAGCCAATCTGAAGCCAGGAGCCCGGAGCATCCTCCGGGTCTCCCAAGTGGGTGCAGGGTACCAAAGCTATGGGCCATCCTCAACTGCTTTCCCAGGCCACCAGCAGAAAGCTGGATGGGAAGCAGGGTCATCAGGATTAGAACCGGCACCAACATGGGATTCCAGTGAGTTTGAGGCGAGGATTCTAGCAATTATGCTCTCATACTGGACCCTATAATGTTATTTTAAAGTTGTATAATTTCTAATATCATGATTCTCACATTCCAAATTTGTTTTGGATATTAATACTTTTGTTACCATATTGCCCGGCACTAGGAGATTTTATTGAATATATTCATTGTATGTTCATTACTGTTCTCATTGAATTTAATGGCCTCCTTTTTCCTATTGAATGAATAATTAACAACATTAGGTTAAATGTCACATACTTGAGTGTCATATACTTGAAATTATTTCTGAAATCCTTGCATAAAGCAGGGAAGATATTTAAATCAATTTTTATTAGTAGCTAAATTAAGACTCATAGCTGATAAAATACTCATAATTTTCCCAAATCTATGTATGGATTTTTACAGTATTTATGAACCTTAATGAAAAGTCTTTTTTAAAGAGTTATTTTCAAAACTACATTTTAGTTATGAATTAATTTGATGATATGATGTATAAGTAATACACCTTCACTTTAACAACCTAGATTTTATTATGGATATCCTTAATTTCAGTTTTCTTCCCAATGACCAGAATAACAGGACCCAATACTGCATTAACTGTTGGTGAAACCGAGCATACAGAAGACAGAAGGCGTATGAAAACTGCAGTGTATCAATGACATGTAGTTGCGTTGTGTCAGATGTATTTTCAATTATTTCTGTTTCTCCTTCTCTCTATAAATCTGCATTTCCAATAAAATAATTCAAATACAAAATATATAAAATGCAAATGTGTTTTCACACAATCCCCAATTAAATCTAGACTCAAATGTCATCTAATGAACATTAAGCTATTTTTTGTGTTTATTTGTAAATTTCAAAATGAACCAAAGTAAAAAATTAATTAATAATGCTCAGAAATTTGATTATCTGATTTAGCATCTGATTTTTACAGATAAGTAAACTTACACTGGACTGTTTCACATGGGTATCATGAGAGTTCATTATCGGTGGTAAAGAGAAAAAAAATGTAGCAAGTCAAACCATATATCATCTCTAGAATTTTCCCAGTTCAATGGTGTTTCAAAGGAATATTAGCTTCATCTTTCTGAAATGTGTGTGATTAATAGTATCAGTTCTGACGACCTGAAAATGACTTAGACAAAAAAAAAAATTTGTATGATAGCATTGAATGCCAGTTTATCTTAATATTTAACCAAATTTTCTTTTTTTTAAATCTATTTTATTGTATTGTTGTTGACAATCTTTACATAGTTAATTACAGTTAAAGAAAGAAAAAGAAAAAAAAAAGGTTCAAGGGGATAGGGAAGTGGGTAATACTATTATGTCCATATTGTTTCCATCATGTATCTGAGGTAAAGGGGGATATTGAGGGAGAAGCCCCACCCGGTTTCCCGCCCACTCGAAGTCCCGGATGTGGGGCATGCTCTGAGATATGTGCTCGAGTGGTGTTAATACTTCTCCAGTTATGAATCGCTGCCAGTTTCGCTCGATGAGGTCGTCCACTGATTGATATGGTCCGTTATAAAGTCTCCGTTTGCCCCATATTTCGCTGTCAACATATAGCTGAGATGAATGATTGATCTGCTCTGTCTTCTGTCTTTTCTTGATTAGAGCTCTGAGTCCAGCAGTTCGATTCGGGAGATCTCCAAAGAAACTTTGAGGTATTCCCAGACTAGTTTTTTGTATGTTCTAGCAAGCACAGGGCCCGGCACAGTCCATTACCCCGATCAGCTGGTGGTTGCAATTGCTGGGTTGGTTCTGTTTTCAGTCCCGAGTTGCACTGGAACCAATGGGTGTTGCAGTCCAGTCTGGTTTGGCCCTTACATCAACCAGTGGGAGCTCTAGCCTAGTTGGGGCGACCCACAATAACCCCCACCAGGCCCGCCCCTACCCTGGTTTGCCAGTATGTGTAGCAGAAGACCAGTCTGTCCCCCATCCCATTTGGCTCTTGTACTTGTCAATGGGTATTAAAGCTTAGTTCTATCTAACCAATGCAACCATCCAGCCCTCACGGGTGTTGTTGAGTGCCTCTCTATCTAGCCATCCCAGCTCCCGTCCTAGTTTTCATGCCCTCCCACGGGAATAGTGACCCAAGAAGGGGGAACCCACTTTTTCCCTCCCAGGTCTCTCTGTCCCAGTTTATGCACTCTTTAGGTGGTTCTGTGATTTGACTTGACAGAATTAGTCCCCAGTGCCAGCTTTTGCGGCTATGCCCATACATCCCTCACCCACTCTAATTTATGCATGCACCAGCAGGAATAATCAGCCCAGCCTGGCTTTTCCCTGGTCTAGTCCACATGCAGCGCACAGGTGATGTAGCCTTGCTTAGTCTGGTCTGTCTCTATCCCAGCCCACGCTCTCCAGTGGGAGTAGCTGTCTGGCGAGGGGACCAGCCCCTTAATCCCCCTGCCAGTTCTGCCCCTCCCTTCCTGGATCTCACGTGTGCTGGTTGGATGCTGCAGTCATATCCAGTACAGGCAACCACGCCCTGGCATTCCCTAATGTGTACTGGTTTTGTTGCGACCAAACCCGGTTCATCCCACACTCTGTTCTGGTGATCGGATTTGCCAGTGGGTGACATGAACTGATTCAGCCTGGTCTGCTCCTGACCCATGCCAAATGTGTGCCAGTGGGAAACTTTCCATGGCCTGTTCTGGGCTGTTTCCTATCATGCTTCTTGCGCTAACCTGCAGGGACTGTGTTCTGCCAGAGGAGTTGCCCAGGCTCCTCCATCAGAACCCCTCCCAATGCCAGATTTTACGCATGCCAGGGGGTCCTTGAGCCACCCCTACCCAGTTCACCTCCTGTCCTAGCAGGAACAGGGGCTTTTCCTGGCTGGCTTTCACCCCATTCTGGTTCTTGTTGTTGGATGTTTCAGCCCGGCCATGGCTCGTCCATACCCACATACAGCTCACACATGGCTCAGTAGGGGATTGGGACCCAGCCTAATCAGTCCCACATCTACCCTCTGGTTCTTCATGACACCAGATGGTGTAGGGATCTGAACTGGCCTGGTGCATCCAATACCAGCCCACACTAGTGCCTCGGGTGACTACAACTGTTTCCTAGATAGAATGTAGCCCCGATTCCAGCACACGCACCCCTTGGTGGGAACCTCAACCCAGTTAAGGTGTCCCCATGCCTCCCCAACTGGGCCTGTTCCTAGCCGTAGATCATGCTCCTGCCAGTGGTTGCTCTGACTCAGCTTATCTCAGTCCCTCACTTGTCCTGGCCTCTGCCTTAATCAGTGTGACTTAGCGTCCTTGACTCAACTAGCTACCTAAGCAGCTATTTAGAACACCAGTACCCCAGAGCTCCCTGGCCTTGCGGCCAGCAGGCAGAGCCTGGCACCACATGGTGCACTGGTCACCCTGGGGGAGGCAGAGGACTCGTTCACTGCCTTGCGGCAGTGTCTTTGGCGTGAGCCCCCAGCATTGGGTCTGACCCTGCAGGGGAACCCCCCACAGCTGCCACACTGTGAGGAGCGGCACTTGCCCCCGAATCCCAAGGCCCGAACCCCTCCCAAACTCACCCTGCCTCAAGATATTAGCAGCTGCGCGGAGTTAGAATTTTAACCCAGTTCCCAAGTTCCCTCATGGCGTACTTACCCTGAGGGAAGAGCTCTCTTGGGTCCTGGGGGAGGCCGAGGACTCGTTCACTGCCTTGTGGCAGTGTCTTTGGCTTGAGCCCCCAGCATTGGGTCCGACCCGGCAGGGGCACCCCCCACAGCTGCCACACTGTGAGGAGCGGCACTTGCCCCCGAATCCCAAGGCCCGACTTAACCAAATTTTCTGAGTGAACACATTACAGGAGAAATGTTTAAAGTAACTCAGAAATCACACTATCATTCAACAAATTAAGTTTCAGAAATATTATGTGAAAAATCTCATGTAAGTAAAGCTCATTTTTTCCCTAATATTTGCAAGCTTTATTTTGCAGGAAAAAAGATGGAACAGGGACATGTATTTATCATCTAAGTTATGTCATGTGTGAGTAATATCATAAAATGAATACAATTCATGGACACACACACCCCTAAACATCCATGAACTGACATCTCCCCAGTAAGACACACACTGTTTTTCATGAGAGCTTTGCCTCTGCCTGACTAATCTGTGCTGGGAATAGTCACTGAAGTAAAATCTCTTTCCATGTACTTAAACATCTCTTCCTGAGGAATTCCTGTTTGGTGCCTTAAGTATGTTTATCTAAATCATCTTGTTGTTGTTGAGCTATTATATGTTAAAATATTGTAGATCCAGACCCTTGTTGGCTAAACAATGCAAAATATCTTCTGTAATTATAGAAGCATGAATGTATGTCATTTAGGTAATTCGGCTCACAAGGATTTTATTTTAAAATTTTGCTTTAATTTTTTTGGCTTTCCTACTTGTACTTAATATAATATCGATTCTCAGAATTCGATAACATATTTTTTTTCTTACAGTTTCTTCTAAATCATTAATAGTGTGGCTTTTAGGTTTTGCCACTTGAGTGATTTTGAGTAAACTTTGAACATTCTGTTAGGATTTAATAACTTTAAATTTTTGGTATGTTTTAATAACAGATATTGAATTTTTTCCAGATTCACTGAAAATGTATGCATTTTATGCATTGGGCCACCTTTATGCTGCTTTCCCCAGCACATCAGCAAGCAGCTGGATCAGAAGGGGAGCAGATGGAACATGAGCCACATGGGCTGCCAGTGTCTCAGGTGGTGGCCTTATCCACTATATTACAATGTTGACTCCAGTTATGCATTTTTTGCAACAGTTCTTCTTTATATGTGTAAACATTGAAAAACAGGCCAAAGCATATTTTCTGTGTTAAGTTGCCTCAACACTATTAGTTGAAGAATGTCTGCTTGAAGCACTTTCATTAAAAATCAGTTGGCCACAGATATATGGTTTTATTCCTTTTCCAGTACAGTTTTAATTTTACAAGGATTTGAAAAATAACTGTTTGTTAAAGGTATAACCAGATTTTTGTAGACTGCATTGAACTTGTAGATTCAATTTAAAGAATAATTGGATATTATGATTCGGTTTTATATTTTATGTATCATTTTATATATTTGTATATTTATTATATTATGTATTTATATATTCTAACTCAAAGAATGTTTTCATTTTTTACTTGTTGAACAATTTCTTTTATTTTTATTTCATCTTTTGTTTTACTTCTTTAGTTATACAAGGGACAATGCCACTTCATTAATACAATTCTAAGAACCTAAAGATATTTCCAACTAGATCCACCTTCCTTTTCCTCTTTCTTTTCTTATTTTTCTATTGATTTTTATAACAACATACGTTCACGTGACTTTGTAATCACAGGCTTAATCCTCCACCAGCTAAAAGATTCAGCAAACAGTAACAGAGAGAATCATTATGCCTCAAGAATACAGACCGGAGTATAAGCAAAACTCACACCTTAAGCTGTCAGTTTAGCTCATGTACATTACACTTCTGTGTTCTGTATGTTGGTAAAATACAGGAACATATAACATCTGTCTTGCTGAAACTGTTTTCTTCACTGAGAATAATGATCTCTGGTTGCATTCATTGTGCTGTGAAAGACATGATTTCATTCTTGTGCAGCTGAGTTATATTCCTTTGTGTGTACATCACAGTTTACTTAGCTAGGCTTCATTTATGGGTTTTTGTTATAATCATGATAGAGGAGACAGTTCTATGAAAAGACCTAACAATCTTTAATATGTGCACACATAGGCAGAGCATGCAATGTCATAAAATAATAACTTCCAGGATTCCAAGGATAAATACTCCCTAGTAAGAAGCAGTATAGATGAACAGCACAGAATACATTAAAAACTGATCGTTATGAGCGTTTAACAATGTTCAATGACATAGAGATGCTACTTGTCATTAGAGGGTAAAGACAAATTAGATTACTCCAAGTGGGTGGCAGGTTGCAAGACTATGCAAGCAAATTTTCATAAAATTCCAGTGAATCCATCTACTTTTTACAAATTTAAAGTACAATATTTCCTTCAAAATTTAAATTTGCTGTGGCACACATCTCTATTTTTTTCCATTATGTCAAAATATTTACAATGTATTTTCATGGGAAAATATGACTTTACTGACATATTCAAAAACAAGTGGAAAACAATGAAAGTATAGAAGCCATTCAACATTCACTGGACTGTAACTCACCCACTGCCGGTTAAGCTCCAGATCACAAATTGCAAATAGAAACATGGACACACGTGACCAACAGGAAGATGACCACGCCCCAACCTGCAGGGAGCACCGTGAACAAGTATGAGGCAGTGGCTGCAGACCTGAATTCCAACTTCACCTCTCACTAAATGTGGGCCTCCTGAGGATTGGCTGTGCTTTTTTATGTCATGGGGCTCCAGGGTCAATCAGCAGCTGCATTGTCACACTATGACGGAATCCTGCAACATTACCATTCTAGGAGAAGCCTAGGGGTTTAAATTTGAAAGCTTGCTCCTCCAATTGTGATCCAGATCCCTGATAACGCTGGGGAAAACAATGGGAAACTTCCAGTTCCTGGGCCCCTTCACGCGTATGGGAAACCCAGTTGAACCTTCCTGGCCCACCTATGGTGGGTGCAGCCATCTGCGCAGTGAATCAGCAGATGGAAGACCTTCCTTTCTGCTTCTCTCCCTGTCTCTCCATCTGTAACTCTATCATGCAAACAAATAAGTCTTAAGGAAAAGAAAAGAAATACCTGCTGCTCATTGCAAGAGTTTTTCACCTAAAATGTGTGTAATTTCATGCATATGTCTTATGCATCCCAAGTGCAACACTAGCATAGTTTTGCTTTAAATAGTAATATGATCATATTTTTTTCTGATTTTGCTTCTTTTTATTATCAGTTTATAATACAGTTCCGTAGATCATGGAATTTTCCTTGTCCCCGCCCCAATTCCTTCACCCCTCACTGTGCAAATGTGTCTGTGTTTCTCTGTGTCCTGATGCACTAGTTAGGTTTTCAGTTGCCTGTAAGGGCCACGTCTAAGGCTGAGCCTAGAAGCAGGAAACTGAGTCAGGTCGTCATCGTGAGTGGCAGAAATTTGGTCACCTCAACAATCACTATACCTCCCAAGATCTGCATTAAATAGGAAGTAAAGCAAGGAACAAAATCAGGCATACCGATGAGGCACAGGGACATCACAATCTGTGGTCAGCCATCCTAATTCACCAGACCAAACACGCACCTTAAAATTTTCTGAGCTATCCAAATTGTAAACAAGTCTGACAGCAGATTTTCTCAATGTCTCAGTCAGAGTGCTAAATTTTCATATTGCTTCATTCCATATGATGATCTTTGCTTAGTTTATCAATTCAATGAAATAAAATTGCTTGGTAGCTCTATTTGGTCAGAGAGGGATTTCCATTCGTTCCATAATTCCGTATAAAACCTACACTTAATCATCATTTCCCTTTTTCCTGGGATTTTCAGAAGACCCAGGTTTAAGTCCTCTAGGTGAGTAAATACCTTGTATCGAAAGTCAAGGGCTGGTTTCCCTTAAAATTATGGATTACTTTTACATTTTTTATTATAAATTTTGAATTTTATCGTACAATTCCACGTAGTCTGAGATTGCCTTCCTCCCAAATCCCATCCCCCAACTGATTTTTCCCGTATTGTCACAGCAGTACATTCCTTCATAAAGAGTTACAATTCCATCAGTCCATATGTGTGGACTTCAGTGTTACAGTTATATTTCCCCCCACATTGTGTAACAGTGCCGCATGTGTGTGTGCATGCGTGTACCTCAGTCACGGCACAAAGGCACAGTTCCAAACAGCATCTCAAGTCACAACAAAGATTAAAAATTCTAACTGAGAAAAGCATGCAAACTTCTAACTTCCACATTAGCACTAAGCCCATTAATAGGATCAGGATATTCATTTACAAAGTGACCTAGAAGTGTTCACTTGGCCTTCATGCTTTCGGTATTGTATGCAGCTTGTAGTAATGCATTTAGAGTGATTGATAATATTCACTGAGGAGACCTGGTATATCAGAGGCACAGGATAGGGTGAGTCTATGGTTATGGCAGCAATGCTACATTTCCCAGTGGGGGAACCAAAACAATACAAAACAAACTAAACCCTTTGGTAAGCAGCTTTCTTATTACTGCTAAAAACTAGTCACTGGGAAGTGGATGGAACATACTCTCTTAACTTGCAGATGCTTGACTTAACCCTATTTTCTATTTTCTATTTCTTCCCTTGAGTTCATGTGTCAGGATTAACTAAAGGTCGACACCATAACAGGAATAACAATTAGTGATGGAAGTTTCTATATTTAATTTTCACATGCAAGTAAACTTCACAGTAAGAAGAAAAGAATGATATTATACAGCTGTTGAAGACTTTCACTATTGGTTTATCATAATAGTAATTAAATAAATCAACATGCTAACATATTTTAAGTTTGAATGAATTTTGTTAAAACTTTTTGGGCTTTGCTTTGAACAGGCCAGGTGAAAGCCTGGAGTTAGGAATTCCATCTTGGTATCTCATGTAAGTTGTCAAGTGGTCAGACATTTGGGTGGTAGTCTGATGCTTTCCCAGGAGCCTTAGCAGGGTTTTGGATCAGAAGAAGGACATGAAGGACTCAAATCCATGCTCGTATAGGATGATAGTGCTGCAGATGGCAGACTAACCTGCTCTTCCATGAAGCTGACTCTCAAATATACCTATCTACTCCTGAGGACAGCATAGCGTGGGCCATGAAGGAGTGGAAGAAATCTCATATATGAAGAAAATTACTCAGACGGTAAGTAGTTCCCCATAAGTAGCTACTTCCGTCTTATAACTGAGGAATAATTATTTTAAGCCCGTAAAGGTGATATCGTGAGAGATAGCCTAGGTAAACTATTACTGATCACTAGGGGTTAAAACAGATTCAAGATACATCTACTGTCTCTCACGTTAAAGTTACAATACACACACAGACACGACTTTCTCTTATGAGTCTGATATATGATTGCCAAAATGACACCAGCAATGTGCAAATAAAATAAAGTAAAAGAAATAGAAGTAATAAAGGCAGCATATTCATTGAGAAGAAGGAAAACAAACTAAATATTGTTTCTTTGCCAGAGGGGAGAGATGAGAAATTTTGTATTGCCAAGGAGGTCAGTACTTAGAGATTAAGCCATCTTCCACAGAACATGGAAATTTAATGACTAAGGGGAACATACTTTCTGCCATATAGACTTAACATACTACGAAAGAGTTTATTCCTGTCTTGGTAGAGATGAAAGCCCTAAGTCTAAGGGTTAACAGGATTTTCTCATGGCTACACAGTAAATACGCATTTTAATTAGCATGGTACCCTGGTCTGTTTCTCTAAGGCACATGGACTTTGGATTAAGTACTCTTGAGTGGCATTGCAAGTCACTATCTGACTCAACAGGAATAGGGTTAACTTAGTCACAACTGGAGTTTAAGAATTATTGATTCATTTGGCACTGAAGACCTGATGAGAACAATCACAACAGTAACAGCAATTAAGAGGACAAACATTTTTTTAGCTGTATCATTTTCTTGGAAAGTCAGATATACAGAGAGGAGGAGAGAAAGGAGGATTTTCCGCCCAATAATTCACTCCCCAAGTAACCACAATGGCTAGAGCTCAGCTGATCTGAAGTCAAGACACAGGAGCTTCTTCTGAGTCTCCAACGTAGGTGCAGGGTCCCAAGTCTTTAGGGTGTCCTCAACTGGTTTCCCAGGCCATAAGCAGGAGGGAGTTAGATGGGAAGCAGGGCCTCCAGCATTAGAACCAGCACCCATATGGGATCCCGGCTTGTCCAAGGCAAGGACTTTAGCTGCGTGGCTACCACTCTGGGCCCATGAGGATCAACTTTATAAAGGGAGAAATGCTTCCCATCCTTGTTTCTACATATTTATTCCTCATGCTAACATCACTTGCAAAAATACTTTTTCAGGGGTTTATTTCCTTAGGAAATTTTCCAATCCAGTGTTCCATTACACTTGATTACAAAGTGGCCAAGTCATTTCATGCCCATTTCAATATATATTCCAAGTCTGCAGTATAAGTTATGATTTTTAAATATTGCTATATTTGATTTTCCACTAATGGCTACCTCGAAATAGTTCTATGGCAGCAAAATAAAAAAATGCACCTGTGTTGTTACACTACTTCCTATGTTAAAGCAATTTTATACGGTTCATTACATAAACTGAGCATTGCAGCTATATTTCTTTCAGATAGGCTTAGTTGAGGTGAATCTCAATCTAGTTCAATAGTCTTATAAAATGACCTTTTGGAAATGGGCAATTTCATAAAAGCAATGTTAGATATAACCTATCTATGTGTGCATCTAAGTATGTTTCTATCTTTTTATCCTCTCTACTACCCATCTATGCTTTTATCTATCTATCTGAAAGGCAGAGGAGCAGACGGGGATCTCCCATCTCCAATGTCTACAACAATCAGGCTGGCCTGCCTGGGACCCGACGCTTGCATCCTTTGCTAGTTCCCAGGAACCGGAAATCACGAGCAGAGTCAGAATACCAGCCTTGAGAGTGATGCAGGCATGTGTCCTGTGTTGTTAACCACTGCTGTGTGTGTGTGTGTGTGTGTAGGTGTGGGAGTGTAGGTGTATGGTTATTTACTGAAAGGGAGGTATGGAGGGAAAGGGAGGAACAGCAGGAAAAGCTACCATCTGCTGCCTTTCTCCTCCAATATGTGCCAACAGCTGCAGCTGCACCAGACTAGAACAAGATTATCAGCACTTCACCCTTGTCTCCCTCATAAGCGACAAAGCTCGAACGCATGGAGCCCCATCTACTGCATGACCAAGCACATCAACAGTGTACCAGAGGGAGAGCCAAATCAGAAGCAGAGCAGACAGGGTTTTTTGTTTGTTTTTGTTTTTGTTTGTTTTTAAGATTTATATATATATTTTTTTACTGGAAAGTCAGATACACAGACAGGAAGAAAGACAGTGAGGAAGATCCATCAGCAGATCTTCCTCCCTCCCCAAGTGGCTGCAAGTGAGCCAATCCAAAGCCAGGAGTCAAAAGCTTCTTCTGGGTCTCTCACACAGGTGCAGAGTCCCAAGGCTTTGGGCCATCCTCATCCGCTTGGCCAAGCCACATTCAAGGAGCAGGATGGGAACCAGGGTGGCTGGGACACAAAACAGCAGCCATATGCAATCCTGATGCATGCAAGGCAAGGACTTTAGCTGCTAGGCAACCGAGTCACACCTACTAGCCAAGTTTTTAACCAGCACTGAAGTTGAAGTGAAATGATATTTCAGGAGGTGAATTAGCCTCCTGTGCCACAATGTGGTGTCCTCTGTTTGCCTGGGGGAGTCATTGTCGCATCCCACATCACCACACAAAACCCAAGAAGTGAATGCTGGACTGAAGGTAACTTACAGCAAAAATGAAAGCAAATATAATCCAATTAAATAGTAGCTGAAACATTTACCAATCACTTTCTTACCTTGAATTTGAATCAGTATTTTCCTGCATATCAAGACATAAAAAATACTAAATCATACAAAAACAAGAGACATTGATATATATATATGTATATGTGTGTATATATATATATATATATACACACACACACACACATATATATGCACACACATACATATATGGTTAGGTTATGTAAAATAAATACTTCCATAATTATTTGCTTTTTTTAAAGATTGGTTTATTTTTATTGGAAAGCCAGATATACAGAGAAGAGGAGAGACAGAAATAAAGATTTTCCAACTGTTGATTCACTCCCCAGGTAACCACAAAGGCCAGAGCTGAGTTGATCCAAAACCAAGTGCTAAGAGCCTCTTCTGGGTTTCCATCATGGGTGCAGGGTCCCAAGGCCTTGGGCCATCCTGAACTGCTTTCCCAAGCCACGAGAAGGGAGCTGAATGGGAAGCAGGGCCTCCTGGATATGTTCCAACACCTATATGAGATCCCAGCAGGTGCAAGTCAAGGACTTTAGGCACTAGGCTACCTTACCAGGCCCTCATGCTGTTTTGTTTTCAAACTGCAAACTTTGCTGAGCAAATATGTCAAGAGAAGTTTCATATTTCTTGATTTTGATGCAGTGATTAGCAAGAAAAAAATCAGAAAATTAGAAAGTATATTGGAAAGACGGATGAATTGGGCCAGGGTAGCAGTAAAGCTGGTAGAGCCAAAACCCTAAGTGCCTCATGACCATATCAACATGGTGTTTCAAGTCCAGCTACACTGTTTCCAGTCCAGCTTCCCACCATTATGCCTGGGAAGGCACCAGATGATGGCTTCAGCATTCGGGTCACTGGTATCTTGATCTTGGGACATCAAGAAGTCTCTGAAACCCATTTGTACTTGCTGGCTCCTGGTTTCAGCCTGGCTCAGCTGCATTTGGGGAAGGAACCAAGTGAGAAAAAAAGTTTCTCTTCTTTCTTCACCCCACTTCTATCACTCTGCCTTTTTCAAATAATAACAATAACAATAACAATAATAATAATAATGATGATGATGGAGCAAGCCAGTTAAAATGCATATTAAATGATAATCTTATTATTAGAATAAACAGGAGGCTGTCAATAATCATGTACATTTTCATTTTATATTAGAACCAACTCAGACTGATATATCACAAAGATTATATTTGTTACATTGTATGGTGTGGCCTAACTAAGTATGAATAAATTCATGAAGAATTCTTAGGGTTTTTATTTCACCTTTAAAATTATATGGTCTTTTGGATGAAACCGACAGCTTCCTTTTTTAATATGCTAATTATTGCTTTTTTTGCCAAGCAGCCCATTTTGTAGGAAAACTCTCATTATGCATTCAAATATAAAATATATTTATGCAAACATTACAGTAGTCATCAAAATAACAAAAGGTAGGGAACAGCACCAAAATGCAAAATCAGAAAAAAGAGGAAATTAATAAAGTGCCCTGTATCTAAATTCAGACGATTGTGACTTTTACTAAGGCAAAGACTCCCTAATCCCAGAAAAAAAAAATAGTTCTTCATTATGTAACTCTATTTCTTGCTCTTGATATTTTATATGTCATAAAGCTATCCAAACTAGAATTTTGTCTTCCGTCTTTACAGAAGCATCTTGAAGCTTGTATATTCTTGAGCATTTATTGGGGATCTGGTTGAGGACAGAAACTGAATTGGATTCACACCTCACTGTATGTGACAATAGATTGATGTCCTTTGCTTCTGCTCCTGAACAATCAGGATAGAGAGCGATTACTATCCCTGGCTGCTGATGAAACACAATCTAGAAATGGGAACAAATCTTGGGGACAATAAAGAAACGTCTTGGGGTTTAGACTTGCCAGCATGTCCCAAGGTCACTGAGGGTGAGGCAGACGGTGGCCTTTGGCTGCAAGAAACACCAGAGACAAGCTGGTGAGGAATGTCCACTTTATTATGCACAGATTACAGGTTTTAAAGGGTAAGGAAGGGGAGGGCAGGAGGGAGCCTTCCAGCAGACCCCACGCCCACCAAAGATGCTGTAATTGGCTGATGACAATGATGATCGCCCACAGGAGCTATTGCACATTATATTACTTCTGGACCATTTATAAAATGATATAGAAAATTAAGCATTTCGTTGTTTAAAGAGTACCCAACCAATAAGTACCAAGTGTCAAAACATTCAGATGTTTGAGCAAATTTTATAGCGATTGTACAAAATCTGGAAAGAACTTAAATAACAGGATAATGGTTAGGATTTTATAGTGCAATATTGCAATTTTCCCAACCACATCAATGATTTTTTTAATATTTGAAAAGTGCCGTTTTCAGACACAAGTGCAGTGGCTCAGTGGCTAAATCTTTGCTTCAATGCACTAGGATACAATATGGGTGCCTGTTCATGTCCCGGCTACTCAAATTCCCATCTGACTCCCTGCCTGTGGCCTGTATAGAGTAAAGGATGGCCCTACATCTTGGGACCTGGCAACTTCATGGGAGACCTGGAGGAAGTGTCAGGCGCCTAGTTACGGATTGGCTCAGCTCTGACTGCTGTGGCCAATAGTAGATGTAGGGAACCAGTAGATGGAAGACTTTTCTCTCTGTGTCTCCTTCCATTTTCATATCTTACTTTCCTTTAAAAATAAATAAATATTCAAAACTGCAGTTTCCTTTGAGTGTCAGCCTGATACACTGTGGTAAACTGGTTTTGGGAACAGGTGAGTCTGGGAAATATTAAATCCCATGTCTCTTCCCTACAAGTTATGTGAGTTAGACTTATTCAGAAATCTCTCTGTTAATGATTTTAACCTTTGGGGAATATGAACTGAATAGAATTCAAAACACTAGACTATTACAAATAAAACACAAATATATGACACTTCCTATTACAATGAGCACCGGTAATTAGGTAAACATATAAATAGATATGACATATAATGCAATGATACAGGTTTTCAGATATTGTGTAAAAGTACGGATGTTCCATCAAGTTAAGTATTTATCATTTTGATGCAATAAAATTTCAAAACTAATTTCTTTTGTTTAACAGTAGTCATGGGCCCTCTGATCAACATCTCTTCTGCAGCTTTTTTCCTTAATCAGGTTTGTGTCCTTAATCAATTTTGTTTGTTTTGTTTGTATAGCCATCATTCTATTTTCTTCTATGACTTGACTCTTTTAGATCTAGGGAACACTGTGAGAGAATAAGTAGCATTTGTCTTCCTGTGTCTGCCTTATTCTTCTTGGTCATTTTTAAAAGTTGAGACTTGTTTTAGTATGTGTGTCTATATTATGAATGCATATATGTGTTTATCCATTGAACTATTAAGGGATACCAAAAGAATTTCCCTAACTTGGTTGCTGAGAGCAGTGATAAAATGAATTTTGGAGCACGGATATTTTGGGGTTTACTAATTGCATTGTTTTGCATATCAATGTAGCCATGCTGGAACTGCTCGATCAATTCGTATTCTGATTTTTAGTTATTTGAGCAATCCGGTACAGTTTTCCAGAGGGCTGTACAAATCACCCACCATTGGGCAAATAGCCTCTTTCCTCCACATCCTAGTGAATACATACAAATTTAGGTCTTTTTCTAATGATCTTTCTAAAGTGTTGAGGCTGTAATATTTTCCTAAGGATTTGTGACATTGACTGTTTCCTATGTCTCTTCATCTCTCTTTCTTTAGACATGCCTATTTATACCTTTATCCATTGTAAAGTCTGAGGTTTGTTTGTTTGTTTATGTGCTATTACGTTTTTGAGTCAGCTGTATCTGTTGGGTCAGGTAGGTTGCATTTGAGAGCTAAGGTGGAATGGAGCCTGCACTCAGTCTAAGCCTTCCCCCAGCTGCCTGCTCTGCCCTGCTTCTGGTTGCCCTTTTGATCTAATGAGAGCTGTCTCAGAGCATTGGCTCTGACATGACGCTGCTTTCACTGTAACATCACTGGATATGCTCACTTATCTGCATTCGTATGTTCTTACATTTGTAATGATGGCATGAAAATACTAGGTAACTTTAAACAGACTAAATAACAGGCACTCAAAATACAATAAGTTAAACAGACGAAGAAGGGCCCGGCACTGTGGCCTAGTGGCTAAAGTCCTTGCCTTGAATGGGTCCTGGATCCCATATGGGCACCAGTTCTTTTTTTTTTTTACTTAATTATTTTGCATTATGTGACAGTTTCAAAGGCTCTGGGAATCCCCCCACTCCTCTCCCTCCCCTCTCCCTGGTGGATTCCTCCACCTTGATGCAGTATTACAGTTCAAATTCAATCAAGATGCTTTCGTTGCAAACATATACCAAGCAGAGTCCAGCTACTTATTGTCCAGATGGGTTGAACAGTTTCTTGGGGAGACCATTTCTGGTCTGAAGTTAGAGCTGGTAGAATATCATCCCAGTCAATTAAGAGTCCCAATATAACATCAACAGCAATTTGCAATATTACGGAATTGACATGGTTTTGAGTAACCAGCTTGTTAAAAAAAAAAAAAAAGCAAGTCCTAACCACAACCTATGATTAGCTCATTGACATTTCAATTTTAGTTTATATACAACAGTTCTAATCCCAGCAGCCCCACTTCCCATCCAGCTTCCTGCTTGTGGCCTGGGAAAGCAGTCGAGGACAGCCCAAAGCAATGAGACCCTGCACCCGCATGGGAGACCTGGAGGAAGTTTCCTGACTCCTGGCTTCAGATCAGAGCAGCACCGGCTATTGTGGTCACTTGGGGAGTGAATCATCAGATGGAAGATATATCTCTATGCCTCCTCTTCCTCTCTGTATATATATATATCTGACTCTGCACTAAAAATAAATAAATCTTAAAAATAGATGAAGAAATGAAATCAGAATAATAGCATCAGATCAGCAAAGATTCACATGTTGTATGAGAAACTTGAGCCTGACCTTCTTTTTTTTATTTTATTTTATTGTACTGTTGTTGACAATCTTTACATAGTTAATTGCGGTTAAAAAAAAACGGTTCAGGGGGGTATAGGGAAGTGGGTAATACTATTATGTCCATATTGTTTCCATCATGTATCTGAGGCAAAGGGGGATATTGAGGGAGAAGCCCCACCCGGTTTCCCGCCCACCCCAAGTCCCGGATGTGGGGCATGCTCTGAGATATTTGCTCAAGTGGTTTTAATAGTTCTCCAGTTATGAATCACTGCCAGTTTCACTCGATGAGGTCGTCCACTGATTGATATGGTCCATCATAAAGTCTCTGTTTGCTCCATATTTCACGAGCCTGACCTTCTTAAACACCAAAAACAAATAACATGACTGTTTGCCACAATAATCAGTAAGAAGAAAATTTCAGACCTTGATTACTTTGAATCTTTAAAAAAATCATTTGAAATCTCAATTTCACTAATATAAAGATTACAGTATATTTTTAGCTCCCTCAAGTTATTCCTGAACCCATGAGATAAAGAATATTTGTTTTTGAGATCTATAGAAGTGCGCCGCATGTTGGTAAGATGACAGTGAAATGTGCTCACTACAAAGGCAGATGACTGTGCTTGGTGCAGCCCTGAAAATCAGGTTCTCTTGGATAAATCTGGGACTCTGAGTTTCTTTCATTTGAAATATTATCACAAATATTGTACTATAATTACTTATTACAATGAGCATGTGATTATTAATCTCACAAGAATTACTCATATTTGCATCTATATTGTACACCATTTAAATTTGGAGATAGCTCCTTAATACCTTGCTGGGTCAATGCCAGTTACTTAGCAAACATCTTTTCAATTGTCATTATTATTTAGCTCTTTGTCTTTAGGAAATCTCTTTTGTTTTAAAAACAAGATCATGTTTGCAGACTCAATAAAAAGATACCCTGAATAAAAATAAATAGCCTACCTAAAAACTCAACAGCCATAGAACTTGGAATCTGGGGCCTGCCCTAATTTAAAATGGCCTTCTTATTCTTGCTCACAATGTTCAATCTTTTCTTAGTATATTGTTCAAGAAATATTAATTGTTCCTAGTGTCTGCCTAAACCAGTCCTGCTTCAAATAGATCTGTCTGTCTGTGTGTGCGACACTTAAAAGACAGACTTTATGTGTGCTGATAGGGTTCTGCAGTCACATCTGGCACAGGCAACCTCACCTTGACATTCTGTGTTGTGTACTGCTTTTGTTGCGACTGAACCTGATTCAACCCACACTTGTTCTGGTACTCGGATTTGCCAGTGGATGACGTGAACTGGTTCAGCCTGGTCTGCCCCCGACCCATGCCAAATGTATGCCAGTGGGACACTTTCCATGACCTCTTACCTGTTTCCTTCCATGCTGCTTGGGCTTACCTGCAGGGTCTGTGTCCTGCCAGAGGAGTTGCCCAGGCACCTCCATCAGAACCCCTTCCAATACCAGATTTCCCACATACCAGTGGGTCCATGATCCAGCCCTATTCAGTTCACCTCCTGTCCTAGTAGGAATAGTGGCTTTTCCCAGCTGGCCTTCAACCCACTCTGGTTCTTGCTGTTGGATGTTTCAGCCTAGCCACGGCTCGTCCATACCCACATATAGCTCATATATGGCTCAGTTGGGGTTAAGACCTAGCGTCCGTCTCACATCTACCCTGGTCCTCCAGAACACCAGAAGGTGTTGCAGTCTGGCCTGGCCTGGTGTGTCTTTTCCCAGTCACACTTGTGCCAAGGGGGACAACAACTGTATCCTGACCAGAACACAGCCGCTTTCCAGCTCATGCACCCCTTGGTGGGGACCTCCACCCAGCTACAGTGTTCCCTTTGCCCCCCAACCGGAGCCTGTTCCCAGCCAGTGATCCGCATGCCAATGATTGCTCTGACTCACCTTGGCACAGCCTTTGATCTGTCGCAACCCTAGCCTTAGACACTGTGGCTCAGCGTCTGTGGCTCATGTATACAAGTTGGTGTAAAACCGGTAGGGGAATAAAGGGTGGTTCCCTTGCTAAACAGCTACTCCCACTGGAGAGTGTGAGCTAGGATATGAGTAGACCAGACTAGGCAGGGCTACAACACCTGTGTGCCTCAAGTGGGCCAGATCAGGGAAAAACCAGTTGAGCTGGATAGATGGGGCAACTGGAGACTATATGATGGACTATATCAATCAGTGGATTTTCCAACAACCACATCGTGCCTGGAGTGGTAAGAGTGGCAGCAATACAGTTCTGTGGAACTAACAAAACCACTCTGCCGGTTCTAACTTCAGACCAGAGATGGTCTCCCCAAGAAACTGATGAACTTTTTTGGACAATACGATGCTGGACTTTTTGCCTGGTAGATGCTTGCAATGAAAGAATCTCAACTGAATTTGAACTGTGGTAATGCAACAAGGTGGAGGAATACACCATGGGGGCAGGGGAGAATCGCAGGACCTATAAAACCATGTCACATAATGCAATGTAATCCAAAAAAAAAAATAAAAAAAGACAGACTTTATTCATTTGTAATAGTCCATGAACTCCAGTTAAGAACAAGGCCCCTGCTGGACAGTTGGCACAGAATATATCATTTATTTCTTAACACAACTTGGCTATCGCCACATGACTTCCTGTGCCATTTTTCATGGGAAGGAGCCATGGCACAAGGACATGGAGAAATTTATTAAAGGACACAGAGCTGGGAATGATTGGGTTGGAACTGATGAATCTTCTGACTTCAACTCAATGTTTCTTGCACAAGAACCTGCCTTGCCTTTTCCAGTATTAAATTCAGGATAAAATCCACGCAGTATAGATTTTTCTGCTTTGTGTAAGTTTTTAAGTGCATAGTTCAGTGCTATTAAAAACATTTGCAATATTTTAATAATATCACCATCCATCTCCACACTGTTGATCGTGCAAAGCTAAGACAGCGAGCTTCATTTACATCCACTAGACCCTAGCAGCCAGCATTCCACTTCGTTCTCTGTCATTTTTATTGCATCAACCGTTTTCTATAACTGAAATCACACAATAGTTGTTTTTGTGTGAATGGTTTATCCCATTTGCTATAATATCCTGAAGGTACTGCCATGGGGTCTAATCATGTTTCTGTTATGACTGAGAATTCTCCCATTGTTGGACCAAACTGTGTGTATTCACTCATCCTTCCATGAATAGTGGAGTTGTTTGTATGATTAGTGTTGGTTCTTCGAAAGTGGGTGAATTCACCCGTGAAACGTTTTGACTAGCACATTTCTTCGTCAAAGGGTTTTTGATAATTAATGTAACTTCCTTAAATTTAGATTTTTAAAAAAGATTTATTTATTTTTATTGCAATGTCAGTTATATAGAGAGAAGACGTCTGATGATTCGCTCCCCAAGTGACCACAATGGCCAGTGTTGTGCTGATCCAAAGACAGGATCCTGGAGTTTCTTCTAGGTCTCCCACATGGGTGCAGGGTCCCAAGGCTTTGGGCTGACCTTGATTGCTTTTTCAGGCCACAAGCAGGGAGCTGGATAGCAAGCAGCTGTAATGGGATTAGAACCGGTGCCCATATAGGATTTTGGCGTGTTCAAGGCAAGGATTTTAGCCGCTAGGCTACTGTGCCAGAACCAAATTTAGATCTTTTAGTTATCCTTAGTGTTAGTAGATTCGTGTTTTCAGGATTTTTTCTCCATTTAACAGAGTTTATACAATTTGTTTGCCTGTACTTACTTAACAAAGTCTTTAATAATTTTTTTTGTGTTTCTACGGAATCATTAATAGTGTTTTCTCTTTCATTTCCAATAATTTAAATCTTACACAGACACATATGGATCCAATTTTTCTTTTTTTTTTGTTAGTTAACTTTTGTTTATTTGCTACTTTGATTTTGTAATTTCTCTATTCTGTCTGACCAAGTTTTCAATATTGATTGCCATCACAGAAAATCAAATGTAGATCATTCCTTTTCTATTTCCTTTTGTTGTAATGTTAATCTGAATAGCCTCTTGCTTTTAGTTCCAACATTTATAGCTAGAAAATTTCCTCTCGACTCTGCTTTCACTGTATATATTCCATATTATTTGATGTGTTTTCATTTTCATTGTTTCTAAATACTTTATATTTTCCTCATGATTTCTTCTATTCACCATTTAAGAATATAATTGTACATTTGTCTCTTCATTATTTTAAGATATTTTATATGACACATGTTGTTTAAAATAAGTTGAGAACTAACTATCTTGGAAAGTACACTACTGGTACATGCAAAAAAGACAAATGCCTGTTGAGTAGAGTAATTCAGATACATCTGAAAGACCAAGTTTGTTTTTTGGTTAATTTATGTCTTCTATTTCTCCTTGTTCTGCCTGACCATTACTATAGAACTAATTGTACCTTAAATTCTTCATTTTTACTACAAATATTTTGAAAGTCTGCCATTAAGTGCATATACGTTTATAATCTTTATGTCCTCTTGCTATGTTGAAAATGTTATTGATTTAATGTCACTGTCTCTTGAAAGCCTTTTGACATCAAGTCTTATTTGCCTAGTATTAGCACAGCCAATGCTGCTCTATTTGGGTTCTGATTGTACAGTATGTGGCCTTCCGTTCTCTCACAGTAGTGCTTTTGGGTCTGTAAGTCTGCAGTGACTCTTACGGATGGTGTGTGCACCACATGCTTCACCCCTCTGCGGATTCCTTTCTTTTGATTAGAGATCTGAAGGCACACACATGTAATGTGGCAGTAAGGACTTACTGCTTTCTGTCATTTTGCCTTTTACTTCTTTCTTATTCTTTTCTTGAAAATGGTCTTCATTTGTGTTAGACGTTTATATGTACTGTTTTGAACTTCATCATGGTTTTCCTACCTATGTGTTTCATAACCATTTTCTTTGTCATACATATATATGTTTGTGTGTATATGTATTATATATGTGCATGTGTATATAAAACCTCCTGCTTTAACCATCTGTACACTTTTTGGTTGTCCTTTTGGTTATTTAATGTCACACATTCATAATGTATGCCAAAAAAAGATGCACTAATGATTTTATCTTTTTAAAGCATTTATTTATTTTTATTGGAATGTCAGATATACAGAGAGGAATATCTTCCCTCCACTGTTCATTCCCAAAGTGGCTGCAGCAGGAGCTGAGCCAATCCAAAGCCAGGAGCCAGGAGCCTCTTTCGGGTTTTCCATGTGAATGCAGGGTCCCGAGGCTTTGGCCCATCCTCATCTGCCTTCTCAGGCAGTAAGCAGGGAGCTGGATGGGAAGTGGAGCCGCAGCGATTAGAACTGACATCCTTATGTGATCCTGGTGCATATAACGCAAGGACTTTAGCCGCTCGGCTATCACTCTGGACCAGAATTTTATCTTTTTAAGAAGGGTTCTATTTTATTCATTTCAAAGTGAGATAGGAAAAGTGAGAGACAAAGAGAGTGAGAGAAAAAGATTTTTCATCAGACATTGCACTTCCCAAATGTCTTCAACAGCAAGGGTAATCTAAGTTAAAACGATGAACTTGGATTTCAATCTGGGTGTCCCAATGGAGGTCAGGGACCAAAGCACTTGAGATATCATCTGCTGCTCCCATGGTGCAAATCAGTTGATGCCACATTACAAATGGAACTGGGAGTTGAACTGAGGATTCTGGTATGTAATGCCAGTGTCCTATGGTGGGTCAATAAATGTGCATGATGCCTTCCTCAATTCTTTCAAAATTTGAGGAAACATTCACATATAAAATAAACTGTATGTAATTATATACAATAAATTTACATAATTTTGTATGGTATATATATATATAATTTTCTCGAGTTTTGAATGAAGTGAAATATAATTTAACACACTGACTTGACATAAATACTACATTTTAGACTAATTATTGTTTACTTTTGTTAGTCTCCTAAATCATGTGAAAGCAAAAAATGCAGGTGCAAAGGATTGCTATAAAAGTAGTAGATTTTGTAATTTCTTATTCATTTCCCTATGTTGAAATTCTTGGTTTTCTAGATTACATTTAAATTACTTGTTGCATCACTTCATGTGCAGAACTGGAGAGATTATTTCTTTCAGGACATGGTGACTCATGATGAATGCTCTCCGCTTTCATTTACCTGGGATGTCTTAACTTTTTGTGCATTTTTGAATGAATCAGCTCACTACCCAAATGACCACATCAGCCAGCACTGGGTCAGGAGCTTAGAGCCTCAACTGGGTCTCCCATTTGGTGGTGGGAACCAAACGCTTGGGCCTTCGTTCACTGCTTTTTTCAGGGCATTAATCGATCATCCAGTATCTGAGACTTGACCTGTAGCCTTATGGGAGTCTGGTGTCACATGAGATGGTTTTATCCATCTTGTCACAACCCCAGGCTCCTTGCACATGTTTATAGAACAACTTTTCCTATACATAGACATCTTAAGTGAGAATTTTAGTTTATTCCTCATTTCATCACTTCAAATATGTTGGCCCACTGTCTTCTAATCAGCAGAGTTTATGACATATTTTTGTGATAATCTTATTGATAATTCCTATATATGGTCAATGCCTCTTATTGCTTTCATAATTTTCTTGTTTTGTTTTCTTTTTGGGTCATGGGAACAAGAAAAACTGGAATATGATAGGTTTTGGTGTGGGTGTCATTGAGTCAAATTTCTTATGTGTTCATTTTCATGCTTTCATTAAGCTGGGGAACTTTTCAAACATTCAAATCTTAGCCCCTTCATCTCACTTTTCTCCTTCTGGGACTCTGTCATATTATATGCTGGTGCACTTTAGGGAGTCCCATATACATATTAGGCTCAAGATACTTCTCTTCAACATTATACTATGTGTTTAACGAGTTCTGCATCCTGGTTCTCAAATTTGTTTTTTTTTTATTTGGTCCTGTATTCAAGTTGTCTAGACTTTTATTCCTTAAATTTATTTATCTCATTATTGAAAGGAATAGGACAGAGAGGTGGGGGCAAAGAGAGACCAAAGTTAACATTCACTGAATCACTCTCCAAATGGCCAGAAAAGTTAACACTAGTTCAGGCAAAGCCAGGAGCCTAGATTTACAGCCAGGTTTACTCCATGGGTGGCAAGGCTCAAAGCACTTCCCTATCATCATCTGGTTCCTAGCTTCAGATCAGCATAGCACCGGCCATTGCGGTGACTTAGGGAGTGAATCATCGGACGGAAGATCTTCCTCTTTGTCTCTCTTCTCTGTATGTCTGACTTTGTAATAAAAATAAATAAATCTTAAAAAAAATGATCTTCTAATGGATGGATGTTATAGTGCAGCCAGTTAAGCTTCCACTTGCATTGCCCACATCCCATTTCAAAGTTCCTAAGATTGAGTGCCACCTCCACTTTCCAACCAGTTCCTGCTGACATACACCAGGGAGGCAGCTGGTAATGTATGAAGTTTGGCTTCCCATAAGGTAGACATGGATGAAGTCCCCCTCTCTTGGGTATAGCCAACCCCAGCCTTGACTCTTTCGTGCCAGCTGGGTGTTTACTCACCGATGAAAATATTCTCTCTCTCTCTCTGTGTCATACAAACACTGACACACACCCACACCATCAAATACATAAATGAATCTAGTTTTTTTAACAATCAGCCTTTAATGGAGGTAAGATATTTTTGCCTAGGAATAGAAATGTTTTATCACCTTTGCCACAACAGGAGTGAGCCTCTGAGTCTGACAGAGTGCAAGTGCCAAGTTTGCTCCTGACTCAGCTGGGCTTCCTGTGTTTTTGCTCTCCACGTTGTGAGATAATTGATAAACCTAATTTCATAAATGGTTAAAGTCTCCAACACAAAAGGAAGCCAAAACATAGTGGCCACTATTATTAATAACAGAGGTACCATGGCTGAAGAACAAGTGGATAAAAACCCTGTAGAGGCTTATTTAATCGAGGCATGGATGTAGCAGCGATAGCTTTATTCAGTGCAAGGGAGACAGGAAGAGCTGAGTATCTGAAGAAGCAAAAAAATACATAGAAATGTCAGAAACACTGCCCCTGGTTCCAGTTACCAGGCCTGCTCTCATGCATGGTTAGGGCTGATGCATGAAGGTCTAAAGCAGATCCTGTGAACACCTAGTCAGAGGGCAGGCATGCTTCCTCCCTCCGGTATGCCCATTCCCACTAGGTGTAACAGGGGTATCCTGTGCATCTGAATCTATCGGTAGAACACAATGACTCACGATGGTCTTGGCTATGTCAGATTCTGATTCACATCTGATGTGAGATAGACGTAACAGTTTAAGATACGGGACATAATTTGGCATGATGAAATTTGGTTTGGAGGACCTGGACGTAAAGTGCGATCCTCCTACTTAACACGTTGAGCTAAGAACTTGGTTTCTGTGAAACACAATCTTCTTGTCTATAAACTGAAAGGAATATGGCTATGAAAAAATGGGCACTGATGCTATGTTGTTTGTAAAAATAGAATTTTGTAGGCTGAGAAGGATAAAAAGTGTTAATGAAACTACTCAGCTTGATATAACTTGAGGAGAATTTGTCCAGTATTCAAGAGAAGAACACTTCCTCAGAAGGCAGACCACGTAATGTTTCGAATGCTGTCTCAGATAGCTTTTCATAATTCCAAAAATACACCTGACGTAAGGCAGATATCTGAAGAAAAGGATCGATCTTGACTCACCTTTCTGGAAAGTCAAAGTAAACTGGTTGTGTTGGCCCAGCCTGGAGTCAAGAAGTTGTTGCTAGCAAAGCCCCAGTGTGCTATGGAACCTCACGGGATTAGAGCAAGGGAGTGCTCTCACACACCTGTCCCTCTGTTCCTCTCCTAAGACAACCAGGATCATTCATGAGGACTTCATTCTAGAGTGTGACCCTCCTCCTCCCTGTGCAAGGGCCTACCTCCAAACTCAGTAACTGGCCTAAGTGTACACACTGTTAGTACCACTAAGCTGCTGAGTTTAGGAAGAAACTATTCAAATTATGAGAAGATTTGAGAGTAATAGCAAGTTCAACATACAATTAAAATTCTGTTTTCTGCCTGACTCAGCCCTGGCTGTTGCTGTCCTTTGTGGAATGAAACAACACCTGGAAAATTTCTTCTATCTGGCTCTCTCGCCTGTCTCTATAAATCTTGCTTTAAGATACAAATAAAAATATTTTAAAAAGAAGGTTAGTCATTGCACCATTTTAAGAAAAAAAAAAAAAGCCATTCTTCACAAATAAAATTTATGTTAGGTGGAGTATTATTAAAAGATACTTTTGCATCCAGCATGGTAGCCTAGCGCATAAAGTCCTTACTTGGTACACACTGGGGCCCCGTATAGGCACCAGTTTGTATCACTGAGGCCCTGCTTCACATCCAGTTCCCTGCTTATGGCCTGTGCAAACAGTTGAGCTTGGTCCAAACTTTGGGCCTGTGCATCAGTGTGGACGACCTGGAAAAAGCTCATGGATCCTTGTTTCAGATTGGCTCAGCTCCAGCCATTGTGACCACTTGGGAAGTGAATCAGCAGATGGAATATCTTTCTCTCTGTCTCTCCTCCTCTTTGTTTGGGATTAGCTTTAGGGATGAGTTATCTATAAAATCATTATTTTCTTTGCATGTCTCGTACTTCGTTTCTTCAACCCCTGTCTTTCTCTTAAGTTTACAGATGTCTCCAAACGCATTGAATGTGGACTCAAAACCATGAGACAATGTCTATAGCAGCATGACTTCCACTGTTTTCCTATTTTTATCAGCAATGTTTTTTATTCTTCTGTTTTCATTAGTATGGTGTTCTGGTTTTCCATTCAGGTCAATAATTCAGTTGTTCATGCAGAATTTTTCTGAAAGAACCCACCAAATTCTCAGTGGGAAATATCAACAGATGGCTTGTGTCCTGAATCATTTCCGAGTCCTTCCCTGGAGATCTTCACCAGTCCTGGCTATTGCCTCCCCTCCGAATCTTGAGGGACTGACTGCTCCAATGCATGTAAGATTTGCATTTCCTACTGCTCATTCATCACTCGAGCTAAGTGAGTTTGTGTTATCGTTTGCTGATGTAAGTAACTCCGTTACTGTCCAGAGATTGTGGTCATGTTTGCCTGCTCCATCACTCAATGTCTGCCAGTGCCTCTCACTTTCCATAGGTTCAGGCTGATAATATAATAAAAACCAGTGTTTTAGCATGACATTTCTTTTAAACACGATTTTCACAATACTTGCTGTCTTTATTTAAATAGGGACAAATGCAGTTAGAATGTTTCTACCCAGTAGTTCATTTCCTAAATGGTCACAACAGGCAGGTCTGGTCAGGCTGAATCCTGGGATCTGGAACTGTGTCTGGGTCTGCCAGAAGGATGGTAGGCAAGATAGGAAGCATGGATCAGCTTCCTTTGCTTTCCTAGGTCCAATAACAAGGATCTGGTTGGAAAACAGAGCAACTGGAACTCAAAATGGTTTTCCAGTAGGGATCTGTATTGTAGGTGGCAGCCCTAAGTGACTGTACTCTTTCTACTAGACTGTGCTTTAAGATGGCATTTTAATAAGTGAAATGGCAGGTCATCATCAAAAGATTTTATCAATACTTCACAAAGCCTTCAAGATCAAGAAAAACAGACAGAGTGAGAAATTGCTACCGGCAGGAGTTGTGTAACGATGGATGTAACAAGCAATGTGTGATACCCAGGATGACATCCTGAAAGAATTGAAACATACTGGGAAAGAAAGAAAGAAAGAAAGAAAGAAAGAAAGAAAGAAAGAAAGAAAGAAAGAAAGAAAGAAAGAAAGAAAGAAAGAAAGAAAGAAAGAAAGAAAGAAAGAAAGAAAGAAAGAAAGAAAGAAAGAAAGAAAGAAAGAGACAAAGAGAAAAAATGAGAGAAAGAAAGAGAGAGAAACAGAAAGAAAGAAAGAGAAAGAGAAAAAAGAAAGAAAGAAAGAGGAAGGAGAGGATAAAGAAAATCAAGCAAAAAGTGATAGTAAAGAAATATTTCAATAGTAACTCATTAATTATATCAAATGAATCACTAATGCAAGATGCTAAAAATATTGGAATTTGAGAATAGTATGTGTAGATACAGGATATTCTATGCAACTCCCTTCTTGACTATCTTCTTATGAATCTAGATATGTTTTGTTTCACAATGGGAATAATGAGGGTTGTAACTATGGCTCGGATGTTAATTGATGCCAATTCAGGTCCTAGCTGTTTCTCTTCCCATCCAACTCCTGGTTTATGGCCTTGGATAACAGCAATAATGGTCCAAGTCCCTAGTACCCTGAACTCACATGGAAGACACAGAAGAAATTTAAGTCTGCTTTTTTTTAAAGATTTATTTTTATTACAAAGTCAGATATAGAGAGGAGAAGAGATAGAGAGGAAGATCTTCCGTCCGATGATTCACTCCCCAAGTGAGCTGCAACGGCCGGTGCGCGCTGATCCGAAGCTGGGAACCAGGAACCTCTTCTGGGTCTCCCACGCAGGTGCAGGGACCCAAAGCTTTGGGTCGTCCTCCACTGCTTTCCCAGGCCACAAGCAGGGAGCTGGATGGGAAGTGGGGCTGCCGGGATTAGAACCGGCGCCCATATGGGATCCTGGGGTGTGTTCAAGGCGAGGACTTTTGCCGCTAGGCCATGCTGCCGGGCCCCTGTAAAATCTGCTTTTACAACAACAAAAACAAACAATTCTTCAGAAAATGCTGCTCTGCCTCTACAAATCTCATCTTCCATCAAGACCGTCTTCAACTGATGCTTCCCATAATGAAAACTTCTTTGGGATCATTGTTCCTAAGAATAATTGTTTTCTCTTTGTACTCAAGCATCTAAAATATTTCTTATTACAGTAAGAGAAAATAATTGGAACCTCACAAAGTGCATTGTTGCTTAAATACTGCAGAGACAGACTAGAGGTAAGTAAGATGGGTTTTGAAGTTGAATAATTGTTCTAAGAACGCTTTCTTGTCCAACATAATTAACATCCTGGAGTCTCATCCTCTCCTTTCTGTAACATGCGAGTAATGATCATTTCATGATCATTGTGGCAACTAATTAAATGTGGCAACAACTATTATGGATAATTAATTCCATTAATGAAAAGGGTGTCAAATTGTCCAATGGGGAAAATATTGGAAATGTACCAAATGGGAAATTATATTGCTAGTTATGATAAATAAATAAAAAAAGATGAAAAGGGCACAACCTATGTCCTCAATAATTAGTTAAGACTATAAAATGATAACCTAGCAGGTGATTTGAGGGTTACCTTGGTGTAAAGAAAGAATATTCTGTGGCAAAAAAAAAAAAAAAAAATTTGATCCGGAGTTTGAATCTAGCTTTTCTGAACAAAATTACTGCTAAACTGCACAAAAGTTCTAGGTGTTCATTGAACAACAAGCAAAAATCTCTGGAAACAGAACAAGATAAAGCAGAGGTTAAAACTGTGAAGCACAGGGCGCAGCGGCGTGGCCTAGCGGCTAATTCCTCGCCTTGAAAGCCCCGGAATCCCATATGGGTGCAGGTTCTAATCCCGGCAGCTCCACTTCCCATCCAGCTCCCTGCTTGTGGCCTGGGAAAGCAGTTGAGGACGGCCCAGTGCATTGGGACACTGCACCCGCGTGGGAGACCCGGAAGAGGTTCCTGTTTCCCAGCTTCGGATCGGCGCGCACCGGCCCATTGCGGCTCACTTGTGGAGTGAATCATCGGAGGGAAGATCTTCCTCTCTGTCTCTCCTCCTCTGTGTATATCTGGCTGTAATAAAATGAATAAATATTTTAAAAAAAACTGTGAACCATCATAAATACGCAGGAAAACAGCTAGGGAGCTCACCATAGCAACAGCATAGTTGAACGTAGGTGAGTGGCAGGTGACATCTTGGGGAAATGCAGGAGGCGGCAGGGCTTGCAGGTCATCTTGAAGTGTTAAATGCACCTTGTGTAAGCCAGCGGAAGACCACCACATAAACCTCTTGAGATATGGGAGACAGAGGAACTCAGAGATGTGAGAACTATAAAGATACCTAAAAGGCATTTTCACTTAATCATACTAAGAAAATAGGGTTTAATATCCTGTAAATTAATCACTGTGTATATTAGAAAATCATATATAAAGGAATAATGAGATCATATTAGGCATTCGTAGCAGTCTATCAGTTCTTTGCAGTCGAAAAATCCCAAAGTAGGACAGAATGACGTATCAAAACAAGTTTGATTCATTTAAAGCTTTGAATATTTCTTCAATCATTTCATTTGATTTCTGCCAGTTGTGCTCTGTGTGAAATGTTCCCTGTAAATCAGAACATAAAAACAATGTTTATGACTAACTTTAAGAGAAAAAGATGCTAAGACCTTGCAGGTGTCAAGGACTAGTTCCGGCTCCTGTCAGGACATGAAATAACTTCAGTCGGTGCCCTGGAGTAGAACAGCTACCTTAGTCATATCTGTATCCAAGAGATGGTATAGCAGATGCTCAGAGAGACTGAGCAATGTAGCCATGGTTCATGGACTATGAAGCCCGGGTCACTTCAAATGTGGCTAGTCCAGCCAACCTGTGAGATGCCCAACATCAGGAGTCAGTGGCCTTTAATGCCAACCACTGGTTCAGGGACTAATGGGCTGGCATGATTATGACATAGCTTTCTATCTGTGAAGAAACAAACTTAATGATTACGTTTATAATGTTAGTGGTGTGCACAAAGCTTTACACATGCAGAACTGGGAATTGCAATAAGGTCACAGCACCACACTTCCCAGGGCAGGATACCAATGCCCCTGACCTTAGTATCGCAGGATGATTTCCATGGCAGTGTTTTCCTTGACTCCCTGTATAGAAAAGGTTCTCTCCTGAGGCACTGAGTCAATTTGGGTACAATACTGGTGTAGGTCATGACAGAGTAAAGCCCTGCTACTGACCCTCTAACTGCTCACTAATTACAGTGACTTGAGAACATTGCCCCTGCTGACTTGCGTGGGCACAGGTATGTGGGGTTGATTTCAGAGTGCCCACAGGCTGCCATTGCACAGGGATGGCAGTGCATGGTGGTGGCCAGGACCCCGTCTTTGCCCATGCACTCTATTTCATGTTATTTGCAGAAAAAAATCCTAGGTCCAAAGATCCTGGGGTATCCTGGCCACCAGACAGTGTCTTCATTTCCACCTGGTGATCTTTGTCACCAAATATTGTTGGCTTTTTCTTACAATTGACATTTGACTTCTATGGCAGTGGGGATCAGTGAGAGAGAGCATGAGAGAGATAAAGAGAGGAGCAGAGAGAGAGAATGAATTCTTAGGTTTTAGAAAACATTCTTGTTGGTGGGAACTCTGGGCAACATAATTGAAAAATAATGAATATTTTAAAGATAATTAGATAAACAATTAAATAAGATTCTCTCTCTCCCTTGAAATAGGGAGGAAGCAGTTTGAAAGTAGGGATACAAGACAAGGGAATTTGCAGATCATTTGTTATAGTGATTAAGCCACTCTTTTGGGACATATTCACCCCATATCTGAGTGTTGGTCTTTATGTCCTAGCGCCACATCAGATTATAGCTTAAAGCTTTGGAACTGAGTCAAACAGGGTAATTCTGGGTATTTGGGGAGAGTGATCAAAAAGTTGGCAGCTCTCTCTTTGTCTCTTTCATTTCCCCCTCTACTCTTTCCCTCTTTCTGTCTTTCAAATTGCATTCAGCTTTATCTAAATATGTTTCACACATACACACAAACATATATGCACTTCAAAAATGCATGCAAAATTAAATAAAAAGTCAAATTTATTGTGGTGCACATTATGGGATAAACTGAATTTGCATATATTTTAATTATTTGCACCAAAATTAGAGTAACTTTTCCATGAACACTTATAGGTATATTAATATGAACATCATAAAATTTTGTACAGATCAGAAAAATGAAGAGAAACTTTGATTTTGCAGCATTGAATGTATATAATACAAAAGAAAGAAAATATAATACTAACAACTGAAGGACTTTTTAAGAACCAGAAAGATATACGTAGATGGACAGATGAATAGGGAAGAAATCTATATAATCAGTGCAGAACACTTCAAGTATGAACTCCATTTCCTGTGATCACAGTATTGTGAAATTATTAATGAACAGAAAATTTGTGTCAAGCTTAGATAAAACAGCCTTCCAGGAGAGTTAACCTTGAGAAAAAATATATTGGCATTATCAATGTGAAAAGTGCAGCTGATTTTCAAAATGTGTCCAGGGCCTAATTGGGAATCGGCATTGAGGCCTTAGGCACAGAGGCATTCTGTCCTTTGTGACATGAAGAGAAGCATTTGTGTGTGTGGATGCAAATGTGTGTGTGTGTGTGTGTGTGTGTGTGTGTGATGTGTTGATATCCATTGATAACATAGGTAGTGGAAGCATAATTATTATGACTGTAGGAATCTACCAGTGACCTAACAAAGAAGCAATGTCTGAGAATGCGGTAAGAGCTTCATGTTTCAATCTTGGGAAGAAACAACGATGTAGCATTAAGTCATTTCAAGACACTGAAGATTTAATTGAATAGGGAACACACAGAGACATCGTTTAAGTGTGTCAAAGACACATTTTATGTTTGTTACCATTGTCATTACAATCAGATATATGTATGTATACCCATATATGTACACACACATACATACATAAGAACAGCACATGAAATTATGTGTATGCTACTTAGAGTCTACTAAATGCTATGGATAATATGTATAATATATGTACTATGTGATTAGTGTAAGATACAGTATACAATAATGTGCAAATGAGTATGCTGCATTAATCTGAATTATGATGTTTATATTACACCTGATTATATATGTTCTATGTTAGTCAATGTATTACACAAAGGATATTGTACACTTACAAATATCAACCCATTGTTCCCGTTCAAGCATCCACCTAGGTATTTGTGCTTGACCTTTAACGACTGTCTTTATTTTAATCAGCCACATGTAGCAAATCTAGAATGACTAATTGCAGGGGAATATGAGTCTCTGCGAAGAAGCACTGACAATAACTCCATTAGAATAAAATTGATAATATGAAGAAGACAACTGGCCTTGAAGAGCATTTAGTTGAACAGCTATATTCCCAAAAAGTGTGAAATGTATTATAGTTGAAAAAATTATGACAGGATGTGATATCAGATAACTAGATATTGGGGGTCAAAGTTTCAGAGGTGGAAATATCTGTGAGAATGTAGAAGACCACATAAATCAGAGTGCACAATGAAATTATATAAATGTCATCATCGAATCAACATAATGTACATGTTTGTTACCCCCCAAAATTATAAAGTGAGATGATGAAATCAATTTGCTCATAGAGGGAAATAACTAAGTTTTTGTAGCTTATTTTAATATATGTACATAAATAAACAATAGCCTTTTAAAGGAAACATACGGAAGGAAACAACTTGGACATTACTCATGTGAACACACACATAATGTCTACATGTTACAGCTCATTTCAGATGGCAGGCTTAAAAATAAATCAGGGAATTTGTCATTTATCATGTAAACATTTGGATATTTATTGCACTATATAAAAAAGAGCAAATTTTATGTATTTCATATATATATATTAGAACAAAGCAATGTAACCTGCCTTTTCTCCCTCCGATCCATATGCAACAGAGAGCTTACTTTTATTATTTAGGAAATTTTAAACACTCAATACACACTTATTTTCCCCAAACAGAACTATGGCACAAAATATTATTTTTTCTTGTAATTCTAGAGAGATTCAAGAATATGTAAAGTTTTTCTCCAAAACTCTAATGGGATTTTGTAAGGCTGAAACACAGCATTATTTTAACATTTAAACGTTTTAGAGTAGTCTTGTCTAGTTCTACAAAGCATGGTTAACATTTCAATAGATATTGAACCAAGTTTATTGAATTAAGGTTTTATTTTTTAGTTTTAAGAATGCATTAGACAAAACATGCTTTATTCCAGAATGCCCATTTTTATTCATGTTTCTTTATTAGTTAACTTAGTATTTCACGTCTGTCATCAGTTTACTCTATTTACTTAGCTTACAAGGCCTATCATAATCTTTAGGAGTTTATTCCCAGATAGTTCTTATTTTAGTGATTGCTTTACACTTAGTGATTACAAACATCCATTGTTAGTATACAGAAATAATATTCCTTTTTAAGTATTGAGCTTGTATCTTGCAACCTCGCTAAATCAATTCAATGCTATTTTATAAATTTAGTGAGGTATCTTATATAGGCAATCGTATATCTGCGATTAGAGACAGTGTTGTGTATTTATCTATGAACCATGCGCCTTGTACCCACTTTCTTCATTTTAATGTTCTGCGAACACCTGACGAGGTGGTGAATGTGAGAAGCAGGTAGTACTGCGCCCCTTGGTCTCTGTGCCCTGAGCCTCCCACCCTGCTCTCCTAATTCTACCTTTGGGTTCTAGTATGTTGTCGCCGCCCATCTTTCAGTCCCACCTATCACAGGCTGGCTTGTTGTATGCTGAATCCTTCAAGCTGTTTGTGAAAAATCGAGAATGGTTACTCTCAAAGCTCCTTTTATCTGAGGTTCAAAACAATGCACTGTTATCGGGCCCGATGCGGCTAACGTTCTCTGCTTGACCACGCCAGGATCCCATATGGGCGCCGGTTCTAATCCCAGCATCCCCGCTTAGGATCCAGCTCCCTGCTTGTGGCCTAGGAAAGCAGTCGAGGACAGCCCAAAGCTTTGGGACCCTGCACCCACGTGGGAGACCCGGAAGAGCTCCTGGATCCTGGCTTTCAGTTGACTCAGTTCCAGCCGCTGCGCTCACTTGTGGAGTGAATCATCAGATGGAAGATCTTCCTCTCTGTCTCTCCTCCTCTCTGTATATCTGACTTTGTAGTAAAAATAAGTGATTCTTTAAAAAAATGCCCTAGTATCAAAATACTTTTCATAAGAAATGCTGCTCACAGATGTGATTTTGGTCATATAGTATATTCATGTAGTGTGTACTATTGATCAAATTTTAAATACGGAACTTTTGAGTGGAAATTTCTGCTTTAGAATTAGATTTCTTTGTGCTTGTACTGCTATTACAATATCTGGTTCATATGGGATGACTGTGGCAGTTTTTATTTTGGAACTAGTTGCTGCATGCCATCCAAGATGTTCAGATTACATTTGCAGAGTCTATTTTAATGTTATAATATAATCCGTTTTATGCACTCAATAGTTCCTACTCAATACATTTTAGGGAATTAGTACTTCCTGTTCCTCTCATTAACTTTAACACTTTACACTTTCCTCTGTCTCCCTCTCCCACTTTCTTTCTTCTTATTTATTTTGAGCTCAGTAAAAGATTTTCAAGTTGACTATCTTAGAAAAAAAGTTTACCAATTTGTGCATCACTTACAAAGCAGCTCTTCATTTTATTAATCTTTTATAATATTAAATATATTTGTTGAGTCCAGTATGATGTCTCAATGGCTAAATTCTCATATTACAATTGACAGGAACCCATATGGGTGTCAGTTCCTGTCCTGGCTGTTCCATTATCCATTTAGTTCCCTGCTTGTGGGCTGGGAAAGCAGTAATGCATGGCCCCAAACCTTAGGACCCTGCACCTGCGTGGGAAAGCAGGGAAGAAAAACCTTGCTATTGCTCTGGAACAGCTCAAATGGCCATTACAGTCATTTGGGAACTGAACCAGTTGATGGAAGGTCTTTCTGTTTCTCCTCTCTGTGAATCTTATCTGAATTTCCAATAAAAAATAAATGAAATCTCAAAAAAATATATATTTCTTCCATGATTTTTGTTATTCACTTCTTTTTATTGATTTTGTGTTTTATTTGTGCTTGACTTTTTGTTTGTTTGCTTGCTTGTGTTTCAGAAACTTTAGGTGAATTACTGGATTGTTAGCCACTTTCCTTAATTATGGTTTTGGTTTTATGGACTCATGCACTGCTACCATCCTTTCTGTTAAAACAGCTTTGCTTTCTTTTTCTGATTCATTTTATTTATTTATTTATTTATTTATTTATTTATTTATTTATTTATTTATTTATTTATATTGGAAAGACAGATTTTGCAAGAGAGAAGGAGAAATGGAGAGAAAGCTCTTTCATGTTCTAGTTGACTCCCAAAGTGAACACAATGGCAGGAGCTGAGCTAATCTGAAATCAGAAGCCAGGATTCTCTTCTGGTCTTCCATGCAGGTGCAGGATTCTAAGGCTTTGGTCCATCTTCAACTGCTTGCCCAGGCCACCAGCAGGGAAAGGAAGCAAAGTAGGGCAGCCAGCATACAAACTGGTGTCCATACATGATTCCAGCACATGCAAGGTGAGGATTTAGACACTAGTCTATCATGCTGAAACCCAGCTTTGCTTTCATTTTCAATACTTTCAGGCAAATTTCACATTTTGCTTTTTATTTCTTCAATGGGCTCTTAATTATTTGGGAGTGTGACACTCAGTATCTATGAAATTAAATGTGTTTTATAAATTTTTTGTTGATTAATCAACTTTGTTCACTTATGCTCAGAAAAAATAAATACATGCTATGATTTCAACATTTTTTGTGTTTGCTCATGTTTTATAGCCTTTTCTATATTCTTATCCTAAAGAATAGTCAATGTGCTGATGAAAACAATGTCCTTCCAGCAGCTGTGGGGTGGAATATGCTATGAATATCTGTTATGTTATTTTCTTCTCTCTTGCAGATTAAATCTATTGTTTCTTTGTTGCTTTTTAAAAATCTGGTTGATTCATTCATTAATTGTCATTCTGAAATTTCCCAATTACTGTACTAGGGTTTATGCCTTGTTTTAGTTCAATTGGCATTCATTTTACAAAACCGGTGCTCTGTTGTTAATAAATAAATAAAATGCATGCAATGAAAATATCTAGTTAAATTCCTTGATCATTGTATAATATAATTTTTTATGCTTCTAATAAATTTTTTCTTCAAGTCAACTTCACTTGCATTTTAATCCCATTTGCCTAGAATATCTTCTTCATCTCTTTTAGGATCATCCTGAATGTGTCTTCACTGGTAAGTGCATTTCACAAATGTAGCATGTTGTATTTTTGTGTTTCGTCCACTCAGCTAGGCCGTATCTGTGGTTGGGGATTTAGTCCATTTACACTTACATTTAAGGTTAACCTTACACTTAAGGTTATCATTGAATGTTAATGAGTTTGTCTCCTCACCCTTGCTCCCTTGAACATTCTTTTTTTTTAATTTATTTTAAAGATTTATTATTATTATTATTTATTCATTTATTACATTGTATTATGTGACACAGTTACATAGATACTGGGATTCCCCCTCCTCCTCCCCACCCCACTCTTGCCATGATGGATTACTCCACCTTGTTGCATAACCATAGTTCAAGTTCAGCCGAGATTCCCTCCCTGCAAGCATATACCAAACATAGACTCCAGCATCTCATAGGCCAGTCAAGTTCCTCAGCTTCTTAGGGAGACCCTGTCTGGTCCGAGGGCAGAACCAGCAGAGTACCATCCTGATCACTTAACAACTCCAAAAAAACCATCAGCAACAGTTAACTTCATTGTGGAATTAATTGACATATTATTGATTTACCAACATGTTAAAAACAAATGCAATTTCTCAATCACATTACATGGTCTCCTCGTAGACATTTCAATTTTAGTTAATAGACAACATATAACACAACATACATAACATAACATGTTTTACATATCGTCATATCATCTTAAATAAGGGCAAAGATGTGGTATCTGACCTTTTGGGATTGGTTCATTTCCCTTAGCATTATGGTTTCCAGTTTGGCCCACTTGGCCACAAAGAACCACATTTTGTTTTTTTAATAGCTGAGTAGTATTCCATGGAGTAGATGAACCATAGCTTTCTTATCCAATCCTCTGCTGATGGGCATTTTGGTTGCTTCGATGTTTTTGCAATTACTGATTGTGCTGCTATAAACATAGGGGTGCATGTTGGTTTCTCATAAAACAGGTCTTTTGGATATATTCCTAGGAGTGATATTGCTGGATCATATGGTATGTTGATTTTGAGTTGTTTGAATGTTCTCCATACTGATTTCCATAGAGGCTGTACCAGCCTGCAGCCCACCAACAGTGGAGTAGGGTTCCCTTTTCCCCAAAACCTTGCCAACAAGTGTTGTTGGTGCTGTTTTTCATGTGGGCCAGTCTTACTGGCATCAGGTGGTACCTCATTGATGTTTTAATTTGGATTTCCCTTATTGCCAGGGAACTTGAGCATTTTTTCATATGTTTATTTGCCATTTGGGTTTGTTCCTTTGTGAAGTGTTTGCCCATTTCCCGTGCCCATTTCTTGAGTGGCTTATTTGTTTTGACATTTTGGTTGTTTTGTAGTTCTTTGTATATTCTGGAGATTAGCCCTCTATTATCTACGCAGGGTGCGGAGATCTCCCATTCTGTGGGTTACTTTTTTTACTTTGTTAATTGTTTCCCTTGCTGTGCATAAGCTTCTTAGTTTGATGAGGTCCCATTTGTTTATTCTGGTCTTGATTGCTACTGCCTTTGATGTCCTTTTTAGGAAGTCAGGACCTACCCCTAGATCTTGCAGAGTATTTCCAACATTTTCTTCCAAAAGTTTGAAGGTTTCTGGATGTAGGTTTAGATCTGTTATCCATTTAGATCTGATCTTAGTGTATGGTGAGAGATGTGGGTCTATCTTCTTGCTTCTGCAGGCTATGAACCAGTTGTCCGAACAGCATTTATTGGACAGACCTTCCCATTTGCCTGGATTGTCATTTGTCTTTTTGTCAAATATTATTTGGCTGTATTTGTGTGGGTTCCCTTCTGGTGTTTCTATTCTGCTCCATTGATCATCCTCCCTATCTTTGTGCCAGTACCAGGCTGTTTTGATAACCACTGCCCTATAGTATGTCTAGATGTCCGAAGCTGTGATTCCCCCTGCTAACTTCCTGTTCTTCAGGATGGTTCTGGCTATTCAAGGTTTTTTGTGTTTCCACATGAACCTTTGAATCATTGTTTCCAGTTCCATGAAGAATGTTTTGGGCAATTTGATTGGGATTGCGTTAAGTGTATATATTGCTTTTGGCAGTATAGACATTTTAATGATATTGATTATACCTATCCTGGAGCATGGGATGTTATTCATCTTTTGAGGTCTTGTTCAATTTTTTTTAAGTAGTTTGTAGGTTTCTTCAAATAGGTCTTCTACATTTTTGGTTAGATTTATTTCCAGATACTTCATACTTTTCTCTGTTATTTTGAATGGTATTTTGCTGGTTTGATCTTTTTCCATCTTGGGTCTGTTTGCATACACTATGGCTGCTGAATTTTGTTCATTAATTTTGTACCCTGCCGCTCTGCCGAACTCTCGTATAAGTTTTAGCAGTCTCTGTATTGAGTCTCTTGGCTCTTCTATATAAAGAAGCATATCATCTGTGTATAATGAAAGCTTGACTTCTTCATTTTCTATTTGGATTCCACTGATTTCTTTCTCTTGTCTTATGGCCTCAACGAGTACCTCTAGGACTATGTTGAATAGCAGTGGAGAAAGCGGACATCCTTGTCTTGTTCCAGATTTCAGTGGGAAGGGTTCCAGTTTTTCTCCATTCAGTATAATGCTGGCGTTGGGTTTTTCATATATTGCTTTGATTATGTTGTGGATTTTTCCATCTATGCCTACCTTGGTTAGGGTTTTTAGCAGGAAATTGTGTTGGATTTTGTCGTAAGCTTTTTCTGTGTCTATTGATACTATCATGTGATTCTTGTTTTGCAATTTTTGGATGTGGTGCATCACATTTATGGATTTCTGAATGTTGAACCATCCCTGCATTCCAGGGATGAATCATACTTGATCCGGATGAATGATCTGTCAGATGATTTTTTGAATTCTATTGGCTAGGATTTTGTTAAGTATCTTAGCATCAATGTTCATCAGAGAGATAGTTCTGTAGTTTTCTTTCTCTCTGGTTCTCTGTCCGGTTTTGGGACTAAGGTGATGTTGGCTTCATAGAATGAGTTTGGAAGTGTTGCTTCTTTTTCTATTGTTTTGAAGAGTTTGTAGAGGATTGGGGTTAGTTCTGTTCGGAATGTTTTGTAGAATTCTGCAGTGAAGCCGTGTGGGCCTGGGCTTTTCTTTGTTGGGAGATCTTTAATCGCTGATTCAATCTCTACTTCAGTTATGGGTTTGTTCAGGTCATTTGTTGCCTCTGGGCTAAGTTTTGGCAGGTGGTAGAAGTCTAAGAACTTTTCCATTTCTTGGTGGTCTTTTTCTGATACTTCTTCTGATACTTCTTCTCATTGTGTTTTTGTTTCTTCTCATTTTGGGATTTCAGCCCCTGACTTGTTTTTCCTCAGCCATTGCCCTCAGTGCTATAACTTATAAAAGGTGTGTTCTAGCTGCTGCTGTATGGAGTGTTGGCATAGGCGTTATATTTCTCACTCTATTGGGGACAGCAGGTGATGGTTGGTGGTTGTTGGGTTGCTTCGTTTGTGCTTGGGTTTATACCACTGCCACCTGGCTCCCTTGCAGGTTGTTGGTTCGGGGTTTTCTGTCTGCTTAGCAGTGCCTCAGCTCTGGGTAACAAGCCAATCATGGTGGGGATCTCCGCCGAGTCTTGCCTTCAGTGTTTGAGGCTAGTACAGCAGGACCCTCTGCTGCCTGGAGCTTGAAATCCACAAGCACGGGCTGGGTTGGAAACCTCCGCAGGCCCCAGCGCCAAACTCCTCTCTCCAGGATTCCCACTCAAAAGTGCTGCTCTGCTGAGAGACAACATGGCCTCTAGCCACTGGGCAGGCAGGCTTTTCTGAGTGGGCTCCAACTGAGAGACTCTGCCTGGATTCTACTGAACCAGTTCTGGTTTGGGGTCTCCAGCTGTGCCCAGCAGGGCGTGCTGCCTGAGGCAGAGGCTGTTTTCTGCTTTTGAGTTCACAGCCCTGGCCCCTAGGAAGCTACTTTCTCTTGCACTCTCTCAATGGTGGGATGGGAGCCCTGAGGGGCACGCCACAGTGACCCTGCTAGCTTGCTCTTCTGCCCAGGTCATGAGGTTTTGCCGAGTGTTGCCCTGCCTCTGAAGCTCAGGCTGAGCCTGGCAATAGGTTCCACTGGATTCTCTAGCAGCTAGTCTAGCTGAGATGGGGATTTCTGCACCACAGTCCCAGAGCGCCACTCCAAATCCCTCTGCACTCTCTCAAAGCTGCTGAGCGGCTGGGAGGCACGTTTCTGGGAAACCTCCCCTGCTTGTCTTCTATTTCTGCATGGGATGATGCCCCCTATGTTCAGTCCAGTAGCTTCCTCTTGGGGCTCCTGCACTCCAGTGGACTGTGCCTATGTCTGTGTGGGCGCCTGTCCTTCCAGCCACCTTTGTCTTCCCTGGAACGGCAGAGATTCTGCCGCCTTCTCCCTGCCTGGGATCGTGACTGACCAAATTTCACGCAGCGTGCTGTATTTTCTTTCTTACTTTTTATGGCTGTTCCTCCACGCTGTGTAGATCTTCTTACTTTAGTGGACTCCAGTGACCTTCCCGCTCCTCTTCCTACAATTTTGTGTCTCCTGGCTTGTTTCTCTACTGGATCCGTTCCCCTCTTTCCCTACTCCACCCTACACCAGCTCTCTGCAGTCGGCCATCTTCCTCCAGTCAACATTCCTTTTTAAAGTGTCATTTTTTTCTCTTTCTTTCTCTTTTCTAAAGTAGGCAGTGTTTTTATTCTTTAAAATGCCCTTTTCCTTTTTCGTGGTAGGTCTAACTGAGACATTTCAAAAGACCTGTCTTTTCTTTTCTTTTTTTTTTTCATTTATTATCATTTATTTAAAAAGTACAATAAGTGACATAGCTCAGCAATATTAGAAAATGGATAACTCTAATAATAAAAAATGATACATGGCTTTAACTTGGTCACTTAAGCAGACTTTCAGATTTATCTCAGGAGGCAAACATCTCAAATTTGTTACAGTGTATGTGATCATATTTATTAATATCCTGTTTTCAAGTTTTTTAAAACATGTTTTAAAACCTGTACAAATACCACACCATTAAAATACAGCATCATTATTGACTAAAATGTCTGTCTGTTGCCTGGATTCTTGCACATAATTAAATGAAAGCACCATGCAGGTATGAGGGATTGCATTATAAAAGGAAGTATAGATTTCAAATAAAAAAATCCCAGAGGTAGGTACCACTAAGAGAAGCTTATCAGTTACTAAAACGGCATGAGCATAGGCAAACAATCTCCATGGCAATTGAAGCTGCTTGGACTTCAGAGGTGAGAATAAATACCTTAAATTTAATATAAGTGTGAAACGCAAGTTATCTTATACTCTTGTGCATTGAAAGGGCAATTTGCTGTAATGCTTCGCAATGATGATTTTAACTTCAAAAAGAGGAGGTAATAGGAGCTCACAGATGGAAACTGCACAAGCTGCAGTTCCAAAATATAGCCAGAATTATCTTTGGAAATATATAGCCAATAATGTAACTACTTTAATAATTTATTTCTTCCTACTGTTTCCAGTTTCAATATCAGGTTCTTTACCATGGGTTATGGGGGTGTCATAGTCTCACTGATTATCCCGCATGTTCTTTAGATTCTATTTTTTTTCTTCTTTCATTGGAAAGTCGGATATACAGAGAGGAGGAAAGACAGAGAGGAAGATCCTCTATCTGATGATTTACTCCCCAAGTGGCAGCAATGACAAGAGCTGAGCCAATCTGAAGCCAGGAGCCAGGAACTTCCTCCAGGTCTCCCACATGGGTGCAGAGTCCCAAGGCTCTGGGCCATCCTCAACAAGCAGGGAGCTGGATGGGAAGCGGGCCTGCCAGGATTAGAACCAGCACCCACTGGGATCCAGCACATTCAGGGTAGGGACTTTAGCTGCTAGGCCACCACGCTGGGTCCCATACTTGTATTTTACCTGTTATAATATCCAGTCTGATTTTTTCATTATATCTTGCCTATTTCTGGATACTGACTTTGCAGTTAATAGTTCTGGTAATTATAATAATGTTCACTCTCAGACACACCAGCTCCTCCCTTTCTACTTAGGAGAGACTGTTGAAAACTGAAGAGGTGTTAATTCTCTGAGCCGAATGAGGTAGCATCCAAAGGGACCTCCTAAACAGGTGTAGAAAAGGCTGTGAGCCATCTTAATCTGACTAATCAGAGGACAGAAACATGGGTCCTACTTCAAATGTAGAGAAATTATAGCACTTGACAGGTTGCAGACCGCATTTGGGACTGTGTGACACTGACTTCCAATTTTCCTGTAGTTGCAGATTTTTCAATGCAAATATAAAAAGTGCTGTAAATAGTACACCCAAAGAGAAATCATTTTCTCCATAGTTAATAATTGGTGCCTTTTTAAAAAAAGGTTTATTTATTTTATTTGAAAGAGTACATAGAGAGGAAGATATAGAGCTGCACTGCAATGGACAGAGCTGTGCAGGTCTGAAGCTGGGAACCAAAATCTGGGAGATGCCTCCGTGACTCTTACATGGGTACAATGGGCCTAAGGCCTTTGGTCATTCTGCAGTGCCTTCCCAGACCATCAGCAGGTCCCTGGATTGGAGGAAGAGCAGCCAGGAAGTGAACTGGTGCCTGTATGGGATACCAGTATTGTAGGTGGAGGATTAGCCCGATATGCCACCATACCGGCCCATTGTTAGTTCTTTTCATGTATAATTAATACATAGTACACTTTTTCCTAGTTCAGTGTTAAAGCCAATACCTTAGAGGGAAAAAAAGTGATGACTATGGCAAAGGAGTTCTTAGCTAGGCAGAAAAAGTGAGGAAAGAAAATAATGTTTGTGGCTAGCATGGTGGCATAGCAAGCCACTTCTCTGCCTGAGACTCTGGCATCTGCTATTGAATGCTAGCTTGCTTCCTGATTGCTCCACCTCTGAGCCTGCTTTGCTTATATCTGTGAAAGCAGTGGGGGATGAACAAAGTCCTTGGGACCCTACACCCCTGTGGGAAACCCGGAAGAACATTCCGGCTCCAAATCAACTCAGTTCCGGCCGTTGGGATCATCTGGGGAGTGAACCAGTGAATAGAAATCCCCCTCTCTATCTCTCCTTCTTTCTCTGCATAAAATCTGCTTTTTAAATACAAATAATAGTACATTTTTCCTAGTTTTATATTATGTGGTGTCTTATGGTTTAGTTACCAGAAGCATCAATTGTTATTAGATTATAAGAAAATCCTTACTTTCTTCAAAGTTCCTGATAAGTGAAAGCTATTTATAAGTTTTTATCTGTACATCTGATAATTTTAAAGATGAATTGTTTCTCATTTTTTCCCCTCTTAATAATTTGCCAGGCTAGAGAACATCCAATCCAAGCTCCTCATTAGCCAAAGAGAACATAATATTGGCATTATGAGTTTTTAGTATCAAGAATTAGAGGTGATTTTTTTAAGTTAACTGAGCATGTGTGTCATGTAGGTACATAGTGGCATTTTTCTTTTTCTTTTTTTAAAGACTTACTTATTAAGACCTGTCTTTTCAATCAAATGATTTTTCATCTGCTACCCAGAGTGTGGTTTGAAGTTTCCTACCTAATTTTTAAATTTGAATTACTGAGTTCTTCCTTTCTAATATTTCTGTCTGGTCTTTTTCCAATATCTCTCTCTGCTGAATTTCTCATAATATCATGCATTAATTCATAATGTGTTTGATATGTAACTGCAGTCTTTTATCTCTTTAAGTAGCTATAATCTTATTCTTTTGAATTCTTTCTCAGATATTTCATGAATCTTCTTTTAAGTATAGTACTTATGCATTATTACAATCTGTCTTGGTGATCACATTGCCGTACCTATTTATATATCTTATGTTTCTGCATGGATTTATTGATTTTTATGCCTGTGAGGGTTTAGTTATTTTCATATTATTGAAAGGATACTTTTGGTTAATTAAACACTTTTCTCTGGAAAAAACAAATGAAGCTTTGAACATTGGTTTGGTCAACTATGCTATCTTTAGCTCCAAGTAGATTCCAGAAATATCCCATACCTTGATTTGCTGTGGCTCATTGTAGCAGTGGTAGGGATCTTGGATGCTCGTATGTGTCAGTGTGGTCGCTGAGATCTCTGTCACATAGGTCTGTCACCATCTGCTGAGGAGCAGACTGCAGTGAGGACCATCTCAAGTGTTGAGAGCAGACCTTTCTGTGTGAGTAGGCTTGGCAGTCAGACACTCATTCAATCAGGAGCTGGAGTTCGCAGATTCTCATGGACTGCAGGAGGGTGATCCCATGAGTGCCTACCACTGCTTGACTTGAGAGTATTCACAACTGTGTTTATGTTCAGTGGCAGAGGCAGATGCTTAGGTGAAGTCTGAGAGTGACTTTAGCTGTTGGACAGTCCCACTACTCTGTGTGATGTGTGCTGAGTGGGGTGAGATGCAGGAACTGCAGGCTGGGATCACAAATGAGTAGGATCACACAGACATTTGGGTGGCAGAGAGACCCAACAACTTCTGTGTGAGTGTTTATTGTTGTTAGCCCTGCACTGTGATTGGGCAGAGCACACTTTCTCGATCAGAGACTTAGAGCAGTGATGCAGGCAGCAATGAGCTTTTGTGGGGTAGAACAGAAAAACCAAAGTCCCAAGGAACCACACTTCTTGCTCTACTACAAGGAGCTCACTCCAAAGTCTCAGAGAGAATGCACTCAATTCTGTGCTGGGTGGAACACAGAAAACCTAGTCCAAGTCTACAGGCAAATACACTGATTGGAGCCAGAACCACTGTGCAATTGTTTGTGAGAGGGGCAAGGATCCAGAAGGATTCCCAAGGTGGATGGATGTAGGGTGGAAATTCTGAGTGTTGTCTGCAGGTGGGGCTGGAGCAGAATGGCACATAGCTTGGAACAAATTCCCTTCCCCTGTGCTTTTGTGGGGAACAGGTTCACTCCCCATTGTACACTCAGACTCTATGGCGAGCAATATTCCTGCTGTGTAATGAGCTCTGAGCTTTGGTAGGCAACCCAAGCAATGGCGTTAGAACTTGGTTTGAGTCTCGGTGTGCAGTTTCCACTGGGAATCACCAGTGGTTCAAGCCGCTAGAGGAACGGACATTGTTAGGAGAAGGAAGTCGTCAGATCTGAGACAGGAGGCATTCTTGCTTTTAAAGTAGAAAGTACTGGGCACGGTGGCATGGCCTAGCGGCTAACGTCCTCACCTTGAATGCCCCGGGATCCCATATGGGCACCGGTTCTAATCCCGGCAGCTCCACTTCCCATCCAGCTCCCTGCTTGTGGCCTGGGAAAGCAGTTGAGGACGGCCCAATGCATTGGGATACTGCACCCGTGTGGGAGACCTGGAAGAGGTTCCTGGTTGCCGGCTTCGGATCGGCACGCATCGGCCCGTTGCTGCTTACTTGGGGAGTGAATCGTCAGACGGAAGATCTTCCTCTCTGTCTCTCCTCCTCTGTGTATATCTGGCTGTAATAAAATGAATAAATCTTAAAAAAAAAAAAGTAGAAAGTACTGGAACTTAGTTGTCCTACTTCCTCTGTACTGAACACTGCACAGGTTGAAAGGCAGCAAGGCTGGAATCAACCTTACTCTGTTGGACTCAGTCACTACAGCTGGAGTTCTTTCCTGTCTGTATGCTACTGCATCAGGTCTCAGTATCCTACTGTGTCCTAGTATTCGTGTGCCTCAGAATTTAGCTAGCTTTAATCTTCTCCATAGAGGAGCAGTCAACAACAGTCTACTCAGTTCAGACCAGCTCTTCCACGGTCTTAAAATTTGTACTGTGGGGCCCACATTAGAACTATACTATAGTAATAATATAGGGGAACTCAGTGAGTGGGGGCAACTTAGGGGGGGGATATGGAAAATCCCAGTGCCTATGGAAATATATCATAAAATATAATAATAATAAAAGTAAATATGTATATCTAATAAAATTTTTAAAATGCATGGAAATGGTAAAAACAAGCTGTGATAATTCTACTTCCTCATCCTAATTGGCTTCCCTTTATTTTTTTCCCCTTGCTTATGTTTCTGGTTAAAACAACCACTTGTGTCATATGAATTGTGTTGTAGCATCCAGTCATGCAGCTGGCCCAGTCCTGGATGTTGCAACCATTTGGGAAGTGAAGCAAGAGATGGAAGACCTCTTTCTCTGTCTATGTTTCCTCTCTATCCCTTGGCATTCAAACAACTTAAAAAAAATAAACATCCAACTAAAACTGTTCTACCTCACATTTTTATTTATGAACTTCTGTTTAACTCCCTCTTGCATGCACGAGTCACAAGTCTGTTAATAGATTGTCTCTGTACATATTCTTTGCATGATATTCTGCTTTGGATGAGATGGGCCCTAAAAGAGATTTCAAATGGTTCATGAAAAATAAATGGAATTAAAAGATAAATTCAGTGTAAGCAATTTTAAATGCATGCAGATAAGATGCATTCAAAAACTACATGGAAATTATGTAATATGAAAAATGTACTTCATAACTGTCTGGAGTCTAAACACATGTTTGATGTAAGTTTCTGTGAATTACTTGAGGTGTTCTCAATGATAGTGGAGACTCAGTGTCTCAGTGGGTTCTCCTTCAGTACTCCTACTTGGGCTCATCACACACTTGGAGGCTCTAATGACAAAATGCCGCGAATTCTCTAAATCCAATTACAAAAACCCGGTTCTGTGGTATCTGCTCTGTCATTATGATCCCCACTTATCCTTCCTGTCCTTTCACTAGCTTGTTATCTAGCAGTAGGATTATATCACTAATTTTCTGGGTCAGGTTCGCTGTCTGCATTTGACAGTTGGGTTTGGGAAATAATCTGGAGAGACACAATGCTAAATATAACAGCACCGAGTGTTGAAATTTCAAAAGAGAAAAAGCCTTAAAGTCTGAAATTTAGATATCAATACTGTAAATATATAATTCTGGGAAAAAATAATATTTTTTAAAATTGTATTTTTTTTTCAAGATTTATTTATTTTATTATTGGAAATACGGATATACAGAGAGGAGGAGAGACAGAGAGAAAGACCTTCCATCCAATGGTTCACTCCCCAAGTGACCACAACGGCTGGAACTGAGCCAATCCAAAGCCTGGAGCCAGGAGCTCTTCTGGGTCTCCCATGTGGGTGCAGGGTCCCAAAGCTTTGGACCATCCTCGACTGCTTTCCCAGGTCACAGGCAGGGAGCTGGATAGGAAGCAGGGCTGCCAGAATTAGAACCAGTGCCCATATGGGATCCTGGTGCGGTCAAGGCGAGGACTTTAACCACTAAGCTATCACACCAGGCCCAAATTGTCTGTATTTTTTAAAATATATATTTTTTAGGAAGTTACAGTAACCTGACACAATATTTTATTAGACAATTTTGTTCAAAAATAGTCAATAATATAAGGCATGGTTATAAACATCATGCTCTGGAGTATATACTCATGGAGTATATGCTCATGGAGTACATACTTATGGGCAAATTAGATCCATAAAATACAGGTTTAAAAAGCCAAATATAGGAGCAGCTGTCACTGTGGTTGGTAATTGCATCATACACCTGGCTTGACCACTGTGATCATCTGAAATATCCTGACAAGTAGCCCGAGTCCTTTGCTGAGGATGAACAGGGACCTCGATGAATGGGCAGGCGTTTGTGACAGCAGTTACATGCCTACGTTATACAGCAGATACCTGGCTTTGAGTGCCATTTCTAATTTCAGACTCCAGCTTCTTACCAATGTGAATCTTTAAGACAATGTTGGTGGCTCAAGTGCTTGACATCCTGCTGTCCTCATGGGAGACCTGGACTGGCTCTCCTTTCCAGTCTCAGCCATGATGGAAGAGAAAAGTGCTCTTTTTTGTTTTAAGATTTATTTATTTTTATTGGAATATCAGGTATACAGAGAGGAGGAGAGACAGAGAAGATCTTCCATCTGTTGATTCACTCCCCAAGTGGCCCCAAGTGGCTGGAGCTTTGCCGATCCAAAGCCAGGATCCAGTAGCCTCTTTTGGGTCTCCCACATGGGTGCAGGGTCCCAAGGCTTTGGGCTGTCCTCGACTGCTTTCCCAGGCCACAAGTAGGGAGCTGGATGGGAAGTGGGACCACTGGGATATGAACCAGCACCCATATGGGATCCTGGTGCGTTCAAGGCAAGTACTTTAGCAGCTGGGTTGCCATGCCAGGTCCAAGAGTTCTCTTAAAAAATCCTTCTCTGCTTTTAAATAAATCTTATAAGCACTCTTTTTTATTTATTTATTTTTAATTCACTTGACAGACACATGACATAGAGAGGGAGAGAAGAGGAAGTTGAGAAGTCTATCTTCTACCTATTCACTCTCCAACTGACAACAACAACCAGAGTTTTTCCAAGCCAAAGAAGGAAGCAGGAACTCCATTCTGGTGCACACGGCCCTCAGGCCTATCAGTGTGTCATGTGTTCATTATCTTGATACCCTTGCAGGTGCATTAATAGGGAGCCAGATAGAAAGTTGAATAGATGACACTCCAATCAACACACTAAAGTGGGATGACAGCATTGCAAACCATGGTTTAGTGCATGAGGTCATATCAATGACTCTTAATTTTGTTTTATTTATTCCTAAGAAATGGGGTTAACCATTTGACACAACAGCTTTATGTTTCTTTGAATTCCTTTATCCATGGATTTATTCCTAAGAAATGGGGTTAACCATTTGACACAACAGCTTTATGTTTCTTTGAATTCCTTTATCCATGGAAGAATTTGAGCCCTGGTCTATAATCCAGCCAAATCTGTACCCTTGGGACAGCAGGTCAAAAAACACAAATATTGGTTTATCTGCCACTTGTATGTGAGACTGCATTTTATTTCTTGGCTCCTAGATTCATCCATTACAGGCATTTGGGGATCAATAAGGAAATGGTGCCTATAATGTCTCAGTACTTCTCTCTTCTGTGCAGATTAATAAATTGAAACAAAACAAGAAAATTAAAATTATACTAACAAGAACCCTGGTAGGTCACCAAGGTATAGTTATCAAAGAGCTGAAATTCTAAAAGAGTTCATTTCTTCTTCTCTGACACTCACCACCTACTAGCCCAGCTCTCTTGCTCTATTTGCTATCACAAGACTTCTTTACAGGATGAGGAAAATCAGTAGGATACCTGCATAGCTAACTTCTAAAGGAACATTACATAGCAATTCCATCAGGTCTGCCTATTGATTTGCTAAGGCATGAAATCATTATGCCATCTGCTTCACTGATCAGGAGAAGATTCATGGTGTTACTGATCAGACTGCCTATCTGTCTCAGTCCAGAATTCCATATGTAAGTTGCCCTAATTAACTCTTTTCTTACACAGAATTCATTCTCCATTCTTAGGCTTCATTGTTTCTTCTCAGCTTGGTGAACATTTCCTGCCCTAACCACATTCCTATGGGTCCCTATTCAATACAAGCTATTCTGACTTTATTAAGCTATTTCTGGGCCTCTCTGAAGCCAGAAAACAGGAGCAGACAGCACTCTTGACAAGACACTAAGTTGATGTACAGCGTAGTGTTTTTCTGACTTTACCTCCCTGTCTTGGTTTTAGCAAGTTTGATCTCTTCCTAGAGAGTATATATATGTACTGTCTAGCATATACATACTCTTCATAACTGCTGACATATATAAACACGAAGTTTCATGTTTAGGCTTTGAGTAGAAAAATACTGCTAGGAAACTAAGCATGCTAAAAGAGGTGACATTTGAGATTACTGAACCAGGCTAGAAGGGAAGATTTGACAAACTGGAAAATTGGGGCTGGCATTATTCCAACATTGAATAAGTCATCAAATTGCCTGTTCAAATCTAGCTACTCCAATTCTGCTTTGCTCCCTGATAACACATCTAGTAGGCAGAAGAACGTTGTCAAATATTTGGTTCTTGCCACTATTACAGCAGAGAGATGGAGTCCCTCTCCATTGGTTCCAGACAGTTTCAGCCTTGACCATTGTGGCCATTCTTGGAGTGAAGCCATGGATAGAAGAATCTCTCCATCTCTCTCTCACAGTCTTCCTTTCAAATGCAAATAAATTTAAACAAAAATGTTTTTCGGAATCAATTTGGCCCTTTCACTAATTCATTAACTTGATTGTGAGTTCATAACTGCTGACATATTTATTTATTTATCACTGGAAATGTGGATTTAAACATTCTTCATGGAACTGGAAACAATGATTCAAAGGTTCTTCTGGAAGCACAAAAAACCACGGATAGCTAGAACCATCCTGAAGAACAGGAAGTTAGCAGGGGGAATCACAGGTCCGGACCTCTGGACATACTATAGGGCAATGGTTATCAAAACAGCCTGGTACTGGCACAAAGATAGAGAGGAAGATCAATGGAGCAGAATAGAAACACCAGAAGGGAACCCAAACAAGTACAGCCAAATAATCTTTGACAAAAAGACAAACAACAATCCAGGCAAATGGGAAGGTCTGTTCAATGAACGCTGTTGGAACAACTGGTTCATAGCCTGCAGAAACAAGAAGATAGACCCACATCTCTCACCATACACTAAGATCAGATCTAAATGGATAACAGATCTAAACCTACATCCAGAAACCTTCAAACTTCTGGAAGAAAATGTTGGAAACACACTGGAACACTTAGGGGTAGGCCCTCACTTCCTAAAAAAGACTCCAAAAGCAGTAGAAATCAAGACCAAAATAAACAATTGGCACCTCATCAAGCTAAGAAGCTTCTGTACAGCTAGAGAAACAATCAACAAAGTAAAAAGGCAACCCACAGAATGGGAGAAGATCTTCGCACACGACATATGTGATAGAGGGCTAATCTCCAGAATATACAAAGAACTACAAAACAACCAAAATGTCAAAACAAATAAGCCACTCAAGAAATGGGCATGGGAAATGGGCAGACACTTCACAAAGGAACAAACCCAAATGGCAAATAAACATATGAAAAAATGCTCAAGCTCCCTGGCAATAAGGGAAATCCAAATTAAAACATCAGTGAGGTACCACCTAACACCAGTAAGACTGGCCTACATGAATAAAAGCACCAACAACACTTGTTGGCGAGGTTGCGGGGAAAAGAGAACCCTACTCCACTGCTGGTGGGACTGCAGGCTGGTACAGCCTCTATGGAAATCAGTATGGAGAATATTCAAACAACTCAAATTCAACATACCGTATGATCCAGCAATAGCACTCCTAGGAATATATCCAGAACACTTGTTCTATGAGAAACCAACATGCACTCCTATGTTCATAGCAGCACAATCAGTAATTGCAAAAACATGGAAACAACCAAAATGCCCATCAACAGAGGATTGGATAAGAAAGCTATGGTTCATCTACTCCATGGAATACTACTCAGCTATTAAAAAAAACAAAATGCAGTTCTTTGTGGCCAAATGGGCCAAACTGGAAACCATAATGCTAAGGGAAATGAGCCAATCCCAAAAGGTTAAATACCACATGTTTGCTTTAATTTAAGATGATATGATGTTAAGTATAACATGTTATGTTTTGAATGTTATATGTTGTGTATAAACTAAAATTGAAGTATAGGTGAGGTGGTCACAGAAGGTGGCTGGGAACCCGCATTTACTTTTAACATATTGGTTACTCATTACTATGTCAATTAATTCCATAATGATGTAAATTTTTGCTGATGGTATGTTGGAGCTTTCAATTGACTGGGATGATGCTCTGCTGGCTCTGTCATCAGACCAGAGAGGGTATACCTAAGAAGCCGTTGAACTTGACGGGACAATAAGATGCTGGACTCTATGTTTGGTATACGCTTGCAATGGGGAAATCTCAACTGAACTTGAGCTGTGGTTATGCAACAAGGTGGAGGAATCCACCATGGTGGGAGGGTTTGGGGAGGGGTGGGGAGAACCCAAGTATCTATGTAATTGTGTCACATAATACAATGTAATTACTGAAGTTAAACAATAAATAATTAAAAAAAAAAAAAAAAAAAGGATTGGATAAGAAAGCTATGGTTCATCTACTCCATGGAATACTACTCAGCTATTAAAAAAACAAAATGCAGTTCTTTGTGGCCAAATGGGCCAAACTGAAAACCATAATGCTAAGGGAAATGAGCCAATCCCAAAAGGTTAAATACCACATGTTTGCCTTAATTTAAGATGATATGATGTTATGTATAACATGTTATGTTATGTATGTTATATGTTGTGTATAAACTAAAATTGAAATGTAAGTGAGGTGGTCACAGAAAGTGGCTGGGAACTCACATTTACTTTTTTTTTTAAGATTTATTTTATTTTCATTACAAAGTCAGATATACTGAGAGGAGGAGAGACAGAGAGGAAGTGGAGCTGCCGGGATTAGAACCAGCGGCCATATGGGATCAAGGCGAGGACCTCAGCCACCAGGCCACGCTGCCGAGCCCCGCATTTACTTTTTTTTTTTTTTTTTTTTTTATGGATTTTGATTTTTTTATTTTAGTTTCATCTCTTCGAAAACACTTTCTTCCGCATTTACTTTTAACATATTGGTTACTCATTACTATGTCAATTAATTCCATAATGATGAAAATTTTTGCTGATGGTATGTTGGAGCTTTCAATTGACTGGGATGATACTCTGCTGGCTCTGTCTTCAGACCAGAAAGGGTATACCTAAGAAGCCATTGAACTTGACTGGACAATAAGATGCTGGACTCTATGTTTGGTATACGCTTGCAATGGGGGAATCTCAACTGAACTTGAGCTGTGGTTATGCAACAAGGTGGAGGAATCCACCATGGTGGGAGGGTCTGGGGAGGGGTGGGGAGAACCCAAGTACCTATGAAACTGTGTCACATAATACAATGTAATTAATGAAATAAAAATAATAAATAATTTTAAAAAGTAATTAAAAAAGAAAAGAGAGAAGGAGACAGAGAGAGAAAGATCTCTTTCTGCTGCTTTACACCCCCAGTTGGCCACAATGGCTGAAGCCGAGCTGATATAAAGCCAGGAGCCAGGGATTTCTTCCAGGTCTTCCATGCAAGTGCAGAGTCCAAAGTCTTTGAACACTTCTCTACTGTTTTCCCAGACCACAAGCAGGGAGCTGGATGGGAAGTGGTGTCATCAGAAAACAAACATGTGGACATACAGGATTCCAGAAGTTGCAAGCTGAGAATTTAGAAACTATGCTACTGTGCCAGATCCAAAATCAGAAGGTCTTGCACCTAACCACTAAATGGCATCAAATTGAATAATAATCCATATGAGACTGTTTAAACATTCACAAGTGACATATACTTGTTACGTAGTGTCCTGTGTTCACAAAAATACAATGTTTTTAAGGTTCTTCTAAACTGAATTATGCTTCCTGTGTTTCACATTCGGATATGCTAAAACAAACATGCAAAAGTTCCAATCACACCAGCCAGACATAACCACAGCCATATGCCTGATTTTAGCACATGCTCGAGCTGCCAATACGCCCTTTCTTTTCTTTTTAAAGATTTATTTATTTTTATTGCAAAGTCAGATACACAGAGAGGAGGAGAGACAGAGAGGAAGATCTTCCATCCAATGATTCACTCCCCAAGAGACCGCAATGGCTGGTGCTGTGCTGATCTGAAGCCAGAAGCCAGGGCCCAGGAACTTCTTCCAGGTCTCCCAAGCAGGTGCAGGGTCCCATGGCTTTGGGCCGTCCTCGACTGCTTTCCCAGGCCACAAGCAGAGAGCTGGATGGGAAATGGAGCTGCTGGGATTAGAACCAGCATCTGTATGGTATCCCGGGGCATTCAAGGCGAGGACTTCAGCCGCCAGGCCACCATGCCTGACCCAATATAGCTCTTTCAATGCCAGACACAAAGGCTAAGAAAGCACTACCACAGCTCTGCATATTTGGTCTTCATATCACTAAACAGCTTTAACCTACACAGAACTAAAATTCTTCCCTGAGAAGAGAGGACTTGACTCATTCAGTTGCATTTAATTCTCAGGTCTTTGCTCTCTCCACTGCAGATATAGCATCAGGTTTGGACACCTCTATCTATCTATCTATCTATCTATCTATCTATCTATCTATCTATCTATCTATCTATCATCTACCATCAACCTATATCTATTTCTCCATCTATCTGACTCTATCTCTGTCTGTACAGCCTTCTATTTATCATATTCATATCCTTTCTTCTCAATGAATACCTCCAATGGGCTCCCAACTCTATGTCCTTGCTAATACAGTGAACCATGATGCCTCAAGTGATTTGGCCCCTTTCTTCCAAGTGAGAATCTAGAATTCAATGCCTGACTTCTGGCTTAAACAATTCCCAGTCCTGACCTTTCTGAGGCTTAGGGAATGTAAGAGTGGATAAAACCTCACTCTCTGTCTTTGTGTGTGTGTGTGTGTGTGTGTGTGTGTGTGTGTTTGTGTGTCTAAAAAGAAAAATGTAAAGCATCCAATAGTTTTACTCCAAAGTGAATATATTTTTCGTTTAAATCTATTTAAATCTATTATGAAAATTACTTAATCTCTGCTTTCTCACAAACAAGTTCAGAAAACAGGTAAATTTGAAATCACTTTAACAAGAGTCCCCAGCTTCTCAGAAGATAATTGGGAAGATTGGAATAAATTAAAGCTGAAGGTTTACGGAACACATATTTGGAAGAGAAAGGGGGAGCCAAACGCTGCATGCCATCACTAGCAGCCTTTTCATCAGGAAGCTTCTTGTGCACCTGTTGGTGTTGACTGTGAGGAAATCCAATTAAAATTAGTAGCAGAGGTTTTGTGGAGTAATGCGCTGTATCTACCTGGGGAGAACATGGTCCAGGGACACAGGTACACAGGTAAATCTCAGCTCACAGGCCAATGTTGGGTCCACACTGCTATTCAATCAAAAGATGATCCTTCCTTTGATGGACAGTGATTATATTTAATATAATAAAATGATTATTTTTTCATAAATTATAACACCTTATAGGCAATCTCTGAAATAGTAATTACTAATTTGCCAAAAATGGTCTCTGCCAGTTTTTCAATGTGAAGATTAATAAAATTGCTACTCCACATTGCTAATGAGTTATGCAAGTAAAACCAAATTGCTTGAAACACTAATGCTATTCTGCATTCCTGATTAAGTCAATTGGATTAATTTTGTGCTTATTTGCAAGTTACAGTAAAACAAAATCTGCATTCATTTTAGCTACTGGGTCTATTTGAAAGAGTTGCTAAACATTCCTATCAATATTGCAGAGAATATGGAACATTTGATTAATCCAAATATCTAAAACATAGTTTACCAAATCCTGACTTGTTTATCTTAAATTAGCAAAATCAAAAGTACTTAGTAAACAAACTTGCAAAATGTTACTTGCCATCTTGTAAATGTCAACCTTATAGGAAGGTAAAGTTATATATAGAATCTTTACATGATTCACATATACTAGCATGATTTAAATTTTGTTTTGATGAAGCATGCTTATTAAAAATAATCTCTTGTAACGGAAGAACAAAATCATGGTTATTTGAAAAATTCTCATTTAAGTACTTAGCACTATTCATGTACTCAATGAATACATAAAATATATCCCCCAAATTTGGAATGAGAATGTAACTGCCTAAGAATTTAGTAGAATAGCTGAGCCACAAATTCCCTGAAGACTGCTTAATCATAGGACAACTTAACAATCAAAAAACATGATCAGTTATGTTTCTGAAACCTTAAAAGTATAGTTTTAAATTGTATAGTTTCCAACCATTGAAACTATTTAAATTTACTGTTTAGGGTCAAACAATGCAATGGTATTGCATTCATTCCTTTCTGTCGCTTAAAAACACAAAATAAAACTGAAAAATCAAATATTGATTGTGGACAAATTAAAGAGAAATGAACCTCTCTAGAATAACCTACATTTAATAGATGTTGGTGTATCCATTCTCTCCAGCTCTATCCACGTATCAGTTCCTTGATCATTGCCTCTAATGATGAAATAAACTCATTCTTGTTGACAACTGGAGCATCATTGACATCCTCAGCTTTCACTCCTGGGTCATTTCACTTCCCAGTGGGAGCCTCGGTCTGCAGTATGCCTCTAGGACCCTTCATCTGATATTTCCAGAGATAACCAGACTTCCCTCTGGTCTCTGCACCTGCACAATCATTGGAAAACCAGTCTCCATCCTTTAAAACCGTAGATTACATGCTGCTTTACTTGACCATGCAACATTTGAAAGTGTGGTTTACGTATTCATGATTACTAACACCTAAAGTTAACGCAATACATTCTTTTTGTGATTTCAATGAACTAGAATGAAATTGAGCTAACAAGCAAGAAACATGCTTTATTATCTCTAAAGGCATCCTTAATGTGTGCTACTCATTCCCCTACACCCTGCAGCACCATGGCAAAGCTTGCAAGGTTCTAAGAGTAAGTAGACATGTACTGGAGGAATGGTCAGAATAACAAAACTCAAGAAATACTGTGGTCAATAAGACATTCTGTCCTTTACTCATTCATTCCCAAGGATTCCAAAGTACCTTAGGTATGCAGGGTGTTCATCCAGTTCCTTTCAAGGTCCTTCAAACCTGGTAGGAGATTTGAAACTACATCACAGTAAGTGGTCTATACTGGCCAAAACTTTATTCTGCCAAGCTCCTGTTTTCCGTGGTGCATCATTTCTACACACACTCTAATCCAAAGTCATACCAAATTTAAATTTTTTTTCAAAAAAAACTTGGCAAATGGATGTGGACTCTGATGATCCCCAGGAAACTGGCAGCCTCTGATAACCTGCATTGTGGAGAAGGTTAACCCAGTGACCTGAGCCTGATCACCACGTGGTCTTCTGTCCTTAAACGAACACTCCCAGGTCACCTGTGGCCAGATTCAGGCTGACAGCAACTCCACAAGCAGCTCCCTCTAGCCCTCCTGGAGAGAAAATGCCTGCACTGACCCACTGACCTCAACCTGTCACCCTCTCTATGGTGGCTACTTCCTGTTCTCATCCTCTGGCTGAACATTGCTACCTGTTGTCTGTGACTCTTAGTAGTCATCACTGCCCCTGCCTTGAACACCATAAGAAGTCATTGTTGAGTTACTTTGCATTCAACATTTCTGTCCTTGAACTCTGTGGATTCATGTGTTCTGTCTCCTGTTGTCTGTCTGCCCATCAACAGTTACTGAGGTCAAATGGAGAGCAGCACACCTGCTTCTATGAGGTAGAATTCTGTGGAAAGAGCTCAGATCCCATCCTTACCCTTTGCTAATACTCTCTCTTCTAGATTCCCACGGGCTAATACCTACTTCTTTTTCTTTTCCTTTTTTAGAAGAGATTTATTTATTTTTCAATTGAAAGTCAGCTTTACAGAGAAAAGGAGATACAAATATCTTCCAATTATTGCTTCATTCCCAAAGTGACTGCAACAGGTGGAGCAGAGCTAATCCAACGCCAGGTTCCAGGAGCTTATTCCAGGGCTCCCACCTGAGTGCTTTAGGCTTTAGGCTGTCCTCCACTGCTTTTCCAGGCCACAGGAAAGGGGCTAGATGGAAGTGGGACAGCCTGGACATGAGCTGGTGTACATGTAGGATCCTGGAAGAATGCAAGAAAAGGACTTTAGTCACTGGACCATTGAGCCAGGCCCACATGCCATCTTCTTTCTTTTTTTTTTCTTTTAAGATTTATTAATTTTATTACAAAGTCAGATATACAGAGAGGAGGAGAGACAGAGAGGAAGATCTTTCATCCAATGATTCACTCCCCAGGTGAGCCGCAATGGCCGGTGCTGCGCTGATCCGAAGCTGGGTACCAGGAACTTCTTTCCAGGTCTCCCACGCAGGTGCAGGGTCCCAAAGTATTGGGCCGTCCTCGACTGCTTTCCCAGGTCACAAGCATGGAGCTGGATGGGAAGTGGAGCTGCTGGGATTAGAACCAGCACCCATACGGATCTCGGGACATTCAAGGCAAGGACTTTAGCCACTAGACCACGTCGTTGGGCCCATGCCATCTTATTTCACAGTGTGTTTTGTGTGTGTTTTATAGATTGGTTGTCAGGCTAACTCTTCATATACACACACTTACAACACACACAAATATATACATACGCATAATGCATGCTTTTAGTTTTTTGATCAACAATATTCTAGGAGTGGGTATTTGTCCTATTACTTAAAAATACCTCTAGCTACAGCACATGTGTTCTTTCTTTCTGACTTAAAATATGTAACTGAAGGACAGGCATAGAAGAGCAGGTCCCATGGCCCACACCTGGTGTTAAAGTGCTCCATTTGAGACTCTGATATTTTGCACTTGCTTGCAATACAGCTTTCTGATAAGGCACATGAGTGATAGTAGATCATGACCCAAGTACTTGGGTTCCTGCCATCTATATGGCTGACCAATATGGAGTGATGGGTAGAAATGACATAGCGAATGGAAATTATATCTCTGTTCTTGTCTCTTTCTGTCACTCTTTCTTTCAAATACATAAATTATCCTCTGAAAAATTGTGTAACCAGTTATCTAGAATGCAGTAATTCTTCAGCAACATCTGCTGAGTAATGTATAAACAAATGAATAAAGAAGGAACCTGAGTTTGCAATTATTTACTTACAGAGATACATTCACAGCATTTGTAGAAATGCACCAGTTTGTGATAAATTACCAAATAGTGTTTGTGTGCTAATTGTATTTTGCAGCCCCAAGGCCAGGTTAAGCTATCTGACTTGCTATGGCCAGTGAGATTAAAAAGGTATGCTGCTACCCATCCTGGGTGGGAAAGGCAAGAACAATTGTGTGGTTCTGCAACCATGTGATTGCTTTTATTTTTATTATTATTGCTTTTATTTTTATTATTTGTCTGTGCTCTGAGACTGCTATTCCCCAGATTTTTGTTTCATTTGACTACACAGTGCAGAGGACTGAGAGTGTCTGCTAAACTCTTACGTGATGCAAGCAAGACAAGAAGTGAGCCCCAGTCCTGGTGTTGTGGCTTAATGGGTAAGATCACTGCCTGAGAAGCTGAAATCCCAATTGGGAACAATTTCTAGACCTGGTTTCTCTACCTGTAGAAGAAAGGCACACAGGTTAGTACAAATGCTTGGTCCTCAACAAGCATGTGGAAGACTCAGAAGAGGCTGCTGGCTTCAGATGGACCAACACTGGCCATTGCAGCCTTTTGTAGAGTGAAACAATGGATGGAAGCTTTCTTTTATTTCTCAGGTGTGAAACTATGCTATGCTCAGCAGTTGAGACTGGGGGTTACTATGTCACTCTGGGGCAATTAACTTTAAGCTAATTGATTAATAACATTTATCAGAGCCTTTTTTTTTCCACAAAGGATTTATGCAGTTTCAAATGACAGGAGAGTCCATAGTTGCTTAAAGGAACTTACCAGTCCCTGAGAGTCTACTAGGCATCCAATGTCAGACAGTTTTGCATTCTGAGTCTTACAACCATATTAACACAACATGCAGATGGAAAAGTAGACTCAGTCGACAACCGGGAGCACATATGCTGAACATTCATTGTGTTTCCATTCTGTGGAATGTTTTAAATTTCGCCACTATTCTGGAATCAGTTGTGATGGGACTGGACAGGAGAGCAGCTGCTTTGGTTTCCACACTATGACTGCAAGTGAACCTGGGGGAGGCAGACTTGTATCCAGAGCCTCTGAACTTGGTGAAATAGTACATAGTATCACTAGCTCTCCTGTAGGTAAACCGAGTGATGATGTGTCTTGCATCATCACACAGTCATGGAAATGAATGTCATGTGTCACCCATGATCATTCTTTGAGGACACAACCTCTTGTATGTGTGTTACATACACCTTACTGAAAAGGTAAAGGAAGCAATTCATACCTGATTATCCCTAAGAGGGAGCAGAGATGTGGGGTTAATAACAAATATTGTCACAGGAGCCCAGCCAGGCAGAGAACAAGAGAGACATAAATATAATCTAAACCTTCCAGGCACCCATGATTTTCAACTATCGATAGAATAAAAAAAATTTCTGCACCTTTTTGTACAACTAAAAAGGAAAATCAGAAATTAAGTGAAACATAACTATTAGTAGCTTGCTAACTGAAGACAATCGCATTTGTAATTGCTGATACATAGAATGGGAAAGTGAGGCTCAAATACAAATATCTCCTCTTAACAGTTAGGGAAGCCAAGGCTCAATCAGAGAAAGCTGCTGGCACACTCATTCACTAATTAGTCCGTCTAAGTCAGTTTATCACATTTCAGGGGGCTCTGAGGTTTCTGTTGAGCTGCATTTTTACACTCAATTAATACCATGAAAAAGTAAATTCAGCCGTATGTCACTGAGTTTAATGCAAGTGATGGGTGGATCTTCTCTGAGAACTACATCTTGTGCTCCTATCTTAGTAATTTAAATGTTTCCCAGTTACTTTCTAAATTTTTAAACATGTATTTGAACAGTGGAGTAACATAGAAAGAGAGATATAGAGATATCTCCCAACCGCTAAGCCTTAAGTTGATTCCTTGAATGAATAAAATGGTGAGGCTATGTCAGGACACAAGAATTCCAATCTGCTCTTTTGTATAGGAGATAGGGATACAGACAGTTGGGTCATCACCCATTGCTCTCCCAGATGCATTAGCAAAAGGCTGGCTTGGAAAATAGAGCAGTTTGAATTCAAGTCAATGATTCAATATGAGATGTCAACTTTGCAAGTGGTTGAAAACATGCCATATCATGCCAGTCCTAGTTGTTATTGCATGATAGAGAGCACTGGATTCTGAGGAGTAAACGGTATCATCTCAGCTAGCCAAAGTACTCCTTGAAAATGTCTGCTTTCAATAAATCTGTCTCTCAAATGTTGATCACGTTAGATTAGCAGTCTCATTGTCAGAGCTCGGCAGGAGAAATCATTATACATCAACACAATTCGCAAGGTTCCTAAATAGAGACCGAAGTCTTAATGAGTATGAAGAAAATTGTTTTCAGGATCTATGAGAAAGATTTGTGAGTGCTGTAGGTGAGAGTTTGCACTGATTAAAGAAAGGTATCACATGACAGAATTCCTTTGAAATTTATAAAGCACATCAGCCAGGAACACCAACTTGAAAGATTCATTACTTACAGAAAGCAACCCTGATACTGATTGCTACATTCATAACAAAAATAATAGGCAGGAGTTTATATTCATAACATGTTAATATAAACTTGTCATGGCAATGGAAATGAACACAAACCACTCAGAGTTTATATTCTACCACTTTGTCTTCAAGAGCTGGGAAAGGAACAAGTTCATGTGTTTTGCCATTTCAAGAACCAAGAAAATTTCTAAAATGATGCACAATCTTCCATTTTCTATATTGTCTATAGAGGCACTGATCCCCTTGTAAACATTTCCTGATACTGCTATAACTATTTCTTAAATTGAAACATGCATGAAACACATTCTCCATAGCCATTCTCACCCTACACAGAAGGCTGTTGAGACCAGGGTATAAGAAGAGCCATCGGAAGGATGTTAACAGTTCCTGAAATGGACACCTGCTGAATGTTCAGTCATAGAAAGATCAAGACAACAAGACAGGCATCTGAGAGCCACTAATGTGTCACTCACTCTGCTGTTCAGCTGTTCACTCTTGACCTCACAGAAATTAGTATCTAAATGAACTCAGACAGCCCAAGCACTCATGAATATGTGTTCCATCGCTGTATTCCACTGAATGAAGCTTCCACACTCTGAACTAAGGAAAGTCGTTATAGGTGAGAGAAAAAGAGACAGTGAGGGTCGTCTGGAGGAATACCCACTGAACAGAGTCAAGGAGCAGAGCTGAACAGAAGGAGAATCTGGAAACTGAGAGTGGTCTGGGATCTCTGAGTCCCTGTCACACATACCCAATGATCTCTAATGGGACACATCAGTGCCTTATCCACATTATACCAGTTTATTGACTCAGCCTGGTCCCTGCACAGGACTGTCACAGTATGCGGATGTGAGCATATCAGACAACATGATAAAACAGGAATAAACCTGGTTCTGTGCCGTGGTTAGTGAAAAAGCCACCTGTGCTGCTAGCATCTCATATGGGCATTGGGCAATCACCTAACTGTCAAGGAAGCCATGCTGGCTGAATGTCAAGTGTTAAAAATGTGTGTGAGAGAAGCTGTGTTTTGCTGCTGGAGCTGAGGATCCCATTAACGGAACCCCAGGTTCTACACAGAGGCTCATAGTTCCTGCAGATGCAGGTTTGAACCATGGACCTCATTATTTTTTCTGGCTTAAGTACCACAGTAAGTTTAATGAAGTGTTTTGGTTGTGGAAAATTTCATTTCCAAAGCCTTGGAGAGATTTTCCTAGCAACCTTTCATGATTCAGAGTCTGCACCATTCTCAGGTAAGTACAGTTCAATGGGAAGAGGTTGGATCTTTCTTCAAAGCCCTGGCAATGCCCGGAGCCCCTGGCGGCTCCTCTTCTCTCCTTTGTTTCTCATTATTCAATGAGTTCCTCACTAGTATTTGGCCTAGAAGTTAAAATCTGGTTAGGACACTCCTGTCTTACATAGGAGTTCTGGGATCCAGCTCCTGTTACAGGTTACTCATGCTTGCTTTCTGTAGATGCAAAGCCTGGAGGGAAATAGGGATGGCCTAATTGATCAGGTCTCTGTTACCCAAGTGGGACACCCCAATGGATTTCTGGTAGTTTTGGGAACTCCATGGCGAGTCCCTGAAGGTACTAAAGAGGTAAGGATGTTGAATGCAGTCAAAATGCAGACAAAAGCCTAGGTGAAGGAACCTCTTTCTGAGACAGGAACTAATGAGCAATGAAGGAACGGCAATGGGTGAGGCAGGCAAGGATATGTAAGAGACACTGGACATTAGAACCTGATGTACATGCAAGGAGCAGTAATCCTGGCTCCCCATTTTGAATTACACCCTCCAACAACTGTTTCCAGACTTTGGAGGAAGAAGACAGCATATGGAAGCATTCTGTCTCTTTTCCATTTCTCTCCAATAAAAAAGAAAATATAAATTTTCATTTCAGCCATTTCTGCAGATCAAATGACTACAATTTGCCTTTAGCTGTGCAATTGCCTAAATACCTGACTACCTTAAGATTACTGCTCCTTGCAAAAGTATCAGGTTCTAATGTCCAAAAGAGAATAATCGAATGTCTGTGCGACTGCTTCTGAAAAATCAATAACTTTTTTTTTCAACAAAAGTGGTTTTGCATCTTACAGAATTATCTGTAAGAGCCCCTGCCTAACCATGAGTTAAAAACAAAATAATCAGTCTTGGTGTGGTAGCCAAGCAGCTAAAGTCCTTGCCTTGAATACCCCAGCAGACCATACAGGCTCAGGTTCTAGTCTCAGTGCCCAGGCTTCCCATCCAGTTTCCTGCTTGTGGCCTGGGAAAGCAGATGAGGTCAATCCAAAGCCTTGGGATCCAGCACCCATGTGGGAGACCTAAGAGAGTCTCCAGGCTTCTGGCTTCAGATTGGCTTAGCTCCAGCCATTGCAGCCACTTGGGGAATGAATCAACAGATGGAAAATCTTCTCTGTCTCTCATCCTCTTTGTATATCTAACTTTCCAGTAAAAATAAATAAATCTTAAAAAAAGCAGTGACAATTGCTAGCTCAGAAATAAATTCATAAGAAACTGCTATGAGCAAATAAATGCTATTGAACTGGAAAAATTCCAACTAATGGATAGATTCTAGGATACATATATATCTGTGTGTGTGTGTGCAAAACCATAAAAAAATCAAGAACACAATCAAGAACATTATGAAAGAATCATTACATTGAGGACATAAAGAAAAAATGAAAAGATCCATAACAAATAGTAAGACTGAGGCAACAGTTAAGTTTCTCATAAAAGAAAATGTCATGATGTGCCTTAAGCTTGTTAACTTAATTTTACAAAAATATTTGAAGAGGAAATAGCACCAGTGTGTCCCAACCTATCCAAAAATATGGTAAAGGATGAAAATATACTAAACTCTTTTTTATGAAGACATTACTATAATACAGAAAAGAACAGAGAAGATACAGCGGTCTTAAAGTCTGTAGAGAAAGCATATGGAAAGATTCAATAATCTTCATGACAAAATTATATTTTAAATGTTTATTTATTTTTATTACAAAGTCAGATATACAGAATAGGAGAGACAGAGAGGAAGATCTTCCATTGGATGATGCATTCCCCAAGTGATCACAATGGCCGGTGCTGCGTCAATCTAAAACCAAGAACCAGGAACTTCCTCCACGTCTCCCATGGCAGATGCAGGGTCCCAAGGCTTTGGGTCACGCTGGACTGTTTTCCCAGGCCATCAGAAGGGAGCTGTATGGAAAGTGAGTCCTCTGGGATTAGAACCGGCACCCATACAGGATCCCAGCACATTCAAGGTGAGGACTTCAGCCACTAGGGCATCATGGTGGGCCCAATAATTCTCAACAAATTAGATTTAAATGCAACACATCAAAATGATAAAGAATTTATATTTTAAAAATGGCAAATTATATGCCAAATGATGAGAAGCTGAAAGCAATTTCCTTTAAATCACTCTTCCAACACTATGACTTTAAACACTCTTACTCAGTGTAATATTGGATACATGATCAAGAGTGATTAGATAAGTATAAAAGTGGTAAAACAGATATATCAAAATATTTGAGTTTTCAAATGACATGATATTATACATGGGAAAATACTCCACCAAAACATCCATTTAGAGTTATAAACTAGTTCATTACTATCGCAGGATAAAGTCAATGACAACAGCAACACTCACACACATACACACACGTTTTTATTTTCTCATAATTATCTTGCTGGTACAACAGAATGGGAGAATATTTTTGCATACTACACAAGTGATAGGGGACTAATATCCAGGATCTACAAAGAGCTTCAGAAACCCAAGGACAGCAAAAAACAAAACAAAACAAAACAAAAACCACAAAACAACCCTGTCATAAAATGGGCAAAAGAAATGAACAGACATTTCTCAAAGGCAGATTCAAATGGCTAACAGGAAAAGATGCTCAGGCTCCCTAGCTATAAGAGAGATACAAATGAAAACCACGTTGAGGTACCACCTAACTCCATTGAGACTGGCCTACATTCAGAACTCAACTAACAACACCTGCTGGTATGGATGTAGGGAGAAAGGCACCCTCCTTCACTGCTGGTGGGAGTGTAGGCTAGAACAACTACTGTGGAAATCAGTAGGGAGAGTGCTTGGAAAATTGCAAATAAACCTGCCACATGACCCAGTTATCCCGCTCCTGGGAATATACACAAAAGAAGTGAAATCTGCATGCTGCTGTATTTGCAGCAGCACAATCTACAATAGCAAAGACATGGAAACAATCCGGATGTGCGTCCAAGGAAGAGTGATTAAAGAAAGTGTAGTACATCTACTCCATGTAATATTATTCAGCTATTAAGAACAATGAAATTATTCTATTTACAACCAGGTGGTCCCAACTAGAGACCATTATGCTCAGTGAAATGAGTCAATCACAAAAGAACAAATACCATATATTCTCTCTTAAAAAAGGAAGCCAACATGGAAATTGTAACTCCAATTGTCCAATCCATTCTGTTTTTTGATTGTTTGCTTTTTTGGCTGTATCCCATGTGTACTGATGTTTTTACTTCAGTTTGGTTCCTTCCAAATAATATCTTTTCTCTAGTCAAATTCATCACGTGCTCATGAATTATACGATGGTATCATTTTTCCCAAAGAGACTTCCTTGTTTCTTTTTTGTCACTCATGTGTTTGTTACTCAGTGGTGCGTTATTTTTTCAAGGTGCTATAATTTGTGGTTGATGTTGTTGTTGTTGTTGATGTAGCTGTTCTAACTCATACCAGTTGTTGACCTGGTTTCCTGGCTTCTCACTTATGGTAATGTTTAGTGATGGAGTACTCGGGTCTATCATATACAGATGTGAGGGTACAATGGAACATGCATCCCTGCATCCAGATGAAAGATGGATTCCCAATGAAACTGTTGGAGTTGTGTAGACAATGGGATGCTAGACTGTCTGATATTGTCTGTACCAACAATGTCAGGGTACACTTAATTAAGAGACTGATTGGATTATGATTCCTTATGAAGAACTGCACTATTGTAACAAAATGAGAAAAATCTGATGGGGGTGTGGAAGATTGGGGGGAAATCCCAGCCTATACAAAAATGTACCACATAATTCAAAATCCAAAATAAAAATATTAAAAAAAAACAAAAAATAAAGTTTAATGATAAATTTTATCAAAAGAAACAAGGAATTATATAACACAAATCATGAAACACCAATGACAGAGTAATCAAAGTCCGGGGCAGCACTGTGGTACAGTCAGCCAAATGGGTACTGGTGACAATGGCAGCCCATATCCAGAGGAGCAACTAGAGTCCCAGCTACTCTGCTTGGCATCTGGATGTCTGCTTAAGTCCTGGGAAAGCAGCAGAGGATTGGGGGTCTGATACCCATATGGATTATCTGAATAGGGTTCCAGAATCCCGGCTTCCCGTTGGATTATGTCAGCTATATCTTTCTGGGTAAGCATTGTGTCCCTCTGACTTTCTAGTAAATTACTTAAAAATAATAATAATAATAAAGCAATTGCTGAGGACACACACAAAATCTGTATAGATAGTCAATAATCATGGTTTAAAAAAATGAATAACGTTTAAATAGTCATATTACCTAAAGCAATCTTCAGTGTCATTACAGATTGAGAAAGAAATCCTATAACTAGTATGCAAAGTCAAACATATAGAACAGCCAAAGTATTCTGATAAAAATAAGCAAGCTAGATGTATCAAAATAGCTGATTTCAACATGTATGTTACAAAGCTACAGTAATAAAAATAATAAAAAATATATTGTCACAAGAAATTGGCATACAGTTTAATAGAACAGAAGCAGTATCCAGGAAATAAACCCATGCACATCCAACTCATTTTTTAAAAAGTTGCCAAAATATACTTTGGACAAAGGAAAGTTGTTTCAATAAACAGTGCTGGTAAAATTGGACATACATATGTGGAAATATGAGATTAGGTCCTTACCTTTCACCTTATAAAAGGATCACCTCAAGATGAATCAAGCACCAGAAGTCTTGAAAGTATGAAATTAATAGAAGCATATGATATGATATGATATGATATGATATGAAGAAAACATATGATATATATTTGAAGACATTGATGTAAATGACAGCTTCCTGGGCAAGAGACCAAAAGCATAATCAAAAAAATTAGACAAAGGGATTATCTCAAGCAGAAATGCTTTTGCACAGCTAAGGCATGAATCAAGAGTGAAGATACTTCAGCAGACGGGGAGAAAGCATTTACTGGGAGAAGCTCTTGACAAAGGCTTGGTGTCCAGAACATATTGAGTATGACACAGCTCACACCGGACCCAAGTGTAAAATGTTAGGTGTGTTTATTGCTCTATCTTGGCAATAGCGGTTGCTGCTACACTCCAGGAACTAGTGTACTGAGAGAAGTCAGATCTTTTTAACTTCCCATCCTCATTTATTTTTTTATTTACTTAATTTTTTGCTAACAGATTTGATTTCCACATTGGATTGCACAAGGCACACTCCTCATTGGAGAATGATGAGTATGATCCTTTCCGGCATGATCATCTTCAGTTACTAAAAGCTGTGTTAAATGGGAATATAGAGATTTGAGCAGTAGAGAGTACATTGATCATATTTGGAGTAGGAGGAAAAACCTGACCTAGCATCTTTGACCTAGCTGTAAGTTTTCATGTAGTTTACTAAAAAGCTCTTGAGAATTGCATTGAAACAATTGGGCTCAAAAATATTTAATGTTTATAAGGTCTTAATTGATTTGGAAAACCAAATTGAGAAAGAAGGAAAGAGGAAGACAGAGAGAGAATGTTCAATCCACTGGATCATACCTGAAATGATTGCAACAGCCAGGGCTATGCAAGGCTGGAGCCCATGGCCTGGAACTTAATCAGGGATCCAAATACATGCTGCCACTGCTTGTTGCCTTCCAGGGTGCAAATTAGCTGTCAATTGGATCAGAAGCTGAGGAAGGACCAGCAAGGTAGCTTAGCTGGTGAAATCTCTGTGATTATGGCACCTCGTGTATGTGCCAGCTTATGTCCCCACCTCTTTGCTTCCAACACAGCTCCTTGCTAGTGGCTTGGGAAAAACAACAGATAATTTCCCAAGTACTTGGGCCACTGTCACATGTCTGAGATCAGGATGAAACTCCTGGGTCCCGGACCACACCTGACTCAGTCCTGAAATTGAAGCCATCTGGAAAGTAAATCAAGATGGAGAGTCTCTCTTTCTCTCTCTCATTTTCTCTTTCTCACAGTCTTTTTCTCCTTTTAACTTTGGCCATCAAATAAAATAAGTTACACTTTCTTGTGTGTATATATATGTGTATGTACATATATGTGTATATATGTATATATTTATGTATGATATGTATGCATATATATGTATACACACATATATATGAAACAAAATAAATAATATACTATATATTCTATAATTATATTTTATATATGGATGTAATATATATAATTCAATCACATATAATATACTTATACATAAAACATAATACATAATATAAGTAACACATATAATATATGTCATGTATGATAACATCTATAATTATATGATGCACAACATAAAATATATAACATATAGCATAGTACATGTTGTATAATATATAATATATGCTATGTTATATATAATATGCAATACTTACATTAAATATTGTGTACATATATATATTGTGTATGATGTTTATATATGTGTATGTATTATATATGATGTGTGTACATTTTTATACACATACACACATATATATACATAAATCTGTATATATAAACGCATATGTATCACATGCAACATATGCATATAAGTGTATATGCATGCATATATATGTGTGCATTATATAATATACAATTTACAATACACCATATACATAATACATCGTACATAATACATAATTATATGTTGTACATTATATGTTAGAATATGTTATAGATGTTATATGTTGCTACACATTGTACATTATATATTACATGTTATAGATTTTATGTTACATGTCAAATATTATGTCATATGTCAGATGTTATAAAGCATATATCACATTATATAATGTATGATATCTATGATATAATGTAGAACATGAAATATATGACATATGATATGTAATATGCATGAAACATAATATAAACCATACATGATATAATACGCATGGTATGTAATACACATGATGCATATGTTTATATGATACGTAACATATGCTATATATGCAATGTGACAGATAACAGGTGATATATGGCTGATAGATAACATGTGATATATGACATATAATATGTATTCTATATAACACATGATCTATAATAATGTAGTACCTCGTATATATCATGTAATATATAGCATATAAAACACGACATATGATATGTGACATATAATATAGTATATGTGATGCAGTGTATAATATTTACTGTGTGTTATTTGATATATTATTTATAATATATGATGTATGATATGCATATATGATTTGTGATATATGATATGTGCTATATATAATTTATAACATATATGGTGCTGTGGATGATATTCTAATGTTTTTTCTGGCCTCAGGTGGACTTAACTGACTTAGCATTGACTGATCTGAGGGCACTAATGAAGAGGCACAAGTATCTTGTGTATAATGCAGACTGTATCCAAGGAGTGTTCAAGACATAATTGTATGGTATAGATCCTTGTAGAAATGGAGATCTTCCAATATACGCTGGATTTATTGGATCTGTGTTCCTAATGAGACAGGAAGGAGTACAGAAAGCATGGTGAGTTGGGGTCTACAACAGATGGGTCATAATGCACAAGAGTGACATCATCCTGCTGTGATACCTCACATAGCCCTCCCCGAAACAACCCTGTGGAAGTCCAGCTGTTCAGGTTGTATTATATACCTTCAATGTTGTTTTTCTCAGAACAAGGAAGACCAATAACTATTTCTGAAATAGAAAACAAGATCTCGAGTGCTGTAGAACTACTTTTTAAGGCCAAAAAATTGCTTGTGAAAAACCCCCTATTGGAAATCTGTGTCGGAGGAAGTTAACAGGAGTCATGCATCAACATGCTACCATTCACTAAAACTACTATACCAATGCATGAGGGGGGAATCGGGTGCGATCCTGACAACCTCTTAACAGGAGGTCATGTGCGTGGAGCAGGGGAGCACTCCAGAGTGGAGCAGGTGGTAAGGAGGAAGCTTGGATCCCAACCATGAAGACTCCCAGACCTTCACCACAAACTATTAATACGAGCAACAAGGACTATATCCCAACTGCCAAGGAGGCCACAGGGAATTGGATGCCCTCGGAGGCCGAGTACTTTGAGGTCACCCACCCCCAACCGGCGCTTCCACAGGGGATGGAAGAAGTCCAAACACTATCGTGCAGAAACCAACGTCATCGGAAAGACAACCAGAAGCCCTGAGTGGTCTGCAGAAACAGAAGAACAATAAACGTCCTTCGGGACCAGGGAGGAGAGCTTTCTCTGGTCCGAGCCTGGCTCCACCTCTGGACCCCCCCTCCCTAGCAATGACCATCGGGATCGCTTTGAAAACCCCTCACAGCAAACAAACAATCATACAAACTAAACAAAAACAAAAACAAAAACAAAAACAAAAACAAAAACAAAAAAACCTAAAATAAATAAACAACAGAAAGTAGAACTTGAAATCTGACAGGAAAGAGCTGGCATGGATTGGCTCATGCCTCGCTGGGTGGGTCACAAAGATTAGTTTTACTCCTCACCATGGTGTTGAGGATTTTCCTGCACACCCCCCCCCAAAAAAAATGTTCTGCACCTAAAATGTTGACATATATCTTGTTAGAGTTACAAGCCAGTCTGGATTATCCTAAAATCTGCCAAGATCAGCAAAATTTTACTTCAACACAACAACTGGCTAAATACTAAGATGAAATGGACACGAAACAGCTGAATGGTGCCTTATGGCCATTTTAAGGTATAGAGCAGCCGGTCCTGTATATGAACTAAATTGAAATGTCAATGAGCTAATCATAGGTTGTGGCTAGGACTTGTTTTCCTTTTTTTTTTTTTTTTTTTTTTTTAATTTATTTTTTTTTCTTTTTAATACACTGGTTACTCAAAACCATGTCAACTCCATAACATTGCAAATTGCTGTTGATGTTATACTGGGAATCTTAATTGACTGTGATGATATTCTGCCAGCTCAAACTTCAGACCAGAAAAGGTCTCCCCAAGAAACTGTTCAACCAATCTGGACAATAAGTAGCTGGACTCTATGCTTGGTATATGTTTGCAATGAAAGAATCTTGATTGAATTTGAACTGTAATACTGCATCAAGGTGGAGGAATCCACCAGGGGGAGGGGAGGGGGAGGGAGGGGGGGATACCCAGAGCCTATGAAACTGTCACATAATGCAAAATAATTAACAATAAAAAAAAAAAAGCATGCTACCATTCAGAAGCTATGTATTACACAACAGCCAGGAAGGCGAGAAGCAGAGGGCTACCACTTTAGCATGAATAAAGGAGCTATCATTCCTGCTGATAGTAATAATACCTACTCTAATGCATTGTGAAGTGAAATGTCTCTAGTTGTGTAATTGGCACTGAGGGTTATATTCAAAAGAAAATCACCCACCAATGAGGTTAAATAGAGCTTACAGAGATGAATGGAAATATTTATAGAATAATCTGTTACCACTGGATAACATGTCAACCCAGGACATATCATGGATGGCTGAGGAGAAGCATAACCAAGCATATAACCTGAGGAAACCAACAGGGTCATTTTATTTTTAACATCTTTAGTCTTATATGGAATAAAATATCCCAAGTAGAAGAAAAAATGATAAATGTCTCCTTGCTTTATGAGCCATTTTTCCCATCAAATCCCTGATGAGATGGTGGACAACGGAATGCTAAATAAATCCCTCACAGGGGCAGGAATCTGCTGTCTGCAGCATTGAAAATATTCAATGTTATCCCATTGTGAGCTCTTGGGGAGACTAAGAAATGAAAATCAAAAGGTTTGTATGCTGCTCTGCATGCTACCCAAATGCAGGAGATTTTCAAGAGAACATTCAACTGGAGGGGAGAAAATCAATCTCATAGCAGGAAGAGGACACCACACATGCCAATGACCCATCTGAAGAGATATTTGTGACATTGGGTTTTGACGGTGACAGCCACAGGAGGACACACCTGTTTCTACAATGGGGACTGCAGGAAGAAACATGCTGAGGAAGTGTGTGCACCTCTCCAAGGACACCATGCCCATAATGTATTCCACCCAGGTTGTCTGCTGATTTCCTGCATCTAAGGCAAAGTTAGGGCAGGCTAGGAGCTGCCCCAATATACTTGTGAACATAGCCTCTTCGGCACCAGAAATGGAGGAACAAGGTCCAGAAAAGAGAAGGTGAAGAAAAATGACAACACAGGCATGGAGAAATTCCATGTCCAAGATACAGCTCTCACCATACCTCAGTTCCACTCTGGACCTCAGTTATAGATCTCACAAGATATGAAACCTTTACACATGCTGTGGGATTGAATTTAATAGTCGTAAGTAACAAAATTATGGAATTTTGTTGTGTGATTCTCAAAAGGGAAAATGAACTTTCACCTAACAAGTTGAAAAAAAAGGGACTGGGAATAAAAAAAAAAAAAAAATCACATTGGCCATTGAGCTCTGTGTCTCACATGTGGTTCATACTTACCTTGAGCCCTAAAAGGTGGCATTGCAACTGTTCTTGCAGACAAAGGAAGCTGTCCCAACATGACACAGAGGCTGGGGCTTAGATTGAAGCCCAGCTGGGCAAGCCCCAATTCTGTGGCTTTTCCTACACTGGGCTGTTTTCTTTGAATTGAGTTATGTAATTTCTTTAAGATCAGATCATTTCATACTATACCGATGAAATAACAAAGACCCATTTGTTCAGTGGGAAAAAAACAAATATGTCAAATTAGGGTCAATTTGATATATTTAAAATGTGCATAAAATATTATGTCAAAACTAAATGTATTCTCATATTGAAGTTTTGAAATCTATGTAGTGTTGTCATGATGCATATTTTTAATGAGTTGTTTCTAAACCCTTCAAACCTCACCTTCACATCCCCAAATCAAATGCCGTTAAGAGAAACTATGTCATCATTCTCACTAAATATTTAGTAATTTTATTTAGCTATGTTTAACACTTGTGTCAGTCTAGCTAAGTGCCCAATTTGGTCAAACACTAATATCTATCTGGTGGGATCTAATCCTTTAGGAAGTTATGGATATGACTAATAGTCACAATCTGTTCAAGTTAACTAATCATGTGAATAGGAATTGTTTCAGTTTCAGCCCCACCATCTTCCTAGAAGCCCACAAATGCAGCCAGCAATGTTTCTCCGAGGCAAACCTGTCTGATCACAAGACTGTAGCATGCAGTCTGTCCTGAGTTTCCCCAAAGATGTTATTAAACTCTGGACAGCATCAACTCTTATCTGAACTGCTGGATGAACACTCTGACCCATAAATTCTTGACTGAACAGTTTCCAATTTTCTGTGAGCTAATCCATGCCTGTGAGAGATCTCTGAAAAAGATGACGGAAAGTTAGTCTATGAAAAGCACCATGCAAGCATTCCAGCCATTTCCAAACCTACATACATTTATACCTTAGTTCCTTTTTGCACAATCTTTCTGGATTCTGTTTCTCTGGAAACACCTAAGGTTTATGAACAACATTTATGAAGTTATGAACATTTAATTAACCTATCTGATGTCACATATATACTAAATCCTGAATCTACTAGAAGAAATTGTATTATTCTTTGGCATTTCTCCCACAAGATGTTAACTAGTGCCTCAAATTTAATCTGCCTGCCTGTAAGATAAAACACCAGTCACCTCACTTGCTTCTATCTTCACCCAAAATACTCCACATAGCTTCGTTTCTCAGACACCAATTACAACTATGCCACAGTGTGTCAAAGGGAAGAAGCTCACAGGCCTCATCCTTCTCTCCAACACTCTGTGATATCCCTGGGATGTGTGTCCAGGAAAAGCTCCACCAATGATGGAATCTACATATAAGCAAGTCCAGCCACTTGTTTAACTGTTGATTCTAAACATAATGGATACTTCAATACTGATTTCTTCAGAGAGTGTGGGGGATAGTTACATTTGCTAATGCTTAGTGCAATCAAATCTTAGCATCTTTCTCTGCTTCATCTATAATTTTGCCATAATTCTATTTGCTGAATTCCATTTTTTTAATCCTAAGTCAACCTGTTCTATGCTTCCATTACACTGGAATTTCTTCTTACTCAGTGGTTTTAATGTGGAAACCTCACCATGAGCCATGCAACCTCTGCCCTTTCAAACGTTGTCTTCGTGGTAGCAAGTGTTGCTAAAAACCCCAGCTCTGCACTGCATTGAATGTCTTTGTTGTGGACTATTTCCACTCAAACAAGCCTTGCTCACTGGGAAAGTCAGTGTTATCTGTGGTTGACAAATGAGAATAGTGAAGTCTAAAAACAGTTAAAATCTCCTTATACAGATACACTGGATATTCTAAAGTGGGATTTGGGCCATCTGGCCTCATTACTAATCAACTTGTACTTGCTAACTTTGCCTTATTTTTTTGTCAGGGAACAGGTCACCCAGCCTGACCTTTTATTTGCAACTCTAAAATAAAAGTCTGATACAGGACTATTATACGGTATAATTATAAGACAATTCTGGTATAACTGAATGAATTTCTCATCCCTTATTCAGTAAAATCTTTGTGGAAAATACAGAAGCAAAAGAAACATGGTAAAAATTATCTGAAAGTAGCTAAAACCATTACTGATTGCTTTTTCCAGGAAACAATGCTAAGCAACTGTATAGCCATCGTGTTCATATACCCCTTGTCCACCATTCTCAAGATCATGAGCTAAAACAAATACTCAGAAATGCGTAAAATTTATTTTCAGATTAGTTTAGAAAAAAAAGATTAATGAGGCCACATGTGATAGCCTAGTGGCTGAAGTGCTCACCTTGTGTGTGTCAGTATCCAATACAGGTACCAGTTTGTGTCCTGGCTGCCCCACTTCCCATTCAGCTCCCTTCCAGTGGCCTGGGAACGCAGCAGTCAAGGATGGCCCAAAGCCTTGGAACTCTGCACCTGCTTGGGAGAAAAGGAAGAAGAATCCAGACAGTCAGAAACAGGTTTGTAGCAATATCTAGTTGTACCGTTAGTCACTATGCATACCCTGTCCTGAACAGTTTTTAAATCAGCGTCTACAGATAAAAGCATACCCTAGAACGCCAACATCCTATACGGGAGCCAGTTTAAGTGGCTTCATGTCTGGTCCAGATCTCTGCTTATGTGCCTGCATATAAGCATATAAGCATCAGAAAATATCCCAAATGCTTGGGTCCCTGCCACCCGCATGGACAACCTATAAGGAATTTCTGGCTCCTGGTTTCACCCTGGGCCAGGCCAAGCCCTTGTAGTCATTCGGGGAGTGAATCAACAAATGAAAAATCTCTTTCTCTATGTACATGTGGTGTGTGTGTGTTTGTGTGTGTGTGTGTGCACTTCAAATACATAAAGAATTCTTAAGTTATTTCAGATTTCAAATTAAGTCCTTAGCAATACCAAATAAAACTATACTGGTGCTAATAACCATGTGGTACAAACCGATGAAAAGGTAGACCTTGAGTCTCAGTCATTGTTTCTGTATAGTTAAAACAAACTCTCAAATACAAATTACATTGAATGTGATTTTCTATTCTAATTTTACAGCAAGCCAATTTTGACTGCAAAACTTACAAACTTTTCTGTGTATTTTTTAACATGTATGAAACAGTGAAATCATGTCCTTATAGTCTCAGGATCGTCATGCTTATAAAGCGATTTTCATAAATGAGCTGTAGATTTAAAATATCATGTAAATGTGATAGCTTATCATGAAAAACAGCATGAACTGTAAATTACAGTGAATTTTGGAATCCTAAATCTATTTCTATGAGAAGGCTCTTCTTAGTCCTCTTTTGGCTTCAATGACAACATCTGTAAAATGCAGATTATAAGTGTCTCTGGAAAAACCTAACAATAATTCTAACGTGTGCTAATTGTTTAACACATAACAATGTCATTAAAAACTGCTTACTATGGTTTTTTTTATTATTTTTCAGTTTTTCAAATGTTTATTTCCTTCCAGTTTGTGGGTTAGGAGTTTCAACTTTTGCTTTTTGAAAGTATTTTAAAAGAGAAGAGAGAGAAATTTCCTTCTGGTGCTTCAGCGGTCACATGTCTAGTGTAGGTGAGTCCCTGAGCCAGACTCACTCCAGATCTACCTCTGTAGTGCTAGGACCCTGGACTTGACCTACCCCCTGGTGTAACTCACCATGATTACCAGCAGGGGACTGTAAGCTGTAAACAGAACTGGGACTCAAATTCTGGCACTCCACTCTGCAATGCCAATCTCTCAGTGACTTCTTCACTAGTTCCCTAAATACCCATTACACCATGATTTTTATTGACCTGCGTCCGTGGTACTCACCTAACATACTTGAGTCCTATTTCCTTAATTGCATTTGCAGCCTTTGATACACAGTGTTTCATAAACAAATAATGCTTAGACTGAAATGACTCTCCCACTTAGTACCTAATGGGTGCTCAGTTAGTAATGCAAGATTTGTAACTGCATAATTTTATGCAAACAGACATATTTTGGAAGTATGTGAGCAATCTATTTACATATCTGCATTCCTGATTTACTTCCATCTGTCTTTTCATGCTATATGCCAGTTCTTCTCTATTTGATAGCGTATTACACATTTGGTTTGGTTTTTGCAATTTCTTTTCCATTTGTTGCCTTCTGTTACAGCAGTTGAATTTATCATTATTTACTCCACTGGCTCAGAAATCAAATATTTAATGCACATATCTTTTATTAAGATTTATTTATTTTTATTGGAAAGTCAGATATACAGAGAGCGAGAGAGGAAGATCTTCCTTCCAATGTTTCACTCACCAAGTAGCCGCAATGGCTGGATTTGAGCAAATCCAAAGCCAAGAGCCAGGAGCCTCTTCCAGGTCTCCCACACGGGTGCAGGGTACCAATGCATTGGGCCGTCCTCAACTGCTATTCCAGACCACATGCAGGGAGCTGGCTGGGAAGTGGGGCCCTGGGATTAGAACTGACATCCATACGGGATGCTGGTGCATACAAGGCAAGGACCTTAGCCACAAGGCTACTTCTCTGGACCATGTGCATATATTCTTGGGAATTATCCTTCAATCTGTGAAGTTTCTGCAACATTAGTAAAATTTGTAGTTGATTATTAGTTTCATCTTCCTTGAAAATTCTGTACGAACCAGATATTTCTTTATATATAGTGTTATCCATTGACTTCATCATTTTATTTTTAGCAGCTTAGTTCTTTCTTACCCTCATTATTGCTCAGTATACACACAATAAACATGTTACTGTGGAAAGAGTTCACACATCATTTTTTTTTTGCACATGAATCTTCCTATATAGTTCAGATTTCCTCTGACAGAAATATACCCTTTTGTACTTCTAAGAGAAACTGATCCATAAACTCTGCCGTACCTGTGTTTCCAGAACACTCGCATTGTATGCACACTGGCTGTTGCTGCTACCTTGTTAATCACATGCCTCTTCATTTGGTTGTGTGTGTTTTCTTTCTCCCCTTTTTAAGAGGCTATTCATCAATACCAACCTTGTGCTGCTCAGGCACAAGAGTACCCTTCCTTCCTGGAATTGTAGCTTAGACAACATTAAGACATTGAATTTTAAAATGTTCTTCATTCATTACTGGTAATGATTTCTCTTTCTGAAAGTTCAACTTTATTCACAAGGAGTTTTTCCTGTGCATCTTCCTGGTCGGTTGAATTATTATCCATGGTCTACATGGTCAGGGTGACATTCTCTCTTATAATATACTACTTTATTTTCTTAGCAATTTGGTGCCTACACTCAGGGTTCTTATTATCTGAATGAACAAAACATGTCCATTATCTTGTTTGGAATGTCTCTGGCTGCCTTTTTCACACTGTTCTTTTATTATTATTATTATTATTATTATTATTATTTTAATTCATTAATTACATTGTATTATGTGACACAGTTTCATAGGTACTTGGGTTCTCCCAAGTTCTTTTAAGTTCTTCCAAGTTCTCCCAAGCTCTTTTAAGCTGGCTAATTGAGCAAATAAACATTTATGTTAAGCTGCTTTTATTATCTTTAGTCATAGGATACAATCCTGTTTTAGCTTGTCTTTTGAGGAAGCCCTGGTAGTGTTTCCTGTTTCCCTTTGAGGTGTAGTTTATTTCCTTGGTGAGGGAGCTCTCCTGGTGAGCTTCTCCCATAGTGATCCTGTTCTCAGGTGAACTGCCTGTGCGGTACTTCTGTGACTTTCCCAATACATTTCATACCTTTAGCTTTATACTCGTGGTGCTATTTAAAGCCCACCTTAGATGTAGGAGTAAGGAGTAGGATTTCAGAAGCAGTAACAAGCAAATAGATACGGGAACTCAATTTCTGGGTATTCGGGCACCATGCCCTTCATGTTTCAAACTACATCCTCCAGAATACAGGAAGTATCCTTGGAACTTTGTAGTCTTCTGAGCAGAAATTTTCCACAACTTTTTCAAGATGAGGTATTACTCTGTGATTTATAAATTCTTGAACGTGTTCTAGAACCCCAACATTTTGGAACATGAAGTCGGTTGTTCCTTCCACGCGGAGGTGTCAAAACCAACATGTGGTCCAGTCCCCTTAGATTTATCTTCTGTTCATCTTTCTGAAGTTATTTTCTTTCCACCCTCATTTCCTCCCTTTGCAGGTACATATGGGAGACAAGATGTCAGCTCCTTTGGGCCTGCAGAGTATAATAACTGTTTCCCATGTCAGAAAATGAAGAACAGAACGAGCTGGACAACTGTTCTGGCTGAGCTTTGGCAGCTAGTGTCTTAGTGAGTGACACTACTGGGATGGACTCTGTCAGCCAATGGTCCTTGGAAGGATTTTCTCAAACTTGGAACAATGCAACCAATGGTGACTTGAAACTATCAAACTATTCAAGCAATATCTTTGGATCACTTTTTTCTATGTTGAGTTTTCTCAGGTGAACATCCCCATCCTGAAGTACTGATGTAGTTTGGAAGATGGGCATGACCACTTCCCCATAGATACAGAAGAAAGGGAAAGAAAAGGAAATTTGGAAGCATTCGTCCCACCCAGCTTGTCCACTATGCCTCAATCATCTCTATGGTGGTCAGTGGTCCCCATGCTTGTGCATCTTTGTCAACTATATAAACAACATCCAAATTATATTTTTATTTAATTAAAAATGTAAGTAGTCACCTGTCAGTATCAAAATGACATTTTCATAGATATATAATGTGATAGGGAGGCTGGGTGCAAAATCTCCCCTTATTTCCATGCTTCCCCCAAATGCAGAAAGAGGAAGAAGAGGAAGAAGAGGAAGAAGAAGAAGAAGAAAAAATAATTTTGGGATCAATGTTCAAACCCACATTCCCCTACCCTTTGACCTTCCCACCCTAATCAACTGTGTAATCATCATTGAAAATAAAAATTTAAAAGGGCTGTAAAAATAAAATCAAAAAGAAATTCATTTTGTAGCTAATTAATGTTTACAAGAAATTGTTGTCTACAGACAAGTGCTGACAAATGTAATCTTGTCATTAAGGCCTGTAATATCATCTATGAAAGAGCTTGTTCTTTTTTTTTTTATTTTTTAATTTTTTTATTATTATTAATTTCATTGCATTATGTGACACACATTTTTTTTTTTTTGCACTGGAATTCCCCCCGCCCCTCCCCAAACCCTCCCCCTCCCACAGTGGATTGCTCCACCCCGCTGTATTTCCATAGTTCAAACTCAGTTGAGATTCTTTCATTGGAGGTTTTGACCAATCGTAAAGTCCAGCATCTAATTGTCCTGGCAAATTCAACGGCTTCCTGGTGTGACCATCTCTGGTCCAAAGGCAGAACCAGCAGAGTATCATCCCAATCAAGTAAAAAACTCAACCCAATATTTACAACCATTTACAGCATTATGGCATTAATTGACATGGTATTGATTAACCAATATGTTACTAGGAAAATGCATGTTCTTGACCACAACCTGTGACTTCCCCATAGACATTTCAACTTTGGTTTACATTCAACCATGGTCTATATACCTTAAAATGGCTATAGATTGCTATTCAGCTGTCTCTTGTCTTTTTCAATGTTAGTATTTAGCATTTTATAGCATTGAAGCGTGATTTTGCTGAACCTGGCTGTTTTTCGGGTAGTCCAACTCTATAACTTTAACAGGACAAATGTCAACAGTTCAGGTGAATATTTTTGGGAGGGGTGTGCAGAGAAATCCTCAACACCCCAGAGAGGAGTATCTGATCTTTGTGTCCCACCCAGTGAGTCACAAGTGCATCCCGGCTGGCCACTTCCTGTCTGCTTCCAAGCCTTCCCATCTGTTCTCTGTCTGTCTATTCTAACTTGTTTGTTCGTGTTTGTTATGAGAGGTTTCTGGAGCAATCCTGATGGTCCTTATAAAAGAGAGTGGGGACCCAAAAGCTGGAAGCAGGCAAGGGCCAGAGGAAGCTCCCCTCCCTAGTTCCGAAGGAAGCTTACTGTTCTTCTGTTTCCGCGGACCGTCCAGGGATCCTGGCTGTCGCACCGATGTCCCTGAATCCTGCAAGGCAGGAATTGGGCTTCTTCCATCCCATATTGTAGGTCCAAATGGGGGTGGGCGACCTCAGAGTTCCTGGCCTCCGAAGGCACTCCTTTTCTCCCGTGGTCTCCTTGGCAGTAGGGATGTAGTCCTCGGTGGTCGTACTGATAGTCCTTGGTGAGGCTCCGGGAGTCTTCAGGGTTGGGACACAAGCCTCCTCCTGTCCCCCTGCTCCGCTCTAGGGTCCGCCACCGACTCTATGCGTATGACCTCCTGTTAAGAGGTTGTTAGGGGCTCGGCAGCGTGGCCTGGTGGCTAAGGTCCTCGCCTTGATCCCATATGGCCGCTGGTTCTAATCCCGGCAGCTCCACTTTCTCTCTGTCTCTCCTCCTCTCAGTATATCTGACTTTGTAATAAAAATAAAATAAATCTCTAAAAAAAAAAAAAAAAAAAAAAAAAAAAAAAAAGAGGTTGTTAGGATTGCTCCTGATTCCCTCCACATGTCTTTGTAGTTTTGCTATTGTCTAATGCTGACTTGAGACTGCTTTCTATGAGTTACCAGTTATGATCCTGATGGGTTATATTTCCCCCGTCTTCCTCACACCTACTGGGGTGATGTAAGATTTCTCTGCCCTCCCTCCCCATTTCCAAGTGTCATAGGGCTTTACAAGTTTGTTAGGTTTTACAATTCTTGATGTAGATCATAAGCAATCTGACTCATATCGATTGTTGGTTCATTGGTTACTTCACAATGTCTTATTGCTTGAGATACAGGCTGTTTGGGGTTGGAATAATGTTACTGTTTTCTGCATTGACATCATTTCATAACAGCCACATCATCACAACCACAACAACATCATCAACACCAGAGTATAGCACCCTGGTAAAATAATGGGCAGCTTGTTCTTTTAAAGTAGGTTATCACAGATATTCAGATCCAGAGCCTAACGCAGCAAAGTCCCCCTGGGTCACTGGTGGCCCACTCATGCTAGGAAGATTTGAGTGTCCTGAGGGCTAGCATCGTTTTTCTCTCTGTACTTATCTTCTTTCAATCTAAGCCCATCCCTGGAACTTTAATGCATCTAGAAACATCTTTTTTTAATGAGCTACAATAAAGAGATAGATATTTCACCTCTGCATGACAAAATTCACACAACCCATCAACCTAGTCATTTGATCTACCTGACTACCTTGATTAGCATGAATACCTGTGATGAACAGAATTACAGACAAGAGAACCTAAGTTAGGAGTTGTAGTTCCAGTTCTAACTGTGACTTCTGTAATTTGGAGAAACTCTGCAGATCACAGACCCTCAGTGGTTTCACAAGCATGTGGTTCTACAAAGCTGTCTTGTTCTTTCTTTGTTGATCTGAAGAACCCAGGTAATACTGTTATACAACAAGTATCCTCCCAACTTCACATGATGGACCCCTAATTCTCACTATTACTAAACCTGGAAATAGAACCTATGAAATAGTAACTAAAGTTAAGCGACATCGTAAAGGCAGAGCCCTGATACAATAGATTTCAGGCCCATATAGGGGGCTTTTTACTTATAGCCTTATCACTGACCCATGTGTTCCTGTGAGATCATTGAGTCTGCAAGTTATTCAGCCTGGTGATGGGAATAGAAACACCCAAGTTCAGGTCTTACCACATGGAGCCAGCATTGTATTGCAGTAGGACTAACCACAATGTGGGACACCAGCATTTTGTATCAGAGTGTCAGTTTGTTCCTGGCTGCTACACTTTTTTTTTTATTTTGTTTAGTTTGTCTTCAAAGAAAGAAAAGAAAAAAAATAATTGTAGGTTAAGTTTCCTCATGAAATATCAGAATTTCTTATGACCATCTATTGGAGGTCCAGCTATTTCAACATCTGATTCAGTTTCACTGCCTGAGAAAGTGGAAGACAGTATAAATGATTAGAATCCTGTATGCTTGTGGGAGACAGAAGGATCTCCTAGATCCTTGCTTCAACTCTTTGGGCTGTGAATCAGCAGATGGAAGTGTGTGTGTGTGTGTGTGTGTGTGTGTGTGTGTGTGTCCTTATCTCTATATAACTAAGACTTTCAAATAAAAAATAAATAAAGTTAATCTTAAAGGATGCAATCATTTGTTTAAAAGTTAGAATTACACAGCACAGGGGGAGAAATACTAACACACATGGAGCGAGAAAGAGAGAGAGAGCGAGCGAGCAGGTAGGTGGGGAGATTTGCTGTTTCATTCTCTGAATGGCTGCAGTGGCTAAGACTGGAACTTGCAGAATACAGAATCCGGAGTTCCATCTTGGTCTCCAGTGTGGGTGTCATGGGCCCAAGGATGTGGGCCATCTTTCACTACTGTTCCAGGCACAATAACACAGAGTTGTAGTGTTAGTGGAGTGTCTGGGACTCAAGCTGATGTTTATATGGGATACTAGCACTCAGGTGGGATGCTGTCAGGCAGGCTCTGGATTAACTCGCTATGCCACAGCGTCCTCCCCGGCTACTACTTAACTTTCTTTTTGAGACCCCTCTCAGGAATATGTGCTGCTTCATGATGAGGTCCTGTAGCTAACAGCAAACTTCCTGAAGGACTATGAACACAACTCAGCATCTCAAATGTTGATTCCATGATTTTCCTGCACGTAAATCTGTTAAAATGTATTATGAAAAACAATTCTGAAGCAATGATTTATATATCATCACTGTTTTTCAAGTAAATATATCAAAGATTCTGTGTATAAAAAGAACAGTGTGTGTGTGTTATTTTCTCCCAACACATTTGTCAGGTTAATCCCATTTGTATTCCATCTGTGCTTTGATAACTTACTAAATGGTGTTATTTAAATATCTTTCTTAATACTAATAATGTTGAGAGGAAAATGCAACTGACCTAAAACTCAGTGGGTAATGCTTACCTTTAAGAACTCATACTAGGCACAAGATTAGTTCCTTCCTGAATCATACCTCTGAAAGAGAATAAAATAGCTGATAGCGTGAATCTAAAACTCAGACTTCATCCTCCCCACTTTTACATGTTGCAGACCCTAAGACACTTAGTTTTTGAAAACACAGCAGGAATGGCCTACCTTAAGCTGTGACAAACTCTTGACCTGTGTGACCCATCTCAACATTTTCGAGAGAAATTGATGCAGTACATAATTTCCACTGATGTGTTCAGAGGCATTATCTAGAATATTTGGTATTCATTTATTCAGTCAGGAGTAATCTGTGTTGAATGGGCATGGGCCATGTTACAGTGAATAGTTGAATACAATATTATCCTGGACAACTAATGGCTATTGCTCGAAGTATCCCAGCAAGGAATGTGAACCTAGAAGTTTTTAATTTTGTTTAAAAGAAGTTTAAATGAAATCAGGCTTATAGATAATGGCACTTACATGTTAGCATTCAATAACAACTTTCCTTTCAGCCTAATGGAAATATTAGCAGAATTTACTTCTTTTAAGCTTTCTTTACTTTCCAGGGACGGGAATGAATCCTTTTCCCGACAAGCTTTGGACTGAGGATGTAATCTATGAACAAGTGTCTGTTTTCCAGACCAAAATGAAGTGAGGATGGAATAATATTACTTGAATAAAGTAAGAGATAGAGCTTACCCTGAAATAGACCGCATTGATTGATATGGTGGTTTATTAGCTAGTGTAGGGTAACTTCAAATATCAAAAGGCTACTGAGGCAAAGATGAGGCTTATTTCGGCGCACACGTTTCCAGGATGGGAAGTCTTTGTTCTGCCAAAGTTTTTTTGGATGTTTGTGGCATCTGCCATGAGCCATGCAACATTGTCATCTTAAACATTAGCCTTCTACAGATCTAGCGAATTCCGAGACCGGCCTGTGGATGCCAGGTCGGGGCCAGACCAAATGATTCATGGGCCTTTTCTGGACCATCAGTCAGATGTTACCTCAATCCTGCTAGATTTACAATCCACAGCCAGAGAAGCCCCAGTGATTCAGGCTTCTGATGAGGCTGAATGATGGGTATGACTGTGAAGGGGGGGTAGTGGTGAATTCTGCATGTGTGTGCACCTGTGTTCCTGCATAAGCATGCACACACATGGGGAGAAAGGAGAGAGTGCATGGAGCTGAGTAAATAAATAAATCCCAATGGGTCACAAAGATTTTAAGCTACTGAAAAGCATTTTTGCACGTTTTCTAGCTTCTCTTGGAAGACCACTGGTTGAGCTTCAAGTCTGAACATAGAGATATTTTAGGGTGGAAATTTCTCAAGATTGAACTGAGAATAAAACCTAGCAAGTATTTTCATGGAGTGGACAGAAGCATCTCAGTAAGTGCCCCTCTCCCCCCAAAAAAGCAAGAAAACTGACCACATGGTGGGCTGGTGAGTTGTTGTTACATTTCCTAAGGAAATGTAAGACAGTTGGTAAATGTGTTTTTTTCATTTTTCCACAATGTCTTTTGTATATGACTTCTGCTAGGTGGTCTTAGAGTCATTTTGTTTGACTCTGCTTTAATGTATACCTGCTAAGTGAGCAGTGACTTCTCTGTAACTGTCAAGCAAATAATAGATAAAGTAGAATTTTAATTTTAATGTACTGGCTACACATCTTTAGGTTTTGTTTTGTTTTCTTTTCTTTTTGGACTTGGAGTTGCACCCCGACCCACAAACCAAGACAGCATTGGTGGTCAGATCTGTTTTTCCCACAGTTTCGTGATCTTATGCTTGATGAAGAAATGGTGACATTTTAAATCGATCCTCATACATCAAAGCAGATGCATGCATTACCACTTACCTACCACATATTCATAATCACCCAGTCTCTCTCTCTCTCTCACACACACAATTCTTTATGCAATCAACCAATATTTATCACACATGTTTCAGCCTCAAATTAGCAACTGTAACTTCAAACAGTTTGCAGGAGCTTTATGGCTGTCATTGATTATATTTCTTACTGTTCTTGGGCTGAACCTGTAAGCCCCAGTTTGCTCCTGAAAGATCAGACTCCATTCTGCTTGCAAAGTCTGCATATCGCTGCATTTGTACTACAATTAAAAACATCATGATCTTCTGAAATCAAATTTAAGCTGTATTGTGGGAAAGAATGGACTTTGACATTAATGATAGCCTCCAAAACAGTGCTTATAGGAATTATTTTTAAAAATTGAGCAATCAATAGCTGCAACATATCAAGCACAGAAAATTGTCAGTTATCCCCACTGGAAATGCCAGTAATAGTTCTTATTGAATTTTTCCACAAGCTCTTAGCCGAAAGCTGCTTCTTAGCATAGCAGTTTTTATATAAAACTTTGTAAAGGCTTTAATTACTGCCTTTTCAGTAAAAAATAAATAAATCTTTCAAAAATTAAAAATTAAAAAAAAAAATTAAAAATTAAAAATTTAAAAAGGCTTTGATTAATTTTTTAGTTTTATTCAAAGATGTCTTCTCAGTCATGCATTCCATGAAGCCTGGCATAAGTGACGAAAGAGAACCATTTAAAGTGAAATAGTAAATTAAATCACTGAAATAATCAGCTGAGACATCATGAAAAATGAAATGAGATAAAATACATCAAATAGTAGAGAGAAAATTGAGAGTGCAAAAGAGGAGGGATACAGCTCTATTATGATATGAACCTCATATTAATCTTGGAGAAAGCCTGTCATTTCCAGAAATGCTTAAATATTATCCAAAAACAGTTAAATAGGGAAAGTGGAAGAAAGTCACATACAGTGTGTAAGATAAACTTATATTTTTTTTTGTTTAAAAGATTTATTTTTTTTTGCAAAGTCATATATACAGACAAGAGGAGAGGCAGAGAAGAAAATCTTCCGTCCAATGATTCAATCCCCAAGTGACCACAGTGACCAGAGCTGCGCCAATCTGAAGCCAGGAGCCTGGAGTTTCATCCGGGCTTGCTACATGGGTGCAGGAACCCAAGGCTTTGGGTAGTCCTTGACTGCTTTCCTAGACCACAAGCAGGAAGCTGGATGGGAAGTGGGGCTGCCAGGATTAGAACTGGCGCCCATATGGGATCCTGGTGTATTCAAGGTGAGGACGTTAGCCACTAGGCCACCGTGCCAGGCCCTTTACTGCTTTAAACAAATAAACTTTCAGAGTTGTTGAGAAATGCTACATATATATTAACAAATGAGTGTGAAACAAGTCCTCAAACATATATATATATATATATATATATTTGCATTTTTATATATATACATGTTTGAGGGCTTGTTTATATATATATATAAATATACATACATTTCAAGAACTACTTTCTGATGGAATGCAAGAAGTCCTCCTTCAGGCCAGCAGTGATGTCAGCACTGACCGGTCTCCTTCCTAAAACAGAGCCGTGGCTCAAATGGCACTGCAGGGACATGGTATCCTGGCAATAGGGTAACAGTTATCTAACAGATACAGTGCGGTAGGAACCCACAATATTATTTCAGACGCTCAAGTACCTGTAACAGCAGGGAGGTAGTGTCATTCCTGGATAAGATGGAACAAGGGAGCTGGAACAGGTCTTAGAGCTGAGCAGAAAAGAGGGACTCCCCCCAGTGCTACAGTTCTAGTGCTGCACGTTTGGCCATCTGAACTCAAGCACGAATGAGTGCCCTTATTTTCACTTCCCAATTTCTGATTTCTTTCTGACACTCGGTGTGAGCCTCATCCAACAGACCTCAGAGAGCAGCTCAAAAAGGCACTTCTGTTTCCGTGACTCCAGGTCTTTCCCGTTTAATTTAATACACCCAGCTGTTTATTCGTCTCTTGGGGTGGAAATGACACACCAGATTCCAGGCCCTGATGTCCCCATGCCTGGTATCAGGCACAAGCTGCCTTCTGGAGGGAAAGATGGAATCAGGCTTGGTTCATACCCTCCGTGAGTGTGAGGTTCATTACTGCTCATCTCTCTGGCTCCACCACCACTCCAGACCTGATAAGGGCACCTCTATCATACCCTCGTGTAACAGTAAACTCGATGCAGGAAAAGCTTAGTCCAGTTGTCAACTTTTACTACAAAATGGAATTTACATGACACGAAATTAGAGACAGATGCTGTCCTAAGGGGTGCAACAAGTAGAACTATGCAATTTGCAGAATATTTAAGTACCTATCAGTGAAGAGAGATCCCTTCTTGGGGCTCTCCTGCTCCCAAGGAAACTAGGCCATCAGCCAAGAAGCCAGAAAACTGAAGAGGTGAGCAGGGAGGGGCCTGGAACAGTCACATAGTGATCATGTCACCCACAGACGTCTCAAGACCATCACAATGACACATCTCTACATGGCCATTCTGTTTCTCAGAAAATTCCACTCAGCCTTGGCTTTGATTTTCCTTTTTTTACTTTAAGAAAATGAGGGAGAGACACAGAGAAGGAGGAATCTCCCATTAACAAGTTCACTCTGCAAATGGTTGTAGCGTCTAGGGCTGGGCCAGTCTGAATCCAGGAGTCAGGAGCTACATCTGCAGTTTGTTCTTCCGATGAAGTGTTATAGATAGTATTCTTAGAGTTTTAGGTCAGTCACAAGGTTCGAGGCCGACTAGCAGTGAGAGTAGATCTATGAGGCTCTATTTAGAGCTATCTGCGATAAGATACGGATAAAACCACTTTGTATAAAATTCTTAAAAGATAACTACATTGTGGTGGGCAAATGGTTAAACAGATAAGGCTTTTGTGAAGATACCTGTATTCCACTGTGTAGTGCATAGGTTCAATTCTTGATTCTGGTTCCTGAATTCCAGATTCCGGAAGTCAGGGGTGATGACTCAAATAATCAAGTTCCTGTCAGCAATGTGGGAATCTTGGGCCGAGTTTCTGGATTCTGGGTTTGAACAAGACCAAGGAGTCATTTTAGGCATTTGAGAGCAAATCAATAGATGGGAACATGCTCCACTTTCCTCTCTCACACCTATTATTATCTATCAATCATCTGTCTTTATACATCTTAATATATCCAGAAATAGATATAATCTGTGTGTGTGTGTGTTGCTTTCTCTGCATCTTAATTAAAGAATATTTGCAAGAAGAGCCAACACTTGGGCCCAGCGGCGTGGCCTAGTGGCTAAAGTCCTCGCCTTGAAAGCCCCGGGATCCCATATGGGCACCGGTTCTAATCCCGGCAGCTCCACTTCCCATCCAGTTCCCTGCTTGTGGGCTGGGAAAGCAGTCAAGGATGGCCCAAAGCCGTGGGAGCCTGCACCTATGTGAAAGACCTGGAAGAGTATCTGGACTCCAGGCTACGGACTGGCTCAACTACAGCTGTTGTGGCAGCTTGGGGAGTGAACTATCTGAGGAAAGATCTTCCTCTTTGTCTCTCCCACTTTCTATATATCTGCCTTTTAAATAAATAAATAAATAAATAAATAAATAAATAAATAAATATCTTTTAAAATAAGAATAGCCACCACCAGGGCAGTTGCCTTTGCACAGCAAGTAAAGCCACCACCTGTGATGCTGGTATCTTGTATGGGCACCAGTTCAAGTCCCTGCTACTCAACTTTTTATCCAGCTCCGTACTGATGCACCTGGGAAAGGAGCAGAAAACAATCTTTTTGCTTAGTCTTCTGCACCCATGTGACAGACCAGAAAGAAGGTGCCGGGTCTTTTGCTCCATACAAGTCCAATTCTAGCTGCCATGGCTATTTGGGAAGTGGACCAGAGGATGGAAAATTCTTGAACCCCACCATAATGCAATTTCAACCAGCGATAAGGACAAGAATGATGTCAGGGAACACAAAATAAGGGCCTCCATGTTTTTGATGAGAATGGAATATGTTGTGTGAGTACAGAGATTCTGATTATGAATAAGGAGAACCGGTTCTGGCTCAAGTTCGACTCACTTGGTACTCTGCCACCTTTGGCAAGCATGTGGTTTTCTCTGCTCAATGGCAGGAGCAGATTAGGCAATAATGATAGTTATACGAGCTGAGGAAACAATAACTACAATTTACCATTCACTTCTCAGGTGTACCCTCACTCACTCTAATTACAATGAGAAAATTGGGAATCATTTACCTATTTCATGAGAGATTACATTATTGGCCCATAGTAATGCAAGTAACGTCTACAAGCCCACAGTCTTTCCAAACACTTAGTTGGTACTGAAATGCAAGCCAATTTCTCCTATTATTCCATTTCCTGTTATATCTACCCAAATTTCATTTAATTTCTATGAAAATATTTTTCATAAAAGTAATTATGTTGTTGCCAAAACAATCTTAAAAAAGCAATTTTGTAACCAAATTATACATTCCACAGAACTGGAAAATTATATTATATAAGTATGATTATATTTATCTATATGTTTATATCTAAACAAGTCTTTGTTCAGCTCAAAAGGCACAAGACAGATACCTCTCAAATTCTTCTGTTCATTTTCTATGATCTGATACAAACAAGATAGTACCCTGACCACTCAGTGCTTTTCCACGTCCTCACCATATTGCCTGCATTGGGCTACATCCCAGCTGCCTGACCCCAGCTCAGCAGGCTGCTTCCCTAATTTTCTAAGGATCACACGTTTGCCTTTTAGCTGTGAGGCACTGGGTGTATATGCAAGAGCAGAATTCATGACAAGCTGGATGGACAGACATAGTTTCCTGGAGCTCACAGTGCAGATTGAAATGCCCGTATTAAAACATTCAGAATAGGAATACATTGTTTAAATAATTAGTGAACAAGGACAGGTATTCACAACTGTGAATAATGAAAATGTTGCGTGTGGTCCATGGTTTGGGGTTTTCCCCTAGTTCAAAGGGATCCTAAAATATACTTCCCTTTCAAATAATTAAGCAAATGCACACATAGGCACTAAGAAACAAAAAGACTTTAATGGCAATATTAACTTTTCCTGGTGATGTCAACAGGTATTTCCATGCATATTTATCCCCCCCCCCCAAAAAAAACCCAGGCATTTGGAAAACAGCCTTGGAATGTCTACTTTGGTCTTAATTCATTTAGCATAAAGCAACAAGATCATAGGCGAAAGAGAAGATAGATCAGTATCAAAGATAATACACGGATTGAACCTGCCTCCTCAAGCCCATAAACCTCTCTGCTATCCTGCACTCCACACTTCGTGTGCTCTCTATTCCTACAACATTGAATACCCCTGGTTTTCTGAGTAGACCTGTGCCCTTAAACTGCACTGCTTTTGCCCCTCAATCCCCAGGAGGAGGTGGGATGGTACTTCTTGTCACCCAGCTTCCCACCAGTTCTTCTATCAGGGTTCTACAGGGAGTATATGCTCCCACCCAGATATCCTCCTGTCCCAAATAAAGCACATCTCTTCCAGGCCTGCATAGGTGTCCGCTGACTTTTGGGGAAATGAACATATTGTGTGTTAAGAGTATGGAGAGAGTGGGAGTCCACTGTGCCTACTGCAAGGTTTCTGAGAGCAATGCCTGTGGCTGTCTCGTCTTTTTATTTCCTTTCTTTTTACCTTTAGATTTTGTTATGCTTTCTGGCACCTGGGGAATCCCTACAGAGGCAATAAATACAGAGCACAGTCTTTCAAGCTTTCTTGGAAAACATTCATGGATTGTCACAGCTTTAGGGACAGCTACTCACCCACGTTCTAAGGAGCGGATGAGGTTGGTCGTTACTGTCCCTAGAGATCTTTTCTGTGTGGTTAAGGTAAGCTATGGCGGCTTTCAGAAAGTGCCTGGTGCCGCTTCCTGCCTGAATCAGCAGAGTCGGTTCTCTGCCTCCATGACTGAGATGGGGAGGAGGCTGCAGCATTAAGCTAATGTTAAGTGTGGCAGAGTTTTAATTCAGGGACAGGACGCCGTCCATTCTCTCCTTCTTTCTACTATTTTGTAGGGAAGACATTATATGTGCAAAGACATTATCTGTGCACAAATCCGATGTGGGTGGCAAGAACCCAAGTAATTGGGCCCTTACTGCCATGCCTCTGAGTGCATTAGCAGGGAACTGGGTTGGAGATGGAGGTGGGGATCTACCCCAGGCACTCTGATATTAGATGGCTGCTTACCCTGATGTGCAGCAATATCTGTTCTTTAGATAGGAATCCTTAAGCTGCTTGTCCATTTGTTGAAGAAATACATACTTGGATATGCTGGTGCAAAGACTGATGAAGTTATCTTGACGCTGAGAGTAGGCACCACCACCACCATCAGACATGGAATGTTGGAGTTGACAAGAAACTCATCCCAAAGGGAATTAAACTAGTGCCCACCATCAGTACTACTTTAAACATGACTTTCCTGTATGAGAAAGGCTCTCACATTCCCACCTTCGATCACACTTAGGAACATAAGGAATGTGAACACTAAAATGCCTTTACTAAGGAAAATTCAGAATAAAACATAAGGAGACATTACACTCACTTTATCCTGGCCTCTTGACATGCAATATTTGATCAGTCCTAAGTCAGTGTTACAGCCATCCTACAATGTAATAGCTTTCTTAAGAAAGAAGAAAAACAATCATAATCTAGTTTTGCAGCTTTTGTCTTGTAGTTTTCTGTTTGTGAGTGGGAAATAGAATTTTTCATCCTTGTAACCTCCTCCCCCACAGAGGGCTACTAACAATGTGATCAGCATGCACTTATAGGGAATCCAAAGAAAGAAGAAAATCAGGCTTTTTTTTGGTTGGTCAGGTTGTGCCATGATTTTTGTATGTCACTGTGTTCTCTCGCTGCCACCTACCAAATCCCTTGAGACTCTATTGATTTTTGCCCTGTTCAGGTGTCCACTTCCTGCTTATGGACCTGTCAGCATGGTGGCTGTCCAGAGTCCCCAGGCACAAAGATGTACTCATCAGCAGCTGAAGTCAACGGAGACCCAGAACTGCTGCAGGGCAGGGGGATAGAGGATATGCAGTCATGGCAGAGATCCCAGAAGAGCAGAGCACAGGGAAGAGATGCAGATTCTATAGACACAGCTGGTCTTCCCACACAATGAAAAACCCCTGCAGTGTGTCCTGTTTTCCTCCAAACTTACTTGATTGCAGATGCCGCATGGAGAGTTTCATTACCCCAGTATGTCCACACATATGGTCAGCATCATTTCCATCTGCATACTTTTTCTGCAGATTGCTGTAGGATAGTTCATTCACTCCATGTTTGTGCACTAGTCTATTAGTGCATAGCAGTCCTTCAGAGATGACATGCCAAAGTGTAATCAGTTTTGCCTCTGAGTATGGGGATTCTGGGGGCACAGCCATAGCAGCATCTGCTGGAGAGAAAATGCCACTGACCACAGGCAACAGAAAAATAAATGTTCAAGTCAGCTGGAAACCAAAGAAAGACCATATACATGCAGCCTTCTACATCTACAGATACAACTAACAGTGGATCAGAAACAGTTTTAAATGAGTCTTCCCTGAACACTGGCAGAGTCTTCTCTTATTGTTGTCCCAACAATGCAATGGGATCACCAGGTGTGATGGCTCAAGTAGTTGCATCCCTGCCACTCACTTGGGAGACTTGCATTGAGAACATCCCCAGCTCTCAGCTCTACTTCCCTGCTAGGACCTGTTGGTGAAATACCAATGAGGATGTAGGTGATTTGATATTAAGCAACCCCATGAAAGCACTAGCGTTCTAAACTGTAGAGGAATCAAATATGTTGTGCATTATTTACCATCTCCTCATTGCTGAAAATGTTTCATCGTTTTTTGATCGTGGCTCTAGATTTCAATGAAGTGAGTCTTGCAGTTTATGTTACACACTTATCATTAGTCCATGGAAGACCTCAGTCTCTTCCTTTGTTTTTGCTCTTTCTGCATAACCTCATTTAAATACATTTCTCCTTCATCTTGCCTTTTATTATGCAGATAGTATAGCGTTGTGAAACTTGTCTGTCAAATTGTCTTCATATTGTCCAGTGACTAACTAACCCATTACTCTGAGGATATCATTACACTGAATGCAGCGATCCTATTTTATATATTTGAGAACAACAAAGAAAGCCATACTTGATGAGTGCTGCAATGGGTGCTGAAATGATGGTTCATTCATGTTCTCTTACAGACTTCCTTGGAACATGTGTGCAGAAGATGGGTTGCTGAGGAATGCAATTCACACATACATGACCATTAGCGCCTGTGCTATGGATCAGCTGTCTCTATCCCCACCTGCAAACACACCATCCACCGAATTTAGTAGATTTCAAGCTCCTTTGCAGTTTAGTATTTCTTATTGGCATATTAACTCCTAAATGAAAAAGATGAGCATTTTCCCATATACTTTTAGATGTCTTCAGATGTTTTCTCTGAATTTTCTTTGTATATTTATTCTTTTATAAAAGATCTCTGATTATATAATAGATAGCGATCCTTAGTTATTTTGTAGAAGTGTTATTTATTGTGTAAGCTCTCACTTTTGCTAAAAATGCAATTTTATAAACCACTCTGTGTTAAATACATTTTAAATAAAATGTTAAACTCTAGATTCATATGTACAGTGAATATTTCAATCACATGTAGAATAGAATATTTCATTCACATAGAGACTATGATTAATGTTAAAACAACATAGTTCATGTTCCTTCCCCCTTACTTTTTAAAAATTTATTTATTTTATTATTTTATGATACTGTTTCATAAGCTCTGGGATCTCCCTTTTCTTCGTCCCCAAATCCTACCCACTTCCACTGATCTCCCCTATATTGTTATAATATTACAGGCCTTAATAAGCAGTCATAAGCCCATCATTCTGTCATTAATATGTATCCTGACATTGCAGGCATAGACAATGACAGAGAGTCCAGCATTCTATTATCAAGATACATTCAACAGTTTCATTGGGAGTCCATCTTTGATTCTGAAGTAGAGATGCTTTGGCCATTGCATCTACACATTTGGATATGATAGTTTCTATTATACAGTTACTCTATATCCCTTTAAATGAAAAGTTACAAAACAAACAGGGATCAACAACAAGGGAAAAATCGAAAATTTACAACCACATGAAGTTAAATAATGCTACTGAATGACAAATGTGTCACTGCAGAAGTGAAAAACAAAACTAAGAACCTTTTTAACGAAAATAATGCTACTGTGTGCTGTGTGATTCAGTGAGGAAATTATCCAATATAATGTAAAATAAAATGACACTGTGTGCAATTTAAGCAGTGGTAAATTTCTAGTCATGTTCTTGCTGCTAAAATGGAGCAGAAACATGGCTATCCTTTAAGAAAGCTGCATATCCATTTAAATGTAAATTGATGCTCACTAAAACAGGTACAAAACATTAAACATTATATCTCACTGTTGATGCCAGTAAAACTCATCCTGGGGATTAAGCATCATAATAGCTGTCATTTATTACCTATATGTGATATGTCAGGACCTGGTCAGGTGTTCTTTCTGCTTTCTCTCAATGTACTTATCTTAGTGTCCCTGAAAGTCTGGACCCTGAGGCTTAGTAATGTACTTAAAGCTAGAGATGGTGCAGTGGAGAGAATTCGATCCTATGCCTACCCACCTCTGGAAGGCTTCCCATTTGGCATATTCCCCATGTGCCTGTTGGGTTGAGGATTGATCCAGGAACAAAAACATCCCAAAGTTTTGGTGCTTCAGCTTGCATCCTCTTGACCTCCTGTGATGCCAAAAGGGAACTTCATCTAGCGACTTGTTCTCTCCCAGTGAATTTTCCTCATGCATACCTTTTCGGAGTCTTGTCCATAAATAGGGACATTTGATTCATAGCAATGTTTTATATTAAGATGAAATAAACTTCTTAAGCATTATCTGGTCTAAAGCACATCTTACGGCAACGGCATGGCCAACAACATAACATGTGAATAGTGAAGCCGCACAGGTTACATGGCAGAATACAGGCTATCAGAGCCAGAGGAATTCCAGGATGTTGTACTGTAATTTGCTTCTAGTAGTAGGGACACTTTTTTTGTGAGGTGGTGGGATATGGAGAGGGGAGACAGGAAAGGAGTGTAAGGAGGGGATGGAGGAGAATTCAGAGAGAGTGCTCCTGTCAGCTCATTCACTCCAGAAAACTGCAGTGGTTGGGGGTGCAACAAACTGGAACAAGCAACAGAGGCTTCAATCCAGGTATACATCATGAGTGGCAGGGACTCTAGGAATAGAATCAGCACCTCCTGGGGCCAGCGTGGTGGCCTAGTGTTAAAGTCCTTGCTTTGAATGCGCCGGGATCCCATATGGGTGCCAGTTCTAATCCCGGCAGCTCCACTTCCCATCCAGCTCCCTGCTTGTGGCCTGGGAAAGCAGTCAAGGACAGCCCAAAGCCTTGAGACCCTGCACCTGTGTGGGAGACCTGGAGGAAGTTCCTGGCTCCTGGTTTCGGATCGGCACAGTACTGGCCATTGTGGTCCCTTGGAGAATGAATCATCAGATGGAAGATCTTCCTCTCTGTCTCCCCTCCTCTCTGTAAATCTGACTTTGCAATAAAAATAAATAAGTCTGCTAAAAGAAAAAAAAAAAAAAAAAAAAAAAAGAAGGAAAGAAACAGCACCCCCTGCCTCCTGGATTCTATATTAATGGGAACAAGTGAACGGGGATTCAATCCCAGACTCAAACACTGTTCCAAGTAACAATTCTTGAGCGGTGTTGAAGTGAAGAGATAATACCTAGTAATTTCACAGAGTGACAAACCTAAGAATGGATCCCACAGATTCTCAAGTAGAAACAAAAATGCTCTTTATGGGCCCAGCGTGGTAGCCTAGTGGCTTAAGTTTTTGCCTTGTTTGGGCTAGGATCCCATGTGTCTCAGATTGGCTCAGCTTTAGCCGTTGGGGCCAGTTGGGGAGTGAACCAGTGGATGGAAGATCTTTCTAGATAACTCTCCTCCCTTCTAAAAATCTGACTTTCCATGAAAAACTAATTTTTAAATGCTTTTTATTCAGAAAATACTAATACTTCTATAACCTCTTAAAATCAGAGTAGTACAATAAGTATATAACGATGGACAAGGATCTGCCATCCACAATCCCTTCATCCCCCATCCCAAAAGTACTCACCGTACTGTCCTATATGTGGATGTGTCTGTGTGTTTACGCTTCTACTATGAATTTCCATATCAATAACTAGATGGAAAAACTCAAGATTTTGCTTGCGTAAGTCACGTTTTTTACACACTGTAGGATAATTCATAGTATGATTCATTCACCCAACATTATGATCTAGTAGCTTTTGTTTACACCACAGGGATATTATCAGTCATTTGAGCTCTGCTATGCTATCGCACTATATAAATACAATCATAGATTTCTGCTACTACAAGTTTGTCGATTTTCCCCTTTCCTTCTTTTTTTCCCTTTGGCAACCATAAAACTTACATATCTATGTATGACAAGCATGTGGGATTTTATTTTCTCACGTCCCATAGCTTACAAGTAGTGTAACTTAGCATGCCGTCTTCAGTTCCACACATGTGTAAGAGTGAGCCATGTGCTGAATCGCTAAGCTGTGCTTCACTCATGTTTATTCCTGTACAGTGTCCTAACAAAACCAGATAACATAAATGATTCATCCTGTTTTCATTAGGTATCTCCCCCATGTTATGCAAAAATAGCTGTAACAATACTTTTAACTCTCAGAATGTTTAAGTCCTGTACTTAGAGCAGTTTAGAAGTGTATAAAATATTTCACATTGTGATTTGTAAAGTCCAGTTGTTTAAAGAGCAGGTTATTACACAGTCATGTACCTTTCAGGCTTCTGTGAAATGGGCACACTTACACTCTTGTTCTGATCTTTTGGGTAATGGTCACTAAATGTTGAACAGGTTTTCTTGTATCTAAGTTCATCTGCTAATGGCTGAATTATGCACACACCTTGACTTTTCCTCTCCGTGAGATGGGAAACAGAGTCGGATATTAGATATCTCTTTAATTTTTTTGACATTTTCCTTATGAACTCTTCCCTGCTAAGTTGGTTTACAAGTTCCTTCCTCCCTTCCTCCCTCCCTTCCATCTCCTTCCTTCCTTCCTTCCTTCCTTCCTTCCTTCCTTCCTTCCTTCCTTCCTTCCTTCCTTCCTTCCTTCCTCTCTTATCCATATCATTGTGCTCCTTTCTTTTTTTTTTTGCAGTTTTCATATGTGTGGCATTGTACCTTGTTCATCTTTGTTGCTTTAATTTAATTTCTTTACATTTATATGCCAGTGAGATACCACTGTTTGGTTAGAATTTTAAAGAAATGTTTGAATTCACTAGTAAGTTCTCTTCATTTGATAGTGTTTGGAAATCTTGTATCTGAGAAACAGATTGGAACCTCTTGGCAGAGATATTTGGCATCCATTCTGGGCTGATATTGGGATGCCACATCACAGATCACAGGACATCTCAGTAAAGGTGGATCAGAATGCAGAGTAGCTGTGACACAGCAGTCACTCAGGGCTCCACCAGGAGCTCTCTCAGGTCCTGCATCTTGGGAGGATCCAAGGTACCCAAAGGAGGTGGTGTCAGTCAGAAAGGGCAGTAGTGATGAGAGCCTCACACTAAAGCTAAGCAGTTCCCACCTAGAAGGATGAACCATTAAATGTGGCAAGTGAGTCCTGACATGCCAGGGCAGACCTCAGGGACACGGCCACATACTTGTTCATGCTCCAATTCGCTCCCATCAATGAGGTACGCATTTTTATCATCAATTCATTCTTCATATTCTTCAGTTTCCCTGTGACCTAAGTGAAACACTTTTTTTCTTCTTTGTGTTGTGCACTGCATAAAGTTGCCATATGTAAATGCTTCTTTTTCAATTCTAGAAAACTCTAAGCTAATATTATATTGAATATTGCCTTACTGTGACTTCATCCTTTTCTTCTGGGATTCTTGTCAGATATGTCTTGGTTCTTAAAAGTAGATGCTCTCCGTATAATGTGTTGTTGCTGTTGTTGTTTTATATCACCTTTGACACAATCTAGGCAAATACTCACTATCCCCATCCTCATTAATTCTGTCTAGTAAAGTTCCGATCTCATTTGCTAGTGTTTTTTTCTAAATCCTAAAGTCTCTTCTATTGCTAAGATTGTCAATGAGTATTTTTTTATCTTTTTATGTCTGTTTCTTCTCTCTTACCATCCAGTGATTTCACTAGTATGTAAAAGTAATTCTAAATTGATCAACCACCTTCAGTTATCTTATGGATTTCACAGACAGCTCTTCTTTTCATGTTAAAATCCTCATCAACACAGATGAGTAAGTGCCAAAATTTGACAAAGTAATGGTAAAAATATATAGAAACTAACTTTCATCTGCGACTTGAAGAGGTAGTCTTGGTTTACTTTTAAGGATGGGGTGTTAAGGGTGCGCTTCACATAACACATCTCCATATACACACTTCAAGTCAGTAATTAGGCTACCTCAACTGTCTTCCCTGTAAATGGAGGGAACAGCAGGTGGAGCTTGCAGTGCCTCCTCCCCATTTACCCACTGCAGCAGCAGTCTCCCTATTCCTATACTCCCTCCATTGATCTACTCCTTGTTCAGTCAGAAAGATTCATTGTTTTAAAAAGATTTGTTTGCTTTATTTGGAAAGGCAAAATTTTAGAAAATTGGAGAGACAGAGAAAGATCATCCATTTACTGAACCTAGCCCAAATGGCTTCAAGAATGAAGCTGAGCCAATCCAAAACCAGAAGCCGGGAGCCTCTTCTGGGTTGCCCATGTAGGTGAAGGGTGCCAAAATTTGAGCAATCCTGCACTGTTTCCACAGGCAACAAGCATGGAGCTGGATCTAAAGTGGAACGGCTAAGACATGAAATGGCCCTCCTAGGGCATGCTGGTGCTATAGCAGGTGATTAGTAAGATGAAACATCCTCTCAGCCCAAGTCAGAGGGACTTTTAAAAGTTTAAACCCTACAGTGTTAGGATGAGCATGAATAGCAGAATGATGGGCTTAAAACTGATTTTGAGATGGAGTATATTATTGTAATAATATGGGGAAATCAGTTGGGAGGGGAGGATTTGGGGAGAGTGGAAGAGATATCCCTGAGCCTATGAAACTTTATCAGTGAATCATAAATGCCTTTTAAAAAATGTACAACACAAAAAGAAGCAGTGAGGTTGTAGCAGTGATTAAAAATACTTCATCAAGGAAAAACCCGGAACCTGATAGTTCTGATATTGAATTTAGGAACACATCTAAAGTGGAACCAACTCTAACACTTTCCAAATTATCTCAAAAGGCTGAACAGGTGGAACTCTGTGAAACTCTTTGAATGAAGCCACCATCTTTCTGATATCAAAATGAACAAATACATAATACGAAAACTAGACCTAACTCCTTAGAGTTGCTAAGATTCTCAACAAGACATTAGGGAGCTAAATATTGCATTATTTAATAAAATGCAAAATAAGTAAACAACTAGTTAAATAAATAAATAAATAAATAAATAAATAAACAAATCACACATCACGAATAAGTGGGACTAGAAATGCAAGGATATTTCAACATACACAAGTCAATAATTAGCATAAATCATATTAACAGAATTAAAAAAACACATGGTCATTTCAATAGATACAGAGAAAACATTTGTTAAAACTCAAATCCCTCATTTTTTAAAACTCTCTACAAATTATTTATAGAAGAAACATGCAAAAATGTTGGAAGTGGCTATATATAATGTATCAATAGCCAACATTACACTGAACTGGGAAAAGAAAGCATTTTCTCTCCTGTCTGTAAGACAAAAATACCCACTTTCATCAGTTTTAAAATATATGTTGTTTGAAGTATTATCACGGGTAATTAGAGAGAAGTAAGAAATGGTATCAAAATTGGAAAAGAAGAATTTAAAACATTTGTATCTGCAGAAGCCATGATGTTGTGTGTGGAAAATTCCCAACCCAAAAAGATACTGCAACTAATAAGCTAATTCAGTAAAGTTTCAGGTTACAAAGTTAACCCACAAAAACCATAGCATTTTTGTACTACAGTGATGAACTGACCAAAAGAGAAATCAAGAAACACATCACATTCCCAATAGCCATTGAAAATAAAATCTTAATAAATTTAACTAAAGAATTGAAATATCGCTGCACTAAAAGAAATCAAGTATATGGGCCCAGGGCGGCAGCCTAGTGTTTTGCATGCACCAGGATCCCATGTGGGCGCAGGTTCGAATTCAGTGGCCCTACTTCTCATCCAGCTCCCTGCTTGTGGCCTGGGAAAGCAGTGAAAGATGGGCCAAAACCTTGGGACCCTGCAGCCATATGGGAGACCCAGAAGAAACTCCTGGCTCCTGGCTTCGGATTGGCTCAGCTCCAGCCATTGCAGTCGTTTGGGGCATGAATCAATGGACAGAAAATCTTCCTCTCTGACTCTCCTCCTCTCTGAATATCTGTCTTACAATGAAAAATAAATAAATGTTTAAAAAAGAAATCAGGTACAATGAAAATAGGTAGACATTCCTTGCTCATGAATTGGAATAGTTGGCATCATTAAAATGTCTACTAGCTAATGTAATATACAGATTCAATACAATTGCTATCAACATGCCAAGTATATTCTTTGCAGAATTGGAATAATTGTTCTAAAATTCTGTAGAATAATAAACACCCAGAGCAACTGAGGCAATTTTGAAACCCTCTCCAAAATCATCATCATCATCATCATAAAGCTCCAGAGTGTCACATAATTTTATTTTTTAAAATGAAAAAGTATAAAAACAAAAAATAAAGAAAAAACACTAGTGTCAGTAATTTTGTAAGCCTGGTTCATCAGGAAAGTGGTATAAAGGAGAAAGACTTCCTTTTTGAAAGTAAAACTCACATATCTGTTTATCTACTGATGTCAACTTCTAATTAACCAAAATATAGAGGGAGTTACAACGTGCTGTTGTGTGTTTTTTTGCTTCCTTGATGTGGCAGTCAGAGGAGACAGAGGGATAAATAGTTAAACAGTCAAGCAAACTGAAGTAGATACCTTGGCCAAGCGGCAAGATAAAACTTCCAGAAATACAGATCATCGGAGGAGTTGAAAGCAAAACATTAAAACCACACTCCAGCCTGCTGGGGAATGTGATCCCCAGCAGAGCATAAGTCCTGTGCAAATCATGAAGAAGCAGCTGTGTTTCAGATGCAGATAGAAGACTCCCAATGCTGGAGGAAGGCTTGAAGAATCAGAAAAAAAGCGGGTGGGGGGGTTGTATTGGAGCATAATCCTATAATCCTATGTTTTTGGTTAGGTATCTAGGTAGAAGCATCATCATCAGTAGGTCTTTAGGAAAAAATTAAAAAAAGAATTATTTATTTATTTGAAAGAGTTACAGAGAGAAAAGCAGACACACACTCACACACACACACACACAGAGAGAGAGAGAGAGAGAGAGAGAGAGAGAGAGAGAGAATACCCCCCATCTGATGCTCCAGTCCCAAGGTTTTGGTAAATGATGGAGCTGGATCAGAATAAGATCAGGAACCAGGAAACATGAGCTTTATTCAGGTCTCCCGTATGCATAGCAGGAACCCAAATATGTGAGCTCATCTCCTGCTGCTTTTCCAGGCCATTAGCTGAGCACAGGGTCAGAGGTGGAGTGACTGAGACACAAACCAGTTCCTATATGGGATGCAAGTCTTTTAGCCTGTGACCTTACATGCTACTCTACAAAGGTGGTCCTGGAAACTGACAGGCCTTAATAAGAACTCTGATTTGATTTGATTTGATGTGCAGTAGGAAACCAATGGAAGATTCTTAGTTAGATAGTCACGTTTATGTTTAAAGAGCTGATGCAGATTCAATGATAAATAATGAGTGGATTAGCAGAAGAAGTAAAAGCAGGATAGACTACTTGGCAGTTTAAGCCTCTATCTATAACTGATAGATGCACTAGACCTTGTCTTTGAAACAATTTTGGATCAAGAGCAGAGTGGAGTCTCGAAAAAGAATGTACAAACTATTAACATTTTCTAAATGACATAAGGCTTGTGAAGCCAAAACCACTGTCTGAAGTACCAGTTGGATGCCTGCAGAAACCAGACAGAAGACATTGTACCGCTCACTGTAGTGGTCCCAGCAGCAATCACTAAGCCTTAAAACAGTTATTTGGTTTTCTATTGTAAAAATATGTTTCTGGGTCCGGCAGCATGGCCTAGTGGCTAAAGTCTTTGCCTTGAATGCCCCGGGATCCCATATGGGCGCCGGTTCTAATCCCGGCAGCTCCACTTCCCATCCAGCTCCCTGCTTGTGGCCTGGGAAAGCAGTCGAGGACAGGCCAAAGCTTTGGGACCCTGTACCCGTGTGGGAGACCCGAAAGAACTCCTGGCTCCTGGCTTTGGATCGGCGCAGCACCGGCCATTTTACTCACTTGGGGAGTGAATCATCAGATGGAAGATCTTCCTCTCTGTTTCTCCTTCTCTCTGTATATCTGCCTTTCCAATAAAAATAAATCTTTAAAAAAATATATGTTTCTATGTGTCCTTCCATTTTGGCATACATAGTTTTAACCTTTTTGTCTTATCTCTTTTATACGTTAATTGTGTTGATATACATTTAGATAGTAGATTTTGGAAACATTGGTGGATATATTTATATCACATAATGTGAAATTCACAACAAAGATCTTACATTGGGACAGTATCTGTCCTTTTGTGTTCTGTAAAGGTAGGGGAGTTCTTTTGTTGTATTCTTTCTCAGCCATATGAACTTGAATGTGCTTTTGAGCTTCTTAAATGTAAAATATATATATTAGTTCTATATTAGTAGAAATCCTCATAACCAGCCACATGTCATGAAAACACATCTCCTGGCAATTTTAACACATTTTAGGTAAATAATAATTGCTTTATTTGCATGGATTCAAACATTCCTTAGTCCTGAGATTTTTATCTTTTTAAATCTTTTATCAAGGCTTCTGGATACCTGATAGCACTCGACTTAGAACTTGAGAGGACTGCTATGTTAGCCCATAATTGATTATTAAGGAAGAAAATGGATCTTTTCACAGGAACGCAAAAGAAAGTGAGAGAAAGCAAACAAAACCCTGGCTGTGAGCTGCTAATTATGGCAATTGCATTCTGTAAAATGTAGATAACATTGACTTCATGAGATTGTTTTGATAAGTGAAACAAATTCTCTGTGACTAATAGACTTTCTTTTTTTTTGTCTTTTTTATTATTTTTAATTCATTAATTACATTGTACTATGTGACACAGTTTCATAGGTACTTGGATTCTCCCCACCCCTCCCCAAACCCTCCCACCATGGTGGATTCCTCCACCTTGTTGCATAACCACAGCTCAAGTTCAGTTGAGATTCCCCCATTGCAAGCATATACCAAACATAGAGTCCAGCATCTTATTGTCCAGTCAAGTTGAACGGCTTCTTAGGTATACCCTCTCTGGTCTGAAGACAGAGCCAGCAGAGTATTATCCCAATCAATTAAATCGGCTAATAGACTTTCAACATCTATATATTGATATCAATGCTTCTATTTTGAAGCATGTTTTACACAATAAATTTAGTATTCCTTAGCTCTCAGCAGATCAAAACAATAATTGTTTCAACATAGTACTTTTTTTCCATTCTAAGAGCAGTTGTACAGCACCAATTCATAGGCACAACAAAGAAAATGTCTTAAGTGCGAATAACCAGGACTATTCTGGGAAGACTCAAATCTACCCGTGTGGTTGCGTCTAGATTCTTGGCTTCAGAGCAAGACAGAATTTGAGGATGCAACATAGCTGAAGTTAACATAGACACAAGACTGTGTTGAATGAACAGTAACATCCACATGATTCAGGGAGCGTTGGTCAGCCTAAGACTGACTTGCACTGACACGTTCAGTGTCACCCCTTTACATGATCTGGAGGCACAGACGGTGGCATCTGAGGTGACACTGAACTGAATAATCCTGAAAGATGGTTTTGGAATAGTATTGAGTCCATTTCCACCTTGAAACGTCTTGGAAACATTGTGGTGCCAGGTGCCTGACAGGAGTTGGAGTATCAATCATTTAAATTTCATTATAATGACATTGTAAATATTTAAAAGTTATTTTGGGGAGGGTTGGCAGCATAATGACTCAGTGACTAAATCCTCACCTTTTAAGTGCCAGGATCCATATGGGCAACAGTTCATGTCCTAGCTGATCCGTTTCTGATCAACCTCCCTGCTTGTGGCCCAAGAAAGCAGTAGAGGACCACCCCAAATCTTGGGACTCTGCACCAACTTGGGACATCCAGAAAAGGCTCCTGGATCCTGACTTCAGATCTGGTCAGCTTTTGCTGTTGCAGCCATTTTGTGGGTGAACCATCAGATGGAAGATTTTTCTGTCTCTCCTTTGCTCCATAAATCTGATCTGTCTCTCCTAAGAAAATAAATAAATCATTTTTAAAGGTTATTTTAGGGATGCAGCTACCAACTATGCTTGTTAATTGTTGCCCTTACAAGTTCTGAGTTGTGAATTGCATTTTCTTGAGAGCTTAAGCTTTTCTGCTACCCTGGAAGGGGCTGGAGGGATTCATCAGGGCCATAGGCCAGTAGATTAGAAGGAGCTTCACAGATGGGTTGATGATCTCAGCTCCTCTTTTCTGTGGCCTTAACTGTATTACAGATGCATTGGTGCAAGAAGGTTAAACATGAGAGCTTCTCCCATCTGGCTTACCCCCTCATGCTCCATGTGGCTCACTAAATTGAACTCAGCTCCCCTCCTTTTCTGACCTACCAAACAAACTCTTCACCCTTGCATATGCCTACTGACAGCAGTCACCATGGATGAATTATCTGTACTTATCTAAAGGAGAAACATGGCATTGGTCACTGAACATGAACCCACAAACAGGCCCCAGAGATATACAACTCCTAACCCATCAAGGTGTATTTCCCCTTAAACAAACAAAGGATTGGAAACCTCCACTTGCAATAACTAAATAACTGTTAGGAATGAATTTGATGGAGTGTGTGCAAATGAGCCCAACAGGATGAGTGTCCTCTGAATACATCATGCAGAGGCTTAACTGAGGATAAAAGAGAGCTAAGGTGGTCTAATGGTTGAAGTCACTGACATCCACTTAGGAAACAGGTATCTTAACTGGTCTGTGTCCTGGCTGATCCTCTTTGCATCAAGCTCCCTGACAATATGCCTGGGAAAACAGTGAAAGATGACTTGAGTACTTACTTAGGCCCCTGCACCCATGCAGTCGACTCCAAAGAGGTCCGTGACATCTGCCTGGCCCAGCCCTAGCAATTGTTGTAATTTGTAGAATGAAACAGTAAATGGAAGCTCTTTCTCATTGAATTTAGACAGAGAAACACCTTATGCACATAAACACTATTGGAAACCTAAAAGCCGAGCAGTCATTCATTTATATAGCCGATGAAAAAAGATTAACTGGGACATTAAAGGATGATCAGGGAGAGACAGCAAGAATTTGAGGAGAGTCAGCCCGATATATGTTAGTTACCTATAATTAAGGTTTATTTATTTTCATTTGGAAAGGCAGATTAAAAAAAAAAAAAAAGCAGAGATTGATCTCAACACAAATGACCATAATGGCCCAACTTGAGCTAATCCAAAGCTGGAACCCAGGAATTTCTTTCAAGGTCAGCACATAAATTTAGAAGCCCAAGGACTTCGGCCATCTTCTTCTGCTTTTGCAAACCACTTGCTGTGCTAGATCAGGAGAGTAACAGTCAGGACATGAACTGGCATCCGTATCAGATGCTGGCACCACAGGGCAGAGAATTAACTTGTTACAACATGGCACAGGCTTCTAGGTAAATTTTTTTTGGTTGTCTGCTTGCATTTTTTTAAAGATGTATTTATTTTTATTGGAATAATTTGCAGGGTCAAAGAGATATATAGAGAAAGATTTTCTTTCAAATGGGAAATCTGGTCACAAAATCCAGAGTTAAGCCAATCTGAAACCAGAAGCCAGGAGATTCTTCCAGGTCTCTCATGTGCACACAGGGTCCCAAGGCTTTGTACCTTCCTCCACTGCTTTCCCCGATCACAAGCAGATGGGGAGTGGAGCAGCTGGGACACAAACCAGTGCCCATATGACACCCTGACACATTCCAGGCAAGATGTTGGCCACTGAGCCTTTATGCCAAGGCCCTACCTATGTTTTTAAAAGATTAATTTTCTTCATTTGAGCTTAAATTCCAGAAAGTAAGGACTTTTATGTGCACAATTTACAGTGCTACATGTCTGAGTACTAACAGTATTCTACATAAGAAAGAAAGTATGCAATATTATCTGTTGGGTGAGAGGTATTGTCTATTTGCTTAACACAGTGCTCCATAGGTAACAGGCACAAGGTAAGCCCATCAATAAATACACTCCTGATTTTAAAATTTTATTCATTTATTTAAAGAGAACAGACTTAATGAACTACATAGTTACAGTTTTAGGAATACTATACTCCCCATCATCCCTTCTTGCTATTTTCTTATTTTTCTTTTGAAGTTGTGATGGTATACTTTCAATTTACTTTTTAATGACCAGCTCAGGCAAGATTAAATTGTCTTGCTATGCAGTTTAATAAATGCAACAATACAGCTGACTTTATTCTCTTTATTATTATTATTATTATTATTATTATTTGACTTTTCTTATCTCTGCCCTATCACAATTGCAGGGTAGTGGCACAATGCATTGGATAATGTTATTGGTAATGCTTTGCTGTCCCTTTTTAACCCTCTTGTAATTAGTAAAAAAGAATAAAAAAGTAAAAAAGAATGTGCTTTTTAAATTCCCCAAATATCACCAGAAAACATGCATGCTATAGGACTAAAACCATCATGCTTTTTGTCTAATTCGAAGCATGAACTTGGATTCTCCGAGTAGCAAGAAGTTAATGTCATCACTAGGTCTTGACTCAGAGGACAGATTAAGCAAGTAGGTGGAAATGCTTTGTGACATCTTTATGTCTTCTGATGTTGACCTCATTTATGACTCCAGAATGGTCAACATAACATGATTTTGTCTCATCTTTCTCCATGAAGAAAATAATGGGATAGATGCCTTCAATAACTGCTGGCCCATCATGAAGTGTGAGTATGTGAAAAGTGTCACAATGGTGGGAATTAGTCTGGTTGGGGCAGGGCTGGGAGCTCTGGAGTTGTCATTTCTCAGCCCATGAAGCCAGTTCCTTAGAGGAGCTCAGCTCACTGGCAAAACTCTAAACAAGAGCTAGATCTTAAATCATTTAATAAGGATGAGTGAGTGACAGGGCAGCCCACTGATCCCCCTTAGGTCATAGCACGATAGGAGACATACATCAAAACTACACGTCATGGCAATGGATCATATTAAAGGTTTCATGTCAAAAGTGGTAAAAAATAAACTGAATTCCTTCCTCTGAGACATTACTACTCTATATCCATCAGCACTCATGACAGATCTCCCAGAGCCTCAGAAGAAGAAAGTAAAAACTTCTCTGACCCACAAAACTGTAGGCACTGAGCAAGTGTGGGATTCTTGAAACAGTCATGTCACCAACACCCTCCTAGTGGGGATGTCTCTGTGGTATGGGGATTAGCCTCCCACCTAATGTTGCCAACACCTGATGTGTCAACTGTTCGGACTGGATCCATCTTTCAAAACCTGAGAACACTTGAAAATCCCTTTAGCCTTGCAATGGTTAAATGAGGAGGGATGCTGGGGTGCCATCATTCATGCTTTTCCTGCAGCAGAGTCCATGTAGTCTTGTATTAGTGTAACTTGGAGAGTTTGAACTAGAAGATTTTCCCAGGCTGGACATGTTCCCAAGCGATATCTGTCCTGTGCACATTGAAGCAGCTTAGTGGTGACAGTCCAAGCACCAGGCCCAGAGGATGAACAGAATTGACCATTTTCCAGCTCTGTCATTTTGAGCAAATCACTCTAACTCCTGGAGCTCCAGCATCCTCTGTGCACAGCGGGAGTGAACGGTTAGTAGCAAGCATGGAAAGTGTGTGAGTCTGGATAAAGGCACAGATGACAGGCGGTCTCAGTGAAATAGGCCATTGTAAAGCCAGCCTCCAAGAACAGGTGGTGTGAGCCAGCGGTTTAACACACATGTAATGTGACTGTGCAGACTCTCCTTTAGAGAAATGAATATCCAGCAGCCTAATGTTTTTTTTTTCTTTAATATTCATTTATTCATTAATTACATTGCATTACATGACACAATTTCATAGGTACTGGGATTCCCCCCCTTCACCCCAAACCCTTCCCCCATCATGAATTCCTTCACCTTGATGCATAACCACAGCTCAAGTTCCGTTGAGATTCCCTAATTAAAAGTTTACACCATACAGAGTCCAGCATCCCACTTGTCCAGTTCAAGTTCAATGGCCTCTTAGGGAGGCCCTCTCAGGTTTGTAGGCAGAGCCAGCAGAGCGTCACCTCGATCAATTAGAAGCTCCAACATATCATCAGCAACAGTCCAGGTATGATGAGGCTGGTGCAGAGTCCACTGATTGACATAGTCCGTCTTAGGGTGTCCCCTTGTCCAGTTTTCCGCTGCAAGCATAAAGCTGAGGTGGTTGATTCATCTACTCCATTTTCCATCTTTTTTTGATTAATGCTTTGAGTCCTCCATTTTGTTCAGGGGAATCCCCCTATAAAAAACTTTGAGGCATTCCCAGTCCAGGCTCCTACATGTACTACTAGTCAGCACAGTGCCCGCCACCGTCCATCACTCCGATCAGCTGATGGTTTTAACCCCTGGATTGGTTCTCTTCTGAGCCCCGACCTCTATTGGAACCAATGAGTATCGCATCTCTCCCCGGCTCTGCCCATCACACTCCTGTCCCTCACCTAAACCAGTGGGAGGAGTGCTGGTCGGGTGTTGCATTCCCTACTAGCACAGGCCATTTCACCTTGGCATTTTGTGTTTTGTACTGGTTTTTTTTTTGTTTTTTTTTTTTGTTTTTTTTTTTAATCGCAACCAAACCCGGCCAGGCCCCCACACAGTTTCAGCACTTGGGCTTGCCAGTTGGATGACGTGAACCGACTCAGCCTGGTCTGCCCCAACCCGAGCCAAGTGTATTCCAGTGGGTCACATTCCAAAGCCTCTTCTGGGTTATTTACCTCCATGCTTCTTGCGTTTATTTGTTTTTTTTTTTTATTGTTAATTATTTTGCATTATGTGACAGTTTCATAGGCTCTGGGAATCCCTCCCTCCCTCCCCCTCCCCTCCCCCCGGTGGATTCCTCCACCTTGATGCAGTATTACAGTTCAAATTCAATCAAGATTCTTTCATTGCAAACATATACCAAGCATAGAGTCCAGCTACTTATTGTCCAGATTGGTTGAACAGTTTCTTGGGGAGACCTTTTCTGGACTGAAGTTTGAGCTGGCAGAATATCATCACAGTCAATTAAGAGTCCCAATATAACATCAACAGCAATTTGCAATGTTATGGAGTTGACATGGTTTTGAGTAACCAGTGTATTAAAAATAAAAAAATAAATAAATAAATAACAAAAAAAAAAGGAAAACAAGTCCTAGCCACAACCTATGATTAGCTCATTGACATTTCAATTTTAGTACATATACAGGACCGGCTGCTCTATACCTTAAAATGTCCATAAGGCACCATTCAGCTGTTTCGTGTCCATTTCATCTTAGTATTTAGCCAGTTGTTGTGTTGAAGTAAAATTTTGCTGATCTTGGCAGATTTTAGGATAATCCAGACTGGCTTGTAACTCTAACAAGATATATGTCAACATTTTAGGTGCAGAACATTTTTTTTTTTGGGGGGGGGGTGTGCAGGAAAATCCTCAACACCATGGTGAGGAGTAACTAATCTTTGTGACCCACCCAGCGAGGCATGAGCCAATCCATGCCAGCTCTTTCCTGTCAGATTTCAAGTTCTACTTTCTGTTGTTTATTTATTTTAGGTTTTTTTTTTTTTTTTTTTTGTAGAGTCAGTGTCCTGTCAGAGGAACTGTTCAGGTTCCTCCCTCCGGCTCCTTCATGGTGTCGGGTTTCACGCATTCCAGCAGGTCCTTCGGCCAGCTCCGCTCTTCAATCCATTCTGGTTCCTGCTGTTGAGAGTTTCAGCCCAGCCACGGCTCGTCCTAATGTTAACAACAGCATCTGGTGGCTTGGACAAAAAGCAAAGGCTAGATGGGAACAACTCCCAAATAGTTTCCATTTCACTAAAGTTTTTGGATCACTATTGGTGGGCTCAATTTTGAGAAAATGTTATGCTCATGAAGTTCTTCTCTGGCATCACTAATGATGCCATCCTATTCACTTAAAAATCCCTGTGTGACATCTCCGCTCAATCACCACATTGTGAAGTGGGAATCTAAAGCCTCAGGTAATTTGTAACTCAGTTCCAAGCTCCTAGTTCAAGAACAGAAGCTGGGAAATAGGCTCTATAACCAGACCAATCAGAATCAGGTAAGAAGTAGCTTGTTGGCGATGAGCTTTTATTCTGAAGTGCCTATCTCACTCATGCTTGCAGCAACAAATACAGAGTAAAGAGAGATGTCTACTTTGCATACATATATTGTCTCCTGAGCTTCATGATGCTATTTCAGCATTGTGTGAATATATTCAGAATACCCAAAGACCAAATTCCCCCAAAATATGCTGACATATTTATTAATCAAGTATCTATAGCATTTTAATGAATTAACATGTTAAAATATTAAAAATAGGAATGCACAAATACGATAAAAATAGAGCTACTATACGCAAAATATTCAAAAATTAGGTATTGGCTACAAAATGTTAATATAATAAGACAAAGTTAACTGAAAAACGGAACTAAATACTAATGGAAGCTTATATTTGATTGAAAATAAATCAAGTTGTGTTCACCTTATGGTTTTCTTGTTCTCAAATTAATTTTTATCCAGTTTAGGCCTACATGGTTCCTTCTAGTGAATGGAAATGGAAACAACCACTAGGAATGTGTCGTGGCACACTGGCACCATCAGGACTTGATTAGCATCGTGGCTATTCCACTTCTGACCTGTTAATACACCTGGGAAAGCAGCAGGTATCCCAAATACCTGAGCCCTTGTCACTCTATGTGAGTCCCAGATGGAGATACTAGTTCCTGGCTTCTGGCTGGCCCAACCCCCAAACCTTAAGTGGCTGCAGCCACTTAGAGAATTTGAATTAGTGAGAGAAAGTGTCCGCTCTAACTTCTCTCTCATTCCTCTCCTCTCTCTCTCCCTTCCTCTCGCTCTATTTCTCTCTTTATCTCTCTCTTGCATGTGCCACACTTGCCTCCTCTTCTGCAAGTAGTAAGCAAGTGCTAAAATATGTTTTGTGTCTTTCTGCTTAGGGACCATAATGATGCTGATAAGCACTTGGAGAGCACCTGCTGCTGCTGCAGCAATCATTAACAAATGTTGACTGTATTTGTATTCTGTTCAGGAACCGCACTTTCCTTTTGCTGATGCCCCAAGTGGCTCATCTCCTCTTCTCCAGTGGCTCTGGGCAAGAGTAAGCCAGATCAGCACCCACCATAGGCTTTACCTGAGAAAGTGTCAGGGGAATTTACACGAGTTCTTACAATTTGTTTTAACAAGTTCTGCAGGTGACTCTTAAGTTCAACTTTCAAAGGCATTCGAGTTGGGGCTGGTTCTATGATACAGCATGTAAAGCCACTGGCTGTGAATTCTGCATCTCATATGGGCACTGGTCCACTGGCTGCTAAACTCTATAAGCTTGGGTCCCTACCAGCCATATGGGAGACCAGATGGAGCTTTTAGCTTTAGCGTGTTCTAGCCCAGACCACGCTTACTGGCCCATTCCCTAGAGCTTCCCATTCCCTCAGGATGGCCAGTGGTCAATATCCATGCAGCACTTGAGGCATGCTTGTCCTAAGATGTATTATCAGAGCAACAATATACTGAATTTTCAAGAGTTTTTGAAAAATATTCAACATATTTTGTGTGAATTTCAAGTTAAAATGCTTATATCTGGGATACAAAGATGGGTTCTAAAAAACCTTTAATTTTTTAATTTTTAATTTTTGCAATTTCAGCTATTAGTAAGTATCATGCCACATATGGATTACATTGGAGTTTAATTTTTCTTTCTTAACAAATATTTTATGGAGGCATAATTGACACAGATGAATTGTTTTGGAGATATGGCTTCTTCACATATGTACTGATGAAATGCCTACTGGAAAAATTTATGATGAAAATTAAATAAAATGGTGATTTGTAATTGGCCAAATCCTGGGGACTTGCTAAGAGACACGGTTTCTGTGGGCTCTCTCTCCCTTGGCAATCCATTTTTATATTTGAAGATAATTAAACTGAATTTCAAGTTCTTTCTTAAGGACCATCTGTAACAGCATTTGAGGAGTACCAGACCAGAGGTCAGAATCTCGGCATCAAATTGCAGATGAACTACTTCAAGTGGAGTTTACCTACTGTGAACAATTATCTATGAAATTATGTCTCTAGGGAGTCTTTACTCCACGAATATTTCATTAATTATTCTTTAGTCAAAGCTGATGAGAGACAAAGAGAAAAGAATGTTTGGGTTTCATATACTAAGATCTATGGGATTACTTTGGGCAACACTTTTTTTTTTTTGTTAATGTTTACATAGATGATTAGGGTGGGAGGGGTAGAAGATTAGGGGAAAGTGGGTGAGAACATTTTTTTCCACATTTTCTTTTCCTTCTTCCTTTATCAGGGGGAAAAGAGGGGATAGAGGGGAGAAGCCACACACAGGCTCCCGTCCACCTTAGTACCCAGAGATCAGAAATGGCTACCTGACATCATCACACAGTCGCCAATGTGGAGCATGTTCTGAGGCTTCTGTTCAAGTGGATTTGGCAGTTCTTAAATGCTGTTGATCTCACTTATCGAAGGATGTGGGAATCCTTCTAAAGCCCATTGGCTGACATAGTCCACTTGAGCCTCCATTTTCCCAGAAATTTGCTGCCAAGCTTCATGGGGGGCAGTTAGCTAATATGTTCCGCCCTCCTTCTTTTGCAGTGGTACCGGCTGTCCTCCACAGGCTCCAATGGACTATCAAACCCTCTATGTGCATCTGGATTGTTGTCTACTGCACTGATTTTAGCAACTAAGAAGACCCAGTTCTGACACATGCATTCCACTGTCAGATCAAAGGCTCTGCCACTCTCCCCATAGTTGGATTTCTGAGTCCAAATGTTTAATTAGAGGAATTCTCAAAGAAATGTCACCTGAGCTGATTCCCATGTGTATCCACCAGTATCAGGTCACTCACATCAGCTTACACATACACTGATGTTGCAATTGCTAGGTCAGATCTGTCTCTATCTTTGTCTCTGACACAAACCAATGAATTCTGTGGCCCAACCCAAACCTGCCCACCACATATGTGACTTTCATGTACATTATCAGGAGCTGTGACCTTGTAGGAGTAACCCCCAATAACTAACACTGGGCCAGCCCCCATCCCTGGTTCCTGTGCCTACCAGTATTTACAGTGGACTGGTCCAGTCTGTCTCACATCTCATTCACCTCTTGTGCACATTATTGGGCATTGGAACCTAACCCAACCCAACTGATTCCACTCTCTAGCCTCACTCATGCTGGAGGATATCACCAGCTGTCTAGCCAGGCCCACCCTCAGTCCTGCTTCTGCTAACCAGTACGAGACACAACCCATCAGAGTAGTGCCCACAGATCCCGTACTGGACCCATTCAGTACCCCAAATCTTGTACTCTCCAGATGGTTCTGGAGTCTAGCCTAACAGAACTTAGCCACCAGCTAGTGCTATGGCAAAGCCCAACCAGTCTGCCCTTGCTCTGGTTCATTCTTTCACAGGTAGATACAGTCAGTTAGCCCAGGCTGACTTTCCCCCAACCCAATTCACATGTAGGCCAACAGCTGTTATAGCCCTGCCTAATCTGATCTGCTCCCACCCCAGCTCTCACACTCACCAGTAGGAGCAGTGGTCAAGTAGGGCAGTCCCCACAGCTCCCTGACCAGACTTATAATGCCTCTCCCACTTCAGGTCTTGCATGTGCTGGTGGCTGCTGCAACCCAGTCTGGAAAGGCCCATTTCACCTCAGCATCTCCCAGCAGGTGCTGTAGCCTGGCCTGGCTTGGTCTGCCCTCAGTTCCGGCTCATGTTGGTGGGCATTGCCACCCAATCCAGCCCAGTCAGCCCCCAGTCCCATGGGTCACAATTTTCATAGAATTTTTTGAATATCTTCAGTTACACTAGAATATTGTTATGATAGTTGGCAATTGTAAATGAGACAGCTCAAGCTAAGACTAGCTAAGATTGATGTAGAACAGCTTAATGAATAAGGTGGTGTTAGACCAAGAAGTTGGACTACTTCTGAAATCTGTAGGGCTTGCATGGTCTGTCATGTAGCAGTAGCTATCTGACACATTGGTAATTAAATTCCGTTCCATCTCGTACTGATAATTCCAAGGAGATTTCCCTGATTCTCAAGATCCTAAGTCATGTCCCCCATTTTCTATATGTGTATGTTATGTAACATTGGCACCATCAGTTAGACAATAATGCCTTGACCCAGCTGGGTGGCTCAATGGCTGAACTCTCACTTTGCAAGTGCCTGGATCCCATATGGATGATGGTCAATAACCTGGCTGTTCCACTTCCCATTCAGTTCCCTGTTTATGGCTTGGTAAAGCAATAGAGGAAAGCCCCAGGCCTTGGGAACTTGAACTAGTGTGGGAGACCCAGAGGAGGTTTCTGGCTCCTGGCTTTGGATTAGCTTACCTCTGGCCTTAATAGCCATTTGGGGAGTTAACTGGGAGATGGAAGATTTTTCTATCTCTCCTTCTCTCTTTAGATCTGGTCTGCTCTTTCAATAATAAATAAGTAAATCTTTCAAAAATAAAGAAAAAGGATAATTAATGCATTGGAAGACATTCAGATATTTGTAATTGCCTCACTGAAAGAATAAAGAATTCACATAATGTTACTGTTCCTTGGCATCCAGTGGCAAAGGTCAAGTCATGGATGGATTATACAGAGTTGGGTCAGAGCAATCACTGGCACTCCCAAAATCTGGGGCTGGGAGCAGGCCAGTTGGGAAGTATAGGTGACACCTCAGTTAGGTTGGGCTTCCCATTGATGAGCATGAAAGACAGAATGGTGATGGTGGCCTGGGTTGGAAATGGCTGCAGTGTCCCTTGACATGAGTGTGGACAGGCACTGGGGCATGCCAGACTGGGGTAGACTCCACCATTCACTGATACTTGTGAGAGCCAGAATGGGAGTAGAACGAGTTGGGCTAGGTTTATGCTTCCACGGGGCCACATGGGAGCTGCATCAAAGCATGTACTAAGTGTGGCTGGACTGTAACACTGAGTAGTAAGAACCATTTGGGAAGTTGGGCAAGGCTACTGCTTCTGCCAGCAGAGGAGGTGGACTAAGTTATCCTGAACCAATTGCATGTGATCTGCCACTGAGAGGAGATCCAATAGAGGGGCTTGGTTAATTCTTTTAAAGGGCCCAGACCCTGCAGATAAGTGAAAAAACCAAAGCAAGGAGCATCCCAGAGCAGACCAGGTTACGGTACCTGCTAGCATACATGCGGTGGAAGTGCTGGCAAATCTGAGAACCACAACAGGGTGCAAGACAAGTAGGATCTGGCAACATCACCCATCAGAATGGGGGCAGACCCGTCCAGGCCAGGCTGCAGCACCCACTGGCAAATGCTGAGATGTGATGAGCCACACTAGATTGGACCTCTGCACCCCCAGCACACATGGAACCAGTACAGGAATGGTGAGCCAGGTAGGGAAGCAGTGGGACTCCACTGCTGGACTACTGCTTAGGTTGGTGAGTGTGAGAGCTAGAACTGGAGGCCGACTAGACTGGGCAGGGCTACAATACCTTTTGCCTAAATGTGAACTGGGTTAAGGGGAGGGTCAGGCTGGGCTAACCGATTGTATTCACTGGTACAGGCATGAGCCAGAATAAGGGCAGGCAGATTGGACTTGGCTGCATCATCAGCTGGCAATTTCTGGGACTGGGGGCAAAACTGCAGAATCGCCTGGAGATTGTGATATCCAAAGCAGGGATTTGGCCCATGGGGAGATTGTGGGCTCCTCTCTGATGGCCTACAACTCCCACTGGTGAGCATGGACTAGAGGCAGGCCTGGCTGGACAGGTGGTGGCACCTGCTGGCATGAATGTGTGCCACACCATCTCTATGGGATGTGGGACAGACTGGACCAGTCCACTGCATCTGCTGGCAAGCACAGGAATCAGAACTGGGGGACAGTCCAACGGGCATTACCAGGAGTTGCTCTGATTGGGTTGCAGCACCCCTGTGGTATGAGGAGGCCAATCGTGTGTTGGGCATGGCACCACAGTACTCATTGGATTGGTGAGGGTGGAGGGTAGAACAAACTGACCAACTACGCAAATGAAGAATGACAGCAAATATCTTGGCTAATGAAGACTCAGAGTTAGGCTATGACAGTCCACCTTGGAAGGATTTCCTCATCCATGTAGCAATAATATCAGCACCCAGAACTATCCAAGACACAAGAGCAAACCCTCAGGCTCCACAATGGGGACCCTGCAATGACATTGGATGGTAGTTCCCCATCGTCTGGATAATGTGGAGGTTGGAAGGCTGGGCACGTTTTATCTTCTTGTATCCACTTCTCCCTCATATTCAAGAAGAAGAAAAAGAAAGTGTGTGTGAATTGTGGTCTCACCTTTTATACCCTGATCCTCAACCCTTTTCACCCAGATCAGCTATGTAAACTACCATCAAAAATAGAATTAAAAGAAGAGGGAGAAAAAGTGAGCCTGAGAAAATTACAGATAGCATGTAGTATTGCTGCCATTGTAATAACTAACCATTCTTTGTATTACTATCATTTTCTAAATTGTTTCATAGCTGTGCTCTGTTTTGGTTTCAAGTATATGTCACTCTATCCTAACATTCACAAATATTCCAATCTTTTCTCAATATATGAAGCTTGGTCCTTCATTTAATTTCCAAATTCCTGACAGAATTTATATTTAGTGACTGTATTGGAAAAACAGTAAATGATGTGTTCCTGAGTAGATGACTGCTCTTTTTCCTATAGCACTTGGATCTTGGTGCCTCGCAAGACCTTGTTGGATCTTACAGGGTCTTTCTGAATCTCATTCCTTTGGATAGTTGGCTGTCAAGGTCAGCTGGTATAACATGTGGGAGTACGTAGCTGTCACTTGGTGTCGCTTGGAAAGACACCTAAAGAGACACAACCATGTATTTAAGGCGTAAAGGAGCATTCCCCAATTCTCATATTCTGTCCTCAGTGCTCAGCATGAGCGCAAACACAGTGACTATTTATCACTATACGCACTACCACAGATATGAAGTGGGTTCATTCCTTTGCAGCTTGATTCACATATGTGAAAAATGTTGACATTAAAATTTCATTCAAACCAAACATTTCGGAACTGATAGCTATCAATGCTCCTAATTAATGAAATCAATGTTCAAGCCTGAGTGTTGTCTGACAACTTTCAAGTAAATATTTGTATTGGTTTGAAAAGTGAATTTTGGAAAAGCAGGAAGAGCCATATTAACAGAAACACAAAACACTTCCATCTGCTCATTCACTCCTTAAGCCGCTGTAATAACCATGATTATTCCAGGCTGAAGACAAGAGCCTGGAACTCCACTATTGTCTCCCATTTAGATGGTAAGTTTCCAAGGACATGGATTGCCTTCTCTTCTTAATCCAGCACATTTGCAGAGAGCTGGATGGGAAAATACTCCAGCAGGACTCAAAATTCCTGCAGGCATTAGATTAACTAGCTCAACAAAATACAGCTCAAAAAGCTGCCCAAATCATACTCTTCATACAAAGAAAATAATGAAAGTGTGAAAATGTAAGCTATAGACTCAATGTTACTGCTTGAACATCTGCAATCTGCAGCCATACAACATTATTAAATCATTTTTCCCCCTTAGGCCACCCTCACACATAGGTGAACTTCATGCTTCTTGCTAATTTTCTCTACCCACACCACAGTAGCAAGGCAACTAAATGCTAGTTTCTCCTTCCCATTTCAAAGCTCGTTTGCATGCCATCTCAATGATCTCCACATTACTCTTGAGGCCTCATGAACAGCCATTGCTCCTGAGAGAAGGCGACACTCCAGAAGTCTTAGGTTCAATACCTTGATTCCTGCCTCCCAGTGTAACAACAGGACCTACACCTCAGATCCTTGTTAGTATCAGTTCATTCCCTGAAGGATGAGCCTTAAGCCTACTGTTCTTCCACATTCTTCTTTTGACCAGGGAAACAAGGTGGATGTGATACCTGAACAACGGCCATGTAAGTAGGAGCTGTGGAAATGCAGCTAGAGAGCACAGAAGGGCCATGCAGGATGGTGTGGCAGCACATCCAAACAGCACTTCCCAAGGCTCTCCAACCCCCAGTGTGTGCAGCAGCACCTGTGGCATCACGAAGCCTGGCCACAGTCTCCTCACTGAGCTGCAGATTAGGCAGCATTGTTTTCTATAGCCTGGACAGGGTCTGCACCATCATACTACACATGCTCAGGAACAAAAGGCCCTAAGAAGGTCCCACTGTGTGAGAAGCAAGGCTTGTGGAGAGGCAGAGACAACCCTGTTGAGAAGGGTCCAGGACTCAGGGACATCAAGATCTGGGGGATGCAGTCCACCTGTCTCTCCCGTGTTTGGTGACAGGACTCTCGGTGTGTGCAAGACCTGTGAGCTCTGGTGCTCAGAGGCAACGTAGATATGACTATCAGTACCCCCCTTGAAAGTTCATAATATGCAGTTTTGAAAAGACATTTTATTACCAGTAGTCATTAGAAGACCAGACAGGGTTCAAGAGCCATTCAGAGAGGAGCTAAGCGGGAGGAAGCATGAAGTACACAAGCCAGGAGCTGGCAGTGTAGCAGCTCAGAAGATGGAAAAGCATGGGGACAGATGGGTTTTCTCTCCAAGAATACAAGGAAGAGCAGCATAGGACACGGTGTGTGCAGTGCTGCACTTAGAAACCCAGATCCAGGCTAGAATATTCCAATGGACAAGCCAGGCCCTGCAGCCACCAGAGCAACCAGTTCCTCCAAATCCTCCCAGCAAGGTGAGGCTGGGACATGTCCCAGACTTCTGTGCCCAGCACACAGCCCTCGTGCCTCGTGCTTTAACCACTGCTGCCAACACCAGATGGTGTGAGGAGAGAAGGCAGCAATTAGGATAATCAGTACAAATCATCACAAAATTAATGGATAGCTAGCACCCCCCTGAGCACCATGAGGTTGAAGAATTGGTTGGACTCCAGAAAATGTCACAGACAACAAACAGGTCCACATTTCTGGGGCACTGCCTGTGTTCAGGGTACAATGCAGCAGAAAGAAGATAACTTTACCTGTTCCAGTTACAGTCAATCTGGTCAATGTGGATTTCAACTGAGTTCTTACGAAGAGCTGAGCCCACACAAATGCTCTAATGGAAACAAGACACACTGAATGCAAGACAGTGTTCACCTCCCTGCAGTCTGAATCCCGAATCACATGTAATTTTTTTCCTGCAGATGTTGTTTTTGGTGTGTGCCCATAAGGCAATAATAAGGAGTGCAAAGCCCTGTGAACATGGAACACAGTATAAGTATGGAGCAAATATGATCATCTCTGGGTTACATAAGAGAAAGCGGAGAGTGAGATTAATCCTGCAATTTGCCCAAAGACATGCAGGGAGAAAATGAGGGGCAAGAGTCAATGTAACAGGTCAGCTTCTCAATTTATAATCATTTCAACCTGACAGCATGAGTTTTTAATACAGATCTTTAATTAATTAATTTTAAAATGTGTTTTTATCCAAAAGTTAAATATACAGAGAGCAGGAGGGATAGAGAGGAAGATCTGTCTGCTGGTCCACTCCCCAAGTGGTTGCAACATCCAAAGCTGTGCCGATCCAAAGCCAGAAGCCAGCAGCTACTTCCAGGTCTTCCCCATGGGTGCAGGGTCCCAAGGATTTGAGCCATCCTTGACTGTTTTCTCAGGTCACACAGAGCTGGATGGGAAGTGGGGCTGCCAGGACATGAACCATTGGCCAGAAGGGATCCCAGTACGTACATTGGGAGGACTTCAATTGCTAGGTACCATGCTGGGCTCTAATTTATTTTTGTTAATAGGAAAGGCAGATAGATAGAGAAATGGAGAGATAGAAAAGAAGATCTTCTGTGCACTGATTCACTCCCCAAGTGGCTGCAATGGCTAGACCTGCTCCAAAGCCAGGAGCCAGCATCTTCTTCTAGGTCTCCCACATGGGTGCAAGGTCCCAAGGCTTTGGATCATCTTCAACTGCTTTCTTAAGCCACAAGAAGCTAGCGTGATGGAAAGCAGAGCAGCAGAATTACAAACCAGTATTCATATAGGATCCTGAATGATACAAAATGAGCACTTAGCCACTAGGCTTTTGCTCTGGGCCCACTAACTCAGCTTTAGTAAGAGTCACTCCTATGTTCTAGGGTATTTACTTAAAAATAAAGCCTGATAAGTTCTGGGTTGAAGTGTGGGGTAAGGCTTCTGGGAAATGGAACAACTATGCCTCACATCACTGGCACTCACCATCCAGGGGCTCTGAATGCATAATGGCACTCCCATGTTCTTCTTATATTTCAGCAAGAAATATCCAGTATGATGCAAACTTTCTCATTAAAATTCCATAGCAAATGTGTGAGGTAGATAGCATTTATTCTCACTATGAAAACAAAAGGAAAGTAAAAATTTCTCAACACAATTGAATAGAAAAAGCTAATAGAACAGGAATTCATTCTATTGATAATGATGAAATTCCTGGCACTGTGAAGTTATATCTGTTTCTAAATCTGTGGTTGCTTGTCTATATAAATATGCTGGCTTTCAAAAGTGGTGTGAATTCAGTGTTTCTTAAATCACCACACATTATTTCCATGATTACATGCACCATATAAGATGTTCATAGAATTTATTGTATGTTAGATATGTGTAGGCTGGGCTGTATAGTACCAGACCTTTAGACAAACACATTGTGTATGGGCGGGGGCTTGGTGAGCACTCTTAACATTTGAATAGGGAGTCCCTTAAATATACATGCATAAAGAAGCTATGCATTGCCAGGTTCCAAGGCAGAAAATCAATTCCGAAGCAACAAATAAGAAGTCTGTATTTTCCACTTGTGTAACTGCGATCAACAACACTCTGAGCCACGAGCAACATTTAATGGTTAAGAAACCTGAGATGTAGAGGGGAGTGCTTGTGTTGCGTTCCCAGTTCCACCTCATGATTTCAGCTTCCTGCTAAAGCTGACTCTGAGACTGAGCATGTAAGGAGAGTGACACATGTATCTCAAAGCCCAGAGATGTGTTTCACTGGGAAACTCACAGAGGTGGAGGTTTGGCCAGGATCTTCCCTAGGGAGGACTCTGCCGGGCATGGCTCTGCCTTAGTTTTTATTCACTGTATTATAGTGATCAACTCACTCTCTCTCTCTCTCTCTCTCTCTCTCTCTCTCTCTCTCTCTCTCTCTCTCTCTCTATCTTTCACACACACACACACACACACACACACACACACACACACACACACACACACACTGGTTTCCTTCAACTATTACCAGAAAATGGGCCAGTCTCTGCATTGCCAAGAATGTACAGGGTAAAGAAAAAAATATTTGATTTTTGAAATTTGCTTTCTTCCCACTTGGCTCTTACTTTGCTGTTCAAGTTGTCATGGCAAAAAAAATTTCCACAAATATCTATGATCATCTTGTTATATAAGATTAATTACTGATACATGATATATTTCTATGAAACATAAAGATGACATTATGCAGGCATTCATGAGTGAAAAGTGTTCACCTATAATCAATTTCCAAGATGGAAGACTGAATCACAAAGCATGGCTTGCAGTCCACCCGTAGTATTTGCACTCTTTCTGTAGAAGAGAGTATGACTAATGAGTAAAGTCTTGAGCTCTAGGGATGGAAATTCCTGGAACTGCTGTTTATATGCCGAGTGAAACTGGTTGAACCATAAAATGGTTCTAACAGCTTCTATCTCCTGAGGCTTCTGTAAAGATTAAATAATAGGTATACTGTACAGCATATTAAAAAACTCATTCATTCAGAATCCATGGTGATGCCGAGACAGGGACACGTGCACACAAAGAGAACTTTCTTTTTCTGTTTCCCTTCCCAAATAGACTTAGGAGCAAAGTCTGGGTCAGTCCGAAGCCAGGAGCCAGGAATCTGAATCCTGAAGCCCTAAGTCGGTCCCTCAAAGGGGTGACAGAGGCTCAAGTACTTGGGCCATCTCCCATTGCCTTCGTAGGTGCAGAAGCATGGGGCTGGATCAGAAGCAGAACAGCAGGGATACAGATAAGTTCTCAAAAATGGGATACCTGCAGTGCAAGGGAAAGCTTAACGTACTCTGTCATATCACTAGCTTCACCGTGAAGCATTTTTCATAGAGCATGGTAAGCTCTATGTCATTGTTGTTAAGTTTTCTTCCAATTTTGAGCGAGATAAATTCAGTAGGAAATCTCATCCTCTGTTTTACTCCTGAAATTCATGCTACAAGCAGGAATAAACCAGGAATGGTGGTGCCAGGAATGCAATCCAGGTCTCCCACCAGGGTGACAGGAAGCTGTCACCTCTGCTGTCTTCCATGTTTTCCCTTGTTGTGGGGTGCAAGCAAGATCACACCAGACACATCTAAGGCTTATTAAGTAGTCTTTATTAACCAAGCCAGATGATAGCAGGGCCCACTAGAAATAGCAAGCCACAATTCCATATGGCAACCAGTCAAGCAAAATCCTAAGAGGAACAAATGGTCATTACCCTGAAGTCCACCTGTTAAACTGAACATTCATGTCACAGCTTCCCAAGCAATATAAGTTATCCTAAGAGACATACAGCAAATGACCTGGACATACTTCCAAAGCTGCAGACATTCTCCTTTCTCTGGCTTCTCTGCCCACTTTTCACTACTGCTAAGCCTCACCAATCCTTGGATACATATTGAAATACACAAATTAAAAATGCAAAGCATCTTAATATTGCTATCCTCAATATCCTGTCCAAGCAGTGAACAGAGGGTGAAGAATACAGACACATATGGCCCATGTTCAGAGAATACCTGTCCTTGTAGTTTGTCCATGGAAAGCCAGAGAGCAGGTACCAGGGAGGCCAAGAGTCGGAGTGCTAGAGTTACAGAGGCACAGGACCAAACGAGTCCCTCATGATAACGAGCCTTTATAGGGGCATGTGAGGAGAGTGGTTATATGACAATGCACCGCCCCCTCTAAGGTTCCAGGTGATGATAGGCGAGCACCACAGGTGGGAAGGAAGAAACATGTAGATGGTGGTGGGGGAGTGGCTTCCGAGCTCATGAACGTGAACTAGGCCAAATATCTGTCACTACTATCATTGTAAATTTATTATCATTTCATCATCAAATATTGTAAAACACATGTTCAACTAAAAGATATATATAATATATATAATATATAATTAGTAAATATAATAATATAATTAATAAAATTAGAAAATATATATAATTTTCCTAGCAGAAAGAAAGGGTATTTTGTTTTTTTTAACTGAGGGAAAATAATATGGACATTTGATTTGTGCCATTTGGGTGAAAGAATATTTGTTCCAAGCAATGTTACAGTTGATTTTCAAATAATTAAGTTAAAGTGGTGAATACATAATCAATAGATGGGTATAAAGAGAAATGTTAGTGATGCATTTGGATGCCTCCAAGCATGAGCTACCATTTCTCAGAAATAACTGTATATATTTTTTTAGACTACAAAGGCTTAGAAACTGTGGTTTCTTAGATCTAAGCACACATTTGCTTCAAAATATGTCTATCCAGAATTTTTCCCCAGAAAAGTCAAAATTCTAGATGGCTTCTATCAGTCATAGTTTTATTATCACTTCCTAAGAGATCTGAGGAAATAAATGAGATTCAGGTTGAGGATAGACAATCTCTTGGGGCCTGACTGACTTCATTTTCATGCTATTTGGGAATGTAAAGTCATGAATACTCTTGTCTATTATGGACAGCATTGTGGATAGAACAAGCACTGTGAAAATTCACAGGTCCAGCTATCAGACCAACTCGGCCACTTAGAAGGTGTCTCCTCATAGTTTTCCTAATACAATCAATCTTCAATCCAACTATGGAAGGAAACTAATCACAACTTCACAAGAAACATATGGAGATTAGATGAAAATAAAATGAGTATATGGATAAAGTCCCCAGCTCTAGCTTTGCTCTGATCCAAACTCAATTAGTGTGGCAATTTTGGGAGTGAGCCAGTAGATAGAAAATTTCTCTTTTTGTCTCTCTCTCTCTCTGTGTAACACAGATATTTGAATATTAACTGAATCTTTCCTAAAACACGAGTGTAAAACACTAGACAATGGTAGAACCAAGAGTAGAACTTTCATTTCTTTGCGATAGGAACTCATTCATTCAAAAGATGATTGAATGACTACCACAGTACAAGGCAGTATGACAATTTTCCTGAAAAATAAAATACTTACCTAGTAACTGGACAGTTTTAATTATTCCTAGCACAGACATTTTAAATATGACAATTAAAAAGTGGCCAATTTCTCTCATAAGTTGTGATCTCTTTTGTAGATTCTGTGATTTTGTAGTTGGTGGTGAGGGTATCTGTTTGTTTTGTATGATTATTCTTTTATTTATTTTATATGCCTATTGTAGATTTAAACATTTGAAATGGTGATAGTTGTAGTATTACCTCTTTTGCCATTGCCTTTAGGCTTATTAAAGAACCAGAGGAAAGTTTTCAGAATGAACTGATAACTGAGTGGTAGAAGAGGAGGGCTGCCAGAGGAAGTTTCAATGTAATATGATTATTCACCTAGCCCAGTGGATCTGAGATGCTTTGAGTGATACCCAGGAGTCATTTGCTTCTCCAATAGATATGAGTCCTAATGGTGAGCACCGTTTGCAAGCTAATCCTGCTACTTTATTCAACTAAACTTATTCTGACTTAAACTACCGTAGGCTGGAGCCTACCAGACCACCAAAGCATCGCAAAAGATCATGACATTGCTGACCAATCAGTAGTCTTGCATATATTCACCTCTCAGCCAAAATGTCTGTGTACAAGGACCTTCATGTCTAACTCCACAGGGAGTTCAGAAACAAACCGATCATTGTCTGGCTCCTTACACTGCACCAAGAAATAAAGACCCAGTTTCTTCAACCACCTCCATGTCAGTAGTTGGCTTTTGTCATGTGTTGGGTAAGCAGATGATTCGAGAGGTTCTACTGCAATGCCTTCAATCAGTTTGGAGTGTTGTACAGCAAACAAAAATTTGACAGGATGATTTCCACTTTAGCTATGCTATTTTCAAATTCGAGAGTCGTACACTGTGACTTCTGATGTTGTATTGAGATTGTGTGATCAAGAAGAATGTTGCTGTTGTTATGAGATGTATAGTCGAGAGTGCTTGCTCTAAATCATTATTTTTTGGATGTCATGTACTTGTTTTTTTAAATTTTGTGGTCAATGTAATATGCTTTGAATGGCTGTAGAACAGTCAAAATAATTCAAATTCTCATGCAGAATTGAAATAAGATGTATTGGGGGTGGGGGAGACAGAATTAACTAATTTATACATACATGGCATGGATCAAAGAAAGAGAAATACCCCAGTGCTAGTTAAATTATTCCAGGATTGAATTCTTAACGCAGCTGCTGCTAATTTTTCTTTTTCTCTAATGTGTTAAATTAGTAGGTATTGTAAACATTGCCTCACAGACAAAATAGTTGAATAAATGGCTGAATTTGGACATATAATCAAGAGATGATGGAATGAAATGCAGAACAGAAAGTGTTTAGGGATATAGTCAAGACAGCTGTAAAGGAGCAAATCCATGGTGTTGTAGTTGCGTTAAGGGAAATTAAAGAAAATCACGAGACTGTTTACATGTAGTGACCTAAAAAGGAGTGATGAGTGAGACCCTGTAGGCTGTAATTGTAGAATCATGCAGTCTAGAAACTGTAGACTTAGTGATAAAGAGCTGGTAATTCTGGCTTCTGATGCTTCTGGAAGCTGTTCCTGTGTAGGCTTCTCCCTATAAGAAAAGGAACCCCAACTTCCACTTGCTGAGTGTGATCTGGATAAGACCGCTGTGATGTGTCACTTATTCTGAATTCCATTCATTAAGATCATCACATTATTTTATGGCAAAGAACACAGAATGGGACACTAGATTACTATCATACAGTATGATTGTCATGTTTCAAATAAAGAAATTGAAACTCAGCGAGGTTAGAATCATGAAAAAAAACAGCAGCAAATTCAGCTTAATGCTTGCTTAATGACTCTGAGGCACTATACTTGTTTGTCCATTATTTAGTTTTAACATTAGTTCTCTGAAGGAGATTATCTTCTATTTTACAGTGAAAAAAAAAAAAAAAACGTAAGACTTGAAGAAGTAGAGGGAATTTTCTCAAATATAACCTCTCATTTAAGATGAAGATGGATTTTACAGTGCATCTACTCCAAGACTCATATTATTAACCACTGAATTGCAATGAAGTAACATCACTGTTATGTGCCTTAGTCTCTGCAAGGATTTGACTCAGTGCAAATAGAATGTCAGAATAATGCACAGTGGATACTAATTAGAAGAAGTCACTGTGCCCTCCTAAATATTGAAAAGGGGTGACTGTATGGCCTTGATATGCTACCTCTGGGACTCCTGCATTCTTCAGTAGAGTGCTCAGGTTTGAGTCACAAACCTGTTTGTGATTTTAGCCTCTCACTGATGTATGCACTAGGAGGCAGTAGGTGATGGCTCCAGTATCTGGGTTCCTGCCACTTTTCTGGGAGATGTTACTGGAGTTCCCAGCCCTGCCCTCAATTGAGGGCTATTGCAGGCATACATGGAAAACACGGAACAATTTCAGCATGCCCTGTGTCTTTTATTTTCTGGGACATAACTGATTTTAAAAATGAAAAATATATATTTAGTAAAGAGCCTTGCTGGCTATACATGGGTCCTAGATCTAGAGCTTGATATTTAGTGAAGAACATGGCTACACCAAAGCCTGAAGGGCAGTGAGCATCAAAGGCCCTAGCCCAGAGGAGGCCACGGTCAGGAACTGGATTGCAGTCACCAAACAAAATAACAGGTACACGTTCTAAATTTAGAAAACAAATGTCTTCTCAGATATTAAAAAGGTGTGTGTGGGTGCGTGGGGAGGCAGCCTTGTGACATAGCTCCTTAAGCCTCTGTGACACTGACATCCCTTATGGACACAGGTTCGAGACCCAGCTGCTCCACTTATGATCCACCTCCCTGTTAATGTGCCTGGGAAAGAAGAAGAAAATGGTCCAAATCTTACAGCCCTACATCCATGCGGAAGACTCAGATAAACTCTTCACACCTGTCTTCAGCCTGATTCAGCATAGACATTGTGAACATTTTGTGAGTGAACAGCAGATGGAAGATGTTTATGTCATTCTTTTCTATATCTGTGTCTTTCTTTTATTTATTTATTTATTTATTTATTTATTTTGTTATTTAACTTCATTAATTACATTGTATTATGTGACACAGTTACATAGATACTTGGGTTCTCCCACCCCTCCCCAAACCCTCCCACCATGGTGGATTCCTCCACCTTGTAGCATAACCACAGCTCAAGTTCAGTTGAGATTCCCCCATTGCAAGCGTATACCAAACATAGAGTCCAGCATCTTATTGTCCAGTCAAGCAAATGGAAGTAAAGCTTAGAAGAAAAGAAAGTACAGAGATGGAACAAGTATGTTTTAAAAAAAAGGACTTGGTAGATTATGTGCATGAAATAAGTGGAAAATTGGGGACTTCAGCAGAAAGAATGATAACTGAAAATAGTAAAAGTGAAAAATGCATGTATGAGATATATAGTTAATGAACTTAATTACACAAGGCACAAAGCTGTTTTCATGACTTGAGTATACAGGTATGTGGAAACGAGAGAGAGAGAGAGAGAGAGAGAGAGAGAGAGAGAGAAAGCTAAACAAAAGAGAAAGCAAAACAAACAAACAAACAGGCCATCAGAGATAAAAGATGACATCAAATGTCTAACATCAAAGTAGTTGAAATTTCAGAGGACAAGAAGGGAGAGCAGGGAGAGTACAAGGTTGCCAGTAACGCTCCAATGTGGACATCTGTAGACTCACGCAGCAGGAGATGCTGGAGCTCTGTGCTGACCTGGCTCCTTGGCTCAGTGCAGACCTGGAACCATGGTGACTGAAGGTCTCAGTAGAGAACAGACTTACAGAGACCGGGAGGGAATACCCTCCTTCCTGTTCTTTCCATGTGTTCACTTGATTTTGTTTTGAGAATCAATAAAATCAAAAGCTGATTCTTTTGATTTGAAAAGGAGATTTGACACATCTTGAGGCTGACTCACAAAGAAAACTGAGAGAGGGCAGCAATGGTTGTGTCTAGTTAGTTGCTTCCTGTTGCTAAGTTGCCACTTGAGATGACTGTGTGCCATTCTGGAACAACATGGCTTATTGCCCCAGCACCACTGTGATTCCACCTTACTGGTAGTGAGCAATTGGGAGTAGTGGTTTGGGGAGCTGGATCCCTGCCACCCATGTGGAAACCTAGACTGAATTTTCTGACCTAACCCAAGCCACTGAGGGGTGGATCAGAGAATGGGATTTTTTTTTCTCTTTGTCTCTTGAATAAATAACATAATCAATGAAATGATTTATTTTTAAAGATGGAGTGGGCGTAACGATACAGTGTATTAGGCCTCCATCTGGGACATTGTGTCCATTAACAAGATGGCTGATTCTAATATTTGGCATTCCACTTGATACAGATTGTATAAACACATCCTGGGAGGCAGCAGGTGAAGATTCAAGTACTTGGGCCTCTACCTGTTATGTGGGACACCAGCATCATGTTCCCTAAACCTGACCCAGCCTTTGGATGCTGCAGACATTCGAGGGAGTGAAGCAGAATGTAGAACAAATCTCCTTCTTTCATTTATTTCTCTCCCCCTCTTTGTCTTCCATGTAGATGAAAACACACACACACACACACACACACACACACACACACACACACAATGATTGAAACCAATACTGAACTGCATCCAATTTTACAGGAGAAATGATTATGAAAGAATATGATATAAAATTGTATGTGGAGAAGTTAAACCAGATCAAAGGGAAAATTCCTAGAGTTGTGAAAACTGCTGAAGGAATGCAATACAAATTCCAAGTTCTCATCAGACCTAAGTAATAAGCAGATTGAATGAATTTAGGCTCATTATTGAAAATTAACCACACAAAACACTTCCTGCTTACTCTGGTATGGAGAGAAATGAGAAGAGATGTGGGAGGTTCTGACTTCTGGGATCCTGTAGAGAGAAATTTGGCTTCAAGACAAGGGAAAAGTGACTCAAAGGGCAGCTCAAGGGTCTGAGAAGCTGACGGGCCCCCATGGGCCCAGAGACTAGAGCTGAAGGGACTGCTGTGAACCCAGGGAGCATCACAACACAATCCTAACGGAATGTGTGATGTTGTATGTCATACAATATTGATGCCTAAGACTATTTCATTCCTGCCAATGTCTCCCACTTGCTAATGAAAATATCTATATTCTGCTGTGTATTACTTAGATTTATGAACAAAATCTTGCATTTCATTCCTGATATTGAAGACTCAAAGTCCAACATCAGATGGTCCTGTTGGTTTGGTATCTAAGGAGGGACTAGCAGTAGATGCTGACAGTTCCACCACAGTCTTCATCTGTGTGGAAGGGAAGGCTTATATCAAATCAGTAAGCTCTGGAGAGACTGGGAATGGCCAGAAGCAGGTTTCTATAACCATCCTGTCATGAGAAGCAGCCGGGGTCCCAGGGCAAAAATCTGAATCCCCTTTGTGGACTTGTCCGCAGTTACCTGGGATCTCCCTCTAGGCCCCACCTGCTAAGGATTCCATCATCTCACAATACTGAAAGTTTGGGGACTAAGCTTCTAATGTGTAAACCTGTGGAGCATCCTCAAACCACATGAAAGCCCCACTTTTGTATTCTGAAAGCATAACATGACAGAACACACTCAGATCGTCACCAATTTTCTTTTTCATAATACAGTTCTGTAGGCTCAGGGAATTCCCCTTTCACCATCCCTATTCCCCTAGAACCACTGTTTTCCCACTTATTATTACAACAATATAGTTCTTCATCAATAGTCACAAATCTATCATTCAGCTGTTTAAATGTATCCTGACATTGCAGGTAGAGACAATGGTAGAAAGTCCAGAAAGCTAGTGTCAAGATATAATTAACAATTTCATTGGGAGTTCTTTTATCCAGGAGTGGAGATGAATACTGCAATGTATCTTCATTTCTTAGTATGCTATTCTCCAATATACAGTCCCTCTAGATGAATATGATGCTTTACTCAGATGTCTTGGATGTGGTATCTACACGTTTGTAGACAAAGGTATCAGAGGAGATTTGGACTTCAAGTTAATACAAGGGAAAGCTAAGCCTTGTCCATGGTTGGCTGGAACAGCTTGCTTCTAGAAGACTTGATATCCTACATCTCAGAAGCTAGGAATATGCCTTATTTGTGGGTAGGGCCTTTAAGATAAATAAATTTGGGCCCAGTGTGGTAGCCTAGTGTCTAGAGGCCTTGCCTTGCACAAACCAGGATCCTATCTGGGCACCAATTCATGTCCTGGTGGCCACGCTTCCCACCCAGTTCCCTGCTTGTGGCCTGGGAAAACAGTTGAGGACAACCAAATGCATTGAGAGCTTACACTTAACATGGAAAAGGCTCTTAGAAAACCTGTCAAAACAAACCTAAATAGCTAGCAGACATATGAAAAAATGATCAAAAAATGATCAAATTCCTGATTAATAAGGGAAATTCAAATTAAAACAACACTGAGGTTCCATTTAATTTCAATAAGAATGGCTCACATAGAGAAAACTGCTAACAGTTTCTACCTCTGGGGAGAAAGGAATCCTGCCCCACTGTGGGAATGCAGGCTGGTGCAGCCACTATGGAAGTCACTATGGAAAATACTCAGGTAACTGAAAATGTACCTACCATATGACCCAGCAAATGCACTCCTGGGAATATATCCAAAGAACCTGATAAATGAGAAAGAAACCTGCACCCCTATGTTTATTACAACACAGTCAACACTTGTAAACACTTGGAAAAAACCTAGATGTTCATTGACAGAGGATTTGATAAAGAAACTGGTTCATCTATTCTATGGAGTACTATTTAGTTATTAAAAAGAATGAAATACAATTGTTTGCAGCCAAATGGGCTGAATTGGAGACCACTATACTAAGGGAAATGAGACAATTCCAAAAGGCCAGATATCACATGTTTGCTCTAATGTAAGATAACTTCCATCAAAAATTTCAATGCTAATATGGCTTGGAGTGGTTTTTCTCGTCTTCTTATAAAATGGCTCTTTCTTGTTTCAATTTGCACTTTTGTAAAGTCAAATCTAATTATTTTTGCTGTAAATATTATCTTTTCCCTCTTCCTAGTTATTTGTATCTTTTGCAGTACATCAATTAATCATCCATAAGAGATGGATTGCTTGTAAACACTTGAGATTGTAAATGTCCGGTTCAACACTGTTGTGCTACATCTCATGAGTAATGCAGACCTAATTTTTCATTGTAATTCTTTCAGCCTCATAAGCTAGCATCTATTCTAGAAGGTTTCAATTCCTGTTTTCTCTACTCATGATGCATTTTTATTTTAGTGACATGTTTGTTAACTTCATGCAGATGAAAATTTATTATTTTCACCCTCTGTGGACAGAGGTTGTATATTTTAGGGGATATATCATGGAATTGTAGCGAGGACTGATATGTTCAGATATGAAGACAAAGTGCTGCATGCCTCTGTACATACAGACAAAAGATGGGCTCCTAGGGACAGAACTGAATACATCCTAACAGTAAGATGCTGGTCTCTCTGACAATATCCATGCCTACATTGTCGGGAAATACTTCAATAACAGCTTGGGTTGTGACTGTACATACTGGACATCCATTGTAAAACTAGAGGGGAAATCAATTGGGGAGGTAGTAGGGAGGGAACCTGGAGAAGGGTATGGCAACCCCAGAGCCTATGGAACTATATCATAAAATAAAATAAAATAAGATAAGATAAGATAAGATAAGATAAGATAAGATAAGATAAGATAAGATAAAATAAAATAAAATAAAATAAAATAAAATAAAATAAAATAAAATAAAATAAAAAAATTTTTCTATATAAAAACAAACAACAGCAAAAAAAAAAAATATAATAAGTTACGAGATCCTGGCTTCAGATCGACTCAGCTGTGGCCATTGTAGCTACTTGGGGAGTGAATCAGTGGATGGAAGATCTTCCTCTATGACTCTCCTCCTGTCTGTATATCTGACTTTGTAATAATATTAAAACAAATCTTTTAAAAATAAAAGATAGCATATTGTTCAGCCTCCAAGAGTTTCTGTATTTCCTGGGGCAAACTGGAAACCATAATGCTAAGGGAAATGAGCCAATCCCAAAAGGTTAAATACCACATGTTTGCCTTAATTTAAGATGATATGATGTTATGTATAACATGTTATGTTATGAATGTTATATGTTGTGTATAAACTAAAATTGAAGTGTAAGTGAGGTGGTCACAGAAGGTGGCTGGGAACTCGCATTTACTTTTAACATATTGGTTACTCATTACTATGTCAATTAATTCCATAATGATGTAGATTTTTGCTGATGGTATGTTGGAGCTTTCGGTTGACTGGGATGGTGCTCTGCTGGCTCTGTCTTCAGACCAGAGAGGGTATACCTAAGAAGCCGCTGAACTTGACTGGACAATAAGATGCTGGACTCTATGTTTGGTATATGCTTGCAATGGGGGAATCTCAACTGAACTTGAACTGTGGTTATGCAACAAGGTGGATGAATCCACCATAGTGGGAGGGTTTGGGAGTGGGGGAGTCCAAGTACCTATGAAACTGTGTCACATAATACAATGTAATTAATGAAGTAAAAATAATAAATAACTAAAAGAAAAAAATAAAAAATAAAAGATAGACAATAAAATAAAGTCATACTTCACAAGGGTCACTCTAAATCCCGAGACCAGATTTCTCACAAAATGCCACATGAGGAATCTGAGGTGAAGTCACAGGGAAGCAGCTAGGCAGTAGCAGGAATGGACAGCAACAACAGAAGTTTCTAACAAATAAAGGAGTCCTTCTTCAAAGCATTTGGCTTGTCAACATGGAGATCTCTGCTGGCTGGCCTTCAGCTTCAGGAAAGTTTCAATGTCTGGGAACCAGGGTAGCAAAGCAATGGGTGAAGCTTTTGCTTGTAATGCCCACAGTCTGCATCTCAGTGCCACCTACAGCACCAGTTCAACTCCCAGCTGCTCCATTTATGAACCATTTGTGAGCTTCCTTGGGCCTGGATCAAACCTGGTTATTGAAGCTATTTGAGGAATAAGCCAGCAAGTAGAAGATCTGTGTCCCCTTTTTCTCTGAATTTCAAATAAATACATCTTTTAAAAAATAAACAACAGAATCAACTTACACCACTTGAAACCACCAGACTATGTTAAAAAATTGAAACTGTTGTCTAAAACCAGCAGCAACAACAAGAACCTCATATTTTACTAGCATATATATTGAAAAATATATTTTATAAATATATGCTATGTAATGTAACAAGTAATGATGTAATGACAGCATTTTCTGAAAGAAAAATAATGACAATGTAATATTAGGGAGAATAGATTGCAAAGCAAAGAAATAAAGGTTATTTTATGAAGAACCATTGAATACACGAGGAAAACACAATGGCTCATGACGTTTATGCACCCAGCAAAATATAAGAGGCAAAATATATCAGAATGTTATGCAGACATAGGAAAGCAGGGTATTATCATAGGAAATTTCAATGCAACTCTTTTTGTAACTGGGGGAAGAAGTAGGGAATATGGAAGAATATTAAAGATATTAAAAAACATTAAATATATGAATACATCAAAATAATGAAAAACAACTGATTCTATCCATTCAAAGAATGAACACTTAAGGCCCAGACAATCTGACTGAATATATCTTATCTAATGTGTTGTTCTAATTCCTGCTTTTATTTGAAGGGTGGGAAGACAGAACTAGACAGTCAGCCAGATCTGTGGTTCACTCCTTCAGTAACTGGACCAGTCAGAGTTTACCAGGTTGAAAGCTGTGTTCTAGAACTGAATCCAACATGAACTCTCCAACATGAACAATTCAGGCATTCAGAAAAGGAATGTAGGAGTCCTAAGCTGTGAGTTAACTAGTGCTCTAAATACCCTGGGCCAAACATTTTAGCAATATTTTTGCTTAACTTTAATTTAATTTTTATTTGTTTCAAGAAAGCCAATGTCATGGATTTTGTGTATACAATTTCAAGCACATGATGCTTCCCAGGTTCCCTTTTCTTTCCTTCCTATCTTTTTTCTTAACTTTTGTGATAAATTGCTTTCATAGCTTTCTTATAATCACATAGCATTTTATAATCACAATCATTATCCCTCTCTGATTTGTTGTGCAATTTGTGTATTATTGAAACTGAAATGCTAAAATTTTATTATTATTCAGGAAGCTTAATATATGATATAATTTGTACAATATAACCTTCTATTATAATCTATAATATGATCTTATTATACAAATTATATGCCATCACAAATACCTGAGAAATAAAGGATACTAGTAGATAATACTGGCTAATTTATCTATTGAGTGTTGTTAAGTACTATTTCTTATACCCAAATGGTTAAAAAAATTAAGAGATTCTTGCACCTGCAGTGACATGAACTAGAAATTATTCCCTTCTGCCACAACCATCAATATTTTGAAAATATTTGTTTTCAAGGTCTACAGAAAGTTCTACAAGGTCTACAAGGTCTACAGAAAGAGAGAGAAAGAGAGAGCATTCATATCCCTATCTTCACTCCCAAATGTCCACAATGATATGGGGTGGGATGAGGCGAGAATCAGACCAAGATACTCAGTCAAGGTCTCCCACAGGAGTGGCAGAGATCCAGCCATGTGAGCCATCATCACTGCCTGGCAGGGTGTATACACTGATAGGAAGCCAAAGCCTGGAGCATCAGTCACGAGTTGGACTCAGGGGCTCCAAAACCTAAATCAAGGTCTTAATTGCTTGATTCAGTTACACTTCAGCTTTAAAGTATAAAATAGACCAGTTAAACACTTCATTTACTTTTTACCTTGCTTGGTATATGTGAGTATGTTATGTTAGTGGGACCATAAAATACTTCCTAGCCAAATTCAAGTGATGTGATAAATAGGAATTAAAACTGAACCTTAGAGAGATGGCAGCCCTGGGTAGGTGTTTGACACAGAAGCTAAGGCAGCTCTTGAGATGTCCGGATCCAGGATTGGAGTGCCTGCGTTCAAGTCCTGCCTCTGTCCCCAATTTTAATTTCCTACTAGGGCGCACCTTGGGAGGCAGCAGTGATGGTATAATAACTGGGTCGCTATCCATTTAAGAGACTAGAATTGACTCCCTGAATTCATGGTGTTTGAGGAAGCAAATCAACAATGGGAGATCTGTTATCTCTCTAATTTGGAAAAAAAAATTGTATATAATAACTGATTAAGCCTCTTTCTTTTCCAGAATGTTGAAAAATGGAGAAGAAAAAGAGCCTGAGAATATCTCCCTTCTCTTTTGATTTACATATTTATTTTCATATTCCATGATGCGATTATACAGGCTACAGGATTTCCCTCCCTCTTCCCCAAGTCTTCACTTCCTCAATTATTTTCCCCATATCATGACAACTGTAGAGACCTTCACAATCAGCCATAAGTGCATCATTCAGTATTTAAGTGCATCCTGATACTGTAGACATGGACAATTACAGCGAGTCCAGCATCCTATTATCAAGATACACTCAACATTTTCATTGAGAGCCCATCTTTGATTTGGAAGTAGAGATGCAGACTACATTTTATTTTCACATCTGTATGTCATAGTCTCCATTACTCAGTATTATACAACCCTTAAATGAAAAGCCGCTTAATAAAATCAACAACTGAGAGTAAAATAGAAGATTAACAATGGCATGAAGTTAAACAACATGGTACTAGATGAAAAAGGTGCTGCCGAAAAAATGAAAAAGAAAAATCAAAGATCTTGCTGAAACAAACAATGCTCTTGTGTGACTTGTGAATCAGTGAGGAAATTGATAAGAAAATCAGTAAGTTATTTTTAAGAAATGAAAATAAAAGCAAAAATATCAGAACCCATAAAATGTATCAAAAAGAGTACTGTGAATGTCATTGATCTTGCATTTTGTTTGAATGTTGCCTTATATCTGAGAGAATATGTGATATTTCTGTTTTTGTGATTTACTTCTTTCATTGACCATAGTGGTCTATAGATGGGAACATTTGGCTGCAAATGGTGAAATTTCACCCTTTTTAATGGCTGAGTAGTATTTCATGGACTAGATGTACTAGAGTGTCTGTATCCACTCCTCTTTTGACGAGCATCTGGGTTGTTTCCATGTCTTACTCTTGTAGATTGTGCTGCTGTAAATACAGGATTACATATCCCCTTCTCGTATGCAGTTTTCATTTCCTTTTGATATATTGCTAGAATATATCCTGAATCATATGGCAGGTTTATTTGGAATTCTCTAAGCATTCTCAAAATTAATTTATATAAAGGTTATACTAACCTATACTCCTACCAACCGCAAAGGAAGTTTTATTTCTCCCCACATCTACACCTGCAGTTGTTGTTAGAAGAATTTTGAATGTAGGACAATCTCGCTGGAGTTAAGTAGAACCTCAACGTGGTTTTCCTTTGTATTTCCCTGAAAGTTATGGAGACTGATTTTTTTATTTGTTTATTAGGCATTTGTATTTATTCTTTTGAAGAATTTCTGTTCATTTTCTTTGCCAATTGCTTGTTTTTCAGTTGCTGTAGTCCACTGGGGGTTGTGTAATGTGAAAAATTCTCTCACATTCTGATGCTTGCTTCTTCACTTTGTTGATTGTCCCCTACACTGTACAGAAGGTTTTATTTTGTTTTCTTTTGTTTTGTTTTAGTTTGATGTAGAAACCTACCATGTTCCTGGATAGGCAGATCAACATAATCAAAATGTCCATACTACCAAACATAATATACAGATTTAATACGATCTCACTCAACATCCCCTCAACACTCAGAGGTAGAAAAAAACACAAAAATTTACTTGGAAACACAAAAGATCATGAATAGCCAAAGCTATCCTGAAGAATAAAAACGAAGTTGGAGGAATCACAATTGCAGACCTCAATACAAAGTACAGAGCATTGGTTATCTAAAGAGTCTGGTACTCTTACAGAAACAGAGAGGAATTATCAGTGGATCAGAATCGAATCCCCAGCAGGGAGACCACACATGTACATCCAATTAATTTTCAACAGGAAAAAGTCTTTTCAACAAATGCTGTTGGGACAATTTGGTAGCAGCCTGCAGAGGTCAGAAACAAGAACTAATACAAAAATCAGCCCTACCTGGATCAAGGACATAAATTTGCATCCAGATACCATGAAACAATTAGAGGAATGCATAGGAAGCACTTTCCAAGATATTGGAATTAGCAAAGACTTAGAAAATTCACCAAAAGCATTGCCACTCAAAGTAAAAATAAACAATTGGGACTACATCAAATCATCCCTTCTTTAAATAATTTGCTTCTTAGCAACATACTCAGCATGAAGACAGGAAGAAGGAAAGAGATTGAGATTAACATGAACATTTTGTATTTGCCTTTTGCAATGTACTTTGTGTCATTTAGTTTCCACTATTTCTTCATCTTTGACCATGAAAATCATGCATTATTATTATTATTGCTGTTTTAGACATGGAATCACTATTGCTTCTCAGTCTTTTGACTAAGATAACATGTAGAGAAGGAATCACTGGGGCTCGCAGATTAGATGACGTGCCTATTTTTCATAGGCAGCCCCAAAGATTTCCAATCCAAGTAAACGTGCAGGAGAAAAGAAGGCTTCTCTATGGGGTCTGGTTTTATTTCTCCCTGAGTCATTGCTGAGTGTTGCTGCTCCTGTTTGTCTCAAGGAACTGCAAGGAAAGGTGAAAAAGCAATACAGTAGCTTTAATGACTTCATCATTATTTTCCTTTCAGAGATGTTGTATTGGTCATGGTAGAGTTAATCCTGGTAAATACCATCCACTAAACACAGAAACTACTAGAGAGGCAGCAGCAAAGGCAGTGTGCATGAAAGAGGACAGGCATGTTAAAATTGGGCCAGCTTTAGCTGACTTCTAATTAGAGATAGGGTGGAAAACATTAAAGGGAGCTGGCTGAGCAGTCAGAAGTCCTATTTGTTTCCTAAACAATATAGAGTGAAACAGAAAAAAAAAAAAATACTAGTTTGCTAAAGTTATAAAAAAAATTCCTTTTGGAATTTCAAATCACCTTTGAGATTGTTATGGTCCACTCCAGACAAAAAAATGCATGGATGTGTTCTGTTAGCTGTGAACAAACATTTTATCATCACGAGCAAACTGGGAGAGTGGAAGAGAGAGGTGAGCCTTTAGCCTAGTGGTTAAGATGCCAGCTAAGAAACATTCCCCAGGTCAGAGCACTGGTGTGATATAGGCTCTGTCCCTGACTCCATGTCCCAGGTCGGAACTCCTGGTGTGACACAGGCTATGTCCCTGAATCTGTGTCCCAGGATCTTCTATCTATCCACAAATACTTACAATGGCCAGAGCTGAGCTAATCCAAAACCAGGAACCAGGAGCATCTTCTGGGTCTACCGTGTGAGTTAAGTGACCTATGGACATGAGCCATTCTCTGTTGCTTTCTTAGGCTATAAACAGATAGCTAGATGGGAAGCTAAGTATCCAGGACATTCAGGACTGTTGTCTGTTCACTGTCTGGCAGTGACAGACACGGTGCATGAGCCAGTAATTATGCATGGACTGATGGTCAATAACCAAAGTTTATTAACAGCATTAGACTTTTAGAGACAGATGTTCATGGAGGCACAAGCAAGGAGGGTTTAAGGAAGGAAGTGATTTACATGTTAATAGCAAGAGGGAGTTTACCAGTAAACAATTTGTCTAGCAGGGACCTTTCCCTGCTCTGTCATCTGGACTTGAGAATATGGGAGTTGCCATACCTGTGCTGTGAGGGGGAGCACCTCTCTGATCTGTTATTTCAACCTGAGGTTTAGGGATTTCCTGGCCTGTGCAAATGTCAGCAGCTCATGGAGCATTCTACAGGATTGCGGCTGGCTATGGCTATGCACAGGCAAGGCATCCCAGCATCCTCTCTTAACCAATTTTCTTCCTGCAGGTGGCACAGGTGCCTACTTGGGTAGTCTACTTGAGTTGCCAGTGCAAAAAGTAGAACATTAGGCTGATTCATCACCATGCTGGCCCCATAATCTGGAAGTTGAAAGGATGAATTACAATGCAAGCCACATTTACTCAGGCATTGCTGATTATGAATAAATATTGATAAAAGAATGTTTTCCAAAAGTGTGTCCCATTTCTGCAGTGCATATTTAAACATCAAATTTTTGTGTTCTTTCACTGAAAATTAAAACCTCAGATGCATTAATATTTCTACATATAATTAAAAACCTGCATTAGTTTGGAAATAAAACTCAGCTGCTTGTTGTCAATTAATCTGACCACTCACCAACTAAAGATACTTGCTTTAAAAAATGAGAGGAAAAAAAATGACTTCTACCCAGCTGTATAAAAATCTGGAACTGGGCAAGACCAAAGCCAGCATCCAGGAATGCAATCTAGATCTGACATATGGAAGGCAGAGCCCTGATCACTGGAGCCATCACCTGTTCCCTGCCACAGTGAGACAGGCAAGAGGCTGTAATTAAGCACAGAGCCAAATCTGGAACCCAGACATTTAGTTCTATGATGTGGGTGTGTCCACCAACATCTTAACCACTAGGCTAAACTCCTACCCTGGTGTTTGCATTCTGTGTTCCTATGTTGTATGACTTACTACTGAACAAATTTTGAAAAGACACAATTTTCTTTTGTAGTCTCTAATCACAAGTTAATACATCCTCTGCAATGAACTGTAGATTGTCCTGATTGCTTTAATGTCTGATATGTTATGATTTTTGTCTAACATAGCATCAGATATCTGGAGATAAGCTTAACATTCAAGGAATTGAGCACTATATCTTCAATTACCCTCCTGTTTGACAAGTTATGGAGCAAATTCCCAGATGTGTCACTGAAGATTTTGCTTTCTAACCAGATGTTTTAGTATTTACCAGATGTTTTTCAATAAAGCATCATCTTTCCAAACTTCTGTATTCTTATTGTTTTATTCTGTACTCAACAGCATTTTCAATTTTTTAAGTTAGATTTGAAAAGAAAATTAAGTATTTACTCTTTTCATTTCTAACCATGGTAATGATCCCTGCCAGCTGATATAACAAGAAAATTTCCTCTGTTGCCTGTGACAAAGAAAGTACCATACAAACATGGTCATCGCATAAAAAGTTAGCCTGTAAAATTTCAGAACACACTTACTTTCAATGATAAAGTTTCAAATTAGGTATTGTTGAGAATTCCTGTTCAAACTTCTGTGACAAAGATGAGGGAATTGCTAGAATTACTACAGCATTCCTAAATTTAAACCACAACCATACATTTAATTGAAAAGCAAAATATTGTTTTAAGATTAATATTGTTTTAGGATTAGAATCTTCTGATTAGAAAGATCAATGAAATAGATGTACTCAAGTAAAGGAAATTATTGGGAAGATCCACTCAAAGTTAACAAAGCATGAGAGGGCTTGGAGCAACAGCCTGCTAGCTAAATACCTCGCCTTGAATGTGCTGGGATCCCATATGGTCACCGATTCTTGTCCCGCCACCCTGCTTCCCACCCATCATCCTGCCTGTAGCCTAGGAAAGCAGTCGAGGACAGACCAAAGTCTTGGGTCCCTGTACCTGCATAGGGGACCAGGAAAAAGTTCGTGACTCCTGGTTTCAGAATGGCTCACTTCCGGTTGTTGTTGCCACTTGGGAAGTGATTCAGTAGAGGGAAGATTCCTCTCTTTCCTCCTCTCTGTGTATCTGACTTTCCAATAATAATGAATAGATCTTGGTGGGAAGGAAGAAAGAAAGAAGGCACGGAGAAAAAAAAATGTAGCTGCTTCTAGCAAAAACAGGAATTCTCTCTTTCCCAACACCCACCACACCCTCTGAGTACAGGATTCTACTTGACTTGCACATGTTTATTAAATCTATTTAAATCTCAATCCCTCAGAAAAACTCTTCCTGATTCTCTAAACAATCTATATGCATCAGCAGATTTCACTTGCATTTCTGCCACCTATGCTCCATTTATCCCTATAAATGCAGGAATTCAATGTAACTTCTGTAGAATGTTGATCTAAAGGCTCAGTGTGGGTTGCTGGTTGGTTCTCTCTCTGTCAGGTTTCCAAGCTAGGACAGTCAGACCTGACCAGAGGACTGCACGTATGTGTCCCATCACCCATGAAGGAAGCTATGAGGATAGCTGTGCACCACCAGTGACAAGAAGTCACCTCCCTCTTCCACAGTTAGTTGTCCAGAATATTTTGGACAAGAGTAGTAAATTATATATATATAATTATTTTGCATTATGTGACAGTTTCATAGGCTCTGGGAATCCCCCCACCTCTCCCCCTCCCCTCCCCCCCTGGTGGATTCCTCCACCTTGATGCAGTATTACAGTTCAAATTCAATCAAGATTCTTTCCTTGCAAACATATACCAAGCAGAGTCCAGCTACTTATTGTCCAGATGGGTTGAACAGTTTCTTGGGCAGACCTTTTCTGGTCTGAAGTTAGGGCTGGTAGAATATCATCACAGTCATGTAAGAGTCCCAATATAACATCAACAGCAATTTGCAATATTATGGAATTGACATGGTTTTGAGTAACCAGTATGTTAAAAAAAAAAAAAAAGCAAGTCCTAACCACAACCTATGATTAGCTCATTGACATTTCAATTTTAGTTTATATACAGAACCGGCTGCTATATACCTTAAAATGGCTATAGGGTACCATTCAGCTGTTTCGTGTCTATTTCATTTTAGTATTTAGCCATTTGTTGTGTTGAAGTAAAATTTTGCTGATCTTGGCAGATTTTAGGATAATCTAGACTGGCTTGTTACTCTAACAAGACATTTGTCGACATTTAAGGTGCAGAACATTTTTTTTTTGGGGGGGGGGATGTGCAGGAAAATCCTCAACACCATGGTGAGGAGTAACTAATCTTTGTGACCCACCCAGCGAGGCATGAGCCAATCCATGCCAGCTCTTTCCTGAGGAGTAGTAAATTTAAAAACAATCCTAGAGATTAAATTACTTCTTTTTTTTTCATTTTAAATGATTTATTTTAAAAGCAGAGAGATAGATAAATAGATCTCCCATCTGATGGCTCACTCCTTAATTGCTTGTCATACTTCAGGACTGGGGCAACCAGGAGCCAGAGGTAGCAGATGAGTCTAGGTCTCCCACATGGCTAAAGGTACCCAAGCACTGGAGCCATTGACTGTTGACTGCTGGCATGTTTATAAGCAGGAGGCTGCAATAGGGTGTGGAGCTGAGTCTCCATTCCAGTTATTCAGAGATGGGATGTTAGCATCCCAAGAGGCCTCTCAACTTCTGGGTCAACACTGGCCCTTATGATTTCTTCCATTCTTCTACAAAATGAAATTTCCTTGCTGTCTCATTAATGCTATAAAACTGTTGGCTAACTGTTGTGGTTCAATGAAATTGAGCGAGACTCCAAGGCCAGTGAGATGATTTTAATTTTATGCCCAACGTGAGTGAAAAGATTTTAATTTCCAGTCTGGGAGCAACCTCTTGGCATGAGCAAGAAGTATCTTGAAAAATAATAAGTGTGAGTTTTTGATGGCAATTATCTATGGGAAAATCAGTAGGTATATGATATTGAGTAAATATATAATGGGGAGGTTATTTTGTGACATAGAGCAGGTAAAAATGTAGAATGTTTAATATTTGGAACCAATTACTTCAATAAAGATTTATAATGCAAATGCTTAGGATTCTAGTCCTATCACTTCAATGTAGACAGCAGCACACCTTGAAGGTAACTGTCTTTCCTTGGAATTCTGAAAGTGCCAAGATCATTCCCCTCTCTCGCTTTACTCCTGGTGTTTCAGAAAGCAGGGTTATTTTCCCATGAAAGGATGCAGGTGTTTCTTAGGAGATTGCAGAGTTCCAGGAACACATTCACCTTGATAATCAACCCTGTCAGTTAGCTCCCTGCATTGATGTGTTCAAGATCCATGCAGAAATCCTCCCAAAGTCATCACAAGTGGGAAAGAAGTAGAGAGCAAAAATGCAATGCATGTGAGTGAGGATGACACGTTGAGATTTCATTATTACATGTAGCCTTCGTCTATACTCCCTTATAACAAATAGTATCCAAAGTTCTGTTTTCCACTTGTTGAATTCTTTGTTTAATAAGCCTGTGATTATAAAGTAAATTGAAAGCATGCTATTCCAAAAAAAAAATTAAAAGGAAGGAAAAGGGAGGACTGAATGATCATTATGTACTTAACATTGTACAGATGAAATAATGACATGTGTTCTCTCTGTATCAATTTAAGAAAAGGAAATAGGGAACAATCTTCATTGTTACTATTGATGTTGTGGTCATGGTTCAGGATGTGCATGAGAAGGTTCAGTGCACAAGAGGAGTGAAGGAAGACCAAGACTGAGAAATGAGGAGGCAGGATGATGGAGGAATGTGGGAGCACAGGCAATACCCGAGAAAAGCCTGGGATGGTGAGACCAACCCTTCAGGACAAAGACTACTTGGAACGATAAAAACAGGTTTCCTTAAGTTCGGACTAAGTGTAGGATACCTGGGATACAAATAGCTTTTGGGATGCTATGCAAAATATGAGGTATGAGACCGGACATGTGCTTATTAAATCTGTGCATCTGTGAAGGGTGGACATCAGATCAAGTCCCACCTCCTTGCTCATGTGTGCCCTGACATGGCCAGGTATTGGGATCAGAGCTTCCTAAGCATGGTCACCACCCACTGGTTCCTGACAGAGTTCATCAACCACATCGGGTTAGGATCAGCATTTCATTGTCAGAAGAAGCAAAGTAGATTCAAAGAAAGTTCCAATTAAAAGAGGAAAGCCAAATTATTGGTCTATTGCATGAAAGGGTTTAATTTGTCCACACACATATAATAATTTAAACTTTTTTTTCCACACAGAGGATACTGCTCCATCAGAGCTTCTTCTTGAGTTAATCCAATTGTGACTTTCTGAATTATGGGGAAAATGTTGCTCCTATTTTGAGAAAAAAATATATATATATATTTATATATATATAATTATTTTTAAAGGAAAAATTCCAGAAAGAGATGCGCCATCTACTGGTTTACTTCCTAGAATGTCTCCAACAACTTTAGTCAGGTTGGTCAGGCTGAAATCAGGTGCCAGAACTCGTGTAGGTCTCTCCCATGGAAACAGGAATCCAACCCCTCTGGCACCCTCTGCTGATTTCCCAGGAATGTCAGCCAGATTCTGGATGGGAAGTGACACAGTCAAGACTCCAAATGGCATTTCTAAAGGAGGACAGCATCATTGCTGGCAGTTTAACCCACCATAGCACAATGCTGGCAATGAGGTGTTGCTGCTTAAGACTCACTCCTATTTCTTTTTCCTTATTCCCAATTGTGGCAAATCTGGGAGCTCCAGAATCTAGAAACTCCTGCTCTGTGGCTGAGCTTGTCACAAGGGCATGGAGCTCATTACATTATGGTCTGTCCTCCAACGGCACTGGCAGCTGCTTCTGGTTGGTGTATTTGTGCTTATCAGTCTAACTGTGCACAGTGTGTTACCAAGGAGCATTTAGCTTGGCTTTGATTTCTCTCCATCCACAATTCAGCCTCTTACTGTTATCTTCATCCAATAAGAGTTGTTCCACCCTCAAGCCCTACTCCTTACTGTGGCATGCCAGACTCTGCAACTACAGCAAAGCCAACTACAGCATGCCACACTCTGCCTCCAAATCCCAATGTTCTCCATACCCCAACTTGAACACCTGTCAATATGCAGCTGCTCAGAGTACTACAATAAAAGGGACCATGAGCACCACAGAATTGTCATGCTTCCACTCCTTGATACTAATTCCAACAGTGTCAGGAAAGGAGGGGAATAAAAGGAGAATTAATATTAAAGACATTAAATCACATCTCGGCCTTTTGGTTAAGACGAAATGTAGAAGGCAAAGATATCAACTAGTACTTGCTTTCTTGGTTTAGTTTCCTGCTAGAGATTTTTTCCCCAAATCTTATGATTCATATATAAAATGTCATTTTAAAGATAAGTGTGGGCTGAAGACAGAATCCTTAAATGCAACAAGTGTGGTTCCTGCAATAAATGGTCAGCTAGAGTAAAAGGGGAATCTGTGAATTTAGATTGGATATTGTGAGAAAAGCACCAGGTTGGCCAGTGTCCTCTGTGAATTTATTAAAGTCGAAAGAGACAACTTGAGCCAAGAAGCTAATTTTTGAAATCTTGATTCTCATTATTAAAACCTGGTTTGAAAGATAAAACTAACTAGCACATTTTAAGAACTTGTTCCCACTGATTTCTATTATAGCTTTATAAACTATTAGGCATTTGAATATAGTATTTAACCTGGCCAAGGGCAATTGTCAGCTATTGCTTTTGAAGTGCCAATTAAAAAATAAAATTGAGTTATTTTCAAATCTATGTCTTAATGACATGCTATTGGTTAGAATTAACTTGATAGTGTAGGTCGCATGAATTATTTATTCCGGGATTCATTTCTCATGACTTTTGCACTCAAAGTACAGCAAAAGTCAATGTAGACATGAGTGCAACTGATGAGATACCATGATTTTATTTGCATGTCTAATATTTAAGCACTATTTAGTTCTAAGAGTTGTGTTCTTTTGTTAAGGGGGTTCTCAGAATGGCCAGCAAGGGAAGACAGATCTCAATCCTTAGCCAGTGACAGCCAGATTTCCTGAATATTATGGCTAATAATATATTCCAAACTTCATACACAGCAAGGGAGCTTCCTAGACTCAAGCCAGAATTCTAGACATCATTGCTTTTTTGTTTGTTTGTTTGTTTGTTTGCCTCCCATCTCCACATCCAATTCCTATGCAAATCCTATCGACTCTGTTGAGAATATATCCAATGTCTTAGCACTAACACGAGCACGGACGATCTTGAATCCACCAAGGGATGGTTGCATTAATCATTCCGTTGCTCTCTTGTCTCCCATCTTTGCTTTCCTACAGTTACCCTAGTATACCCATCAGTTATATTCTTACCTTTGAGCTCAAACCCCATCCTCCTCTGCCCAAGCCCTCCCATCATTCCCTACCTATTTCAGAGTGAACTCGAAGCTTACCTACCCCCATCTGCCACACCAGCCACACTTTCTCCTACAAATCTGGGGCATTTTCGCCTCCATTTTTCCAGCGCAGACTCTGCTCCACCACAAGGCTTGGGACAGGCTGAAGCTGGGAAACCAGGTCTCTACCTCTGATTTCCAGGTGGGTGACAGGGACCCAGTGTATTTAATTGCACCTGCTGTCTCCCAGGGCATGCATTGGCAAGTTGGAACTAAAAGTAGAGCTGGGATTAAAAATATGGGTATGGTAATGACCTCACCAAATGTTCACTGCTCCAGAGTGTCAGAATTTTTAATGGCCAGTTACTATGTACAGTAATCATCCTATCCATCTTCTAGACCCTTCCTCTTCTCTGACTCCCTCCTTCCCCTACTCAGAGAAATCCAGATCTTTCACCTCAAACACACTGCAGTATAGAAAATTAGTCCTCTGTTATCTATGTTGTACTCCAACACAGGCCTCATTGAGACTGTTGTAGTTGGAGAGCTGAGAGTATTTGATGCTGAGGCCATTATAATGGTTTATGGTAATGTTCCCTAAGAGTTCGGGACCTGTGGCCGGGGATTTGGCTAGGCCACTTAAGCAATTGCTTTTATTGCTGACATCCCGTATGGGAGCACTGGTTTGCATCCTGGCTGCTTTGCTTCCAAATCAACTCCCTTATAGTGCATCTACAAAGACAGCAGAATAGCCCGATATGTGCACTCCTGCCACCTCTGTGGGAGACACAGATGGAGTCCTTGGCTCCTAGCTTCCTCCTGACCGAGAGACCTGGTTGCTGCAGTCATTTTGAAAGAAAGAAAGCAGATGGAAGATCTCTCTCTCTCTCTCTCTCTCTCTCATAATTACACAAATTTTGAAAAAAAAAAAAAAGAGAGAGAGAGATGGTGTCATGGCTCATGTCCCAGTTGCTCCAGTTCCCATGTAGCTTCAACCTTCTGACCTGGGTAAACAGCAGAGGATAGCTCAAGTCCTTGGACCCCTTCACCCACTTCAGATCAGTTCAGCTCTGGTCATTGTGGCCAGTTGAGATGTGAAACAGAGGGTGTAAGATTCTCTTTCCTTCTATCTGTGACTGATTTCAAACAAAAATGCAATAAGTATATAATTAAAAAATAGTTGGAGACATGATGGACAGACTTATAAACAATGTGGATAGAGAGGTGGGGCAGTGGGGGCGGGGTGGCACCCAGCATGCAGGTCGTATACATCTGCAGAATGATTTCATAAAGCCTTACGAAGGTAAGATGGGACTTGAATGTGACCAGTCTGTAGCAGGCTTATTTTTAAGTTGACAATTTTGTGTGACCCATGAATGAGCTGTGAAATGTAGAGATGGTCCTTGCATAGAAAAAGAAGGAATCCTTACTCTGAATGAAAACAAAATGATTCTTTCCACAGATATTTTCATTTTTTTTAATTGCAAGCATGTGTTATAACTTTTGTCAATTTTCCAAACGATGTATTTCCATGAAAAATTAGTTCAATAATAAATTGGGTTTTTTGACATGGAATTTTTCTCATGAAAATACTTTGATACAAAAACAAATTTATCTTGGTGGAAACTTTTTGGAGTTTGCATATGATAATGTCTCTAAAAGTTTATAGAAATACTCATTACATTAAACACTAGGCCTGGGTTTTTGGAAACTTTATTTGTACAAAATAACTGTAGTAACTCCATCTGCTTGTAACATATGGAAGCACCATTGTAAAACCTCCCATCACACAGTCACGTCGTGACACTCATGGACTCAACCCTGGAGAGGGAACTGCATTTCCATCTCCTACTCCTTCCATGTCACACTGCTTCACAGCGGTGCTGGTGAAAAGCAAAGGGACATGAGGGCTGCACGCCAAGATCAGAACCAAGACTCTGGGCTTCACTGTTGCTTACTTAAGGGTATTAATTTGCATTTAAGTCTGCCAATTTCAATATATTTGGAAGTGAGTAGCTCTTCCTTTGACAAACTGCTTGCAGGGATTGTGCTAACAGATACCACCTGAATCTAGAAGATATTCTTATTTAAAAATGGTCTCAGGCCCAGTGCGGTAGCCTAGCTGCTAAAGTCTTCCCCCTTGCACATGCCAGAATCCCATTCAGCTCCCTGCTTTTGGCCTGACTCCTGCCTCCTGACTTTGGAATGGTTCTGCTATGGCTGTTGTGACCACTTGGGGAGTGAAGCAGTTGAGGAAAGATCTTGCTTTCTTTACCTCCTTCTCTGTGTAGATCTGCCTTACAAATTCCTTTTCTTTTTTTTCCCCCTTGCAGGTACCTCAAGGGTGGCTGCTGTGCCACAATGGGTACATTTCTTTATCCCGTCATACAGTATCAGAGTCCTGGTTCCCATCGTGGTTGCTCCACTTACGACCCAGTTTCCTGATTTTGTACCTGGAAAAGTGACAGACGATGGCCTAAGGGTCACTACCGCTGCCTGTGTTAGACATGTAGATGACATTCTTGCTTCTAAGTTTCAGCCATATTGTACTAATATGAGGAATGAACCATCTGATGCAAAGTCTCCTTCTTTCCCTCCCTCTCTCTTCTTGTGTCCCGCTCTTTATTTATTCATCTTTCAAATCATAAATGAACTCTTTAAAAAAAATGCCTCAACTGGGCCTAATGCGGTGGCCTAGTGGCTAAATCCTCGCCTTGTGTCTGCTGAGATCCCATATAGGGGCCGGTTTGTATCTCAGCTCCTCCATTTCCTGTCCAGCTTACTGCTTGGAGCCTGGAAAAGCAGTGGAAGATGGCCAAAGTACTTGGAACCCTGCACCCATGTGGGAGACCCAGAGGAATCTCCTGGTAGCTGAATTCAGATTATGTCAGCTCAAGCCATTACAGGCACTTGCAGAGTGAAGCAGTGGATGGAAGGTCTCTCTGTCTCTCCTCTCTGTACAGCTGCCTTTGCAATAAAAAATAATAAAATAAGTGTTTTGATAAATTGCCTCTACTTCCCTTTTGGAAGACCCTCCCCTCCCTTGTGGGTATGTCTGAAAACTGCAACAGCAGCGAGTACATTTTTTGACCCGTATGGGGTATTTATTATGTTTCTAAAAGCTATTGTGTTTTCACAGTGATAGTTTAATCTGGCATTTCTTCTACTTTGTTCCATGAGAGTAGCATACACTTGGGAAATGGGTCACGAGGGAACAAATTTCTTTGTGATAACTGCATTCAAGCATAAGAAAAGAGAGAGAAAGATCTAAATTTCTATACTGCTGCGTTCACCTCATCAACATTGGGCACCAGAGTTTTATGATGTGTGTAAAGCTTGAACAGATGCACTCATGTCTGTACATATGGAAACGTGTCAGCTGTCATTCCAAACACAAATCCCACTGTTCTGTTGGAGGATCCAGGAATGGGGCTATCCGCACTCGTTTGGGTTTCTATTCTCCCTGCAGCATCCTAACCCAGCAACAGTCACTCTCGCGCCAGCTGGAGATGACAGCAATGCTCAAGAGGCATAGCTAAATTGTGAAATCACAGGTCTATCAGCATTAATGTCTCTGTGCTTGGTACCACAAAGACTACAAATGTGTTTGCAAAGTAACACTGGGTTTCAAGTGGCCCTAGTCAGATGGACAGGGAAGGCACCAACCAGCACCACATACTCCTCCTCCATTTTAAACTGCTCGCCTGACTTCCTTCACAGCATAAATAATGCAGGGAAAAACTAGATAAATGCACAATGAAGTGGAACAAGGGGCAAAGGGAGGGACAGAGTTCAAACCAATGTTCTGATTAATGATCAGCCAAAAGCTTCAGAGTTTATTGGAAGCAAAAGTAAAATGATTAACTAAAAAGTGATCCATAAATATAATTCTACATTAATATCACTGTGTGAGAGGTAACTGAAAAGCTAATTCTAGGGCCCAGCGCAATAGCATAATGGTTAAAGTCCACGCTTTCTACCCTGGGATCCCATATGGGCGCCGGTTCTAATCCCGGCAGCTCCAGTTCCCATCCAGATCCCTGCTTGTGGCCTGGGAAAGCAGTTGAGGATGGTCCAAAGCCTTGGGACCCTGCACCTGCGAGGGAGACCCTGAAAAAGCTCCTAGCTCTTGGCTTTGGGTTGTCTCAGCTCCAGCCATTGCGGTCACTTGGGTAGTGAGTCATCGGATGAAAGATTTTCCTCTCTGTCTCTCCTCCTCTCTGTAAATCTGCCTTTGAATATAAATAAATAAATAAATAAATAAATCTTTAAAAATGCTAAGTCTAACATCTTTACATCAAGAATACACAAGATATCCCTGAAGGAAGAAAAACAGGAAGACTTGTTCCTCAGAGTGTCAGGATTTAAGCACAGAGGGCGATGGGTGCAGTTAAGGCGATGCATGGGTCACCCGTATCCCATAGGGGATTGCCGGGTTCTGGTTTCAGTTCTGCTCTGATTCCAGCTTCCTGTTGAGGCACACCCTTGGAGGCAGCAGGTGTTTCCTCAGGTAGCTGGCTGATGGCCAACCATGTAGAAGACCAAGACCAAAATGCAGGCTCCTTGCTGCTCTCTGTTACTGATCTTGTTGTTTCGGACATTTGGGAAGTAACACTTGATAGGTCTCATTCACTTTTGTTCACAAATAAAGCCTAGAAAACAAACAAACAAACAAACAAAAGTCTTGTTTACAAAACCAGCTGGTGGGGCCCTACACAGTGGCCTAGTGGCTAAAGTCTTAGCCTTGAATGTGCTGGGATCCCATGTGGGCGCCAGTTCTAATCCCAGAAGCTCCACTTCCCATCCAGCTCCCTGCCTATGGCCTGGGAAAGCAGTCGAGGACAGCCCAAAGCTCTGGGACCCTGAACCTGCATGGGAGACCTTGAAGAAATTCCTGGCTCCTGGTTTCAGATCAGCAGAGTTCCGGCTGTTGAAGTCACTTGGGGAGTGAATCATCAGACTGACGATTTTCCTCTGTGTTTTTCCTCCTCTCTTTATATCTGACTTTGCAATAAAAATAAATAAATCCTAAAAATAAAAACAAAAACAAAAGTTGTTGTTCTGGACTCTATCTCTAAGCTACGGTTCTCTGATCCATGACATAATAGCATATATCTATGATGAATTCAAACTTAAGCTGCACATAAAACCAGAATCCGCTTTCTAATGCTCACAACAGTTTATCTTTTCAGTTTTTGGATGTGGTGTATCACATTTATGGATTTCCTTATGTTGAACCCCCCCTGCATTCCAGGGATGAATCCTACTTGATCCGGATGAATGATCTGTCGGATGATTTTTTGAATTCTATTGGCTAGGATTTTGTTGAGTATCTTAGCATCAATGTTCATCAGAGAGATAGGTCTGTAGTTTTCTTTCTCTGTAGGATCTCTGTCCGGTTTTGGGATTAAGGTGATGTTGGCTTCATAGAATGAGTTTGGAAGGGTCGCTTCCTTTTCTATTGTATTGAAGAGTTTGTAGAGGATTGGGGTCAGTTCTGTTCGGAATGTTTTGTAGAATTCTGTAGTGAAGCCGTCTAGACCTGGGCTTTTCTTTGTCGGGAGGTTCTTAATCTCTGATTCAATCTCTGCTTCAGTTATGGGTTTGTTCAGGTCGTTTGTTGCCTCTGGGCTAAGTTTTGGCAAGTTGTATAAGTCTAAGAACTTTTCCATTTCTTGGTGGTCTTCTGATTTGTTGGAGTATAGTGCTTTGTAGTAATTTCTGATTATGTTCTTAATGGTTGCAGTGTCTGTTGTTATGTTGCCTTTTTCATCTTTGATGCTGTTAATTCTTGCTTTCTCTTGTTTTTTCTTTGTCAGTCGGGCCAGTGGGGTATCTATTTTGTTTATCTTTTCAAAAAACCAGCTTTTTGATTCATTGATTTTGTGTATGGTTTTTTTTTATTTCTATCTGATTAATTTTCTCCCTTGTTTTGATGATTTCTTGCTTCCTGGTGTATGTGGGGCTCTTCTGCTGCTGTTTTTCCAATTCCTGGAGGTGTGTGCTTAGTTCCTGTATTTGATGCCTCTCTTGGGCCTTGACATGGGCTCCAATTGCAATGAATTTACCCCGCAGCACTGCTTTGGCAGTGTCCCATAAGATTTGGAATGTTGTGTCAGAGTTTTCATTGGTTTCCAAAAATTTTTTGATCTCATCTTTAATTTCTTCTCTGATCCATTGTTCGTTTAATAGCATATTGTTTAGCCTCCAAGAGTTTCTGTATTTCCTGGGGCATTTTGAATTGCTGATTTCCAATTTCATTCCATGGTGGTCTGAGAGGGTACATGGTATGATTCCTATCTTTTTGAAGTTATTTAGATTTGCTTTGTGTCCTATCATGTGGTCGATCCTGGAGAAGGTGCCATGTACTGCTGAAAAAAATGTATAATCTGTGGTCTTGGGGTAAAAAGTTCTATAAATGTCTACCAAGTCCAGTTGTTCTAATGTTTGTATGAGCTCTGTTGTTTCTTTGTTGAGTTTTTGTTTTGTTGATCTGTCTGTTGTTGTTAGCGGGGTGTTAAGGTCTCCCACTATTATTGTGTGCATATCAATGTCTCCTCTTAAGTCTATAAGTAATTGCTTCACGTAGCTAGGCGCGTTTGAATTTGGTGCATATATATTCACAATGGTGATTACTTCCTGATGTATCAGTCCCCTCACCAATATATAGCGACCTTCCCTGCCCTTTTTGATGTCAGCTTGAAGTCTATATCATCTGAAATTAGAATAGCTACCCCAGCCTTTTTTTCTCATCCATTGGCATGGAATATCTTTTTCCATCGCTTTACTTTCAGTTTCTTAGAGGCTTTTCTGGTTAGATGTGTCTCTTGTAGGCAACAGATTGATGGGTTCTGTTTCAGGATCCAGTCTTTTAATCTGTGTCTTTTGATTGGTGAGTTTAGGCCATTTATGTTTAGAGATAATATTGCACTTCTTTGGGGTCAAATGGGCCCGACTGGAATCCATCATGCTAAGAGAAATGAACCAATCCCAAAAGGTTAAATACCACATGTTTGCCTTAATTTGAGATGAAAAGATGACAACCTGAAAGATAGTACCTGTATATTGTAATATTATTGCAATCTCTAACAACCAGTATCCAATACAATAAGATAATGTGATATAATCTATAAACCAACAATTAATGTCAGAATACTTAAGATCTACATCGAAAAACTGTAAAACCTACTATACCCTCAATACGCTATGTTAATCCGTAACGGGGGGGGAGTGCAGGGAAGCCTTTCAGGACCATAAAAAGAGTGAGGAAAAAGTACAATATAGCCTATCATGATCAAATCTGGTAATTCATAGACAACAGACTCAAAGCGGCACTAAACAATAGTAAAACTACTATACCAATGCATGACGGGGGAATTGGGTGTCATCCTGACAACCTCTTAACAGGAGGTCATGTGCGTGGAGCAGGGGGGCACTCCAGGGTGGAGCAGGTGGCAAGGAGAAAGCCTGGATCACAACCATGAAGACTCCCAGACCTTCACCACAAAGTATTAATACGAGCAACAAGGACTATATCCCAACTGCCAAGGAGGCCACAGGGAATTGGATGTCCTCGGAGGCCGAGTACTCTGAGGTCACCCATCCCCAACCAGAGCTTCCGCTGGGGATGGAAGAAGTCCAAACACTACCGTACAGAATCCAACGTCATTGGAAAGACAATCAGAAGCCCTGAGCGGTTCGCAGAAACAGAAGAAAGATAAACGTCCTTTGGGACCAGGGAGGAGAGCTTTCTCTGGTCCGAGCCTGGCTCCACCTCTGGACCCCCACCCTCCCTTGCAATCACCATCAGGATCGCTTCGAAAACCCCTCACAGCAAACAAACAATCATACAAACTAAAAAAACCTAAAATAGACAAACAACAAAAAGTAGAGCTTGGAATCTGACAGGAAAGAGCTGGCATGGATTTGCTCATGTATCGCTGGGTGGGACACGAACATTAGTCACTCTTCACCATGGTGTTGGGGACTTTCCTGCAAACCCCCCCCAAAAAAAAATGTTCTGCACCTTAATTGTTGACAAATGTCTTGTTAGAGTTACAAGCCAGTCTAGATTATCCTAAAATCTGCCAAGATCAGTAAAATTTTACTTCAACACAACAAATGGCTAAATACTAAAATGAAATAGACACGAGACAGCTGAATGGTACCCTATAGCCATTTTAAGGTATATAGCAGCCGGTCCTGTATACAAACTGAAATTGAAATATCAATGAGCAAATCATAGGTTGTGGTTAAGAACTTGTTTTTTGTTTTTTTTTTTTAACATACTGGTTACGCAAAACCATGTGAATTCCATAATATTGCAAATTGCTGTTAATGTTATATTGGGACTCTTAATTGACTGTGATGATATTATACCAGCTCTGACTTCGGACCAGAAATGGTCTGCCCAAGAAACTGTTCAACCCATCTGGACAATAAGTAGCTGGACTCTATGTTTGGTATATGTTTGCAAGGAAAGAATCTTGATTGAATTTGAACTGTAATACTGCATCAAGGTGGAGGAATCCACCAGGGGGGAGGGGAGGGGGAGGGGTGGGGGGATTCCCAGAGCCTATGAAACTGTCACATAATGCATAATAATTAATAAAAAAAAAGTCAAAAAAAGCAGTTTATCTTTTCATTCTTTTGATCTTTATTATGGCATTTATGGTACAAATCTTACTAACATTCATATATTAGTTTTATGCACATGTCTGTATGTGCATTTTTTAAAATATGCTTAAGTTTTGGCTTTCAATTTCCTTCCACCCCCTCTGATCAAAGTACACACATTTAATTGGGAGTCTTTTTTTTCCCTTTAGTTACAAGACTTCACCATCCTTAAATTGTAAATTAGCAAATTGGCTAAGGCATCAAACTGCTATTCTGAATTCCCAACCTCAAAATGGGTACAGTTAACCAGAGAACATTTCCTAGCAAAACAGAAGGGAAAATGATCTTTCCAGAAATAAAGGTGAATACAACTCAACTCCATGGACCCAAAGGGGTATGACATTTTTTTCACCTTTTTTAAGTTGGCTAAAGTCACAGTTACCACTGCCTGGGCTTTGCTTCATGACAAACTGTACATCTTTAATGCTGGGAGCTAACAGAAAGGAAGATGGTCATCTCTTTCCCAGCCCCCTTCCCTATGATCAGCAGGTTCATCTTGTCTGGTAGCAGGCAAAAGAGCTGACAGTACTGAGTGCCTCTCTGACATCTGCCTGAGGAGCAGTCAGCAAACCAGTGGGAGCAGAAATGGCATGCCAGACCTTCAAGATAATGTCAGGGTGCAAAGGACAGCCAAGCCATGCACATGCTCAGGACGCTAACTCTACATACACAGGAATAGGTGGGAAGCGTGAATTTGAAAGCTTCTCTAGAGTCCAGCCCCAATGACATGGCACTGGAAGCTAAGCACCTGGCTACAATGCGGGCATCCCATATGGGAACCCATGCCAGCCTCAGTCACTCCATTTCCCATCCATCTCCTTGCTAATGCACCTGAGAAAGCATCAGCAAAATGGCCAAGTGTTGTGTTATTTGCTTCTGGGTTAGTTGTGCCCTCTATTTCCTAAGAACTTGACTGAGCTTCCATCTTCATCTGCAGAATTCTGAGGGCCTCAACTGTGAATGAGGCCACCGGGGAGATAATTTATTTCTTTATGCCAGGATTTTAGTATGGTGAGAAGGAGATGAACAACAAAGTTCCTAAATGAAAACTCAGTTCAGCTTTCCTGTTCCACACTACACCAACTCCTGGTTTTTTTGAACCCAGATGGTGTTTTTATTGCTCCTTAAGACAAATGCATTGTAGAAATAGCTTCGTGTTCTCATCTCTGCATGTAGGTTTCAGTTCAAGGATTCTTCAGGGGTAAGGGAGAGTTAGCAATTGACAATATCTCCTTCCGAGTACATCAATGTTGTTTAAATGCCTATTTTCACTATTTGGGGAAATTTTAATGTAACATTTTAGGCTTTATGTTTGGGCATAATGTAAATTATTTGAAAATAGTACGCATTCTTTCAATAATATTATCTTCAATTTTAATGTTAATTCACTCACATATATTGATTTGATTTGTTTTCAAATTGAAAGCTATGAACGACTCCATCTCCAAAACTTACTCTGCAGTAGAAGCTCTGTACTTTTGTTTTCTATTACTGAGTTATCCACATATTTTTAGGGTATATGCATCTCCATAGTTTTCTACAGGCATTCTGAAAAATTCTGAAATGAAAGTTTCTCAACCTAATTTTTTTTTTTAAGCCCAGGAACTCACTGAATTTCATTTTAGGGAAAGGTGCACTTTTGTAGAAACCAATTCCAAGGGCAATCACCAGGAATAAATCCAGCCATGTTCTCTGGTCCACATCAGGCACCACACACACACACACACACACACAAACACACATCCCAACTGATGGAGTACACCCGTTTCCTCCAAGCACTCCCCAGCTTTACATGTGTTTCACTGATTTCAAGAGTATGAGCATAGATTGGAAAAACATATTTTAGCAGTGGATTCATTTTCTTGACTGGTGAAGTTAAAAAACTTATACTCAGATTCACTAATAATTAGGAAAAGCAAATCCCAACTTTAAGCTAGCTTTTGAATATTAAGTTTTTAATAGTGAGAGTCCATGGACACTTCTAGATTTTATTGGTGGAAATTCATATTTGATGGGTAATCTGTAGAAATATGTCAGCTAGTAACAACTTCAGGTAACCTCTCCCACTGTTTATAAATACCATAAAGTGGTATTTATAAGAAAATCTGTGGAAGAATAGATGGGCTTGGCTAAAATAACAAACTATAATGGGACTGAATGTGTATCAATAAAAGAATGTGTAAAAAATTCATCACACATCTGTCTTCATTTTTCTTGTGCTATTCTAATAAAATACAGACTCACTAAGCTTTAAAGAACAGAAATGCATTTCACATGGTCCTGGGGGTGGAAAGTTCAAGACAACGGCATGGGTATTTCTCAACTGGATATGGCTTTCTTGCCATATGTTGCATGGAGGACTGGAAAGGGAAGATGAAGGACAGGACTCAAAGACGCTGACCCAAATGCAGAAGTCCTGTTTATAGGTCAGTGAGTCATCCATGAGCAGGAATTCCATGTGCTCTAGACACTACCCATCACATCACTTTCCCATGTCTACAGCTGTGCTTCATGATCAGCTATAACTCCAGGGGCATTGAGCAAGGTTACCCAATCAGGATTCTCCCCAGGGCATGTTAGCTGGCACAGGTACCTCATGATTGAGATAAGTGCATGTCTCCATCTCTTACATTCTGACAACTAGTTTTTTAATGTAACTTAAAGATCCTAGAGTTGTGTTCCCATTCCTGATGAACAGATGCATGAATAATTCCCCAGAGCAAGGAGTAATTTTATCATAAGTCACACAGTGGATGGACCTGGTAAGAACTATTTCCTGGGAACAAGTCCTTACTGACCATCCATGACTAAATGCTCCACTTCTCCAGCAGTTGATGCCACCTCTATTCAACCATCTTGGACCAAGTGTGAAACTCACCATCGTCAAGGATGGGGAAGGAATTGGGGGATGGCAACACGAGATCTAGAAGGCTCAAGTGCAAAAGTCATGTGTAAAAGTTATGTGTAAAGCCATGCAATGCAGTGACAGATACACAGGTTGTACTTGGTTCCATCACACAAAATTCTGCTTAGTTCATGCTTATGCATAGATGACTATAATCTCAGGTATGAATTTTCTGAGTTTAAACAAGAACTCAGATTATGTTCATGAAAGCTAGAGTTTAGAGAGAAAGTTTGTGGTCCAGATAATATCTACCTGTGGTAGATTAACCCTGGATCTCTGCCTGCTACCTGGTGGGCATGACCCACAGCTTAACTGCCAGCCATGAGTGTTGTATATAACCTATGACATGATTAGAGGATGTAAAGTGATAGGAGAACCTTCTAACCAATTACAGTGCCATTGTTGGGTGGGAGGACTGTCAGGAGATGTCCTCCACCACCTCCTGCTTTTTCCTTTTTTACTCTAAGTTTGTGCTTGCATTACAATAAACATACATGCTCAATCAGACTGTCTCTGGTGGTTCTTGCTGATGAAGAACACTGTTGCCTCACCCCCTTGGTGGTTTTGGGGACATATTGGAAAGAAAACCCCCAAGATCTACCTATCAATCATGCAAATAGATGTGACTTTTCTTCCTTATCTGAAGTGAGAAATCATCTTTGTGTCCCCATTTCACAATGCAGGTATTTGAGGTGAAGAAGACTGAAATAATTGTTCCAAAGTCATATTATTTGCAAGCAGGTATACTAGGAACCGAAGCTATGTGAGACTTTAAAAACTCACAAAGTCCCTAGGACTATTTTCCTCTCCAAAGCAGTTGGCCTTTAGTGAAAATGCTTAATTAAGCCACTTTTCACTCATTAAGCATTTATTTTAGATGCACCAATTTTGATTTCTACTCACTCTGCAGTTACTATTTGGGAAAACCTTGACTTGTCTCAATATAATATATTATTTTTATAAATTGTTAAATATATAATAAGGCTCAATATAATAAGTGAGCAGGCTTTATTATCCAAAATTAACGTTACTGTATAATCCCCAGAATTTCCAAACTCCATCAAAAGAACCTCAAATATCAGGCAAGATTGCTGTAAGGAAAAATGGAAGTTAATAAAAATACTAAAAATAACAACCTCAACTCTGCAAAATTGTATCTGAATAAAATTCAGAAGCAGATGAAAGGTTGTTGTTGCTCCAAATCTGAAGCATGTCTGTTAGTGTTCTGCATTTCCTGCAACCAAGCCTGGCATTCCTGCATGGGAAGACAGAGCTGCAGCACAGTGTGTCATAGAAGCCACTCACATCCAGAAGGCCTGACCCGAAACTCCATTATCTTTATTTTTGCTTAAGTCTATTCAGCCTCCCTTGTGGCGTTGATGTGAAGCACATAATATTTGTCAGAGAAACATCAAATAGTGGAGGCCACATCTGTTAGTTGTTCTGCATGCCTTATTCTACCTGTTCTCCATCCCTTTAGGTGATCATTGAAGATCATCCTTAGATGATCATTGAATGGCTGATTCCTCACTCACAGCTGCTTGCCTAATGAATATAGATAATAGTTAGTGCTGCCATAGTAAATTTGCAAAAAGACTCTAGTTATTGACTGTAAATTCTGTGTACAGGTATTAATTCACCAACTAATTTGCAAAATGTATTCCTAGGCTCTTACATGCTGCATAGGTGTCTGACAGGTGTTTGAAAGAGCATGCACTTCAATGATCATATAGAAGGATGGAGAACAGGTAGAATAAGGCATGCAGAACAGCTAACAGATGTGACCTCCACTATTTGATGTTTCTCTGACAAATATTATGTTCTTCTCATCAACACCACAAGGGAGGAACAAATGATGATCTAAACAAACTGCGTGTATCTATGAAACAGACAGGGTGCAGAGGTAGTTTGAGTAAAACATTTTAACCATTATTTTCAAAGCAGAATTATTTTTTCACATAGTTTATCTTAGATATTCAACTGAAAAATTCCACCGACCTGGGCTGACATTCGTATTCACCAAGACATTATTCAAATGCTTTCTCTGATTTTACTTAAAAACTCATTGAAGAAAAAGTGTTTCTGTTTCTGTGGGGCCAGGTTTAGACGTGGAAATGAAATCCCCTTTTCTGCCTTCCACCAAATATATACTTTGTTTGCAACATCCTTGTATTGATGGTGAGTGTCTCTAAACAGCGAACAAGAGATTTTATTCTCCATGTGTGGTGATGGGCTTATATATTTACAGACCCTCTGAATCATCTCCGCTGTACAATTAAACAGTTCATAAAAGTTATGAGTTTACTCCTCTTCATTCCTCTACAGTTTAATGATAATGAGAGGGAGGACAAAAGAACCAAAACATGTATGTTCCCAAGCCTACACAATAGGCCCCATGCAACACATATGCATGATTTAGCAGAAATGAATTAGCAGCACATTTGGGGTGTAATAAGGGTTAAGTATGTCATAAAGTATAACTGTACAGAAAATTCTCAGCTCATTTTGGAATAATTAGCACATTCATGTAACTTTTGTAGTTTAGAAGGAAATGGTAACACTTCCCCCTTGTCAGCACTTTCGGAAGCCT